>NC_090718.1:2301531-3551531 GCF_040954835.1 Lepisosteus oculatus | reverse complement strand
TTGCCACCAGTCCTGATCACTTTCTTCAACTTGTTTTTGTTCTGCAAGGACAAAGCACCTCCCCAGCTCTGAATACAAAAGGTTAGACTGCTCTGAATAAAAAGAAAAACTCTTATAAAAATGGCAACAATTTGCTGTCTACATTAAAACTCCTTAATTTCCTTAAACAATACAACCTTTGTTGCACCTTCAAATACCTTCCTCTGTGGTGGCTGTCCAAGTTAATTTACAAATAATAATAGTGTCAAGGTACTTATATTAATTTACTGTTTCACTATCCATTCCATTTACAATTACAGTGTTCAGAGGATTGGAACATTTCTTTCTGAAATCAATGATAATTTCTTTTGTTTTGTGTTTAAAAACAGGGAATTATCCTGACGCCATTTAAAAAATATATTTTTCTCCTGTCTATGATTGTATTCACCATAATTCAAAAGTCCAAATCAACCAATTATTTGATAATCACACAGATGTCAGAGCGGCGTACACAATCAGTGTACAATGTGAAAAGCAGTGGGGACAGCACGCACCCCTGGGGTACCCCTGTGCTGGTTGCTGATGGTGAGAGACTTCCCCGAGTTCACTTGTACATACTGTTCCCAGAAAAGGAAATTGTATATAAACTGAGTAAGTGTATGATGTACACCCATCTCCTGTAGGTCTTTGGAAGAGATTCTATATTTGGATAATATGTTTAACTGAGGTCCATAGAGTGTAGGGCTGTTAGAACTAGAACACTAGAACAGTCAAGCCACACTGTTTTAGGGGCTACACAAGATGATGTTATCAGACATAATGGGGTTTATTCTTTAATATGAAATAAAGTAATTTGTCAGAATCATCACGAATGTGTTTAGGAAACTCCAGTGTGATTGAACCACACAAAATGATTAACTCCCTCTGCTCTTGACAGTAAGACACGACCTGCCAGCGATGAATCTTTGATTAACTAGGACTAACATCTCTGTTCTGTTTTAAGAACATCACTGTCAAAACTGTGTTTACTTGTGTGTTATCACCCGTTCATGAATCAAAATCTTTAAGAGAAAATAGTTGACGTGTTAATATTAGAAGATGTGCCTTAAGCAGATGTAAAACATGAATATTTCCAACTGCATCAGCCGATTAAATCTCCAGGGAAAACAAGATAATCATGTGCCAGCTCACGAATCTTGTTTTCTCAAACTGAAATATTTATATCTTTCACAGCGCTAGGTAGTTTGAGTCTCTCATAGCTAAAAACTAAAAGTATTGTGTGTGGTTGCGGCCATCATACCCCGAGATATTCCCTGACCGGTCTGGAGTACAGCTCTGTCTGAATCGAACTCCCCCACTCTTCCTGCATGGTCGCGTTTACATGACGTCATCGACACCAGCCTCACCTGCGCCAAGCGAGCCGTGTCCCACACTTGCGGAGTGGAGACGCTACCGGCAGCAGGTGAGTTTATTATTGCTGGATTTGTTTGCTTTGTTTATTATTTATCTGTGAATTTCTGTATAACTCACACCGTTCTTTTTTTTGGTTAAGTTTTTGTAATACTTTAAGTAACAAACTAAGAATAAAATTAGATTTTTATTTTTATTATAAATTTGAACAATAGGCAACATCTTACGAGTGACTTCCAGGGACCTGTAATGGTTTTCTCGTTCACACATGGTGTCGGTTTCTGAGCTTGTGGTCACGACCCGTTCCACGCGGGTAATTCAGCTAGGCAACTAAACACAGATCTGCAAAGAAAATATTTTACTGATATTCATCTCCTTTATACACAGTATATACACAAATATATTGAGGTTTAAAAGAACAAGTAATAGGTTTATTCCATGATGAAAAAAAGAAGAAAGAAACAAATAAATATTTTAAAAGTGTTAGTCATTCCTGGTTTTATTTTCACTCTTTTACCACAGTAGTCAATCAGTTGAACACAGGTAGAAGTTGTTGCTTTCAGCCTCAGAGCCTCTTCAGACTTCTGTTCGGTCTCAAGGTGTCCTGTTTCTCTGCAACCTGATGGCCTCCCAACACACAGACACCACCCCACAGCCAAGACTGAAGACCGGGAATGTTCAGTGTAGCGTTCAGGTGAGAACATTTCCGGTCTCAGGGTGTGTATTTGGCCTGCAGGGAATGCAAATCTTAAATCTGCAGCCCCTTCCATCAGCTCCACTACAGTGCTGCAACAAGCAAAGTAATTCATAGTTAGCAGGATGGATTTAACAATTATAGAGCTAAACAAATTCAACATATCAAAGAGCCCAGCATTCACTGGAGACTGATATCCTGTAGCAGAGATCACCTCCTCTCAAATACTACAACTGAGAGCATTATAACTTGTCAAAGTGGGAAATAGAAGAATGAAGAGGCAGAGACAATACAGGCAGAAACACTGAAGTGATTCAGAGGGAATAGGGAGTGAGATATTTAGAAACATATAATAAAAAACAAAGTGATCTGCAGATTAACTTACACCCCTGGAGAAATATGAATAATAATAGCACTGAGTATGTCTTAAGGATTGTGCAATATGTCTTACTTAGAGTAAAGTTATGTCAAATAATTTCTGAGCATTACCTGAGCATTCAGACAGTGTACAATAAAGATCACATACCTGTAAAGTGCAATATAGCTCATAGTTCACCAAAGTGACAAGCATGAGATTTATTTCTAACTGTGGAGTTGCAGAGGTGTTACTGGGAGAAGCTGCTGTAGGAAATAGGAGAAATTGTGCAGAACTCACCTGGAGACTTGGGGGACATGAGTCTCTTTTCAGTTTTCAACAAAGCTTTTGAATTCACTCCAGGCTGGTCAACCAGTGATAAATAAACACTCAACATAAATATACTTGAACCCTGAAGAGCAAACCTTGAATAGTGTGTGTAAAAGGCAGAGCTGGGGTGCCAGTAACACACTTCACACACAGAGCAGCAGGCAGAGAAGGAGAGAGGCAGGACAGTGCAGAGAGAGGGCAGGGGGAGAGTCTAATTCCCCAGTCACTGTCCACTCCTGAAGCAGATTGCAGACTGGTCTGCAGTGGGAGAGAAACTAATGTAGATTCTGACTCTTCACAGTCTCAGTCCTCAGTGAGAGAGAAGAGCAGCAGGAAGGAAGCTGAAGGTGTTTATTCATCACATGTTGACAGACTGGAACCAGGCTGGACTGAATTCAGTGACTTTGTTGAAAGCTGGAAAAAGAGAAGTAAACTCATTAAAATAGGTCAGGTTGTGCCAGAACACTTCCTCACACTTTATATCTCTGTACCCTGACATCACACTGACACTCCTTCACTACAGCAGTGTCACAGTCTAGATCTTTTCATACTTTCCTTTACTTCTTCCTCTGCTACTAATGTTCTTGATCTTTTCAAATAAAGGCTGATAATTCACAGTGTTCTCTGACCATCACAGAAATCCTGAGTGTCTTCAGCTCCTCCTCTGAGCTGGGATGTTGATCACATGTAGAAGAGTGAGGAGTGGGGTTAGTAGTGGGGTTAGGGAGTGGACATGCCATCAGCATCTGAACTCAGAGGAGGAGCTGAAGACACTCAGGATTCCTGTGATGGACATAGATCACTGTGAATTATTAGCCTTTATTTGAAAAGATCAGGAACATTAGTGGCAGAGGAAGAAGTGAAGGACAGTATGAAGAGATCTAGACTGTGACACCGCTGCAGCTGTAGTGAAGGAGTGTCAGTGTGATGTCAGGATGTAGAGATCTAAACCAACTCACCCTGTCAATCCCAGAGCCAGATTCTGACTCTTCACAGTCTCAGTCCTCAGTAGAGGGAGGAGCAGCAGGAGGCAGCAGGGAGGGAGATGAAGGTGAAAGTGGAACCAGGCTGGAGGTGAAGTCGAAGCCTTTGTTGAAAGCTGGTATGACAGACAAATGCAGTCATTAAGTCGAGCTGTGTCAGAGTACATTTCACACTGCAGTGAGTAAGAACGGTAGTAAAGGACTGAACAGTGAAGTTGTGGAGTGAGCTCCACTGTTTCAGAAGCCCGAGCTCACACGCTGTTGCTCTTAGCCACCACCAGAGGGCAGCCTGCAGCCACAGACGGCAGAGCCAGGTACACGGTCTCTATACGCGGCTCTGCAGACAGCTGCTCCCACAGCCCGACAGCCCGCTCCTCTTGGTCAAGCCAGGGTACCAGTGAGTTGCCCAAGAGAGCTGACCAGGGCTGTGAAAGCAGCGCCCCGTCTGTCTGACACCATTCCCCGGTTCTTACCCGACATGTTGTCGATACCAGAGCAGCAGGCAGTAAAACTCTCCCCTCACTGTCACTGGGGCCGCGAGTCCTGGCCGAGCTCCGGACTGAGAGAGCTGGAGAGAAACGAGATGCAGAGAAAATACTGAAACTTACCTCTCGACTCATACATGATCCCGCCAGATTGACTAAAAATGTGATTTAGTGGACAAAACTGAAAGAGTGATGTTTGTTAGTCTCGAATTACAAGTACATTTCAAGAGCAGTAGCAAGCAGCACGATATGTGAACGAATATTCACAGGATTCTGCACACAACAGAAGCACAGCCCAGATGAAATAAGAATAAGAAATAGAGTAGAAAAGTATTGTAAAACAATGACCTAATACAGGTTTAAATGTACAGAGCAGCAAAGCTTAAAAAGCGTTTGTACAAGTTACTTACCGCTGTCTGTCTCACCCGCTCTCGCGCGTAAGGAGGATAATCAGGTGGGTCAGAATTTATAGGACCTGGAGCCCAAAGTGACCAATAAACAGGCGAGACGACATTATTTGCGGCTCTGCCCACCAAAATCCTTTATTAATATTCAATATATAGGCAGCGGTTTTACAATTAATCTAAATTGTAGTTCGTCCTCCCAACGCATAAGGGCGGTGCAGCCCCACCCTCTACTGCCAACAGGCGTGGTTTCGTCGTGACGTCATGGATTCTGATTGGCTGAGATTCTCATATTTACATAAGCCCCGCCCCCAGCATAGCTCCTTCCGGAAGTTCTGCCGAAAAGGGAAGGTGAGGTTTGTGAATGGCGTTTTCTCGATTTTATTACGTTTTTTAGTCGTTTTTTGGCCTATTTTTAATGATTTCGTTATGACACATCACGGAATCGTTAAGTTTCTGGACGTTCCTGACTTTCAGCTAGTGAGTATCGAGTGATTTTGTGTTGTTTGTGTTTGATTAGCAAGATGGCGGCGGTAACTCCTTATTTGCATTTATTAAAATCATTCGCTGTATTTTAATTAGCTGATTTGCATTTCTCATGTTAATATGAACTAGAAAATTAGTTTTTGGCTAGAATTGTTATTTTTTATTATTTAAGGTTTTTATTGTTTGTATTGAATTAAAACGCCAACTTTAGTGTGGAAAAAGTGACTTTCTGTTGTTTTTTGTAAGATGTTTGTTAACTTATATTTGCATTACATTTGCATTATTTAAATCAGTCGCTGTATTTTAATTAGCTTATTTGCATTTTTCTTGTTAATATGAACTAGAAAATTAGTTTTTGGGTAGAATTTTTTTTTAATGTTTAAGGTTTTTATTGTTTGTACTGAATTAAAACGCTCACCGCTTTTGTGGAAAAAGTGATTGTTTTCTGTAAGATGTTTGTTAACTGGTATTTGCATTAAATTTGCATTTATTAAACTCGTGCACTAATCACTTGTATTTTAATGAGTTATTTGTGTATGTGATAATGTGAAATAGAAAATCAATTCTAGTGTACATAATGTTATTTTCTCATGTTTCCTGTGTGCATTTTTTTCTACTGCTTGTTTTGTCAGTAAGATGTCGGCGTTAATGCTCTCATGTATTTACATTTGTATTAAAATTGGTTGACCAGTCACTTGTATTTTAGTAAGCTCTGTTTTTCTTTTTCTTTTTTCAACTGGAAAGAAAGCGTTTTCACTCGAATGCTTTTTGATTTCTAAAATGTATGTTTACACTTGTACTGAACACAAATAAAATTTAAAATCATTTTACTTCTGGCTTATTTGTCTTTTTTTTTGGAGAATGTATTTTTAAAAACTTGGTTGCTGTCTTTCTGATTGTGTTACTTAAAAAATGTAAATATCTTAGGGAATTTTAAACAAAAAGAGTTGCTGTATACATTTTAATTACTAATTAATATTTTAAATTATTCTAATTCATTATAATGAATACTTTGTTTATGTATTAAGTGAATTAAAGTTCATTAGTATTAAACAAATCTCACCCGGGGCTGGTCTTGGAGATGGGCTTCTGGGATTGGGTTAAACCTCATGTCAATCATATAAAGACAACCCTTAAGAAGTGCGTCATTTTTAGGGGTGTGGTGATTTGATTGACAGGCCCTTCAACCAATCAGAATAGAGAAAATGGGGTTATATCCCATAACTGAAGTTTTGCTTCAAACTGACCAATCACCTGAGAGCAAAAGGCTTGGAGGTGGGCTCTCATCCAGACATTTTGATTGGCTAGTATGACGTCATCATTTGGCAACACCCTCTTATGAATAATGCGACACTCCCCTACTCGATTATGCGACACGCCCCCTCATTAACCACGCCCCTCATGAATATTAATTATGGGCGGTGCTCGTTCACCGTTTTGTTTGGTTTTATTTTTGTTAGGAATAATGTTACGAAGAAAAGAAGAAGTAAGTAAGACAGAAGTCAAAATTCTTTATTAAGTTTTGCAAGCATACAAATAAAAGAAAGTTGGCAACAATGAAACAAAAAAAAATACAGAGTGAGTTACATAATGACAAGTAACGGTATCCGGGATGACGATTTCCTGTCCAGCGCCGGCAGTCTGGTCAGTGCGGGATGGGTCCTGTGCGGGCGGCAGGGACAGCAGCCAGGGGAGACCTGAAACAAGACAAGCAGGTAAGAGCTCGGAGTTCAGCCCTGAGCAGCACCGCAGCGACAGTCATCAGACAGGAGTGAGGAGCTGAGCTGGGGGAGGGGCTCAGGGAATCACTCGGCAGTACAGCGCAGCTCGCTTTGCGAAACACAGGCTCGTCCCAATGTCGGGAAAATGAGTTTAGAATAAAAAGGGCTCATGACCTCCAGACCGTGTCCTTACTCTCACGGGAAATACCTGCTTTAAATTCGATTCAAATTTAGGAACCCTATGAAGTTTTAATTTCAACGTTCAAATCACTACACATCCGTCAGGAAGCTGACCAAGATGAGGTTTGTTCACATCGCGCTGCAGCGCCGAAAGAGACGCGGTCTGTTTGTCCGAGCTGGGTTGTGCTTTTTAAACTCTACTCTCCCCGTTGCTTTTATATTTTAACTCGTTCTAGGTTCGTCTTGACTTTTTTAAAAATAACTTGGTGCTATAAGGAATCTGTATATGCCGGGGTCATGCAGAGCGAGGTGTGCTGTACAGTACGGCCATCACATCTGACCCGGCACAGTGCGGGATACTGAGCACTAGATCACTGAATGGGCTCTAGACTGTTATACAGTTAAAACCCGAGTGCAGAATACTCCACTGAACACGGTGTTACTACTAATCAAGTGCTTCCCATAACTAGATTAGTTCTCCGTTTGCCCCTGAGCACAGGCCCCTCAGTTCCACAGCAAATCATGTCAACCCCCTGTATTGTTAAATACAACTAGTCCTAGATCTACACCCAGTACCCCAGCAATGAGCCACAACTTTACAGTCAAGCAATGTTTATTCATTAACAGGAGACAATGAATAACAAACAATAAAACATATACTGTTGATTTTTGGAATTGCATACATTTGATCATATTCAAGCACTGCCAGTTCAGTGCTGTAATTTCAAGTGACAGTAAAGACTGGGAAACATGTGGGTGAAGCTGCCTTTGAGACAATAACTGCCTGCAGTCTGGACACAGTCAGCTCAATATTCTTAGCATCCTCCTCTCTTCAGCCAACAAGTTGTCTATTCTTGAGGTTTTGATTTTTTTCAGCCTGTAAAATGCTGCTCAGGAGGATTTAAATGTTTTCTGTTCCTGCAGAAGACAGTGAGGTGTAGCTGACAAGCCCAGCAACAAGTTCAGTGTTCTGGTTTTAAATCTTAAATAATTGAGAATATTAGTATTGATACAGAAACAAGTATATAAGATGAGTTCTAGACAACTACAGAATATGCTTGATGAATTGTACATGTCAGACTTCCACATTAATGCTGATTACTTCAGTGCTGCAGCTGTAGTGAAGGAGTGTCAGTGTGATGTCAGGGTGTGGGGATTTAAGCCAACTCACCCTGTAAATCAGATTCTCCTCAATTTGGAAATCAATCTCGCAGCTCTGTGAGCGTGGATGAACATCAGGAGGCAGCAGGAATAGTGGTGAATTAATCCTCATCATGTCATATGGTCTGACTTATTGGGACACATTCATTTTACCTGCATTTCAGAGTGTAAACCAGTAAATGAGCTCACTGTACTCGGTGTCATCAATGAAGATGAGGTATCGCCTGTTCTTGAGATGCTTTTACTTTATATCATGCTAAAGCAGTGACTTCGAGTTGGACTGAGATCTGTAGACACACTTGACCAGTTTCTGTTTTCTCCTGATGAGCTCTTTGGTTGCACTGACTGGATGCTTTGGGTCATTGTAATGCTGCATGACAGTAGTACTGTCCAATAAGTATGGAAGCCTTTTCTACCGCATCAGAGACCCCGTTTCTGTAAACTTCAGAAATCACTCTGCTGCTGCCATCATTAGCTACATCCTCAATAAAGATGAGTGACCCAGTCTGAGCCATTCCTGCATCCCCAGGCCATGACATTACCTCCACCAGGCGTCAGCTTGTGCTCAGAGTACAGAGATGACAGGTTCAAGTGTGGAGAAAGAAAGGAGCTGCAGATGCTCCAGAGAACAGCACCTTCTGTGAGAGTCATGGCCTGGCCTGGGGAGATCATGAGGAGACTCCTTCACCTGTCTGTCTCCATCAGCACTAGTGTACTGGATCACTGAAGTTCAAACCTGAAGGCTGTGGACTCAGAGCTGAGAGCTCCAGCAACACCTCAATGTCCTCTGCGCTCCCTCTGAGCTCAGATGCTGATCACATGTACAGGAGTAGGATTAGAGGTGGTGTTAGTTAGGGACCATACATGTCATCTACATCTCAGCTCAGAGGACACGCATCAAATATTCAGGTGCTGTAGCTTTGAGTCACTTTATAATGCAACCAAGGAGGTCATCAGGAGAATAACTGATGAAACACATTAACCTCTTGGGTCTAATGCCTGGATTTCAATGCTATTGACAGAAGGAAAAACAATTGAAGTATGATAACCTGAAGACTAAATAAGAACTTGGTGGCAATAGCAAAGCATCTCAGATGATTACAGAGGGCAGTGAGCTCAATGGGTCTCAGACCTCATACAGTTACTATCTCAGAGGGATATACAAGCACATACTGTTCTACACTCTGAAATGTATTTAAAGTGAATGTGTCCCAGTAACTTCAAAATGGAAAGTTGAACATTTTTTATTCCAATATGATCAAATGTATGCAGAGAATTACCACAGAATAAATCCAGGATAATATTTCTGTTCTGATCACAAGAACAAATTGCTTGACTGTAAAGTTGACTCATTGCAGTACTGATGGAGGACCCTGTACCTTTCCAATGAAAACATGCATTTTCAAGTATCCCACAGTATCAATACACCTTGACAGGAGGGGCTGACTGACACGGCCAGTGACTTGAATTAATGTGCTTTGTTCATATTCTGGGCTGTTAGAATTATTCCACTGGACCATGAAAAAGATTTGAGTGTCTTTGGGTGGGAGTGCAGCTGAGGCTGTTGGTGAAAGGAGATTGTTCAGCTGTAGGAAAAACCTGCCTGTTTGAACATGTTCAGTGTGGAGAGGAGTGTCAGTGTGGGAGCTGCAGAGGAACAAGTAGGGGAGAATTCCACACTGAGAAGAACATTTATTCTGGCTCTGGAGTTTTCTTCATGTGTGAGACAACAGCTACAATTGTCCTTAACACTGTCACTGCAGAGTCCTGATGTCTGAATCACATTCACATACTAACTGCAGGATTCAGACTCACTCCACATTATCAGAAACATGTCCTTCCCCTGCGACAGTCACGTTCACCCCAACAAGTGCAGGAGAGCTGCCGTGTGGTTTGGATGCTGTCAGAAAGCAGGCGAGGGGCAGGAACCATTAACATTCATCACAGGAAAGTGTATAAACCAGAGAAACTAAACTGGTTTAGTAATGAGTGCTGAGAATGAGGTTTATTAACTGTTTGGGCAGGATGTGGTGAGGTAATGGGTTGAGCACAGGTGTAGAAGTTATTGCCTTCAGTCTCAGAGCCTCTTCAGACTCCTGTTCTGTCTCAAGGTGTCCTGTTTCTCTGCAGCCTGATAGTCTCCCGACACACAGACAACTCCACAGCCAGAACCATTTCCTTGTTTCCTTTCCAGAGTGGAGTCGACACCTGCTTGTTCCTTATTTGTGTTCCCTGTGAGCAGTGTTGCCTTGAGGTGAATAAAGAGCATGAGTGGGCAGTGTAGTGTCAGTGTGGGAGCCCATCCTGTCTCAGGGTATTGTAGTGTGAAGGTGGGACCTTGATACTGGAATCAGAGCTACTTGCAGCCTCTCCAGTCCACTGCATTACAGTGTAGCTGCTCCCTGTGCTGTTAAATTGATAATTAGCAGGATCAGCAGTAATTAAGCAGCTGGTTGAGTCCGATTACTGCAGTGGAGTGCACTGGAAGGGCTGCAAGCTGAGTAGCTCAGACAAACCTTTATCCTCAGATGAGATTTCTTTTTTTGTTTAACTGTCCCCGTTAGGGGATTTTTGGTCTCTCGTGTCCCCGTTTGAAAACTCGCTGTTTAGTAGCAGAGACAAGCAGCTCCGGGATCCCCCGCCCCTATTGGCCGAGTCTGAATGAGAAGGCAGGTGCGGTCAGTCTGCAATTAGACTTCAATCCGCGGCTGTTTAGCGGTTCCGACGCCCGTATCGCTTCTCTGCCTTTAAATAGCGAGTTGGCAAACAAAGAAAGTTTCTCAAGTTTACCGTTTAGCTGGAGTAGGATCATGGGCGACGGCTGTCGGCTTTTCTCGGTCCGAGTGGAAAGTGTTATAAAATGGGGCTTTAAAAGTAAATGAATTGCTTAACTTACTTTAGGCGGAGCTGCCGGACTGGCTGTAGGACTTGTGGTTTGACTCTGCGGAGAAACATGGTATTAAAATCGTGCTTCAGCTTCTTTAAACTGCTTGTTGTATGTTGTGTTTTTACCTGCACAATACGCTTTTTCTTGTTTGTATTCCAGGCTTCTGCAGGATCCTGGCGCGGCTCTGGGCTTTAAACGACGGCTGTCGGGTCCTTCTCGGTGTGGAGACCTGAGCGCAGACCCACCCGTGTACCTAGTGACCGGAGCTCCGCGGCGGATTCACAGGCGAGTCCGAGTCTCTTCTTCCTAGAGGCCGAGAGAGACCCGTTCAGGAAAGCGCAGCTTCAAGGCTCGTTTAGGACTGAAAACTACTTTCACAGGGGCTTCGTCTCTTACCGGTATCGACTCACTGTGCAGCTGCAGGTCCGGCTGGGTTTTCTTTCTCCGGAGCCGGTTTGCATGAAGACGCGCCGACCGCTCCGTTTAGCTTGAATTGGGGGGGAAACTGGTAACTCGAGTTACTGGTCACCGACCGCAGGAAACTGGAGCCCAGCCGTGTGAGACCCGGTGTGAAAACCGAAACCCCCGGTGTGAGGGGAGAGAGAGAGAAACCGCTTACCTTGCTCTCGAAACGCCGGCTGTTCTGCTCTAAAGGTTAAAGCGAGAGAGTTAAAACACTTAATATGCATTTATCGTAGAAAAAGTTGCTGCTTTTGACAAAACTTGTAAGAAATTTAATGGATGTTTTTTTTCCCCCGGCAGCCGAGCAAAGCGCCTGTACCGGGAGAGCAGCGGGGTACCAGCCGCCTCTCTCCCAGCCAGCGAGCCGCCGGAGTCCCCCCACCTCCCCTCCCTCTGGCCGGGACCCCAGCTTGCTCGGGTTTGGAGCACAGACCCGCCCCTATTTATAACGTGAACCCCCTGATGAGCGCGAAAAGGACGAAAAAGGTAGCAAAATAAGAGACACCGGGGACCGAGATGGAAATGTGTGGATACCTGCTTAATAACACTGCTGTATAGTGTAATTGTTTTATGCTTTATATCCTTATTTGCTGTAATAAACTGCTGTGACTGTTAATTGGTTAATTGATTGTTCTGGGGTCTGGGGTGTGGGAGGATTGGGTACAGGGGTGTAGAGAACCGTGAATCGGGTCCCCCTGTGAGCAGCCACACCAAGCGGCTCGCAGAGACAGCCGCGGTACACCGGGCTGTCGTGGTCGGGGAGTCGGGAGCCGCTGGTCTGCGGCCTAGACTTCAGCTTCCATCCCCGGCCTCGATTAGAGCCCAGCCGCCCGAGGACTGCGCTGCTGTGGGAACGCGTCCCGTCACCATGGTGACCGAGACAGGGGGTGTGGCTGGGCTTAAGGGCAGGGTTCAGTGTTAGTAGTGTCCAATCAGCGTGTGGAAGAGGTTGGTGTAAGACTGTCCAATCAGAAGAGCGCAAGTTCAGCTCGAGAGAAAAATATCAGCTGAGCCAGGCGGGTCTCGAACCCGGGGTTGAGGTATATAGAGTCGGGATTTAGTTGAGTGAGCTATACTTCCTGGCAAATCTGAAGTAACTCCGCGGTCATACTTATCTGGTATAATTACGGTACACGAAAAAAATCGAAAAAAATAAAAAGGTATCCCTCCTGTTCTTGCAATTCTAAAAGTAGTATCTCTGCTTATCTACTGTGTTTCGGGTTTTACAAAAGCTTTTCTGTGTGGGTTTGAACCCCGGTCTGCACTGACCGTACATTAGCCTGGGGATTTGAACCCGGACTCTCATTATCGCAGACCAGCGCCCTACACGACGAGCCATAGCGCCGCGCAGAGAGTTCAGCGCATCCAAATATAAAAGCTTTAAAACTGCGATTCACGCCCCGGCCGAGAGCAGGACCCTCTTCTGTATTAAGACAGAGCAGAGAGCACTGCTGGACTGCAGGAGCCACTGCACAACTGCAGTACAGATGAAGTGAATTGATGTTTGTGACGATTGAGGAGAGTTGGAGCTGCACTGAATCCTGCAGTGATCTGTAGCTGCTGTGATCCTGCACAGTGTTCAGAGGGGCTGTCAGTCCTGCCTGTTGCACAGGACTCTGCTTCACTGTGAAAGGTGTTGCAGTGAGTCAGTGTGACTCCATCTGTTTGTATTGAGCAGCTCTGAGTTTGACAGTATGATGGAATTAGACTTGAATTAGAAATGTGGACAATCAGGCTTCACCTTTCCACTGTTCTCCATGAGAATCTCACCCCTCACAAGGTACAGAGCTCATATCAGAAGTTCCCCCTAAACTCTTCGATATAATGACTAGCAGAGAGCTCTATCATCACCACGAAGACCACAGTTTCCTTCACAGACACTGAAAATAAAACCCAAGAGCACGGAAGAGGTGTTCACAACCTGATTTTAATTAAAGAACAAAAATAAGATAAAAACTAGTGACTAAAAGTTTGCTCAGGAGTGTTTTATTATGTTAAAACAGTACATTAGTGTAGTGAATTATCAGAATGAAGGAGTGAAGGACCAGTCAGCTGATATCGGTGTCCATTCCTGAGGCTGGTACAGATTCTCCAGAGGCCATCCCTGAGAAAATACCCACAACAGTGTAGGAGCAGCTCAGACAGAGGGATCAAAGAGCACAACACAGTTTACTACAACAGAGATCGTCTCCTTTCAACACAACAACTGACAACACTATTCCACATCACGATAGCAATTACAAGATTGAACAGAGAGAGACAATACAAACATAACACAAAGCAACCCAAAGAGATCCAGCAGAGACAAGTTTAAGTGTAAGATCTATACAGGTATGTATATATATATTCAACAGATTTCAAAACATTGTCTCTGTCTATAAATATTCAATAACATTACTGGAAAAAATAACATTTAACTGTTTAGGGAATTGTTTTTAAATAAAGATTAAATCAGAATCTGTATTCTTTATTTATCTATTGTAGTGCTGAGAAAAATCAATATTATAATGTAATTATCAACAAACACAATTCAACATGTAATTTCTGTCTGTCCTCTAGATCTCTCATGGACACAGTTTAGAGCTACAGAGGAGAGACTCTGGAGCTAAACCAGCTGGTTACTGGTTAAACTGGACCAAACAAACACCTTTTCCCAGCTGTTCATCTGCTGCTGATATAAAACATCTGGTTCATCTACAGACACACTGACCCCTCCAGGACCAGGACTGGACAGCCCTGCTGCAGACACACACTGACCCCTCCAGAACTGGACAACTCTTACTTACTTTATTGTCCCAGAGGGGAAAGGTTTTTTGGAGGCAGGTAAAAGACACAACACAATACACAGCACATTTAACACAACGAGCCCATTCATAAAATGTAAGATGAGAACAAACATATAAAGTAAAATCTTCCGTCAGTTCTCACAGCTTCTATTAAAGACGAGCTCTTGTCCTGCCTACCTCCTTCCTCAGGGCTGTGGAGTGGACAGTGGACTGTCCAGCTGGTCCTCATGATCCTCACAGCTCAGGGACTCAGCCTTTGGAAAGGTCTGAGCTTCAGTCTTGTTTCTCCAGTAACAGTTAGAAGACGCGCTCCGACACATGAGGGTTTCACCATCATCGTCTGCTTCATCATCATCTTCATCTGCACGAAGGTTCACGATCACTGAGGCTCAACGTGTCTGAAGCAGAAATAAAGTTTCCACAGCAACTCGTGTAACTTAGCGCCGTGATTTCACGTGTTCAGACGAACAAAATACGAGACAAACAACAAAAGATTACAGCTACAGTATAAAAGGACGCCTCAGAGTTTTTAACAAAGAAAGGCGACACCGATTAAATGTTACTTCTTGCTAAATAATAACTCCTTCCTGTTTCTTAGACCAGAGGACCAACAACACATTTAAAATTCCCGCCCCTCTCCTGAATCTCGGTGTTTATTGGGCAACTGAACCGAGTCTCGTGCATAATTGGGAAAATTTACTGTCACTCCCAATCGCGACATCGCTGGGGTCAATCCAGGGATCTGACTGGCTGTGGATCTTCTCATTCATAAACAAGCGAGTACAGACCCCAGTCACATGACCCGGGTGTTTAATACACACCAGACACTCACTACTGCACTGTAAACCAGGCCTCCATAGACTCGTGTATCACCACCGCCGCCTGGCGGACTGTTATCGGAATCGGCACCCCCTGCCTTAGCCCGATCAATAGGCTTAATTTCAGAATCTTGTTACAGTTGAAATTATTTAAAGATGTAGTAAATGTAGTTAATTTAGTATCCAGAGTAACGAATATATATCGAAATATCCCATGTTAAAACGATCATGATCATTACAATTATACTCATCAAAAGTTCTAATTTTTTTTTTCAAAAGACTCCAAAAGATAAGCCTGAAAAATAATCTAGAATACAAATGTTAGAGGATTATGCGAACAATCAGTTCAATACAGAAGCAGGAAAACCCAATGTTCAGCTCACACCTGAAGAACACTCCACGGCCGAAACGTTGTTTTCTTTCTTCTCTTTTCAGCAGGGAATAAACCTATTACTTGTTCCTTTGCAGTTCACGCATGCTGACACGGCTACCCACCTGAACTACTCCAATCAGTTTAAATGTCGACATTTAAAGATGCAGTAACACTGTGAAAAGAGATGTCAGAAGGTGACATTTCACAGTGTGGCCGCCAGGCGGAGACCTTGCTAAAAGTGTCTATGGAGGCTGTTTATAATGAAGCCCTTTTCAGTTTCCAGCTGTGCTCCACTGACCGTGATGTCATCTGTATCCAGTCCAGCTCCTGGCCCTGAGCCTCAGTGACACAACAGACACCAGCTCCAGGCCAAGAGTCTCAGACTGACACTCTCACCAGCTCTGAATGAGCCTCAGTGGGATGTTGTGCTGAAGGTGTCTGAACACTTGTTTCACTCTCTCTGGTCTTCCTGAACATGTCTTTTCATCAAGCTGACAGGTTCAGTGCAGTGTGCTGACTGAAATCATGTTCTCATCACAAATGTTTTACTCTAGTGTCAGTTTGTCAGTTTCTGTGTTCTTCTCTTTGTCTTCAGATCAGTTTTATTTCTTCCTTCATCACCTGCTGGTTCTGACACACTGACTCTGTGGCTGGAAATGAACTTGTTTTCCACAGCAGTTTACCTGCAGACCTTTCAGCCACTATTCTGTTTACTGTGCTTCTCTGCCACAGTTCAGAACAGTTTGTCTGACTTATTTCACACAGTCCTGGAGAAATCTATCCCTGCCTGTCACACGTGTGTCTATTGATCTGTCTGGATCAGAGATCTGTCTCTTTCCAGCTATGATTTTAAATCCCTGATATTTTACAGATCAGGGGTAAAAGCTGGAGGTCTGTGGCCTCTCTTACATTCACTCTCATTCTACATTTTGCTGAAGGCTGTATTGATCCCTTTGTAATTGATCCTGTATTGATTATTGTGTCTAAACCCCTCTGTACATCTGTCAAAAACCCTATGTCTCATTTCAGCTGTAACAGGATACAGCTCCTGTCTGAAAATACTCAGTAAGATCATTGGGTAACGAAGCCCTCCTTGAGTCCCTGCAGATCTCCCTCTGTGAGAAGGTGACAATATTCCTCCCGCAGTTCCTCTCTGTCAGGCTGCCCTGAGACAGGACTGACCACAGTGTGGCGCCACTGCAGGCTTGCAGAACAGGACTCAGACTCTCCAGTGTCAAGAGCTGCACCTGTGGACACTGATTGTCTGAAGGGCTGATTGGACTGGGAGGATTTTCACATGGGATTGAGCTGTATAAAAGCTGTGTCAGAGGCACAGGAATGAATAGCAGTGAGATTTGGATAGATAGGTCATGGTTAGAAAAAGCAATTGTGGGTTTTTAGTGAAAGCCCTTTGGTGTTATTTGTGTTTGTCTTGTTTAAGCTTGTAAATGTGTCTTTTATTGTCCTTTTGGTTTCACAGGTTTTCTGGAGCCATGATCTTCCCTTTGTGACAGTACCTTTAGTGGTCATGTGAAGTACTGCAGCCTAGAGCCCTGTGGCTGGACAGTTAACCCACAGGTCAACTGATACTAACTAAGCAGGAGAGGGAGTCAGGCCAGAAGCAGAGAGCCAGCAGTGTGCTGGAGCTCAACCTGTCTGAGAGGGAGGAGACAGGAGCCCTGCAGGTGAGTGTGGGGCTATAGCCTAGTCACCCTTCTGCTGGTGTGGGGGTCTTTCTAAACCAGGAGCCCAGCTGGTGTGGCAGCTGCTGGTGCTCTGGACAGGACTGGCTCCAGCCTGCAGGACCCTGAGCTCATCATCTTCAGCCGGACTGTCCCAGGTCAGGATCAGCAGGGGGAGAGGAAGGAGTCTGCTGTGAGCCCAGGGTCTCCAGTGCGGTGGTGAGCTCAGAGCCCAGTGTCTAGAAGCAGTGTGGGAGTGTCTCTGTATCCTAGAGAGGAGGGTAAACAACAATGCCCCAGTTGCTGCCAGGGTCTCTAGCTGGGGGAGGAACTGTTGACCTTCCTGCTGCTTCTCCACTCATCCCCAGGGCAGCTGTCCTGGCTGGAGCTGTTTCATGACCGACACCTGCTACTTCAGTGCAGACCGAACTCCTACAGTTGGCAGGTTAAGTACAGAATCAATAATTGGAATGTACTGTTATTCAATATGATGAATGTAGTTCAGCACTGTATGACAGCGGCTGCCTACAGCCCTCAGATCCCTTTTCTTAAAGCCCTCAGGTCTGCCAGTAGGAGTGTCTGAGCTCTGGATCAGAAGGAGAGCAGATCTGAGAGAGCTGTGGCCTCCATCCCTCTGCCAGTGGGGAGAGGAGCCAGTCTTCCCTTCCCTCCAAACCTTAATCTCCCAGTGAGCTGAACCTCCTTGACGATAGGAGCAGCTCCCTGAGCCCCTGGGAGAGGAGCAAAAAAGCAGGTCCAGAAACACAAGAACTGTGGTTTCTCTCAAAGGGAATTTGGTTTAATTTTAATTACAATATATCTTTTTTTTTTCTTTAGAAATGGGAACAGTTTAGTGTCACTCCAATAGCTTAGCAGGACTGCAGCCCTACACCGCAGCCAGTGGAGGCTGAGATTGATACTAACTGAGCAGGCTGCTGCTTTTCTCTGCAGGGCCTGATGTCTGCGACCAGGTCTCCCCTGGGGAGAGACTCTCCTCTAGCTTCCTGGTTGGAGGCTGGGGTCCCAGACGCAGGAGCTGGAGTACTGGAGCTGCGTCTGCTGTCGCTGCCTGCAGGAAACACCCCAGCAGAGCAATCACCCCTGTACCCCAACCAGGCTCTTCTCCACTTCCTGCAGAGCTGTGATACACAGGAGAACTGAGTCTCTTCTCCTTCTTGGAACTTGAAAATAGAAAACCAGTGTTCAGTTAATAAAGAGCTAAAAAATGAAACCCCAGTTCTCTTATTCTCACACTTCTGGGCTCATGTGTGACTTCAGCTGGTGCTCTGTTGGCACTGTGCCTCTTCCTTCACCCAGGTAACCCAATAAACCTGCCACCACAGCTCACAGGAATAGGGCAGCAGTTAATCACGTACATGGAGTCATCAGCCCCTGTGGGATGAGAGGGCATCAATCAGGGAGGTCAGACCACAGAGAGAGAGGAGCTGGGGGTCTGAGAGGAGGGAAGGGCTTCCTCAAGACCTTCTCCACAGGAGGGGCTGCAGCTATTGGGGTTGGGAGGACAGGTGGTCCTCTGATCCTCAAACAGCAGTCAGCACAGCAACACGCCTCCTCCCAGGGGGGCGTTGGGTCAGGGAGAAGAGGGTCATGCACCTTGCAAGTGAAGCCAGAATGAACTATTGAGGCAACAGCCTCTCTCACCTAGAGGAGGGGTGACAGCTGACCGCTCCCCCCAGCCCCACAGAGCCCAGAGTAGGACCCCACTGTCTCCCAGCTCTGAGCCTCCGCCCTCAGGGGCACAGGGAGCTGGAGAGTCCCGGCCAGAGAGCCCCCGGTGCTCTTGACCTCTGATCCCTAGCAGACTCAGGTCTCACTGCAGCAGAACACGGCCCGTGTGTGGACTTGGGGTCCCAGCTGTGCCCCTGGACAGCCTCTGTGCTCTGACACCGGCGGAGTCACGGGCGGCTCGCAGAATTCAATTCAATGCAATTTATTTTTACATAGCGCCTTTCACAACAAGGTTGCCCCAAGCCACTAAACAAAACAAGTGACCGTACATGTTGTGAATACAGAACGGAAAAGACTGGAAGACAACGGAGGAGAGGAACCACAAACTCCTCAGTAAGGAGAAAAGAAACCTCTAGGGGTCCAAGGTCAACTGTCTGCCCAACTCCTTTGGGCATGCTAACATTATACAATTAAAAAGGGGAGAAATGAATGAAGGTATTAATCCATCCATCACGTCTTCGTATGTCAGTACTCCATGCAGATCTCTGTAGACCAGCAAAATCCTCCTAAGCGATAGCTGTATCCATGATGTCCCTCTTGGATCCACGGCAGTGATGCAGCATCCAACTCAGATGGTTGCAAAATCCTCCGAAGCGATAGCTGTATCCACGATGTCCCTCTTGGATCCAAGGCAGTGATGCAGCATCCAACTCAGATGGTACCCAGCCCGGGCGCCTTCCGGACATGTGGGGAGGAGAATAGGATAGTCTGGTCAGAACAGATGTATCTACCTGGTGGGCCAACACAGAGACACACAATGGCATGTACAGCAGCACCAGGAGCCATGGCTGCAGCAGGCTATAATGTAAGGGGTGAGTAGACTAGGCTGCAGTAATAGGCCTTCAGTCTGGATTTGAATACTGAGATTGACTCAGCATCCCGAACATGGGGTTGGAGACTGTTCCATAAGCTAGGGGCCCTGTAACTGAAGGCTTTACTGTACCTCCAACTGTATTTTAATTAATGCGTGGAATACGAAGAAGACCTGCATTCTGTGATCTAAACGGCTGACTTGGATGGTATACATTAACAAGTTCCATTAGATAGACAGGTGCCTGACCTCGGAGAGCCCTGTAAGTAAGTAGAAGAATTTTGAAGTCGGCCCTGTACCTGACAGGAAGCCAATGAAGAGAGCTAAGTATGTGGGTTATATAGTCGTACTTTCTGCTCCTAGTAACAATTCTAGCTGCTGTGTTCTGAATTCTCTGTAAGGTGTTGAAAGAGTGGTGGGTGCTCCCTAATAGCAGGGCATCGCAGTAGTCTAACCTGCTGTATACAAGAGCATGTATTAATTTCTCTGTGTCTTGAGTGGAGAGAAAATACCTTTGTTTCGCAATATTTCTTAACTGTAGGAAGCATGTTTTCAATACTGTTTTAACATGAGAATTAAACAAGAGCCTTTAATATGACGCCTAGGTTACGTGCTGAGTCTTTGAGGCAAACGTTTTAATCCTTTGAGTAAAGTGCTGAAGGTATAGTAGTCCTATCAGTATTGTTGCCTCCAACAGAACAGAACTGCAGAATTCCCACAACACCTGGAATTACAGCGGAGAACTTCCAACGGTTATTCTCACAGGCTTTTTATTCACCAACAAGAGGATACACACATAAAGCCTAAACACGACCCAGTAATTGTCCTCCTCCATCTGACAGTGACATGAGGTTTCCACGTGGTTAACTCTCTACACTGTGTCAATATAGATGGAGGAAATCTAAGTAGTCAGTAAAAACACAACAGACAGCTCGTAATCCACACCGTAAGACTGGTTCATCTTCTTTCACCAAATGAAATCAGGTTTGAGTGAGGCTGTAAATCCAATCCAGGCTCACCAGTATCTGCTAAACCTCTCTGCCTGTAACCTGAGAGAAAGCTGTTCTTTTTCTTGACAGAAAATCTCCCTCACAGCACTGATCCACTGTTCACATGTTGGGGGCTTTCCAGTAAACCCAGTTTCTTCTGATTGTTGTCTTACTGGCAGCTAAAGGATTACCTAGTATAAATCTACCCCTTACTTACAAGTAATCAAAAGTAAAACTACCCAAACACACCAGGGAGACGGGGAATCGCATGTTTAAGTTCACTATATTATTAAGGGTTCATGTAGAGGTTTCCTGTATTGTTGAATTTCCAGGCAACATAGGATTATGTGTAAATGAGTCTCTACTTGCTCTCCACACAACCTCCAACACTGTGAACCGCTTCCTTTTTGTTGCGTTTGAATTTTAGGATGCATAAATAAATGTCAGGTTTTTCCAACAGAAGTTTCCCCAAATTTGTGAACTTGTTGAACTCTGTATCTGTTCATCCACTTATCTACAGGTTTGACCATTTTCTTTAAATATATTCTGCTGAATCTTCTCATCACACAATCAACATTATGCTCCAGTGTTGATATTAAGTTACTTGATGAGCAGCTATAAAGCTGTCAAGCAGTGTCTTACCTGGGCCTGTAAGTGGCTGCTTCGTGAGATCTTCAGATGAGAGGGGTCTCTGCTCTCTGCCAGCACACCTGTCACACAGCGCTGGGTCATGACGCTGCACAGAGCTGGAGACACGGCTTCACCCGGGAGGAACGTGAAGTCTTACCGAAGGCAATCAGAGCTGGGACTTCAGAAGTCAGGGTGAAGGAAAAGAAAGGATTATGAGCTGATAGTGAGGACAGCATGTTGGTAGAGTGGCTAGCATTGCATCCTCACAGCACTGGGACTCTGGGTTCAATTAGCCCACCTGGCAGTGCTGCAGCTCTGTGCAGTAATGTACTGTATACCCCAGCAGACTGGTACCTGTTGGCTCTGTGCAGTGATGTATACCCCAGCAGACTGGTACCTGTTGGCTCTGTGCAGTGATGTATACCCCAGCAGACTGGTACCTGTTGGCTCTGTGCAGTAATGTAGACCCCAGCGGACTGGGACCTGTTGGCTCTGTGCAGTAATGTAGACCCAGGGGGGACAGCAGTAGGGACACATTGTGCTGGTACCTCAAATCAAGCTCAGAAATCACAGCTGGACCCTCACCTCCCTCAACCTCGCCATACTCTAAAAACTATAGCACAGATATCACAGCTGAACTCTCAAACCCTCTCACCCTCACCAATCTCTTCTGAGACAAACTACTGCACAGAAACCACAGCAGAACTTGTAACCCTCTCACACCTCCCTAAACTCATCTGAGACCAACTACAGCACAGAAATCACAAGTGCTCTTCCACTTCTCTCAACCTTCCCAAACTCGCCTGAGAAAAACTACAGCACAGCTGTACTCACACTGCCCTCTCCTCCTGCCCAAACTCTTCTGAGAGCTGGACTCTCTTTCTTTTCACCCCACCCGGACTATTTCTGAGGTGAAAGAAAGAGGTTTTGACAATATGGTGTACCTGTGGGTCAAATGTCAAGCCTGAAGCAAGTATCACCGCCAAGTTTTTCAATATAGACTGAAGGTCAAGTACAGTACCATCTACAGACAGGGTTACAGCACTGGCTTTACAAAGTTGAAATCAGACACCAGAGAGGGCTGGGGATATCTGTGGGCAGCTGGGCTCTGTATTACAGGGGTGGGAAGTGCTCCAAACCCTCACCAGCAACTAACATGTTTTTGTTTTGTTCTTGGGAGCTTAGCAATGACTGACAAATGATTTTTGGGCATTTTCAATGCAAGGTTGTAATTCCAGGAAAGCTGAAATCAAAGCAATGAAATATTTACGCCCACCTAAAGAACTCAAAGAATGATAATACTTGTAAATAGTTGAACCCGAGCACAAGAACTGCACATTCTCACAGGTAGATTTGCGTATGAGGGTGTTGAAAAGAGAAAAAATGAGAAGAAACACATGGAAAATACATTAAAACAAAAAATAGTAATATCTCTCGTGTGCAAAGTCCACAGGACACAGCACCCCAGACAGGGATCTTCAACACTGCGCTGGGGCAAAGCCCTCAGAACTCTAACAGAGAAGAGTTCAGATGAACGGGTTTGATGCAGTGACTAAAGAGCTGGGGTAGAGCCCCCTGACCTCTAATACCCACAAGGAACAGTGAGCTGGAAAACCCAGGATAATCACTGTTCTCACTGTAATACCCTGGAACTGTGCTGCAGGACAGTTATTTTTTGATGGTTTGGATATTATTAAATCTGTTCTTTTCAGAAAGTTTGTACAGTTCTGACAGGTAATTATTTAAAAGATATTTGCCTTGTTTTCCAGACAAGCGTGTCCTGTTTTTCTCCCCTTAGCGTGTCCCGATCCACTCTCTCCTCCTCCCTCTGCTGGACAGTCGTGGTCTCTGCACCCAGGAGCTCTGCCCTGGTTCAGCTGTAACCTTACAAACGGGGAGATACTTTTCTACCGGTCCTGTAACGGTTTCTTAGTCAAAGCGACTGCTCTTTCTCCCCAAAAGAATTGGAATATTTAATTATTTCTTTAAAAAATTATTTTTACCGTTTACAACCGTTTTTGTGCAATATATGCCAGGGACTTCTGCAATACAACTTTTCTGTGTACTGTTCTGGTCTTTGTGTGTTCTAGACTGTGAGTAACTCAGGGATCAATAAAGTATCTATCTTTCGAAATAATATTTAAATGTTTTGCAGAGCCTTCACAGCATAGGGTCAGTTTGATATTTTTACTGTATGTTATTCCTTATAATTTCTAATCGTTAAAACACAAACTAAAAATAAAAAGGAGAAAACATGCAAGCGGACCTGGTTGAGACACGATCCCTCCTTCTCCGACTCGTGCAGCAGCAGAAACATTAACCTCTTCCCTGCCGGTGAGCCGAGAGGCATGAACAAAACGCGCTTCAGCTTCAGCAGTCTATGTTGCCCAAGAAACCGAGAAACAGATCAACCATAAGGGACGAATCATGATTGCTCTTTTACGGACTCTGTGGGTGGCTCTTAAAAGAGCCTTTGGGTTCGCTGATCGGGGACGGGCGGGCCGGGTTTACTTGGAGCTGGTGTACTTGGTGACGGCCTTGGTGCCCTCGGACACGGCGTGCTTGGCCAGCTCTCCGGGCAGCAGCAGGCGCACGGCGGTCTGGATCTCCCGGGAGGTGATGGTGGAGCGCTTGTTGTAGTGCGCCAGGCGGGAGGCCTCGCCGGCGATGCGCTCGAAAATGTCGCTGACGAACGAGTTCATGATGCCCATGGCCTTCGACGAGATGCCGGTGTCCGGGTGCACCTGCTTCAGCACCTTGTACACGTAGATGGCGTAGCTCTCCTTCCTGGTCTTTCTGCGCTTCTTGCCGCCCTTCCCGGCCGTCTTGGTCACGGCTTTCTTGGAGCCCTTCTTGGGAGCGGATTTCGCTGGTTCAGGCATCTTCTCTCACTACTCACTGCATACAACAATGAATGTCTTAAGGCCTCTGCAGCCCTCTATTTATACCAGCTGTATGCAAATCACCTCGCTCAGCTCAGAAGGCAGTTCATTGGTCACGGAAAAAGAGCTGCTCTCCTATTGGCTGCGCTCTGCGCCAATGAAATTCAAACGACTGAGCGCCTGAGCCGCTCGCCCTGACTCCAGGCGCCTCTCTCTCCCCTCCGCCCGAGCACTCGGGAACAAAGGGCCGTTTTATTGAAGCCCGACACTCAATACGCTTATAAACCTACTCTACTAAACAATGTGCTGGACGTAAAATGTGTGATTTATGCAAAATTGGAGTCAAAAGGACTCTTGGTGATATTCTAGGCAACCTTAAAATCACTCATGAACAACCAACAGCTTTGTATAGCAACACTTTTGAGCTTTGGCACCGCTTTCAAATTAGTCTGAGCTCACGAAACCTTCACACGAGCCCTTCTACAGAATGAATGTAATGAGAAGGGCTCTTGGCGAATTTAGTGGAATTCCTCCCGCACAGAGCTGAGCAGCACCGCTTCCTTTCTTTAAACCCATAAAGTTTTTCTTACAGGATAAAACTGTAGAGCAAAGGAAACCTAAACCCATACCACACCGACAGCATTAAGAAATGTCAATACCGAACCCACGTATCTAGGAAGAACGATATCAAATTCAGAATCCATTGCACATGTGAGGTGCTCTTTTCTGAACCAAAACGCCCCATACGGAACAGAAAATACAACATACTACGGTGTATGGATTATGAACTGTACTCAGACTTTAATCACTGTAGGAATAAATCCGTCATTCATGTTTAATCACCTACTAAACCGAGGTGCCTGAATGCCGGAAACCGAAGAATCTAAGAAATGAGGGGGGTCAATTTTATACGTGTTCAACTTTAACACATTGTACAGGACATCAGCAGTGAAATATTCGATCTTTTTTATATTTTTGTGGTGGTTCTTAAAAGAGCCTTTGTGTTCAAGGGGAAAGATCCTGCAGCAGGCGGTCCGTGTCTAAGCGCGCTCCCCGCCAAACACCGGAAAAGAAAATTAAGAGTAGCGGAAGGGCTTTTAATGCCAATCGCTCTTGTGTCATTAAAATAGTCTCATGCATTTGAACACTTTCAAATGTGGATATGAATGCTGAAAAACGAATTTAGAGCAAAAGGGGAGACGTGTGTCGCTGGTGTACTGCAGCAGTGCAGTCGTGCAGAGGGGCTTTTAGACGAGTTGGTAGAAAACCGCTTCTCGGTAGGGCTTTCACTTATCAGCTAACCAAACGAGAGTTGTGCCTCGTACAGACTATAATGGAATAATGTGACCCTCTCGAGTGTTGTGGTGGCTCTTAAAAGAGCCTTTGTGTTCAAGGGAAAAGATGCTGCAGCAGGCGGTCCGTGTCTAAGCCCGCTCCCCGCGGATGCGGCGGGCCAGCTGGATGTCTTTGGGCATGATGGTCACCCTCTTGGCGTGGATGGCGCACAGGTTGGTGTCCTCGAAGAGCCCCACCAGGTAAGCCTCGCTGGCCTCCTGCAGAGCCATGACGGCGGAGCTCTGGAAGCGCAGGTCGGTCTTGAAGTCCTGGGCGATCTCTCTCACCAGGCGCTGGAAGGGCAGCTTGCGGATCAGCAGCTCGGTGGACTTCTGGTAGCGGCGGATCTCCCGCAGAGCCACGGTGCCGGGCCTGTAGCGGTGGGGCTTCTTCACGCCGCCGGTGGCGGGGGCGCTCTTGCGGGCAGCCTTGGTGGCCAGCTGCTTCCTGGGCGCCTTGCCGCCGGTGGACTTGCGAGCGGTCTGCTTGGTTCTCGCCATCTTCCTCGCTGCTCTTCACAATCAGCACTGTACTGAGAGCAGCAGCCCGCACTCGGGTTTATATGCGCAGGCAGCATTGGCTGAAAGGCACAGGGGGGTGAAGGAGGAGGGGGGCTGTAATTCACTGATTGGACAGTTTGAAAACGAGCGCGCAGCTCAGACACTCCTCGCTCTTCCTCTGAGCGTCCCCACATTTTACACACGTTTCCACCAAACCAGTTAACCCGACACCCCAGTCTCCCTTCTCGTAATACGCCTTAGCTAAGCGGAAACGTATTTGTATGTGAACGAGGCCAAATGATTCTCATAACTTGTCTTGTTGTGTGCGATTCTTTCTCTTCGTATTCCAATCGCGATTACTTCGTTAAGAAAAACAGATCTCGCTCTTGTTCAAGAAACCTTGTAAATGTTGCAATTATACAAGTGAAAAACGGATCTCGCGCAGCTCTTACACTCCTCGTGGGTTTCACGTCTCCAGTTCTCTCGGTTTAATAAAGTAAAAGAGTTCAGGCGTTTTTATACCAAGATGTCAATAACGCGGCAATGAGTTTGACTAGTGTTTTAGCTGTAATAATGTAGGACAAGAATATAATTACATAAAATGATTAAATAGCATAATACTACTATAATCAAGGAAAGTAATATAATTTAGTGTCTCAAGGGGAAGTTGAACCGGGAACCGGGACGTGAATTTTGTGCTAACGACCCAAATTTTACAGCCTTTATTAAGCCTTTTATCCTTGCATTAGGAATTTGTCTTTTGGCAGACCCCAGCTAGTATGAATGAACAGAAAAATCGTATAAACCCTTCAGCTACAATAAGGAAACACAGATCGCTGTTTGGTTCATAATTTAAATGTGAAAATCTACTTCATCACTACTAAAATCTTAGTGGAAAAAAAAACTTGCGTATGCTGAAATTATATAAATAAAAGAAATAATCTCGCTCTTTTCAAGAGGCTGTGGGTGGCTCTTAAAAGAGCCTTTGGGTTCGGGGTCAGTCGGAGGTCTCTGCCGGGCTGTTTACTTGCTCTTGACCGGCTTCTCGGTCTTCTTGGGCAGCAGCACCGCCTGGATGTTGGGCAGCACGCCGCCCTGCGCGATGGTCACGCCGCCCAGCAGCTTGTTCAGCTCCTCGTCGTTGCGGACGGCCAGCTGCAGGTGCCGGGGGATGATGCGGGTCTTCTTGTTGTCCCGGGCGGCGTTGCCAGCCAGCTCCAGGATCTCGGCGGTCAGGTACTCCAGCACCGCGGCCAGATACACCGGGGCTCCGGCGCCGACCCGCTCGGCATAGTTTCCCTTGCGCAGCAGCCGGTGGACACGGCCCACAGGGAACTGCAGTCCGGCCCTGGAAGAGCGAGTCTTGGCCTTGGCTCTGGCCTTACCGCCGGTCTTTCCTCTGCCGCTCATCTCGTAATATCAAACTCGTCCGAAAAAATCTGTGAATAATGAATACAAGCTGTCTGCCGCCCCGCTTTTGAATAGTCGCGGCTCAATTTGATTGGATGGACCGGAACAAGCTCTCCACCCAATCAGAGATCAGTGCTGCCAAGCAGCGCTCTCGGTCTCCACCAATCAACAGGCAGGAGGGAAATTCGGACTCTGAACACAGAGCGCGGCTCTGCTGCCGAGTGAGGACAAAAGCTCGTCTTTGCTTAATCGGTCAATTTCATTCATTAAAAATGTATATTTTAGTGAATTTCACCACCGTCTGACTCTCAGTAACCATGTCTTAACACAATACCTTAAATAGAATTAAGCTAAATTCCCTATTAAAATCTGGATCACCCGCCTGCGAGGGCTCAAAATGAAAAGTTCATTGGTGTTGCTGTTAAATTGATAAATCTGTCACGTTACGCCTTATCAAATGTCCGCTTTAGCTGTGAGACTAGAAGTCACGAATTGCAATGTAAACCTACGTGCAATGTTAAAATGTACAACATTTGATTGTAGCCTCAACTTACAATCATTGTTAGTGTAGAGATGAATTGGCTACATTACTCTGCTCTCCTCCCCACAGCGCACTATGGCTGGTGGGGCTGCACATTGGTGGTGGAGGAGGGGAGTCCCCATTACCTGTAAAGCGCTTTGAGTGGAGTGTCCAGAAAAGCGCTATATAAGTGTAAGCAATTATTAATATAGAGATGCAAGGAGTCACAACGCTGTTCGTTGAAGGTTAGAAAGTTTATTTCTTAACGGAAAGGAATCCTTATAAATCTGCAACACCTTTATGCACCCAATATCTACAATATAATTTACAATATTTACATCTGTACACTTTACCCAGTTCGACCCATTTCAGTTTCAATTTCAAGAAAAAAGATACTTTAACCGCTAAAACTCAATACCCCCCATTGTGTAAAATAACTATTCCCCCCCTATCGAGCGAACCGGCGCTTTCAAGCGGTGAAAAGGGAAAGTCTGCGCTCTCTCTCGGAAGGGCTGGTGGCTCTTAGAAGAGCCTTTGGGTTTGTAGGAAATTTACTCGAGGGTCGATCGCTCACTTCTTCTTGGGAGCCGCTTTCTTAGCTTTGGCCGTCTTGGGTTTGGCCACCTTGGGCTTCGCTGCCTTGGCTTTCTTCGGGCTCTTCGCCTTCTTAGGCGCCGCTGGCTTCTTGGCCTTCTTGGGGCTCTTGGTCGCCTTCTTGGCCGCTGCGGGCTTCGCGGCTTTCTTGGGCGACTTCTTGGCGGCCGCTGGCTTCTTGGGAGACTTCTTGGCGGCCGCCGGCTTCTTGGGCGCCGCCTTCTTGGGCTTTTTAGCCGCTGCGGGTTTCTTGGCCGCCGGCTTCTTGGCTTTAGCGGCGGCGGCGGCTTTCTTCACGGGCTTGGTCTTGGTCTCCGCCTGCTTCTTGTTGAGCTTGAAGGAGCCCGAGGCGCCGGTGCCCTTGGTCTGCACCAGGGTGCCCTTGGTCACCAGGCTCTTGATGGCCAGCTTGACGCGGGAGTTGTTCTTCTCCACGTCGTAGCCGCCGGCCGCCAGGGACTTCTTCAGGGCGGCCAGGGACACGCCGCTCCGCTCCTTGGAGGCGGACACGGCCTGCAGGATGAGCTCTCCCACGCTGGGGCCCGCTTTCTTGGGCTTGGCGGCGCTCTTCTTCTTGGGCGCCTTGGCCGGCGCGGCGGCGGGGGCCGGAGCGACTTCTTCTGCCATCGCTGCGTCTCTGTCTGCTGTCGGACTGTCTGCGGCTCCGCGCGCAGGCGGAACTTCAAGGCCGCATGAGAACCGTGGAGACTCAACCGCTGCTGCTGCTGCAGCTCCGCTCCGCACAGCCCGCTCGCACTTGTGTTTTCTCCCCGCACAAAACTGCCCCGTAATCCTCACAAATACACAGAAAGGAGTACAAAAGATGCAAAATGCAGAGGAAACTCCCTGGTCTTTAATATGCAGTCGAGTAATAGCTTTTTCTGTACAATAATTCTGACAGAATTGCCCAAACTCTAACAACAGAGCTCACGAAAGGCGGTGCTCACCCGGCACTTTGTCGTCTATTTCTAGAATAAATGTACTTAAACCCTCAGTAAAGATCAAAACAATGTGTTAATAATACAGCCGAGGCCGCCGGTCATGTACCACAATAGGAATGAATTCTGAATTATTAAAAACGGGTGATTTATGTGGCTCTTTGTTCAGTGTCATTAACACACTCCTGGACCGTCTGCTTCTCACAGAGAACAGACCAGTTTCGTCAGTTTCGTTAAACTAGGCAGTTGTATCCCTGCGAAAGTCTGAGCACACATATTAAAAGTGAGTATTATTACAACCCACGCATTTAATTCATGTTCAAAAAGGTTATTCTGGAGAATTGTTTTCTTTTTTCAGATTCCGCTGTTTCAATGTGGAATTTTCTACGTCATCCTTGAAAGTGCCTTTTCACCGTCAAATACACACACCCCGACGATCTCTTTGATCTACTACCTCATAATCCTCACAGATACACAGAAACCCCATCAAAAGACCCGGAATACAGAGCAAACCCTCTCTTCTTTCAAACGCGCTTTAACATAATCTGTACGGTTGTTTTGGCAGAGGTGCTCAAACTCGGACACAACAAAGCACACAACAGTCAGTGCTCGCCAGGCAATTTGTGGTCTCTTTCTACAATAAATGTACTTAAACCGCATAATAAATGAGAAGCAGGTGTAAGAAATACAGAATGACAGGCAGCAACGTATCGCAGTGAGTTCGAAAAGTTTAAAACCGATTATTTATTTTGCTCTTTGTTCAGAGTCATTAACACACCTCACCGTTTTGAAGGGAATTACTATTACATTCCTTTATACCGAGATATCGGATCAGTTATCAAATCGCCTTACCCATTTAAAAACACACGCTGAGAGACTGACGACAAAAGCAGCAGATTCTCACGACAGTGGAAATAAACTCTCGTTCTGTCGCAGTGCTAGGGATCGATCACAATACAGAACCGAGTGACTGTCCTGTTAAATAACGTCAATTCACATAACTTATCGATTTTTACACGTAACCTGTCTCAGCAAAGGACGCTGGCGGAAATCGGGAAAGTGACTACAAAAAATGAAGACCGCCACATTTTTCAGAAACCACACTGGCATGTTCTGTGACATCAAAACATCCGCCATCTTACACAAAAGTTGTCTAAATGGAGTTTGTATGTTGTCCCCATGTTTATGTGGGTTTCCTCCTGGTGCTTTTGTTTCCTTCTACAGTCCAAAGGCACGTTTGTACTGTAGGTTAACTGTCTTCTGAGAACATTGGCCCTGTTGTGAGTTTCTGCCCTGTGATGAACTGGTGTCCCACCCAGGGTGTATCCTGCCGTGCGAGTGTTGCTGGCTGGAATCGGGTCCAGCTCCCCCTGCGACCCTGTACTGGATAAAGCCGTGAGAAGACAGATAGATGTACTGTACCAGGGTAGAGGTTTGGATTGTGTGTCAATGATTATGCCTGGAGCGGAACTCAGTGACACATTTGCTTGTAAAACTGCCTGCTCTGGGACAGTGGCAGTGAAAGGTTGAGGTGAAACAGCTCCTATATGTGTGACACAACACACCCGTCTGCATGTTTTGGAAGGGAAGTTGGAATTCTATAGATGAGGAAGCTTGAAACTCCTGCAAAGCTGAAGAAACATTTTCTCAGATCTGTAATTACGGTGAACCCCAATGGAAGGACTACTGACCAGGCTCATGAAGTTTGTAACATTTCTTGTGAATTATAAACGGAGAATTGTGTCCAGATCTTTAAAATCTAAAGTGTCTTGTGAGAGGCAGCTCCAGAATCCCTCTTGAATAATCCCATCTAGAAGGTTATTTATTTGTACCTTAATCACAATTCTAAGTATCTTTAAATGAAGGACACATGTCTTTGTCAAAGAAAATAAACTTTAGGTGCCTATAGCCTATACTTACTTTGCTATTTAAAATGCTCCATGTGGTAGTGGGCATGAGCTGTAACATTAACACTGACTGACTGACTGACTGACTGACTGAATGACTGGACACTACAGCACAGGGACACTGACTGACTGACTGACTGGACACTACAGCACAGTGACCCTGACTGACTGGACACTACAGCACAGAGACACTGACTGACTGGAGACTACAGTCCATTATATCTGTGAATGAGAGAACAGGCAGTAGAATCGGGAATTAGGTCAAGATTGAATGGAAAAGGATGAGTTGAGTTTCTGAGGCTTATAGTAAATCAAAACAAACAGTATAATTCGCAATATTGATTTTAATTAGTACAAGCGCAGCGTACAGAACAAATATACATGCTTGAATCGATAATGATCATATTATCCTTGTTAGTTTATTTTAATTGCTTTGGAGTTCCTATTTTTTTCAATGCAATAATATTGACTTTTTTGTAATTTAAATATAGATTCTTTTTTTTTGTTGTTTTAAAATATTTTAGCATTTCACACATCTTTCAGAGAAACAGAAGGGAGAGAAGATATGAAAGAGGGGTTTTGTGGGAGAGCATGAACTCAACACAGACTGATGGCCCACTCAATAGCACAAACATCCACAAAATCACAGCTCAGAAATTAAACAACGCTAAAGCACTATGCCCAGCTTATACAGTGGATCGTTTTTTTCTCTGAAATTTCTATACACCAGATGTGTATACACACTGTCTTTAACATAAGTCTGTAAGCCAGGCGTGTATATATTCAGGATGTCCAGTAAGAGTCTTGACTCCAGGTGTGTGTGTGTGTGTGTATATACAGTGTCTCCAATAAAAGTCTGGACTCCAGGTGTGTGTGTGTATACAGTGTGTTCAATAAGCGGCTGGACTGCAGGTGTGTGTGTGTGTACAGTGTCTCCAACAAGAGTCTGGACTCCAGGTGTGTGTATACAGTGTCTCCAGTAAGAGTCTGGACTCCAGGTGTGTGTTCGATATACAGTGTCTCCAATAAAAGTCTGGACTCCAGGTGTGTGTATATACAGTGTGTTCAATAAGAGTCTGGACTCCAGGTGTGTGTGTGTATACAGTGTGTCCAACAATGATATCCACAATGAGTGTTTGGAGATACATGGTCTCACCAGCAAGTGCCTGTATGTCTGTGTTTGCTTCCAGTACAGTATGTGTGCACATCAGGTGAAAATGAAGTTCTGTCACTGGGAATCACCATATATATATTGGGCAATAAAGAAATTAAAGAACAATATCCAAGCAGTCTCTCAGACAATGTATAAATGAATAAACAAACAATGAGTACATTAGTACAAAAACAAACATTTAAAAAATAAGCACAATTACAATTTCCAGGTACACATTCATAAAAGTGTTTTAAGTATTCTTTTTTTTGCATAAAGGAGTACAGTTTCAGAAGTATTTTGGAGCTATTTTGCCCATCATTTACAAAGTTAGCAAGCTTTGAAAAGTTAGTGCAAAAGCACTGATCTAATGAAATTCTGACATTTATGAATGATCTGCTCGGTTTTTCCAGTTACTTTCTCACTATCTGTATCAGTCATGTTAGTGTGCTTATTACCGATGGGTTCTATATTATCTCCTTTCTCTCTCACTGTCACTCCTATCCTGTCATATGCATTTTAGAGATTCCTTCTCATGTCCTCTCTCTCTGTACGTACAGTATATAGTATCCTCTGTTGCATGTTTATGGTAGGGGTGTAATTTCTTAGTATTGGGTATAATTACTATATGGCATTACACTAGAAGGTATGAGAAGACAGAACAGAGGATCTCTCAGTAATAAACACACAGCAGGACAGGAGACACAGTAAGAGAGAGGAGATCACAGAGAATGCCTCAGTAATAAACACACACAAGAGGACAGGAGAGACAATAAGAGGAGATGACAGAGAATCCTTCAGTAATAAACACACACAACTGGACAGGAGGTACGGTGAGAGGAGATCACAGAGAATCCCTCAGTAATAAGCACATGAGGACAGGAGACACAGTGAGAATAGATCACAGGGGATTCCTCAGTAATAAACACACACAACTGGACAGGAGGCACAGTGAGACGAGATCACAGAGAATCCCTCAGTAATAAGCACACATGAGGACAGGAGACACAGTGAGATGAGAGAACTGGAGGAAACCAAGCAGATGGCATTAATGTGTGTAAACTAGCATCTGTTTTTCTGAGCAGATGACAAATGTATGGAAGACATTAGTGTTTGAAATCAGAAGGATATGGGGCTGATTTGCCTTCAGTGCTTTTCCTTCTCTCCTTATTTCCTTCCTTTCTTCCCACTCTTTGCTGTCCAGGCTTCTGGAGTCCAGCTCAGGTGAAGAAGTACACTTGGGAAGAGAAGGAGGTGGAGATAGAGGTCATGAGAAAGACAAGCTGCACAGGAGAATAACTGGTTCATACAGCCAGGATGCCTGTGTGACTCTACAGTCCAGTCCAACTACATTCAGAGAGAGGAAAGCCTGAGAGAACGCTACAGATTCAAAACTGAGGTAGTGGAATGGAGTTAATCTAGACACTGACATGAATTAAATAGATACATTGCTCTGCAGAAGACTTAGACATTCTGCACTGTTCTAGTATTTTCACTCAGGTTTCCCTCTTTATCTGGAAACAACTCCACAGTGATCTCTCACTGAAATAATTGCTATCTGCCTTGAAGATAATGGTCATTTATAAGGCTCCCAGAGAACTGAGCCCCAGTCTGCACCTAATCTCAGGAGAAGATGAAAGCTGCTACTGACTCACCTGCACCAGGGACATGAGCGGAAGGCTGTTCTTCTTTATGGCTAAGAATCTTTGCCAAATGGGATTGTATGGGCTGGTTTGGGACTATCAGGATAGGATATTCCTGAGATCAAACAGGAAAGGAACGAATACAGTACTCTCACACGGGGGAGGAGGGCAGAGACAGATTTTAGCCTTCAGAGTCTCCCATTTCCTTTCCTGTCACACAGCAAAATTCCATCCAGCAGTCCTCTCCTGACCCACTGGATCACGTCTGACCAGGGATTGTTGTCCCGACTTTGATCTTGTGGTCCCAGTGTCTCTATCTTCCTAATACAAGGGTGGTCGATAGCAGCTTTCTTCTTCTGAGCAAAGGTACTGGCTGGGGTGCTCCCTACTCTCCTTAGGGGAGGAAGAGAATCTTCTCAATTACTCCTGCTGTAATGAGGACAGCTGGGTGCCTGGGGGATTTCTGCAAGAGACTGCAAAGGGGAAATACCCCAGAGGGAAATCCATATTAAATGGGACAAGAGGCCCATCTCTTTGAAGCGTGCTGGCGCCCTCTTGTGGCTTAAGGGGAACACAGACCAACTGTAATGCTGACTTGCTGCAGTAGATTATACTTACGAAAAATGATGCCCACCACAATGGCACATATCACTCCCATCATAATCATCATCTAGGACAGAGAGAGAATTAGAGGGTTAAGAGTGAGTGGACGTCACATCCGCTAATAATCCTACGGATTTAGATGATGCTTTCCATCTTTTCCCTGTGTTTGCTATCTACAGATATTCAAGAACATGTCCCCTGTGAATAAGGAGAACTGGGGATATTGCATTTGTCATGCTGCCCTTTGTGTTAACGCACAAAGACCCTGTAACTCTGCTGCTCCTGCTGCTGACACAAGAAGCACATTAACTAGCGAAGCTCACAGACCCCTGCTCATGGCCCACCTTGCAGTTTTTCCACCAGTACTTCCTCTTCAGTTTGGCGGCGCTGCTCTCAAACTGCGAAGCACCGGCCTGCAGTGCATCGGCCCGGTCATCCAGCTCCGAGAGCTTCTGGTCACGCTCCAGGACCTTGTCCACATTGACTCGCATGATGTCGACAACCTGAGAAAGAGGCATAGAGAGAAGTCACCCTGCTGATGCATTAACAGCCCACCTGTGTCCTAAGATTACATGTACCACCATCGGTGTCGTCTGTCTGCATACACACCCAGGTAATTCCTCTGTTAGGAGAGACACTAGAGCCAGGCTGTCCAATCCAAGAACTTGACAGTTGCACCCTGGGGCTGGTGTGTCTGCAGAGTTTTTTTTTCCCACCCCCTCAGCTCTTTTAAAGGCCTTAATCAGATTGCTATTGTTTAAATGGGTACAATTCATCCTGAATCTTCAAAATGCTACACTAATATCTGTATTAATCGCTGTGTGTGAGGTGTGTCTCTAGGGTCTATATTAGGGTCTGTATTAATCTCTGTGTGAGGTGTGTCTCTAGGGTCTATATTAGGGTCTGTATTAATCTCTCTGTGTGAGGAGTGTCTCTAGGGTCTATATTAGGATTTCTCTGACCTCTTCTACTTGCGCTTGTGTCTGCTGCAGTCTGCGATTGCTAGAGAGGTTGGGAGGGGCAGGGGGAGGGCCAGACCCAGGGGCCCCTCCTTCTCCTCCTGGGGCTCCTGGTGGCCCGGCAGGGGGGGCAGCATCAGGGGCTGCAGCTGGGGCTGACCTGAGTCAGAGAAAGGAGAGACAGAGTGATAGGAGGAGTAAACATATCCCTTATGTAAACATATCAGGTATATTGCCACTGCACTAAGAAAGACAACAAAAAGTAAATAATCGCTAAAATATTTACAGTATTAGCTATATGCTGTTTCTAAGTTCTTGTTTTGGACAGTATTACACTGTCATTATTTATATTATAACAAATATAATATAAATTGACTGTACTACAGTGTATATTGTACTGTTATACTGTCCCGTGCTACAGAAAGGAACCCCATATGTTTTGTGGTGCATCAGATGCCCCACTACACAGCAGATCAGGTCAAGGAGTGGAGAAACTGCTTTAAAAGTCGAATTAAGAGAAACCTTACAGCAGGCCAGATTCTACAAGCGCCAACTGGAAAATATCAGCTGGAATTTAGCCAGGACACTGGGCTTTTGTTCCTACACTTACAGCCTCTGCCATGAGATCCTGAATGACTCATCTTTGATGAGTCAGAACCTCAGTTTTACATCTCATCTGAAGGACAGCGTCTTCTTCAATAGTGCCCCCTGTCACCATACAGGAGCATCGGATTAGAAAGTCTGAGTCCACTGATATAGAGCCACCTATTGGTCAACCATCACTTTCAGCAGCAATCAGATTATAGCTGAATTTTGGGGTTTCTCAGAGAGCTTGACATTAGCATATGCATTCTGTGACTGGAGCCTAAAATATTCTATACCATGCTTGACCTGTTACATTTGGCTGTTGAATATGTTCTGTTTTAGCCCTGACGTCTGCAGAACCACACCTTGAAAACAGCTGCACTTAAACCAGAGCAGGAGAAGGTCACAATTTTCTCCCTGTTATTTTCTGTTACTCTCAGGAGAGGCCTTCTGTATGATTAATCTCATTTCAAAACTTCACTCAGCAGCACAGTGATTTCATGCATCCTTTCCAATCAGACCATTGAAAGCACTGCTGCTGCTTCTTCTGCTATATCCTCTGCTGTCACTGCTATCCCTCATACTGGGATTATTAACAACATCTATAGGAAAACTGCTAACAGTGAGCACTGTAGTCACTTGTAGGGCAAATCTCAAATCTGTGTGCTTCCACACAAGAGAGTGCAGCGTTCCCTGCTCTGTCCCACCTGTCCTTGAGGAGTAACCAGTTCACAAGTGGCAATTCTCCCACATCTTCCAGTAAGGCCTTTCCACAGTTACAGTACTTCTGCAGAGGATGAGTCCAGTTCCTCTAAATCTCTCTGTTTTTGTAAACTCTAAAGCTGTATCTAGGTGTCACAAAGTAGCACGGTCAACAATATGAGCTGCTGCTCCTTTAATGGTGGGTGTGTAAGACCTGAAGGTCCTGGTTTCCTTTAAATCGACCGCAGGGCTCCCACCCCCACCCCCCTTTGAAAGCAGCGACAGCCCTGAGTCCGTCTCAACTCAACTTTTGCACCAAAATGGCTGACTTTAATTTTTTTTTGAGGAAGGGGGTTAGACTTTCTGCTCTTCCACACACAAACACAAAACACAAGGTTCTCGGGGGAGAAATCGGACCGTGGAGTTGCCAATCTGTCCAGTGCGTGCTGACAGGACTCACACAGCCCGCCCCCCCCCAGCTGACATTTCTCAAGCTATTCCTTCAGAACATGTGGGCTTTCGTGACACGGATTTCTTAACCGAAAGGTGACCTCTCAATTGCTGTCCTGAAACAGTCTGGTCCAGAGAGCCTGGGTCACATGGGCCACCCCTACACTACTCCAGCCCCGCGGGAATCTCCCCAAATCCCTATCATCTGTTTGCCACATACTGTTACAGACCTAATCATTTCAGTACACAGGAGCGTTGTACATACACCTATTGATGTGTACTGATGGCCGATGACAGACTCAGTAACATATACATGCTGGACATAGACAGTTCACTGCAAGTATACAGTGTGTATTATCATTAACTGATTTCCATTAATCGATCCGTTCACCTCTCGGAGTTTGGAAAAGGGAAATATTCTAATTAAAACGTTTTATGTTTTTTTTTTAAATAAGCAAGACAGCAGTGTACTTACATCGCGTTTGAGATCCGTCTGTCGGATGGCTCAGTGCAAGCTCGAAGACACGAAGTTTAAGAGGCAGAGTGGGAGAAAGAAAACGTCCAGATTCTGGAGGGGATGAAGTGGTGGTGGTGGTGATGATGAGGAGGGGGTGTTGGTGGTTTGGGGGGGCGGGGGGATAGGGGGGATTGAATGCTTGGCGAGGGAGAGGGATTGGGGGGCGCGGAATCTGCTGTGACTGCAGCTTTCGAAATGAGCGATGGGAGTCGCGTCGGCCACGGAGCCGCAGTGGAGCCGCCGGCTGGACTTCAGCGTCTCCTCTCCTTCTGACGCGACACGCGCAGGCGCCTCCAGCTGTCACCTGTTCGGAAAGACAGACAGCCTCCCCGTTAAAGCGGATGCCTGACTGATGTGCAGCAAAAAAAAAAAAACAACAACGGGAAAGTCAAGTCGAAGTCAGCTGAAAAATGGTATAGATCCCTTTCTCTCCTGCCAATTCAAATGCTAGAATTGGCAGTGCTTTAAAAATCCAGTAGTTTTCAGCCGCTGAACCGTTTGAAATCGCCTTTTTTTTGGCGTTTTCCCATGCAAATCAACAAAAGGTTATAAAAAAAAAGCAGCACCCCAGCCACCCTTTTCTCCTCTGTCCTGTCTACCGTCTCTGGGGGTTGATGCAGCGCCTCTCGAAGTCAGTGTCTCTCTCTCTGCTGGAACTGTACCGCAGTCTTGCGCCAGTCTCTCCCTCTCTGTATTCTCGGACCGCATGGAAAGGCGACGGTGCGGTACCTATCTCCCCTCCCCTCCCTCTCTCCGTTTTTCGCAGTACTGCAGCGCTCTCTCTCTCTCTCTCCAACAGGAGGACGCAGGAGAGGCACTGCAGTGTGCAAGCCGGCTCCAAGATTGTCGACTCCGCTCTTTTTTTTTCCCGCCCCTCTTCGACGGGTTTTCTCAGGCAGACATCAAATGTGCTGCTCCCCTCGTCTGTCTGCGCCCCCGTCTATTTCACTGTCATTACAACACACGACCCCCTCACCCGCCCACCTCGCCTGACCGTACTCCAGATAACTGCCCTCCACCCCCGTGTCCTCTCTGACCCCCCTCTGCCTCCACCCAAACCCCTCTGACTCACCCTTCACTTCCAGTCCCTCTGTACTGCCCCTGTCCATCCATCTAGCAGTCTCCCACTCCCACCAGCTGGCAGCCAATGGCGACAGAGTCTGTCAGTCAGGGGCAGAGCTGGCGGGGGGGGGTCAGGTACTATTAGGACAATAACACTGGGCCAGTCAGCATCTCATCATTACTGTGTGAATCAGTGTCCTGTCATTACTGCATATTGGTCAGTGTGCCATTACCACTGCATGCTGGACAGTGTGCCACTTAGTGCCCCATCATTACTGTGTGCTGGTCAGTAGTAATCCTGTGTGCCAGTCAGTGTAGGATCAATGCTATGTGCCATCATCTGACTGTGTTCATCGCAGGGCACACCTATGCACAGGCACAACTCGGGGACAACTGGTAACCTAAACCATATGGCATCCAAAGGTGGGAGGAAAGCACAATACCCAGAGGAAACCCACTCTGACACGGATAACATACAAACTCCCCCCACCCCCAGCCCAGCCAGGACTCCACCCATGAGCGGCGAGCGCTGTCACACCACGACGCCACCGCATTCCGAGAAAAAGACAGGACAGAAGTGGAACACAGAACAGGACGTTTATTGATTGCCGGCGGGCTATCGATGTTTGCCGTAGCGATTGAATCTGCGGTACAGGAACTTGATCCGCTTGTCCAGGCTGTGGCGGTCGTCCGCGAACATCCGTTCGCCCACCATCTTCCTCTTCCGCAGGCAGCGCTGCAGCTCGTTGCCGCGGAAACCCTTCAGCCAACGGGGAGCCACAATCAGGTCCTTGGGGTGGGCCTTGAAGTCGCCTAGGCAACAAGATCGACCAAACGACCGCACTCATGAGAAACATGCCTTGACACCTTGCCTTGAGACTAATGCCACATGTCTCTCCTCCAGCTCATAAGATCAGATCACTTTATTGGCCACATACGATTTCTTGCATTAGGAATTAGTCTTTTCTCATACCCCAGCTTGCTCTCCATGAGACACACAGACAGGAAGAGAGAAGCTGGGGGTCAGAGAGCAGGGTCAGCCATTTATATATATATATTTATATATATGCCCCTGGAGCAGCTCGGGTTAAGGGCCTCGCTCAGGGGCCCAACGGAATAGGATTCCTCTGCCGGCCGTGGGATTTGAACCAGCAACCTTCCAGCCACAGGCGCAGATCCTGAGCTACAGAGCCATAAAGGCCCAAACCAGCTTTTTATGGGCCTCATCGGAGCAATTTAACAGCTTCTCCCAGCTCTCCAAGTGCCTCCCAAGACTCTAAAAACTAGAGAAAACCTCACTGGGACCAGGACTGAACTGCTCTGGTAGCATTTTTTCCCAGCCCTGATTCCTGCAGAGCTTGGCGTTTAAGCCATCCAAATACACAGCACATTAATTAGTCCCATTACATGATTAGCTGAATGGATTTAATGCCTGCACTTTTCTCTAGGCTCCAGCAGCAAGTTGTACCTGTAATCCAGAGCATCGTTTAAAGCACCGGTCCACTATTCTGGTCCTGGAGAGACCTGTCTGCAGGTTTTTTTTAACACACCAGCACCTGAAGAGCTCGAAGGATCTGTTCAACATGATTGAATTAAACATATAATACGCTAATTATCCAGACCACAAGGGCAAACTAAGCAGAAATGCTTTTGAAAGTGAAAACAAGAAGCATTTTTTTTTTACACAAAGGGTAGTGGAAGTGTGGAACAAGCTGCAGAGCCATGTGGTTGAAGTTGAGGCCTTGCCTGGAAGAGATTCTCAGATGGATGAGCTATTAACGATCAAACAGGCCAGATGACCCAATGGGCCTATTTTCATTTGCAACCTTTCTTATGTTCCTAAACTGCCAGTTTCATTAGCTAGATGAGGGAGGAAGAAAGAGAAAGTCACAGACACAGCAGGATGTGGAAAAATGGAACTGGAGAGTATAAAGAAATTTCAGGAATTACATAATTTAGGGGAAATATACCTAATGCTCCTGCAAAATCCAGGAAGACAGAATAAAAAACTCACCCAACTAACAAGGAAACCGGAACAATATGTACGTATATTTCATTTATATTATAATGCAGTTCTCATCAGCCCATTAATACAGCCTTAACTACAGATGGTAAAGCTGCAGCAGAACACCAAGCACAAAGCAGAGCAGGCAAAAACACTGCGGGACAGGATCTCATGAGCACCCTACAGAGTCTGACACAGTCTAAAAGAGTTTTGTGTGTGTTTCAAAGAAGATTACTCTGTTTTTCTCTGTACGCACGATAACAACTAATAAATTATACCCACCAGTGAAACCTTTTTTTTTAAATTCTATCAGGAGAGAAATAAGATGTTTTAAGGTAGTGCGTCTGTTGATCTTCAAGTCAACTTGACTAACCACAGTCTTGGAGAAACACTGTGTGCTTGTCTTCCCTTTTTGCTCTTCAGCTAAAGTCTTCATCACAAGCTGACTTCAGCTTTCTTTCTGAGGCATATCTATAAATTTGCTTGCAGCTCTTACAGCAAAGGATGACATTTTCACTTCGTATCAACCCTGTACTGATTTTTCAATTTCAGAACTGCCACCATTAATGAAAGACTCAACAAGCAAGCAAATCAATGAAGTCTTCAATTAGCACTGCGGATCTAGAACTCCTCTGGAAGGAAAGACACAGTGTCCGTCCAAGACTGGGGTTAGGAACTACTGATTTAGGAGAATCTGTTGCAAACTGAAATCCAGAAGGAATGGCACATGCACATTACAGACAGATAATGCAGACTGTCTGTGAAAACGCAGTCTGCTCAGAAAGAGGGACAGTATTCCCTCCCATCCTCACTTACCAAGGATCCCGATGTTGTCATAGACACCGAACATGCTCCGTTTCTCTGTCCATCTGTCCGTCTGCTTTGGAGCGGGGATGGCGTGCATCCGGATCAGTCTGCAGCCCCCTGAGGAAGAGCGATAATACAGAAAAGCCATGAAGCAGGGACGCTGAAATAGAGGACTGCTCCCCCATCCTACCAATACTGGGCACCACAGCGTGAGCAATAATCCCACCAGCAGCAGACCCCCCCCTCTCTCTCTCCCACCCCAAATTCAGCCACGGCTTCGATCTCGCGGCTGAAAACGTGGCGCCGCTGCCCCGTCACGCACAGGTCCACCTTTTCCTCAGCACCAACACAACAGCCCGATGAGGCGCACCAGGGTCTAGGGGCACAAGGTGACCTGAGGTGCTTACTCCACTGCAGAAAAAATAAACTACGACGCTCTTCCTAAACTCCGGGCAATGCCGAAGGACTATCCTTTCTGGAGGCCTCATTCAGTCCTCATCACAAAAATGCCCTGGAAGATCTAAAACAATTTAGATCAAAACAATTTGAATGCACTGTGTAACCACACTAGTTTAACATCACTGGACTGGAACTACTGTACTGTGTAACTGCACTGGTTTAACATCACTGGACTGGAACTACTGTACTGTGTAACTGCACTGGTTTAACATCACTGGACTGGAACTACTGTACAGTGTAACTGCACTGGTTTAACATCACTGGACTGGAACTACTGTACTGTGTAACTGCACTGGTTTAACATCCTCATTACAGACACAAAGACATATGCTGGCCTGCAGTTGTGCCTATAATATTTATAAAAAAGAGATGAAGTGTATTTAGGATAATAATATGTCTGCAGAAGATTGTTACACCATCAGGAAAACTCTCACTGATTGTGGTGAGATCCAGCCCTCTGATGGACTCTGAAAGTGCACCTGTAAAATGCTGCAGAGTAAGTTCTGCAGTTCTTTTCTGAGTGGAGGCCATTGGTCTTGTCAGTTAGCACCGCTGCCGCCCCACGCCTCTGGGGTCCTGTGCATCAGTCTGTGTGGAGTTTGCATCCTCTCCTGGGTTGTCTCCTGCTGGATTCCAACACGTGCCAAGTTTGCAAGTTCTCTCAGTGCATGGGCTTCCTCCAGGTACCGCAGTTTCCCACAGCCTCCAAAATGCATGCTGGGTGCTTGACTGGCTATGCCCAGTCACCCATTTCCAAAGGAACAAGGCAATGGCACCATTTCTCATTAGCCTACCCTCCATCCAACCCTCAAACTGCAAAACATCTCAGATGCAGAAGTGAGTGCTTCGCTCAATTAAGTCATTTACAGATCTGGAACACATTCCTGGAGACATACTAGCTCTGAAGGGTCAGAAGCTCCAGCATTTGGAAAACAGCCTGTTTTAGTGATCCATTACTTGAGTAAATTTTGTTTCTTCAGGACCAGATGACACATAAAATTGGATGGACTAGGGCCTCTCTGGAAATAGGGGTGTAAAACCCAGTTCTTCAGCTTGTGATTGCAGGTAATGGATAATTTCTACATTACTGTAAGTGTGCAATGCTGACAATGTATTAACTGATCTTTAAACTCATCTCTGCATGTCATTGTTGCGCTATTTTTTTTTTACAGATTATGATTATGAATCCAAATTATCAGAGTTCAGGGTTCCAGGTAAACACATAAGATGAAACGTTAGATAACAAGAGAAAGTAATACCTGTGTGGAAGTCTCTCACTGACTGTGTTGTCGACTTGAAGATCAACAGACTCGTCCTCAACAGATTCCCCAGAAAAGCCATCGGACGCCTGAAGACAGAAATACAGCAGCTTTAATAAAACGGAAAGCAGTAGAAGTGGGGTCTGGTGCTGACAGGCTCTCTACAGAGCACCACAGTAATTCATTAATGTTAAAGAGTGAGGAAGAGGACACGGTACAGACACCGACTAAACACTAAAGCGCAGTAATACTGACTTGAGTGGATTTTTAATCGCTACACTTTAAAATAGGAATACATTTGAAGTGTATTAGGCTGGTGCTTTTATGCGAATGCAATTTACCTTTGCAGTCGCTGGCATTGCTTGGTATTTATTAAACCTATATGAAGCACATTAATATCACCCAATTAATAAGTTTCAGTTTCAAAGCACTAACCATCATATCGCAACTTCGATACCATAAATAAAAAAACAGAGACAAACACAGTACTGCAAAACAACATCTCCCTGTATCTGTAAAACAGCAGAATAAAAGCACTACACCCTAGCCAATACGTACCTGACAGTTTAGCACGTTCAAAAAGCTTAAATCCCCCTTAGGTTACACAGCACAATAGTAACAAAACTGAAACTACGATTATTTATATTATTACTCCAAGAAAAGCAATGATAGCTTCAGTTTCTGTTTACCACTTCAAAGAAACCGATCTGAAAATGCTATCGGAGGAAAAAAACATTCAAAATCTAAAGGAAAGTCAATAGCACCACTCATATGGGCGCCGCCATTTTGTCTCCAATCCCAACTTCCAACGCTCTTCAGCTACAAACCGCACTACCGTAAATCGCAGAGAAAAAGCGCAAATCATATCTGAAAGCTGGCGCCGCCATTAGGTGGCAGAAAAGGACTTGAAATGGCTACATTTGCAGTATGTTTTGTCCCGTTTAGCGGTCCAGATATGTGAATGTATTATTCTTAAAAACTCCAACATGAGTACTGATAGACAAACTGACGCTAAACGTCTTTATTGCTTCTATGGCCAGGCAGTCGATGCACTTCAAAGTTTTGGAAGAAACCGACTACAATAAATGATTAGTACATTAAACTGAGAGTCACTGTGCTAGGCTGCATTAGAACTAATGTAATGTGTGTAACTGCACCAATTTCGAATAATTTAACCGGAATTACTGTACTGTGTAACTGCACTGGTTTAACATCACTGGACTGGAATTACTGTACCGTGTAACTGCACTGGTTTAACATCACTACACTGGAATTACTGTACTGTGTAGCTGCACTGGTTTAACATCACTGGACTGGAATTACTGCACTGTGTAACTGCACTGGTTTAACATCACTGCACTGGTTTAACATCACTACACTGGAATTACTGTACTGTGTAGCTGGACTGGTTTAACATCACTACACTGGAATTACTGTACTGTGTAACTGCACTGGTTTAACATCACTGGACTGGAATTACTGCACTGTGTAACTGCACTGGTTTAACATCACTGCACTGGAATTACTGTACTGTGTAGCTGCACTGGTTTAACATCGCTGGACTGGATTAGAATTATGATCTTTTATAAAGTGTGACAGGTTACAGTAATGAATACTGTATTTCAGGTTGTTGGTTTTTTTCCCCACGTCGTTAAATTTAGAGATGTCAGTTTCAGTTTCAGCGACAACAATAACATTAGCAGCCTGGCTCAGTGGAATCTGGATTTTTTTTTTCGGTGTGTTCAGAGAAGCAGGCGTCTTTAGCAGAAGTGATTGCATCACGCTGTCAGTCCAGTGCCCTGGCAGAAGAGATGGATAAAGATATATAGTTTGCGCTTGACGTCAAGTAAAATTTTATAAGCAGTCTTTTGAGTTCAGTGGAAAAAAGAAACATCAGCTCTTCTATTTATATTCACTTGCTCTTACAGCCTCTCTTTATTTCCACTGAAATGTACATACGATATGATACCATATGACCTCCTATTGCTTTGCGGAAAAAAATAAGATTTTATGAAACATAATAATATGAGGATTTTGCCAAATCAGCCTCATCTCTAAAATTTCCAGGAGGCCGATTGAAAAAAACAACCTTTCTTGTGCAATAAAAGCAAAAATAAGCTTTGCTTTGCCTATTTTGCATTTATTTTGTCATGTTTTTTAGCCTAAGTTTTTTTTTCCCCCCTGCAGGTTCTTGTTTGCAGTTTGCAAAGACCTTTTCTTTCAGGCGTATAACATACAAGCCAGCCCTTCCCTTTCTCCAGTCTGCAGTGGAGCTTCTGCTGGACTCCTAGTGATGTCCGTTGGTAAATAAATATTCAATCAACTGTCCTCATGAGGCCGATAAATCTGGGACATACCAATCACCCCCACAGGTGACCTGGTCTCCCCCTACTGCACACGGATACAATTAAAAAGCAAATGACCACGCATCACTTCTCTATATACAGTATGTGGCTTTCGGGGACTCTCTGTGTTACTGTCCAATCACATGGCTTCTTTAGCTGATATATACACCACCCGGTAGGTATCTGGCTTCAAAGACCAACCATCGGAGGTCCAGATGGAAACTGGAACAGACCAAGTCCAGATTGCATTGAATTAGCAGGAGAGCAGAATCTCCAAGCCTGATCCTGAAGACTCCCAATCCAGTTAGTCTTATAGGTCACTCTTGATCACTTGTTATTTGAAGATGGAAGAACAATGAAGTTATTGATCAATTAAGCAAATAGTATTTCAATGATACGAACTTTGCTTCCTGAGTGCTGACGAGTATTCTGATTTTTGTTTTGAATGATCTCTAAATTCTTCTCTGAAAACCCCTGGTATGGGTGTGAACTGACCCTGAATTGAATAAAACAGTTAGGAACAAAGGGGATGATCTCAGCCGACGTCAGTCTAAATCGTTGATGCAGGGGGGCAGAACTCCGGTGCTGAAGTCAAAAGAATAGTCTTGAATAGAGGAATGTTTGAGGAGATGTGAGTATTCAAATCCCTTCAGGGCCCTGCCAAAGTTAACCCAGCAGACATCTTCAGAACAAACAGTGAAACACAAAACCTAACACACAAGGACACAAGTGGAAACTGTTTGGAAGTCCACTAATTACTAAAGACAAAAGGGAGGCCTTTACACAAAAACTTAGAGGAGTGTGGAACAAGCTAGCCTGCCGTGTTGTTGAATCTGATACCTTGGCTCAATGAGATCCCTAGATCTGTTATCTTCTAACTACCCAATAACCTCTTCTCTTGCGTGACCTTTCTTAGGGTCTTCGGTGTTTTAGGTACGACTTCTGCCAAATGGAAAACCGAGCTGTCACCAAACACAGCCTGGTCTCAGAAGATACATGACCTAGAAGAGAGTTAGATAAATTGATATTATCGGGGATGGCAGAGATAAAGTGCTGGTGCTGCGTTTTCCGCTCAGCTCAGTCACGACCACATCGGCCGTTGAGAACGATGACGTCAGGCCCAACTGCCTCGATCGCGGTCTCTGCGCCGACAACGCGCTGGACGAGCTGTTGCCTAATATCAATTAGATCTAGAAGGCTGGTTTTGCATGATGAGAAAAGCCGTAGGAGGTTTCAGACCAGCTGTAGCAATTCAAGGGGATTTTGAAATCTGAACATTTTTCGAGACCTTAAAAGGGTTTTTTTTCTTTAAAAGAGTTAAAGGGAATGGAAAACACTGGTGTGATTATAAAGTTCTTACTTCATCTAAGGATTAAGCAATGTACATGAGCCCTATTATCTAATGTAATGAATGAATATAAAGAATTTATCTATGAAATATTGCACCAAAGCATCACTGTTACTCTTTTATGTGGCAGTTCAGGGTACATTGATGGTTCTCAGCCCTGGTTTTCACTCCAGCTGAGCTCTAAGTCTAATTGATTGCTAATTGATGACTCCATTGATCTACTTACTTGTTTAGAATCTTAACTATTACTTCATTCTATCCTGAGTGTTGAAAATACCCAACTTCAGGGGTACTGTTTCATCAGTTTAAACACACAGAACTTCACACAGTCTCTCTTCAGATGGTTATTTCTGATTAAACAGGTCTTACTAGTCAAACAATTAATAATAAACAGTTAAAAATGGGAATGACCCAGATACAGGGTTTAAGACCTCTGATCTACAATTCAGAATGAGATCAATTATATTTCATTTGTATAAATTAGGGAGAGGAGTGGCCCCAGTACAGATCCCTGTAATACTCCATTAATTACATCACCCTGGTTATAGCTTTCGATCCTAATCTGTACCCTCTGTCTTTTATTAATTGACCAGTTCCCGTTATGACACCTACTTAAATGGTAATGCAAACCTACAGCGTGCCTACTAATGCATACCTACTGCAATTTCAGAATTTATATTTTAGGAGACACTATAACATAAGGCTTCAGAAAATCTAGTAGTTAGGTGTGTGGGGAGGAATACAAAATATGAGAACAATCTGCTCAACCTTTGAGAAATAATCCTTTATATTACAGCCTTAATATAATTTAAAAAAGAGCAGCAGGAATGATGCTATCAAGGGACTTAAATCTCTTTACTCCTGAACATAGGACAATGAGAGAAGACTTCCTCCAAGTATAAAATAGTGAGGGGTCCAGATAGGACCAACCTTAAGGACTGTTTAGTAATGGCATGCGGCCACAACTGGAAAATAAAAAGGGCATTCATTCATTAGATATAGAAATAAAAGTGTCTTTACACAAAGATTTGAGGTTGCCTGGTACAGATTTCCTACCTAGGTTCAAAATCAAATCAAAGTCTATTTCTCAAATGCACAACAGTACGGCGTGCAGCAGTGGTTGCTGGCAATGAAATGTCTTTTCTGCGAGCTCACAAAAATCATAGAAATCACAAAAACACAAAAATCACAATTTTGAGGTTATGAAAATAGGTTAAATGATATTAGATGTAATAGAAATGGAATAAAACTCAATGTGAGCAGAGCTGTTGTGTGTCCATGGTGTGTGCAATATATACAAGTAGTGTGGTTATGCTGAATACAGTGAAAACTGTGTCCATGTAGCCATTACAAGTTGTTAAAGGCCGAACTCTAGATTCAGAAAGTGCCTGGATGAAAATGTTAGGATTGCTTAAGTATTAAAACTCCAAACAGACAAATCATTTATCTTTCATATGTTTATGCACTGTTTCTTTATTGCGTTGGTATACTAGGTATTTATGTATTATATAGCTTCTGTATTTTTCTGCGCAGTTATTAATGCCGTGGACAAGCTCTAAAAGAAAGCTTTAAAATAGAGGAACAGGTAAGGTTTATTTCATGCTGAAATTAAAAGAAAGGAGACACGATGTTTGGGCTGTGGAGCCTTCTTCGGATGGGTCGTACTAGAGTTCTAAAATAGCCTCCCTCAAATTTGTTATCCGTATTACTGTGATAAACACGGTCGTTCTTTAAAAAGTAGAAAAATATTTGCAAGAGTATGTTTGCCAGAATATGAGTGCGTACGTGTGTAAATATATGTTGGAAAATTGAGATTCGACACAAAGACTTCAAACAAAACTGCAGCTCGTAACAGTGGTAATAACAGTACTGCTCCTGATTTGACTATTGGGGCTGGAAAATATGAACAGAAAATATGTGACAAACAACTGCACAGAGCTGTCAGGTTAAACTGAGCATCTTTCAGCCCTGCTGTGTGCTTAGATGATTAAGGGCGGACAGATTCAAATTGATAGACTCAAAGCAGAAAGGGAGTCGATTTTGCCGTTTCCTCTTTGTAAAGAAGAAAGCATGATAAATACAAAATATGCCTGCATTTGTGTATTCACAGCATTGTCCTAAAGAAAAAGGTACAAAAGATTCAAGCGATTTAAAGGAGAAAAAAAAATCTAGATCCCCTGCCACTAGGTTGTGCCAGTGTGTCCACAGGGACTAGAAGAGTCTAGAGCCCTGTGACTGGGCTGTGTCAGTGTGTCCACAGGGACTAGAAGAGTCTATAGCCCTGTGACTGGGCTGTGTCAGTGTGTCCACAGGGACTAGAAGAGTCTAGAGCCCTGTGACTGGGCTGTGTCAGTGTGTCCACAGGGACTAGAAGAGTCTAGAGCCCTGTGACTGTCACGGATATCAGAAGGGACGAACCGTGGAATGACAGGAGAGCAAAAAGACCCTATGCGTAGCGGCGAGACGGGGGTTAGCCCGGGCTCAGCTGTTCAGGGAATGCTGTATAGAAACCTACAGTATGCCCTCAGGTAGCAGACGTGGGGCGACCTGGTGCTAGGCGGGTCTCAGGACATCCGAACGTCAATGCTGAGCGAAGGCAGACTGAAAGACCCGGAAATATATAGTCCCAGAGAGAGAGAGAAACACCGGAAGGACAGCAGAAAACCAGAAATGAGAGACAGGACAGAGAAGGAGCACCCTCTGGCTGCAGAGGGCGTGACAGTGACTGGGCTCTGTCACTGTGTCCACAGGGACTAGAAGAGTCTAGAGCCCTGTGACTGGGCTGCATCAGTGTGTCCACAGGGACTAGAAAAGTCTAGAGCCCTGTGACTGGGCTGTGTCAGTGTGTCCACAGGGACTAGAAGAGTCTAGAGCCCTGTGACTGGGCTGTGTCACTGTGTCCACAGGGACTAGAAGAGTCTAGAGCTCCTTGACTGGGCTGTGTCAGTGTTCATATGGACTAGAAGAGTCTAGACCCCTGTGACTAGAATGTCATGAGTTAATTCCACAAATATGCTTACCAATTTGTTTTCTATCTTTTGCACACGCCTTCTAATATATTTGACATCCACATTACTGTAAAATAGTGAAGAAATATTTTTTATTATTCTCACAGGGTTTTACACACCTTTTCTACTTGCATGTCCAGTATGAGTGTTCATGTTCCATGCTTGTCCCTGCTGCTAACCTTTAAGTCAGCTAAGCAAGCTGTAAGCGGTTTATGTAGCAAAGCAAACGAGCTACATTTCAAAACAGAAATGCCTCAAGTGAAAAGAAGCATCTGCATCAGGCCCTGCATCCCCGTACACCAATTTATGTTCGGAACAATTCTGTCATCCTTGCTTCAGCTCCCTTTTATGCCGGGCATTATGCAACAGTCCTATTGTCTGCGACAAACGACTTCACCATTTAGCTTGTCTATTTTCTGTGTGTTTTTTCCTTTGTCCTCTGTTCATATTTTCCAGTTTCGGTATTCAAAACAGCAGCGCGAGTGTTATTCTTAACATAACGAGCAACAGTGTTATTTGAGGACATTGTCAATGTTTCCACTGGAGAGCTAGAAGAAACAGGGTGACCTTCCGAGAAATGGGGACTCGCTGAGCACAGGGGAAATAAAATAAAATAGGCCAGATCTGGCCAAGTTGGGGGATCAATGTCAGAAATGATTAAACAGCAGCCCTTTCAGCTCCCTGGTGATTTTCTTCAATGTCCACTGCATTTGTCATTTTTAACCCCCACACCTTTCTCTTGATGCATCGGAGTGTTGTAATGTCCAGTAAGTCAGCTAGTGTGCGTATTAGTCTCTCATGCATTTTTGCTTAACGTCAGGGTTTGATTAACGACTCCATGTCCTGAATCCTGATCCTTTAAGGCAGTGAGTTGTGCAGATTTTCTACCTCTTTCAAGTGAACAGGCTGATCTCTTCCTTGACTCTAGGTCTTAAAGTGATGATGGCTTAAAGGACTAAATAACCTCAAGATCCCTTAGATGGGAGGTGGCTGATCCTACCAGCTTGGTAGGATCAGAGCAGGAAAAAAGACTGACTTTTCATGCATACAGAAACCGTCTGACCCCTGTCAGCCTCTGTGTCCCTCTCCTCTTTCTCATCGCTCTCAGTATCTCCACCCATATCTCTTTCTCTCTCTGCCTCCTCATCTCCCTCTCTCACTTCACTCCCTGTATACAGTGTCAGCGTTCTTGTTGCGCAAACACAGAGACCACAAAACCACAGCAACAACTGGGGGAGGAAACAATGTATTGCTTTGAGTTTCCTCTGGTCTCTCAAACTGTGAGCAACTCACACATTATACAACATAACAAAACAAAAGTGGGCTACACTACAGTTAGTGCATTAAGGCATTGTTCCAGTCCATTGCCACTGGACTGAAATTGCTGCATTGAGTAGTTGGACTGGTTGAACATCACTGGACTAGAGTTACTGAACTGTGTAACTGCACTGGTTTAACATCACTGGACTGGAATTACTGCACTGTTTAACTGCATTGGTTTAACATCACTGGACTAGAATTACTGCACTGTCTAACTGCACTAGAATAATATAACTGGACTGGAACTACTGAATTGTTTAACTTCATTGGTTTGACATCACTGGACTGGAATCACTGGACTGTGTAACTGTAGTAGTTAACATCACTGGACTAAAATCACAGTACTGAAGTGAAATATACCAATTTTCAAAGACCAGATCAGACTTGCATTGCCGCTCCAGTGTCAGGACAGCAGCCTAGAATTGCTGTACAACTGTACTCAGATAAGCATTCCTGGAGTTTCAGATCAATGGACAGAACTGAGGTACATGAAGCTACTAGAAAATAAATCTTGATTCCCCTTTTCCACTGCACAAAGACAACTGAAAGAGGCACAGATTTTCCTATGAGCCCTATCAGAGTGCCAGTTCTCTGATTTACATGACCAGTTATTCACTTTTTCTTCTCTCTTCATCTGTCTATCTCTCACTTTTGGTTTTGTGGGAACAGAAGGGGAATTCTTGACAACAGGACTCCCCTGTATATCATTTTTTTAACAAATATTCAAATTCAGCCCCCCCCCCCCTCGTTGTAGGAAACTAGATGTTGGGCAGAGAGGTGGAATCTCTGAATGTGACACCGAACCAGCTTCACGTGAAAAACCTCAAAGGGGGAGAAAGAGGAAGAGGAAGAGTGGGGGGAAGTCAAGGGGAACCAGGTGGGAGGCAAGAACAGAAAAAGAGCAATGATGAGGATTGTGGCTGGTTGTTGCAGACAATCACAGACAGACCTGTACAAATTCTAACTTGAAACTATACTGTATACACACACACCTGGAGTCAAGACTCTCACTGGACACACTGTATACACACACACACCTGGAGTCAAGACTCTCACTGGACACACTGTATATACACACACACACCTGGAGTCGACTCTCACTGGACACACTGTATACACACACACACACCTGGAGTCCAGACTCTTACTGGACACACTGTATACACACACACACCTGGAGTCAAGACTCTCACTGGACACACTGTATATACACACACACACCTGGAGTCAAGACTCTCACTGGACACACTGTATATACACACACACACCTGGAGTCAAGACTCTCACTGGACACACTGTATATACACACACACACCTGGAGTCAAGACTCTTACTGGACACACTGTATACACACACACACCTGGAGTCAAGACTCTCACTGGACACACTGTATATACACACACACACCTGGAGTCAAGACTCTTACTGGACACACTGTATACACACACACACACCTGGAGTCCAGACTCTTACTGGACACACTGTATACACACACACACACCTGGAGTCCAGACTCTTACTGGACACACTGTATACACACACACACACCTGGAGTCCAGACTCTTACTGGACACACTGTATACACACACACACACACCTGGAGTCCAGACTCTTACTGGACACACTGTATACACACACACACCTGGAGTCAAGACTCTCACTGGACACACTGTATACACACACACACCTGGAGTCAAGACTCTCACTGGACACACTGTATACACACACACACCTGGATTCCAGAATCTTATTCTACACACTGTATACACACACACACACCTGGAGACCAGACTCTTATTGGACACACTGTATACACACACACACCTGGAGTCCAGACTCTTATTGGACACACTGTATACACACACACACCTAGAGACCAGACTTTAACTGGACACACTGTATACACACACACACCAAAGACCAGAGTCTTACTGGACACACTGTATACACACACACACCTGGAGACCAGACTCTTATTGGACACACTGTATACACACACACACCTGGAGTCCAGACTCTTATTGGACACACTGTATACACACACACACACCTGGAGTCCAGACTCTTATTGGACACACTGTATATACACACACACCTGGAGTCCAGACTCTTATTGGACACACTGTATATACACACACACACCTGGAGTCCAGACTCTTATTGGACACACTGTATACACACACACACCTGGAGTCCAGACTCTTATTGGACACACTGTATACACACACACACCTGGAGTCCAGACTCTTATTGGACACACTGTATATACACACACACACCTGGAGTCCAGACTCTTATTGGACACACTGTATACACACACACACCTGGAGTCCAGACTCTTATTGGACACACTGTATACACACACACACACCTGGAGTCAAGACTCTCACTGGACACACTGTATATACACACACACACCTGGAGTCCAGACTCTTATTGGACACACTGTATACACACACACACCTGGAGTCCAGACTCTTATTGGACACACTGTATACACACACACACCTGGAGTCCAGACTCTTATTGGACACACTGTATATACACACACACACCTGGAGTCCAGACTCTTATTGGACACACTGTATACACACACACACCTGGAGTCCAGACTCTTATTGGACACACTGTATACACACACACACCTGGAGTCCAGACTCTTATTGGACACACTGTATATACACACACACACCTGGAGTCAAGACTCTTACTGGACGCACTGTCTACACACACACACCTGGAGTCCAGACTCTTATTGGACACACTGTATATCCACACACACACACCTGGAGTCAAGACTCTCACTGGACACACTGTATACACACACACACACCTGGAGTCCAGACTCTTATTGGACACACTGTATATCCACACACACCTGGAGTCCAGACTCTTATTGGACACACTGTATACACACACACACCTGGAGTCCAGACTCTTATTGGACACACTGTATACACACACACACCTGGAGTCCAGACTCTTATTGGACACACTGTATATCCACACACACCTGGAGTCCAGACTCTTATTGGACACACTGTCTACACACACACACCTGGAGTCCAGACTCTTATTGGACACACTGTATATACACACACACACCTGGAGTCCAGACTCTTATTGGACACACTGTATACACACACACACCTGGAGTCCAGACTCTTATTGGACACACTGTATACACACACACACCTGGAGTCCAGACTCTTATTGGACACACTGTATATCCACACACACCTGGAGTCCAGACTCTTATTGGACACACTGTATATCCACACACACCTGGAGACCAGACTCTTATTGGACACACTGTATATCCACACACACCTGGAGTCCAGACTCTTATTGGACACACTGTATACACACACACACCTGGAGTCCAGACTCTTATTGGACACACTGTATATCCACACACACCTGGAGTCCAGACTCTTATTGGACACACTGTATACACACACACACCTGGAGTCCAGACTCTTATTGGACACACTGTATACACACACACACCTGGAGTCCAGACTCTTATTGGACACACTGTATATCCACACACACCTGGAGTCCAGACTCTTATTGGACACACTGTCTACACACACACACCTGGAGTCCAGACTCTTATTGGACACACTGTATATACACACACACACCTGGAGTCCAGACTCTTATTGGACACACTGTATATACACACACACCTGGAGTCCAGACTCTTATTGGACACACTGTATATACACACACACACCTGGAGTCCAGACTCTTATTGGACACACTGTATATCCACACACACCTGGAGTCCAGACTCTTATTGGACACACTGTATATACACACACACACCTGGAGTCCAGACTCTTACTGGACACACTGTATATACACACACACACCTGGAGTCCAGACTCTTATTGGACACACTGTATATCCACACACACACCTGGAGTCCAGACTCTTATTGGACACACTGTATATACACACACACACCTGGAGTCCAGACTCTTATTGGACACACTGTATACACACACACACCTGGAGTCCAGACTCTTATTGGACACACTGTATACACACACACACCTGGAGTCCAGACTCTTATTGGACACACTGTATATACACACACACCTGGAGTCCAGACTCTTATTGGACACACTGTATATACACACACACACCTGGAGTCCAGACTCTTATTGGACACACTGTATATCCACACACACCTGGAGTCCAGACTCTTATTGGACACACTGTATATACACACACACACCTGGAGTCAAGACTCTTACTGGACACACTGTATATACACACACACACCTGGAGTCCAGACTCTTATTGGACACACTGTATATCCACACACACACCTGGAGTCCAGACTCTTATTGGACACACTGTATATACACACACACACCTGGAGTCCAGACTCTTATTGGACACACTGTATACACACACACACCTGGAGTCCAGACTCTTATTGGACACACTGTATACACACACACACCTGGAGTCCAGACTCTTATTGGACACACTGTATACCCACACACACCTGGAGTCCAGACTCTTATTGGACACACTGTATACACACACACACCTGGAGTCCAGACTCTTATTGGACACACTGTATATACACACACACCTGGAGACCAGACTCTTATTGGACACACTGTATATACACACACACACCTGGAGTCCAGACTCTTATTGGACACACTGTATATACACACACACACCTGGAGTCCAGACTCTTATTGGACACACTGTATATACACACACACACCTGGAGTCCAGACTCTTATTGGACACACTGTATACACACACACACCTGGAGTCCAGACTCTTATTGGACACACTGTATACACACACACACCTGGAGTCCAGACTCTTATTGGACACACTGTATATACACACACACACCTGGAGTCCAGACTCTTATTGGACACACTGTATACACACACACACCTGGAGTCCAGACTCTTATTGGACACACTGTATACACACACACACCTGGAGTCCAGACTCTTATTGGACACACTGTATACACACACACACCTGGAGTCCAGACTCTTATTGGACACACTGTATATACACACACACCTGGAGTCCAGACTCTTATTGGACACACTGTATACACACACACACCTGGAGTCCAGACTCTTATTGGACACACTGTATACACACACACACCTGGAGTCCAGACTCTTATTGGACACACTGTATATACACACACACACCTGGAGTCCAGACTCTTATTGGACACACTGTATACACACACACACCTGGAGTCCAGACTCTTATTGGACACACTGTATACACACACACACCTGGAGTCCAGACTCTTATTGGACACACTGTATACACACACACACCTGGAGTCCAGACTCTTATTGGACACACTGTATACACACACACACCTGGAGTCCAGACTCTTATTGGACACACTGTATATCCACACACACCTGGAGTCCAGACTCTTATTGGACACACTGTATACACACACACACCTGGAGTCCAGACTCTTATTGGACACACTGTATATCCACACACACCTGGAGTCCAGACTCTTATTGGACACACTGTATATCCACACACACCTGGAGTCCAGACTCTTATTGGACACACTGTATATACACACACACACCTGGAGTCCAGACTCTTATTGGACACACTGTATACACACACACACCTGGAGTCCAGACTCTTACTGGACACACTGTATACACACACACACCTGGAGTCCAGACTCTTATTGGACACACTGTATATACTGCACACTCATGACACACAGTCAAAGGAGAGCTACCATTGTCAGCAATCCTCATTACTCATTAACACCAGAGGGTACCTTCAGGTGATCACGGACACAAATGGGCGACACATTGACCTTATAGGTCCGGTCTTCAGCAAATGCCCATGAGGTGGCGCTAACTCTCATTTCATTAATTCACCATACAAGTGTCCCAGCACCTCCGTCCGTCCTCCCACAGATGTTCGAGTGAGCCGCCTTGCCTTATTCGAAGCCTGCATCTCTGCACGTCAGGGGTCATGTGGAAAGACAAGAGTGTGGGTTTCAGAGCTGCAGAAAAACAACGATTTGAATTAGAGGAAAATGTGGTAATTTAGACACAAATAATGAGTCACCAGCTGAATTGTTCCAACCAGAACACCCTTTGTTACCTCCCTGGCACACATACTGTGCCTCTCTTGATAAGAAACCACAGACAGCATGTGACCTGTGCGCTCCCGAAACCACAGTCTTGCAGGCTAATTCTCTAGGTTTAGGGTTCTGATTCTGAGAAATCTGAGCCTGTAACTGTACCAGCCTTATAAGGACATATTTTAAAATGCAATCAAGTTAAAAATATAGCCTGCTAAATAGCTTACATTACAAGGAACTCATCTTGTACTGGAATCCATAACAGCTGTGCTACTTTAAAAGCATCTTAAATTATAGAAATTCATATTGACATATACAGCACTGTACAAGAATGTAGGTTATTAAATGAATTATTAAACTCATCTTGTACTTAATATTTTTTAAGAAATAATGCTTCATAGCATTGCTTTCTTATTGTACAATGTGTAGCAAGCTTTAACTGGGCAAATGTATTATGAAATAGTGTCATTTGTCATTTCCAGGTTTGTTTTTTCATTTTTCTGGCCTCTACGTGTTTAGTTTTATTTCCAACTGGAGCAGTGCTGCACAAATCGCATGTCGGATCTCTTGGGAACACGCTCCGCTACTCCAGATTCTGAATGTTTCTGTCCAGCGTTGTGTGATCACAGAAGGTTAATCAAGGTTTATTTATTTTTCAACATCCGGACAGCACAGCACACAGAGGTGTTGTCGGCATTGAAAGGCTTTGTCCGCGAGCTTGTTAAGAGAGATAAAAGAGTAGAAGGACAGGAATTTATAAAAGAAAGAAAAAATGGAAACGGGGCACTTGGACTTTGTCGGATATCATTGAATTTCCAGCAGGGCTCTGCAGCGATCGAAAATGCAGGGTTTCCACCCTGTTATCTAAATTATACAGTTTTAAACTCTACTGGGGCATTCCAGATTGCAGGTCTTGAGTAAATTCTATTTCCTAGGATCTAAAATTACCCAGACTTTTCTGCAGCTCTGAAGACTCTGTCTTCAGTGCAAATTCTTTGGAACACTTAAGAAATTAGTGTTTTAATTAGTTTAGACTCATTTTTGCAAGTCGTCTTCCACAAAACTCATATAAATAGCAACGCAGGTCTGTTTAATCCTGGGGTGTCTGCAGGATTTCATTACAGCTTAGATCTTAATGACCTAAATCAGTTTGTTAGTGGTTTATTTGGACATATTGAACGTGTTCTTCCAGCGTGTCAGTTGCTGGTGCATCTCCCCACCCCAATTAGGAAGTTTGAATTTCCGAATTCAAACTTTCTGAAACCTTGTCAGGAAATGGCAGAGGTTGCATTGCACCTCATGCATCAGTTGGTTTGAAAAACAGGCAATGTTATCAATGGAAACCCATTAAAAACACCTCAATATTCAAATTCTTCAAAAGTCAGGATCGTTAAGACCAATTCACTTGGATCAAGAACCAGCACAGATACGGGGCTCAGTGAAAAAGCCCTCTGAAGCCGGCGTCACACTACAGGACCCGACAGGACTTCTAGTCGGAGAGCGTGTCGAATTTAACAACTGCAGTTGCTGAATCTTGCTGCCTTTTCTGTCTTAGAGGTTGTCAAATTATACGACTAATAACCGCAGGGGGAGTAACTAATGACACAATTCCCTCACGACTTTTCATCACGGTTCCAAATCTCGTATTGCGCCGCGAAAGTCCCGCGAGGTCGTTTTGGGCAGCCAATCACCGTGGAGCACAAGAGGAGCATCGCACGGAAGTAAACAAACAATGTGGAGAAAAAGCACTTAACCATCTTGAAACGTGTAACACTGGCATCGTTTCCCACAAACATCTTCAAAAATATTATTATTCTTTATAAAGATAGAACCAATTAACAAAAATAAAACAGTTAAAAATCTAAAACACCTTTTAAAACAAATATTGTGAACAAGTTAGTATTGCACTCTAACGTGTAATACTGTTTATTGGGCACATTACCTCACAAGGACACATCTTGCTCCTAGAAAACTTAGCAATTTCAGCTCCCTTCTCAGACAGAATATCTTTGAAGTGCTAAAATACTGCAGAAAATTCTTACTCTAAATTCCTTCCAAATAATCTTTTAAGCTCCTACCTTGCTTGTCTGACCTGATAATTTCCTTAATTACTATTTTCAAAAGTACAGATGAGACTGTAGCCCAAGCTAGAGTCAGGATGCAGTGAAACCGAAAAATAAGGCAGGCACTAAACAGAAAACACATACTGTATCACAATGTTCACTCAGAACAGAATACGTTTTTTTTTGTTTAAATAATGAGTTGGATGGATGTAAATAGAGGACAAAGGTTGTTCATGTTCATGTGTCAGGGGAAAACAAGTCCGATTCTGAAACAGAACTTTTTAACAAAGTGGTTTCTGATAAACGTCACTATCCTGCTCAGCATTATTTCACTTGCAAAAGATACGCAGAGGGATTAATAATGACAATAATTAATAATAATTGCTTACACTTTTCTGGACACTCAACTCAAATTGTTTACAGGTAATGGGAATTCCCTCTACCACCACCAATGTGCAGCCACACCTGGATGATGTACAGTAACAGCAGCCATAGTGCGCCAGAACGCCACCACACATCCGCTATTAGTGGGAAGGAAAACAGAGTAATGAAACCAGTTCATAAATGGTGAGTATTAGGAGGCCATGATTGGTAAAGGCCAGGGGGAAATTTGTCCAGGGCACCGCGGTTACACCCCTACTCTTTTCGAGAAACACCTTGGGATTCTTAATGATCACAGAGAGTCAGAACCTCGGTTTTACGTCTCATCCAAAGGATGGCGCCTTTTTACAGTACAGTATAGTGTCCCCTTCAGTATACTGGGGCATTAGGACCCACATGGACCGCAGGGTGAGCGCCCCCTGCTGGCCCCACTAACACCTCTTCCAGCAGCAACCTTCATTTTTCCCAGGAGGTCTCCCATCCAGGTACTGACCAGACTCACACCTGCTGAGCTTCAGTGGGGTTGCCAGTGGTGAGTTGCAAGGCGATGAAGGTAGTATACCATCGAACCATCTCATTGTCAACTGATTTTAATACACTTTCCTGAATATCCAGGTTCTGAAGTTGGACAACCACAAAATTCTTCATTGACTTTAAGTATTTTACTTAAGAAATGCCAAATCTTTTCACAAGACAGAAACTGAGAAACACACATAACACAAAATACTTAATACACAACTGCCAAAAAATTAACAAAAAGCTCTAACTTGCCCGTGCCTTTCTTAAAGTTGTCTTGTGGAGATACTGTTATATTCAATATCTAGAGATGGGGGGGAGTCTTACGTATTGCTCAAATTTAAGTGTAATGCACAAAGCTGCTAAACACATTCAAAGCCAGTAACCGAGCAAAGGAGAACAGGCCATTCAAGTCGATAGAATAGATAGAATAGTCATAACTAGCCTGACTACTTTTAGAAACGAAGACCATACTGCAACTAAGGCTTGACCTTTAAAGTTCAGTGTTTCTTCTCAGCGGACTCTTCACTGCTGTTTGTTAGCACTGAGGAGCTCGGCTGGGAACTAAACCAGTGTGTAAATTAAGATGCGTTTGTGCTTCCCGACAAAGTTACATTTGGCTACTACCGTACCTGCAAAAGCTGCAGGATTAGGAATGTTGTATTTTTAGTCTTTTTACTAATTCGGAGCTGCCAACGTAGTGGTAGAGGGCTTAAGCTATACTAAATTACTACTAGATTTTGTTTAAAATAAACACGTCCAAATAGGTGGTTACAATTGCAATGTGTGCTGTCATTACCTTGGAATCGAAAATACTACGAAAATGAGTTATCGTACAGCACCGCTGCCGCTAAAATTAATTAAAAAAACACCTAGGAGACATAACGAGCGATGCAGATAAATGGAGGAGGTGAGAAAGATTATAAGAATGTAAAATTTACATTCCTTTGAACCCTTGAGCTCGAGTTTTATCAGGTAACTGACAAAAAAAGCTTACGATTTTACATTAACACTTTCATTGCGAAATAGATTGAATCGCAGCCCCATTCATTTTAACGCGTGCGTGGATTTCAGTACGGTAAAATAATTGGCTGATCAATGATATCAAAAACGTTTCCTTAAACTTAATCTGAATTACAAAAACGCAATCTCTTTGTGCGCTGACGTCAGATGAGTGCTTAGAAAGGCTACGTTTATTCGATTTTGTGAGACGATGTGGATCGAGCAATTCGATTACTGCCAGCTCTTTTCAGTGTCACCTGATCAAAACCGATTCCTGATCCAAACCTTTACCTTAAATGCACTTCTAACGTCGCTACTCCACACTCCAAGTTTAATTTCGATTATATGTGCAATATATTTGCAAAACACGTAGTTCACGCATTCTTGGCATACTGTATATAACTCGAATAAGAAACGAAGCAAACAGACAACCAGCACGAGCATTAAAAAACTGTGACAACTCACATACCTCAGAGACAGATGACAAAATAAAACCAGATCTGTCTCATTTAACAGTTACTGGACGTCTGTAAATGAACATATCCTAAATGTATGTAAAGTCATACTGTGAGGAAGCAATAGAGCAAAATCTTAGTAAATACAAGCGGAGAATTTCAATCGAGCAACATTATCTTACAATTTTAAGACCTCACTGAGAATCTGATGCACCTGTTGGGCACCACATCACATTATTGTTCTTGAATCAGTCTAGAGAAGATCCAACCAAATGCGTTCTTCTGTTTGAAGAAGTGACGTGGACTGGTATGATGAAAGAATTTCACCTTGTTTAGTTTTAAACAGGAAACACCCCAATCCTCACATACACCACAACAGATGAAATGCATTAAGTTATCTACTGTAAGTCAGCCCAATGGATTTCATCAGAATCAACAGTGAAACATGAGCCACAGAACATGAGTGGAAACTACTGGGAAGCGCGTTTAAAAACAAGAGCGGGAGGCACTTGTTTACACAAAGGGTTGTGGGAGTATGGAACGAGCCACCCAGCCGTGCTGTGGAACTCCTGTTTTCACCATGTAGAGCCCCCTCCTCTACCACACCAATTGCTTTGCACGGGTTCTTTTCTAACGCTTTTAATGTGGAAAATTACACACATCCGGCCTGTTTGGCAGTTAGCATCTAGCTGGCCTGAGGAACTCATCTAGCTGCTCCCTGAAGGACGTCAGGATATCGGCTTCGAAACCATGATCAGGACCAGGGTTATTGTTCTTCGGCTGTTTCCTGACAGTTTCATTCGACTTCCTCCAGAGTCAGAGGGCAGCGAGAGCCTATCCCAGCAAGCAACGGGAGCAAAGGCAGGCACCTTACAGGGCAGATGGACACAGACACATAATCACGCCTGGGTCCCTTCCCTCCAGAAGCTACTGCTAAGTCTCCAGACTGTGGGAGGAAACTGGAGAACCAGAGAGAAACCCAAGAAGACACAAACTCCACACAGGCAGCACCCAAGGAATGGTACCAGGGCCCCAGCACTACAAAGCAGCAATGCCAGCCACTGTGCCACCGTGCCCTCCAATTATAATTATTGTTGCTAACGTTACTATTATTCCTTTATTCATTTGACTAACGGGTTCCGATAAGCTGGGAGGATTCACGTAGGAGTGGTGTGAATGTATGAGTTGATGTCCGTCATGTAACATTTATTTTTAACGCAACACTGACATGCGCCATTTGAGTGTTTTTGTGCGTTTCTGTCTGAGTAACACATAGCTGCTGAGATGCGTTTCTGAGAACTCAGCCGGAACATTTAATAGAGTGTCTGTTGTTTTGTAATGCTATTGTCCAGACATATTTGCAGCCATAAATATATATACAGTAACTGAGCATTTTGCAGGCGCGTTCCGAGTAAGGCAGCTTCCTCAGGGGTGTACAGCCGAGATTTGAACCCGCAGCTCTTCCGTGTCAAGCCAATAATACCTTACCACTTTACCTCAATATTTAAAATATAAAAGGGCGAAAAGGGGTAAGCCGAGAACTTCTAACCACAGGGGTTTCGGGCCATGCTAGCTATCGAATACAGAAATAGAACAATCAGGCCGAGCTTCTTGCAGAAAGGAAACTGCTAATTGAATACAAGGGCTTAGCTGTTTTCCAGTAATGCTGTTTTGATTTCAGCCAAGAGGAATGATGATAAATGCGCTCACGTCATGAAACCACCTTAAGTTCCATTCAGACTGCTTATCATCACTAAATCTAAGCAGTCAAGACACCAGTCTGTTTTGAAGCTTTATTGCTATCGCGCTATTTGCATGTGCTTGTGCAAAGACCACCCCTTGCTATCACTTTAAGGACTCCCCCCTCACTGGGGATGAGTGACTCATGGAGAAAAATCGTTTCGTGATGCTGAGGGGGTCTGAACAGCCCACTAATGTAACACTCTTAAAAAAAACTATAATAATAATAAAAAAAACTTTATTCGATATAGCACCTTTATGTTGGCTTCTGAAAGCGCTTTACAGAATGACAACAACAATAAAAAGAATACACAAGATAAGACACAATTACAATACACAGAGGAGACCGTGGATGATGGTACTAAGTACAGTAGGAGCAGAGGGGTGAAGAATGGAACCAGTTCAGTAAAGGCTCTTCTGAAGAAGAAGGTTTTGAGTCTGGATTTGAAGGAGTTTAGAGAAGATGACTCTCTGATATCCTTGGGCAGAGAGTTCCAGAGCTTGGGGGCATAACAGGAGAAGGCCCTGTCACCCGTACAATGTAGATGGGCTTGGGGGACAGTAAGGAGAGCAGAATTAGAAGAGCAAAGGTTGCGAGGTGGGGAGTAGGGCGATAATAGTTCAGACAGGTACTGAGGTGCCAAGCCATGTAAAGCCTTATAGGTGAGCATGAGGATTTTAAAGTCCACACAGAATTTGACAGGAAGCCAGTGCAAGGACTCCAGGACAGGAGTAATGTGATTCTGTGCTGAATTTTGGACATACTGCAATTTGTTCATAGTAGATTTAGATACCCCAGCGAGTAGAGCATTACAGTAGTCAATTCGAGAGAACACAAATGTGTTGATCAGCTTTTCAGCCAAAGTTGCCCTTTGCCCTTTTAATGCCCTTTGCCATAATGCCCTTTTAACCTGATAAACCAATGTAAAAACAAATTCTCATTGACAAGGGCTACCTGGAGAGAACCAAAGGCAATTAGTGAAGTAGTACAAAGTGAAGATACCATCTTCATCGGTAAAGGTGAACTGAAAATGGGGAGGTAAAGTACTGAGTACAGGTGGAGTATTGAGTGAGGTACTGAGTACAGGTGGAGTATTGAGTGAGGTACTGAGTACAGGTGGAGTATTGAGTGAGGTACTGAGTACAGGTGGAGTATTGAGTAAGGTACCGAGTACAGGTGGAGTATTGAGTAAGGTACCGAGTACAGGTGGAGTATTGAGTAAGGTATTGAGTACATGTGGAGTATTGAGTAAGGTAGTGAGTACAGGTGAAGTATTGAGTGACATAGTGAGTACTGGTGGAGTATCGAGTGAAGTACTGAGTACAGGTGGAGTATCGAGTGAGGAATCGAGTACAGGTGGAGTATCGAGTGAGGAATCGAGTACAGGTGGAGTATCGAGTGAGGAATCGAGTACAGGTGGAGTATCGAGTTAAGTACTGAGTACAGGTGGAGTATTGAGTAAAGTAGTGAGTACAGGTGAAGTATTGAGTGACAGTGAGTACTGGTGGAGTCCTGAGCGAACTATGTCCTTCAAGTGTGAAACACCTGGATACAGGAGCACTACCTGACACACCAACGCAACCCCAACGCTCACAGTCTAAAGCAGGAACAGCATGTATCCTCCTATTCAGAGTGTCCAGTAGCAGACTAGACTCTAGTCACTAGAGAATTCCGGCTCCACACTCCCATGATCCCTTGCAAGTCACATGATGTCACGCTGGACAGAGGTATCTCTGACATCCCTAGAATTTACAGGTCATTCAAGTTAAACTAGTCTTTGCCTGAATGAGGCTTGAGATACACAACAAAGTACAGTATATAAAACACCACACGCATGCCGAATGCCTACACTGTGAATGCTCGCAGCTACATATCCTCATTGACGAGTTCTGGATCGGCTGCCGGGCACTGCTTTCAACAAGCAAGATTTTCATTTTTTATTGCACAGTCAGTGTTTGTGTGCATGCCGACCGATATGACTCACGAGCACGTCTTTCCTTTGTTTAAGCGAGCCTGTATTTCATTTACCTCATAAGCAGTTTTCAGTGCCTACAATATGCAAATATTGCTGCAACCTTTCCCCCATAAACTAACAGCTAGGCTTCGTGCTTAACTAGGGCAAGGCAGTCGCCTGGATCCTGATGTCTCTGCAGAACCCATGCAGGCCTGGGTAGAGACTCTTGTGTAAAGAGGAGGAAGATACTGTGAGGTGCTAGAATGCAGTATGTCCAGGCTTCAGTTAATGAGTGCTCTGTATGAGTAAGCCAGGCCTCCTTCATTTTACACTCCATGAGAACATTGACCTCCCCCCCAAAAAATGCTTCCGGAAAACGCTTTGGGAATCTTCTAGAATTTCCAAAGGGGTTCCATTCAGATGGTTTATGCATCCATCATACCGGACTCCCACCCCATCTCCGCTGACATTGAAACCGCTATCAATGAAAGCGCTCTTAGCATAGCAGCAGAAGAGAACCTATCGCAACAAGCAGTGCCGGGCTCAGATAAAACCCCAACGGCAGGACGGGAGTGAGCGTTTTCCACGGGCCACGGAGAGGAAGAAAATCGAAACGCACCCAAATATTAGGCACTCGTTTAAAGACGAGCGGAACAGTCACAACAGCCGGCGGCCCAAGTGAATTTGACTTCAAAGGGTTACATGAGTGACTGTGAGACTGTGAGTCAATACTCCTCTCATTGTGTAAAAGTATCGCCTCAAGATTGCCCGGCCACATTCTGTTCACCTCATTACTGGAAGAACTGCGGGCTCTTTTAGCTGACAGGCGACTAACTTTAAAGAATATATATATATTCTAATTCACCCAGGAAGCTTGAACTTCAAGAGCTGCTTGTTGTTTTAATGCCGTGGTCGCCCGCCTGTGCGGGTCTCCCTTTCCAAATGCACCGTGCGTATCAACGTTAAAACTAAAATAAGACGACAATAAATACGAATGCTACATTTACAAATTCAAATTTTCAAAAGCATGTATGTGTCCTCTTGTACACGCGAGGCCTGCGTAAGCATTGCTTCGAAAAAAAGCAAAATTGTGTTTAACGCACACGGTGGTCCATGCCCAACAGGGTATTTCTGTGCGGTGCAATAAGACAGTGGTGAGAGATATTCCTTTAGACCCAGCAATGCACCTGGTGGCACACACGCAGACGCTAACTGTCAATCAGCTGATGCAGATTTTCTGTTGTGATCCTCGAGACTTCTGATAAACCCCTTGTTTCCGACTCGCGTCACACGCCCAGTCTGAGCGACATCAAAGCAGCCTCAGAAGTTCTCGGTTCACATGTGACGCATTTGGACACAGAAAGAGACGCCCACCTGCCAGGGACTCCCGTTCCTTAACGCGCCTCAGTTCAAAAGAGAAACTCCTCAATCCTCTTGAGATCAGACCTCGTACCTCCTTCGCGAGTGGCGCCTTGGGACCGAGATTAAACTGGCAAGAAAAGATAGGAGTCCAGTCTCCACCCGTGATATTAGTTCAACAAGAATTCAATCCGTTAAATTCAATTGAGCAGGTGGATTAAATCGCATTTGTTTTAAAATCACGTTAAATACTACAACTGTTGCTTTGGAGGTCAAACGGAGGACAAGATGCGACTGATTGCATTGGTTGTGTGGACAATCCTGTGGGCTTCTGGTGAGAAATATTTAATTTATGGTTCTAGCTATTGTAGCAGTAATAGCTATTTTTTGCAATAAAAAAATGTATTGAAAACAAGACGGGACGTTATCAGTTCGGGATACCATTGACAGGAATCTAATTATCATTATGTAGAATTGTTTAGTCAATAAGTGAGTTATAACGCGATTTTGTGTTTTAATAGCCTAACGAAACCTTTTTCTGCAGGGTCTGGTGTCTTATCGTCCCCGACACCCAGGCTATTTTGTTTCTCTCAAATTCTGCCCAGAGCTCTGAAACTTCACTGTAGTCACTAGCATCACCTTCTCCCAGAGCGTCTGTACTGACGGCGTTTATTGAGGATCTGGTATGATGATGAGAAACTTCAGTCCGATTTGAATTTTTAAACTGCGGGTCCTCATTGACATGTATTTCACGAAAAGCGGCGATCCAGTCAGGAAAGACGACGGACTTTACGAAGAGTTTAATTGTATTCGTTTTAACTGAGATTATAATCCAGACCCCACCAACACTAATGCTAACAACAGGAGCTACTCCAGGTTCGACTGCGGTGATTGTACTGTGGCCCAGTCTACTGTACTACACTGTTAGTATTACAATTGAAATTACTGCATACGAAGTTCTGCATTGAGGAACAAAGACAGAGGAGTGACAGAAAATAACTTGTCGGCTGGACACTGTAGTAATGAGAAACTGTAAAATACATTGCACAGGTTTAGATTTGCATGGCTTTATAATTACTCTACTGCAGTAATGTATCCTAATCATCTCTATTAAAGCCTATGGCCAGACATCGCTGTGTATAGATTTTCAAACAAGTTGGGGAGCAGTTGTGGCGATTAGGAAGTGATGTTATGGCTAGTGCAAATAATAATAAACTATTTTATATAGCGCATTTAACGGTGGCTTCTCAAAGCGCTTTACAGAATGACAACTACCACACTCAAATCAAATACACGAGATATGCACGATGAGAATACACACTGAGAGGAGATAGTAGATGGAGTACAGGAGGTGTGGAAAAAATCTCTGAATGCCCATTGCCAGCGCGTGGAAAGCTGTAATTGACGCAAACCGAGCCGCATGTGCAGGCTGGAAGTGAAATTCAAGTGTTTCCCCATCCTCAGAAAGCGGATTCCGAGATTTTGTCCTCCCATTATGTCAAAAGGGAATGGGCGAGAATCCCCAGAGGTCCTGTTCTGTGTGCGGAGAAGCAGGGCCAGTTTCTCCTCTCTGGAGAGCACAGCCTAACTGCCAAAGACCGTGGGCCAATCCGTAGTGACAAGGTAGCGGACTGGAACGTATTGGATCGGACTGGGTCTGCATCACCAGTGACAATGCTCAGACTATACTGTAAGAGTAGAGTAGGTCATGTCAGTTTACAGCGCTTGGATCCTGGGTCCAAGTCTGGCCCAGTCTGTTTGGAGTTTGCACATTCTCCCAAAGGTTTCCTGGCCAGGCTCAGCCAGAGGTGAAAAGCCAGCCCTTACTGTACTGTACTAAGAGAAATGATACCCCTACACAGTAGCAGCGAAACATTGTGTGAAGGTCATGTTGGATTTCAATGCATCACCATACTTTTGGGGTGGCATGGTGGTTAGCCCTACTGTCTTACAGTGTGGAGGCTCGGGCTTCAATTCCTGGGGTGCTGTCTGTGTGGAGTTTGCATGTTCTCCCCAGGTTCGTGTGGGTTTTCTCTGGGTTCTCCGCTTTCCTCCCACAGTCCAAAGACTGGCAGGTTAATTTGGCGTCTGCAAAAACTGGCCCTGGCGCGAGTGTGTGTGTGTGTGCCTGAGACGGACTGGCACCCCATTGACGGTGTACCCTGCCTTGGCTCCCATTGCTGGCCAGGATAGGCTCTGGCTCCCCAGGGGACCCTGAATTGAATAAAGCAGTAAAAAAAATGAAAAGTGGATAATAAGTGCTTGGATTCCATAACAGTTTCAAGGTATTAAACCCTCAGATTCTTTATAAGTGTAAGCAAAGCTTCCTTCATCACAACAGCTTCAGGGCAGACAGGGTAGATCAGTAGGTGTCAGCAGGTTAGGGGGACTCTTTGGTGCAGTCTTGGGCAGGGAGAAGACAGCGCAGTGCAGGTGTCACACAGCAGACGTGTTACCAGTTTGTTCAAACCACAGAGAAAAGATTAGATAAGTTCACTGTCACACGGGCATTGTTCTGTTGTTGTTAAACAGGCTGTTTAAAGAGAACATGCCAATGTCTTCATTTAAAATTAACTTTATGGTTATCTTATGGGGGGGGTGGGGGAACACTGACAGTCCCCAAGGTAATACAGTAATAATACAGTTAGAAGTTAATATAGTAATGTAATACAGTAACACTGTAAGTAGGTAATATAGTGATATGATATGTGTAATAATACTATATAAGTAGATAATAGAGTAATAGAACACATGTAATAATACTGTAAGGAGGTAGCACACGTAATAATATTGTAAGCAGGTAGTACATATAATAATACTGTTAGCAGGTAATATAGTAGTAACATACATGTGATAATACTGTAAGTAGGTAATACAGAACTAACACAGATAATAAAACTGTCTGCAAGTAATTTCCATATTTAAATGCAACATCCCATCAGGACAGAGCTTTCCACTAGTACAAGCGCATAGAGTGCACATGACCCACCTCCCCAGAGGAGATGGCAGCCCACCACTGCAAAGCTGGTCCCCATTTACTCTATATAGTCGAGTGGACTGGAGCAACTGGGGGCTATGTACCTCACTCCAGTTGCAAGAGCAGTGTCTGCAGCACAGATACAAACCCAACACTCAGGAGTCCAGAGACTTCCCCACCATGCTACACTGCCTCCTAATAATACAGTATCAGTATGAAATAAGTTACTTTCATCCCAGGATATACTGTATTAATCAAGACTAACAATGAGTTGGTGTGCTCTGTGCTTAATTATAATACACCGCACTGCTGTATAGTAGCAGCATATAAGGTTTAAGGGATCATAGTATAAGGGATTGTTTAAGGGATCTTAGTGTTTTGCACTGAGTCAGTGTTTAGCAACACTATATGTATGGTGCTGTGTGCAGCTCTTCAGTATTTTCACAAAATGGGCTACTTGCATATTGAAAGTGAATTTTCACATGCTATAACTTAAGATAATGCTTTCTATTAATCATATTTCTGTCTATGAACAGTGACCCAGGGTGAGATGATCGAAGTGTTTGCTGAACGCGGATCAACAGCAGTCCTGCCCTGTCTGTCTCATGCTCCTCTAAAGAATCCCCTCACTGTCCAATGGACTAAACGCAATAACATGTAAGTGTGTGACAGTATCTCTCCCTCTCTTTGAAATAAATCACAATCAGTATTCATCTGTGTTTACGCAGGGACATGCGACTGTCTTTCTCACTCAGTTAATGTACACTTGATGTCCTGTAGGATCTAATTACTGTGCTGTAGTGTCCAGTCAGTCAGTCAGGGTCTCTGTGCTGTAGTGTCCAGTCAGTCAGTCAGTGTCACTGTGCTGTAGTGCCCAGTCAGTCAGTGTTACTACACTATGTCTATAAGTATATATTTTCTCTTTTAACATGACTGACCTCATCTCTTGTCAGGATGGAGAGCACTGTCTGGAGAATGGAACGTAGTGGGATGGAGTTTTGGGGTTCCCCTGGGCCACAGAGGTCTCAGTGCCCACACTCTGGGTTCCAGGATGGAGATTTCAGGCTGATAATACAGGAAGTGAGAGAGTCGGATGCAGGAGAGTACAAGTGCACAGCGAGAGGAAGCAGAGGGATCGTGCAGAAGACCGTAATTTTGAGAATCATCACAGGTACTGGCACAGCACTCCTAAGAGCTACTGTACTGTAGTGTCCAGTCAGTCAGTGTCAATGTGCTGTATGTCCAGTCAGTGTCAATGTGCATTAACTATTCTTCTCCTCTGCTCCCTGCCCACTGTCTCTCTCAGTCTTGGTCTCTCAGTCTCTCCCACTTGAGGGATCTACAGTGTCTCTGAACTGCAGCATTCAGCCCCAGCCACAGAAGGCAACAGTGAGCTGGCTCAACAACGGTACAGTCGTGGGGAACTCCCCAAAGACAGAAGTCACAAAGAAAGGGTGGACATTAACGGTGAAGCGCTTGACCCTGGCAGACGCAACTGATTGGTCATGTGTCGTCCATACCGCGAGACAGACAGGAAGAGGCACACAGAGACTGACAGTACGAGGTACGTGATTATTACTGATGTTATGCATTTGATACAATACTCCACAATGTTTGGTAATTAAAGTGTTACACTGCCCTCTGGTGGAGAGATCTTAATTTTGTGAGAATTCAAGTCGCGCAGGCCATCGATATTACATAGTCCCCCAGCTAGCCTTGCGCCATTCTCGGGGGATGAACAGGATTATCCCCTCTTGCAGGAATCGCTTCTCCAGCCAGTGACGGTACCATGTACGGGGCGGTGGGCTCCAGCCTGACTCTGCCCTGCCTGTTCAGTGAAGGCCTCATCCCACAGCAGAAGGGCTGGGAGAGGGAGACCAGGGGCGCTGTGCCTCAATCCATCACCCCCTCCCCCCCTTCCCCCTCCTCCTCGCCCTCCCTGGACGCGTCGCTGCGCCTGTCCGCCGTGGAGGAGAGGGACGGGGGGGTGTACACCTGCTTCGGCCTAGTGGAGGACAGGAGGATCGAGAGGAGGCTGAGACTGGTCACGGCAAAAGGTAAGGGGGAGGGAGAGGAGGAGACCGGGGTTGAGGAAGGACTGGAGACAGAGAGGGGAGGGAGGATAAGGGAGCAGGGCGCGAGAGGAAGACACAGTGAGGGGATAGGAGCAGGGGAGAGACTGAGGAGGAGGAGGGGTGACGGTGTGTCCACCTGATTGTCCACCATGACGTTAGACCACATCCGCACAGTACTGATGGAAAGAGAAAGAAAAGGGGAAAGAAAACAAGAGTTACGACCTGGACCGCGACACAGAGAGAAGAAGGTAGACGCAGAGAGAGAAAGAGACAAGACTGGATAGAAAAGACAGGGTGACTACAAACACCAGTCGGTATCAATTTAACAGCCTCTCCCCTCCCCCCTCAGTTGGAGTAACAGCCCCACCCAAAGCTGGACAGCCCTTGACCCTGACCTGCGACCTCAGCGACGCAACGGGAGTGGACCGGTACGAGTGGTTCAGGGTGACCTCTGACGCCAATGGCACAGAGGTCACGACCCCTCTGGGCACGAGTTCGGAGAAGAGCTTCCGGCTCGCGGGAGGGAGCGGGGAGCTCTCCGGCGAGCTTGTCTGTCAGTTCCACGGGAAAGAAGGAGCGCTGGGAAACGTTAGCTACCACTTCCACACTTTGGGTACGTTGGAATTTCTTGCTGCTTTTAATAGCATTAAGCCCCCATTAGGAATTACGCCATTATGTAATGAAACTTTGTTGAGCATGTGGTTTTATAGTCATAATTAGGAGCAGTGTGTAAATTCGGCGGGAACTAGGGGTTCTCTTTATTAACAGAAGGGGAAAAAAAAGAGAGGCACAGTCATCTTTGAAAATATTTCCACTTCTCTACAATATTGACAAAGATTGCCCTAAAATAAAATTAACTTTCCAACTGCTCCAGTAGCCAAAAAGCAAAAAAAAAAACTCTTCCCTAGAAATGCCACTATCTAGGACGTCGATTGACATGATACACTTTAAACTATTGAAGTGCTCAACCACGTGACTGATGGAGCGAGCCGAGCGACCATCACTTCAATACTTCTAGTTTGTAGAACAGCTGCCAGACAGCGTCCGATTATTGATTTGGAGCACCTAGAGTCGATCGCATGCGTGTTGGTTCGGCTCGTTTTGTCGTTAGTCACTAGTGTTTCCCTCCTTCGTCGGCCCTAAAAATGTCGTAGGCCCTCGGCCATGTGCCTGCAGTGCCTCATGGGAAATCCGGCACTGTCTGCAACGTTTTGAGAACATGTTTGCTGAGCTGCCCTGACATGTCATTTCCCCCCCTCGTAGTGCTCTAAAGCATGCTGGGATTTTTGTCCAGATGCTGGTCACAGCCACTGGAGGAAGTCCCAGACAGGAAGCCATGTCTACCATTTCAATTCACCAGATCCAGAACCATTGCCTACTTATTTCACATTAAGAGCAATCCTCTTATCACAGTGAACCAATATCAGAGTGATTAAACAGCGCCCCATCTTTCTGTGCTAGGAACTGCAGTTTGAAGTTCTAATACAATCTGCCGTTACCAGAAAGTCATTTGTTCCGAGTCATAGAAAACCCAGAGCTTATCCCAGAATCACGGGTCTCAGAATGGGACTAGACACCATCGACAGAATATCAGCACAGTCAAAATAAATAAGTTCCTTTTTCTTGTTAAATGTTTCTATTTCAATTTTAGTCACTAGAAGGGTGGATTTCTTAAGCAGAGGTGCCCCCCCGCTTAAATTAAGGTTTTAGAGAAACGGAAAGCAAACTTGCAATTCTACACTGATGCACTGAAGCAACTGATGCCCGAGACCTACAGTTTTGTGCCATAAAACTCAGTAGGAGTTTTCACCTTTGTCATCTCTGCACAGGTCGCCTGGAGGCCACCACGAAAGGTGGGTCTTCGAGTCAAGTTGCCATAATAACCACCTTCAGTTTCCTGGTCCTGGTGCTAATCTTAATTCTGCTCCAGATGTACAAAAACCACCGGAGAGTGAGTTCCACGTTGTTACTGGCTCCCTGTCAGCTTGGTTCAAACTGTGTCTCTTTGCACGCCGGAGTGCATCTCTGTGACTATTGCCATTCGATTTTCTTTGAATCTATTAGCTTGTTTTTTTTTCTGTTGGCTCTTTATTTATCAGCCCCTTTCTGCATACGTCTAATGCACTGCGGCTTGAATGTACTTTGGTATCCAGTTAGAATGTCGGTCCTCTCAAATCTCAGCCCTCAATTTCCTGTCCTGTCTCTCTCAAAGCAGTTTTTTGTACAGCAATGCCACTAATAGTGGAACTAATGTAAGCAATGCTAATGTACAGTAGTGTCCAGTTAATACTTATTTCTTAACCTCTGTTTAAATGTACAGCAGTCTTCAGTAAGACAGTATATCAGAATTAACCCTTATGTGCATCTCTGTCAGTACACTATCATCCGGTAACTCTGTACTAAACCGTCTCTCTCTCTCTGCAGCGGAAGATGATATTACCATACCCAGCCCTAGAGACAGTTATTCACTCCTCCTCTCGCGCCCAAGAGAGGACAGAGAGGAAGAAAACAACTGATCCAGAACCAACGACTAACTAGTGCATCTGCAGAACCCCATACCAATGTTCAGACAAAGCCTAGAGCAAGACTGCTTGGCATTTCAGTTGGCTGATCTCTGGTCCAGGGTCTTTAGTGGCAATGAAGCTGAAAACTTTGATAGATATATATATTTTTTTTTTACGTGACTTTATATAGAATTCCAAATATATAAACACAGGTTTTTTTTAACTCTAAATAATTGTTTTGGGTTTGAAAACCAAAAAAAAAAAACTGTACATAAATGTTAATGTATTAATCTATCAGCTATTTCAGAAGTATTATTAAGTCTGTGTTTCAGTAAGGGTGCCTCAATGTGTCTCTCTGAGAGAGTCTGTGAGTGTGTGTGGGTGTGTGTCAGGATATGACTGCGTTCCGAGTGTCAGCCTGTACATCAGGTGTGTGTTTGTCAGGGCGTGTGCGCGGACGTCGGTTTGAGCGAGTTAATTTTCCTATCCTAGGTCACGTCATGCAGTAGCATCCCTGTGTAACTGAAGTTGCATGGTTCTGAAGGTTTGAAATGTATAGATTCTCGTCTCAGTTTTCTTTGTACATAAACGTATGAGTGAGGCGTTACCACATTCCTTTTAATTAAAATAAGTCAGAAAAAAAAATCATCCACCTTTGCATCTTTTCTCTGCAACGATTTTCAATCAGCTCTGGTTCACAACACCGAAAAGCAGAACAGAGCTCCAGTGCAGATGGTTCAATAGGGTCACCATTACATTTCCAGTTTACAAAGGCCTGGAACAATTTCATTGAGATCATTGTCGGTTCTTTTTCAGTTTTTAAGAATTACTCCCCTGTTTTCCCTGTAACTTGTGTATTTTCAAGCGTTAGGAAAACAAGGAAGAACCTGGGTGGCCAAAATGTGAATAATTTAATTTCTATATCATTACAAAACATCCGCCTACCCCAAAATCGTAGTATTGTGAACAGAAAAAACTTCCTAGAAATACCTCACAAAATCCATCTTCAAAAGCTGTATGTGCTATTATTAGCAAATTTAGCAGGTGTTTTGTTAATTTTGGAACTTGAGTTTCTCCAGGACCAGAGCTCGAGACCCCAACTGTAAATGGTTTTCTAATTTCACCAACATGCACTAAGCCAAAGTTAGCAGCCACAGATAGCCGTTTCTCCCTCACCCCTCATCAGAACGGCACAGCTCCAACTTGACCAGGGAAAGACGGTAGAAGACAGATATGTCTTACAAAGCACGCCTCGGGGGTTCAGGAAATCTTTTAAGAGTGAGCACTCGCAATGTGTTTGCCCTCATTGAGCCCTGACGGTTTCACACGGAGAAGCAGAACCTGATTGGGCCTCAAATTCTGCTGTGAAGATACACTCAGCCGCTGTGGTTGATCTTAAAAACACAGCAATGGACCCAGCTGATGAGTTCCAAAAAGAGGGAAAACAGCTATCCACAGCTGCTAACATGGACTTCTTCATCCTAATTATTCACATCCATCATTGCCTCTCTACACAAGACGTGAACGTGATGGGCTTTTTTTGTAAGGCGGTCTTATGTACAGTATGTTTCTGCATCTTGACTCATTGCTGCATGTACTAAGAAGCATTCCCCTAAACACATTGGCATTGATGCAAAATGACTGCCATGTTTCACCCTTTAAAGGTGAATGAAGTGGTTCCCCTCCAACAGTAAAAGAGCTTTGGATTCCTTGAAGGAACTGCTCATTATTATGCACTGGCTTTCTGTCAAATTCCATGTGGACTTTAAAATCCTCATGCTCACCTATTAGGCTCTGCATGGCTTGGCACCACAGTACCTGTCTGATCTATTATCGCCCTACTCCCTACCTCGCAACCTTCGCTCTTCTAACTCTGGTCTCCTTACTGTCCCCCCAAGCCCGTCTACATTGTATGGGTGACAGGGCCTTGTATGGGTCACTCAGGACTCCACCAGTACTCACTGTCACTCAATACTCCACCTGTACTCAGTACTTAACTCGATACTCCACCTGTACTCGATTCCTCACTCGATACTCCACCTGTACTCGATTCCTCACTCAATACTCCACCTGTACTCAGTACTTCACTAAATACTCCACCAGTACTCACTATGTCACTCAATACTTCTTCTGTACTCACTACCTTACTCAATACTCCACATGTACTCAGTACCTCACTCAATACTCCACCTCTACTCAGTACCTTACTCAATACTCCACCTGTACTCAGTACCTTACTCAATACTCCACCTGTACTCAGTACTTTACCTCCCCATTTTCAGTTCACCTTTACTGACGAAGATGGTATCTTCACTTTGTACTACTTCACTAATTGCCTTTGGTTCTCTCCAGGTAGCCCTTGTCAATGAGAATTTGTTTTTAAATTGGTTTATCAGGTTAAAAGGGCATTATGGCAAAGGGCATTAAAAGGGCAAAGGGCAACTTTGGCTGAAAAGCTGATCAACACATTTGTGTTCTCTCGAATTGACTACTGTAATGCTCTACTCGCTGGGGTATCTAAATCTACTATGAGCAAATTGCAGTATGTCCAAAATTCAGCACTCAGAATCACATTACTCCTGTCCTGGAGTCCTTGCACTGGCTTCCGGTCAAATTCCGTGTGGACTTTAAAATCCTCATGCTCACCTATATGGCTCTGCATGGCTTGGCACCTCAGTACCTGTCTGATCTATTATTGCCCTACTCCCCACCTCGCAACCTTTGCTCTTCTAATTCTGCTCTCCTTACTGTCCCCCAAGCCCATCTACATTGTACGGGTGACAGGGCCTTCTCCTGTTATGCCCCCAAGCTCTGGAACTCTCTGCCCAAGGATATCAGAGAGTCATCTTCTCTAAACTCCTTCAAATCCAGACTCAAAACCTTCTTCTTCAGAAGAGCCTTTACTGAACTGGTTCCATTCTTCACCCCTCTGCTCCTACTGTACTTAGTACCACCATCCACGGTCTCCTCTGTGTATTGTAATTGTGTCTTATCTTGTGTATTCTTTTTATTTATTGTTGTCATTCTGTAAAGCACTTTGAGAAGCCACCTTTAAAGGTGCTTTATAAAAAAGTTTATTATTATTATTAAGAACCCAGTTTTGGCAGAGCTATAAACACAAAAACCTTTAGCACTTAAGCTGCGGACTGAGATGAGTATAAGTCGATTGAGTTATTTGGGTCCGTTACACAAGATTGCTCACAGGGCCAAAAAAAGAGAAGTGGAAAAAAACAGAAATATACACAGGACACCACTGTGCTTCCTTAATACTCTCGCACTTGCTGCCTTTCTGCTTAACTCTGGGGAGGCAGTGTCAGTGCGTGTTAAACCGATAGACTGAGTCAGCCAAAGCATCAGTCAACAAACCACTTGTTTTCATCAGCTTCTCAATCAGTTAGAGCATTTAGTCAGCCAGCTTTCCACATCAATGTCTGAAGAAGTCTGCTATTCCACTGTGAAGTTCTATAGAAACTACGCTCCTAAAATAACTGGTGAGTTACTCAATGTGCTGTCATATCCAGTCACTCTGTAGTGTCCAGTCAGTCGGTGTCACTGTGCTCTAGTGTCCAGTCAGTCGGTGTCACTGTGCTCTAGTGTCCAGTCAGTCGGTGTCACTGTCACTGTGCTGTAGCGTCCCGTCAGTCAGTCACTGTCACTGTCCTGTAGCGTCCAGTCAATCACTGTCACTGTGCTCTAGTGTCCGGTCAGTCGGTGTCACTGTCACTGTCCTCTAGTGTTCAGTCAGTCAGTGTCACTGTGCTGTAGTCTCCAGTCAGTTTCTGCACTGCACTGTCCAGTGAGTTAATGCTGATGTGCTGTACTGTATAGGTAGTTTAAAATATATACAGTATGTAGCAGCATGGTGCTTTATTATTTATAGATGTTAAGTTTACATAATTCCAATATGGCTTGGAACTTTAAGGTCATAATTCCAATTTCATCTCAAGAGTATACCTTTAGAAAACCATATATCAATGGAAAAATAAAACCACTGTGCAAGAGGCGTTGTTTTCTGTTCATGCAAGATTAATTTTCCACTTTAAAGTTCCAATTCTGGCCGGCAACCTGTTGAAAGAGTGGCAAACAACAGCACAGGTGCGTTTCTGAAATGGCTGGTAGGAACAGGCCATGCACGCCAGAGCCACATATCTGAACCTCAGAAAACCCAGAATAAAGAGATCACTATGGGGGAAAAAAAAGCAAGAAGAAGGAGAAAATTGTTTTGTAAAGGAGGTTGCCGACAGAGGTGTGTCACAAAAAAAAGAGAAGTTGAAAATCTGTTATACCTTAGGAATGGGGCGTTTTTGCAGCTGTGTGCACTTCTTGCTGCCCTCTAGGGCTGAAACCCGAGAACTGCATGATTTTTATTCAGGATAAAGTCTTCCTGCTTTTATAAAGCATTCTTCATCCTCTTGACATTACTTTCAAAGGGAAACTGCAGTCCCAATTTCTCAGACTGGCTAGCAAATCTATATAACAAATTCACTGATGATATAGAAAAAAAACTGAATTAAGCACAAAATCATGAAGTTTGTAAAAGTACTGTAATAATAACAATAATAATAATAATAATTGCTTACACTTATATAGTGCTTTTCTGCACACTCCACTCAAAGCGCTTTACAGGTAATGGGGAATCCCACTGTCACCACCAATGTGCAGCCCCACCTGGATGATGCGACGGCAGCTATAGTGCTCCAGAACGCTCCCCACACACCAGCTCTCAGTGGGGAGGAGAACAGAATAATGAAGCCAGTTCATAGATGGGGATTATTAGGAGGCCATGATTGGTAAGGGCCAATGGGAAATTTGCCCAGGACGCTGGGGTTACACCCCTACTCTTTTCGAGAAGCCCCCTGGGATTTTTAATGACCACAGAGAGTCAGGACCTCGGTTTGCGTCTCACCCGAAGGACTGTAAGTCGCCATGTTGCAAATCTCTGGTCTCGCCAGCGTCTTGTAACAGAGCTACTGGGTTCCATTTATCGGCAAACCCTCTCAAAGTCAAGAGCAATATTTCTATTGAACTGTAAGTGATGAATTCACATGCCTGCTTGTTTACAGTGTAAAAGAGCTGCTTCACCTCACCAGATTTTTTGTTGCCATGTTCTGAATTGCAGAACATGGCGCTGTGCAGACCTGGAAAGTTCATCTATCTTGTGATGTAAATTCAAGGTTTTCCAAGTTACTGTGTGCATTTTACTTTCGTTGTGTGTTGCAGTTCCTCTTTAAAAGAACTTGGAGATACTTCTCGAAGTGAAAATCACAAACATTTGGACCTGAAGACAAAGTTAACTGGTCCTACATTCTTGCCTGGATCATTTTCATCTGATTCTTAAAACTGAGATTGGATTCACATCTCACTCCGTCTGACAATAAAATAGCTCTGTATGAATGTTAAAGAATAAAAGGTATCTTGTGTAATATCCATCTTCCAGTTATCTTGATCATTACAAATTATCGATTTCTGATAAATGTGACCTGTCCAACTTAAAGTGTAATCCTTATTTCTATTGACTGTAATAGAAACTGCACATTGGATGGTTTGTTTAATCATTAGGCAGTGCAAATGATGACCATAATTTTAAGACAATGGAAATAGCCAATTTGGAACAAAAATTATTGTAACTGATGGGTTGATTCAAGTGAAACTGGATAAGATTTCAAGATTTCCCTTTGAGGCAGCAGTGGTTAATCTTGCTGCCTTACAGTGCTGAGCCTTGGGCTCAATTTCCAAGGTGCTATCTGCATTGAGTTTGCATGTTCTCCTTGGGTTCATGTGGTTTTCCAGGTGCTTCAGTTTCCTCCCATCGTACAAAGGCTTTATGGTAGGTTAACTGGCTTCTGGGAAAACTAGTCCTGGTGTGTGTCTGTGTGACTGCCTTGAAACACACTGTCCAGGGTGGTTTCTGCCTTGCTCCTATTCCTTGCCAGAAGAGGTTCTGGGACACTGTGGCCCAGAATTGGATATGCAGATATTGATGGATATCGCACGTACTGACAAGTGCATTGATCCTACCAAGATCAAAACCTGCCTGTCTTTTGTAAATAATAATCCCGGGGGTTCCTTAAGGCAGCCCTGCATTGCTGACTTAGAGAGAAAGACAGGAGAACACATCTGGCCTCACAGCTACACAGAATATTGTTGCTTGTTACCTTTTCAAATTGCTTTCAGAAAACAGAAAGCAATCTAACAATACAAGGTTACAGCACATACACATTGTCATGTCCAGTCAGTTCTTCCTCTGTCTGTATTGTACTGTCCAATCCATCCACTTTCTCTGGATAAGCAGTGCCTGGATATTAATATGAAGTTGGCTCTACCTCTTTCTGCTTGCCTCTTCCTCTTTCTATTGTGCTGTAGTGCTCAGTGTCTGTAAAGGACCTTCTTATGCTTTTTTTCAGGGAGACAGGATGAGGTGGTCTATGCTGAAGTCAAGAGAGCAGGATCTCAAACATCACAGACAGCACCCCCTGCTGGTCCAGTAGGTCAGTCACACTCTTCTCTTTCATCAGACCATGAGCTAGAAGTGGCTCCTTTGTCAGACTGACAGAACTGTGAGATGTGATTCTGTTACAATATGGCTGAACATTAATACTGTGTCAATGATGTGTCATAAATGTGAGCTACAACTCCCTTACTGCTCCACATATATCTGTCCGCGCAGTTCTGCTCAGAGCCTGTGCAGAAAGAGGAGGTATTCTCTTAGGATGTTATCTGAGCCGCCCATATGAATCTGTGATGCATCATGTTCTATCAGGCTTCTTTTTGTCTCACTTTGGCAGGTCATAGTGTAACAGTGCGTGTGCTCTGTTTGTGTCCTCTAGTTTCTGTGTCCACAGTGAGCGCTGTGCCTAAACATCCTCCTTGCAGACTGATTGCAGTGTGTCTGGGGCTGTCGTGCGTGGTCTTACTGACCATCATCATAGCCCTGAGTGTCCACTGTGAGTATGACACAATGTGTGCATTTCACTGAAGATTATTGCGATTATAGCGGTGAGGGATATTCATGAATGTGAGGATCTTTTCAGTAAAAATACCACTAATGAGGATATTATTTTTACCGGAGACCAGTGGGAAACTGTTCCACTACAGGGCTGTGTTACACCCATAGATTGAGGCCTGAGGCCCCTGAAAGGTCTGGTAGTTGGGGACAGGGGTCACCCGCCACGGCGATATCACAGTTCCAGGCATCACTGCAGGGTGGATGGTAATCTATTGCAATCTGAGAAGACTGAAGTCCACACTGCACCATTAGTGCTTGGCCAATTGTGAACTCCTGGTGAACGAACTCTGTTTGGGGATGGTTAATGACCTAACACAAGCTGGAACTGTTGATGTCCCAACATGAGGCTCAGCCCTGAGATCTCTGCGGCTCCTTTATGGGTTGAACCATTTGGTAGTCAGATTAAGCTCCTATTTGTAACCAAGTGTAAATCAAACACTCTACTTTTGGCAGAAGTGCAAGGATTTACAGCCCTATCCAAGTTAGTCTTTAAGATTACCTGTTACTAATTATTATAAACACCCAAAAAATAATGATCAATTGGGCAAGTAAGCTCTAATCCTTGAAGGCTGAAGTTGACTCAGAATTTCTAAATTATCCCAAAATGTATAAATAATTAAAACATCTCCTGTTGTATTGATCATAATAGAATTATTCCAACCGTTTGGAATCTGGGGATTTAATGGTGACCTATGAAACGTGATGGATTGGGTCTCTCCAGGATAAGGGAAAGAAAGGAGACTCCTGCTGTAGTCTGACTGTTTTTTTTGAGAGCCTAGAGGGTAGAACATATATTTTCTTACAGATGAAGGAGTTATTCGGAGCATCAGTGAAAAATACAACAGCATGTCACAGAGTATTCCTAAGCAGAAGGATGAACTGGATGAACTCCGAGTGAACTACAGCACCCTGGCTGCATCCAATCACAAATTAGAAGCAGACTACCGCACCCTGTCCACGGCCAATCAGAGGTTAAAGGCTGAACACCATACCCTGTCTGAAGCCAATAAGAAGTTACAGACAGACTACTTCACCCTGACTTTGGACAAAGAGATGTTAGAGAGCGAGACACAAGACCTTCACAGGCAGGAAAACGTACTTCAGAGACAGAAAGAAGACCTAGAGAAAGAGATGGGCACATGCCAATTGGGAAAAGACGACCTGCAGCACAAAAAGCAGAAGTTAGAAGATGAGATCCAGAAAAAAGCAAGGGAGTTTGCAGATGCCCTCAATGAACTATCAAAGAAATGTGAAATTGTGGATCAATACTGTCCCACTGCAAACCAACCTCTACAGGGTGAGTGTCTATATTTTTCTGTTTAGTTCACATGGTAAAGCTGTAATCCAACCCACCACATAAAACAAGCTCACAGAGGGGATAAACAGTCCATTGTTCAGCAACTGAAAATTAGCTGGAGGTCAGCAGTCTCACACAGAACCAGTTCACTCTCTTAACACCCTTTTTGAAAGACCAAAGTATGGCACCCATCCTTCTTCCACAGTAGAAGGAGGCCAAGGCCAGTTGACAAAGATGCATGTAGCTTTTCAAGTAACTCTTAATATCTTTGCTAGGACAGCTGGACAAGGACATTTTGCAGCTCTGACATAACCTGGAAAATGTATGCATTTAAAAACTTCCAATATCTGGAAAAGGGTGACAAAGTCCACCCACTTTTCATGGAATGTGGTTTAACAGCCAGCTGACTAAGATCAGAAATGTTGCAGGTAACACAGTGTCTGTCAGCTGTAATACTGGTCTCACTCATATTGCCCACTGTTTGCATAGATCTCTGGTCCAGACCCAGACAAGTGGGCTACACTACTACTGTTTAAAGCTTTCAAAGAGCTAGAATATTAGTGCCACTTTATACACATCCCATACATGCAATTGAACAATTCATCACGTTAACTGCATTCCAATAGTTATCTGAAAATGGGGAAAGGGGCTAACAAAACTTTGGGATAAGGTGTTAGAAGTGTCGAAATGACATTGTGATAAGCTCTGCAAAGATTACATGTACCACTAATCCGATGTAAAGAAAATATTTTGGAATGTCATTGCAGAAAAAGAGTTCAGAGCTAAGCATCTGTTCTGCATGTGTCATGCAGCTTGAGAAACCAATCTTCAATCTTAAACAGGGAAGACCTCGAGGATGTAGGTCTGAACCAACTGACAAAATTAATCCAAGACACCACTTCAGTCTTAACAGCGAAAAAAATTCCTATGCTCCCAAGTGGAAATGAAAGTAAATTTAGTACCGTGAACAGGAGGCATGTCCCTAAACAGGTGGCGATAGGTACAGTAGGTGGAACAAATTGCTCAGCCATCACATTGTAGAAATTCTATAAGAAATGTCGGGGTAATTCCCTCCAGTAATTAAGCTACTAGCAACCAAATAAGCTAGATGATTTAAATTTGACTCTCGTGTGTCCTCAAGATTTCTGTTAAAATGAACTAAACTGAACGTGTGATTGTAAAGAACAAAACAAGTCTGAATCCTTTGCTTCTGATCCTGAGCTATTGTGGAACCCGAACCTAACTGGGGACAGCTGCACTGTGAAGACACGGAGCAAGGAGGGCGCACTGTGTGAAACAGAGAGCTGCACCGACATGAACTGTTTCCGTTGTCTGTTTCTATCTTACAGAGCGACTCTGTCAATACTGTCCTCAGGGCTGGGAGCTCTTTAACTCCAAGTGTTACTACTTCTCTACTGATAAACTGAGCTGGACTGAAAGTCGAAAAAGCTGTAAGACGCAGGGGGCCAACCTGCTAATGATAGACAGCAGAGAGGAACAGGTATGAAAGTTGTGGTAGAGAACGAGGTAAATAATGTAGGAAGACAGGAGCAGTAGAGTTGAAGACACCACGATGGGTGGAGGGAGTGAGAGCTGAGGTGTCTATACCTGGTCCTGAGCTGATGGAGATTAGGACCAGAGAGGGCGGACCTGAAGCAAAATCAGCCAAGGAGACTCATCCCACTTGGAACTCATCAGCTAGGGTGCCAGAAATGATGAGGCAGAAAGGAAACAGAAAAGGGAAAGCCAAGGCCAGAAAAGGAAGCTGTCCTGCTTAATATATGTCAATGTCAACGTTGCAGATGTGTAACACTGGGCTTCTTGTGTGCAGGAGTTTTTCACATACCACTCTAAAAAAGGTTACTACTGGATTGGACTGAGTGATTCTGACAAAGAGAACTACTGGACCTGGGTGGACAACACTGTATTGATTACAGGGTAAGAGCTGTGAAAGAGTGCAGTACTGACCTACACACTGTATATACTCACACACTGACCACACAGTTACAGAGTGAAAGAGTAGTCCAGTACTGACCTACACCCTGACTGAACACACTGTATATACTCACACACTGCCCACACAGTTACAGAGTGAGAGAGCAGTCCAGTACTGACCCACACCCTGACTGAACACACTGTAAATACTCACACACTGACCACACAGTTACAGAGTGAGAGAGCAGTCCAGTACTGACCTACACCCTGACTGAACACACTGTATATACTCACACACTGACCACACAGTTACAGAGTGAGAGAGCAGTCCAGTACTGACCCACGCCCTGACTGAACACACTGTATATACTCACACACTGACCACACAGATACAGAGTGAGAGAGCAGTCCAGTACTGACCTACACCCTGACTGAACACACTGTATATACTCACACACTGACCACACAGTTACAGAGTGAGAGAGGAGTCCAGTACTGACCTACACCCTGACTGAACACACTGTATATACTCACACACTGACCACACAGTTACAGAGTGAGAGAGCAGTCCAGTACTGACCTACACCCTGACTGAACACACTGTATATACTCACACACTGACCACACAGTTACAGAGTGAGAGAGCAGTCCAGTACTGACCTACACCCTGACTGAACACACTGTATATACTCACACACTGACCACACAGTTACAGAGAGAGAAATACAGTAACAGACTAAGTGAAGAGTCCAGTACTGATCTACACTGTGGCTGAATGGACTGCAAATGCACACATATTGACCACAGAGAGAAGGAAATACAGTACCAGAGTAAGACAGGAGTTCAGTACTAACCTACATTATGAAACAATGCACTGTATATACTCACACATTGACCATACACTGTACTTACAGAGAGAGTGCGATACAGTAACAGAGAAAGAAAAAAAAAAGAGTCTGGCACTGAACTACAACCTGAATGAATGGAAAGAGATCATCGCTAAGATCACATTTAACAGCCCAGCGACAGGATCCCTGCCCTGCTAAGCCAATAACTAGGGTGCAAACCTAAAGCAGAGTAGCAACCACATCAGCTCCAACTCTATATGAAAAGGCTTGGTTTGCTGCAAGGACTGTTTGATTTCCAGAAACCAAGCACATAATAATAATAATAATACTCACTTACACTTATATAGCGCTTTTTCTGGACACTCAGCTCAAAGCGCTTTACAGGTAATGGCAACTCCCCTCCACCATCACCAGTGTGCAGTCCCACCTGGATGATGCAACGGCAGCCATCGTGCGCCAGTCCTCTCCCCACACACCAGCTCTAAGTGGGGAGGAGAACAGAGTAATGAAGCCAGTTCAGAGATGGGGCTTATTAGGAGGCCATGTTTAGTAAGGGCCAATGGGAAATTTGCCCGGGACGCTGGGGTTACACCCCTACGCCTTTCGAGAAACGCCCTGGGATTTTTCATGACCACCTTGGTTTTACATCCCATCTGAAGGACAGCGCCTTTTTTACAGTATAGTGTTGCTGTCACTATACTGGGGCATTAGGACCCACACAGACTGCAGGGTGAGCACCCCCTGCTGGCCCCACTAATACCACTTCCAGCAGGTTCCTTAGTTTTTCCCAGGAAGTCTCCCATCCAGGTACTGACCAGGCTCACACCTGCTGAGCTTCAGTGGGTTGCCAGTTGTGAGTTGCAGAGTGATATGGCTGCTGGCTAAATCAATAATTTAATAATCAATTCTGCATGAAAATGTATTTCCACTGTAAAACTAAAATGCCAGCAAATATCCACTCAGTGACTTAACCCAAATTATAATTTTAATATATATTCAAATTCTAATATATATATATTCCTGCTGATCCTACTTTGTGCAGTCACTGAACAAAGGCACTAAAAAAGATGCTGTGTTGCAGGGTTAAGAACTTTGCTTAAATGTATTCGGCAACAGCCCAATTATCAGTAATGGGGGATTTTACGTTCAAAAGTATTTACTTAACCTGTAATATGTTATAATGAAATAATGTTAACTGTGCAGTACAGTTATATAAGCAGTACCTGTATAGTTAACATAAAATACTGTACATGAGCTTTTCACAGCAATTTCCCCCAAATTCTGAAAGACATTTCAGGTGGTCTGAAATTGCAGGTGGTCTTGGCACCTCAATACCTGTCTGAACTTTTATCGCCCTACTCCCCACCTCGCAACCTCCGCTCTTCAAATTCTGCCCTCCTTACTGTCCCCCAAGACCGTCTACATTGTATGGGCGACAGGGCCTTCTCCTGTTATGCCCCCAAGCTCTGGAACTCTCTGCCCAAGGATATCAGAGAGTCACCTTCTCTAAACTCCTTCAAATCCAGACTCAAAACCGTCTTCTTCAGAAAAGCCTTTACTGAACTGGTTCCATTCTTCACTCCTCTGCTCTTCTTAATACCACCTTCCACGGTCTCCTCTATTGTTATTGTTGTATTGCTGTAATTATAATTGTGTCCTATCTTGTGAAATCTTCTTATTTATTGTTGTAGTCTTCTTATTTATTGTTAGTCATCCTGTAAAGCGCTTTGACAAGTCACCTTTAAAGGCGCTATATAAATTAAAGTTTATTATTATTATTATTTCTTACACAAGTAACTGCATTTTCTAAAGTAACTCCTCAAACATTAAGTATATGAATATGCATGGTGTAAAAGATAAGCTGATTTACTAATTTATAAAGTAGCTACTTTGTGCACTTATCACAGAGCCTGTATTTCTATGCAATGTTGCAATGTTTGAGATATAACGCTATTATCTTTTTTTGATGCAGGTGGTCTGCAGCTACAAATAACTGGAACATAATCAAAAGCCCCCAAAATAACATATTTCCCTATCACTAAATAAAGCATATAGAGGAAGTGGTAGCATGAGATTTATTGAAGTGCAGCACTCTGTGCAGAATATGACCAGCTCTTCCTCTATTTCAGATACTGGAGCTCACCAAAGCTCGACGGCAACAGAGCCAACAACTGTGCAGTCATAAATATAAATGCCAACAGTCTGAATAACTGGGTTGATGTAGGCTGCATATCGGCTCATCGAAGGATATGCGAAACTAAGGCCCTGTCATTTTCCATGTAAACACTCCCCTCTGTGTTAACATGGCAGGGGTGAAACTGAACGGCTGACTCATTGCTGTAGTTCTCGGTCCCGCCTTCGCACAATACAGGAACCACAACTGAAACCCTGCAAGATCATTCTAACACCCTCTCTACGTGTGCTCAGTCTTAACACAGGTGATTTTGGCTGCTATAATCTCTGATGCTCACCTGAAAGCAAATCTGTCTTTGAATCTCTCTGCCTCTTGTCTAAATGTAACTGATGAATAAGCCTTCACTATTGCCAATTTTCCCACACTGCCATTTACATTTTAATGATGAAAATGCCTTTGGGCAAAAGATGTTAAGAGTGACTATGTGGTGTCTCATTGCCAAGAGCAAAAATAAAAAATATTGTCCCTGTTTGTGTTCACTTCTGAGGTGTACCTGTATGTTGAAGAACATGGCCTGGTGGGATATGTTTTGTAAATCCAATCCCTTTGTATTTTGTGGAAAGTTGGTGATCAAGTGTGTTAAGAATGTCTTCTACCAACACCATAGGACCACTCTGAAACTCCCAGGCATTTAAAAGAATTATTGAACTCATTTGGAAAGATGTAGGTCACAAAATGACCTTCACCAGGAAAGGCAAAATAAGTCACATTTCCCCCCCCCCCAAAAAAAAATAAGGGCAAAGGTTCCCCAGTGGCAGTTTTACACAAAAGCTAAAGATTTAATGAATTTCACATTGTTCTGAACAACCCCGGCCAGCAGGCATAATCAACCTGCAACTCACAACAGGCAGCCCACCGAAATAAGCAGGTGTGAGCCTGGTCAGTACCTGGCTGAGAGGCTCCTAGGAAAAACTTACAGCAGCATCCTTTAGTGGTTAGTGAGTACCCCCTACTGGCCCCATCCTGCAGTCTATGTGGATCCCCATGACCCAGTATAGTGACAGTAACACTATACTGTAAAGAGGCACTGTCCTTCTGATGGGATATAAAGCCATGGTCCCGACTGTGGGGATTAAAAACTCCAGGGTTTTTCTTGACAAGAGTAGGGGGTGTGAACCTGGGGTCCTGGCCACATTTCCCATTGGCCCTTACCAATCATGGCCTCCTAATACTCCCCCATCTATGAACGGTTTCATTACTTTGTTCCTCTCCACTGAGAGCTGATGTGTGGTGAGGGTTCCGGCACACTATGGCTGCCATGACATCATCCAGGTGGGGCTGCACACTGGTGGTGGTGGAGGGGATTCCCCATCCCCTGTAAAGTGCTTTGAGTGAAGTATCCAGAAGAGTACAAGCAATTAGCCTACTGCTTTTCACACCTCCTTTTCCCCACTCTCTGACCTTGAAGCCTTCTCCTTCCCACCCTGGAATTAATTCCTACTACATCCACCTCTAGAAATAAAATAGCCCCTTTTTTAACATGGTTCAGTACTGAAACCAGCCCCACCCTGTCTGAGCAATTCACCTTACAAGCTTCAGAAGGCTGTCCATGTAGAATACCTATCATCCCACTTCCATCACTATAATTTAACACCACCCCAGGGCTCAAACATTGAGAAGGCCAGGGAAATTCAGTCTTAAGTTGTATGGGGCTGGAGACTTTTCTTGGTGCTTTTTTACATTCCAAAAAAATTGGGCAGCGAGCTGCTTTTACGCATCCTTGTGTGTATTGTTTCCGTAACCTTATGCCCCTCTCAAAGCACGGATGCAACACAGGTTTGATACAACTGATAACTCTGAGAACTTTATTGCAGGGTCAGAGATTTATACTCTTGAAACCCAACAATTTCTCCAGACTTCAGTATAACAATGAATTGGTTTACACCTTTTTTTTTTACAGCTTGCATTCTACAGTAAAAACCAAAGGAAACTTACAAAACCATCACCCAAAGAAGGCTCCATAGCCAAAAGTGTTTTTCAGCATGGAATAAACCTTTACTTGTTCCTTTGCAGTCTGCACAGGTAGTGTACCTACAATACCTGCATTTCAGTCCCTACAGGCTTTAGGAGTAGGTCTACTCTGCACAGAATGATATAGAGTACATACCACATGCTACAGCTTCCTATCCTTTAGGAAAGGATATTTCCTCCATTCAGTGCATACAGCAGTTCATTTGCTTCTTGAGAAATCCTGATGCGGACAGCTAAGGCATTCACTTTCCACACAGGAGTCTGCTACTTTCTTCTCAAGAAAGAAGAGGATCGGGCAGACTGGCACTTATTTTCTAACCTCCTCGAAAATCGGTGCCTGCCGTCACGAATAAATCCTTCCATCGCGACTCGGCACCTCTGAGGGAGAACATTTAAGCATACACAGGCAGGTCACAAGAGAATTTAAAATTGAGAGCCAATGGTTGCCCTACAGTACATTCAAGCCCCGACCATTCCCCACAGACGCACGCTTGCGACCCTACTGTATCTATATACACTCCCAATACGATTCGGGATTCAGCGCGCTTTGCAGCGTTCTTACAAAGTGCGTTACCAAAAAACAAAAAAACAGCATAAGTTATTTTACAATACTGCAAATTAAAGGGCTCACGGAGCTGTTTATTATATCATAAGTTTACAGCCCAAAATGAGATATCCGACGCGTATAACTAAATTAGCGACATTAACCGATGAATAAAAGCCCACAATGCAGTGCACGTTTTCACTCAACCACAAAAATGTGTTAGTTACTGCTTACCTATCAGTGAGAACATTATTTAAGCATGCACATGCAGACTACACGAGAGAGCTTAAGAAAACTGCAAGAACCGCTGACCACTCCCGCATTCAACACGCCACCGACACTCAGCCCCCTAATCCCCCTGTTTATACACGCCCTATGATTTGCGACAGGTGTAAAATCTGTCGCTGCTGCAAATCAGGGTAACTCACTAATTAAGGCAACACCTCTCTTAAAGAGAGTATAACTGCATGCGGGATACATTGCGGTAAAACAAAAAAAAAATCAAAGGAAAATTATAAAAAATATTACTATATTTATTACTTTAAGTTTATATTTACATATGAAACCTATGGAAGCTTGTTAGCGCCACGGAGAAAAACAAATTGCGTGTAAGCGAGATAGTATTGCGTTTATACGAGATAAGACTGTGCTAATACGCGATAATTAATTCGAATGATACAATTATTGAATGATACAATTATTGCTGGAATCTGTGAGCATAAAGCCCTGAAAAAAATAGACTATTCTTACATCAAATACATTTGAATTTGGAATTACACATCAAAATGCAGGAGAATTACTGTAGCATTTGAAGGAAGAAGGCTCTGTATTTCTGTATCCGTTTAAGAGATCTTTACGTTCATGTCTGTATCATGTCTTATCTTAAAGAGACGGCACATAGGCAGTTCTACAGTTTGTAGATTGTTGGTTTGTTACCAACAATAACAGTAACAGTAAGCCAGCACTAGGTATAAGTCTTACTGTTAAGTCACCATAAATGTATTCCGTTCAAAGTTCAAAGAGTAGGCTAAAACCAATGTAAGGTACATTTTTTTTTCCTGCAGTCTCGCATCAAGAATAACTTAGGTTTGGAAAGCTGTTATTTCTTCTTTTAGCACAAACCGCGAAAACGACACGCATTTAATCCAGGAATGCCCGCTGAAAGGTGTTCTGCTTCACGTACTGTATACAAAAGACAGTACACGTGCTCCTGTAGACTAATCCTTTGGCATTAACAGCAGTGTGACGATATTCTTCTGAGGCTCAGTTCAATTGAGCTGGAAGTCAAAGCTAGTTTGCCTCGGATTATACTATTGCATGCGTATTGCAAGATATTAATACAGTAAGCAATATTGTGCAAGAATTAATTATATAGTTTTAACGCAATGCTATTTTGTATAAACGCGAAATGTTTCTCGTTTAAAAGAAATATATATCACCAATATCTGGCCTCTAGGTGTCACACATCATCCCAGCTCATCCCACAAATCTTCAATGGTGCTCGCGATTGGTCGAGAAGAACATACATAACTGTCACACGATCAGCTCTTAGGAAAGCCACTCGTACATGAGCTGAGTAAGGATGTCAGGTCAGGATGGATCCACAGGATGAGTGCTGTCCCGCTGGAATGGTGTCACACCAGAAAGAATCTGCAAGAAGGACATTGATCGGTATAGCACCTTACAGCCAGGCTGCCATCAATCACTCACTACAAGCGGGGTCCTGGAGTGAATACTGTAGATCCAGGTCTCCATTTCTGGTCCTAGAGAGCCCCAATACCCATTCATTAGTTGTAGACACAGTGGATTCAATGAGTGTATACCAGATGTATGTTTGCAGTGGTTTGAAGAAGACTTTTCACTACTTAAAACTACGCAATGTAGGGTCTTTTTCAAGTTAGTTTGTTTGAACAGGCCGGACACCGACAGGACAATCATTTCACAATCTCTTTCCCTGGAATGTACTGTTTGTTCTGCTGTTTGTACTTTGAGTCTGCATTTTTGGATCTTAACCATTAGAGACCCGACGATAACCTGTCTAAGTCACTGAGTCAGTGTGTCTCTGCCCTGGCTGAGTGACGGCCGTGACTGCAGTGACCCCAGCCAGAAACCTCACTGTTATTTTCATTTTTATCATTGCTATTTCATTGATATAAAAATGTGACATATTCTGTATATGCTGTATCATTTCACATCTATTTCTTTCCTAATTTCCTCACTGTCTTCAGTCTACCTTGCAAGGCAGGACTTGCATTCCAACTTCCTCTGCCTGTGTCTTCTCCTCTATTTTCATGGGATGCCTTGTACTCTTGCTGTTTTCCAGAACTTTTTATCACTCCCCTGCAAGACACATGTATTTCTACAGTCCACTGATGAGCACCTCAGCAATGTCCTGTTCAGGCTGATAGCTGGAGATCTACCGTCCTCTGATCACTTCCACACAGTGATCGTCCACAAGAACCTCTTATTGAGTTCGCCACCTGTTATACGACAATCCACACTGATCACCTCCCCAACAACCGTCCACTGATCTTTTCCTCAAATATTCCCAGTTCAGACTCACACCCCTGTATCTGCTGTCTGCTGATCACCTTCTCTACACTTCCTGTTCCTGTCTCACACATCATGCCTACAGGTGACTAGCTCATACAGCGAATGACACAGTGGCTGACTCACAAACCAGGTCAGAAACTGCGAGAGAGCTGAGGTTTGCCAAAGGCCCATGGAGATCTTCAGAGCCTGTCCGGGGGGGACAAACCAGCACACAACTATGCTACCTACTGTATGCACTAGTACAATTTCAGTACGGAAATCGTCATATTGAAAACAAAAATTACATTTTACTGATGGCCACAGGGATCACGGCATGTGTCAAAAATAAAGTCTGAGAAGTATAAATCATAAGCAAGGGTGGCGCTGTGGTCAGCATTGCTGTTGTGGCGAGTTATTCCGAGCCCTGTGCAGGTCTCCAAGAGGGTCCGAATGGCTACGAGTCCGAGAGGGGCGAGATGAAAGGGTTGTCGAGAGGTCCAAGGCTAGAGGAGTCTTCGTAACTGTCCCCATCGTCATCCCTCCTCTTAAGGGCGCTCCTACCCTTTCGTATTTTAGTTCATGATGTGCACCTGCCCCCTGTTTTGTCTGTCGTTATTTAATCCTGGAGCTCCCTCTATTCCTGGCTCAGCATTGGGAGATAGACACCCGGAAGCCCGCCTACCAGTGGGTCCAGGAGAGACCCGATGGCATAGGCGTCCTGACCGTCTGAGTCCGGGGCTCGGAGCGCCTGGCCACGTTACCCTGGTTTTTACTCCTTGCTCCTGTTCGGGATCCGGTTCCGGATTTTAACCTTGTTTGTCTTGGATGGATCCCCCAGTTCCTGGACCCTGGACTGCGCCCCGGATTCCCCCTTTGGACTGTCGGGATTGTTTGCCTGTGCCACGCCCCCCCCCCCCGAGCACCGGATCACCGCCGTCACGCCCCCCTGTCTGTCCACCCCTCCTGATTCTCGTCGTCTCCTCCCTGTTGTCCTTCTCCACTTAGTTCCGGATTATACCATCTGCTCAGGGTCCTGAGCTATGCTTCACGGGAGCCTGGACCGGCTCCCCTTATAGTAATGGTGGTCAGAGGTAAAGGATGATGCGAGCTCAGGAGGCGGATAGATTCCTAATACCGAGCGAGGACTCGAAGTGAACAGAGGGTTTTATAGTGAAGGAAGGGGTGTGGAAGAGAAATTGGATAATGAGGATTAATTGATGCCAGCTGCATCCGTAACAGGGGCACTAGGTTCACCTCCTGGGGTGCTGTCTGTCCGGAAGTTGTGTGTTCAAATGGGTTTCTTCCAGGCTGCTCTAGTTTCCTCCCAGTCCAACAACGTACTGGTAGATGAATTAGCCTCTGTAGAAATTAGCCCTGGCCTGAGTGAGTGTGTGTCTGTGTCTGCCCTGTGATGGACAGGTGTCCTGTCCAGATGTTTATATCCCTCCTTGCACCCAGTGCCTCCTGTGATTGGCTCTGGGCTATCATGGCCCTGTACTGGATAGGTGGAAGATGAAAGTTATAATGCTGTGCTGATTAAAGTGACATGTAGCTTGTTGGATTGCACCACCAGATGGAGCCAAACGTCTTGTTCATTCACATAAAGGAGTCCTCTACCTGCATTCACCACGATCAGACAGATGATAGTTCCAGGTAGGGTTACAGCCCCCCAGAATCCTTGAAACACAGGATGGCACTCCTGAAGGGACTCCAGCTATATTGCCACCAGCTCACCTACCCTGTGTGACCCTATCGTGCCACTGTGCCATCCAAAATAAAAACAACTAAAATAATAACACACTGATGCAATACAAAAGGAGTACTTTTTAGACCTACTTGACCAGTGTATCACTGAGTAATGTGTGTCCTGCTCGTGTCCTTTTAAGATTTGTGGTAAGTATACAGGCAACAAAGATCTTACAAAGACAGGGGCTGAGCTAAGACACGGATCAGTGCAATTATAACAAAAAAAAAACTGAATTAACATTTTTAATCACAGCCATAACACTTTTTTTTTACAGAAGGTGGAAGGTGACAAACAAAAACTGGACCTTAAAACAAGGGAAGCTTTTAGAGAAATCAGAACATATTAGAATATATACTGTACATTTTAACAACTTAGCCACTCCGAAAAAGTTTCTGATGGGCTAGATTCAAGTACCTATGTCTGATTGGAACAAACAGGCTTCAGTGTCTGTGACAGTGCATCAGTGCCGGCAGCTGTCAGTCGGTGTATTTGCATGCCAGGGTGTGGGTGTGAGAGAGAGAGTCAGTGTGTTATCCAATCACTTGGTCAGGCAGTTCATCAGTCTCCCAGGTTGCCAGTCAGTCAGCGTGTCAGACAGTCAGTCGGTCAGTCAGTCTGTGTCAAAGGGTCAGTGGGTCAGATCTTCACAGCGCTCATTTCGCAGATGCGTGGATACTGGAAGTCGCAGGGGACGTCGAACCAGGATTTCGAATGAGAGTTGAGCACTGCGCAGTCCTCCCCATGAAGCCCACCGGACAGGTGATTGTCAGGCTGCGACTCGAGTGCATTCCAGTAGCTGTGGAGAGAAAGAGGGCACGCCGACTGAGTGAATGACTGCCCCCCCCCTGCAGAAAATGGTGCACTGTGGCGGACATGGACTTACGTTATGTTGACGGGGGTGTTGTCCACCCATCTCCAGTCCCCCTCTTTCTCAATGTCGTTCAGCCCGATCCAGTAGTGGTAGTCAAACCCACCGAGCTTCTTTGCCTCCTGCTCCAGGAAGTCCTGAGTAGATCATGACACAAGAACAGACAGAGTGTTACACTGTAACACACACACTGTAATATTGACTGCTACACTGTAATAGACTGTTATACAGTAATACATACTGAAATACAGATCGTTACATTGATACAGGTTATTACACTGTAATACAGATTGTTACACTGTAATACATACATTAATACACACTATACTACATATGGTTATACTGTAATTACTACAGTGTAACAGCCATGATGTATTTCAGTCACCCTGTCAGAAACTCACATGCTGTTTGTGGCTCAGCAAGATGACCAGCCTTCCTCCCAGCTCTACACAGCTGTCACGGCTCTCGTTCCACTGCATTTTGTCTTTGCCGAAAAAGTAACACCTGTCTTCGTGCAGGAGCCATGAGACGGGGCAGGGCTGACACACTTTCACTGAAGACAGACAGGGGCAAGGGGTTAAGACAGATATCCCCCATGACTGGAGATCGTCACCATCCCGAGAGAGAGAGAGAGAGAGAGTGAGTGCGAGAGGACAGCTAATGGAGTAGCACTGTGCTGAGGGAGATGTGAAGTAAGAGTTTCATAAGCCAAAAATACTGGGGCCTTGGGTTCAAATCCTTAGGTCCAATTCATATCAAGTTTGTATGTTCTCCCCCTTTGTCTGTGGTTGCTTCCTTCTAGTGTTTCAATTTCTTATGTCAGAAACACATACTGTACATGCTGTTTTTTCAGCCCTGCCCGAAGTCTATCGGTTATAAGATCTTGTGTAAAGCAAGTTTTTTTTTCCATCGAGGAACCTTCACACTCTTTTGTTCAACGAATCCCAATTACTCTCCTCAGAACACCGATTTAGATTTGCCAATCTAAGAACAGAAATTTTCATTTTTCATTTACACTTTCAGCCGCATGTCCATTTGTATTGTATATTGTCTATTTCTGTTTTTTTCTTTCTTTATATTGACCACTGCTGCAAACCAAATTGCCCCTAGGGGATAATAAAGACTCTATTTACTCTCTACTTACTCAGTCCAAAGGCACACTGATAGGTTAACTGGCTTCTAGGAAAACCGGCCCTGGAGAGAGTGTGTGTGTGTGTTTGTGTCTGTATATGCCCTGGGATGGACTGGTGTCCTGTCCAGGGTGTACCCTGGCTCGTTTCTGTTGGTTGCTGGGAAAGGGTCTGGATCCCCCATAACCCTTTGGCTTGGCTGAAGTCTGTATTGGCTACAGCAGATGTGGAGTAATGGATGGATAGGCTGATCCTCACCTCTAGTACCCGGCTGAGGACACTTTTCGGCCAGGCTGTTATACTGCTGACACACTGCAGTGTATCGGCTCTGCAGGTGGTTGTATCGGAACTCGAGCGCCGCCTCTGTCCTCCCTTCCTCACACGCAGGGGCACTGCTGCCATTCAGAGACCTCAGCTTTGACATACAGGGCTGCTGGGACTTCTGGTGAGATACTGAGAGAAGGACAGAAGACAGAAGTATGATTGCAAACACCTAGAGAATAGCAGTCCATATTACAAAAAGTGATGTACAGTGATGGTACAAGTGTTATATATTAACATACCGTATAATATGAAAGAGTACACTATAGAGTAATAGCAATGTGTTGTACTACAACAGTGATTGCACTATACTGCAGCTGTGACTGTATCGCACCCCAGCAGTGATTGCACTATATTGTATTGTTACAGAGGGAGTACTCACACACAATGCCAAAGGCAATATTTGCAGCAATAGACAGCAGAAGAGCTATGGTGAGAAGAATCACACACTGTCTTCTCACACATTGGCCGTTGTTCTTCATGGAGGACATGCCTGCAACACAAGGACAGCCATCATCATCATCACCAACCACCACTATCATCATCAACACCATAATCCCAACCATCATCACCATAAGTCATTTCACTATCTCCATCATACTGTCACTAACAACAGCAACAAGAACGACATCAATAAGAACGAGGATAATGATGATGTTGTGCAGCATGTGTGGCACAAACACACGTCAGCACCAAACAGCTACAGGCGGAGTCGTGTCAGTGCAATGTGTGAATGACGAGGTAAAGCTCGAATGTCAATGGAATGTGAATGTCTTAAATATTCATGACAAACATGGCTTTGTTTCCGCGCAATACAATTATGATTACAGTATAACATGTTCAGAGTTTTTTAAAGACAGATTTTATATATTTTTATACATATACATATTATACATATGTCAAAGTGGTTATGAATAAAATGGAAGGGCATTGTATATACTGTACAGTGGGTTCAAAGAGTTGTTTTTGGTATATATGTATGCAGTATCTCTGTCACGTTAGTGTTTGAACAGGTCAGACACTGAACATTTCCCAATCTCTGTTGAAAAGCACAGAGTTGCAGTGGTTGTGTTTGTTTTGGTCTTGTACTTTGAGTTTTTTTTTGGTTTTCCAAAGTATGACATTTCTAAGAAAAGTGTATCTAAGTCATTGAGGCTGTATTTCTCATTGCATGGCCTTTGAGCACCAGAGAAACTGGACACCTACAAACAATGCAGTATCTTAAATCTGCTGTGAAGTAAATAATGTATAAAATCAGAATACTGGAAATGCATAGTTAGTTACGGTAATTATATCAGTCGCTCTGATGAATTATCAGATTTAAGTAGATCAGATTTTTCTTCCTCAAAACTCTCCTATTCAGTAACACCCCTATATCCACAATTTACTGATTTTTTCATCAATATTCTCCTGCACATACTGGCACCTAAAGATCCACAGTTCATTAATCACCTCCTGAACAATCTGCTGTTTAGACTGACACCTGCAGAATAATAGTCTACTGATCACCCGCTCAGCAAACTACTATTAAAAGAGACATGCAGAGTCAAATTCCAGTGACCATCACCTCAGGATTTAAATGTTCAGAGACAATTATACTTTACACAATCCACTGATTACCTCCTCAATAATGCCCTATTCAGTTACCTGTAAATTGACAATCTTCTGATCATTTCCTCAGTATCTATCTGTTCGGACTGGAAATCCATTCATCAACTCAGCAATCTTCTTCTTGGACTGACACTTGTACTGATTACTATCTACTGATCATCCTTTCATTAATCTCCCTTTCAGGTGTGCTTGCCGTCTGCTCCTGTCTCCTGTTTCCTCTTATTTTGCTCATTGATGGACTGAGCGACAGACTGATACACCGATTGACTGGGCTGACATAGTGGCCGCCAGACTCACTGCTCTCCTGACTTGCTGAAGCACCGTCCAGTTCCCAAGCCAATTAGCCTTAATCACCCACAGCTGCCCAGTTAAGCAAGAGGATCCCCTACCTTGCAGGCTGTCATCAGGGTTCAGGGATGTTAGGATGGGCCGGTTGCTCTTGGTGGACATTTCCTCAGTGTAGTCTTGCAAGCTGGTGTAACGTTCACTGACATCCATGCTGGCGTTCTCTGTGCTACCAAAATCAAGCCCGACATGGTTCCGCTCAGTGGCTCAACTATTTCAGTACTCATTCGAATGTTTCATTAGTACCAGAAACATCAGCATTGACAAACGTAATAGTCATTCTTATTGGTAGTAGCACAACTAGTAACTGTAGTAGTGGCAGCAGTAGTAGTCACAATAGCAGAAGACTTAGAATTATCAGCAATGGGAAGAAACAATTCTATTGGCAGGAGCACTGTTAGGGGTGGAATTAGAAGAAGTAATATCAACAGAACTCAAAATATTAGGAACAGAAGTAATAAAGCAGAGGACACAGCATACTCACTATCTCAGTCCAGTGGCTGTTTCTCTGTGTAAATGCAGCTCGCTCCTCACTCTAATCCACACTGACTAACCCTCAGCTTCCAAAACAAACTGTTTCCTGTTGCTTTTTCGCCTCCTCTCTTTCGTCTGAAGTTCAAGGGGACCTCCTCCTTCCTGTGCTCCGCTGCCCTTGTGGTCGCTCCCTCTCTCGGCTCCTGCTGTTCCTGCAGTGTTTATATTTCCAGGGAGAGGTGTGGGGGCGTAGGGGGGAGGGGCTGGTGGCACAGGAATGTACAGGCTGATAGCAGCAGCGAGGGGGGGGGAAGACAAACAATTTGGAAGAGAAAGTTGTGTAGCAAGACTGGATGGGCCAGAGTGAGGAAATGTTTGTACGCCTTCCCTCTCGGAGGTCGTATACAACAGTGTCCAGTCAGACGGGCAGTGTTCAGCAGTGCAGTGTCCAGTCATACAGTGTGCATGGACTGCAGTGTTCAGTCAAACAGGCTGTATTCAAGTACGGCAATGTCCAGTCACACAGACAGGCAGGATTCATATACTGCCTACTGTATCTGTGTGTCCAGTCAAACAGGCCATGTTATTGTACAGTACTACTGTGTTAATGTACTGCAGTGTCTAGTCAGGCAGTGATCATGTACTGTAGTGTCCGGTCAGGCAAACTGAGAACTTGATGTATTGTACTGATAAAACCAGTTCATACCTTCCTTCAGCAAGATTTATCGGACTTGAGTTTCACTGCAGATCTTAAATGTTCTCTTAGACCACTTTAAAATCCCTGCCTCTCCTATTAGTCTGACTCAGATCCTACAAGGAGAGGTATTGCAAACAGCTGGAACAACAGGCCAGCAAGGGCCTGGGGGATAAGGTCTAGATCAGATTCCTCAGGGTCTGGAACCCAGCTGGTTTTCTGAAGCTGGAATTCCTAGGCCTTTTGTTGTAAACAGCTCTTTATCTGGGAGGTCATAAGATCCAATTAGATTTTGAATGGACCAATGCATCTAGCATCGACAGGCTTAAGCTGTGGACAATTGAAAGAATCTCTGCCATTCCAGATTTTACACTCCAGACCTCAAGATCCCGATCAAAGATCATCTAGCTATTATTAACTTTGCATTTAGTAACAGACTTTTGAACAAGCCCATGCATAAATGCTACATAAATAAATGCTTATCATTGTGTACAATAAATTTACCGCTGTCTGCTGCACATTGAAAACGTGTTATGTACAGCTCCTAAACAAATATCTGCCTACCACAGACAGAGAGACAGCAGAGACACACTCTGCACCATATCAGATGAGTGTTGCAGCAGGCAGGGAGAAGAGAGAAGAGCCCACATGGAATTAAACAGGAGGGAGGGGGAATCTCAATATTGTTTGTATTCTTTCTGAACGGGGCATTTCTGCTGTTCTTGCTGGGAAGTTGGGGGAGAGTGAGAGTCAGTAGTTAATGTTGAACAGGCTGATTATTGCACTGTATCTACACGGTACCACTGCCATCAAACACCATGTACTTTGGCAATGCAGAAACACGAAGGCCGTGCCAAGTCGGAGTTTTGAAACATCCATTTTTCGCTCAGAGGGAGGGAGAGCATCAGAGATAAGCAATAACTACCAATCAGGCCAGCTGGGTCAAACAGCCAAAATCGAATCTCGTGCTCTTTCGATGGGTACCACACAGAAAATATCATAAACACAGACAACACTAAACAGACACACAGTCATTTACAGAAATTACAGCCAATGTACACTTAGTGGTTTAGGAAGTCTTGTTTTAATTTTATGAGATGCAAAAATATACAGGACGTGATTTGCAACACATTACAGCAGTACAAAAAGTTTATACATGCGTCAATTATGTCCAACTTGATTACAAATCAACTTTAATAACAAAAATCATTTACATCCAAGCCACAAGACTCACACCAACTGCAGATTCAAAAAGCTTTGACAAAGAATAGTTCAGCGTCTGTTTTTATTCTATTTTATTACTGAGGGATTCTCTCACCTCCTCCCTCTACCACTGTGCCTCCTGTTCTGTTGTGTGTGTTTATCACTGAGGGCTTCTGTGTTATCTCCACTCTCTTTCCCAAAACAGACTGCATTTTAAAAATATACTTAAGTATTTACATGTATATACAGTACAGAAGAGGGTGGACTGGAAATAAAAGTGCTTTATCTTCAGAGGAAAAATCCTACATTTCTGCTCTTCTCCCTCATGTATGGTAGAATCCTCTGGGCTTGGGGCTGAAAGATATGCATTAGAGAGCAGAGTGCCCATTAGAAAGATGGCGAGTTGATTGAGAAACAGGTGAAGAGCTACAGGCTGGCGAGTTGATTGAGAAACAGGTGAAGAGCTACAGGCTGGCGAGTTAGAGGAGAAACGGGTAAAGAGCTACAGGCTGGCGAGTTAGAGGAGAAACAGGTGAAGAGCTACAGGCTGGCGAGTAAGAGGAGAAACAGGTGAAGAGCTACAGGCTGGCGAGTTAGAGGAGAAACAGGTGAAGAGCTACAGGCTGGCGAGTTAGAGGAGAAACTGGTAAAGAGCCAGAAACGGGCAAATTAGGTGAGAAACAGATGCACAAATGCACAAACAGAGAGACAGGAAGGCAGAAACAGGTGTGGAAGAAGGGCACGATCACACTCACTGTTCGCAGCGGCAATATCTGGTTCTCCGCCTCTTGGCTCTTCTGAAGCCCCGATTCTGTGGGATAAAGACAACAATGCACAGCACTACACACCTGCACAGACTTACTTCCTGACACAGCCCCCGAGCAGCAGAAGCAGCAGCGGCTGCAGTAGTATGAGTGCAGAATCATAAAGTACCAAGAATGTCCTGAGCCGAACTGAGGGGCTATCCCAGTCCTGAACTAGAGAGTAGTGCATGCACAAAGAATAAAACAAAACGTCATTCTATCCTGTTAGTTTAGCTTCCTAAATATCTGTCCGTTGCTCTATCTGTCTGTATTATTTTTGGGGGGTTCAGGGTATTATTGTTGATCTACGTCTTGTACGAACTATATTTGCTCCAGTTACTGTACGTTCTGTTCTTATTTTAATACAATTGCTATTTATTTATAACAAAAAATAACATCATAATCCTCTACTGGGCAAAGGTTCCTAGATTTCCTGGTAGGTTCGTTTCGCAATGAGGTACTTAATTTGGCACCCGAGAAGAGCACATTGACAAGGAAACCATTCCAAAAGCCAGGCCTCCTGACCTCCCGCCAGCATTTCAAAACTGGTGTGTGAGGCCGGAATGCGGCAGCAGGAAACAGGCTCCACATGTGAATCAGCCCTTGTTCTTCCCTCTGACTCACTCGGGATCTGCTCTCCGAGAGGGATGTGCAAGTTGGAGCAGGCGCCTAGGCCCAGGACATGGGTCAGAACTGAAACACCATGTGCCTGGCAGGACACCTTTCACATACACTGACGTGGCTGCCTGTGGAACTGTGATTAAGCCTCTCAGCTGTGTGTGTGTGTGTGTGTGTGTGTGTGTGTGTGTTGCACAGAAGGATTGACTTCAGAAGTCCAGGCTCTGACTGTGCAGAGAGAGAGAAAGGCAGACTTAGGCAAGGTCATGTAACAGGCAGCTGTGGGAGGTTTGGGGGGGGGGGTCATCTTTAATAAGAACAAGGCCCTGAATAATGAAAAACTAATTCAGTTATGAACAAGAACAGATTTTATTTTTTCAGGACAGTATTGTACTTAAGACTGAAGAAAGGGGATTTGTTTTGAGTTTTTTTTTACTTTAATGTTGATATAGGTCTGGGCAGACCTTCTCAGCCACACCGTTGAAGTGAATGCCCTGGCCTTCAAAACACAGCTGGATGAGATTGAGATCAGTTAGGTACTAGCAAATTGAACAGGTCCTTTCTTTTCTTTTTTTTTTCCAGCTACTAAGGTTAAGCTACAAAACTGGATACCCCCAAGCCACCACACAGACATTGGTGAGTGGAAATGGAAATCAGATTGTCTTTTCATCCACCTACACCTTTGTGTCCGGAAAGCTTTGATTCTCTCACCCATTTTTCGGATTTGCTGTCCAATGGAGTTCTTCCTGCAGACGTGTGTATGGCAATGCACTGGATTAAATTAACACTATCTGGTGATTTGGACCTGACTGCACAGAGTACAACCCCACTGTCAAATCAAACATTGTGGATCCAATGACCGAAATGGCACATTCCCACACTTAGACCACTGCAAGTACCTGAAAGGTCACAGAATTCTCTAAGAGAACTCTGATGAAATATCCTTAACCTAACATACTAGACAACTGTGAATATAACTGGGATTCATAGCTCTCTGCCAATTTTGTGCTGCCCTTTCAGGACTTTCACTCTTACTGCACAGATCTTATAATCCAATCCATAAAATGAATATGACGATAGGTCCGAAGCTTGCGATAGCAGGAGAGTGAGTGTAGAGGTTGCCAAAACAGTTAAACCATCGAGTCAGATCTGTTTCTACTGCTGTGAGAGATTTAGATCGTCATCCAGCAAAAGTATGAAATACAAACAGTCCTTTTATAGAACAATGGACACATGGGAAAATAAGTTTACCAACTCCGTACATTCCCAAAACGTCTGTATAAAGGCAATGATAGTCACGTTCTCCAATGTTTTGTAAACACAGTCTGGACCACTCTTAAGATTTGACATTTTCAGGGCTTATTCTTAGTATTATGAGACTGCTACTAAATTCCCTTGGAGGTGACTCACATTTCCCAATTCATAGCCCAAGAGCCTGTGGTCAGCGAAACGTAGTCAGCTTTCCCCTGAACTGCAAACTGGTCACATCCGAATCTATTCACCCAAATTCCATTTCCATCACTGTCCTAATGGGCATTTTTCATCCGTGTGCTTCTACTGTGGCAAAGACATGAGCAAGGAATGTACCTGTCAATGCTTTGCAGCCTAAACTAAAGATCCACAGTCATCAGATGCTCAGGGTTCACTTCCCGTTTCAGGACGTTAATAAATCATTTTCTCTTATTTGCATTCTGACATAATATATTGGAAAGGCTGTTGATTGGTGCTCAAGGTACGGGGCTGTAAAATTAAAAATGAAAGTCACGCGTCCTAAACATACTGTTTAAAATGGTATTGAACTGTTTAGGTGACATAGTGCATCCTATTATATTGTATTGTACTACACTCATGTGTACAGCACAGTGCTCTGTCTCCACTGACCTGCTGGTATCTCCGTATAAGGCGGACAATGATGACGATGAGACAGGTGAAGATGAAGATGGCTGCACAGCCCAGTACCACCAGCCACACATCCACAGGAACCTTCTCTACACAACACACAATGACAACATGGTCAATACAAAAGACCACAGAACTGGTCGATCATCATGCACCGCCATCACTACACAATACCACATTATACTATCACTGCTGCAGTGCAGTGCAACTCCACACCACCACCTCAGTCACAGCAGACTTACGGGATATAAAACACAGTCACAATACCGCACCACTACATCACACAATGCACACCGCGTTTACTATACACATGAATGACCCTCCACACAAGCATGATCTATCAACCCATCTATCCATCACCCAGACTCTATACCAGAAGTACAGCCTGGACAGTGTACCAGTACATTGCACATGCACACACATGCCAATTACAAATCATGCCCTTGGAACATGGAACATTGTATTCAATATGCCCTTGCTATATGATGCACATCCACACAAGACATGTTCAGGACATGAAACATATCATTACACCATTTACAGCACACGTACTTTACCCAGCATGCATACAAACACCAAGTTCTTTCCACCCAGTTCTCTCCCATCATTGCTCACCTATTTTCAGCTTCAGCGCCACACTGATCACAGTGTTTCCATCCTTCTCTAGGCTGCACTTCCATTTCCCACTGTCCCCCTCGCTGGTACTCCTGATGGTCAGCCTGGAGCCCTCAGTGAGACGGACCTCCTGCAGCTGGGCCTTGGACAGTCGGGGAGGAGCCCATGTGACATTAAAGCTGGGGTCTAAGATGCTGTCGACAGTGCAGGTCAGATTGACATCCTGACCTTCATACAGGGTCGCGTTGACGTCTCTGACAACTGAGAGAGAAAGGGTGGAGTGGTTAATACAATGCATATGCTAAATGAAGTACAGGGCACTTCAATACATGAATGCTACATGGAGAGAAAGAAATGTAGCATAGAGAACATTCTTTTAATGCTCAATTTTTGGAATTGTAATTACTGTATCTTTCTGTATTAAGAGGCTCCATATTGTCTATATTAAACCTTCTGTACTAAATGTTTGTCTAGGATCCTTATTAAGGTCTAATATGGACATGTGTCTCAGCTGTGTCTCTAAGGTCTATATTAATCTCTCCAGTGCAGATTTTTCATCAGTGTCTTTATTACGATCTGTATGAATTCTCCCATGCTAGGTATGCCCCTGGGGTTTATATTACACTTTCTCACCCCCCCGACCTCTCACCTCTCAATAAGCGTAGGTCCACTGTGCTCTGGAGTTCCAACTTGTTTTTAAACTTCAAAGTGCACCTATAGAGCCCAGCGTTTTCTAATGGTGGCTGGTTAATTATGAGGGAAAAATTCCTGTTGTCATCTCGGATCACACTGACATTCAATTTAGGGTTCTGTGGGATGCTCCAGGTAGGCTTTTCTTCTTGCAAATTTAGGGAGGTCAGAGTAAAGGGATGCTTTGCAGTTTTGGGGGTGAAAATCCACTCGCCACTTTGAAGGCCCACATTTTTCACATCTTTGAAGGTCAGGCCAGGAGACAGAGAGCAGGGCAGGAGGACTGACTTGGAGATACTGGAGGAATAGATGACTTGAGAGTGGGCATTAAGATCTGTGAAGAGATGGAGGATATGGAGTAAAGAGAGTACTTGGGCTTGGGCTATGACTACATTAGCGTTATGACATTAACACTACTGTCTACTGACTGACTGAGACAGGCATCTGCAATATAATAACATTGACTGCCCTACCCAATATGCCCTTGGTAGTGTACTGCAGTGTCCCATCAGGGAACAGAGAGAAAAAGCAGATGGACAGGCAGCCACACCAGTACAGAACCAGAGAGATAGAAAGTTAAACAGTTAGACAGAGGGGAATACAGAGTATCCCCTGCTCCCGAGAGAAGGTTCTGTAACAAATATCTAAAATGATCATACAGCCCATCACCACCATCAGTAGCGAAACCTGGGGACATGATCTGACACCCCACATACTGATTTTTGTTGGACTGTCATCTCAGCTAGGAAGTAGTCCCACTTTGAGCCAGAATGCTCATGGGGTTACTGCAACTCTTAGCTTATCAGAAATAAGCATAATTCCAAATGATCGCAGTGAAGGATAACGTATCTGTATCCATCAAGTTGATAATATGGACTCCAAACTATTTGTGTCCACTACAGTTTATGCTACATGTAGACGCAGGATACGATCGCTTATTCGACGTCTGTCACTAGATCATGAACTCGGGGACCACCTTCGGTCCCGAGAATAAGATGGAAAGCATCCAAGACAGACCAACAGAAAGCGAGCGTCAGAGTTCTGAGAGGGATGCCGATATACAGAGAAAAACTGAAAAGGGAGAAAATAGTTCATAGATCGGGCCAGAGGAAGACGGGGTACGTACGGCCAGACTGAGAGGGATAGAGAAGACCAGTCACATGAAGACCGGGTACAAGGTCAGTGTTCAAGGTGTACAGCCAGAGAGAGGGAAAAAGACACAGGAAGACCAGGTACAGGGCTAGAGTTAGTCATATAGAGCCAGAGAGAGGGGAAAAGACACAGGAAGACCAGGTACAGGGGAAGAGTTAGTCATACAGAGCCAGAGAGAGGGACAGAGAAACAGGAAGATCAGTTACAGGGGTACAGTTAGTCATATACAGCCAGAGAGAGGGACAGAGACACAGGAAGTCCAGTATCAGGGACAGCGAGGTGTACCGCTAGAAGAGACACGTATAGAGCTCAGTTACAGTACCTACAACGGTGATACCATGGGTAGCGGTAGTGCTTTTCTGGTTGTATTGGACAACACATCCCCAGTTGCCGGTGTCACTGCGGCTCGCATTCCGAACCGTCAACTGGCTCTCTGTTTCGGAGTACGAAATCCGGCCCCCTGGTGTCAACTCCTTGTCTGTGGGGCTGAACCAGGTGGTGACTGTTCTAGCAGAACTGCTATCCACCACACATTTCAGGGAGAAGTCCTCTGTGGCCAGAAGAGTGGAGGGCTGGGGAGATGACACTGACGTAGAGAAGGGAGGGGAGTGAGGAAGGACAAATAGTGAGGTAGTGAAGGGAACAAAAAGAGCAAGAGAAACATTACAAAGAGCTGCCTATCTGCCTACAGTACCTTTCATCACAGTAAAACTTAAAATACATACTAAAAGGTATATAATTCTATGCAACTTTCAAATGACTGCAGAAAGGAAACAAAGGGAAATCTATATAACAGCTCAAACGGTGCTCACATTTTGTGAACCAAGTGCATTAATACTCATGAGCAGATGGTGGCGGCAGACCGTCTTTTCTCTATCATCACCTCCTTTTTTCTTGCACAAATTCCTTCCCTCCTCAACTCTGCCCTGCGATTCACCTTGCTCTCACCCTCTCCCCTTCACTGTATCTCCCTCCCCCATTTGCCTATCCTGCCTTTACCCCTTCACTGCATCTTCCTCTCCTCGGGGTTCTCCGTTGGACCCTGATACTGTGCCCCACTTGGCGACTGCCCCTTCCACCATACCTTCAATCTTGTAGAGTCTGTAGATGGTGTGAGTATTTTGGCTGTATTCGGTTAGCTGAAGCTTATAGTAACCAAAGTCGGTGTCCTGCAGTTCTCTGATGGTGAGACTGGGAGTACCTGGGGACAAGGACAGTCTTTTTGCCAGCTTGGGACCTGAGCAACAGACCGAGAAAGACAAAGATGAACAAACCAAGAACATAAAATACAGACATTCTGGTACGGATTGGCTACAGAGGCAGGGGCACACAAAGATAAAGCCAAGTAATCTGAGACTTCCCAGAAACAGCCTGTGCAGGAGCTTATTTTACGTGGGAAAGCCATTGCCCTGCAGCAGTCCCACTCTCTCGACCTCAGAAGCCTGGGTCCAGGGGTATAAGAATTCATCACGACTGGAGACTTCCTGGGTTGCAAGAACCTTGCGCCCGCCAAGGGACACGAACCCACAACCCTGAGATTATCAGTCTCATGCTCTACCAACAGAGCTAGTCGGGGCTGATACACCCCTATAGCTTATCACGAGGGTGTGCACAGGCACACAAGCACAGAGAAGTCCACACAGACTGACCGATTCTGGGTGTGCCACTGAAGCTCTGGTAGTACACTTCAGTGGCGATGGACGATGCGCTCGTCCCAAAGGTCCACAATACGCTGACCCGCTGACCCCCCCACTTGTTGTGAGGCAGAGTGACGGATCCCTTCGCCACACCATACACCACCACCTCCTCCTGTCCCACGCATGCTGGGAGAAAAAAAAAAAGAAGTTCAGAGACTGCTGCAAAAGATTGTCATCGCCCTCTAATGCTAGAATAAAATTATTGCACAAAGGTATGCAGTTATAAGAGCTGAAATGAACACTTTTTGGAATCTGTCCATAGTACCTATCTAGAAATGACAAGGAATCCGTCGCTCACCAGTCTGAAAACTCATCATGACCACAAAGAAAAATAGCTTCTTGTAAAAGTTCATTGTACCATCTGTGTGCCTCTGGATCTGTAAAAAAAAACCAAAAACAATCCTTTTTAAGAGACAGCTACAAACACTTTTGGAAGGCATTTATTAGGCAATCTAGTGTGGTCCCATTGGGAACATAAAAAAAAACTGTCCACCCAATTGTGAAAGGGGATCGGATGTGTCTGCATCTTGCAAACATCGCTCACAAACTTTCCTAGGGGCACCCTGGATCAGACGTTCGCACCAGGGAGAGAGAGAGGCGGACGGGAGAGAAGAGGTTGAGCTGAGCTCTGGTTTAATGATGAGGAGAGGAAGGAGGCTGTGGTGGGCTCAGATTTGAGGAGATAGCGAGAGATTGGCAGCGAGAGGAGGCTGTGGTGGGCTCAGATTTGAAGACGGGGAGGAGGTGTAGATTGTTATCCCGTCGCGAAATGCGCTCCCACACAACCCCCTCCCGCCCCTCCTTCCTCTGTTCCACGAAAGACGGATTTTTCTTCACTTTACCCAAAAGATTCTGAAAATCATGTCACCCTGAAACACAAAAGCATACAACAACGTACAATGCAGTGCTGCAGTATACAGTGCACTACAATTCAGCACAACAGTGCAACAGTATGACACAGCTGTAGCATTCTGCAGCACAAGACAACAAAGCATCATACAGCATGATGATGCTGCACCATACAGTACTCCAGTGCTCAACACAACAGTACACTACAACACCATACAGCTGTAGTTTTGTACAGGACACTACAACACAGCATCATATACAGTAGCTGCGTACATTATAAAGAAGTGTGTGTGTATCTGTGCATTGCTGATCAGTTCAGTTTATGCTGCTTTCATTATATATATATACACACACACACACATCACATACTGTAGCATTTTTTTCTGTGATCATATATCACCTGCTTGACCATAGACCCTTTTCATTGAATGTGTTTCAGAGCACAGCTGAAGCCCTGTCACTGTGTCCTATATCCAGTCCACCAGCTCGAGGTCATTTTCGTCCTCTGGAGTACAGCATGTGCAATTCTGTCTCTTTCATGTAGCCCTCACTATTTCCAGATATCTTTGACAAATATGCAGCTTATATAATAACAAATTAAACCCACAACACTTGAAAATATGAAAAATAATATTGCAATCTGTATAGATTTAATCCAAACTGAACTGGATTCATGGCCACTAAGAACCTATGGCATCCCTGCTTGAACTCAAGACTCTAAATACATTTTAACTGTAATTGCAGCATAGTTTGGATTACCGTCGTCTTGGAAAACTGCAGAAAAATGGTACAAGTCCCTCCAGAATTAAACAGCCCTCATCTAAACAGTGTTCTAACTTTGCTTTGAGTATGTTAAGGTTGGAGATCACAGCCACATCCAGTTGTTTCTGCCTGATTAGGGCTCATCGGCATTGGTATATTTAAGGCTTTTATAAGGAACACCTTTCAGGCGTAGAGTGTTTTCAAAGCAATCTGCATCACAGGATGTATGAATGTTTATTACTTCCGAACCACCCAAAGAAAACATTTTTAATCCCTCTGCACCTATGCAATCAAAGGGAGCAGCAGAGTCAAATTAGAGCTCAAGATGTTTCTGCTGTTCTCGCATCTTGGAAGGCTCAAAGCTAAAACGTACATTCTCATATACAATAAACTAAACAATTGTACAAATGCAGGTGCCAGACAACGTAGCCACTGGCCAATGCCTCCCCCCAGTGCCGCAACCACCACCAACCAACTGGAAGATCTGTGAAGTCGCAAAAATGAAAGGCTGAAGAGGCTTTCAAACGTCTTGTGGTGGAAGCCCACCAGCAACACCTTGGTGTGTCTCTGCCTGTCGGGTGTGTGTAAGCAGGGACTGTGTGTGCAGTGTGGGCCATCAGAGAGTGCCACTCTCCCTCTCTCTCTCTGTGTGTGTGTACAGTGAAGCTTCACGTTTGAGTGTGAACGCGAGTGCAGGGTGTGTGTGTGTGTGCGTGCTGCGATGTGGTTTCCTTCTCTCTCCGCCTCTCTTGTTCCCTCTCTCTCTCTTTCTGCAGGAAGTTCACTGTGGTTACAGCTTCTGCACAGCACAGCTTTCTGTGAAACTGCTGCTCCAGAGCCCCCCCACCTCCCCAGGCAACCTCCTGCTTTCTCCCCTTCTGCGTTCGTCCCTGGTCTCTCTCAGCCCTTGCCCCCTGTCCTTCCCTCCCGTCACCGAGCCCTGACCCCCTTCTGCGCGCCCTTTCGGGGGGTAAGCCCCCCGAAAAGTGAGGAGTGAAAGAGAGGAGTGAAAGAGAGACAGATGAAGGATGAGCGCCAGCGATCGAGCGAGATAAAGACAGCGAGAGATCAATTGTGCCACCTGAGCAGCTAACCTAGAAAAACAGACGAGTGTGTCTGTGGTCAGAAGGGAGGTTACAGAGATGGCAGAGAAACAGAGAAAGGGGAGGTAGAGGGAGGAGGAGGAGGAGGAGGGGGGTGAGAAGTGGGATACCAGGGCTGGATCTCAGCACGGACAGAAATGCACATTTGTACAACGCAGGCAGCACCGACTTGGAAATGGCCAGGGCTTGATCTGACAAAGATTCCAGGCCAGCCTCCTCTCGGCACACAGGCCTGTCTGAAACAAAAGCCCTTCCTTCTGCTGGTGAACAACATGGGGATCCCAGGACGATGTCTGGGGATTTTAAGTTGTTTTTTTTGCTCCAAAATAGGCAGTGCTTTGGCAGAGAGCAGCTGGTAGTTTTTGCTCGATCATCGTGAGGGGTTAGGGCAGGCCGTTGTCTCAGTGCCAGCATACCGACCCAGGAATAAGCATGCCAAGGCAAAGATACCTTACCTTACCCCAGCCCCACTTCAAATCCACTTATATATCGTTTCAATATATATGATCAAGTGTCAAGTGACACAGCAGGGGATGTGCTGGGTCATCAGGACCTTCAAATGAAAATATCTCCATGGTATAAATGGATGTCATTTTTGGTTTGTCACTGCACACAACCTTTGCTTTCAGAAAACAAAACCTCACTGCAGGTGTTGCTGTTATCAGGAAGTTTAGCAACACACAACAGGCCAATGGAAGCTCTGAACTGAATAAAAAACCCACACTGTCGTCTTCAGGCCATCCGGAACCTTAAATATTTTACAAACACTTTCTAAGTAAAACGCTTATATTTCTTTTACAACTGGAAAGACTGTCTCTGAATGTATACAGTATACAGGGTACCTTGATTTCCGTTGAATAATTTCCATCACGTTATGTAACACATATGACAAGCTTTAATATAATGTTTGCTAGGATATTTTAGAACATGATACTGTAGGATGGGATAGGACATGTTATGATCGAGTTCAGGTGGGGAGCTGCGTCAGCATGCGTAGGCTGCAAAGGAACAAGTAATAGGTTTATTCCATGCTGAAAAGAGAAGAAACGCTGTGTTTCCTTTCATCTCTTTTCAGCATGGAATAAACCTTTACTTGTCCCTTTGCCTGTTATGATCTCAGCTATAACGTGACATGACATGACGGGTTATGAACTTCATTACGCCATGATGTTTTAAATCCAGAAGTAGACCAGTGTGGGTCCTCCTGCCTGGAGGAAATTTGCCTCTAGGCCCTGGGGTTGTTATTTGGGTTTGGAGGGTGACACCAGCCCATGCCACAGTCCAAGGCTGTGGGCTGTCATCTCAATAGGACCCCGATGTGGGTTTGTTGATTTCAAGCCATAGCGGAGACCAGAGGGACAACAGGACACACCCAGGAACCAGCCTGGAGCCCAGCGCAACTGCAAAGCAGTTGCTGCAATAGGTGTCTGGGGTTTGGAGAAGACACAGAAGATAGGCAAACACATCATATAAGAATGCACACTTACCAGTGAATGCACAGTGCTGTACTGCTGTTATTTTTTTGGCGTCAAAGTTTGTTTAAATGCGTGGATTAGAGAGCCATCTCACTTCTACTTTTCAGTCTTTTTAAAAGTGTTGGTTTCTGTACTTATACAGCCCGCCAAACCAGTGCGATTCCAGCACGCGCCTCCAAATACTGAACACTCATTAAGAACAAAACCCTTCTAAACTTCTTCTTACTGTGCTGTTTTACATATACGTTATAACACTGTTCCTTCATACTGGGTCATCCACACAGCTCTGGGAGCTACACAGAGAGACAAAAGGGACTTAAGATCTCTTAGGTTTCAGCATTATTGCCAAGACTGTAGCTTGAAGCCTCCACTCATCATTTAACATTTTTACCAAATTGAAGTTTCAGTACAAATCGCGGGTACTGTTACGAAGGAATTCACTAATCCAAAATTGAGACTGTGCCGAATCAGATTCTCAAGCTTTGGTCAATAATGACTACTCCACTTTTTTCAGTGCTCAATGCTCAGCATTGCAGTGGCATACTGTATGAACCCAATGAGAAATTACATGAATACTCTAAATGGGCTTTAATTACCAAGTCCAAAAGGGAAAATAAGAGTAAGGTAGATTATGATAGCCCTCTGATACCGTGTTTACAGCTGAGTTCCCCACCAATTTATAGGAGTAATCGGATGCTTTTGCAAGATCTTCTCCCTGGAAGCTGCTGGTCAAACTGGTAAATGCAGCAACAAATATACCAAGTTCTGATGGAAGAGGGAAAGATGGAAGATCTTTTCTATAGGAAAAGAGGTCTTTCTGGTGTTCCAGGAAAAAAAATATAGCTTTTCAAAAGTCGGTATTGAGCTACAAAACAAATCACAAAACAAATCTGAAACCACAGGTTGTATACAGTATGTGGCATGACTTGACTTTCTTGATAGTGAAGAGAAATTCTAACATTGTTGCACTGTACTAAAACAGGTGTTATATCATTCTCCGATATAAATCGCCATTCAATTCTCCAATACAGACTGAGCTAGAAATATTTCTAGAAGAATAATCTGCAAGGCAATGATTGACCTTTCATTCTATATTGGCTTTAAGGAATTCTAACTATATGAAAACATTGTATAGATTTGGGCAATTGTTGGTTCTTTCAAATCAATTCAAGTCAAATAGGAACAGATTCATGCTTACAGCGTCTATCTGGAACCAGGTATTGTACTGGAGCAATCAGATTGAAGTGCAGCATCTTGCTGAAGGGATTTGAACTTGTGTCCCTCCCATCCAGAGCTCTATCCACTATTCTTCACTGCTGCAGATACATAGTTTGGAAAATATATAGATAATGCTACTTAGATCTAAAAAGCCCTCGCTTTAATTTGGATTGTATTTTTGCTCCAGCACAGAAAAAGCCAAAACTAAAATAAAGAAGAAGATTTGGAGAAAATAAAGAAAAAAAAACATGCTTTGCTTTTTTTTTTGGAAGAACAAAACATTTCTATTTATGAAGACAACTGATCAGCTGACATTTAGAAAAATTATGGCAGAGGCGTTCAGTGGCGGTAAACCTCTGCTGTCTGGGGAGGAGAGCAGAGCCTCTGACAATGTAATGTATCAGATGGAGAAGGGACCCACCAAGCACCTGACGGGTGCACCCATTGACTTCAGAATTTCTGTTCTGAATTTGAGAAGCGTTTTAGGAGCCAGTAAGCCACTTAGCCGTCCGATAGCGTTTGTAGACAAGGACTTGAATTAGTTTAAGTAGAGCGCAGACTGGGATTTGATTTCATTTTGGTTTTTTCCTGGCACTGCCCAAATAAAGAGCGTTGTTTTTACGGAACGCCTGTATCTGTATCTCAAAGTTCCTGTTATGGCTCCTCATGCCTGCGTTTTCCCCACACACTGTAACCGGCTTGTCCCAGGAATAGGCATGGCTGGGACAGATGCTGAACGTTCGATTCATTTAAAATGTCAGAGGTATTTAACACCGTTTCGGAGCGACCCCACTTTGTTTCAGATTGTGGCACTGCGATCACCTCAGCTATGGCTATACTAAACAGCGCGGGAGGAGACGACGATTAAATCGAAAACCTGGGTGCCCGCGTCATATTTAATTGACCGAACGTCTCGAGTGACGGCGGTAGAGCCCTGAGATTGCCGAATGGGGTTCCCTGGGAAATGGACAAACGGCGCCCTCAGGTCAGTAAGCTGCTCCCGCCTCACGACGCGACCCGCCGAGAGGCCTGGCGTTCTCGTGCGGGGGGGCTCGATCAGACGCCGGTGGGTGCAGAAGAAACCAAAGGCTCCGAGATGGATTGTGAGCATCTTTCATTGCAGGACGGAGGACAAAGGCTTCAGCTGGAAAGATCTGACAGTCTCTGCACATATATGACCCAATCGTAGCCTTTGAAAAATATTAAAAAGTCAAAACACGTGCAGACGTTACAGCCAAAATGGAACTATTGTTTCAGCTTAATAAGGCTTAATGTAAGGCTTAACTCCGCAGCTGCATGGTGTTCTGGTTTGCATCTGACCCAAGCTGTCAGACACCGTAGATCCCTGGATCAGACTGTCGCATCACTTAGAAGCATTTTCTGTTCCCTTCTTTTCACGCTTTTACATAAGCCAGCCATTTGGACCACGCCCTTGGTGTCAAGACAAGGCAGCTATGGAATCCAGACCAGGAATAAAACAAATCGCCCCAGACAGCTGATTGAGAGCAGGGTGATCCTGAACCCAGATCCAGCAGGAACTAGTCATTTCACTCCGCTTTTAACAGTTATATTCATGACAAACGCTGCATTTGCCGTTCTTGAGCTATTGGACATGTTTGGGTCATGTTAGAAATAGACCATGAACATACTCATAATTGTTAATTACAGTATAGTAACATTTATAGTAGATTCAGGAAAGATTTTGAATAAGCCAGACTATCACTGCCCATTTATACTGGACAAATTGTAGACAACGGGGCCCTGAACGCACATCATAAGTCACTGCTCAGCCTGATAGTGTTAAAGTCCTACAGTATATTACAGTGAAATATAGACTATTTTACATTGGAAATCATTGAGCTGCTTCCAAGTATAGCACAGTGTACTATAGAGTATCACTGCTGAGAAACTGCCGCGCTGTGAGAGTCACAGTGAGAAGGGCAAGACCAGACATCCCCAGCAACAGTCTCCAGCACCTCCTGGGGGATTCCCAAGAGTTCCTAGGCAAGCCGAGAGATATAATGCCTTCGGCATGTCCAGAGTATACCCTGGGATCTCTTCCCACTGAGTCGGGCCCAGGACACCTCCAGCGAGAGGCGCCCAGAGAGTATCTTTACCACCTCCACTGGCTACTCTAGATCCGGTTTTGCATTATTATTAGTAGGAGTTTAGTCCTATAGTGTAGTTGTAGTAAAGTATCCTTAATCTCACATTACTCTCAAAACTGAGCTGGCTCATACAGTAGCATTGTAACGATTATGCCCCTGCGCATAACAGGGATGTTGGCCGGCCGGGCTAAAGAAGGTCTTCTTTAGCTCAGCCAGCAAGACTCCTGTTAAGCAATACTGGAGACCTGGGTTCGCGCCCATGCGGTGAGGGACAAACTGGGGTGGGAGCGGCGAGGGCACAAGCCCAAGTTCTGAATCCATTACTGTATTCTAGTCCTATAGTGTACTACAGTATAGAGGATCACCCATTAGAAATCAATGTATGAACCTCCCAGGGAATTTCGGGCAGTCTACCCTATGATGCCGGTGGTGCTCTCGCGCAAGTTCTTCGATGTCCTAAGCAGGACTGCTGTTCTTCTACTGTAATTCCAAAAAAATCTTTTTGAAACAATTGTTCTACCTTAAAATGATTTCCACTCTTTGCCATTTCTAAAATTTCTAAAAAGCTTTGTGTGACCTGGGCTAAAAATGCTGCAAGCAATTCCTATCATATCAAGGCTCTCCAAGACATCTTTGCAAATATAGTTGCTTCCAGTCAGTCCACCCTCTGCTTTAATCCGTCCGCTATTGGTTCCCTACAGCTGTCCAACCACCCCTGGACAACTGACCAACCAGTGCTGTCCAGACACACCCAGAAACAAGAGGACGCTTTTTGACATTAAGAAAGTCACAGGATTTTAAGTCCAAGACCAAAGATTAAGGCCCCATCGGTGCACATCTTGCAAACAAAAATGAAATTGAATTAATTCTGCAGTCTGTGCATACATCTGAGGTTCTGAAGCTCGATGTGAGTGAACGTGACAGCGTTTCAGGATTAAAGCTGCTTAATATGGAAAAACACCTGATTGGCTAAAGAACTGGAACAGATAAGAGTGCTTGGCATAATTTTATTAATCAAGAATGCAATCAAGATATTGTTGGTCACGGAGCTCAGAGGTGCTTAGATGATAAGACAGTAAGTGGCTCGTCGATGTTCTACATTTGAATTTGGGCCTACTTATAAAAAACATACACTTACCCCACAGCAAAAAAAAAAAAACACTATATATATTATTATTATGAACAAAAATATGTCCGGATCAACCTTCCTCTTCCCAAATGCTATATCTAAACATAAAGTAATAGTGATGACTATTAGTAGTATTAATAGTGAGAAATCTCAACTACTCACAACCACAATAGAATAGACTGATCTGGGTCGGAATTCTCTTTTAGGAAATGTACAAGAACATTAATAACTGATCACAAAGAGCGAGTATTGAAAATCCCACAGACACGCAACGCCGTCTAGCTCCCGTAACGGCTAATTAAAAATATTGCCGGGCTGCTAACAGGAGGAGACTTGGGGTTACTGGCGTCAGGATGAGGAGTATGGAACTTCCAACTGATGACGGAGACACCTGACAAGGTCAGATTAAACCAGAGTTGGGGCCCTTTGCTAGTCAATATAACCACAGATATTGGGATGTAACGGGCCTACAGTACCTTCCTTTAGTATTGATGTCTTTGATGATGGTTTCTTGATGTCATGGGTAAGATACATTAAGTAATTTGCAAGCCTTCGACACAGAATTGAAGTCATAAATGAAACAATATATAAAAAGCAATGTCATTACCTTGTTATACATACCTGTGAAAGGAGGTCACAAGTTATTTGGCTGACCCACAGCTTCGGAGCGATCAACAACTCAATCGAGCTTCGAATGGAAAGTTCCACTGTTAAGAGAAATCTTCTTTTTAACGAGCCCTCGATGCTCCTCCTTTTCGGATTGATCTGAGCGCAGAGGAGTCCCTCTGTCTGATTGGCTGGGTAGGGGAGACTCGAATCTTGGGTTGATTTGGGTCTTTTCGCACCTGGCAACGGCTGCTTCTCAGGTTTTTGATTGGCTGAAAAATAAAATGAAGTAGCCAAAAAAAACGAGTTCGTACAATATTAATAATGGCATAGAATTCTGGATAATTATACCATACAGTATTAATACTGCGTTGTGTGAGCTTAATACAAAATATATATATATATTAATTGCAGTATTGTATATTTAACATTTTATTTACAAAATATTATCAATATATTTGCACGGCCTGCTGTTGCAGTACAATCCACATCAACAATTGCTATCGATAGCTGCTAATATGTTTAATTTTCTTGAACGGAAAAATAAATCGCAGTCACAGACAGAACCCCATTCAATTACAATAAATAAAAACGTAATCGAGGTGCCCGTCCAGAGACGCTTAATAAGCTAGAGAGCATATCTCAAACCAATTAAAATCAATTTCTCCAACCAAAGACTGTAATGACAACAAATGTCGTGCATCAGCGGAATTTAACCAAATCGAGCAAGGTACGAGTAATATTGACAGCGACGCATAGTCTGTAGTTTTAAAACGCCGACTTGTGACTTCATTGATGAAGCCACCTTTTACCTTCTGCAATAAAATTCGTATGTGGAACAGGTGGGCTAAATCCGACAGTGTAGGACTGAAACGCTGAAATATATTTTAAAGTTGTCGTGCGTTTTGCACGACAGGTAGCTACAGGTTTTCTCGACAGTTATTTGTTTTCCCCAACGAAAATCAATTTTGGAACGAATACGCCTTCTAGACAGACTCCACCTCATAGAAAACACTAGAACTCTATCATTAAAAAGTGTATTTATGTACATGGTTATTCAGCACACTACAGTATATTCGGTAGATTCCAGCTTTCATTTAGGGGGAACAACCGTAGCTTTCGTTATCAGAGCAGTTTAATTTTAAACCGGTTCTCTGAAGTTACTGCTGGGAAAAAAAAGTTTTTTTTTTCTTAATGGCTCTTTATATTAATTCAACCACAGCCGGTCAGTCAGCAATTGCAAATAATTGATACTGGTAGAGTTTTCCCAGTTTCTGCAAGTCGGAAATACTGGTGGATCAGGCTTGCAACTTGAAATCCGCGACTATTTTTTTTTATTATTTCAATCTCCGATCAAGTGTTTTTTGTTTAACCGACAACCAGCTTCGTTTCACCAATCTATTAATTTCGTTTTGAAGGTGACCACCGTAATTTATTAAAACAATGGAGAAGAGATCATCACATTAAACTTTTCGCATAGCGCAAGTTCACTGTTAGACCCTCTGGTCACGCGTTTAATTGATCTTTAACTGGTCACAAGTTTTGCATCAAAGATGAGAAAAGTTATTGATCCATGAGGTAGAATTAGTCAATTATTAAGAAAAAAAACAGATACATGAAAGGCGGGGGAGCACATAAAATGTATTAAAAATGAAGATGTACGTCAAATGAATTACTGTCATTACACGAAAATGCAAGTTAATTGAGGCCAGCCACAGCAACACTGGGTGAAGGGACACCCAATCTCCGTTTACTAAAATCTCATCCAGAATATTGGAGGTCCAGCAGAAACAGAGTTTCAAAAACGTATAAATCAAATTAAACAGAAACGGTGCATTTGTAAGGTGCGTTTCCGCCTTGAGCAAAAATGCTGGCAACTGGGTTTGTGTCAAGATATTTTTTGGTCGTTTATCCTGGTGAAAATTAGAGAAGGCACGTTATTGTTTTATACTTCTTAATGATTTAATAATAATAAAAATGATAATAATAGAGAACAAAATAGCAAGAACGGGACGGAAGAGTTATGTTCCTCCATCACTGGGATAATGTCTTCTAAAAAAAAAGATGAAAACGTCAGTAAATAAAGAGAATCTGCAGCAGGTGTAGATCTAGATAAAATAAATATATTTCTTAGCTCTCAGCTGGCATACATTGCAGAACAACGGTCTTACACAACCTAGACACAACCAGGAGCTATGCCTAGAGACTCCATAAGTTTTGTTATTAATCTTCTCAGCCTTAGCTCGCAAAACCATTTCACTCCGTGTATGCTTTAAATGTGTGTGCACGTGAGTGTGCATTCATACACGAGCAAAGGAAATTGGAGTTAACACCTAGTAAATCATAATAACAGAGTATCAATTATAATTTACTTGGACAGACGTTTTTTTGTTCTATACACAACTGTGCAAACATCTTAGATATTGTGCCTTGTTCTTTTCTTTTCACTCAGTGTTTTTCCTTGTTCATGCAGAAACACACTTCCACAGTAATCTTCTACTAAACCATTGCAGCCGTTTCGCTTAAACCCAACAGTTACTCCTGACAGATCTGTATTCCTTAATTCAAAACGTAGCCTTTCACGTCTTTGGATATGAGGAGAGGAAGATGAAGATGAGTATGACTATGAGGAACTCAATGAGCCCCTTCAACACTTCGTATGGGCTGTTCATGCAGGGGTATGATCAGATTTTTGAAGATTGCGATCAATGGGAATTAAATATAGATTTAAAACTGATTAAATGATGAGCTGGGTTAGTTCATACCCAAACACAGCTGTATTAAACAGCTTTGTCCTAAACAGTTTCTTTAGCTGCGTAGAAATGATTTAAGTTGGCATCTACAGTAGCTGCAAAAGAACGAGGGTTCTGGTCCTGCAAAAAAAGAAAAAGGAATTGATTCTTTAAAATCATTTCAACCCCCTTGACGCACGAAACCTCTTTTCTTTTTTCCGACGTGTTAAGATGGTGGAGTGCCCTCCACTTTCTTTGCAGGGTTTTTTTTTTGCTCCCCTGAAAACGGCTTCTCAGGTGAGGGCGATATCTGGCGACCTCCCTGCCCCGGACCCGTGCCGTTCTGCTCGCTCGCTCGCACAGAGAGGGAGAGAGCGAACGCGGTTTTCAGAGAGCAACCACATGAGAACGGCACAGAGCCCTGTTGCTCGCTTCACATCTCTGGCTCTGAGGTTTTATGTCCTTCTTATGTTTTCTTTTCAAACTCGTCATAGATTTTGAACCCTGTTTTTTTTTTTTTAAAGGGAGAAAAAACACTACTCGCGCCCCACAACGGTCTGGATGTTGCCATTGTGTATATTTGGGAAGGATGGGCGCTACGCCTACAGCACCTCGACAGTGGGCTGCGAGAGAAATCAGTACAGCTTCAGCCCAGTGAGGTATCTCCTGTCACAGCCTTGGGAAATGCGATTGAGCCTCTCCTACAGTATACAGTATGTATATTGTTGTGAATGTCTGTAAATGTTCTACCGCTTGTTACTGCTTTGGTACCATTGTAGCTCGGCTGTGATGCCAATAGCGCTCGTTGAATTAGAGCGGAGAGAGAAAAGTTGTGAGGAAGTGAGAGAGGGCACTGCTGGGGTTGCTCTCCTCCTACTTTCTCTCAGTCATTCACTCTCTCCCCTGCTCCCGAGCTTGGGGAACAGCCCCTGCAAACTAGGAATCCCTCCTTAGTCATAGCGTTAAGCGAGGGCTGAGATACCCCACACAATCTCACTTCTCAGAGAAAGAGAGAAAGAAGAGGCGACTTTCGAGAAAATCCCTCCACTTTCACTGTTGTCCCCTTGTTGTGCTCTTTTTCTCCTTGTTTCTCATTCTCTCTCTTCCCTTTTCTTTCTCTCTGCATTTTCTCTTCCTTCTCCTTGTTATTGGCCTCAGAGGGCTCTTGTCTCTTTCTCCACATAATGTAAAATCTGCACCCACACCGTTAGAAACTTCCTCTTGTTATGAGTCTGCTGCAGCTGCACAGTACAGTGATTCTAGTAGGATCTAGATGCTTGAAGCTATAAGCGAGTGCAGTTACATAGCAATATTAGCCCAACCCAGTGATCTTAAACAAAGGAAGTGGCATGGTACAGTAGTTTTGGTCAAGTCCAAGATCGTTTAACCAGTGCAGTTACACAGTACAGTAATTCCAGTCCAGTCCAGTGATCTTAAGCTAGTGTAGATCTAGAGTACTCCCCAACATGGATGCTCAACAAACGGTATCCCAATTTCCCTATTTAAAACAATGACTCACGAAGAAAATGAAAGATATAGTTTCTCCTTGTGGATACCGCAAATAGGAAGGCAGTATTTCCACAAATACTGTATAAAACTCTTGCTTAAAACCGAGAATCTGGTCTTTTTAGTGCTCCAGCTGGACACAGTCTGTCAAAAGAAGTACAGTCTCACGGTTTCGTCTCTCTCCTGTGTGTCTTTTCCGTCTCTCTTCCAACCACTCTGTTTCTTGCTCAACCTTTTCGCCTGCTCTTCCTTATGGATGCTCTCAGTGGGCTTTGGTCATTTAACCGACAATGATTTTGAGATAATGGGCAGCATAGAGGTGCAGTGGTTAGCATTGCTAGCATTTTCCCCCAGGTGCTGCGGTTTTGTCCCCCAGTCCAAAGACAGGCTGGTAATTTAATTGGCTTCTGGTGTGATCATGTGTGTGCTTGTATCTGTGTGTCCCCTGTAATGCATTAGGATATACCTCATCATGCACCCACTGAGTCTCTGGCTACCCCACAACACCGACTTGGATGAAATGGTCAGAAGATGCATTGTTGGATTTGTTGTTTTATGGTATTGTGATGCCTCAGGTGATACAAGCCGATAAAAAAAAACAGCTGTGCAAACATAACATAGGGTACTTTTGTTGTGAAATGTATACATTAGAATTTCCACTGATGTGCAACATAATGTCCACAGATCTTAAGCTAGTGCAGTTACCGTAAATGTTATCACAGCTACATGGAAAATGAGAGAGAGGAACAGGGAAAATGTATTATAATCGTTCATACAGTAAATGCATTAAGATCATTTAGATCCAATCCTGCATACTGTATGTAAAGAGACAGGCAAAGATGTTTTTCAGCTCTTAAGAACAAGGCACAGATACCTGTACTCTCTCATGTTTTAGTTACGCAATCAGGGGATATTTGTCGTTTTTTTCTTTGAAGAAAATGATGATTTTGGTAAAAACAGAAAGAGTTAAATGTCAAGGGAAAGCAAGACGGCTGACATTTTCTATTCAGGCAGGATTGTGAAACCAAACAGTTAACTGTGTTGCACAAGGGCTTGCGATTTCACAACTGTTTCACACAGAGAACTTCGCAAGTAATTCCTTTTAGAAAACTCTTATTCTTAGATTTACTTTAGAAAACTCTTTTTTACATGCTGCTATTCTCTCTGACACACAAGGTCTTTAAGGGGATTAGTTCCTGATCGCCCTTCGTACGGGACAGGTCTTGATCTTCTTTCACATGGGTCAGCTCTCGAACGCCCCTCAGCTGGCGATAGCCCTTCTCGTAGTCTCAGGATCTCCTACTCCATTAACTAGAGACCACGTCTTGTTTTCCTCTCTGGAGGTCGATCGTAGGTCTGGATCCGCTCAGACCTTCCTGCACTCTCACCAGACGTCGGCTCGAGCAGCAGGCAGGAGGAGGCAGACACGAAGGCTCCTTCAGCGACTTCCGCACCCGGAACCACCACCACCACCACCACCCCACTCGGAATTTGTGATTGGCGCGTGGGCCACCGTTTTGATTGAGCCTGGGCTCGCAGCGGGAGTGACTGGTTCGAGTCATCAGGCTCCTCGGCCCGTCAGCTTGTTGACTATTTGACTCTTTTCCAGCGAAAGCAGTCGGATGTCATCTTCACGAGAACTCAAGATGACATTGGTCATCATGGGGGCGCTTCTCAGACAAATGATGTTGCCTCTTCTGATATTGAAATTCCTAACATGGGTGCTTACTTCAAATTAGCCTTGGGTAAAGATTCTAACACCCCTGCCAAAATGTTGGTTTAGACTCTGTTCAATCCTTATTGGTTCACTGTAAATATTTGTATCTTCTGAGGCAGGTTAGCTATGCCTCAGAAGATACAAATCTTCCGAGATCAAATGGTCCAAGATCAAATGGTAACTTGATGCAATGTTGGGCAATCTGACAGAATTTCAGAGAAAATTAAACAGTGCGTGGCTGTTGAGTGTCAAAGATTGTGTACTCACATCTGCACTATATCACATATACAGTGTGTGCTGTGTTTGTGTTTATGCACTACGTATGCATCTTTTTTTTATCAAAAAATGCGCACAGTGCGTTCTTGCGATTTTTAGGTGTGTGTCAATGCCTATGCACATTTGTGGTAAATAGGGAACTAGATGAGTAATATAGTCCTGTTTTACTAATTGATTTATAAATACACTGGAGCATGGTGTGTGTGTCAAGCGTGGCATTTTCTTTCTGTCTCGAGCTGTGTAGGATGCAGAGAATGGAAACAGCAGAGGGAGGAATAGGTAAAATGGACCTATTCTGGGTTTCTCTTTCAGTAAGAAAGAAGCAGAAAGAGCTGGGGCAGAAGACAACAAGTGAGAGCTCGGTATGTTTCCGAAAGTAATAGGGGGAATCCTTGTTTTTCGTTTTTAGAACAATTCAGTCGCACAGAGCTGGGCGTCGTGGCCTCAGCAAGCAGGTTTCGGAGAACATGTTTATGCATTGAGAGAACCTCTCGGCAACTGTGAAGAGAAACAGGTTTCCTGCCCAACAGACGCGACTTTGAGAAGAGTCCTGAAGACTTAAGGTCCGCCAAAGTCTGTGTAAAGACTGTCTCATAAAGTTACGCATGTGCTCCATTTCAGAGCAACAATATGTTGGATTCGGTGCCTTTAAAACTTTTGAGTCGGCGAGCTGAATTTGAGATGTTGCCAACACATCTTAGCCACTAATAACAAGTTTGTGCTCATAAACGCATCATAGGTTTTGAACGAATGAAATTCAGGGAGCTTTCTAGTGATTTGGTCTGGGAAACAACCTAGAATGTGCTTTATTTTAGCACAAGATACTGTTATTATTCCATTACTAAAGGATTAGTTGATTCCTTATACTGCTTAACATTTTTGGATTATCTGTACCATGATTACAGAACTTTGAAAAAGGACACTGCGGATTCATGTGCTAATAAAATAAGGACTATAAATGCCAAAACCCCTACTTCTGAAATTCTAATTAGTTTTTTTTTTATTTTAAATACTTCTTATGCTTTTCTTTCTGACCTGCCCTTTTAAAACCCGGATCTTCCAGGTTAATTTGCAATATGACTCATCACCACGACCTCCAGTCAATGAGTTAATTGTGATCTTTCATACTTTAACATGCATACAGTAACCCGTGGCCTTCGTTTCTAAGAGTGAAACAACCAAAATGTACAATTTATATGAGAAGTGAACTCCAAAGAGCCTGGACAAGAGTAGAACTTCTGAAATGGATCAAAACCACTTGTAAGAAAGGTTTTGTGTGGTAAGTTGTGCAGGGTTGGTGCACGAGGGCAGGAGTCACTGTCCTTTAGGGTTCCCAATGAAGGTCAAGTATATGAACCCTTGTTTGGTCTTTCTTTCCTGCCAAAAAATGATACGCCACCGCAGGAAATCCTAGAGCGGAAATATACTGTAGCTCAATTTCATTTTTTTTTAAAAGGCTAATTCCCCAAACACTGTTTCTGTTTATCACAACATCGATTGTTTTACATTTCCTGGCTTTCAAAGGCGGTCTATAACCCCAATATGGAGTGAAATGTTGATTGTTGCACCCCTAAATGTCTCGAAATGTGAGAATTGATCTGGAAACAGATGGATTTTGGATGAGCTACCCCGTCACTGTACATTACAATAACGTTTTATACACACTATATATTAATAAATAGTATATATTCTCTAGAACAGCAGCAAGATCAGGGGTCATGAAGGGTCATAAACCAGAAGGTCTTATAGGCCAGTTAAATAATTAGGACAAGTGTTTAATGTACTTAATTAAGTCAATAACAATCACTGTAGGTCAGTTGGAATGAAAGCCTGAAGAAATTTGCATACTGTACAATCCAGAAAGAGGTTTCCCAACCAAATCTACTGCCAAGTTTTATATGACATAGCAGTGAGTGGATTATAGGTTTGCAGTGAATAACATGACTGCATTTGTCACGTAGCCAAGTCAAGATGTTGCCATCTACCCATATCTCAGCTGGAGAGTCTGGTCATTTACTTCTGTGTCTGGCTGACATTGATTAGCAATGTCTTTTTTCCCCATTCATCACTGATCTCTATCGTGATCTGGGGACTTTAAATGGTGTTTGTCACGAGAAAACTGAGAAGTAGGTCTAGGACAGGTATTTGGAAAAAGTACTAGCTTTACCGAGATAGTTATTTCAAACATTCTAATAGTTATCATTGTACAAAAGAACAGGTAAGGGGTTTATTCCATGCTGAAAAGAAAAGGAACGACGTTTCGGCTGTGGAGCCTTCTTCAGGTATCATCATTGTGCGTTCTGTCAAAGTCAACGTCTATGAACCTATCAGTCTGTACAACAATATATAATCATTTCAGGGTCAACTGTAACTGTATTATGAAGTGGAACAACTGTTTAGTGTTTTTGTCTAGTTTTTTTAAGACAGTCTTTGAGTAGGTCAGTGAGTCACTGTGCTCAATCTGACCAGAAACAAAACAAGCAACAGAGAATCCCACAGGAATAAACACACACAGCAGGACAATAGACACAGTAAGAGCGAGGAAAGAAGAAATTATCTCTGGGTAATAAACACACACAATAGCACAGGAGATCACAGAGAACCCCTCCCTAATAAACACATGTAACAGGACAGGAGACACAGCAAGAAAGAGATAACGGACAATGTGTCAGAATCAAACATAACCAACTAGAGGAAACGTCAAAAGACCATGCTCCTGTTTAAATGTCAGTTTTAAAAAGTAAGACCATTGGCATTTCGAAACAAATTGTACTACTGTTTCTAATGTCATAGGCTGATTTGATACTATATATGTGAAGAAAACAGATTAAATTTAAATTATTATTGCGACTAATACACAATACATTGCCACTGGAAGAGATCAGTTCTGAAAGATTTTATTTTAACCTGTAATCTGTATGTGGATCCATGTTTTGTTTGGTTCTGGGAACAGTCCAATGAACATACATAAACCTTTAAACACAAAATCACTGTGTATTTTATAGAAGAACTATAAGATGAGCTTTAACATTTGATAGAGTTACTCTACCCAGCACACAGATTTACTGTATCACCTTACAATCAACTCTTCAAAAAAATACTCTTCCCACATTTTCAACATTCTAGCACAAAGACCACCATGGACAATATTCTTTCATCCTTAAATATATTCCAAATTATTATAAAGACATACAGTACCCGAATTATTGACACAAATGTATATGTGATCAGAGACCGATTTGTACTAGACATTGGTCATTAAAAATACCTAACAAAAAGTCACAATACATTGACTTTTATTCAGAAGGATGATAAACAATTTATAATAAATGTTTAAAATATTAAGGACATTCATGTAAAAATATGTATGGCTTCACAACAGTTTTCTATGTACTTTGCCCGTCAGACATTAAATCATTTTGGTATGTGGGCTAGAAATGTAAATGTAAATCAAACTACATTTAAAATCTATATAACTGCATATTGCTTCTTAACCTGACCCCTGGTCTACATAAAAATCTGTTGTAATTTATATACAATCTTCCAGGTCTTAAACATACAGTCTTTGGCATTCAATTAAATGTGCCGATATGAACATTCCGCTTTTTGTGGAACACAGATTACTTCCTATTAATTCATATCACATGCTATTTGTTTCCCAGAATTTTGATGAACATATTTCATTATTCTTTACCAATCAGGAAGGCCATATACTGTAGCTACCAGAATTGACTGAGGACGTTCTTCAACAATGCTCATCATCATGAGAATAATGGAGCTTTTCTCCTTGCACAGACCTTCCGTCATGTTTAGCAATTGTAATCACATATAATTATATAATCCATCCGGATTTGGACAAATACAGTCTACGGTACATTTTCAGATAGAATGAAAGTGCAAAAACCACTGCTTTCACTGTTCAATAGTTGGGATAGCGCACAGACGAGATGTGTTACATTGTGACATCCAAATTAAATCCGGAGCTCTTTTTGTTGTACGGAGAGTCAATAGGGAGCAGAATAGTAGAAGAGACTGTTCTACTGCACTGTGACTATCGCCATATGTAACAATAGGAGGACAGAGTCGCAGTTCAGTAGAACATTCCTGTTACAAGAGGGGCTACAGTGTCAGTACAGTAGAATAGACATGGTACAAAAAGAGGCTACAGTAAAATTGTCACATTACAGCAGAAGCCACTATATAAGGTACTAAAAAAAAAGAGTCAATGTGGCATGGCATATTTATACTTTGCACAACGTATATAACCACACAATTATATTCCTATTACAATACGGGCAGTAAAAATGTGGACTAATAATGCTACATTAATCATTGTAATAAAAGTGTAGAATCATAGTCATTTTACAATAGGGGACTATCAACAAAGCCGAATAGTCATGTTGGTGTTGCGAGCAATAATAAAATTGCATTAGAACAGCACAGTTACAAGAAAGAATGTCTGTAGCATTACATGAGAATGAAATGACAGTATTCGGGACTATAGCATACATGTAACAATACCCATGGTTCGATGGGAATACACTATAATAATGATCTAGGAAATAACATTAACTTATCGAGAAGTTTAAGGAACGTAGCTTCAATTCTGCACTGCAGGACCCTGAAAACGGACACCACAGGAATGTTTGTGTCAGGAAGCATTAATAAATTAAAAACGGAAGACTGATGAAGAGTATGGGTAGTTTGTGTGCCGTCGAGCGCATTGCAAATTGGAAGGCCCACATTAATTCAAAATATACCTGAGTGGTCTTAAAAAAACACGTCTCAATTTACCACATTATCTTCTTTATATTTGTCACTATTCTTGACTCATCAATTCAATTGGATTTTGGCAGATTAAAAAAAAAAGGATTGTATCAGAAATCAAAGCGCACATACAGTACATACTGTACATGAGCTAAACTGCGAGAAATGATCCATATATAATGTTTTCTTTAGAAATAAAGGTGTTGATTTCCTATAAGGTTCGTGCACAAACATTTAGCAAGGTTTTTCTGCGTGGCAAAAATAAAACCCTTAACTTCTACGCAGTTAATTCGGAACCTATTTCAGTGCGTTTTCAAACCCACTTGACAACATTTTTTAAGACATCTGTGGTAAACACTTTGGTCTTTGTTACCTGGGAAGATGTGGATTTCACAACCCCATAAATAAGTTATTCTACTGTACATGAGGCAAGCCGGAGAATTAGGCCTGAAATGTTAACTCGGTGGTGAAGAGTCCCACGCTGTTGGTTCATGCTGATGAAACATTGCATGAAGTTCTGCTTATTGAAAAATCGAATTTGAAGTTAGAAAAAGCTTATTGCAGTGAACAATCAGTACAGTTTTACAGACCAAGCATCTACAGAATATCTATGGCTGTATTTTCTGGATTGTTGCATTTACAGAACATTTATGCACACGTTAGTTAACATGTCAGCCCTTTCTTAGCTAGAGAATGGACCCTGAACGTACTGCTGATGAATTCGGCGACCATTTCTACTGTCATTTCCCCTTCTAGTAAGTCTAACAGGTGCTGATGGTAGTTTAATTTGTGCACAGTCTCAGATGTGGCCTGATTGCCTTTTTTGGGGGAGTTTTGTTCCTCTGCACAAATGCTCAACACAATCCAGCTCCCTCAACTCTCGTTGAATTTTAACCGATTTGTTTCCACAAGCCCGTCGGCCCCAAGTTGCCGTCCAAACTCTGTCCAATCCAAGGCGATAATGTTAAGTCCCCCCATGGCAACGTGATCAAGACAGGACCTAACAAGGACAGGTCCATGTGCCGTATGTCCACAAACAGCACAACACATCCAGGAATACCTCCGCTACATTGAAATAAATGCAACTAAATTAGGCTCGATGGCATGCAGTCTCTTTATGATGCCAGCAAAGAAGAGCACTGTGAAAATGTCACAAAAGATGTTTCAACCAACACGAACATTACACATCGGCTTTATAACATGATCGAGCGACATGCTGTAACGGGAGGCTATCCAATTTCCTTTTTCTTACTGACAAGCTCAAAACGTTTTGAAAGAAGGTCGCCGTTTGGTGTTTTGAGGGCATGGACTATACAAAGTCAAGACTTTTGCTATAGCTTGCTTGCAAGAATGCCAATTTAGGCCTTAGGTGTTGAAAACATAGGGCTCTATTTTAGTAAAAGCAGGACCAAAACTGTTCCGATTCTAAACGTGCGTTTGTGGTTTTCTATACACTGGAAAGATGACCTTCAGATATTTACATCATGTTTTGTAACTCACAGGGAACACCCCACCAATGTTCCAATACTGCATTAACACGAAAATACCATTCATCTCACTTCTCATTTTTCCTGCCTACGTTGTTTCTCGCTGGGATTGCACAGTTACATTTCCAGATACAATGATGATTTGCAGAAGAAGGCAGTACATATCCCTCTGAATAAGTAATTTACTCCCGTGAGTATCACGGCACCTTTTCATGACATTCCGAACACAAAGTGCTTGGAGCTGGATTTTTTATGCCCTGTCTTGTGGACAATCATGTTAAACACAAATATGTTATGCATGAATGTAAAACATTAAAACATATCAAACTCTCAAAGAAATCCTTACGCACAGTTACAGTTAACTGACTCAAATCTTACTTGGTTTAAATCATAATTCAATGTGATAACATTGTATAATGACAATCTAACTTAAAGTTAACCATTTCACTGCCTGAAATAATGGGCAAAGAGACAGTCACTTTCCTTAACTTAGGCTTCTATCACAAAATTGCTATAAAGAGGTCAGCTATACTGTATATGTGCTTTCCAATAATGTTTGTGATGGATTAATTACGGTAATTACAGTAGTTGCTATTGGAACTGAACGGGAATCAATGAGGCCCAAAGCATTTAATCTTTTCTGCTAAATGTTCTGTAATTTTAAAACTCTAGGATCAGATCTTTCATTTTAGAACGACTGACCAGACACGTTTCTGCAAAATAGTGAAAAATTAGGTCAACAAATGCTGCTTCTTTTCTTTATATATGCAGTTCATTTTCTGGTCAGGCCCAACAACGACCGCACTGTCAAACGTCTGCTCTATCGAGTTTCTTTTCCTTTCTTCTCTTTCCTTAATTTGTATTTGTCTTTTGGCTGTATGTGCTTTCCTTCTCTCTGCCTGGATTTTTTCCAAATCTTTTTCCTTCCACCCCTCTGTCTCCCTCTTTCTTCCTAGCATTTCTGTGGTTTTAGCACCCCCTGCACATTCCCAATATTCCTGACCTGTGAAAGAGCCCAGTCTGGACTGGTGTGGAGCTCCATGCTCAAACCCCGTCTTGTCAATGATAAAACAGTACCTACCAGTTCGATGTCTCCTGTGTCCGCTGCTCTTTACAGACTGAAACACATTCACGCACACCTACTGTAATACACACACATCTGCTGAAGAGCACAGATGTCACATACAACAGGAAGCCAAGTTCTTTCTAACTTTGAACTTTGCCAGTCTCCCATTGGTTGATCGTACTCAGTTACTGCAAGAACCTACAACCTGCGTCCCAGAATGGAATATGAACTAAACAACGTGGTTGTCCAAGTTCCTGCTGTCTGTGTATAGCAGACATAACCAGTTATTTGGGTTTTGATAACAGTTTACAACGCTGATCAGCTTCTCAGTTTTCCAGTCCAAAAGAACAGCATTTTCAGTATGAAACAGCGTAGTGTATGAGCACACATTAGAGGTCATTGTGATACCTCAGTATCATAGCCTTTCTGTACTGGGTTATTGTAGTACAATGAAGTATTACTGGGAGCATTTTACAGTATTTTTAAAGTGCTTTAATTACTGGAGAATAGGATGGAAATAATTCATTTAAATAAATACAAGTATATAGTTTATTGTATTTAAAGTTGGACAAACATGCATTAGGTGGGTAAATGCTAATACGTTCCATCATCATTACTTTTGTAGTAAAGGCCTGATTTCATGCAGATTGTTTTATGTTTTGTACTATAATACCAAGCGCTTTCTAATGGACAGATTGCACTGATGACTGTATGCTGTAATTTATATATTATACATTATAATATTTTTCCAGAAAAAGTTTAAGTTACAAACATATTTTGTCCTGTCAAGTCAGAATTATGTTAAGACAGATTGTGTGTACATTTGTGTTACTGTTACTTTTGATGTTTACATTTTTTTTGTATTTGATCCCAGTTATCTTTGGGGAAAAACAATGAATAATTGCATGGGAATTTCTGAGTATCCAGGAACATTGGAATCACTTTACTGGGTTAGTGTCATTTTGGGTCAATAATATTCACTGGGTACCAACTGTTCCACCAGAATTAGATGCTGTAGATAATGTATAATTAAATTCAAAGACTTGCTTAATGCAATATAACATGAAACTCTTATATTGCTATTCAATGTCATTCCTCTAAGGGTGGACATAACTCACATTGCCTGTAAACTAAATTCTATGTGAATGTTTTCTCACCATGATGTATAGGAATAGTGTACATTCATGTGATGCCACACTGGGAGTGGTAAACCAAAATTGTCTAAAACAGACAGTTCCAGGTAAGCAGACCCCAACAACACTCTATGGTTCAAAACAGTGCTCTTTATTTAAGGTGGTAAAACAAACAGCAGCCACCACAAACCAAACAACCTAGATCTTCATCTGCTAACGAAATTCTTCAGAGCCTAACGAACCCTATTTAACAGCTAAGCTTCTTACCAGCTTAAAAAAATAATTCAGCCTTTCCCAGAGACTCTTCATGAACCAGCTATCTTCTCTCAAGACTCCTTCACGTACAAAAGTCTCTTCCTGAGACATTATAGACAGACCTCAGTTCCACATAGGAATTTCTCTGTCCTCACAGAGTTTCAACTTCTTCACTAGCAAACACTCACGGGTTCTTTGTCCACAGCTCCACAGTTTCTCCTGTTCCTGGTCAGTCCTTGCTTTTCTGGTGATCTGTCGCCCCAACAGGCTGGCTTCCGTTCTCAGATCACCAACATCACTCAGTGGCTGACTGTCCCAGACTTCCTGCCTTTTAAAGACTCGCCCGACCAATCATCTTCCCCCAACAGGTCAGGTGACTGAGGACAGCTGCAACTCATTTCCCGAAGGCTTCTGGGGAATGTGATCCAGAAAAGGCCACCATTTTGTGTGGAGTGGCTGTGCCCTCACAGTGTATTGCTGTGTATAATTTACTAATTTGCTAATCGCTTATGAATTACAAAGATGATATACCAGACATATTGGCAAGTGCCCTATAACCAGACGTTTTAGAAGAAGGTCAGACCCTAATCCTGTTTGCTTCTGCTTCCATACATATATATCTCATCCACCAAACTTTTGTTTCCCATAACTCTTTCACCCCAAATATATTTTTGCAGCATCTCTCCGGCTTGTTCCTCAGGGAAGTGTGTGGTGGGTTCAGTTAGCCTCATCCTCGCAGTTAATCTGCCTTTCCTCTTGCTATGGAGAATTACGCCAAATACCATCTCAAACATTCATCCCTCTATCACCTTCATTAGGATCTAACCAAGTTGTTGAAAACCAGTTTATTAAAATGACCCAGCAATTACAGGTATTAAAACACTGTTTTAACAGTAATCTGTTATTAAGACAAAGCAAGTAACATATGCTAGAATATCCTGTTTTGACTCGAAAAAGTAGCTGGTGTTTCAGGGCATCTGGAAAGATGTGAATATACATATAGGTTTCAAATCAGTGGTAATGGAGTGTAGTGTTAGGGACAACAGGTCAGTATATCTGCCCTGTCCCTCTGTCTTCCTCTCTCTAGATGTGTGGCAGTCAATCTCAGCCTGCTGCCTCTCCCAGTTAACCCCCCTAGTCACTCCTTCTGCACACCAAACCACTAGTTCCCTATTTCTCTGAAAAAATCACTCCATCCGGCCCCCCTACTCAAAACCCAAATGAGAGAGAAACAGGAAGAGGGGAGCGAAAAGAGAAACAGAAGCTAGATGGAGGTTTTGGGGGTTTTGAGCTGTGTGATAAACAGAGAGAGTTTTAAATCTGCACTGTGAGAACTTGATTCAAACTATACCAGTGGTGGACACTACAGTACTGACCAGACAGTCCTTTATCAGTGCACTGAGAGAGTTCATACAATAACTGCACTGGACACAGTCATCACAATAAAAATAAAAACGTGCAATTCTGTGCCACTTACAACATACTTTATCCCACAGTATACAGTATAGCTTGATCAGCATTCTTCATTCTTGTAAGGCTTGGATTGGAGGAAGAGAGAGTGGAGATGTGTTAAACACAAAGCTCCTTCAATTCACAGAACTTCTCATTTCATATCTTCCCTTTTATTCAAGTTCATGGAAGATGAATCACGAAAACAGAAGTCTGCTAATCAGTAGTATATACCTAATCTAATTATGACAACTCTTGACAGTACCTATGAAGAGATTAACTGTACCTAACTACAAGATCTATCAAAAGTGTCTCCCTTCAGGATCATTCTAAAATGTCTTCTTACAGGGTTGATCCACAGTATATTCCTACAGGATTGATCCACAATGTCTAGTAACAGGATTAATTCATAGTGTTTTCCTACAGAATGTATCCACAGTGTTAAGGTTGGTCCAATATGTATTCCTACAGGTTCTGTCTACAGTGTTTTCCACATACAGGGACAATCTACAGTGTGTCTCTACATCGTTTTACCCACATATGTATCCAAAGTTGTCTACTTACAGTATATAAGTCTCTACCCATCTATGTATGGGTTTGATACAACTGTATGCCTATATGCTCTAAAAACATTGTCTACAAATAATATTAGTTCTCAGCTTCTCTCTACATTGCCCATGTACAGTACATGATCTGTACACATAGTCTATGTACATGATGTATCATTACTCTGTCACCCTGTCTCTTGTACAGTATGTGTAATTCCTTGTGATTTCAAAAGCTTCTTATATGAAAGGTTCTGAAAGTGCTATACAATATCTATCTGCAGTTTGCATTTTAAATGTAATAAACTAGGTCTTTTTACAGTTACTGTGTACAATGTCTATCACTGGTGCCCGTCTATAATTCAGGCCAAACTATTTTGGAGTTTCAAATCCCCAAGTGCTTCAAGTCTAATAATAACAAAACGTTTGATTAAATTGCCTTTGCAAACCCAAGGACACCGTACATAAAGAAAAAGACAAATTACAAAGTACCATGCAAAGTAAAAGAAAGAAAAAAATAAACAAGAACATGCAGGTTCATACAGGTAGAATGTAGGTCAATCAAACATAGGCCCTAGCAAAGTGATGAGCTTTGATCTAGTATTTGAGAATTTTTCTCACGTAGAGTCTGAGGATGGACATTCTCCATAATTCCACATGGAGAAGTGACAGGAAAGGCACAGCTGCCAAAAGTCCATGATTTAGTCCCGGGTGTAGTGAGCAAAGACCCAGCCTCAGCTGACTGGAGCCTGTGAGAGGGAGTGTAAACATGGAGGAGCTCAGAGATGTACTGTATGATGGAGCCAGATTGTTCAGAGCCTTAAAAGTCATTAACAAGATCTTATACTGAATATGTGACTTAATAGGCAACTGATGTAGACTTAAATGAATGCTGCCAAGGTCTGTTGTGAGTTAGACGTCTAGCTATAGAGTTTTGGACATACTGTATTGAAACTTGTTGAGAAGAGTGTAAGTAAGCCCATAGAGTAAAAAGTTGCAGAAATCAAGTCTTGATGTTATAGATGCATGAATAGAAATTGCCTAATCCTGGCAATATAAAGACATTTCATTACAGACATTTCATTGCCAACAACTACTGCTGCATGCTGTATTGCTGTGCATTTGTTAAATAAACTGTGATTGATGGATATTTCTTAGGTGAAAAAAAGACACATTTTTCAATTTTTTCTTGTGGGTTTCAGCAGACAGGAGAGGATCAAGTGTGATTCCCATATTCCTGACTACAACTGTTGCATGAAGGAGGAAGTCGTCCATCAATACTGCAAAGCTCTGCATCTTTTGGCAGCTGCCATTTTCTGCCCACCAGTAAGATTTCTGCTTTGTCACGATGTACAGTAGCTTCAGTGAATTTTATCTCAACCAGAATTTGATGTCACGCAACCAAGAGATGGAGGAAACTGGAGGGGGAAGAGCATTTAAGTCCAAGTATCATCAGCATAGCAGTAAAAATGAAGACCATGTTTGCATATAATAACAAAAAGCAAGGGGCCTAAGACTGAAACCTGCAGCACACTGCTTGCAGTACCAAGAATGTTTGTAAGAAATTGAGAAACACTGAATGCTTATTGTATCAAAAGCCATGCAAACATCAAGGAGTTGATCTTGCTAAGCCATGAAAGGTGTAACTATGCGCTGTGTGTATTCTCTCTCAGGCTGCCGGTGCAGTGACAGCTGTGTCTCTCTGCACCAGATTGTCATTCAGCATGTTTGGTGTTTTAATTGCTGCTGGGCTCTCACACCTGCTCTGGTGTTTTAGCCACAGGGGAGACAGGGGTGTATAAACAGCCACAGGTGTGTATTTGGGAACCCCGTGTGTCCTTATTGAGCTCCGGAGACGTGGTTGCATCTGATCAATTTCTTTGCAAGCTTTCATGCAAAACCACATTGAATTATGGTACAAGAGTTCTGAACAGGTTTCTCTTTCCTAAGCACTTGGCTGATAATGCTGAGAATTCTTCTCTTTTTCTAAGATATAATTAGAAAGTCCTCTGTTCAAACTGTTGTATTTCTACATTTATTTTGCAACACTCTTACTGTAACATATATACTATTTAATATTGCAGTCATACAGTGCTGTCACATAACTATTCTGCATTTTCACCATTGTATAGTACTTTAAGACGACTGTTTTGTACTTTTACTAAGCCATGGTATTTTATAGTGCTGTAGCAGAATTAATCGACTGTAAGTTTATCAAAGCATTGTAGTCACACAGACAACAAAGTCTGGTTTCTGTTCAAATGTTTTATTAAAAGGTTGATACAATCAGCTAAATATTAAGGAAATACCTCATGCACTACATTTAAGCAACTTGAAATATATGGATGAAATATAAGCACATTCCAAATGTCAATGCTGGAATCTCTCTTTAACACACATACACACACTTTCACACAAGCACCTATATACAATCCTTTTTTTTTCTTACCCATTAGCACCCCCCAAAAAAGTGTTACCATGTCTGTAGGCGTCGGCTCATTGAATTCAGTACAAACTGCTCTCCACAACTGGCCTGACATCAGAGCTGTGTACTGGGGAGGAGAAAAAGTGCACCCATACAGGAATTTGCAGCAGCACAGCAGGGTAAAAGCAGAATAATGCATACAAACACTGTAAAATCTTGGTCTAAAATAGAGGGGTATGTTATACAAGAATTCCAAACTGTAGAACAATCCTGTGCATATACAGTATAACTAAAGGAACTTCCATGAGAGTATGAACGTTGAGTCTGATAGCTCGGATTCCGATAGTCACAGCCTGAGCTCTCCATACAGACATGTCTTCATCACTTATCTCATACACTCTTTTCACACTTGATCACATATGCCCTCTGCCATCTCTCCTCTACTCGCCTCTCTCACACTCAGTTCCTGTTCGTCTCACTCTCGCTCACTCACATGCACACACGCACACGCACAAACACAAACACAAACACAAACACAAACACAAACACAAACACAAACACAAACACAAACACAAACCACACACTGCCTTCGCTCAGTGGAGCTGTTGCTTCAGAGAGTTTCCATTCTCCCGCTGTCTCCCCACGTTTCGGCTCACGTTGTTGCTGAAATAAACACAATCATCATGAGCATTATCGTCACCATCCTCATCACCATCAAACGTACTTCTAGAAGATGTGGAAGCAACACAGTAAGTGTAAATAGAAGTAGTAGCAGCTCGGTAGATGTTTTGTGACTGAGAACCACAGTTTTCCCAGCTCCTACATGTAGAGAGAGGCCACTGTTTATGAATTTTCACCACATTATCACAATCTTCTGTAACTCTAGTACTGTAGGTGCCTAACAAGTAGCAGTGCCCTGATTAGTAAATATGTTTAAGACTTAGGGTAAATGATACTCAGTCTTAGGACATTACAGTATTAATTATTGTATTTCTACTGCAAAGTGCAATTTCCCCACAGGGCTTGTGAGCAGTGTGGTGGTGCTGTTTCTCAATGCGTTATCATTCTTACCGGTTACACTGGCAGTAGTCACGGGCGGTCAGTGGCTGTCTCTGCGATCTCCGTTTTCTCATCCTCTTCTGGAGAGAGAAAAGAGAAACATTCACAATACAGGGTCAAAGGGATGAAAATACTATTTTGTTTACACATTTCTCTTCTCCTGGAGATCGGCCATTTTGAATTAAGGTCACACGGACAGCGGACCAGAAAAATAAAACATTTTTTTTAAGAGCTTTGCAAAGTCAGGACATCATGCAATCGGGGAGGGCTAACAGCGTGGCTCTGAGGGTGGGGTTTTTGTGACCCCCCCGCCGTAAGAAAATATGTCAAGGCAAGAGATCCTGTGGATCACTCCTGCCCAAACACATGACAGACACCCAGGCAGATCCAAATCCCCCACCCCACCCCAGGGAGTGATCATCAAACACCACTTGGAGCAATCTGGGGTCCCCAATCCTGGTCATGATGGATATGACAAGTCAGTAAAACAAGCCACTTTCTGTATTTATCATTTGTGATGAATGAATGTAAATATAATCTTTTAGCTTTGATTTGCACACTGTACATTTTTATTTAGAGATTAAATTGTACATTAAAATATTACCTTATCTTCCAGTAATACACTACCATGCAAAATATTACTGCTGCTTAAGCCTGCTCAAGCCTGGTCAAGCCGGTGTAGCTGCATGCTTTCTAGGTCTCTTCAAAGCAACAGCGTCTTAACAGCTAGGAGGAGCAGCTAACTTGCTCCGATTACGGCAGCAATGAGCTAAGTGGTAGTGAAAACCTGCAGACACACTGGCCTTGCAGGAGCAGGATGTGGGGATCCGTGCAGGGAAGAAGCATCACAACAATTTTCCAAATCAGGACTACCCTTCCAGTCTTCTCCATCACATTACATACGACCAATTTCTTATGTTGACCCTACTGATTATCAAGCGAGTAATCAAGGAGCTGGTTGCAACAAAAACCCCGCGATGGTGTAGAATGGATGAGCCCAGCGCTGAGCAATCCTAATCTAAAGAGTGACAAAGCATTGTCAAATCTTTGAAATCAGTGTGCATAATTTCCTTCTTGGGCATACACAGTGTCACAGTGTCATCCCTGCTCTGCTGTTAATGACCTAATTGACCTAATCATTATCATAATTGGACTAGATGGAAATGTTTTCCTTCAATTTGCCTTCAGAGAGAGAGACACCCAGAAAACCCACAGGATATTGGCCCTGTAGTTCCTGAACCCTACACCCATTCCATTTTTCACATTTCGGTTTATTACAATTCTGGGTAAGGCAAAAGAAACTTAGAAGTCATGTTTATAAATTCTGCACTCAGTACAGGACGATTTACCTTCAGTCTCTTCTTCCTCAATAACAGGATGATGGCTACGATGATCAGGATAATCAAGACGACTGAGCCAATAGCAATTGACACCAGAACCCAAAGATTCATGTTCAGTCCAAACACTGAGACAGATTCAGCTGAGCCTGTATCTGAGTTTGAGGGAGAAAGAGGAGCACTGAGAGTCTGAAGCACAGAATATACACCTCTTTCACACCAGTTGAAACATAAAAACAATGGCTCCAGCCTCTATATTTACTTGAGTGACTAGTGTCTCCTGTGCCTCCGGGAGCTCCTTCCACCTTCAGTACAATAGTGGACGTTATTGTCCCCTCCTTGAAACGCAAATAACAGTTGTAAATTCCAGACTGCTGTGGTTTCACCTGCAATGAATGAATGAATGAATCAGTCATCAGTGCCTTTTCCCAGATCATCACTTTCAGGGCTTTAAGGGCTCGTGGTTGACTAGGAGGCTACATATTATTCAATACAAGAATAAAGAGCCTATAATAGTTTTAGAGACAAAGATTAATACAAATTCTTATGTCCACTATGTAGACATGTGAAGCATAGAAAGATTAATAGACTTTCATATAGACCCTACAGACACATCTGAAAAACCCTAATATAGACCCTAGAGACACTCCTCACACACAGAGATTAATACAGAACCTAAAACAGACCCTAGAGACACACCTATCACAGATCCTAGAAATATACCTTAGACAGAGAGTTTAATACAGGTTTTAATACAGACACCCCTAACACATGGATACTCATATAACATGAGTTTTGGTAAATGACTTGAGCATACCTTTATGAGAGAGATAGACAGGTTTGTTTTCAGGTCATTTACTTTAGGGTATTCAATTTCTTTGAACATTGTGGCATTCCAAGACATGTGTGTTCCTATCTGAACGTACAGATCCAGCAGTGGCTTATCATCTTTCATCCACCCTCCTCTGATGAAGTTCAGGGAGCGAAACGTGTAGGATAAAGGGGAGGAGAGCAGACAGGGCAGGAAAACATTGTCTCCCTGCTTTGCTGTTTGTTTTGACAGGGGCTGGGGATTCATACCTGACAGAGAGGGACAGAAAGGAAAGGAGAGCAACAATGTGGACATGGTAACTACAGTAACAGTAGTTTAGAACAGTAGTAAGAGCACGAGAGGCTGGTGTGGTTCACACAGACACTTGTTGACATTCTGACTTGACCTGAGAACAAATTAACACACCACTGAGACAGAAGTGTGCTTTTCCCATTGACTCACAAAAGCATCGTAAAAGTTACACAAACAGCAGACAAGTACAAAATACACAAAGAAAACACACATGGGCCATTAATGAACACTAAATACACATATAGAGGCTATATATACACAACCAATACCCTTTCATTGGATCTAATACAATGAATATAAGGTATTAGCACACTGCAAGCTAATTAGATTGTGGACTATATAGTATGATTCTATCCTGAGCATTATCTCCATTATTCTTTACAAAGAACTAATGAAGCAAAATCTTGAATTTCCCCCACAAAAATAACATGAAAAAGGCAATAATTCACTTCCAAGATTTCACTACGGGAACATTAATGTTACAGCATCTAGGTTTATGATATATAAAGTAAATATAGCACTATATGAAATATAAAGTGTATGTACTACTGTATATTTAAAGTATATATTGTGTATTAAAGTAAATATAGCCCTGTAGTAAATTTGAAGCTTCTGAAAATTGCTATAAAGATCAATGGATTTATGTAATTTAATCGTCAATAATGATTTTAGAAAAAAAAAAAGAAATACCTTCATTTTAATACCTTAGGATTACCAAGACATGGAAAACTAAAGGCAGGATCATATTCAGGCTAGTGAGCTATGACATATACAATATATTATACAGTATATACCTATTGTTAATCCACACAGGATATACATGCCCTTTATACACCTGTTTTATACAGATACTGTACACACCCAGTATACACAAATGCAATGGTACACACACTGTATGATTTACACACTCGGTACACGGACACACACCATACCTAACACGTCTATGTTGAGGGTCTCCACATATTTCTTCACATCAGTAATCTCACACTTCCAGTTCCCAGTGTGGGCGGGGCTTATTTTACTGATTTCCACAGTTCCCTCCCCTTCCTCTGCCCCATTGGGCGATAACCACTTCAGTTTCTCCGAGGTCCTGCCCCCGACCTGGCAGTGCATGGTCACATTGGTGTTTTGTAGGAATGGACCTTCTGGTTTAGTGAAGACTAAAACAGGGTGAGAAGGGTGTGTAATACATTGTAGAATCATCACTGTTTGGTAATAGAGAAGATGAATATTAATATACAAGCTGACTGATTGTTAGAGTGCCAGAAGAAAGCAGGAGAGGGAGAGTGAAAGATGACTGACTTCACTGTGTCACTGTGTGACATCCCAGCATGAAGCTCACCCTCTATGATGAGCAGCCGGTGTGTTACAAGTTGCTTTTGATCCTGCTCACACATATACCACCCGCTGTCGTTCTTCTTGACTGGGCTGATCTGAAGGCCACGCCCACCTGGTTTTGCTCGGCCTTGTGCAGGAAACTGATGTCCTGAGACAACGAAAGTTGATCATGATTTTTATCATGAATGCTATTACTCTACTCAACTAATACAATTTTATTGTCAACTAATAACTAATACTAATTTATAATTTTATTTACTTATATTACATGACTTTAAAAACAGTTTTGTGTACTGTTCTGGTTTGTTGTTTGTATATTCTGGACTGTGAGCAACTCTTCTTAGTGCACTTCTCACTGGCTGTATTGTATGTACTGTATTGTATTGTTGTATTATTGTATCATTTCGTTACACTGTGCTGTGTTGACTGTCTTAAGCCGCTGTTGCACTCAGGGGATCAATAATGTATCTATCTATCTAACAGTACAGAGCCATGTGAAGTATATTAACAACCTGTCCCCACAACGACAGCAGGTGATATTGACAAATCATAGCTTCCTGCAAGAAAAAGCAACATTTCTCTTCAAAGCCAGAGAGCTCTAAAAGTGACCCACCAACAGAATCAACCACCGTAATGGCGGAGCAGTGGCACTGTGGATAAGGATCTGCGCCTGTGGCCGGAAGGTTGCTGGTTCAAATCCCATGGCCGGCAGAGGAATCCTACTCTGTTGAGACCCTGAGCAAGGCCCTTAACCCCACCTGCTCCAGGGGTGCGGTATAAATGGCTGACCCTGCGCTCTGACCCCAAGCTTCTCTCCCTGTCTGTGTGTCTCAGGGAGAGCAAGCTGGGGTCTGCAAAAAGACGAATTCCTAATGCAAGAAATTGTATAGGGCCAATAAAGCGATCTCTTATCTTAATGTCTTTACCTTTGCGGTGGCTGCCGGATTTGTCGATAGTGAACATCAGGCTATAATCGTTCCCATTTGAAGAGTATTTCCAACTGGTGCTCCTATGAGGCGAGGAGCTGCAGGGAAGATCCAGACTCCTGCTGTTCTCCCTGACGTAGAAAACCTCACCCTGTGCAGGGTGCGCAAAGGCTGCTGGAGAGTGTGAAACAGACATGCACACAACACTTGAGAGATACAACATTTACTGGGACACAAGACATTGACCGATATTGACTCAGATTACAGAAACCCTTTAAAGACTGACTGATTGCAGGGCACACCAGGACAACACACCTTTGTGTGTTCTCGTTTGGAAATAGCCCTTCTCATAACAGATTAAACCTCTTTTTCAAGCCTTCACTGAACAGCAATGTGAACTCTTGCATCCCTACACACTAACACTAGTATTGCTATTAGCATTGGTATCAGTATCAGTATTTCAATTAATATTAGCATTGATATTAATTGATAGTGGCATTGGTATAAGTATTTTAATTAGTATTATTATTAGCAATGATATTAGTATTATTGTGCTCACCAATCCACAACAGGAGAAGACAATCCTCTCTTCTCACCATTTTGCTAAATTTCAGCACCACTGTGGTCTGTAGGAAGAAATAGAAAAAAGAAAGTTGAGGTTCAACAGTTGAAGGGGCGCTCACCAGTGAGGCAGGAAGAGAGAGCAGCATCATCTTTCCCCTCGCTTGAACAAGACTGAAGCTTTTCCTGAAGTCTGAGCGCTTTCAAGATTAGTGCACTGATTCACAGGGAGCGGAACATGAGTTTCCATCTGCAGTCCCCAGCCAGTTTGGTTTTCATCAGAAGGTGCATATTCGTTAGCTTCGGTCCTTTCGAATTGATGGGAAGCAGAAACATCGAAAAAGCCCCCTAATTTCTCCTTCTGAACATTGAAACAGAATTGTCAGTAATACGTTTAAGAAAATAAGGTTCCAAAATGAGAGGTGGCTATTGGGCTCCATCTAACTAATTAACCCAAGATGCCAGGGTGTCTGCTTCAGCCCAGTGGCTGGGTTGGTTGTTTCACACTCCTACAACCCTTTGTGTAAAGCCCTGCCTCCGGTCCTGATTGGAGGAGCTCGCCCAGCCATTTCTTGAAGGAAGCAAGGGGAACGGCTGCAGCAAAATGGCGGGTCCTGCTCGTTTCACACTCTCACAACGAAGCGCCGCCTAGTCTCGGTGTTACATTTCAAATGAACTTCCTCAAAGCTTCCTCTTGTCCTTTCTGCAGATGAAAAGGTTAAAATCACCCAGCCTCGGAGAGTTGTTTCGCCTCCATGATCACAATCCCTTAAGGTGGCTTATTAGGCAAATTAGAAGCCTGTTTGTGAACCGGCCAGAGAGCTGTAGCAAATACAGTAATAAGTTACTTTCCCATAATTCAAAGTTTGCTTTTAACTATAGCTCTGAAGTCTCTTCCTCGTAAGATCTATCTGTCAGTAGCCAGACAATATTTGAATAATTCAGTAAAAATTTCATCAGGAGGGATTCCCAGTATAATATTATATGTTTTAACATTTTGGTCACGCTTTGCAAAAAATGACTTTATGCAGTTTTGTTTTCCTTTGGTGCATTCAGATATGGTTATCTTCTTTTAACGACGAACTGAATTCAAACCCGAAAATACACGTTTTGACTCTTTAGTCAAAATAATTTAAAAAAAAACAGGGGTGGAATTAAATTTGTGCTCCTCTTACAGACCATCCCCAGTTTGTTGAAGTTAATTTGTTAAAGTGACTTCCTCTTTAACCCAGAAACAGCTAAACCAGTAGTGTCAAACAGTTGTAATAAAGATTCATTTTACACTATAAAAAATGGAAATTCGAACAACATACAGTAATTGATCTTAAAAACAGCACTGAACGACTTCCTATGTTTTCTTCTGGAGTCAACATGCTACTTTTTCACCTTGAAATCTGTAAATCAATCCATCTTACTGTTTCTTCTTGTGGTCTGTTAACAGGTGTGCAATGTTTCTGAGATTCAGAAATATAATACCACTCCCTTTGAAGTTTATTTAAAACTAAAAGTGATGCAGTCCTCAAAATATAAAATTACTGTGTACACGGTTTTCACTTAAAATAATTGACTATTTTTTTTACTTGTTAATATTCTTATGGTTATTCTTAATTATATTCTTGATTTAACACTATTACAGTTCTGCTTTTGAATACGTATTCACATTCCATTGTATTCTTGTTTTATTTTAACACGTGAACATAGTTTAGTTATGTAATACTGGAAACATAGTCATTACTTTGATAAAAAATATTATGCATGTAAAATCAACAACAACAACAACAACAACAATAATAATAATAATAATAATAATAATAATAATAATAATAATAATCTCTTAAATATCTGCTTCATTTTATTGGTACATTTGGTATTCGGGGATTTAATTTAAAAAAATAATGATTGTTTTATTATTTATTATTTGAGTTCCCCATTACAACAGTGATCATTTCTTTAAAAATTAGATGCAACTACATTCTGTCGCCAATACCCCTTCGCCTCTCGGGCATGACGTCGCATACAAAAATTGTGCTTCTCTGGTGAAGGTGAATAGCTCAGGGCGAAAAAAGAGAAAATTAAACTGCAAAAACAGGGTTGAAAAGTTTTACTTTTAAAGAGAAACTGCACTTCTTTGTACAAATTGTAGGTACAACACGCTTTGTTATTTTTCTTTGTATTGATACGTGACGCTGCGATGTGCTTTGGTTGATTTTAAAGCAGAAGTCTCTTATTTCGTGATCGTCAATTGTTTTCTGCTGGTTTTAATAAAAGGAATAAAGTCGAGTTTCTGTTCTGAAGTCCTACAGGCCTCATTTTTTTAGTTTCTCGGTATATTACTGAAACCATTGAGAGGGGAGACGAATTAAAACAAGGAGAAATGGGGAAGAAAGACGAAAAACGGAGAACAAAGGGAAAAATGGAGATGAAAAGAGCAAAGAAACTTGATCACGAACCGGGGTGTAGAAATCAACCGCTGAGCGCGAGCTTTGTATTCAAAATAATAACTATAATTCAAGAGAAAAGTGGATTAAAAAGTAAATCTGAGATCAAAACTCGTAAGGCCGTTTCTAGCATCTGTTTGAAGTCGCTATAAACTTGCTAAAGCGTAAATTAATAACATGTAGATTTTAGATTGAGTATCTCGATCTTCATTGGGTCTGTGCTGAGATGGCGCCGTAAATTAATTAAATATCTTGTTTGTTGTAGAAGTTGTGTTGGGGAAAACCTGTGGTGTACACTTTATCAGAGGTACTGTAGGTAATTAGTCAATAGTAAATTTAACACAAAGATGCTAATTCTACATATTCTGTACATGAGCGCAAATATTGTATATAGTACGTAGCTCACTTAATTATTTTCTAGAATTTTTAGATTAATTTATTGTTCTCTTTATTTCTACTGTTGTGCAGTGCTGTTTCGATTTAAGGCATCATCGCAGATTAATGATTTATCTTAGATTTCTATATGCAATACTTAATCTAAGATAAATCTTAAATCTGCAGGGGAAATTTTTGAACGTTTCTTTAGACCATAATAGAGCCGGCATTTCCCAGCTCGTACCTGCGTGTCTTCAACTTTGAGCCATTAGCCTTACCATGAAGCTCGAAATGTAAACTTTATACACAGAAATAAGCATTTTTAATCTTTTTTTTTGTCAGGATATCTGCAAGTACGCTTTTGACTGCAACAGACCATTTCTAATTGTTAAAGATAAGGTCACAGAAATACTCAGCCTATACATCGTTTCGATTAAAGGAGAAGTCGTTACGTTTGATTTGATTAACAAACAACAAAGCCAATGTTAATGAGATTTGTCTTCGTTTTCAGCATTTCCTACTTTGTCAAGTTAAACGCAGGTGTAACATACATGCAGTATGCAGACTACAGAGCTACACAGCTGAAGAGCTGAGCCACATCATAATGTTCGAAGTCGCTGTCACACCTGGTTAATTGTATTAACAAAAGAGGCAGTAACAATATTATTGAAATTACCGTCCGTGCACAGTCCAGGAATGCGAAGCTGGCAGCCGGGCGGGCAGGATCAAGAGCACAAATCTTCTCTCCCTGCCACTCGGCTGTGACACACGCCGATTTCACGCACCGCTCCCTCCCACGGGCGCGCGAGAGAAAGAGAAACCGAGTCACAGATGCTTTCCAAATGGCAGTTTTGTAGGGCTGCAGAAAACTGACAAAACTGCCTTCCAGATCTTACCAACACGACTCGTTTGTGTTTAAATCAACAATAATATTTCTTTCTTGCATTCCATGCTCAAGATTCTGTCGTCCGCTGCTTCTTCAGCATCTTATTCATATTTGTAACCCCCAACAAAAAAAAAACAACAACATATTTCTTAGAATACTGGCCAAAACGCACAAAAAACACAACAGCCACAGTCCGGTAACTTGTACCAACTAAAGCGACTACCAGAGATAATTGTGAGCATTAGTTCTGGTAACATGGTTGGGTTTGAGGACTTTATGAAGGGATTCTCACGAACTGCAGTTTGACTCCCTCTGTCGTTGAGTTCGATAACACCGGGTAAAAAGGACACGTACTTGGATAGTTACTGTCGTACATGTATGTTCATGGTCGCTTTACATTGATTCCCCGTGATTCACATTCCTTTGCGCTGTGTATTGTTTATAATCATTTCTGTATGACTAGAAATAAAGAAACACTCAAAAAAAAAAGAAGAAGGTGTCGTTCGTTGTACCTTATATGTCTGACGCAAAGTGATGAACTCACCTGAAACAGCAGTGACGGTGAACTCTTGGCTCTTTCAATCCCATATTCAATGGAGTAGCTGGAATCATATGTCTGTCCCTGGGTTACAGACCCCACAGCTGTGGTCTTTGGCGATCCAACAAGGTTACTTTTTAGGTTTATTTACAATAATTTCACATGGCATGATCATTAGTGGAAGTGCTTGTGCAATTATTATGATGTGTTATTCTTATTACTACTGGCAGAAGCAGGAAACTGTGGTTTCCTTAAGCAGAATTGATTACAATACCTCTGGTGTCCTGGGTGCTTTCCAGTTTGGCCTAGCTTACCTGCATCTCCCCTTTAACTGGATTGTTACTCTTCAACTCAGTGAGAGCATCTTGACTAATCTTTGCCTCTCCCCATTGACTGAAGTGGCCCTGCTACTCTTCTGCTTTCCACTTAAGGAAGAGCAACTCAGTTCCACAATAGTTTCAACCACTAGTTACTCTTCTGCTTTCTCTACTGAGCAAGAGCAGATTATCTTCTCTTCATCCCCCCGCAACTGCAGCAGCTCTCTTCCTCTGTCCTTCCCTCCAGCAAGAGCAGATCAGCTATTCTTCATTTCTTCTCTTCGACTGGAGAAATCTCCCTCCACATGTAGTCGTTCTGTTGCCACATGTCCCACTGGGGGCAGCTGTGTCTCGGTGGTGGACAAAGTGAGTCCACTCATTTAGCACAAATCTGTACAGGATCTTTCAGGATCCCAAGGATAATATGGACCTACAACTGGAATAACTGATAGAATAAAACATATAATCAAGTTAAGCCACCCAGGCTCAAATAATTCCTTCGTTGGTCTAAGAAATGTGTTTAAACTATAGTAGCAATTTGTTGTAACTTAACATTGGTAACTTAAAACAATACAGTATATTGAGGTAGAAATGAATCACTGATGCTGCTCAGGAAGCACTTTATTGAAATTTCACCAGGTATTCAACCCTAAGATATTGTAACAATTCAGACAAAGGGAATATATACAATAAACAAATCTGAGATGTATATACTGTACACCACTCTCTCTCTCTATTTCACATGCTGCACACTCTTACGAAACACTCTTTCCCTGTCCCGTTTCTCAGTCTGGTTTACAATGCTGGTGCTGGAGTCAGACACTTCTCAAGATCCAGGCTCCACAATTCCTCAGAAAAAATCCCACATTGTTACACTGGTGGTTTTAATCAGGGTCAGGTAGGGTCCATATGAGTTTCAGGGCCACTTCCACATCCTACTTAAGCACTAAGCTCTACAAAGTGTATAGGAAATAGCCGCAACGGCCATAGTACAGCAGAGACATACTGTACAGTTCATAGGCTGGGTCCATCCCAAAACATTGATATCCGTGCAGCTGAAGTATTTATTTCCATCACGATCGTCATCCCTCCTTTTAAGGGCGCTCTGACCCTTTGGTATTTTAGTTCATGATGTGCACCTGCTGCCTATTTTGTCTGTCATTATTCAAGCCTGGCTTTCCCGCTATTCCTGGCTCAGCATTGGAAGATGGACGCCCAGAAGCCCACCTACCAGCAGGTCCAAGAGAGACCCGACGGCATAGGCTTCATCACGGCATCCTGACCATTTGAGTCCGGGGCTCGGGGCACCTGGCTCGTTATCCTGGTTTTATCTACCTGGTTCCATGATCCTGTTCCGGATTTTAACCACTGTCTCTGATGTTTCTGCTGGTTCCTGGACCCTGGACTGCGCCAGGGATTTCCACCCTTGGACTGTTTGAACTTGTTTGCCTGCGCCATGCCCCCCGAGCACCGGATCACAGTCGTCACACCCCCCTGTCTGTCAACCCGTCCTGATCCTCTACGTCTTTTCCCTGTTGTCCTTCTCCACTTACTTCCGGATTATACCGTCTGCATAGGGTCCTAAACTATGCTTCATGGGATCCTGGACCGGCTCCCGTTACAATTGCAGTATCCCCCCAAAGTACTGCTCCTTTTGTGACAAATTCCCTCTGTCTCGTGCAGCCTCTCTCTCTCTTTCACTTCTACACTCTATCTCACAGTCTCTATTTCCCTTTCTCTCTGTGCACACACACACACCATCACACTTACACGCATCCCTCTCTGTCTCCACTCACGCACAATCGTTCCCACCCCGTCACACCCTCTCTTCAGTAAACCGGGCGCTTCTGGGAGTGGGCATTCTCTCTCCGCCTTCCAAAGGTGCTGTTCATGTTGCTGCTGCAATAAAAAAAATAATTTTATCAGTACTGATTATTAATTATGAGTATTGAAATAGACACAATTGCAGCTACTCTATGACAAAAAAATCTACTTGCAGCATTAATATGATTAACATTATTATTCGTGGTAGAGGTTTTAGCTTTGCTACATCTTAAATCAGTTTAAGTGCTTGTTCAATTATAATATTTAATCTATTAACAATTATAGAAGCAACAGTGAAAGTAGTATTTGCAACATACTCATATTTAAGAAATGTACTTATATGTAAGATTAGTAATATTTGAAACCACAGTCACAGAAGTAGAAGACGTGCAAAAGACAGTAGCAGTAGTAGTGTCGAGAAGAGTATTACTAGATATATTCGTTGTCTGATGTGGACTGTCTGTGGGACTCTTGTTTATTCTGAGAAGAAAAGAAGAAAAAAACAACAGTGGATGTTAACGGACAATGTTTTCTCGCTTTACTGCTACAAGGAAAATGTACAACTTTCAGTTTTCAAAGGGCAGCGGGGAAGACACTGTTCACATATTTTGCCTTCACCTCCAGTGCCGCTAATGTGACTATGAACCGCACCGACACCAGAGGGCAGCAGTGATTGATTAGACAGCACCAAGGCACAGGTCAGGACTGGAGTGAGCCTTACAGTCATGGGGTCAATTATGTCATGGCTTGGGACAGACTTGACTTCCCACGTCCAAGTTGGAAGTTGGCGTCTTAACTGCTGCAGCCTCAATTCACCCAATGCAAAATACTGCACAAAAATTGTCACAGCTCTGCTGAACTAAAATGTTTTTATTTTCCTTAACTACATCCTTTTGTAACCCTTAGTGTCGCCTTCATTTCTTGCCATTTCTCACAAACTACGTAGTGACAACTTAATGGTTTTGAAATATGAAGCACATACCAACGCTGGTGCATTTACCTGCAGCCTCCTGTTCTTCACTATCAGAGCCACAGTGAGGATGGTGAGGATGATCAAGAGGATGGACCCCACAGTGATCACCACTAGAACCCACAGCTCCATTGTCATCCCGAGGATTGAGACAGAACTTGGCTGGACTGAACCAGAGAGAGCGAGTGTTTTATCAGATGCCTTGATGGGCTGGGCCTCACTTTGTATCACTTAATACAATTGACTTAGCAGTTTTCATCAGAAAGCATTATTGAATGACTGGACATTGCAGTGCACAGCATAGCACAGACAAAGCAATAGATGGGGATATGCAAGACACAGATTAATTTGATTCTGCATTTACCTTGCTACAGGTAAAGCACACGAGAGAGATTAATGCATACAGTATATGGTTAGATACATGGGCCATGATACATAGAACTACAAATACAAGTAAAGAGATCTAAAGATACTCTTACACAGCAGGTACAGAATGCATTCACACTGAAACACACCATACCTAACTCAACTATATCAATAGTTGCTATGTCAGCATCTCCAATTGGACATTCCAGCTTTCCTTGGTATGAAGAACTTCTCTCTCTGTTCCCTTCCTGTGGCCTCTGAGTCTGAGTCCCATTGACCAGCAGTGATGTCAGCCTATCTGAGGTCTCGCCTTCAATTGTGCAACGCAGCTTCAAATTTGTGGATTGAATGTCTGGCTTTCGGGTAAGAGAGGAGGCTGAAACAAAGAGGAAGAGGAAGCTTACAATGCCCGTACCTATAACCATGCAGGGAATGAGTGAAAGAGAGAGGACAAATAACAGGAAATGCTACCGGGAGAAGTTATGGAAATACACCATCCAGAAAGAACAGGGGAGCTCTTAACTTGTCAGCTGATAAATTGCTGTGACAGGTAGGCCTGTCAGTGTAGCACAACTGCAGGCCCTCTCTGTCCCTATACTGTAGATGAGCAAAAAGTGTAGAGAACATTTGTGATTTGAAAATGTACATGAAACACCATAACTGTCAATTTCAGCTACTACCCAGGCCAACTGAACGTCAGTACTTGAACTCACCTGAATGACTGCTGTGCTCCATGCCTCCAGGAGCTCCTTCCACCTGCAACGTGACAGTGGAGTTGATCGTCCCCTCCTTGAAACTCAGAAAACAGCAGTAAATACCTGACTGCTCTGGTTTCACCTGCAATCAATGAGGCAATCAATAAATCAATCAACCCCTCCGTCATGACTGAATCATCTGGCTTTTTGGGAGGTGAATTCTGGCCAGTGTCCACCTCCATTCTGCACTATGATGTCTTGTGACATCACCCAATAGCACTGAAGCCCCAAAGTACTTAAAATATTCCTAATAATACCTGGGAAATGTTCAAAAGCACTTTATAAGGGCAAATAAAATATGGTTGTACAGTCTTAGAACCAAGCCTAACAGATTAATACAGACCCTAATGTAGACCCCAGAAACACATCTACTGTAGCACACAAATACAAGTAGAGATTAACATGACCCTATTATAGATTCCAGAGACAGACCTAACACATAGAGATTAATACAGACATTAATATAGACCCTAGAGACACAACTAATGCAGAGAGAAATTACTCAAATTTAGTATAAGGCAGGGATAGATAGATACCTCATTCAGAGAAATTGAAAGGTCAGTGTACAACTTTTCCTGAGAAATGTTCTGGATTCCCTTCAGCTTTGTCTCATTCCAACACAGCCCTGTTTCACCTGTACTACGCAGAGACAGGAGGGGATGCTGTGAGGACTCAATCTTCCACCCTCCTCTGATGAAGGACAGATGACTTAACATGTTGGAGACAGAGGCCGAAAGTTGACAGGGCAGTACGACAGTGTCTCCCTCCTTAATTCTCAGGACTGGCTGGGTCAGGGGCTTAATACCTAACAGAGACAGAATACGGAAGGTTTAACACAGACTGACATGCCGACCTGCTAATTCACTGCACTTACAGTATTTAACACCATAGAGAGAGCAGGAGAGAGAGTGTAGTATCTGCACCAAATGATTTCCAGAAGAAACATGTTATATAGAGATTGCAAAGGGAAAGTGTAATGAAAAGGATAAAGGATGGACTGAATTGTTAAATAATTAAAGTTAACGTCACTAACATAAGTGTGCGTTAAACCACTGGTGTCACCAGCTGTGTAAGCTCATGAGAACACAAGAATTGTTATAAACAAGAGCACATTGACACATCTAGCATGTTTTATTGCTACCTGCTAATTGATCTAACAGCCTCTTTTATCTTATTCTTTAAATAACCGCTTAATCAATGCACTTTTATCGTATTTTTCACCCCAAAGCGTTTTACATATAAGAGGGGACCCGACTTCATGTACCACTGAGGTGTACCCCTCATGGATTGAGGTGTAGCCATCATTCTGCACCAGCAGCCCCACTACACAGCAGATCAGGTAGAATGAGAAATTGGTTCATCAGTAGCATTAATGGGGAGCTATAAGGAGACCAGACTGTACAACCCAGAGTGGAATTCAGTCAGGACTTGTCTTTCACTGTAGACGTTGAGGAGGTCCACTGGGTTACCTCTGTTAGTTGGGGAGGAGGGGGAGTAATGAGATACGTTTACAGTTTAGACTCCCTGCTTGCAGACTTTCACTTCCAGGCAGAGGGTGGCAGATATTAATCATTTTCCAAAAGTATGTTTACTTGTGTCAGTGCTGCTCTTTCCAAGTCAGGTTATACAGATGGAACATGAGGTGGTTTTATCTTAAGCAGGGAGTGTATAACCCCCCACCCCCAAGATGCAAGGCAGAATCACCCCTGCTATTTACACATAACTTTTGTTTGTAGAAGTACAACTTAAAGACACATACTGTACCTAAGACATATATATTCAGTGTTGCCTCAAAGGCATTGTCTTCAATCTGACACTTCCATGCTCCGTGGTGGGTGTGGCTTACACCTTTCATTTCCATATCCCCCTCCCCCCAGCTCTGAGCATCTGTCCCATTGGGCCACAGCCACTTCCGTCTGGGCGAGGATCCGCCCTCAACCTGACAATGCAGGATCACATTGGAAGACTGCAGGAGTGGGCTTGGGGGGTCGGCGGACACTGAAAGAGAGAGAGGCTGGCCTCAATACACTGAAGAGTCACTGAATGACAGGCTAACATTGAACTTTGTAGTTTGAGAAAGGGATAATACAGTCACTGACAGACTGGACCTTGCAGTACATCAACACAATGTGAGAGAACGACGTTACAGAGAAAAAGCTAAGAATAACAACATGTTATGGTCCTGCTGTCTTCTCTCTGTTAGACTGAGTCAGACAGCGACTAACACTGACACAAAAAGGCAGACTCCACTGTGTATCTCAGACGCTGGCGGTGGGATACTCACCTACTACAAGTAAGAGCTGGTGCTCTGTCTGTCTCCCACCCTGGTCACACCGATAAAACCCAGAGTCTCCCTTCTGGACCGAGGAGATCCGGAGACCGCGGCCATTTATCCTGGTTCTGCTTTGCAGATGTGTACCTTGCCCTGAAGCAGAAAACACAAGAAGAAAAACATCCCATGGGGCGTTAGGGTTCGACATTGCACACAGAGGTTGACAAGATCAGCTTAGAGGGCGGCAGAAATAAAATTCAAGGGAATAGTAGGTAATGAAAGGAAAATGAGTTTCATTTGGGTGTTTGGTAAGGAAGAGACCTACAAGAACTTAGGCTAAAGAATAAGTCTTCCACATTAAATATTAGCAGAGAAGAGGTTTCATAAGAAAGAACATTAAAATAGATGTTAGGGTATCCCACTGTTCTCCTTCCCAATACTGGTCTCCTAGTGATATATGATGCTCATATTGCAACCATTTGAATCCTCCAGGCTTACATATTCAGTGTTGCCTCAAAGGCATTGTCTTCAATCTGACACTTCCATGCTCCGTGGTGGGTGTAGTGTGGTGGTGGGGGTGGGTGTGGGGTGTGATAGAGGTTCTATTAACATAGATTAATGTTAACATTCTAATATTTGTCTATCATATCTTCAGTGTTTTCTTTCTTATCTTTACCTACATTGTTTCAGTATAACCACAACGCTACAGCATGCAGACTGAATGCCTGTGAATTTGGAGAACCATGATCCCCATGCTATACAAACGTCATTCAGCAGACCCCTTCAAGAGCTCCTCAGCTCTACAGAGTTCAGGATGGTGATGTGCTCCCTTCGGCGGACTGAGAAATGCTAGATGTTACAGTATAATGACAATCTTTGAGTGCTCAATCTTAGTTTCATTCATACTAATTAGTTAGGAATTGTATTCGAACTTTGTACATTCATCAGTTTTGAAGATACATACGAGAAATCGATATTGACAAAGGTGATGAAAATGATTTCCCTCATTTTTAAATAAAAGTTTAGACACAGGACATGTGTTTAAAGTTTTACCAAGAGACAGTATTATACAAAACCACCTTCTAAAAGATATACTGCATGTTGCATTCAGTCCCACCAGTAAAATTGGAGTCCAGTCCTGACTCAGAGTGTGGTGGGGATGATGGGACATAGACGGTCACTATTTTCAAGTGTCCTACCTTTGCGAGTTGCACCACTTCTTGTGTTAGTGGAGAGTATCAGAGTGTATTCCTGGCTTCCTGGTGTTCTGTATTTCCATTGGATGTCAGGTGTGTCCGTGTCCACGCCACAGGGGAGGTCCAGATTGCGGCTGTTTATTACAGCATAGAACACATCGGCATATGCATAGTGTAGAAACACTCCTGTAGAATCATAGAGAGAAGTCAGGAGACGAGAATAACGCCAACAATTACTTGGGGACACAAGCGTTCCATAATTGTGGACCTCTGATTGGCTGAAAAGACCATGTGAGAACTTTAGCATTCTATAATTGTGGACCTCTGATTGGCTGAAAAGACCATGTGAGAACTTTAGTGTTCCATAATTGTGGAACTCTGATTGGCTGAAAAGACCATGTGAGAACTTTAGTGTTCCATAATTGTGGAACTCTTATTGGCTGAAAAGACCATGTGAGAACGTCAGCATTCCATAATTGTGGAACTCTGATTGGCTTAAAAGACCATGAGGGAGTTACAGCATTCTATAATCATGGACCTCTGATTGGATGAAAGGGCAATGTGAGGATTACAGCAAAGCATACTCATGGACTTGCTCGATGACTGAAAGGACTCCACATTAACACTGCATTTAAAGTCTATCAAACTGAAACTCACCAAGACAAAGTAGTGGGCAGATCTCTCCTCTCATCATTTCTGATCTGTTCTGTAAGAGAAAAAAAGAGAAATCTGTCTGAACACAAGCACATTTCAGTCTGTAGTTTAGTTTCCTTTCAAATTTACCCTCTGATGGATCATTGGTTTTGATCAATGGAGCTTCCTTTTGAACTTTCTGATCTAAACTATGTGAACCCTTTGTGTAAAGAAATTGATATCAGTCATTAGACCACATTAACTGTTACTAAGCAAATAAGCAGAAAAAAGTGTGTTAACCATGTCTTTCTTTCTTGTCATGAGACAGTAGGGTGGCAGATTTTGTCTGAAATTCATTCTGCAGAAAACCAACTAATGTGTTCTTTCCTGTCTCTCACTCCTCTGTCTTTGTATCTCATTCTTGATGTAAAACCTGCAGACACCAGCCCACACATACAGTACAATTACTCTCTCCTGCATGTCAATGCTGTTAATTTTTGTTAATGGATAATCTCAGCTATTATTCTGTGCTGTGTGAATATTTTATTGTAGGGGCCACTGTGAGAATGTGTCTTTGTATTGCCATTGTTAGTAGAAATATACTTTCACATAGATCCTGTAGAATTGAGAAAGAAAACACAATTCTGTTACAAGCCAGAAAGAAATGAGAAGAAAATTAAATATAAATATATTAGTACAGGTTTCTGCTCTTTTTGCTTACATGAGTATCTCCTGGTTGTGCACAAAAGGACCTGAATCTTTATAGAAAGCAAAACAAATTTAATTGCCGACAACTGCCGACATTTTAAAACGATCATGTTGTGTTTTTTCAGGCACAACCCTAACCAATGAGGGACATGCGTCAGTCTTCATAAATTATAAAACTCATGAAAATGTAATTAAAAAAAAACATTTTACTGAACCAAAACCTTCAAACTTTAAAGCCTTAAATGCATCAATAAAGTTAATACAATTTAACGTTTGAAACCATACTAATTTTGTATCAATGTTTTTAATCTTTTGAATAACATCACCACATACTAATTCTATGAAATGATTAAAAATGTTCATTTAAATGCCAATCTGTTTTATCAGATAATGTTGTTTTAGAAAATAGTTGCAAAAATAAAATTCTTAAAAATGTAGTATTAAAGCTTAAGAAAGTAGGCAATTTAATATTCAACTTGAACCAAAAATGAGTTTCTAGAGGTGTTGTGAGATTGTACATTGCGTGAACATTACTCCGTGACGGTGGAGAGCCCAGAGGAGAGGAGTTTGTACTCACTGCAGACGAGGCGCGCTGGCAGTTCAGGGACGCAGTCGGCACAGGCAAGCTCTGCTTGGAGCGCTTCTCTGAGACTTGGGCTGTACCCTCCCCCAGACGGACAAGTAGGAGTGAGAGCGAACAAGCGAGTGAGAGAGAGAAAGAGGGAGGGAGGTTGGCGCACAGAGCAACGCAGGAAGGTGGCAGTTGAAAGCGGACAGCAACAGGAAGAAACGGTAGAAACAGCAAGAGAAAGCAGAAAGCTAGACTCTACGGCACATTTCCATGACACTGGGGTGTGGGGTATTACCAGATTGTCCCTGCAAAAAAAGCTGGCTTTATTGCTTTATTTGTTTTCAGGAAAATGCTTGTTCCCTAGTAATATTGTTTCCTGAATGATTGCACAAATCATTAAACATGGATCTGTCTGTAAACCCACATGCCTAGGGACACATGGGTACAGCGCCAGTTCCTAAGGACTAGAGACCACAAGGGTTTCCTCATACCTGAGTCTTTGATGACCAACCAGAACTCATCTTTTGCTTAGTTGCACAGCTTGCAGACATTCTCTTCTCTTAAGAATCTGCAGCTGTAAAGAGATCTATAAACCCTGATGGACAACAGTCCTTGAAGACCAGGTGTGGGTGTCTCTTGGCCTTCGTTAAGTCAAATTATGGCTGAGGCAGAATGAAAACCCACCAGCATCATGGCTTTCCATAACAGAAAGGACAGTGGACTTCAGCAAACTGCAGGAAAGTGATCAGTAGCATCAGCACCCAGACCAGGCCATGGAAAGTCTAGGTATCTTCTCAATCCCAGGCTTTACTTCCAGTCTGGGACTCTGGGTTTCAGAATTCCAGTGTTCTTGGCTGAAACTAACCGGGCCTTCGGCAGGCTGACACAATCTTCATTGCGGGAGTGTAATTACAGTGTCATTCCCGCCTGTCTGCTCATCACAAGACCACTGCAGTTTGGTCAGAAATAAGGCTCAGCAGGTCGAGATGAGAACAAACAAACTGAATGGCTGGCTACAGATGAGAGGAGTGCATCAAGAACAGGGACAAGATTGTCTGGGATTTTAACCCAGGCCATCTCTGACACACAAAGTGATAATCACAACCCTAGACCCGTAGATCCCAATCCTAGTGACCTACACACCTGTTGTGTTTTGTTCCAGTCCAGCGCTCATTTACACAATCGGAAACTCCATTGGTGTAACAATAAGAATGATTTAAACTGTTCTTTTTTTCCCAGCTCATAAACATGTTGAAGCTTTAACCATTACATTTTGTAAGTGAAAGAAAATTGCAAACTTGCGACTAGAAACAAAATGCAAACATTCCAATAAACTGACTTCTTCGATCAATTATGGCTTCAATTATCTACTGAAGGATGGAATGAAAAACCAGCACCAGGACCAGAACTGGGCAACACTTCTCCAGACCCATGAGCCACACGGCTCAACTAGCCACACTATTATCATCCCATAACTTTGAGTATTCTCAAACCTCAAGACTGAGCGAAGAGATGGGCATTGAGATCTTCAAACTGTCACGATTATAGTTCCCCCTCTTTAAGGGTGCTCCAGCTCTTTCACTTTAGATTTAATTCTGTGCACCTGACCCCTTTTCCCAGCCCACCTTAAAAGCCAGGCGCTGACGTTCATCCTGGCTCTGCATCTGGTTTCCGCACCATGCGAGTCCAGGACCTGGAAGCGCCTGGTCCCGTTAAGGTTTTAATCTCTGTTCCCGTTCCCTGTCCGCCAGTTCCGACCCGGTTCATGGTTTTAATTCCTAGTTTGGATGGATCACCTGGCTATGGATTTATTTTTGTGTTTTTGGATTCCCTCTATGGATTTCTTCTGGATTGTTTGCCTCGGCCACACCTTCCCCGTGCACCAGCGCACTTTGGACACGCCCCCCTGTTTTCAGCCCCGTATCCCTGCATGACCTTTTCCTAGTGTTTCCCACTTCTTCGGATTGTGTCGTCCGCATAGGGTCCGGAAAGAACTGTTCGTTACACAAACAGGCATTCGGAGCAATTACTGCCATCAATTGCGAAGAAAGTTGAACAGATCACGCAGAACACAAACCAGCAAAAACTGGGGTAGGTACAACTGAGCTCCAGTATATGTCTACATTGGGGGCCCTTGCATATTGAACCTTCTAATCTATTCCAGTGTTGTTCACTGGTAAACCCACCTTCTTAATCACATACTGTACTTGAGCTAAATTAATTTAAGCGACCGAGCAACGAGTTTGATTCTTGAATCTTGTAGGTTCGAGACCTTCAGGTCATTGAGGACTCAAGGCTCTCATCAATGTTTTGTTGTAAAATGCCTCTAATATTCTGCATGTAAAATATACCAATAGTGACAAGTAGAGAAAATATTTATTGTGGTTTTCAACATATGCCTGGAAATGAGTCCTTTCTACTGTGCATTGGTTCATTCTGTCTGAGCCTGTGGTGCGTTTGCAGGAACCGCACGTCTCAGCTATTAACATGAAGAATGTAACAGCGTTTCCTGTCCTGAAGAGGCGTCAAACTGGAGATCTTAATCATACTCCTCCCCCAATGGCAGGCCTGCAACTGGGACTGTGTATTCCCCTTCCAAGCATCAGATGTTAGCTTTGTAAGGCAACATTATCACCTTTGCAGATGTGCAAAAGGTTTTGCAATGCAGTGCAAGGGTTCCAGCATTGATGTACAACCAGATGCAGGCTAGGAGATGTTTGATGTGAAGGTCAGAGCAGGAAAGTGTGAAGAAGATAAGGGGCAAGTAAAAGTTTGTGAACCCTTTGGAATGTGAACCCTCATAAAATTTGTGGTCTGATCTTCAACTAAGTCACAATAATAGACAAACACAATCTGCTTAAACAAATAACATACAAACAATTGTATTTTTTCTTGTCAGTACTGAACATTCCGTTTAAACATTCACAGTCTAGGTAGGAAGAAGTACAGTATGTGAACCTCTAGGCTAATGACTTCTCCAAAAGATAGGATTGAAGGTGTGGGTTGGAGGAGCCCCGGCTTATTAAAAAGGCTGGCAAAGGCTGGTTACTGACACAGTCTTAGACCTTAGAACAAGAATTGTAGAGATGCATAAAGCTGGAAAAGGCTACAAAAGCATTCCTAAAGGCCTGGGTGTTCATCAATCCACAGTAAGACAAATTGCCTACAAATGGAGGAAATTCAGTACTGTTGCTTCTCTCCCTAGGAGTGGGCGTCCTGCAAAGATCATGGCAAGAGCGCAGCGTGCAATGCTGAAGGAGGTGAAAAAGAACCCGAGGGTAACGGCAAAGGACCTGCGGAAATCTCTTGAACTTGCAGTCTCTGTTCATGTGTCCACTATGAGAAAAACACTGAACGAGAATCGTGTTAATGGAATGGCACCATGGAGCAAACCACTGCTCTCCAAGAAAAAACATTGCTGAATGTCTCAAGTTTGCAGAAGACCACCTGGATGTTCCACAGCGCTTCTGGGACAATGTTCTGTGGATGAGACAAAAGTTGAACTCCTTGGCAGAAATCCGCACTACGTTTGGAGGAACAAAAGCACTGCACACCAACACCAAAACCTCATCCCAACCGTGAAGCATGGTGGAGGGAGTGTCATGGTTTGGGGCTGCTTTGCTGCCTCAGGGCGTGGACAGGTTGCTATCACAGGGGGGGGCAATTAATTCAAAATTGTATCAAGAAATTGTACAGGAGAATTTCAGGGTAGCGGTCCATCATCTGAAGCTTAATAGAAGTTGGTTCTACCAGTCACTAAATACAAGGGGTCACATACTTTTTCCAGCCTGGGCTGTGAATGTTTAAACGATGTGTTCAGTATTGACAAGAAGAAGTACAATTGTTTCATGACATTAGTTAAAGCAGATTGTGTTTGTCTATTATTGTGACTTAGTTGAAGATCAGATCACGTTTTTATGAGTAATTAATGCAGAAATCCAGGTAATTCCAAAGGGTTCTTTTTCTTGCAGCTAGCTGTAGTCAGAGAAGGTGTAATGGAAAGGATGATAGATATACTGTAGAAATATGAGTGACATGAATGACAATGCAGATCATTAATGGGTCCTTACCTGATCTCTTGGAACATCGACCCCAAGGGAAAATTCCTGCACTCACAAATTAATTCCGCTTTTCCTCCCCTTTCACCGTAACTCCTAATTTGTTCCGAAGGGTATTGAAAAAGATGACTCCATTAGAAAAAGGAAAGGAAATTGAATTTTTCCAAACACATTGATCATTTCATTCCATTGACCATCTAATCTCCACAGCCTTCTTGTCCACAGTCTTCTTAGCCCTATACATTCACCATTATCTCATAACACTGACCACCTGTTTTTATCAGCCTTGCTGTCCACTGATGGATAATCTATACATTTTAACCTGTATGAATCCCTTGGACCTGAGAATAGGTTCACTTAACATAAAACTTACTCATCACAAGTTTCCTGGTGCTTCACTTTGCAGCAAGTCATTAACATATTCTCCTTGTCACCCCAGTAAGTGATTGTCTATACATTTCAAACTAAAAAGCAACAATTGTTAAACTCGTTTAATGTCATGTCATGAACATCATAATTTCAAGATGATGAGCCAAACAAACTGTTCAAGTTCTGTCAAGCAGCCCTTATGCAAGTCCAAGCATGTATATTGCAGCAAAGTAAGTGCACACAATGGGCCTGTGGATTGATCTTTACCATGAAATATTAAACTATACTCCAGTAACTCTTTACAAAAGTGTATTTTATATGATGTGAATGGTTAAGCAGCTTCAAACCTTGTATCTGAGCTAACTAGGAAGGTTACAAAACTATAGATGACCATATGGCCCATCCAACTTGTTTGGCAGTTAATTGATCCAAAGATCTCATCCAGACCAGTCTTTGAATAAAACAGGGTATTGGCTTCAATCAATCAAAGTTTATTTATCAAATGCAAAGCAATACAGCATGCAGCAGTAGTTGCTGGCAATGATAGATAATAATGTAATAGAAAATGAAAAAAATAAACTCAGACAAAACTCAATATAAATAGAGCTGCGATGGACATAATGTCTCGCATACACCCTGGACACAAGTACTGCAGTGTGCCGAATACAATGAAAACAATGTCCATGTTGCCATTATGGATGATCTGCTGAAGGTGCTGCAGCTTGGCTATTTAGCAGTCTTATTGCCTGGAGGTAGAAGCTATTACATAATCTGTTGGACTTTGACCAGATGCTGCGGTACTGTTTACCGAATGGTAGGAGAGAAAAGAGTTTGTGACTGGGATGACTGGGGTCCTTGAGAATGGACCTGGACTTCATGCTTCAACAACATGGCTGGGTAGCATGTTCCAAATACCCGTATAGCTGGAGTGGATTATTCAGATCGTGGCTCCACAAGCTGAAGAATTCACTCCACAGAATGGAAGCAAAATCATCGTTGTCTTCCCTGGCCAATACCAGCACCAGAACTGGATGGGAATTAAGGAGACTGACATGGCCATATTAGGATTCTACATGCTGGATCCTGGATCCAAGAATCAATCCGAGAGGGATCCAAAACTCATTTTCAAGGCAGTCAATGCATTCAAAAAATCATTGAAAACTTAATTTCTGTTGGACACAGAAAGGTTAAGTGAAGTGTCACATGTAAAAATATTTTTATACGGCTTACATCAGCACATACAATCATAAGATTACAAGTACCTTATTACAGTTTGCTTGAAATGTTGACTGTCCTAAAGAGTGATTCCACTATAATCTGTAAGGAAAAGCTATTTGTTTTTAAAGCTAGTTTCCTAAATATCTTTACAGCATCTTTGCCCTAGACGTTACCAAATTTCCCAAAGCAAAATAACTCTGAGTAATCATCTATGAATTGAACAGATTGAAGACGTAAACTTTTCCAAAAGTGCACAAGTGCTGTTTCAAGATAATTCTGGGTGAAATTAAAGAGGATTTTTAATTTTTCCCTTCATGCACTAGGACAACAATACAATCTACCTCAGCTGAGTTCTTCTTTGGTGAGACAGACTTAACAGGATCCTGGTGCACAATAGAAATGTAAAACAAATTCTGACATGTGCAGCTGAGGTTTTTCCATTTCAAATTTGAAGCTTTTGTTTTCTGTGCACTAAGCTTCCATTAGCGCTCCATAACTGTTTTACCATGGCAAACATGCAATGCAGTCATGGAAAAGGTATGCCTGAATAAGGTAAGCAGTGTAATTATTCAAATAATTCAGACTTAACCGACCGCATATCCCCGACTCCGGCATAGTCCAATATCTAAGAAGAGTTTCTGGGTATTGCCTTCACAGATCCAGCGTTGGGTTTTGCTGCAGTCCAGATCAATCCAATTGTTTAAGGAATTGGTTTTTGGATAGGCAGCCACACAGTTCCCGTTTCTGTTCAGTTTCTCCATCTTATTATTCCTCCAGTACCTGAAACAGACCAATGTAACCTCACTATAAACACAGCCACATGGTCTGTCAGCATTGCAGAACAATTCTTTACTCGGTTCTTCCACATGTACAGAGGAGAACACAGCCCACACAGTCTGTTTGTTCAGCATGCAGAACAAAATTTCTTCAGCATGTACATGACCTAGTCTGAACTCCTCACAATGGAAAAAAGCCACAGAGCCACAGAACCTGTTAGCATCTCCAAACAAAAACTCCTCTAACATTTATACTACACGCCAGGAGCCATACAACCCTACAATTCTCAACTCAAAACACTTTACAGGTCATGAGGACTCCTTTCCACCACCACCAATGTGTAGCCATAGCTGGATGATGCAACAGCAGCCGAAGTCACCATACACAGGCTCTCAGTGGGGAGGAGAACACAGTGATGAAGCCAGTTCAAATTTGGGGATTATTAGGAGGCTATGATTGGTAAAGGTCAGAGGGAAATTTGGCCAGGGGTAACACTCCTACTCTTTCCAAGAAATGCTCCGAGACTTAAATCACAACCTCGATTACACGTCTCATCCAGAAGACAGTGCCGGTTTACAGAATACTGTCCCCAAAACTAGACTAGGGCGTTAGGAGCCACACAGACTGCAGAGTGAGTGCCCCCTACTGGTCCCAATAACACCTATTCCAGCAGCCACGTTAGCTATCCAATCCAAGTACTGGCCAGGCTCACACCTGCTGAGCTTCAGTGGGCTGCCAGTTGTGAGTTGTAAGGTGCCTCTGGAGGAAGCGGAACTGTTTTCCCAAACTGGAGGAGGTAAAGGTACAAGGAAACCAATTTTTGCAGACCTTTACCAAAACAGAGCACCGTAGCCTTCTCATAGAACAGTAAGTGTCCCCCACAACACCAAGACACAGGAAACATCCTGCACACACTGATGCACTGCACAATCCCAGCTTCTGCTAATTAATACCATCTATAGTTAAAGACTAGGAAATGATAGACAGACCCTTGTGTGTGCCCTGTGCATATTAATCTACTGCTCATTGAGCTTGGACCAGTTATTACAATAACTCTTACCCGCCAGACTCTCTACTGCCATCCACCCACAGGAAGGTCCCCTTTTCTGCTGTATCGGTCAGGCCAATCCAGGAAATCTCGCCCATCGTCTTTACGTTCGTGAAGTTCTGGACACAAGATGCAGAATTACACACCTTTAGACTCTCTGTGTCAGATCAATAAATGTATACCTTTGGTGACTTGTTTTTGTTTAAGAAGAAGTAGAGTTTCACATATGCAATTGTACTGAATGGCTAAAGGAGGAGTGGCTGAAATCAGTGTGCAGTGTGATACTGCTGCCCTCTAGAGACAGTAGTGGTTTACTGCATTCAATGTTCCATATTGGATATTTGTTGATTAATGGGGTTATTTGATTGAGCGCTGAGATGGAACAACCAACATGTTGGGGTCTCCATGACGTCCAGGACTGGGAATCCCTGATGTACAGTAGTACATACAGGGGGAAAATGATCAATGTCTCTGTCTCTCCGTCCTCATTACTCTCCAAGCCTTCTTCACCCCATTCTCCTGCAGTTTCTCCCACCTCCTCTTCAATAATGTTATACCTTACCTGCTCCTCCGCACTCTCTATAATCACTAGGTCTGCTCCCCGGTTTTGGCAGTCAGCACGGCTGTCGGCCCAGGTCTGTGAAGCTTTGGAGAAGTAGTAACACTTGAAGTTGAAGAGCACCCAGCCTGGTTGACAGGGTTTACAGACTCTCTCTACAGTGGAGACACAGATAAGGACAGTGGCCACATCAGTAGAGCTCTCTGCAGCAAACTATCATCTCTTCTCTGTACTGCTGTCTCCAGTTCAGCTTTCCACAATCAGACTCTGTGATTTCTCCGTGGGAGGCTGAAACCAAGGAAAATAATGCTTTGAGTGAACAGAGAGTCGTCCAGTGGTCACTGTGGTGCGACAGAGTTGTTACTACTACAAGTGTGAAGTGTTTCCTGCCCAGCTCACTTATTTGGGATTCCAGGGCCTCTTTCTCGCTCTGTAACTTGTTGTAGATAGCGGTCAGGGTGCTGTGGTTCACTTGGAGCTGATCCAGTTCATCCGTCAGGAGGGACAGGCGGAGATTTGCTTCACTGGCACGGCGAGAGCCTGTGTTATCTGTGGACGGGAGGATTCTTTGCTTTACCGAGAGACACTTGCGCACACACACAAACACCCAGGCCGTGTCATATATCACATGTTCTTTGCCAGGCATGGGGTGCGATTCCGATAACTCACATAATTCTACCATGTGTGGCAAAGGATAACACCATGCGTGATTCAACAGCGCCGTAACAGCAGGCATCATGGTGGCGCAGTGGTTAGCATTGCTGCCATGCAACTTTGGGGCCTGGGGTCCGATTCCTGGGGTGCTGTCAGGGAGGAGTCTGTATTTTCTCCCCAAGTTTGTGTACATTTATTCCGGGTGCTCCAGTTTCCTCCCACAATCCAAAGCCATGATTAATTGCTTTCTGGGAAAATGGACCCGGATGCGAGTGTGTGTTCATGTCTGTGTTTGCCCGGCGATGGACTGGCATCCTTTTCAAGTTGTATCCCTCCTTGCTCCTGTTGCTTGCAGGGATATGACCCTTCTGCCCTGTGAGCTTGTATTAGATCAGTTGTTTAGAAAACGGAGGGAGGAAGCTGAATTATAGCCTCGAACCCTGAACTCACAGATTTTCAGCAAGGATGGGCCTCATCACTACTGCGATGCGAGACCTATACTATGGTCCAACACCTGACCAGTGTCCCAGTACCTTAGGATGTGTGATCATCATCAGTTGAGACATTAAACTGAACACCTGATTACTTCATCAATAAAGATCCTATTGCAGTGTTTGGTGGGGTGTTAGGTCTAGTGTACTGGCTAAACAACACTCTGCATTTTCACAATCTGGACTCCATAAAGATCTCCCTTGATTCAATTGGTGATGCAGTTTCTCTGTTGTCTTCAATTAAGGGGCCACTGTTGCAGAATGACTGCCATGGGTCAACCAACTGGTGGAAGTGGGTCCTCGCCTGTGTTTGGTGCACTGTCATTGGTGTTTTTCATCCCAAAGGATACTAAATACAAGGAATTAGGACTTATTCTGCCAGTTCTGCACATAGCATCTGCATAACACCAGCGTTTTTTATAACCTGGTCACCTGCCCATTTATCACCTCACTGTACACAATCACACACCAAACCAGTTGAGGATTTTTGTATACCGATGCAAAGAAACATGCATATCATTGACACATAGAGAGGTGGACAAACTTACACACAGTCTGATGGTATGTTATACTCACAGTAGACGCACAGGACGATGATGATGGTCAGTAAGACAGCACATAACAGCCCCAGGCACACGGTGGCCGGTCTGCAAGGCGCTGGGCTGGGCTCTGCTCTCACTGTGGACACAGGGCCCGGGATCTTTTTCATGGCCACTAGTGGGAAAAAAAAGACCATATGTTTTAATGTCTGAAAACACAGAAGGGCTACAGCCCTTCAACACACTCTGCACAAGGGTATCTGCCCATAATCCCACTCTTTTCATTGTCTTTCCTTTCTTTCTCTTCCCTTTTTTCCTCTTTTTTCTCTCTGTGAAAATTAGCTAACATATGAAACAAATTATATATAGAAGATAAGATATATGCCAGGGACCCGTGCAATACATTTATATTTATATCTATATTTACATCTATATTGATATTCATATGTGTGATGCGATTTTTCTGCGTACTGTTCTGTTCTAGTTTGTTCTTTGTGTGTCCGGACTGTGAGTAACTCTTTTACTGCACCCCTCACTGTACTGATTGTATTGTATGTATTGTACTATTATTATTATTGTATCATTCGTTACACCGTGGCTGTGTTGTCTGTGTTAAGCTGCTGTTGCACTGCAATTTCCCTCACGGGATCAATAAAGTATCTATCGATCTATAAGCTCTACCAGGAGAACAAGAAATCAAATGCATTCATACTCACAGAGATTGTAAGAACCTTAGTTTCCAGTGACGCAATGTGAAGAAATGTTTTGCTCGCTGCATTAAACTATTATTGATGGTAAGCAATGTTTCATCCTTACTTACCATTAATGAAAGTAATGAGATACAGAGAATGCAGTGTTAAAGTATGCAGTACATCCCTAATCTTTAATTAAAGATAGGTTCCCTAAATCATTTTGTAATGCTGGTTCCATCGTGTACCGTTCCCTTCCAAAAACAAACATTGCTTTAAAGCCCAGGTTGGGAACCCCTGATGTAGAGGAAGAAAGATGGTATACATGGCAAATAGGTGCAGCTGATACAGCATTAGGAGAAGAAAAGCTTCCGTCAACTGACTTCTCCGCATTGAAGCACACATCTTTGGAAATTACATGCGTTTCAAAGTTAAGCCAAGCCAAAAAACACCTCGCATCCTCTTTGATTCGGCACAGTGCCACATTGCTACAGCGTTGGATTGCAGCCCAGAGTGTATCCTGTGTCTACGCACGGCTTAGCACATGGCATCAGGGCACTGTCGCAACATTGCGCCACGCGGAACTGACACATCCAGCACAGTTTTCCACGCTGCTCAACCGTGTGGAGAAGTCCACAACTGTGTGTTCAAATCCACAGAAAAAAAGGGTATTCACCAAACCTTTTGCTTTTTTGTGTGGATCATATCTCAAATGAATGGGTTGGCTCTGAACAGAATCTGAAGAGCCTTTAAATCAAGCAATCAATGAAAATGTTGCCTGGTAAACAATAATACAGGTTTACATTTGTGGTATGTTTTAGTGTTGTTTCCTAGTGCTGTTGCAGTCTCCTGAACACCTGGAATATCTTTTTTTTTCTTTTCTAAGAATTTTGTATTACTTAAAAAACAAGAAAACATTCACATGCAAATATAACATCACAAAGTACACAAAAAAGACACATTAAGATTAACAACTTATTACGTAGTACAATATCACATGGACAATAACCATGAGCGTATCCTTCCTGAGCTTAAGATGGTTCTAATCATATACAGTAGGATAACGTTTTTTTGGGTATTTACCCGTGTTCTGCTCTCCTGGGTTCCTGTGTGGCGTTCTGTCTAGAGTACTGTACACATCCCTGTCTGGGTTGACCAGTCCAGTGTAAATTCCCTCTGAAACCACTGACTGTGATCTTCCATCAGTTGCCCTGTCCATCTCCCGAGACTGAACTATGTCTGTTGCTGCAGTGAGCTCTTACTGATGGCGACTCTGAAGTCAATGGCTAAAGAGGAAGTTGTCCTTGAGCCACAGGAAGTTAGGAAATGTGTAAGCTGTGTGAGTATATTTGTGTGGGTTTGTGTGTGTTACTATGGAGTTTTTCTGGTGGCGTCTGTAAGTCAGGATACAGCTGTGAAAAACCACATTGATATTGGTCTTCTTTCACAAAATTCAGAACTGGGAAATGATAGGAAAACGTCCATTCCTTCCTTTGACAAATCAGATCAGCTCCCATGATCACCAATAAGCACCCAAAACCTGCATATAATCCTTGACACCCCAGCTATTAGAAATTAGCTTGAGCAGTCAAATAGCTACACTTCAGTGTCATGGTCTTGAGCTTTCCTCCCTCCAGGCTCTGACAATCTAGGTTTTCACTGTCGCCAATATGAATCTGCGTAAGGCCTGCCTCTCAGCAGGTGGCTCATGAGGCCAGAGTTCACAGAAAACCGGATGGAAAACAGAAATACTGTGCAAGGAGACCTACTTAAAAAAAAAGTTCTTGAAGATCCTCCAAACCAGACCTACTCTACACAACCCAATAAGCAACTATCACTGTGGATCTCTTTATACATCAAACTTGGTATAAATTAAACCTGTGTGAAAATGTGACTTTCAGCCTTTCCCCAGTTATCCAATTAATGACTGCACCATTTTTTAATCTATGTGCAGGAAATAGAAGTCTGCATGCCCTCTAGTGGCAGGTCAGTTGAAAGTACTATTCTAATTACCTTTTGCCTTCCTTGAACTGAAGAAAGGAACTGTAGACCTGAGACTTTCGTTATGCAATAGCTGTGTGTCCTGGACATCTGTGTTTCACTATCGTGGTCTCTTCGAATTGGTCTTGAAGCCTGCAGGCAGCCCTGTGAATTGTTTCCATGACTCTAAGCAAATATCAAAGGCCAGAGCTCGACAGTGATCCAAAGAACATTTCTGGAGTGCCACCATTGTGTGCATTCTTAAACATTCTAACATCTCACATAAAGCTCTGTTGGCTCGGTCTAATTGTCAGATTCCAAACTCCCATTAGAAGGTTCTTTTCTCCCACGCCAGCCAAGGCATCAGCCCAGAAAGAGGCCAGGAGAAGCACCCTAAATATATCATCACCTGGGAGATTTAAGGCTCTTGACTGAACCAGATGGACAAAGCATGATTAGGAAAGAACTTAGCACTACGTTAGCCCTTTGTTCTCAGATTTTAAATAATATTATTACTAATACTAATCATAATACTAATAATTCCTTACACTTACCTCTCAAAGCACTCAACAGACAATGGGGACTCCCATCCACCACCACCAACGTGTACTCCCTATCTGGATGATGCAACAGAGGCCTAAGTGTGCCAGTACACTCTCTACACACCACACACCAGCTCTCAGTGGAGAGGAGAACGGAGTGATGAAGCCAGTTCAGAGATGGGGATTACTAGGAAACCATGACTGGAAAAGGCCAGTGGGAAATTTGGCCAGGACACTGGATTTAACACCCTTACTCTTTCCGATTAACGTCCTGGGATTTTTAATGACCATTCAATTTTATGACTCATATGAGGGACAGTATAGTGCATTCAAATCCACACCATCCACAGGGCGAGTGCTTTTTTTCTGGTCCCACTAACACCTCTTCCAACAGCCACCTTAGTTTTTTCGCAGAAGGTCTCTCATCCAGGTACTGGCCAGGCTCACACCTGCTGAGCTCCAGTAGGCTGTCAGCTGAGAGTTGCAGGGTGATCTAGCTCTCAAGGAAATGAAACATTGAGGAGAGCTCACTGTGACCGGATAGTGCAATATGTGATCTGATTATGTCCTTAGACAAATACCTGCCGAACCTCAGAGATTCAGAGAGCACTCATCACTTATTGGTCTTATCATGGAAGACGATCACCTTTGACCATGAGGGACTCCCAGTGAATATGTTTCCTTTCTTCCCCACTAGATGGCAGACTCGGCCACACTATATAGAACTTTTTACCGACTACTTTACATATGAAGGGAAGAATACAAAATCATGCCATTCAGCTCATGTAATTTGTTTCATCTCTAGTAACTAAATAACCCAACGATCTTTCTGGAAAGAAGCCAGGGTATGGGCTTGAACAACATAACTTCAAAAATAAGTAGTCTGGACAAACACCTAGCAGATGATGCAGACAAACAATACATGTAGAATGTGTAACTGCAAGCTAGGAGAGGTTCATAGGTTTCTCTTGAGAATTATGAATACAAAACAGAAATGATTTGTGATATACTTTTGCCATGAAAAATGTGTAGCTGTAACTTAGGTGTAAGACAATATAATCAAGTAAAGTTGAACACATTTAGCATGTGTTGAATGGACCTCTATGTTAAACTTTTGTAATTGTTGAAAACATTTCTTTCAATACCGTTAAATGACTTGGCACTATGAATGCAGTAAATGTATTAAATTGAATTCTTTATTTCATTTTAAACAGTTATTTTGAACACCTAAGCTAATGGACGTTTTTCACAGCAAAAGGGGTGAATACCTTTGCTGGCATTTAACAACTTCACCCAGAAAGTTTTCAGTTTGAGCATTCAAGAGTTTCAAGATTAAAATGATCAGTGTGTAATAATGTATATACAGTACACAACATAATTTTGCAATTTCACAAAATGAAGGAATTGGTTAAATACATTTGCAAGGCACATTATTTGAAGCTGCAACTTCTTTGCAAAGTGTAGCCTGTTATAAAAAAAGCTTGTACATGTTTGTAATCCAATTACATGAAATCACAGTGAAACAAAACAAACACGCCAAACACAGAATTAGCATGTAAGTGCAGAGAATGATAGGGAGTGTCTAAGGAGTGAATCTGACAGCATCAACCTCACAGATCCAACTGCGGGATGCACTACAGGGTATATCGTTCCAGGCATTCAGAGAACTGGATCTGGGATAGATGGCCACACAATCATGATTCCCATTGGGATCGTTTGGCTGTCCACTGTCCCAGAATCTAAAACAGAGGAGTATGGCTTCAACATCAATACAATACAGAATTGTTACGGAGACACAACTGAATTCTTCGTATTGCATTCATTGTAAGACACTTGCTGATGATATATCTCACCTTACAAACTCGCCATGCACAATATGTGTCTTTAACTATTAGATATCCCTGTTTACTTGTACATTTTGCTTACTAAAAATGTGTCTTCTGCTCCTCCTCCTGCAATGTACAGATGTAGCCATTCAAAATATGCGGTTTCCATGTGCAGACGGCCATAGTACGTGATTCGCTGGCAAAGATGATCGACAGGTGGCACTTGTGGTGCATTAGTTGTTAGTAAAAATGATGGCTACATTTAGTCTCTGTACTGTGCATGTTTAAATCCGCTTAATATGGAATTTTACAACTAAAGGGAAATTTTGCAAGCTGAGCATAAAAATAAACGGAACATAACATCTCTGAACATCAGAAACTATATTAATGTAGTTGTAAAATACATTGTACAAACTGTATATGGCTGGTAGTGGTAGTTTCAACAGTATCCCACTTTCTTCATAAACAGTTTTGACATGCTCCTTCTGACTATATTAGTGTATATACTTTATAAAAAGCTATAATGTTTTAACCTTTTCCAGGAATAATTGTGCTCAACAAATTAATAACGATATTAGTTTAAGGATCTAAGTATAATACAATTATATAGTTCACATTATTACCATAGTCCTTTATACAATATTCATAATCTGTCAATGTAATTCTGGTATCTGGGGACACAGCTTGAACAATTTATTTCTCTGCTCTATAATTGTGCAGTTAGACTGTGTAGGTGTAAGAGTACTGTCCAGTCACTCTTTTGCATGAATTAAAAACAGGTAAGGGATTATGTGCTGAACATCTTGGGAAAGCTACACTTGCCTCACAATCCTTCTCTGTCAATATATGCAGGTACAGTATACAGGCCATTCAATCAGAGCACAAGTCTGCCACCTGTCTCTGTTACTACTCTGTTAATTCTCTCTCTGTAATTGTGGTAAGTGTGAGTGTACTGTATATACAGTACATTCAGTCTGAGTATAGGTCAGTCTTCTCTCCCTCTTTGACTGTATTTTACTTGCTGTAATTGTGTGGTCAGCTTGGGTGCATATACAATATGTTTAGTGAGGGTTTAGGTTAGTGCTGGACTCCTCTCTCACACTGGAACTGTATTTCACTCCCTCTGTAATCTGTGGTTTTCTTCATTTCTAGGGTAGATGACTGGGCTCCTCTTTCACTCTGTTACAGTGCGGTCAGTGTGTTATACTGTATGAATCCCAATCAACCGAGGTGCAGTTCAGTAGTGTAGTCTTCCACAGCTCTTACCCTCTAGTGTCTCTACTGCCATCAACCCACAGGAAGGTCCCCTCTTCAGCTGTATCAGTCAGGCCAATCCAGTAATTGTCTTTTTTAAGATTGCTGATTAGAAATTCCTGAACACAAAACAATCCACATCTGTTTTCTGACTATAAACATAAAATGTCTCAAATGATGAAATACTATAAAGAATATCAGCTTGACAAATTATTGGTGTTGTTGCAATGACTGGTTGTAGTAATGTAGCAATGTTGAGTAAACAATTTGGACAAGTTACTATGACATACAATGACGATGTTGATGTTTGGTGATGAGCAGATATTGTTACAGCTCCAATCACAATCTCTTCCGTCTTTCTTTCCATCTTGCTTGTCTCAGTCTTATCCTGTCTCCATGTCCTGACTTAGTCTCTTACCTCTCTCTCCAGTTAAGAGGCACAGATTCTTACCTGTTCCTTCCTGCTCTCTACAATCACCAGGTCACTTTCCGTTAATCTGCAGAGATTGCGACTCTCATTCCAGGACAACTTGTATGTAGAAAATAAATAACACTTAAAGTTGAAGAGCTCCCAGCCCTGCTGGCAAGGTGTACAGATTCTCCCTGTGCAATAAAAACATGGACAACAGTAGCTTGTATCAATACAGTTCAGCTCTCTGCACAGCCCTGATCTACGCAGTTAAGTGTGGCAGCCGACGGACTGGAATTACTGTAGCTGTCCTCATAAAAAACAACAACTACTAACTGAGGAGAGGGAGTAAATGTGTTGCTAAGATGTGTGTGCGTAGCCTCGTGCAGGCTGTGGAGAAGAATTATGTTGAAAATACCACAGCCACAGAAATTCTGTAATATAGGGAACCACGATGGGGAAAACCTGAATGTCCTCAGCCCTTCATGTTGCAACCTCAGCTAAAAAAAGGAAACAAAGCAAGGTGTGGTGTATCCAAGCCCATTAGCAGAACTGTCTTGATTTCTGACCAGGCGTTTGTTTAACCAATTAACTTAAATTACCGTGCATTGAGTGAAGTGATGTTCAGAGGATGGAAGCAGTGAGGAGACACTGTAACTCTGGCTGTTGCAAAACTGCTGAGCTATTAACCAGGGAGATCACCTTAGATTCACCAATCATGTTTGTTAAACTCTGGAAAACTCACTTGGCTTTTCACATCTCACAGCTGTGAGCTGCAAGATCGGACACAGGGGGGATTGAGGACGTGTGGGCAGACCCTGCCGCTCACCCAGCTTCAAGTCTTTTAACACATGATGGCAACTACAGCCCGGTACCACAGGATCAGTGCTGATTGGAGGAGAGGTTGTTCACTCATCACAGAGATCAAAGTTTGATTGGATTCTTGAGAGCCCCGGTCCAATAAACCCATCCTACCATTGCTTGGGAAATCCCAATCCGTCAGCTAGATCCATGACCTAGGCTCAAACCCACTACCCAGGCAAGCTCTTTTACTGGTTGAGCCACGTAGGAGAGGCCCTGTCAAAATAACGTAGATGAAACTGAATCGCTTCAGGTCTCTTTCTGGCCATTGCACAGCTCAAATCTTGCCCAGACCGGTTTGTTTCCTTAAAATCACGATCAAACTCAAGAACTCAGGAGTTCAGAAGACTCACACCATGAACGGTGGGGCTGTAGCCCCCAAAATATCTATCCATCAGGAAATACTCACTCATTTCAGTGATCTGTGATTGGAGGCCAGTGATCTCTCGTTGTAGCTCTGCTTTCTCTTTCTGATATCCATCTTTCTCATTCTGTAGGCTTCTTTTCTCTTTCTGGAGTATGGTATTCTCAGCCTTAAGATTTCTGTAGTCCCTCTGTAACCTGTAATTTTTAGCACTTAGGGTGCTGTAGTTTACTCGGACCTCAAGTAGTTCATTCATCAACTGGGGGTTGTTTGCGCTCTGGATGATATGTTCCTCTTTGCCACTCTGGGAGCCTCTGCTGTCTGTGGGAACAAGACATGGGAACTTCAGTGAAGTGGACAAGGGCGCTGATGCAGAGAACTGGGTTGCTTTATAGCTTTTGGACAAAGTGACCATTCTACATACACCACCATCCCTGAGCAACCAGTGAAATAAGTTGTTCCCCCATACTAAAGAGTTTTAACCATTACATGGTCAATCACCTGACCAGACCTCCACTGAGCAGGGCAGGTCCCTGAGAAAGCAAGTGAGTAAACCTGAAACCTTGTCTCATCCACTTTCTGTGGCTTCAGGCTGTAATCCCTTATAATACCTGGTGTAAATTCACTGCTTCATTGCAACAGGCAAAGGGTGGCATCCCAGTGGTTTAAATCTATCTGTTTTAGCTTTTCTGTCTGTGTCTACAAAGAAACATTTACTCTCAAACTCCAACACCTGTTAACTTTTTTTTTCACACACTCATATATGCATATCAAACATACTGTATGTATTTCAAGTAGGTAGCTGTGTCAGCAACTGTATGCATACCCATTAGTGCTATTGCTAAAACAGGGACTCCTAAGCCTGCTACCAGAGATTTGTGTCCTATATACTGTATAAGCTATATGTTTACAGTATAACTGTATCCTATATACACAGAATAGTCTAGCCGTTTTAGGTTTCGTCAAATAATCAATGCCAGTGAAATTAAAGCAGTCAAACTAAGCCTGAATTACCCTAATTTAAAACACTTCCCCAGACCTTGCTGTCTTGATTTACTGAGGAACTTGTTGCAAAATTGCTCTCCAGGAGAAGGCGTGAGGAGCTTAATGCTGTAAAAAGACATTGAAACACATGCTGACACACACATTTGACAACACAAACTGTGCGTGTAGTATGATACTCACAGTAGACACACAGAGCTATGATGGCAGGCAGTGTGACAGCCCACAGAAGCCCCAGACACACTGTAGCCAGTCTGTAGGGAGGAGGGCTGGGCTTAGTCTCCTCTGTGGACAGAGACATTAGTGGAACAACAGTCAACATAATCAAAACTGGGAGGACTAAATCATTGAAGAGTGTACACGCTCTCTCCCTCATTTCAATGGCTCCCTTGATATATTGTTCCAGTCTGTATCCTGTGCCTCTATGTTCATCTCCTCTCCGCAAGTGTAGCAGAGCTAGTTTGGGCACGGTGACGTCATCGCCCTCCCTACAGCGTAGCAGGGATCTCAGCTGCCAGGGCTGAAGGAGGTCTCCTTCAGCTCACTCGGCTGGTTCTCTGTTGCGTTACACCCGAGACCCAGCTCCGCGCCCCGGGTGTTGCGGGACGAACCGGCGGGGTGGAGCAGTGGAGGGCACGAGCCTGCGCAGAACCGCAACGGTCACACAAGCAAGATAACATTACATTGACCAACTCACATCCATCAGCCTCAGGGTTGAATACAACCACATTCCTGCAGACCGAGTGAGAATCTTTACCGGCTCTCGACTTGGAAGGCACCAGAATGGCTCAGAGTCCTTAGAATGAGATTTTCTTACAACGTCACATTATGCATCGATTTTAAGTCATGTTTTAGGCAGTTTGTGTTAATTGATTGAAAGGTCATCATAGAACGCTTGAATATTTTTTCCACTTCAGAATATATTTGTCTTTGACTTTAGTAACACTGGGGAGGGTTTCAAATCAAAATCTTCCCAGGATCTCCCGAAACGAGACTTTCTGATCCTTTAGCTTGTTAAAACACATGAATCATGTCACAGAGATTAAAATTTTGAGGTGACCTTGTAAGTTCTTTTTGGAATGTAAAATCCCAATCAGTAGGTTCACTCAGTCCATTCTATATGGGTTTTTTTAGGACAACCTTCATCTGCTTGAGAACCCCTCATTTCCCAGGTCTGGGCAGGCTTCTCCAGAGCTGTGATCCCCTGACTCAAAAAACCTGCCTTTTACAGGACTCTCCCACCATTGATCGTGTGTCATTAAAACATGGCATCTCCACAGACCAAAATCATGGATCTGGTCTATATACAATCAATGCCCTTATTGGCTTTGTGGGTAAGGTTAAAAGTGACAACCTGGAGCGCTGATCCCACTCATTTATCCAGTGTTATGAATGGTTCTACAACACAAGAGTTTTTCTTAACTTAAGTCTTTGTTCAGGCATATATAGTTTCTGTCCATCAAGTACTTACGTGTTGGTGGTGCACTTGGATGGTTATGAGGGGTCTTGTCCAGAGTACCATACACATCTTCATCCGGGTTGACCAGTCCAGAGTATATCCTTTCAGAACCCATAGACTGTCGTCTTTCTGTAGGCACCCTGTCCATCTTCACCTGAACTCTATATCCAGCTCCATATACTGTACGGCATGCTCTCACTGGAGCAATGGTGTCTCACTTCTAAAGAGTATCAGGAAAATGTATTCTTTTGAGCCAGAAATCTTGCATCGCAGGAAGTTAGGAATTGTGCAAACCTAGCTGGATGTCTTTCAGGCACGTGCAGATGTGCAGCAGTGTTAACACCCATCGGACTTGGTGTGTATCTGTGCGTCATTAATTCCTGTGAGGCAATATGCTAGAAGTTGTTTTTCCCCCATCACAAGTGTGTATTCGGTAGGACTACATTTGTTTAGAAGAACACCAAGAACAGGTTAAGTAAGAATAAGAAAATGTTTCAGCTTCAGTTAGTCTTCTTCAGTTGTGCACCTGTGCCTAAAAACATAACTGCAGATGCAAAGGTGTAGATTAATTGTGAGGTGGTGTCAAAACTACTTCTGCTGGTGAAATGAAAGAGCTTGCACAGCTCCAGCAGAGCTACTCCTAGACCTGTCAAACAGACAGTTACTCTGACTGCACAATGTGGTAGATCTATTACACCTGCACAAAGGTAACCACCATACCCAGCTCATGTGGTACAAGATAGCCCGAGTTTAATTTTACAACATGCCAGCATGCAGGCGTAGGGTTCTGTCCTCCACTCCTGGTGTCTTAGCTTTGTTACTCTTGGACTTTGACCCTGCTTGCTTTGGCTTTGCCATTGTGCCTTATTCCTGCTTATGAACAGGGCTTTGATCACTCCACCATGTGGATTGTGGCTTGTGGATTTCCCCGTGTACTACATCCTCACGTCTCCCTGGCTACAAACATAGCTTGTGTTTCCGACTGACACAGGCTTGCGTTTGACTGTCCTCACGCCAGCTTGCCTGCACCCAAGTTCTAATTGCTGCTCTCATTCAGTTAGGAATAGTGGTATTGCAGGTGGCACAAGTAAAAATTATTCTGAAATCAAGGAAATTAACAAAAAGGCAGAGCAGCACCTCTTGTTATTAATGTGTATAAATATACAGACAACACCATTTCACTCCAACTCACTGAGTAAAATTCAAATTCATCCTTTATTAGAGCACACTACTCTCAAGTCAACAATACACATCTCACTAAGTTACTACTGCTTTACTCACAATAACAGAGACGGACTATTCCTTGCACAGGGGCAGAGGAGGGTTCAAACTCCTGTTAGTCAGGACCCCCTTGTCTTCTTGTTTTGGGATCTATAGCCCCTAAGTTACTTTCCTACAGTAGATAAAGTTGGATTTTTTTTTCCTACTGGACACATTGTTTACCTCAGTCACCTTACTCTATTATTTATAATCTGAGATGCTCATAGAACAATTTGATTTGTATTTCAAGTTTTAGTAGAGTTCATATCCATATTGTTATATTTCAAATTAAATTTCAATTGAGTGATTACCAGATAGAAATAAATACTTCAATGCTATTCGTTTTATATACTGACATATGAAGGCCAAACAGTCATTAACAGGATGTGACATACTGTACTGTAATTAAGGTAAGGGGTGCTACACGGTGGCCAGGTTCAGTGCATCTGTCTCGCACACCCTCAGGATGTCAACAAAATCGCAGTACAAGTCAGCCCACTGGTTTTTAGATGGAAGAATGACTGCACAGTCCGCAGGGCTGGAGAGTTCACCTTCTTCCTGGTACTGATTGTCTGGTTCTCCAGTCGCCCAGAACCTGGCACACAGTGAGGGAGAGAATGGATAAGGCAGGGAGGGAGGGACAGAGATGCACCTGAGAGACATACAGTAAGAGTATAAATGAAGCTGAATGAAGAGTAGGACTGAACTGTGTCCGACAGACTTCCCCAAAAGACCCAGCCTTCTCACCTCCCTAATTACATCACTGCAATATGCTTGACAAGTCTTACATTTCAGTTTCGCTCACTGAAGAGCCATCCACCCAACGCCAGTTGCCTTCTTTGGCATTATCCGTCAGTCCAATCCAAAAATAGTTTCCACCAGTGTGTTTCCGAATGAAGTTCTGAACAAAAAAAAACAAACAACCATTTATGCCTCATGTCTTCAGATTATCTGTTGACAAAGTAGCACCCAACCCACAGCTACACAATTTGTGACTGGTCAGTAAGCTAAATCACCTATTGGACAGATGGTACTGCTCCAGACTCCTTGAGAACTCTGCCTATCAAGAGTCTTCATTGTAACGGATCAAAGCACAGTCAGCATTAATGAAGGATATTGGAATAGGGAGCTGCATCAGCATTCACTGGCTGCAAAGGAACCAATCCATTTTGGCTGCTGAAAATTCTTCAGGTAGGAGGGAGAGTGTGGAAGTAGGGATAAGCACAGGAAAAAAAAAAAAAGGATAGACTAGATGAGAAAGGTCCCAGAGTAACTGAGAAAGTGTCCAAAGAGAGTGCGTCAAGGGAGAAGTAAGAAAAGCCGAAATGACCAGAGAGGATTTAAAAATATTTTAGATGGTCATTGAAAGAAGGGGCAGGGTGGGAACCAGGTTTAAGTCTAGCCTTGGCTTTAGGTGTTTTTCTAGTCCGAGCTTTGATATCCCGTTAAAGGGACCCAGATAGAAGGGTCAATGAAGTGGTGGAGAGAAGTGAAACTGGGAAATCTCATTTTAGAGTTCTTTGATCCACAATGTACTTCCTGTGTCACTGTTGATAATGGAAGGGTATTTCCCACAATTGATGCAGTAAATGAAAACCACAGGCTACAAATGTTCTCGGGGTCATTTTGAAACAGGCCAAGGGATCTTGTATATGCACATTACTGAACACATACTTGCAAGTGTTGCAACAGTCAGTTAGAAGGGGAAAAAAAAAAGAATTTGTAACAAGGAAGCAGAAACTGCTACAGAGCAAAGACTGTCCCCCAGAGCCACCTTGTGATTTAGAGGGGAACTGAGCCTCAATTTCCATAATTATGAAGGGTGAATCAGTATATCCCATTCCTAGTACTCCAACCGGTCCCATCCCCAGACAACATCCACCTGCAGTTCTCTTCATTCTGGAATATCCATCTACACTTTTATGTTGATACACTTTAAAAAATTTTCAAAATATAGCACAAAAAGCACTGGGGAAAAAACTGGGCCTTACTCCCCAATGTCTATTTTGGATAAAACTCAAACTAGTAGAGCAAAGGAAAAAATAAATGGTTTTGTATTCCTTACATCTGGACTTCTTTCAAAATAGAATGAAGGTACAATTAGTTATACTGTTGAGCTTCAGGCAGTGAGGTACCAGAGAACGGTTTCATGTTACATGGCTGTAACTACTACATTTCTAGGATGCAAGCAGATAACCGGGAAATGCGATATGGTCTTGAACTTCACTTGATTGACACACAGACTAAAGTCTGTGTTCTGCCTTAAGTTGCATCACAGCAATGTGTAAAATCACAACTAAGTCACAAAATGGTCAAAAGTCACTGAATGACTGTGTTTTGCTTATCAGGGCAACAAGATTCACAGCAGGTTAGTCCATCCTTACCCCCTTTTCGCAAGTGCACAGAAATTATGGTTTTACCTGCAATTTCTCTGGAATCACAGGGCAATAGTGAAAAAGTAATGGTGGTCTTTTTTGGCAAGGCTTTGCAACATTACAGAATTTTACACAGGTTTATAAGTAAAAGTGCAGCATGTATGAGATCTTATTTTACAAAGTATTTCACTTTTGAGGAAAAAAAAGGGCTTTTTAATACTTTATTCTCCACCCCCCCATTTTAAGCACAGCAAGTCTTTCACCTTATGGTATTCACCTGCCAGCTGTGGCATACAGTACTATAAAGGTTAAGGGGGGTGGGGGTTGGGAAATCAAGGCTTCAAAAATGGCAGTACCACAGGCATCACTGTCACTGAGGTAACTTCATCTTGAGTAGCTGGCCTTGGCAATGGAGTTTTCTATCAGAGCCCAAAGCTGGCAGCTGACGGTTACACTTCACCATAGGATCTCAACGACTTTACAGAAAAGTACGTAAAATTAAGCTAATTGACACGTACTTGAGTTTGTGGAAGCAGGGTTTGGTTGCCACTTTGCCTGTACAAACAGGCATGTTTTACTTGGTTTACATTGTGCTGTACAGTACAAGGAAGCAGTGGATTCCCCCCCAGTGACCTCTCTACAAATAAACCTACTACACCAGCTTCCTTTGCCACACCGAGGCCAAGATCAGCCACATGACCAAGGGAGTCCCACAGCTCAGTCTCCTCATGCTCCTTTTCTCTAAAAGGATCTTTATTCTCACAGTACCCTCACAAGCAAAGCATTTTCAAGACACTTTACATAAACTACATAGAAATCAAAGCTGGGTAATAAAAATACAAGAAGTGCATGAAGTAAAATGAAAGAAACTGGTTAAGAATTCAAGGACATGAAAAAATGTTTTGAGATAAGATTTAAAAACCTTTAGCAGAAGCTGCATGCTTTTGACATGGACTATTACTCAAATAATGAGGGGATAACTTCCCTTATAGTGAGCCCTATATCTCCATGTTACTGCAGGGCAACACCATAGGTTCTTACCTGCTGCTCTTTGTTCTTTATAATTGCCAGGTTGGCTCCTAAGGACTGACATTGAAAGAGACTCTCGTTCCAGCTCATTTCATCGGTAGAGAAGTAGTAACACTTAGATTTGAAGCGCTTCCAGCCCTGAGGACAGGGGTTGCAGATTCTTTCTGGACAGGAAGAACAGAGAACTCATATCATTACAGCTCTCCCCACCAAGAAGTGCATTACCAATTCACGCCTCTTTGCTTTACAGGTCCAACTGAGGAGCACCCACAACTCCAGTATCCCTTCACTCACCCTGAGAAGCAGACAGTTTGATGGGACAGTAAAGATCCAAAATGGGGAATTTCTTTGAGAGTTGAGTAAAGAGCTGCATCTTCTCTCTGCTCAAGTTCCTATTGGCTGCAGTCTGGTTGCTGTACTCCTTCTTCAACTCGTCACTGGCTCCAATCAATGTGCTGTAATCCGCTTTGAGCTGATCCAGTTCCTCCTTCAACAGGGAATTAGTCTGGATCTGGCTCCTGTGGTCCTCACTGGCACTATGGGCAATACTGCCAACTGTGGGGGGGAAGAAGTTGTATTTGTAAGGTATAGATGACACCAAGTGTCAATCTATTTTCTAGCATCATGGTGTTCTATAAAGTTGGCCTATTTAGATAATTGACCTCTAGAACAAAGACTTACAGTAGATTTCCATTCTCTGAGAATTGATGTAAGGGGCAGGAACCACTGTGATTGGTCAGTAACCCAAGTCACATTAGCTTTGCCATCACCTAGACAAATTTTGCTCTGAGACCACATGGACTCTTTTCCACTGATCTTACAACGGTGTCCCCACTACAGCCGATTCTCCATTTAATCCTGTGATAAGGCTGGGCTGTGATCTTTCAGCAGCTACGGGATCGAAGAACAAATTGTGGACATCAGTGCTGCTGGGGGTTTGTTCCAAACACGTTTTGTGAACAGTGAAAATGAATTAAAAAGAAAATACCAATATACTCAGACAAGTGTACAAATGCACACACAGACTGACAGTGTTATACTCACAGTAGATACTCAGGGCTATGATGACAATCATCAGGACAGCACACAGCAATCCCAGACACACTGCAGCCAACCTGTATGGAGGACTGGATGCAGGTTTCACTGCAGGAACCTGCACTAGTGCAAAAAAAAAAACTAAAGGTTACAAATTCAGTACCACATCCTGCACTCAGTGAATACATACACTTTGGAACAATAGGACAAGCATTATCACCCCACAATAGGGAAAGCACAAATGAAGTAGACTGGAAAAGAGAAAAGAAAATCAGACAGAGCATCAGTCGCCAAGTTAATGGTTTTGTAATACACTAAAGTTAAGGATGTGCTATTAGTGTACTTGGAACTACATGGAATTTCTTTAAAGCATCTGGCAGACCCTGATTGCTCTGAGGTACAGTAGCTCTTCCCAGATATAGCAATGTGTCTGAAGGAGTGGAAGTAGAGACATTTAAGAGCTTTATCCTGAGAAATTATTCCAGGAACATCTTAACTGGCAGGATAATTCCAGGATCTCATCACCTGTAAAAGGTGGCAGTAGGTTGCTCATAACCAAGAGCAATAATCTTCCTAAGCAGTATAAGCTGTGTGAGAAAGCTATTGTAAAGCAGTCTAGCTGCAAAGTTCCAGACTGTTTGGAGTAGATATTTGATTAGTAATACTCCCTGAATGTCAGCCCAGATCTACTGTCCATAATCTATAGTTCTTGCAGCAAGAATCACACTGACTTACCTGCTGTGATTATACATAAGGATACCATCTCATTACACCATTTTGTTTATACCAAGAAGAATACACAGGGTGTAGAATCTCCCAGGTCCTATCCCAAATTTCGTCCTATTGACCATGGATAAAAACTATACAGTAACCACACACACACACACACACAAGTTCATGATGCATTACTGGAACACCACTACTTCTCAAAATTCTTTGATTGCATCTTCCATGCTTTTACACTCTGCCATTATTTCAATAATATTTTCACCTTGCAAATCTCATATTTCAAATCCAGATGAGCCTTTTTCTGTTTATCCATTTTTGACTCAGGTTTTGCAAGCACTGTTGCAACACTAAACCGCAAGCCTACTCCCCATCTTTCTTGAGAAAGCCAGACAATACGAGGAATTAAATAAGCCAACTAAGTACTGGGTGTGTGTGTATATACAGTACATATGGCATTCCGGCATACTCAGTATGTTGACAGCAGTTTTACTTGCAACCTGATTTCACCAGATGTTAGCTTAGCAAAGCTTATCCTGGTCACTTCAAGCATGGTAATCCAATTTCTACCATACATTTAGGTTTTGATGGACCAACAGATGGCTCACTTACCAGTTTGGGCCAGAATTCCAACCCAAAGCCCCACTGTGGATGACCAGTAATACTGGGCTGTAGAAAGTACTTCTTCAGATTGAAAGTTTTGAGATCTTGACTACCTGGTCATTAAACACAGCCAATAGCACTTTTTTTGAAAGAGGTGGAGTGCTCACTGTGATGTCCTCTCTAAATGCCCACTCTTTTCGTCTGCAATCACCCTCCATACGTTTTGCTTCACCAGCTGCATTTAGGGCAGGTTTTCCCTACTCCTGATCTACCCCATACTTGCACTTGTGTGCAGAATGGCATCACCCGACCAGGGGCTGCAGATCAGAGGTGGAGGAGATGAGTCCCCCTGCTGTGTGTAAAGGAATTGGGATCACTGCAGTTGAAATGGACACGGAAAGTAATTACTCAGATTCCTGAAATGTCCTGGTGGAAACAACCTCAGGGATTAGCACGTTAAGGAATGAGAACACCTTGTGTAGCTTAAACAGCACAACATGTTCAGTGTACAGCTCAGAGCCACCTTACATTGAGTCAATAGGTTGAGATCTTTATTTGAAATCTAAAGACCCCCAACTGCTCAGCATAAGAGAGCAACTCACCTCCAGATCCAGATTCCAGGGAAGGCTTCAAGGTAACACACTGCAGTTCGTCAGACATGGAGAAAGTTGACAGGGACTGATCGGAACCCAGACCGATAATGCACTTTTTGAAACACTGCTCTATCACAGCAGTATTCTGACCCACTGACGAGTCGCCTGACTAGGGGGGCTGGTCCGCCGACTGAGACACTGCCTGACTGCACAGCACTGTGAGCAGCGATGCAAAGGAGGGATGAGGAACAACAGCTCACATCCTGTATATTTGTTCACATCATTTCCCCTGTGAGCTATTCCTGCCTTTGTTTGGAGACTTAAAAAAAACACAAAGGATATTTACTGCATAGAAATTTGGATGAACAGCAGCACATAACTATGCTACCAGCACAAAAATGTAGGAACCAACACATTCTAGTAGATGGAGTAAGGTAGTATTTATCACACATTACTACTTAAATCAAGTTTTTTCCCCAGTTTCTTTAAAAGAATAGTTTTTTTTCCTGGACCTTATTTCAAGTCACACCAAAGGGAGTAAGGTGATTATTCTCCCCCACGCCATATTGTGTTGATCTTTGAGGCTTTTGAACATTGAATCGGGTTCCTTTACAGTCTTCCATGTTCAAGACTGAAAAGATCCAGGCTATTAAGCTGTCACAGCAGGACCTTGTTTTGAACCCATGACCATACCAGGCTGCCCTTCTCTAGGCAGATCTGAGAGCAGCCCTGTCTTTTTGGATGGCCTCTTATGTGAATAAGATTACAGGTTTTTAAGTTGCTCAACTCTGAATGGTAGATCATACAGTAAGTTGCTTAAATACAACATTTCCCACACTAATTGTAGTGGACTGGAGTCTCCGGTGTGACTTCAATGGTGTTTTTTTTTTGATTACCTGAATACAACCCTTTCCAGAAAGTCAGCAGCTACAGTACATGACTTCCATTGGCTGAAGGTTGCTGGTGCATTTTTATCACAGGTGAGCAGTTAAAACTCATAACTCACTGAGCTTAGGACTACAGGCTCTGAGAATGAGCTCTAAAACTGCCAGAGTAAATGAACCCTGTCCATTGTCTCCTGTTACTATTAGTCCTGGTTCACCAGTACCTGCTCCTCACTCACAGATCAAGGTGCAGTCAGCGCTATAATAAAATTGTCTGGGCAACACCTTGGGATTTCCCTGGGAGGGGTGCAATTCTCCATGCTCTGGGTTTTATTTTTCTCATGTTCACAAGCCTTCTTTGTTGGGTCTCATTTAGGTTTTCTACCATGCAGCTCATTTTGCTGCTCCATCATTTGAAACCACTAGAGCTCAGAGTTCTGCTTATTCACTTCCACTTAGTGCACTTGAGCAGGATTTCTAATCCTCCAAGGCCTTCCGTGCTGTGATCACATCCTAGAGAGCAAACAAGGAACACATTCTCCAAATGATTTTTGCTTGGTCTTCTGGAGCCAAGAGCTCTGTATTTTGCCTTTGCTAAAACATGCCTCATCCCCACAGTGCAGCCGTTTAATGGTAATATGGAAAACCCTACTCTGCATTTCAAGATCCTCATCTGGACACTTTTGTATTGGCAAACTGGGCATCATGTCAGCAATCTAATGCTTAGCTTATCTAGGTATTTTCATATTAATGAGACATGAAGGTACAGCCCAGGAAGTTCATCTAGACATTCTGCAGTCCTTATACTAGAGTGAAGGACACCTACTAGTCCACCAGCACAACATCATTGGAGATCTCCTTTCCCTCCTCTGAAGGGGGTACAGGTAGTCCACCAGGTAGTAATGATATACATTAGGTAGTATCAATATACATAAAACCAACCATGCAGAACAGCAAATACTCATAATGGGAGCATCTCACCACTAAAGGATTGCCTGTAAAAAGCCATTTAGAGAAGGGATCAAGAGACCACATATGTAAATTGGGGAGAGGCTTAGAGCTCTACCTGCTCATTTTCTTAGTAGCAACACCTATAGCAAGGGTGCCCTGAAACTAAAAAGGCAAAGGAGCAGAAAGGAGCAAATAAGCAAACAGCTCAATAAGTTAAATAAGCAAGTTAGAATGACTTCCTTGCATCTGTTGCAATTAGTGTTCTAGCTAATAACAGAATTAATTTGAGGAAGCTAGTCTGAAGTCATGGCCCACCACTATTAAGAAACTAAAGCCCATCAGCCTTTCTGCAAGTGCATGCTTTTAATTGGTTATAATCATGCTCACACAAAGAACAGGCTTCACTCTTGTTAAGGGGGATTGAAGTAATTGTATGGCTAAAGTTACTGATGCAGGAGTGCACATGCAAATGATCAAGCCTGTTTATGGACAAGGGTGTTCCATCTTTATAGAAAAGACAGTAGCAAACCCCTCTCAGCTGAAAGTGAAGTACTTTTGGATTTTACAAGAATCCAAAGCATCAGCTGAAACAGAGCAGGTGTTGACCCATTGACTACAACAGTTCAGATTTAGACAGTAAGGTTGAAAAAAATTTACATGAAAGGCCTACCTTCCAACAGGCAGCTTTTGAGGCCTGAGTACCTGGACAAGCATGTTGGACCACAAAACACTGCACAAGGATATTTCTTTCAGACAAATGCAATGCTCACACTCCACAAACACCAATTACAAACAAACCCAACACCAGCTACCCCCATAAATCCCTTTATATACCAAACTAGTCTAACCTAAGCCCATGTGAGAATTTGTATCTCAATCCTTTACCAATTAAATAATTACTCAATTAATTCACCGCATGTGAACCTATTTACAATCAATACAGGCTTTAATGCTCTCTAGTGACAGGTCAACGGAAACTAATATTCTCTTTACTACTGGCCTGCCACAATGATGTTTCATCAGAAAGGCCTTACCTTAATACAGGGCCTATCTACTATTAACCACCTGCAGTGGACACAAAGGGTGACAAAGGAGAGAGAGACAGTGTAAAGCCATCTCAGCCCCTTAGTTTGGTATCATAGCAAATCATTCCAGTTGTCCGGGGAAATGCCTTGAGAAACCCTGGATACAGTGTTGATTGTAACTGTTGTCTTCCCTGTTCTTAAGTCACAGCAGTAGGATCTCAACCAGAAGAGAGTCATTCAGCCTGTTACTTTAACAAAGAAAACTCTTTTTCCTGGAATACAGCTCATGTGACCTGATCACTGGAGCCATCTGTGTCCCTTAGGATTGAGGATCAGAACGATGAAGAGCCGTTCACTCCCCTGACCACCCAAGTCTCAAGCCCATTGCATAGTCTTGCACTCCTCACATTCTGCTCCTTTACAGTCACTCCTTCTGGCTAGCCCTGTCTACTTTCTGTTATCCAGAAAGAGGTAGGTCTCAAGTGCGTGAATCTGAATTCATTCCATGCTCTTATTTTTTTATTTATTTCCTTCAAAGAACATGACAGAGGTTATAAGAGAGAGGAAGGGCATCTGTCCTGTTTGCTGGTAGGTCTAAATGCCTTAAAATCTTTTTTGGATCAGGTCTATCTAGGGTGTATAGCCAATAAGGCAGCTCTAAGATGGCACAATAAAAGAGCCAGAGCACAGATGGAAGTGTTGTGGTTTGAAACTGACACAGGAAGACATCTCCCTGCTACCACCTCAGGTGCAGTAGTGTCAAATCACATGGTCTCCTATCTGCTCCTCTCTGCTATTCATAATCACCAGGTCCTCCCCCTGGTTTCTATATTCAGCTCTGAAGAAGCACTATAACTTAGAGATGTACAGCTGTCAGCTGTGGGAGGCTTAAGGTTTGTTTTTTCATTGAGAAAGTGAGAAATACTCCGGGATTTTGAAACACTGGCCTCTATTTTCAAAGTATTGACAACCTTTGTCTATTTGTTTCTGTATCAGGTTGTTTTTTGCTGTACGTTTTAATGAAGCAGCTGAGCCTGTCAGGTGGCTCAGCTGTTTCTTAGTCCATGCTCCTGGGTTAAATGGTTATAAATTTCTATGTACACTTACATTATTTACCTATAAAGGCCACTAAAATCACATTCTAACTCTTCAAACTTGCTGAGCTGGATGGACACCTATTTGCAGTTTATATTATTGAGAAGGGCACAAAACCTCTCTTTTTCACTATAACTCTCTATCTGTTTCCTGACATCATACAACAATCATAGGAACATTTACACCCACAGGCCTCGCCATTCCTTTGTTCTGTAAAACAGCGCAGGATGCGTAGTTATAGAGTAAACGAGCATGCCCACGTGCTCACACACTGGGGGTCTGTATAGATGCAGACATATTTCCTGCTTGCTTTCAAGCTACAATCTTTGTATGTTTTTAATTCTCAGAGAGCCAGCCTGTGCATTTGTTTCCATCGGTGACCAAGTCATGTGACACCCCCCTCCCATCCCCAAAGGCATTTCTGAGCTCTGATTGGCTGCAACTTCTCAGAACAGTGCACCAAGTGAGCAAGGGCTGCGAAGGAAAGATTCAGATTCAGCTCGTGTAGCGTACAGTAGGTGAGCCAGGAAATGACTTTGTGTCGGAAAGCGACACGTTCACGCTGTGAATTTTGCATGCATTTGGCGGAAATATCGTACTGTATACCCAATGAGCTTCTGCGTTGCTACAGAGACCACCACTCGATTCCCAGTAACCACAGCCAACATTCAGAAGAGTCTCTCTGCAAATATCAAAGGCACAAGATCAAACACCTCCTGAGACGTGTGAAAACCACAGGCAGAAACTTGAGCTCACAGCCAGAGATCACAAAGCAACGTGGAGAAACAGTCAGAAGTGCCTGCACTCGAGCAAGCATTGTTGCTTCCACCATGCAGTCGCTTTCTGGGATGAGCAGGGATCCCCGAAACCCATGCTTGCTGTGGAAAGGAAAACAATAGGAAACAAAATGGAATTTGCAAAGAACTTAACCATTTCAAAGAGTGGAAAAAAAAACAACGTTTTTTTACTTTTCCTTGGGAGTACTGCAGGGACACTTGAACTATGTTTCTGCCATTGTCCAAGACTAGAAACATCATCGGCGCCAAGCTCCCCTAATTCTGTTCTGATGGTGTCAGGCTTGTAGAACTGACATGCCAGAGCTTCAGTGGGAGTACTGTGTCCAGGATTTCGAAACTTTGTGCCTCCTGCATTCTACCACAGCTGGTTTGCAGCCGGATGTAAATGGTTCTAAACAACATATGCCTGAAATAGCTTACTTACAATCAACAGGACATATGTAGGTAGTCTGTGGCTTTCTGCTTCTGCTTTATGTTATACTCTTTTAGCTGTCTTTAGTTTTAGTTTAGAAAAAGACACTTATTCCCCCAGTTAGTTATTCTTACACTTAGACTGGATCTAACAAAAGGATTGTTTTTGTTTGAGTTTTGTTTGCAGAACTGGCATAAGAACACGAGAAGAGTCACAAAAACAGGACGCCATAACACCCATCTAGCCAGTATGGCAGTAAGTAGCTGATTGATCTGAGAATCTCATCCAGCTGGTATTTGAAACCAAGGTAGTGGCTTCAATATGGGTGGGTAGCTTGTTGCACATCGCACAATACTTTGTGTAAAGAAGTGCCTCATTTTCTCAGTTCTAAATGTACTTTTACACAGTTTTCCCTTGTGTCCTCTGGTTTGTGTTCATTCTGAAGAAGTCTGCTGGGATGACTTCCTCTTTAAATATGTGTATCGGCTCCTTTCGTGGTCTTTCGTGGTGTTTTGGGGCTCTTCCTTTGTTTTCCTACCTTCCTGTCAGTGCAGGACTTTGACTTAAACTGCTTCTAGTGCTTGAAACACGTCTGCTTCATCTACTGTTTGCTTATACTATGTTACAATGCCCATATTGAACACTACACTAACTCACTGTTGTGGAGTGTGAAATCTAAATTAAAGCAATAAAGGAAAATGGCAAACTGATTATCACAACTTTTTTATTATTCAAAGAGCTACCAGCAGTGTTACAGTGGGAATCTTCTATTCTATGTCTGTACAATTATTCAGGTAGCAGCACTACCTAAACACAGCCTGTGTTTCACAGATTCTCTGCCAGGAAGAATTGCAGTCCAGGTCATTCCAGTTTTGAAAGGAATGGGATTTTGGATCAGCCACCACACAGTCCTGGATTCCATTCTGATTATTGGGCTGATTATCGTCCCAGTACCTAAAAAATATAATTTTCATCTCAGCACAAACACCGCTAGCCCCTTTAATTGTCACAACTTGTGACAATGCTGCCCCCCATCTTTCAGAATCAGCACTGAGTGCTCTCACCTACTCAGTGTCTAGTGTTTGCTGTGACAGATCACATTATCACAGCAAACATTAGCATTATCTTGCTAACCAATCTGAAGTACATTGTCCCTTATTCCATCTCCCTCTCTGTAACTGTGTGGTCAGTGTGTGAGTATACAGTATACAGTGTGTTCAGTCAGGGTGTAGGTCAGTACTGGACTCCTCTCTCACTCTGTAATTGTGTGGGCAGTGTGTGAGTATATACAGTGTGTTCAGTCAGGGTGTAGGTCAGTACTGGACTACTCTCTCACTTTGTACAGTAACTGTATTTCACTCTCACTGTGTTACTGCATGTTCAGTGTGTGTATATACTGTATACAGTCCACTGAGAGAGAGTCTAGGAGTTTACCAGGCTGTTCCATATTTCTTACCCTGTAGTCAATCTACTGCCATCTACCCACATCCAGATCCCTTCCATAGATGCATCAGTCAGCCCAATCCACTTATTTTTGTTTCCTTTAGTTTGCCTCCAGATGAATTCCTGAGCACAAGACACAGAATTATATTTCTGTAATTTCTGTGTGCGTTAATAATCTGCCCCCCTACAGAAAGCAAAGACAACCCATCACACACATACAACAAAGACAAAGGGATACTTAGTTTCTTGCTGAAGTATGAAGAAGTTAATTCACCTAGACGTTCTTATTTTACATGGTTTGGGAGGACTGGAAGGGCTATACTTTAACTTGGAGATAATGTGGATTGATTTTACCCTTCACATACTGTACCTGCTCCTCTCTGTTGTTTATAATAACCAGATCAGCTCCCTGTTTCTTGCAGGCAGTGTGACTGTCCTTCCAGTTTTTTTCATCAATAGAGAAGTAATAACACTTGCAGCTGAAGAACACCCAGCCCCGGGGACATGGGTTACAGACCCACTCTACACATGAAACACAGAAACACTTCTGTTATCACAATGCACAGATGGACCAGCCACTGAGCAGCAAATGCAAAACCTTTTTTTAATGCAGATTGGCTCACCCTCTGACTCCACATCTTTAAATGAGCAATATTTTTCTAGACTGGGGAATGTCTTATAGATTTCAGTGACATGCCTGTTAAGTATTTTAATTTTTGTCTGGAGGCTGTCATTTTCCATCTGAAACCTTTCTATAATGCTCTGGAGTCCACTTGTGTTTCTCTGCAGCTCGGCTTTTTCATTCTGTAATTTGTCATTTACTGCAGCCAGAATGCTGTAGTTGGTCCATAACACCTGACTGGCTGCTATAAGGCTGCTGTAGTTCTCTTTAAGCCAGTCCAGCTCATTCTTCATCCTGGAGTTAGCCTGAGATAGGCTTTCAGTGACACCAGTGTCTGTGGAGAGAAGATACAGTATAAATCACATAGTTTACCAAAGCACAGAGCTCTGATGCCTCCCTTTCCACTTTTTTCTAGTGTCCTGGGTGGGCACCACTGTCTGTGAAAGCATTGTGTTATTTGGACAGATGATAAGTATTGGCTGCAGTCCTTCTTGGTTGTACTGACTAGAAGTGAGAGAGCTGCTTAAGATCACCATCCAATATGTCAGCAAACACGCAAACATCATAGCTTGTGAATGACCTGTCCAGTCACTACACATCTGTGCTATTCTCAGCAGGACCCTGCCCCAATTAATTCAGTCTTGGGGAATTATTGCATTGATTTTCAGACTAGACCTCCAAGGGGCATACTGGAAGGGGCATTTGCTGTGTAGTTTTAGGCAATGGGTGGCACAACAATAATTAAATATTTAAGACTTTTGCTCGTGTATCTTTGCTGTGAATGGCACTAATCGAAACAGGAAGAGTTTAAAATCTTAGCCTGTTCAACTATGACATAATCATTTAAACATTATGACAGTAATCCGTCACAAAACTGAAAGTCAAAGAGATTCTAACAGTGTTTTATAATCACAGCAGACAGGCTAGCATGTATGTTTGCAAGTCTGTATACCTGACCGCACACGTGCATTGTAACATCATGCTTTACTCACAGTTCACACTCAGGGCTATGATGATGGTCAGTAAGACTGCACACAGCAGCCCCAGGCACACTGTGGCCAGTCTGTAGAGAGTGGTGTTGGGATCAGCTCTCAGTGTGGACACGGACACTAGTAGGAAAAGAAAAACAAACACACTGGACTGTTACACTCAATGCTACTGATCATACAAATAATCTTTGAACCAGTTTGTACACAGTACAAGCTGTTGATAAACAGTGTTGATATTGTGGTGTTCTTCTTGACAGTCATAGAATTGCACTACAGTAACTGTAAAACACAGATTGGGACTGACCTGCGCCAGTAGGGGTCCCTCTCTCGGTTGAGAGAGTCCCTGTTGTGTTCACCTCTGCGTAGATCACATCGTCCCGTTTCACTGAGAGAGAGAGGTAGGGGTTAATGTACTTCCATGTTCTGTTGTGTTACTATACTTTTGTGTTCCATGTAAGTTATTGTGTTATTGGCACTGATGCTGGCTTTACACTTTTATCGCACAATGAAATCATGAAAAATCATGAAACATACAAAATTACTGCTCTGAAAAGCATAGTGATGTCTCATCAAAGTACTTCATCTGAAGGAGCCAAAGAGTAGTGAAACTATGGAACAAGCTACACAGCGATGCAGTTGAAGTCGATATTGTTTTCTTTCTCTAAACAACTGGATCAGATCCTGGGATCAAACGTTCAATTGTAGCCAATCCTTAATCCTTAGTGGACTGGTTGATTGAGATGGAAGGGAAAAACTTTCATTAAAAAAAATATATCCATGCATATGTTGTTCATTATTTGTTTTGCACTGTTTCTACAAGAGGGTGTTTACTGGAAATCCCCAGATTTGTCAGCCATCCATCTGTGGTTACAGTTACTGCAGCAACATTAACAACCAGAGAACATCGGCTACATCTGGTCTGAGAAAACAGCCCAATATGAGCGGAAAAAAAAAAAACTTGTGTCTATGCTGTGTTTAATGGAGATGGTGAGATAGGTGTGAGCATTCCTCTTCATTGCATTATGTGAATCAATCTGTAGTTTATTACAAGGAGGAAACATGAATTAATAATTAGAGATTGCAGGATGAACTTGAAGAAGAAGCATTGGATGATTATGCTGACTGTCTCTTTGAGACCGAAGTGGGAATTAATCATCTAAAAAGCTCAGCCGTACAGGGGGAAATTGAATCATTCTAATCTATCCATGTCTGCATGTCAGCAGACAGCATTGCAGAAAAGGCCCACAGAAGACTTCCAAAAAAGGGCAACCAGAACGGATGAAGTTCAACAGAAACGTCGCACGTAGAACGTTATAAAGAAATTAACTCCTTGACTGTCCACCGGGGAATCTCCCAAATGGATTTTATTCAGCCATTCAAATTCCTCAAATCTACCAGTTCTGAAAACGGTGTGCACTATTTCTGGATCAACTTAGAATCCAAGAAGCCTTTTAGACAGTTTATCCTTTGTGAAAGCAGGGTTCTGTTTCACCGGAGCAAACACAATTAACACTGTTGACACCTGAAGAAGGCTCCACGGCCGAAACGTTGTTTTCTCTTTTTTCTTTTTTTCAGCATGGAATAAACCTATTACGTGTTCCTTTGCAGCCTACGCATGCTGACGCAGCTACCCACCTGAACAATTAACACTGTACTTAATCTGTGATTCTTTTCCCTGAAATTGCCTGCACAAGATCAATGAAACACTGAAGATCTAAGCCAGCGGGAATCCCTCTAGTTTTTTAGAGGACTGTACGTTAATAGAGTAACAGGGCTTTTTGTTCAGCATTCCAGAAGGCATTACAAGTGATAACCCTTAATAAAAATACTTCAAATGATTTCTTCCAATTTGTATTTTTTGACCAAACGGCATTTGCAAGAGAGGCAAATACTCACCTTCTGCTCCAGAAGGGGATCTATGAGAGAAAATTACAGTAGAATAACACACATCTTCAGCCATCGAGGAGACTGAGTTACTAATTGATTGACTCAAGAGCTGAATCAGCGATAACTCCTTCCGACTGACTGGTTGAGGCTCATGGAGACAATACCTAACATACACATACTGGCCCACAGTAACTAAACAGACAGGAAGGGAGAAAAGGGTGGTTGAAGGAGGGGAGTGGCTTCATTTCTGTGTGCTTCTCTATAAACTATCCCTCCCATCTCTGTTTCACTTCAGCAGTTTTATTCTGAAGAATATTTTGGTACATTGGTTGCTCGGAGCTCTGTGATTTACTGAAATACCCAGTACAGTCTAGGTAGCAACGCTAGTCTGTACACTAGACTGTACACAGTTTGACTACTGGTACACAGACACAATCTGTACAGTGACATTCTGTTCACACTCAGGCACATTCTGACCACTGGTGCTGTATTCAGACATGTACAGCAACATGCGTTCTGATCGAAAGGTGTACCTGTGTAGTACTTTTCATGAAAATGGAGCATAACCATTTTCACAGTATACAAAATTCACCATTATTGTGAGTTCACTTCCCAGGAATTGTCTGGGAGACATGGGATCATATACAGTACCTTGAGTAAACCTGGTATCAATGCACAGCTCAACAAACCACCCCAATTGCTCCATGGTCAAGTATAGTCCTAAGGTGTTATTTAGAGCATTTCATTGCACTTTGTGAAAAGAGCTTTGCCATTGCTACAGAGATTAAATAACTTTCAGTTTCAGTCACAGATGCAGAACGCTGATATGTAACACAATGGAAACCACGAACACTTAAGACTTAGTGAAGATGAGAAGAAGAAAGAGCAGTGCCTCTCGAAAGGTCACTCGGACCAAACACAGGCTTCTACTGCAGCTTCGACTGAAAGACACAAAGCCTCTGAAAGCACAACGAGCTATTTTCACTCGCCGTCTGCACTTAGATGTTCTGGGATTCGCTACAGCTTTTCTGTAGGACAGCTGTGGTTCCCTGTACTGGTACCTGAAACTGCCAAAACCTGGAAAAATATCTTCAACCCCAACCAGGACAAGCGGACTGAAACTGGAGAGGAGAATGAAAATCCAAATCACCCTCCTCCTTGTGCGCCACTCTCATCACCCATCAGTGTTTTTTGGGTGCAACGAATGCCACGGTATCTTCAAGTATCCCGTCTGTTCACCAGGATGCAACGCAAAGCAGTAGACATTCTGTAGAGGTAACAGAAGTAAAATCATACACTTACAAAACTAAGACTACAACAAACTAAGACAAACTTCAATTACAATGACAATAGGATATGCCGTTACAAGATGCTACCTTAAGTACCATAAGCACCGGACTAAAATCATGTTAAAAAGGGGCTCACAGTGTAATAACAATGCAGCTGGGACCTCTAGTGAAAAGTATGGACTGTCCCTGAGAATCTGAACACAATTTGCACACAGTGGGAGGAAGGGGGGGTGGAAGGAGAGCAAGTGCTCTGTGTAGTTTTGATATCATATCCTCTCACCTCTTTCTTGCCCTCTGCTGACATGATCTCATTTTCCTGTCCTACAGGCATAGGCAGCCTGTATACTGACGCTCAGAATTCACAGGATACTTCCTGTTTCATGTAAATCGGTTTCATATCGGAGGCAGGAAATTGATTTTCTGCATAGTGAGAATTGGTGCAGCGATGCACCGTGTCCTCATTACCTATGATAAACTACAGTTTGAGTGGTGCATCGAGAATTCAGGTTTGTCTTTCTATAGTATGTTATGATTTGATGCTTTTTCTTAAGAAAATGATAAGAAAACTTTGAAAAGTCAGTTACACGCCCCTCTGTACGTTCGCTCCTTCAAGATGAGGTTCAGCACGATCAGTTAATTTAAATGACCCAATGGGCAGAAGTGATTTGATGAAACAAGGACGGTTTTGTTTTCTTTTTCATAAGAAATGATTAGAGTTCATACTGAAAATCCCAATTTTGACTTCACCGTCCCAAAACATTTGGAGAGCATTGCACATTGTACAATGTACATTTCAATATCTGGCAATATATAGTATTATTTCTCAAATTAAAACTACAGCTGTTTTGTATAATCTAGTACATTTGTGTACAAGTGTATTGGTTTATGTGATAAAGTTCACTTTGGACACAATCACACATCAGTCAATTTTCTTGTTCTCTACAGAGGCAGTAAGGTTGACATGATCTTGTGATGTGAAATGAGTCTTAAAGGAGACTGGACTCACCATACTCTGTGTATGTCAATAACAGGATACTAGAAGTAGTTGAAAATCAGTAAGGAGGGTCTAAGTGAGTTTACCAATATTAAATGTAGCATGGTTTAGACAAGAAAATAACTTGTGCTAAATATACAAATATGTGCATATTTCTAGTTTAATTCAAAGCATTGTTCCCCAAAACATATTATGAGCTATATACCTATGACCGGCCTAGCTCTCCTCAGGCAGCTCATGAAGCCTAAGCATATGGACAAACTACAATGGTAAAAAATACTATTTTAATAACGTTCTGGACTTAACAGAAAAATAAAACCTCTCCTCTGATGACCCAACACCAATCATCACCATGAATCACTTTCATGGTGGCTAGGCTAAAAGAAACCGGGGTGAAAATGCGACTTTCACCCTTCGCCAGTTACCTAATTCTCTACATGTAAGTCTGCTGTACCCAGAAGTGATGGTGGCCCCACTCCCTCTAGTGGCTAATCAGATGAAATGAATATGGTCACAACTGCTGGCACAATGTTAAATTGTATTGAATGATGTGAGCATGCATTTCATATTTCTAGCATTTTGCAAAATGTTAAATTTCTGTAAAGGACACATCTCTAAAGTCTAATTAAACCTGCATTCGTTTTACAGATTTTTCATTAAAGGAATTTGCTTCCTGTTCTATGTGATACATGCTCCATCTCGCACACATACAGTACAACCACCCCCTTTGTCAGGGTGTATAACTGCTGATAGCTGATATCCAAGGCTGTACCTGGGGGTGCCTGTAGTTTTTAATGGGGAGGCAACATATTAAGATAAAAACGGAACAACTGAACCCCCAAATCCATCAACTCCTGTCCGTTTTTTTTTGCAATTATAGGAGGGTGCATAAAACTACGCAAGTGGCTGTATTACTAGGATTAAAGATGAAGAATATTACAGTAAAGTGTACCACATAATCCTTGCTCATTCCTTCCAGTACATGTGGCACAGCCTACTCAGAGTCAAGCCACACAGTAGGTATTGGCAAGATCTAACCATGGGACTGCAAGCTCTCCTTAATTTTGAATTGCACTTTCAGTGATCTTAGAAATGATGCTAGCTTGTTCCAGCCGACCAGACACATCTAAAACACCACCCTCCTGTGCAAATGTGTCCATAGAATTCTTGTTCCACATGAACCTAGTCAATCTACCAAAATTGCAAAAGAAATGTTACCTTCCACATGTGAAAATGAAATGTTTTGGAAGTTCTGCTCTTTTGGTATGAAGCACCTGTGGTGTCATACAGGGTGTGTTTGGCACAGAGGAGGAGCTATGGAGCCATAGGAATGACAGAGAACTAGGTGTTACTATGCGACCACAGCTGAAGAGCGTTTGGAAACTAAGGAGGTTCAGATGGAGGTATGATTACAAGGCCAGGCTGAAAACTTCCCTGGGAGAGTTCAGGCCAGGAAGTCAGATCAGAGTTAGTGGATGTCAGGTCTGCCGTTAACATGCTGTCACGATCGTAAACCCCCTCCTCTTAAGGATGCTCCAGCCCTCCCTTGTTTAGTGTTTATCTCCTGCACCTGCCTCTGGCTCTATAAAAACCAGACCTTCCTGCCAATCTGGGCTCAGCTTTGGGAGATGGACGCCCGGAGGCCCGCCTAGTCCAGGAGTGGTACAGGCTTCACAACGGCGTCCTGACCATCTGGGTCCGGGACTGGGAGGATCTGGTCTCGTTACCCCCCTCCTCCTTTTATTCCCCCAACCCTATGCCGGATCCTGCTCCAGCTCTTAACTCTTTTTTTGTCTTTGTCAGGATGGATCACCCGGCTCTGGACTTTGGCTTCACTCTGGATATTCTTACGGACTCCCTTGGACTTGTTTGCCTCGGACTCACCCCCCCCCCGAACACCAGCGTCCCTTGGACACGCCCCCTGTTTTTCTTCCAGCCCCTATCCTTGCCGTTTTCCCCGTGTTTTCTCACTCCTCTCCGGATGGGGTCCTGACAAAAGGCTTCAGAACACATGCAGGCTGAGGCCGTGTCTAATAACAACAGCAAAGGGCAGGCCTGCCAGATGTGAGAGCAGACTAGTGGGGGCAGTGAAAGAAACCCTGGGAGCAGACTGTGGAGAAGAACATCAAAGGAAACCCAGAAAGATCTGAGTGAAAAGGGAATTCCAGAGGGAATATATTTGAATATATTTTGTATTTCAGTACGTTGCATTAGAGTTGAAAATTATGCAAATAAGTAGTTACTGCAGTTAACCAGTTAGAAAAAAACAGTAGGTTGCAGTAATACAGTGTGAACGTTTTTGGCACTCCGACAAAGATGTGCGAGAAAGATGTGATTATTTAAAGAGAGAGCAGCCTGTTGAGTGTGAGAACAGGGCTGAGGAGTAAGGCTGCTAGGAATGAAAGTGAGAGTGAGTTAAAGCACCATTGAGAGGTGGAGTTAGTTAGCAGTGCTGTCCGGGCGCAGGAAAGGGGCACTGCGTGTGCACAGCCTAGAACGTGAGAGGGAGGCATCTGAGAGGTTGTGTGGGTTTGATCATGAGCGAGTCAGGTCTCAGCCTGGGAGTGAGGTGCTGGAGGCTTGGTGTAGTGAGTGAGTCGAGTCTGAGGGTACGAGTGAGACGCCGGCGACTCTGAGTTGCGTGAGACCCAGCCCAGCGGTGATGGGAGATGACGTCAGTGGCTGGAGGCAGACCTGGACTTGGTCATGGGAGGACCAATGGCTCCGGTGAGGGAGCAAGAGTCTTCATGAGTCATCCAGGAGAAGGAGGCTCCAGCTCAGGAAGGGAGCAGGAGGCTCCTGGAGGGGCGAGGAGGAGGTGGACTGCTAGAGAAATCCAGGAGTTTCATTGAGGTGCAAGGACGGCCTTGAAGAGTAGTAGCCTTGGCTGTTGCTGTGCCTGCCCACAAGCTGGGGGTCCACACATCTTGGTGTAGCCGTATGTGTGCCACATGTCCTGGCTGCCCCAGAGAGGGGTCTGTGATTGGATTGTATATGGATAAGAAAAAATATGGACAGCTGACAATTGGAGGAAAGTGCATTTAAATGAGTGCACAGTACTTGTGCATTTAAATGAGTGCACAGTACTTGTGAGCCTTGTACAGGATGCCGTTTGGCCCTGGTGCTGATCCTGCTCTAGATCTTTTTAGGAAATTCTTCATCTCCCGCCAGGAAGGTTCTGACTGTTCCAAACGAACGGTGGGTTCATCTGGTTTGGGTGTAGCCATCGCCTCCAGCTCCTCCTCATGTCTGGGGTCACTGTGGGTTCTTACAAACCTTCTTTCACCTCCTGTTTTGGGAAAATCCAGCTTTCCTGGTCTTTTGTCCTGATATCTAATCCTTAGGATATGGATTAAAATGGAGAGTTGGGGTGGCACCGAGGTTAAGAAATTTGACTTTATTTGAATATATTTTGTGTTTCAGTACATTGCATTAGAGTTGAAAAATATGCAAATAAGTAGTGCTCATTACTGCAGTTAAACAGTTAGAGCATTACATTAGATTGCAGTAATACAGTGTGAACGCTTTTGGCACTTTGACATGAGCAAAGGGAAACGTGAAAGGATGTCATGGGAAAGTGCATTAAAAATGTTTAAACAAAGGGTTGTGATAGAATGGCACTGGTGAGCATGTTCTTGTAACTTCTTAAATAAGCACATCAGCTACCTGCCCCGTCAACCGGTAACCACGCCCACTTGAATGACATCCCTCGCAGGCCACGCCCCGCTCACCTGTGAGCCAGGTTCTGCGAGAGAGGAGGGAGCTGAGTGAGTTTGCTCCGCGTCTTTTCATGACTACTTTTATTTTTCCTTTATTTTAATGCAGATAAGTTTTAATTCGTATTATGATGTAGTCTAAAACTTGGAGGAGAAAGGGGGAGAAATATGTCTTTTCTTTTCAAACGCTTTTCTCTTTTTTAACGGGCCACTTGTGTTACACAAACAGCGTGAGTTTTTCTTTTATATCGGGGGAAAAGAGCTCTGTTGTAGCAGTAAAGTCACTGCTGTATTGGCAGAATGAAAACGTCGTTATCTCAAACTTTATCAAACACTTTTCAAACAAATTCGCTCACAAACTGAAGCGTGCCCATTTATCCAAACCGAAAATAGCTTATCTTGAATTATAAGGTGTTTTTTTATTGTATGGTAGGGGATTATATTCTTATATTCGTGGTAGAAGTTAAAATACCTCTTAGTTTCAATTGTCTTTAAATTCTAAATTATGCTGGTTTGTGTTTTCAATGTAGTATCTTCGGGCGCGACATGATTCGCACTAAATAATGAGTGTAAAAGAAAGTAGAAACATTGTATTCATTTCTTCACACGTTCTTGTGTTTCCAGTTGTGTGTCTTGCGGAAGGACATGCTTGGCCCAGCTGATAACTTCACTATGTAAGTATAAAGCTTTTTATTCGTTTACACGAATGTACTATACCTCGCGAAAATTGTTGTTAAAAAAGGCAATGCTCTCTTATCAAAAGAAGACTTAAACTAGGAGAAATTGGATTTCTTCGCGGTAGAAATTCTGACTCGAGAACATTCTAGATCTGTTGTTTATTGAAATCAGTTTCTGCTAAAACTGCACCCACTTGAGCTTTGTATACACACAGTACAGATTCATTTGAAAACGTTTTGGTTTCCACATTTCATCGCAACAGCAGAGTTCATAAAGACTTCGGTTGTGTTCACGTGTTAACTGAGTTTCAGAAAACATATGCTATTTAAAATGGAAATCCCCCCAAAAAAGCATTAGAATATGTTAGTTTCCATCCAATCGATACCCATGTATCTATATTGATTGTGTTGTGCGTTTGGTAGTTTGCACACTTTAAATTTAAACCTAAGTGCTTTGATATTCCGTTGAACAGGAACATTTCTCGTTACACGAGGCTAAGGGTTAATTCCAACTTGAATTCCTCTTAAACTGTTTCATCTTCTGAACGTGTCAGTAAATACGGAAGCTTGATCTAACTAGCTGGTGGAATTTCGAGTTGTTGTTTGTAACAGAAAGCACAGCTAATACTGATTTCTGTTCTTTTGCAGGAAAGGCAACGAAGTTCCCGTCTTCACTCTGGTCGCTGCCTCGACAGATCCCTCGGAGAAACAGTAATGTGCTGTATGTTTCTGTGCTTTTCCATGTGCTTGCATGCAAATGTTTTTGTACTCTGTTTACTTGTAAAAACCTTTAGCGTTAATGTAGCCTTGTTTGACGCTTTGTAATTTAAAATGTGTTCATTTTCACTTCGAGTCTGTGCATCGCTGGTACTTGAATGCTTTGTTTTGTATGCAATTTTCGCTCAATAAATTGTTTATTGGATTTTGATGTGTTTTGTTCTTTCTGTTCTCGTGCAGAGTTCAGTATCCCCTTGGTCCTGAAAACCCCCGGTGTTGGTGAGTTTTTTGGCGGAGAGACTTTACTAACAGTTTCTGAGGAACGATGCGAAGGGCTGTTTTTCCTTGTTGTCACTGACCGCAAGGGGACACCCTATCGCTTTGTGACTTGGAAACTGCAGAGGCTACCCCCTTGTTAAGTCTGTCCAGATTTTCCCGCCAAAAAACTTAGTATATACCGGGGCTCTTTCAGGGCGTGGTCTCCTCCCATCAATCAAACCGAGCCCCATCTACTCCTCTTTTTGGAGAGAGGGGCTGGGCGATTGACTGCAGCTCTAGCCAAGCCCACTCACTCCCAGCAGGAGGGGAAGGCAGGTTGGTGATGGCCTAGGTCCCTGCAGAGAGGCAGGTCTCCTGGTGTGGACTTAGTTAGAAGTCTGTCAGTTACAAGCTGTGACTGATAGGCTGAGTCCGCCCTGGGTGCCTCCTCTCTCTCGGGCCAAAGCCACCTCCAGCCCGCCTTCCTCTCAGCTGGGAGTGAGGGGGCTTGGCTAGAGCTATCCTCCCTTCTCCTCCCCTAGGGGCTGTACCTGGGCTCCCTGCTAGGGACCCTAACCCCCCAGAGACTATCTAAAAAGGCGGGAAAATCTGGAGCGACTTAAAAAGGGGGTAGCCCCCGCAGTTTCCAAGGCACGATGCGATAGGGTGTCCCCTTGCGGCCGTGGCGCAAAGTACAAAACAACCCATCGCATCGTTTCTCAGAAACTGTTTGTGCTCTCTCCAGATTTTGCAGCCAAAAACTTACAGCAGTGAGACACCAGGCCAGAGTAAACCCTCCCAACACACCTTAAAAAATAGAAGACAATTCAGAAAATGAAATCAACAGTTTTTATTGCAGAATACGTAGCACAAACAGTAGCAGCAGTCAGCAGGAAACACGAAAAACTTCAAAACATCAAGTGAAAGATACATCACTGAATCGGTACATTACAGATCAAGCCACTGGTGTCCAAAATGAAATGTAAGGAAAAGCACACACACTGTCAAGAATAACTTGCCAACGCACAAGGAGTTTCTGGAGTGGAGCTGGAGAGGAGATCGTCGGAGCGCCGAGGAGCAGGAGCCGCATTACTTAAGGCAAAAGAAAAAAACATCAAGTTAACAAGATATCGGATTTGCACGATCGATTCGCTTGACTTTCTGAAGTCGATTAACTTTTTAAATAGGCTGAAAAAAGAAACCAATGTTTTTATTAAATGAGAAATCACAGATACATCTCAGCCCCACTACTCCAATATTTTGAAAATTCGTTCAGCCACAGAAATGCAATGCTACTTATAAATTTACAGCGTGTATCATATTCGTGTTAACTCCCTGCTTTGAAAACCGTCGTTAAAAGTTTCAGTATTATCCGTTTTTACCCAATGGATTCAATAGATGAAGAATCTGCGACTTAGAGTTTCCCATCTCTATTCAACAGAAGCACAACGAAACGAAAAGAAGCTTGGTATAAACCCGTTCTGGTGTTAAAATGCAGGGAAGCAGGTGTTGTCTTACGGAGTTACACAAATATAAATGGTATAGCGAAAGGTAGCATTACTTACCCTGGGGCAAAACAACTTTCATAACTGCAGGCGCGTTCTTGAAATCCTTTGTCACCTGGAGAAATAAAATAAAACACGAATCAGTCAATTCAGTATTTTCAAAACTGTATCATTTCGGAGCGGAAAGCTTTATTACGCCTCGAATCCGCAAAGAAGAGATCCAACAGAAACTGACTTCATAAAGCAAACGTTTGAAGCTTTACTACAGTATTAGAGACACCAAATAAAAAATACAGAATTAAAATAATTAAATGAAAGATCTAATATATACAGATATATTACCGATCAAGCCACTGGAGTCCAAAATGAAACGTAAGGAAAAGCACACACTGTCAAGAATAACTTGCCAACGCACAAGGAGTTGCTGGAGCGGAGCTGGAGTGGAGATCGTCGGAGCGCCGAGAACCAGGAGCCGCAGAACTGAAGGCAAAAAAAAAACATCAAGTTAACAAGATATCGGATTTGTAGAATCGATGTTCTTGAAGTCTAACTTTTTAAATAAGTAGAAATATACAACCCCGCTCAAATTCACTAAGAAAACAGTCCCACTATTCCAATATTTAGAAAATACTTTCGGCCACATTCAATGCTTCAAATACATTTAAGAGAAAGTACCACTTACCGCGGGTATCATAGTCGATAAAACTCCTTGCTTTGAAAAGCATCGTTAACATGTTAGTGTTATCCATCTTTACTCAATGCATTCAATAGATGAAGATACAGCGCCCTAGAGTTTTTATTTCTATTCAACAAAAACACAACGAAACTAAAAAGAAGTTCGAATATTTGTATAAACTCGTTCTGGTTTTAAAATGCCGGCAATACGTGTTGTCTTATCGAGTTACAAAAAAAAATAGTATGGCAAAAGGTAGGAATATCACTTACCTTCAAAAAACACTTTTTATCACCGGAGACCCCTTCTTTAAATCCTTTTGTCACCTGGAGAAAAAAATAAACAAACGAATTAGTACATTTCATGTTAATATTTTAGAGGTTTGGATTGGAAAGGGTTATAGCCCATATCCGCAAAGAAGATATATCACACAACAATTTACTTTATAAAGGCATTGTTTGGTGGTAAACTACAGCCTTACATACCTAGAAGTTCCATATATTTAAAAATACTTCAAAGAAAGATAATATAAGAACGCTTAATTGCAGATTTTAAAACGTCCACAGCACGCCCAAACGGAGAGAACACTAATTTCGGCGTCCTTAAACACACATTAAATCGAAATACATACAATTAAAATGTAGCAACATGCATAAACTTTGTCTATCTTTACTCAACGTGATATTTGCATTTTTTAACTTAAAATAAGAAAATTACAAATAAAACGCAAACGCACCTAACGCCGCAGAAACTCGTCCCGCCGCCATCTTGCCGGGCGCACCTGTGGAACAGGTGGACGGGGCGTGTCCGCTGAGGAAGGTCACTCTGGAGGCGGGCTCGGCTCCTGAAGGACAGCTGGGGATTCAGTTACAAGGGTTCAACACTGACGTTACTGACGATACATAGACATTTTTACTCACCAAAAAATGCATAAAGTATATAACGGCTAACGATTTTCAGGCAAACTGACTGGTACAGCGACATTCACCTCCGAGTTTGTTCATCGGGAACGTTTCGCTTGTGGCCAGTTGACCGAATCAAGAGAAACGTGCTGGAGAGAGACCCCTGTCGCTCCTAGTTAGGACTGCACCTCTCTTTCACTGCTGATGCCACACCTGTCCTGAAGGTGTCACAGTGGTATAAGGGGCTGCTTTTTAGAATTGAGTCAACAACTAATCATTTTTAAAGGACCTAAACCACCCAATTGACCCTGTTTTGGAAGGCCCCGAAAATGGAGCCCCCCAAAACGGCCGGCGTGGTAGAGAACAGCCACTTCCACAAACTCACCCCGACAGCGAGAGAGCTACACCCGGGGATAAGATCTCACACTGACGGGGAGGCTCGGGGCTCATGTTTAACTCACTCTGATCTCTGAGAGTCGCTCTGCTTTCTGAACTTTAGAAGTGTCCGATGGTTCAGCCCGCGGAGCCACCAGGCCGGCCATACAGCACACTGGGCATATAACTCTCTTATTCAGTCTGAAGCCAAGTCCCAGTTCCGAGACCAGACACTTCCCCCTTTGCTCCCGTTTCAACCATCAAGGCTACTGAGACGCCTTTATACAGTAATGCGATTTTCTAGCTTTTTTTTTTGCGACTGGACATGACTTGTTTATCTTTTTGAATGACAAGGAAAATAAAGTGTAAAAAATTGTAGTAGACTTGGAGGAGCCTGTATGTCATGTGTCGTGAAGTCTGGGAGGCTTAAATGTTAATATTTTCATTGAAATAAATTAAACTTCTTTAATTATTCTAAAGATAACTTAAAAAAACTAGGTAAGGGATTAAATTCATCTTAATGTTTTCTACCCCAGCTGGTGTCTGGGCAGAGTATCCCTTTAGATCCTTTATATCCGTAATCGTCACGACACGCTATTTTTATATTTGAAAGCGATATTTTTATATGTGGGCGTTTCAAAGGGCTCCACACCGAAGTTTAATCCTTCAGATAAAAAAATTAAAAACTCAAAAGCAGTGCATGTACATAGAATGAAAATTGGGTATGCAGAGAAAACAGAATTGTGATAAAGATGTAATAAATAGTTTTGCCATCAGTGAGTGATGCATCACATCGCTCCATATTATTACTGTTAGAGATGCTGTCATTTAATATACTATTAGAAACGAAAGTTACTGTTGTCGAGTGCAGAGTGTTCAGACTGCTGACTCTGAACTAGTGGAAACAGTGTGGGTCGGGTATTTAGAAGTTTTGTATTACTCATAATTGCCGGTTTTAAGAGATGCAAATTAATTTTGAACAATTTAAAAAACCCTTTAAAATTATACATAGTGTTATACACTGTAAACACAGTGAAAAGCGTTGGGAAACTATAGTGAATTAGTGATATGCAGTAATTACAGATGATATTGAGTATCAGACACCAACAGTATGATTCCTACTGCTTGATTCAAACTTAAAAGACAGGAAGGCTGAAACACTGGCGCAAGGTTGACGCTAGTTTGTAACCTTTTACTATTCGTGATCTCAATCCCTGGGCATGAACAAAGTGAAATGACAATAACTCGTAAAATGTTCAATTAAGGTCTCTATAACGTTACTTCATTAGAGGCTCAGTCAAAAGTATGGAGTGGAATCAAACTCCAACATACTGTACTTGTGTCTGAAAGATTGTGTTTTCAAAGAGGGGGCGGTCAGCCTCAGGATCCACTCCGGGTTTTAGGCATTTCTCAATAATTAAAAGCCGGAAGCCTGGTTTGATTAATATCGCGTCAGCTTTCAATTGCTCTCCTTTAAAAATTGTTCTGGCAGCTAGAGCGCGTCTTTGTGTTCAAATAGCGACTTTGCACCTGCCATAAGCCAAAACAAAAATCAAGGACGTTTTGTTTAATTTGGGTAGTAGAATTCCGGACAAACGTTTGTTTAGTTTACACATTAGTTGATCACATTAGTTGAACACAATTTGCACACAGTGAGAGGAAGGGGGGTGGAAGGAGAGCAAGTGCTCTGTGCAGTTTTGATATCATATCCCCTCACCACTTTCTTGCCCTCTGCTGACATGGATTCACAGGGTACTTCCTGTGTCGTGTAAATCGGTTTCATATCGGAGGCAGGACATTGATTCTCATTGCATAGTGAGAATTGGTGCAGCGATGCACCGTGTCCTCATAACCTATGATATGATAAACTACAGTTTGTACTGAGTGGTGCATCGAGAATACAGGTTTGTCTTTCTATAGTATGCTATGATGTGATGCTATTTCTTTAAAAAAACGAGAAGAAAACATTGAAACGTCAGGTACAGGGTGACAGCAGACACAGGCGGACCACATTAAGCACCAATGGGATCTCAGGACAAACGGAAAATTTGGAATTAACATGATCTATGTTCCAAGAACTCATTTCAGTGCAGAGCACCCAGAGGAAGCCACAAGAACATGGGGAGAACGTACAAACCCCACACAGACAGCACCCCAGGAATTGAACACAGAGCCACAGTTCTGTGAGGCAGCAACTGTAGTTCAAGTTCAGGTTTGTCACTATAATGTGTCACTCCAGCCATATACAAGTATAGAGAGGAGCGAGATATCGGTCTCCAGGTCTATGGTGCGAATACAGACAAGGCACTGACAAGACAATGCTATAGACAATGTAGACATAGACATTTCTGACAAAGTACAAGGTACAGGGTACATAAAGTGCAAGGTGCTTAGTGTAATTTACTTTACACGATTGTGCAAAGAATACATCAGACAGTATGCCTGACAATAGGCAAAAAAGAACTACTGTAGGTTAAAAATATGGAATGCTTCACGAATCTGAACTGACCCTCTGTACGTTCGCTCCTTCAAGATGAGGTTCAGCACGATCAGTTGATTTAAATGACCCAATGGGCAGAAGTGATTTGATTAAACGAGGAGGGTTTTGTTTTCTTTTTCATAAGAAAAAGAAAACAGTTCACAGAGGTCAACATGGTTTAGACAAGAAAAGAAATTTTGTAAGATAAATCAATTAGCCCATACTTCAAAGTATTTTTCCCGAAAACATTTTATGAGCTTTTACACGTATGACCGGCCTAGCTCTCCTCAGGCATCTTATGGACAAGCTACTATGAAAAAAAAAGTTTTATTTTGCACTTACAACCATGCCCTTTGTCAAGGTGTGTAACTGCTGATATCCGGACTAAGGCTGTAGATTGGGGTGCCTGTAGTTTTAAATGGGGGAGCAACAGAATAGATAAAACAGGAGGAGCTGAACCCCAGAAAAGGTTGACTGGTGCCTCTTGATCTGTTGCAACTGGTGAGGCCACAATCACAGATGCCATTGAAAAGAAGGGCACTTACCAAACAGAGTAAGAAGAAATTAGACTGGAATACAGAAGACTTCAACTTCAAGTGCATACTTTCTTAAAACAGTAAAGACTGAGAATAAGTCTTCTTTATTAAGACTTAATTAAGGCTGATAAGAATGTATACAACAAAAGGAAAAGATTAATCGAGGTAAACTACAGAAAAAAAAATACTTGTATACAGAATCATCGTAGAACCCTTCTGCCAAATAGGCCTACAAGTATCGGTTAATAGTCTTGGCAAAACCAACAAATGTGAAATTATGCATTCTATATTATATACATATATTATTTATGCATTCTTATAAGAATAAGAGGCTGCATAAAATTACACAGGTTTCTGATATACTAGCATGAAAGACATAAAATATTACAGTAAACTGCCCCCTCATGTTCCTTGCCCCATAATCCTTTCTCTGTACATAAGGCACAGCCTAGAAACATGTGATGGTCAGTCTATCACAATCAAGCAAGACATGAATTAGCCCCTCTCCGCATGCTCAGCCCACATTTTGCTTTTTTCAGGGAATTTTTATATATCATATATCAAGGTCACACAGCTGTAGTCGTCACCATGGGATCCTGCAGTGGCTGCACACAGCGGAGAGTCTAAGGAGACAGGGGCAGGGAGCTGCCTTCACAGATCCTGGACTTTTTCTTACTACAGTCCTGATCGTTCCAGTTCTTCAGGCCGATTGCCTTATCAGCAGAAGCCAAACAGGCCGTATTGTTTTGGAAATTACCAGGCTGATTTTGGATCCAGTACCTGAAACACAGCAGTAAGACGGTTACGGCGTATAAACACTCACACAGCCCATCAGCGTCACAGAGGAAAGGCTGAGACACTGTTAGTGCTACATTTCCCTCTGTCCAGCCGATAGAGGACACTGCTAGTGCCATTGCTATCCATCACCTGTCCGAAATGTCAGGATCAGGGTGTGTTCAGACAGGGGTAAGTCAACGACAGCACCTTCCACTGCTCTTACCATTCAATGGGTTGAGTGCCGTCCACCCAGATCCAGGTCCCCTTTCCAGCTGCATCACTCAGTCCCATCCAGTATTCCCGTCTTTTCATGTGTTTTGTGACAAACTCCTGAGCACAAGACAGAATCACACATCTTGGCCACAAATAAAGAGGCAGAATCCAAAGAGGTATCCTGGATCATTCAGCCACTAGCAACCAAATGGTGGTTCTAACACTACTTACTGTGTACCATATGAATACAACCAGCTGAAAGGGCTCCTTTGGGCTGTATCCAAGGAGAAGCAGGTTTTTCTGCTCTCTCCTGCTGAACATTCACTCTACAAGCCTACAGGTTCTGTGCCTCTTCACTAAAATTAAGAAAAGGTCCTGAGCTACAGCTCAAATGGCCATACTGTTTGCGGCTTTCACTCAGTCAGTGACGTTCACCATTGTGAACTTCAACAATACCGTCATGTTGTAAAGGGTCACATTAGATTTCAGGATATGACCACATAAACGGAGGGGGGTCGTGCCACTTTTTAATGTTATAGGAGTGGAGTTTTCCCTATCCAGAAAGCAGTATAATTAGCATAATAACTGGCAGACAAAAATCTTTATGAGAGCAAGATTAAGATCCAGGGTCTCCAATTTGTTTGAGAATGATGACTCGTTGTCTTTCCATTCCTTTTTTAATTGTTTTTATTTTGTTCCACAAATGTTGTTTTGGTCCCTGTGAGTAGTTAGTGTAGCAGTTTAAGAACACACAACCTCCTACCTGTTCCCCTCTGCTGTCTATAGCCACCAGGTCAGCTCCCTGGTTCCTGCAGGCAGTACGACTGTCATTCCAGTTCAGTTTATCAGTAGAGAAGTAGTAACACTTGTGGCTGAAGAGCTCCCAGCCCCAAGGACAAGGTCTACACTCTTTCACTGCAGAGTAAGAACAGACAGCAGCTCATATCAGTACAGTTCTCTCTCCAGCACGGTGCATCAGCCCAACACATTTCTTCACTGTAGAAGAGTCACAGATTAAGCGTTCTTCAGAAAATCAATGCAACTGTATGGTTATATTTCATCTTTTTTCTAGTATTTAATTTTTGCAAATCATTCACAATATCAAGATGGTACATATTTGAGTTAAATCACATTGTAATTAGTAGCATAGCCCCTGACTTATCTTGTTTCCCTGTGACTGACACAGTCCTCAGGTGAGAACAGGCCTCATCAAGAAGCACTGCCCTCATGTTACAGTTTCTTTATAAACAGTGTCTCCTCCCTGTAATAACCTGAGACACACATACTATCAAACCCCTGTGCCAAGGCGGAATAACAGCTGATATCTGTTTGTAATATCTGATATCTGAAACTGAGGTTTTAGTTGAGGTCGCCTGTGATTTCAAAAGATGGAACAACAGAGTAAGAGAAGGAAGGACAGAACCTTATGCTGCTTATTTTACTGTAATCAGCTGCTGCTGACAGATACTGCTCATAATGAAGACTCTAGCTGACATTTCAAATACATCAAAACGTTACACTGAAACAGAGGACACTTCAAACTTAGTGCAAATCAAACAATGCACAAGTAAAGCTTCAAATTATTCTCATGAATTCAGTAAGTAATACAGAAAACAACTTTATTAACAGTGGAAAATACTGTACCCAAAAGCCCTCTTTTAAAATGCTGAACTTCAGGTAACAGTACATTCAACTGCACATTTCCTTCCATTGTATTTCCAAAAATCTCATTTTTAAGAAGTCCTTCATGGTCAGCTTTTCTTTCCTGCAGTACAATCGGCAGGATTTATGTGAAAGTGTGATCCAGGAGTGGAGAGCCCATTTGAGTCAGGGAGTTGCCCAGAGCTGCGTGTGACAGGGACAGGAGGGGGCAGGGATCACGCATGCTGCAGCTGTGGAACAGACGGCTTGCAGGCTCGTGAGCCGAGTACCACACACAGAGAATTTAGGGCTGCAACTGGCCAGGGACCTGGAGTGTGGCAAATAATCCTGGGGAGTCAAGACAGAGGTCCCAAATGCAAATGCAAATGAACAATAAAATTAATAATAACAATAATAATAATAATAATAATAATAATAATAATAATAATAATAATAATAATAATTATGAAGTGCTTTACAGATAATGGTACCAATGTGTTGCCCCCACCTGGATGATGCAACGGCAGCCATTATACACCAGTCCACTCACCACACATCAGCTCTCAGTGGGGAGGAGAACAGAGTGATGAAGCCAGTTCAGAGATGGGGATTATTAGGAGGCCATGATTGGTAAAGGCTGATGGGATTTTTTTTTCCCCCCAGGACACTGGGGAACACCCCTACTCTTTTCTAGAAACGCCCTGGGATTTTTAATGGCCACAGAAAGTCAGGCCCTTGGATTTATATCTCATCTGAAGGCTGGCGCCTCTCCCCAGTATAGTATTCCCATCATTAGGGACATCAGGACTCACAACAGAATTCAGGATGACCACTCCCTACTGGCCCCGCTAACACCTCTTCCAGCAGCAACCTTAGTTTTTCCCAGGAGGTCTCGCATCCATGTACTGGCCAGGCTCACACCTGCTGAGCTTCAGTGGGGAGGCCAGCTGTGAGATGCATGATGATGTAGCTGCTGGCATATGAGAACATCCTCCTCTCTCCTCCTAAACTCCCTCCTACAAAACTCCATGCTCTGCTCCCTGCTCTGAAACGCTCTCCTCTGTCCTGCAAGACGCCTTCCTTTCTCCTCCAAACACCTTGGGGTCTGTTGAGCACAGTGCATGGAGGTCTGTAGGACAGAGGAGGGATGAGGATGTTCTAATGTGGACACTGCATGACATAGCCCTGAGCCCTGAGTATTTACAGTATACCGAGGAACACCTGAAACGTGTGTGGTTGTAACCGAATCTCCAGCTGGATTAGATTCAGGCAGCAGCTAGAGATGGCAGCCAGGTAAAGTGAAGGGCAAATCCACCGGTTACAAAATAAAATATTCCATATTGAAAAGATTCGTTTGGAAGGCTTGTACAAATGTCTGTAGGTAAAGCTAATAAAAGTAATAAAGGACGTTGACTATTCCAGCACAACCAGGATTTGACCTTGTCAACTAGTTTGGAATCATTTAAACACCTATAGATGGTTTGACACAAACAGGGTTATTTAAGAAGTTGTGAAGAGCAATGTGTTCCCGATACACTGTTTCTCAGTTACTTTACAGCCTGACCATGAAAAGACAACTAGGAATGGGATTAATGGTGTCAGCTCACCCAGTGTTTTTTGGTCTGTGATAGAGCAGTACTGATCCACAGGAAAGTGCCTTCTCAGCTCAGTGATCACAGACCAGAGTTTTCTTGTGTCTTTCTGCAGCTCCTCTTTGACTACAATCAGGTTGCTGTAGCCTGCAGACAGGTTTCTATAGTCCACCTGTAGCTTGTCATGGGCTGCAGTCAGGTTCCTGAAATCCTTTAGTAACCTTTCATTGGCTCCAGTCAGGTTCCTGATGTCCTCCTGTAACTTGTCTTTGGGTGCAGTCAGATTGCTGTAGTTCATTCTCAATTGATCCTGGCCCTTCAGCTCACCATTATCTGTAAAGATAAATATTCAGTTATTGCAATGTCTCAAAACACAAATATCATCTCCTATACTTCCCTCTTGGAGCATCTTGATTAATGAGACAGGAGCTGTCAGATTACAAGCCTAAATCATCCAGTATCCCAATCGCTTCTCATCAGCTTTTGTATATCAGAGCTGTACTTGTTTTCATTGACCAATTACTGAATATGAATAGTAGTGAACAGTGAAAGTAGTGAAAGGAATCAAAGTTAATTTTGAGGGCCTACCTCATTCTCCCTACTGTTCTGTTTTGTAGAACCGCTGATGTCATTAACATATTAAGATAAGATAAGATAAGATCACTTTATTAGCCATATACAATTTCTTGCATTAGAAATTTGTCTTTTCGCATACCCCTGCTTGCTCTCCATGAGACACCAAGACAGGGAGAGAGAAGTTAGGGGTCAGAGTGCAGGGTCAGCCATTTATACAGCGCCCCTGGAGCAGCTGGGGTTAAGGGCCTTGCTCAGGGGCCCAACGGAGTAGGATTCCTCTGCTGGCCGTGGAATTTGAAACGGCAACCTTCCAGCCACAGGTGCAAATCCTTAGCCACAGTGCCACCACTCTGCCCTGATTATCATTATCAATACATTATAATTTGACATCAGAGAGAAACCCACACAACACTTCAGTCTATGACTCCAGAATATATAAGGAACACATTTAGGAACCCACTGTAAAGGATCACTACACATCAAAACTAGAATTAGTCATATTGCAAGCTAAACACATGCTGTTACACTTACAGGAGAAAAACAGGGCTATGACGACAATCACTAAGACAGGACAAAGGAACCCCAGACACACTGCAGCCAGTCTATAGGGAAGAGGGATGGGTGGAGCTTTCACTGTGGACACAAAAACAAGAGAAATGCTATCTGGTCATAAGTGGAGATCCATAAGGTTCAGTGTTGGAAACATTAGGGTTTCCTTATAGAAATGATAGAGTACCACCATCAAATCTAATATATTTTCCCATGATGAAATGCAACATGACAATGCTAAGGTGATCTGCCCAAACCTGGATACAGCTCTGTTAGATCAGCTACAAAGTCACATTCTATAAAATAATCAAGATCACATGGGATAACTCTTAAAAAAAGTCATTTCTTCTGAAAGCCTAGTGCATAATGTCAAAATTGGGATTGATAGTATCCAAAACTACATGAAATGTGGACCCAGTAAAATGAGACAGATCATTGATCGGATCATTGTGCAACTTGCTACTGTATTGCCATCACAGTGTAGGTCTTTCCCTCACTGCCTAGATCATAGCAGCACAGCTCATTCACACTTCATTACTACTGCATGATAACACTTACTGTATTACTTAACAGGGGAAAAGTACCTTTTGGGTTTATTCTAAGTGTTGAAGGAGCTGTACTACAGCATGACATTAAAATAAAATACCAATGAAGTACTGCAGAATTCAAATTAGATCGCAATAATCCAATATCAATAATCTACTGTGATGGAGCCACACCCACCTCACAGCTCTGTGTCTGACCAAGACAATTTCATATGCATTGGAAGAAAAAAAGACCCATGACTGACCTGGTGGTCTGGGAGGAGGTGCTATCTGGGCTGAGGGAGATCTTCCCATCTTCACCTCTTCATAGGTTGCTTCATCCTGTTTCACTAACCCAGAGAGACCTAGGGATTTAACACACGTATCATTTCTGAAGAACATGAATACAATATAGGCTCATAAATAGGAATACCTTAAAAGGCCTTTCATTTGCACAGCATTACTATTTTTAACCCCAGTAGATGCTGAAACGTCAGTTCTTACATTGACAGCCTTGAGATTACAGTAATCTAACCTTCCTTGTGCTAATTCCCAAACAATACTTCAGGAACTATAACTATTGAATTTAATAAACTGGGTGAGCCACACAAAGCTTTAAATGGCACAGTTCCTTCTTATATTATTGATTTATTAGATGACTATTGTGGTGATTTGCTGACTTGACTTTGTCTGGGTGCTTCTACAGTCATGCCCAGATTTTCAAATTCCCTGCCAAATACTACAAGGAATTCCAAATCGCCAGTGAAGCTCAAAAGCTCATTTATAGACCCACTTGAGCTTAGATTGCACCTCAATTTGAAAATGTAAGATTCTTATTATAGATATTAGCTGCAAGTTGACTCTTTTGTTGCAGAAGACAATGCTTAAGAGCCAAGATAAGAGGAACACTGATATCATGGGCAAAAACCATTGTTCACTTCCTGTAAAAACTCCTTCTCTGGCTGGGCAGTAAGAGTAAAATTATCTTGCTGAGGAAGACTGAACTCTCTCCACAGACAGAGCACTAGGGTGGAAGATGAGGAAGGCAACAAGAAAGATCAGATCAGAACTTGATCAGACATGGACACTACCAATCTGTGTAGGACCTTTAACAACATTGTCCTTTGTTGTTAGATAGAAAAATGTGATGTTTACTACACTGCAGTGTTTCCCCTGTGGTCAGTCACCATAGTAACCTGCACACTTCTTTGAGAAACCACACAGTGACCACAAGTGTTTCAAAATACTGTATACTACGCAAATTTGAAAATTACTAAGCACAATAGTTGCAAAGCTCCAAAAAACAAACTTGAAAACATACCTGGGTAAAAATGCAATTAGCAGGTTATTATTAAAAAAGCTAACAATAAAACTGCAAAATTCAAATTGGGTTGCATTAATACAATATTGATATGTACTGTAAGGGAGTCACACCCACCTCTGCTTGTCTATCAAGGAAACAGTTTCTATTTCATTGTAAGAAAAAGACTTATGACTGACCTGGTGCTCCAGGATGAGGTGCTGTCTGGGCTGTTGGAGATCTTGCCATCTTCACCTCTGCATAGGTCACCTCATCCTGTTTCACTGACAGGGACAGGGCTCCAGTAATTTATCACACATATTCATATCATTTCTGGAGTGCAAGAGGACTGCACTGAGGAAGCTCTTCAGACTGGGTTTATTGCAATATAATGATAGCTTCATCAAGCCAAGATCCATCAAGCCACGATTTTTCCAGGATCGCATTGTACGAATGTGCTTTTCCATCAACATATAATGTATCGGAGCCATTTCTGTCCAGATCTCCACAGCAGCCGAAGACAGAAACAGCTCCTGTCAGTTCACTGGATGCCCTACTAAAACCAGTTGATTCTAGAGGCCTCCTTCTTTTTCATGAGCTGTATTAGCAATGTTTCTACAGTAATTTCATCAAAGGGTTAACCCTGCAGTCTTCATAAATTCCATTCTGGACCTAGAATTATTGGTATGTGGTGAGCCGCATGGCTTTGTTTTACTACTTTTATGATTAAACATACTGTATGCTTATTGCAGAAACTGTCCACACAGGCACGTGTGTCAGGCGTCAAATTACCCTCAAAGGCCTTTTCGTTGGCACGGTATGACCATTTCTGACCTTAGCAGATGCTGAAAGGACAGTTTCTGCAACGATCACTTCAAGACTACTGTACATGATGGCTGCAGTTTGAGTAACTAGAAAGTAATCAAACATTTCTTTCTGGTGTTCTCCCAACAATACATCAAGAAGGATCCCCATGTAAGAATGTAGTCAATTATGTTATGGCACAATCTTATATTATGCTACTGTCACTGATTATCTATCACATTTACTGTAAATTTGAAATTTCATTTTTACATTCCTGATTTGTTTCCTGCTTTCTGCTTGCAGTTTTCACTCCTGTGAGGCTGACTTAATGGCTCGACCAAACTTTGCTTTGCTCTGATAGCGCTGTCATGGATTTGGTTTGGACATCATCAAACACCTGTAAGAATTAGCTTCGATTGTGAAGATAATTGTTTGGACTTTTAAAACAGTTGGCCAGTGTTACACTGAACTACAAGCGAACATTCCTCTACCGTGGAAACTCATCTAGTAACAAAGTTCCACTGCAACTGAAAGATCAGATTAAAAAATGAGAATCTGGCAATCGTTTGGTTCAGGCTGAACAATGTCTTTGCCAACACTGAACAGATGGTGGCAACCAGCACTGATATGGCAAGACTGATATGACTTCTTCAGTTTGCCAAGTAATAGTAATCGAGAGCTTATCCCATTCATGTAGGGTGCAAGTGGGATGAGCAAGTCACAGGTTGACTTTAGGAGATTGGAGGAAACTAGATAAGACTGTACAGCTCATGAACACTGAAGGAAAGAGAAAAGATAATACAATACTTCAGCACGTGAGCACTGCCAGAGACTTTAAAAGGATAATACAAATCCTGCAGCATATTAACACTTCTCAGCAAGAGGATAATGCAGATTCTAATGCATGTGAAAACTGACGAGAGAGAGGATAATACAAACCCCTAACAAAGCACACAGGGAAGGCACTATAGACCATACAGAGAAAAGAGATGAACAAACAGTGACTGGACACTTCAAGAGTGTGACACTGCATCGAGACTCACCGGATAGTCCAGGACTGCGACTTTTAGAAAATATTACATTAGAATAGCAAACTTCCTCAGCCATTAAGACTGATTGAGACACAAGCACCGGTAGCAGGACCGAACACACTGAAACTCTCTTTCTCAGTGGTCAGAAAGGACGGACTGAAAGGTTCACACAGATGTAGGAACAGGAAGAGAGAAAGAGTATTCTGTCTGTCTGGTTTACACACAGTAATACCCTTTTCCTTTCTACTTTTCCTCTCTGCTTCTCCTTTTCAGCAAGATGTGAAACAGCAAAGAGATAATGGCATCTGAGCACAATCCCGATACCTGAGTACATATACAAAAGACAGTTCCAGTAATATATACACCTATAACATGTTTTGACACGATTATTGATTTGGAGCAGCTAGAGTCAATCGCAAGCGTGTTGTTTCAGCTAATTTTTTCATTAGTCACTAGTGTTTCCCCCTTTTGTAGGCCCTAAAAATTTCGTAGACCCCAGGCACTGTGCCTGCAGTGCCGAATGGGAAATCCGGCTAGACCCTCAACGTACGACCGGCCCTAGGCGTAGGTGATCTAGGCAACTGCCTAGAGCCCCAAGGCTACCAGGGGCCCCCCCTCAATGTGCAACACAACACATTTGCAATAGTACTGTTTATAAATTCCTTATGTACTTAATTCCTGTTTAGAATGTCTTTTTTATTAAAGTTTCCCATCTGCCCAGCCTTACTGATCTCACCTCCCTTGTTACTGAGTGCACTTGGTTTTTCTCTTCTTACTTAATTTCATATCTCTTTCTGCAATTCCTTTCTGCACAGGTTTCAACGCAGTAACTTGTAAGTGTAGCATTTGCTACGCTGTGAAAGTAACAGAGCTCCTGTTTATCATTATGCATTGCTAGTAAAGCTCCTTTTTATTACTTTCAAGGTTAAAATGCCATCTTTTGTATGACCCGGGTTCTTGTTCATAAGTTGAATTCTTCCAAGCTGGTTAATAAACGTTTTCTAGTTAGATCATTCTTATATTTCGTTGTTCTAAGTAGTAAAAGACGTTTGGGGTGGGAGCTGATAATCGTGTTTTGGAGGGACCCCTTTTTCATGGTGTGGCCCAGGGTCCCCAAAGACTGAAGTGAAAGTGAGAAACTGAATCTTGTGGTGAGACTCTGACTGAAAGGTCTGCTCCGGCAGGAGATTATGTAAGAATGAAAGCCCCTCAGGGGGATTTAGTGCAACAGACAGCTTGTTCTAGGAATGAGCGAAAGCTCAGCTGTGTGAACCGGGTCTCAAGGGGCGACTAGAACAGACTTGTAGTGCTTCTTATGGGGTTCGTGTACAGACTCCTGGTTAACACAGTCATGCTGTGAGACTTAGTGTATTTGCTGAAGGTTTAAGTTTCAGGGACGGTCGTCTAGGAGAAAAGAGATAATAACCAAACCTTTCCAGTACTTTTACCTTAAGCATGGAGGGATGTTATTTACATAACTAACATAAGCCACATCTGTGTAGAAACTTTTACTTTCAAAATAGTTGGTGTGAGCACATTGTTCCAGTATTTTGAACAATATTTTTCTCCTCCTTAAAGCTCTCACAATATAAAACATGGCATATATCTGAGTTAAATCACATTTTAATCAGCATCTCAGCCTCTGCCTTGTCTAATTACCTGCGATTGAAAAAGCCCTCAGCCCTTTGTCAAAGGTTTATACTTGGTCATATCTGGACTAAGGCTGTAGTTGAGTTTCCTGTTGTTTCTAAAGGGTAAATAATAGAATAAAACACGAGGATCAGAACTGCAGATATCAAACGTTCTCTCACTGGAATACTGAGGAGCGAGCTAGTGTTTGCAATAACAGCTGGCAAACCTCTAATCACCTGTCATTCAATGCTGGCTGCCACTAAAACATGTTCTGGCAGGAAACCATTATCACCTGTGGACAATCAACACCCACCTCAGGTGGTGCAGAACACTTAAGATCTTCACGTGCAATAGTTTGGGCTCTGGTACAGAGTTTAGATCTGACTCCCTAGCTCTGTTCCCATGTCCCTTTGTGTTTCTCTTCGTTGCTTCCTGAATACTCAACCCTGCCTTTACCATGACCACTTCTCTGCTTTGCCCCTTGGTGCTTTGGATCTGTGCATCTCCCCTGTTATGAACTTTGACTGCTTGTCTCAATTACGATCCCGGAATTCCCTTTGTGCTTTCACTGTCTCTCTGGTTTTGAACCACATTTGCATCTGACCATGATCCCGGACTGTGTTGCCTGCATCACACCGGCCTGCTTCTACACCACGATGTGTGCAGCTGTCCCTCCCCGTTTCAGCTGTCTCTCGTCCAGCACAATGGTTCACTTAGAATCTCGTAGATCTGCTGCTTCACCTTAAGTAGCAGATTATTACTCCAGAGACACACAGCTAATGTTGCTTGGTTTACTGGTATGACTACAATGACAGATTAGTTTGAAAAGGACAACAAATAATAAATCACACTGAAAAAAGACAGTTCAGTTTTTCAAATTACATGTATTACATTGTATTACAGTATGAATGTTTCATAATGAGGATGATATTCATAATGTGGTTTCCTTTATGTGTACAAAAGCAGTGTCATTAGCCTTGATGAGGGAGTGTGGGTGTCAGGGCAGGTGTGTCAGTGACACAGACAGGTCACTCAGCTGTAGTCGTCACCATGGGAAGCTGCACACAGTGGAGAGTCTAAGGAGACAGGGGCAGGGAGCTGCCTTCACAGATCCAGAGCATTTTCTTGGCACATTTCACGTCATTCCAGTTATTTAGTGTACCACTACGTGCACTAGTAGCTCCACAGTCCTCGTTAAAAAAATTATCGGGTTGACTGCTTGCCCAGTACCTGAAACACAACAGTTTGATCTTTACATAAACACTCTCATGGCCCAACAGCTTTTTAAAGGAAAGAATTCCCGGAATAATTGCTAGTTTTTACTTAGTACAACAGATTAGATAGATAGATACTGTAGACAGACAGACAGACAGACAGACAGACAATACTTTATTAATCCCGTAGGGAAATTGATGATAGAGAATGCTGGTAGTGCCATCACTGTCCTACATGTGTCAGAATCAATGTCTGCTGTTCAAAGCAGCATCGTCACCTGGTCAGACATGTCTGGTGGCCTTGTGCGTGTCTCCAATTTGTTTGGCAAGACTTAGGCCAATACCAGTACCTTCCAGTGCTCTTACCCTTCAGTCAGTCGAGTGTTGTCCACCCAGATCCAGGTCCTCTCTGCAGCTGCATCACTGATTCCCAGCCAGTGTTCACGTCCTTGAGTGTGCTTGTAGATGAACACCTGAGCAAAAATCACAGAATGCAACACCTGTACTCTTCCTGTTAATCAAGCGTTCTCAAACAAAGCCTCAGAGTCCAATGAAACAAATTCTGGATCAATGAGCTACAAGTCGTCAAATGAATAACACCACAGAAGTCTGTCATACATCCTCTGAGGCCTTATTGAGCAAGGCATTGAAGCTGGCTTCGCCTCTTCTCCCTGTCCTATGTTGGTTACCATGGTAATATAATCAGACTCCTGTATTACTGGGGTGATACATGCCTGCCACAGGTGGTTCAGGTTACTTAGATTGTGCTATGATTATGATATAGAATTTGCTTGGAGCCTCTCCAGTGCTTAGTTCCCTAGTTCCTGTGTTTTCAACCCTGTACTTCCCTTGGTTTCCTGACTTAGCTTTGTTCTTTATTTTCCTAATGCACTGCATCAGGCTACTGATTTGGCTTGTTTCTGGACTTAGACTTGGATTTCCTCGGTTCTGTCTTGGTTTCGGGCTCGGTTTTGTCTCTGATTCTGCCCTCAGATGGTGTGCTTCCCTCTCCATTTCCCTTTGCTTGCTGAACACACTGCGCTGGCCACTCAAATCATGCCTGCCTCAGGTGGTTCAGGTTACTTAAGGTCTGCTTAATCAGCTTGCTCAGTCTCTACCGCTCAGCCTGGTTACTCATCTGCTCTGGGGATCACCTCTCAACATCAACATAATGACATCTCAAGCAGCAGTCATAACTGAATGGGCTCCTTTGGGGTGTAACTTGACATCCTGGATGAGGAGCAGGGTAGTCTGCTCTGTAATGCTGGTCATTCATTCCACAAGCCTGCGTGTGGTTCCATTCAACAAAAAAGTCTTATAAGACCAGCTGTTGTATGATGCAAAACCACAGGTCAAACTGCAAGAATTTTCAGCATTTCAGAATTTTTTAACCGGGTAGTAATATTCTCAATCATGAGCACCAACATTACTGTGATGTTAAATGGAATCACTTTTTTTTTGGTGTTTCTGATGTATAAGTGTTCTGTATATTTCTTTGGTTTTGTAACATTATGATTTTAGATTCACATTGAGAAAATACAGTTAACGTAGTGGGAAGAAAAAAATAAGGTCTTTGGATTCCAATTTGTTTCAAACTTTTGGCTCACCATCTGTTTAGGTCTATTCTTTGTTTGTTCTTTGTAACTATTAATATTTTTGTGTTTTTTTTTGTGTATACTTTAAGATAGGACTACTGAAGACTAGTGTTACCTGTTCCTCTCTGCTGTTTATAATCACCAGATCAGCTCCCAGATGCAGCTTCCTGCATGCAGTGCGACTCTCAGTCCAACTCAGTTCATCAGTAGAGAAGAAGTAACACTTGGAGTTGAAGAGCTCCCAGCCTTGAGGGCAAAATCGACACTCTTCATCTGTATAGTAAAAGCAGACAACAACTCATATCAATACAGCACTCTCTCCAGCACAGTGCATCAACCCATCACACCTCTTCACTGCCGTAGAGTTTGAGATTGGGCTGTCCACTTTGTTTAAGAAGAATTTGAAAAAGATGGTCAGATAGATTTATTTAGAAAGTGAATTTATTTATGGATTTCTCTATTGGTTTTCAAAGTTCAAGCACAGTCAGATCACCCAAAATCCTAATGATACAATTAAAGAATGATATAAAGACATGAAACAACTCAACCAGACTGCTTTGATCTAGTGCAGTTAAAATCCACAGTAAAGTACTTACTCAGCCTAATGATCATATACTCAAGGTTGTCTCTTTCTTTCTGCAAATTGTCCTTCATTACAGTCAGGTTGCTGTAGCTTGTAGTCAGATTCCTGATGTCCACCTGCAACCTGTGATTGACTGTAGTCAGGTAGTCATTGGATTCCGTCAGATTGCTGTAGCCTGTAAACAGGTTTCTGAAGTCCACCTGCAACTTGTTTTTGGCAGTAGTCAGGTTGCTGTAGTTCTCTCTCAGTTGAACCAGCTCCTTTGTCAACTTCTGAGAACTGCCATTGTCTTTGGAAAGAAATATTAATTTACTGTACTTTATATAAACATAAGAACTGTCTCACAGAGCTGTTATGTCATATTTCACTCTCTGCGTTGTGGTATGGTTCAACATCTCTCATAATTCCCTCTGGGAGCATCTAGATTGATGAGACAGGAGTAGTTTTTAATCTTATAAGCCTATAACATTATTCAGTTGTTGAATAATCTCTCAGCACTGCTTGTATATCAGATCTGTGTCTGTCTGCTTGGACTGATTACTGAATATGAGCACAAGCGAATATCTTAAAAACTTCAACTAAAATGTTATGGGACTACCTCATTCTCTCTACTGTTCTGTAAACCAGAACTGCTAATGTTACTATGTTAGTATCAGTGGATGATAGGTTTACAGAAGAAAAAGACCACCACACAGAAATTAGTCCAGTCTATGACTCCAGAGTGTACTCCAAAGTTAGGAATGCATTCAATGTCTATTTCCTTGACAAGACAGCGATACCCAACACATTAAAACTTTAATCGGGTAAACTGCAGCTAAAGACATGCTGTTATACTCACAGTAGATGCTTAGGGCTATAATGGCAATCAGTAAGACAGCACACAGCAGCCCCAGACACACTGCAGCCAGTCTGTAGGGAGTAGGGCTGAGCTGAGCTTTCACTGCAGACAAAAAAATTCAAGAGAAATACTATTGCGTCATAAGTGGAGTTCCACAAGGCTCAGTGCTGGAACCATTGGGATTTCCCTATAGAAATGATAGAGTACCAACTGAAAATCTAGTAAAGTACTGGTGCACGTAACTGGCTCAAGATAGTGTGCAGAGCCAGAAGGCACAGTTCGATTCATTGTTTGTCAGGAAAGGGTCTGACCAGGAAGGCAAGATACACAAGAGAAAGCCAGGGGCTTAGGAATCAAGTGCTAAGCAAGGAGGTACAATAGCTAAAGCTGCTTGAAATAACCTGGTGGAACAAGGTACTGTAAGTGCTGATGTAATTACATGCCAGTAGCATTGATAATTGATAACCTGCCTGATCGTGTTGTCAAGGGAACAAGTTAATAATTAGTAAGTTGATTGATAGTCCGACTGCTGGCTGTGATTTTTCGGATACGTGAATCAGCACTTCTCTGAGAGCAGGTATTACAATTAAACTGTCTTGAAAGGAAGTTAAATCCACCTCAAATTTCTGATAGTCTGACAAGCAAACAATTTCATTTCATTGTAAGAAAAAAAAACTATGACTGACCTGGTGCTCCAGGAGGAGGTGCTGTCTTGGCTGATGGAGCTCTTGCAGTCTTCACCTCTGCATAGGTCACCTCATCCTGTTTCACTGACAGAGAGGGAACCAGAGGTTTCTCCACACAGACATACTGTACCAAACTTGATCACCATGAAATCAAATATGACAAATCTGTGCTGTTTTTTCCCCCACAACAGCACTTTACAAAGCCTTCAGTATGTTCATAATACAGTCACCCATGTTATGATAAAGTCTTGATCATATTATTCTAATTTCACCAATTATATGTTGAATTTAGAGTCAATTCTTAATTTAAATGGCTCCTTTCAACACTCCCGATTGACGTATTAGTTTGTACTTGGATTTACACGCCTGTGTAGCTGACTTTCTGGCTCTGTGGAACAGTTGTTCTCTGATAGCACTCCCAGAAACCCTGCCAAAAACTGCAAGAAATTCAACCCCTTCCCATTATGTTCAAACTCATCTAAAGGCCAGTCTAGATTAGATTTTTGTTACACCTGCACTTGTGATATTGAATTTGACATTTATAAGAGTAGAGTTGCAGATCCAATCTTGTTACAAGAGAACGCATTTAAGAGTTTAGAGAAGAGGATCACTAAGAGTTCACTTGTGACATTGTTCACTTCCTGTGAAAACCACAGGGGCCACAGGTGGCATTGTACGACCTTTTACAAATTTACTTTTTTTATATGAAATGAAGTGCGATGCATTTAACACAGTACGCTCCTTTTACAAAAGGGAAAGAGTGACAGGCAGTTTCAGTCTTATTCTCCCTTGATGTCCATCACCATAACAACATTCAAATGTCTGTTTGAGAACTTCCACAATGATCACATGCTTGGAAATATTACACACCAGACAAGTTTGATGTTTACTGAGTTGCACTGCTGAGGCACTTAAAATAGAGCTGGCCAATGCTACATTGTACTGGACTCTTACTTTTACTTCCTATTACTTTTCACTTACTTTTACCTTCTGGTATCAAATCTCACCTGATACCAGTTCTTTTTTACTGCAACAGAAAAAAAGTAAGTTTTCAAAATGGTTATCTGGCACTGGTTTTGTTTAGGATGAAAAAATGTCTTTGCCAACGTGGAACAGATAGTAACAAATCTCCACTGATATGACAAGCCTGGGATGAGCATCTCCTTCAGCTTGTTAAGGTCTCCACCCCTTCAGCCATCATCTTATTCCTGGTGAGGGTTGCAGCAATCTAGAGCTTATCCCAGAAATGTTGGGTGAGCATGGGTGATTACACCCAGGATAGAATGCCAGTTAGTAGCAGGGCGAACACACACAGGAACAACTTAAAGTCACTGGTTAGACTAGACAGCATGTCTCTAGGTAAAAGGAAGAAACAAGAGCAGAGCCCACAGCGCATGGACAATGAAGGACAGAGAGAGAAGAATACGAACCCTTCGGCCGGTGAGCACTGCCTGGAAACAAGGTATAGGACAGCGACAATGGATCGAGACTCACCGTGTGTACCGCGACTGGGGCTTTTGGAAAAAGTCACAGTGGAATAGCAAACGTCCTCAGACATTAAGGCTGATACAGTCGCACACACTGACAACAGAAAAGAACAGACTGAGCAATCCAGCCTGAGATGGCGACTCTCCTGACTGATCAGAAAGGACTGACAGAGATTAACACAGAAATAGAAACAAGAAGAGAGAAAGAGTGGTAGTGTTCAATTTGTTTGTGGTTGACACATAATAACACCCTTTTTTCCCTCTACACTTGAGACTTATCTGCTTCTCCTTTTTACCACAGCTGTTACTTTTAACACAACAAACAAAAATAATGGCGCCTGAGTACAGTTACCTGGGTACCAATTCAGGGTGCAATGCCAAGGCCTCTTCTATTATGTTCACTACAACAAAATACAGAGACTGTGGAAAATAATGCCGTGGAAAATTGCCACAAGGTAACAAAATTAGTAAGTAAGAGATTTCTCAATAGCATGACCTCAGTAAACAGTAAAAAGGGGAAATTACATTTACAATTAGAGTAGAAGTAGAATTAGAGTTAATGAAATCCTAGCTTAAGAGAACAGGACAAAAATCACATTTTAAAAGAAGCCCAAGTACAGTAAAGTAGAACAATCTTGATGCATCTGGGCCCTATTGTGAACGGTATAGAATGAGCCTGAAACACAGTCTAATTGCACAGCTCCACCCAGTTTCCTCTCATGCACAATGAGAGGAGGTGGAGTTAAAGAAGGGCAAGTGTTCTGTGTCGTTTTGGTATCATATCATCCCGCCTCTTTTCTACAAAAAGCATAAAGCTGATCTCAAAAGTTTGTTTTTCCAATATTATTCATTAACTTTGAGAAAGCACAATACCTTGACCAAGTGTAATATTTAAGCCAGTCTGAATAATACTCTTTTGTAATCATTTGAGATGTCTCTACAAGTTTCGGCAGGCTTCTTGTCTCCCCTTGGGGTGTTCAGACATCACTCGTTGTGTTTCACATAAAATGAACATTTTGTAAATAAAAAAAAGACATATTTGTTCGTGCTGCAATGTGAAACTCTTCTGTAAACATTTCTGTAAACGCCAGAATTCCTTCTGCCGTTCCCATCATCACTCACATCGTCAAAAGAGACAAAACTATTCCAGAGAAGGATGTCCATGCCCATCACGTTACCTCCACTATAGCTGACAGATGAGCTGGAGACTCTTTATCACATCGACTGTTCATTGCTTTCTCTAGACTGTAACCATTCCACCACTCTGGAGAAGTTGCATCTCGCTTCTTCTTTCTAGAAAACATGTTGCACTTCTGAGTAAATTCTAACTTGACTCTCCTGCTCTTGGTGCTGATGCTTCTGCTCTTTCAGTGTAGCCTGTGTAATTCTGTATTTATAGGCTTCTGCAAACAATTTTGATACCTTCATCCTTGTACACTTGAGATTGTTGGAGACTAGAGAGACTTGTTTAAGTTTTTCCCCTTGATGGCTTTGATATTTTTTCTGTCTTGAATTACAGGTATTTTTTTTTTTGGGGGGGGGGGTTGATTGACTGGTCTTGGTTGATTGGAAAGTACTGTGGTTCTTCATTACATTCCAGATTGGTGATTTCTGTTTGTCCAGTGTAGTGCTATGGTTTTGATAGTATTTCTACAGTTTTAGGTTAACAGAAAGTTCTATGGTTTTCATATTCACTTTTGACTACAGACTTCAAACACCAAGGTCAGAGTGAAACAGGCTGTTCTCAGCCATATTATGAGCCTAATTACCCAACAACTAACATCTAACAAAGAGGAGACAGCTGTCAACACTATCAGCAGTTCAAATTACCCAAGAGGACAGAGTTGATTTGATTAAGTAAGGAATGTTTTTTTTTATTTGTTCTCATAAAAGTTCATAACAAAAATCCACATTTAGACATCACCATCCCAAAACGTTTGGAGAGCATTGCATATTCACATGAAATATATCAATAGCTGGCAAAATATAGGTACTCAATTGCTGGTATGTATAATGTACTGTAATATATTTTTCAAAGTGCAGAAATCTACTTCTTGATAACATTTTGGCATTAGTCTTTAAATGTGGAACATACTCATGGAGACCTATACCAGTTCGTTTTTAACACAACCACACCTCAAACAATTCTGGACAGCTTGCTTTCTGTGGACTAGATGCAGGAAGGTTGAAATGATTTTGTGATGTGAAATGAAACACTATTGAATGTACAGGAAACATGGTTTAAACAACATAAATACTTGGCAAAATATATAAACATACAGTACACTTTCAATTCAGAGTATCTTTTCCCCAAACACCTATATACTGTATACTGGCTACCTCTCCTCAGGTGGCTCGTGAGGCCTGAACAGATCATGATGACCATATCATGATGGAAGAAAAAATCATAACTAGGTTTTATTGTAATTAAGCTCGTCATGTCAATCAAAAGAATCATCTACCCTAACAACCCAAGACCAACTATCACTGTGAATCCCTTCATATACCAGACTTAGGCTACATGAAACCCACGTGAGAATGATATTTTCACCTTTCACCAGTTTCACCAGAGGGCAGACTGCAGCTACAGCCGGCAGGGTACCAGTGAGTTCCCCAAGAGAGCTGACCCGAGCTGTCTGACACCATTCCCCTGTTATTACCCGACATGTTGTCGACACCCAGAGCAGCAGGCAGTAAAACACTGTCACTGAGGCTGCTCAGCTTAAATGCCTTAGGAACCTTTCCGAGCTCCAGTGAGAGATCTGGAGAGAAACGAGATGCAGAGAAAATAATGAAAATTACCGATCGATTCGTACGTGGTTCCTCCAAACTGACTTTATGGAGTCTGATTGGCTGAGATTCTCATATTTAAACAAGGTGCGCCCCCCGGCGTCTGCTTCTACTGGAAGTTCTGCTAAAATGGACAGGTGGGGTTTGTGAATGGTGTTTTCCCGATTTTAATGAGTTTTTGGTCTTTTTTTAGCCTATATTTTAATGATATCGTTACGACAAGCAATCGTTGCGGACTTCTAACTGGACACTCTTGACTTTCAGCTTGTGAGTAAACAGCGATTTTGTGTTGTTTCTGTTTGACTAGCAAGATTGCGGCAGTAACTCCTCGTTTGCATTTCTTCAAACGCTGGTCGCTGTATTTTAACAAGCTGATTTGCATTTGTCTTGCTAATGTGATCTGAAAAATAGTTTGCTGTAGAATATATTTCTGTTTTTTCTTTTTACGATGTTTAATGTTTGTACTGAAATAAAACGCTTTCTTTGCTCTAGTTAAGAAAAAGCGTTTCTCCCTCATTTGCATTTAATTTGCGTTTATTATAATCGGTGCACTAGTCACTTGTATTTTAATAAGCTGTTTGTAATGTGAACTGAGAAGAAAAAAAATACAATTATAGTTAAAAAACATTATTTTATCACATGTATCATATTTACTGTGTGGCCAAAATTAACTTTTAAGAAGTATTTTCTATTGTTTGTTTTGTTAATTACGATATTAACACCCTTCTGTATTTAAATTTGCAAATTGGTTCTCTAGTTGCTTGTATTTTAATGAACTTTTTCAATTTTTGTTGTAAATATTTTTGATTTTACGTTTTGAACTGGAAATAAATTATTTTCACTCAAATGTTTTTGTTATCTAAAATGTGTTTACTCTCGTACTGAACATAAATGTTAAATTTCTTTAAACGTCTGGCTTATTTGTCTTTTTTGAAGAATGTATTTTTTTTTTTGAACGGTTTGCACATTTCAAAACTTAAATGCCTTAGCAATATGAAACAATAAAGGGGTAGCAGTCTAACTATAAATAGTTTAACACTTCAGATTATGCTAATTCACTAAAAATGTTGATGTAAAAGGGCTATTTTCATTCATTTCCATTAAACAAATCGCACCCAGGACAGCGCTTGCAGATGTGCTTTTGTGATTGGGAGAAATGTCTTGTCACTCATAAAAAGACAACCCTTAAATCCTACCTCATACTTGGAGGGGTTATTTTGAGTGATATGTCAACCAGTTAGTATAGAGAAATGGGATTTTATTCCATCAGATTGAAGTATGGGTGGGACCTGGGTGGGACCTGGGTGTGGTGCTTCAATTTTGACCAATCTCAGAGTAAAAATCTTGGAGGTGGACTAACCCAACCAGTGTGATTGGCTGTGACATCATAATATCAACCTTCTACTGAATAATGGAACACGCCCCTTCTTCACCCACACCCCCTCCTTTTGTTTGGTTTTGGGTTTTAGGAATAATGTTACGAAGAAAAGAAGACAGAAGCCAAAATTAGTTTAGTGTTGCAGCATATACATCAAAGACTGTTGGTAACAAGTCACAAAAAATACAGAATGAGTTGCAGCATCACCAGTAACCGTGTCCAGGATGACAATTTCCTGTCCAGCCCCAGCAGTCCGGTCAGTGCAGGCAGCAGGGACAGTAGCCAGGGGAGACCTGAAATGTACTCATACCAGTATGTTGCTTTTAAATTTTAACTTGATCTAGGTCCGTGTTCGCTTTTTAAAAATAACGTGGTGCTATAAGGGATCTGTATCCCTGTAGCCGGGGTCATGCAGAGCGCGGTGTGCTGTACAGTACTGCCATCACATCTGTCCTGGGACAGTGTGGGATACTGAGCACTAGATCACTGAATGGGTGTTAACAGCTACAACTGTTCTGTTAAATGATCCAGAATAGTAGTGGTGATACGGGTAGAAGTGCATAAGATTGGAGTTCTAGACAATTACAGAATATGCCTGATGAATTCAGCATGTCAGACTTCCACAGTAATGGTGATAACTTCAGTGCTGCAGCTGTAGTGAAGGAACACCAGTGTGATCTTGGGGTGTGGAGATCAAGGACAACTTGCTTTGTAAATTAGTCAGATTCTCCTCAATTTGGAAATCTTACAAATCCTAGTCCTCTGCAAGTACGATGAGCAGGAATAGTGGTGAATTAACCCTCATGAGGTCCGATGGTCCACTTCGAACATTTATTTCAGAGCGTAAACGGGTAAATGAGCTCATTGTACTCTGTGGCATTATTGAAGATGAGGTATTGCCTGTTCCTGAGATGCTCCTACTTGAAGTCATTTCTTCAGCATGATGGTCAGTGGGATTGACAGACTTGGTCAGTTTCTATTTTCTCCTGATGAGCTCTTTGGTTGCACTGACTGGGTGCTTTGGGTCATTGTCAGGCTGCATGGTGCAGCACTGTCCATTAAGTGTGGAAGCACTTTCTGCTGCATTAGAGACCGTGTTTCTGTAAACTTCAGAAATCCCTCTGCTGCTGCCATCATTAGCTACATCCTCAATGAAGATGAGTGACCCAGTCTGAGACATTCCTGCATCCCCAGGCCATGACATTACCTCCGCCAGGCTTCAGCATGCACTCAGAGGACAGAAATGACAGGTTCAAGTGTGGAGAAAGAAAGGATCTGCAGATGCTCCAGAGAACAGCAGCTCATGTGAGAGTCATGGCCTGGCCTGGGGAGATCATGAGGAGAATCCTTCACTTGTCTGTCTCCATCAGCACTAGTGTACTGGATCACTGAAGCTCAAACCTGAAGGCTGTGGACTCAGAGCTGAGAGCTCCAGCAACACCTTAATGTCCTCTGCGCTCCCTCTGAGCTCAGATGCTGATCACATGTACAGGAGTAGGATTAGAGGTGGTGTTAGTAAGGGACCATACATGTCATCTACATCTTAGCTCAGAGGATACATCAAATATTCAGGTGGTGTACTGTTCAGTCATAATTTATAATACACCAAGGAGGTCATCAGGAGAATACTTGTAAAAAACAAAACTTAGCTTGATGGGTCTAATGTCTAGATTTCAACCCTGTCAATCATAAAGAAAACTGAAGTATGATCACTTGAAGACTAAATAACTCATTGGCAAACAGCAAAACATCTCTGATTACAGAGGGCAGTGAGCTCAATGGGTACAACCACATACTGTAGTCTTCTATACTCTGAAACGTACTGAAAGTGAATGTGTCCCAGTAATTTCAAAATGCAGCGATGAACACAAAGAATGTTATTATAACATTTGATCATACATGCAGAATTTCCACTGAATAAAACCAAGATTATTTTTTGTTCTGATCACAACTACAAGTTACTGTAAATTTTAAAATTTTCTGTAAAATAGATTCATTGCAGTACTGATGGAGGACAATATTTTTCCAAATTAAAACCTTCATTTTCAAGTGTCCCACAGTATCAATACACCTTGAGAGGGCCAGTGACATGAATTAAGGTGCTTTGTTCATATTCTGGGCTGTTAGAATTCTTCCACTGGACCATGAAAAAGATCTGAGTGTCTTTGGGTGGGAGTGCAGCTGAGGCTGTTGGTGAAAGGAGATCATTCAGCTGTAGGAAAAACCTGCTTGTTTGAATGTGCTTAGTGGAGAGGAGTGTCAGTGTGGGAGCTGCAGAGGAACAAGTAGGGGAGAATTCCACACTGAGAAGAACATTTATTCCGGCTCTGGAGTTTTCTTCATGTGTGTAACAGCTACAATTGTCCTTAACACTGTCACTGTAGAGTCCTGATATCTGAATCACATTCACATACTAACTGAAGAATTCAGACTCACTCCACATCAGAAAACATCTCCTTCCCCTGCGACAGTCAAGTTCACCCCAACACAAGCGCAGGAGAGCTGCTGTGTGGTTTGGATGCTGTCAGAAAGCAGGCGAGGGGCAGGAACCATTAACATTCATCACAGGAGAGTGTATAAACCAGAGAGACTAAACTGGTTTAGTAATGAGTGATGCGAATGAGGTTTATTAACTGTTTGGGCAAGATGTGGTGAGGTAATGGATTGAGCACAGGTGTAGAAGTGATTGCTTCCAGTCTCAGAGCCTCTTCAGACTCCTGTTCTGTCTCAAGGTGTCTTGTTTCTCTACTACCTGATGACCTCCCGACACACAGACAACTCCACAGCCAGAACCATTTCCTTGTTTCCTTCAAGAGTGGAGTCGACACCTGCTTGTTCCTTATTTGTGTTCCCTGTGAGCAGTGTTGCCTTGAGGTGAATAAAGAGCATGAGTGGGCAGTGTAGTGTCAGTGTGGGAGCCCATCCTGTCTCAGGGTATTGCAGTGTGAAGGTGGGACCTTGATACTGGAATCAAGCAGGATCAGCAGTAATTAAGCACCTGGTTGTTAGATTACTGCAGTGGAGTGCACTGGAAAGGCTGCAAGCTGAGTAGCTCAAACTAATCCTATTTTATCCTCAAATGAGATTTAATTTTATGCTTAACTGTCCCTGTTAGGGGATTTTTAATCTCACGTGTCCGGACTTGCAGCAGGATTTCTGCACTCGGGCTGTTTGAAAACTCGCTGTTTAGCAGCAGACGAGCAGCTCCGGGATCCGCCGCCCCTATTGGCCGAGTCTGAATGAGAAGGCAGGTGCGGTCAGTCTGCAATTAGACTTCAATCCGCGGCTGTTTAGCGGTTCCGACGCCCGAGTCGCTTCTCTGTCTTTAAATAGCGAGTTTGCAAACAAAGAAAGTTTCGCAAATTTACCGTTTAGCTGGAGCTGTGGGATTCTAGGCGAAGGTTGACGGCTTCTCTTGGTGGAAAATGTAATAAAATGGGGCTTGAAAAATAAAGTGAAATTCGGAACTCACTTTTGTCGGAGCTGCCGGACGGGCTGTCGGACTTGTGGCTTCGACTCTGCGGAGAGAAACATGGTATTAAAATCGTGCTTCCAGTTCTTTAAACTGCTTGTGTTGTATTTTATACTTTAACCTGCACAAAACTCTTTTTCTCGTTTGTATTCTGCAGTATCCTGACGAGGCTCTGGGCTTTAAACGACGGCTGTCGGATTCTTCACGGCGTGGAGACCTGAGCGCAGACCCACCCGAGTGACCGGAGCTCCGCGGCGGATTCACAAGCGAGTCCGAGTCTCCGGTCAGGAAAGAGCAGCTTCAAGGCTCGTTTAGGACTGAAAACCACTTTTGCTGGGACTTCGTCACTCTTACCGGTAACGCTGACTCTCAACCCGGGCGTATCTGGACTCGCCGACTCACTGTGCAGCTGCAGGTCCGGCTGGGTTTTCTTTCTCCGGAGCCGGTTTGCATGAAGACGCGCTGACCGCTCCGTTTAGCTTGAACAAGGGGAAACTCGTAATTTCAGTTACCGGTAACTGACCGCAGGAAACTGGAGCCCAGCCGTGTGAGACCCGGTGTGAGGAGAGAGAAGCCGCTTACCTTGCTTTCGAAACGTCGCCTGCCCCTGTCCTGCTGTAAAGGTTAAAGCGAGAGAGATAAAACTTGCTTTAAACGATGTTCGTGTCCGAAACTTGTCTGGTTTTGTCAAAACGTGCAACAGAAAATGTATGCATGTTTTTTCCCCGGCAGCCGAGCAAAGCGCCTGTACCGGGAGAGCAGCGGGGTACCAGCCGCCTCTCTCCCAGCCAGCGAGCCGCCGGAGTCCCCCCACCTCCATCTGGCTGGGACCCCAGCCTGCTCGGGCTTGGAGCACAGACCCGCCCCTATTTATAACGTGAACCCCTGATGAGCGCGAAAAGGACGACAAAGGTAGCAAAATAAGAGACACCGGGGACCGAGATGGAAATGTGTGGATACCTGCTTAATAACACTGCTGTATAGTGTGATTGTTTTATGCTTTATATCCTTATTTGCTGTAATAAACTGCTAAGAGTGGTTTGATTTATTCTGGGGTCTGGGGTGTAGAGAACCCCCTGTGAGCAGCCACGCCAAGGGGCTCGCAGCGCTACTGCCTCTGGGTACCGGGCTGTCGTGGACGGGGAGTCGGGAGTGGGCAGCCTCCATCCCCGCTCTCGCTAAGAAAGCCCTGCCGGCCAGAGGACACTCGCAGCCCGGTAGGTGAAGGATGACGCCCCGCGCTGCTGAGGGAACGCGTCTTGTCACCATGGTGACTGAGACAGGGGGTGTGGCTGTGCTGAAGGGCGGGGTTCAGTGTTAATAGTGTCCAATCAGCGTGTGGAAGAAGTGGGTGTGAGAACAGCCAATCAGAAGAGCGGAAGTTCATCCCCAGAGAACAATATCAGCAGATACCAATACCAAGTCTAGAGTAACTCCGCGGTCATACTGGCAAAATTTCGCTAAACGGGGAAAAAAATAAAAAGGTATCCCTCCTGTTCTTGCAATTCTAAAAGTAGTATCTCTGCTCAACTACTTTGTTTCGGGGTTTATAAAATGCTGTGTAGTCCGAGGATTTGAACCAAGATCCTCACCAACCACAGCCTAGTCTGGGGATTTGAACCCAGACTCTCACTGACCGCAGCCTACCGCGTTCCACAACAAGCCCCAGCACCGTAGTAAAACATCAGCGCCGCCAAAACACAAGAGCTTTAAAACTGCGATTCATCCCCCAGCCGACAGCAGGACCCCCTTCTATAATAAAGACAGACCTGAGAGCACAGGGCATTGCTGGAGCCACTGCACAAATTAAGTGAATTGAAAATTAAAATTTTAATGGTATATGTCACTCAATGTTGAAGGTAGTTGTAGCTGCTGTGATCCTGCACAGTGTTCAGAGGGGCTGTCAGTCCTGCATATTGCACAGGACTCTGCTTCACTGTGAAAGTTACTGCAATGAGTCAGTGTGAGTCAGCTCTCTCATCAACACGAAGACTGCAGTTTCCCCCACAGACACTGGAAATAAAGCCCAAGAGCATAGAAAAGGTGTTCACAACCTGGTGTTGAATTAAAGAACAAAATAAGATAAAAACAAGTGACTAAAAGTCTGATCAATAGTGCTTTATCACGTAAAAAAACAGTACAGTAATTTAGTTAACCATCAGAATGAAGGAGTGAAGGACCAGTCAGCTGATATCGGTGTCCATTCCTGAGGCTGGTCCAGATTCTTCAGAGGCTGTCCCTGAGAAAATACCCACAGCAGTGTAGAAGCAGCTCAGACAGGGGGATCAAAGAGCACAACACAGTTTACTACAACAGAGCTCATCTCCTTTCAACACAACAACTGACAACACTATTCCACATCACGATGGCAATTACAAGAATGAACAGAGAGAATACAAACATACAGCATACTGAGGAGATACAGCATTGACAGATTGTATCTGTACAGGTATATATAAAGCAACACATTTAAACAGGTATTCAAAACATTTTCTTTTTTTCTATACATATTTAATGTGTCTGAAAAGATAAACATTTTAATAATGTTCAAGAAGTTATTTTTAAATAAAGATTAAACCACAATCTGCATTCTCTCTTTATCTATTCTAATGCTGAGAAAAATAAATATTAATCTCTCTCATCCTAGCGTTAATCCCGCATCAGCAGACCCTGCTTGTCGGCACGCCCGTCTCCATTTGGTGGTTTGAACCAAATCTTTGAGCTGACGTTGCCATTAAATGCGACCGAGAATACTCCAACCGGCGCATCGCTCCGCCTGCCGTCGGAGAAAAATAAATATTAATGAAGTAACTAAATCACCAGGACTGGACAGCCCTGCTGCAGACACACTGACCCCTCCAGGACCAGGACTAGACAGCCCTGCTGCCGAGATACTGACCACTCCAGGGCCAGGACTGGACAGCCCTACTGCGGACACACTGACCACTCCAGGACCAGAACTGGACAGCCCTGCTGCAGACACACTGAACCCTCCAGGACCAGGACTGGACAGCCCTGCTGCAGACAAACTGACCCTACGGACTGGACATCTGTTTTTTCAGGCAGGTAAAAGACACAACACAATACACAGCACATTTATCACGAAAAGACAAAAAAACACGATAGAAATAAATATAAAAACAAACGAAAATACACCATCAATTGTCACAGCTCCTGTTAAAGACGAGCTCTTGTCCTGCCTACCTCCGTCCTCAGGGCTGTGGAGTGGACAGTGGACTGTCCAGCTGGTCCTCATGATCTTCACAGCTCAAGGGGTTAGCTTTTGAAAAGGTTTGAGCTTCAGTCTGTTCTTCAGTGACAGTTAGAAGACATGCTCTGACACATGAGTGTTTCACTTTGAGTTCTCTATTATCATCATCATCTTCTTCATCTGCACGAAGGTTAACGATCATTGAGGCACAACGTGTCTGAAACAATAAAATCAATTTTTCACAGCAACTCGTGTAACGTAGCTCCGTGATTTCACATGTTCAGATGAACAAAACACGAGACACACAGCAACAGTTAACAGCTGTAGTAGAAAACGCTGTCTCTGAGTTTTAACAAATAAAAGCAACAACGATTAAATATTTCTTCCTGTGTTTCAATGAGCGGAGGAGAAAAAACACTTAAGATTCCCGCCCCTCTCATGAATCTCGGAGTTTATTGGGCAACTGGACTGAGTCTCGTCTCTAATTGGGAATACTTACTGTCAATCACACCTACTGACCAATCGCGAGATAGGTGGGCTCAACCACCGCCGCCTGGCGGACATTTATCGGAATCGAAACCTCCTTCTGTCTTTCGATCAATAGGCGTAATTTTATTACTGACGAATTCATTAAGATTGCGGGCTTTTTTTACGTTAAATATCCAAAGAGTAACTATTTTTGTAGGACGAGTCACAATATAGGCTTCAAAAAGAAATCGACTGGAATTGTTTGGATGATTTACCAAACCAATGTAGACAACTCCTCCTTCTGACTCTTCCTCATTCAGTATACTTCCTCTGTCTCTGTGTGGAGAGGCAGTCCAACGTGATGAGAAAGAGACATTTTAAAGACGTTGAGACAGTGGGACACCATGGCTGAAGATGTGACCTATGCTGAAATCAAATTCACTAACATACCAGGACAGTGGATCTAATCCAGCACAGCCAGGATCCCCCTACATAGAGTACAGACCCCCCACAGCTGCCTCCGACACTGGAACACTGTGAAACTGTCTGTCTGCTACACTGGAGAATTTTGATACTGTCTTTTACACTGGAACACTGTGATACTGTCTGTCTGCACTGGAAACTGTTATCCTGTCTGTCTGCTTTACTGTAACATTATGATACTGTCTGCTGCACTGTAACACAGTGATACTGTCTGCCTGCTAAACTGTACACTGTAATACAGTCTGTCTGCTGCACTGTAACACAGTGATACTGTCTGCCTGCTACACTGTACACTGATACTTTCTATTTTCTGCACTGGAACACTGTTTTACTGTCTGCTGCACTATAAGACTGTGATACTGTCTGTCTGCTACACTATAACACTGTTATAATGACTGTCTGATACACTGTAACACTGTGGTACTGTATATCTTCTGCACTGGAACACTGTGATACTGTACGTATGCTGCACTGTAAGACTGTGATACTGTCTGCTGCACTATAAGACTGTGATAATGTCTGTCTGATACACTGTAACACTGTTATTATGTCTGTCTGCTACACTGGAACACTGTGATACTGTCTGCTGCACTGGAGAATTTTGATACTGTCTTTTACACTGGAACACTGTGATACTGTCTGCAACACTGGAACACTGTGATACTGTCTGTTACACTGGGGCACTGTGATACTGTCTGCTGCAGTATAACACTATGATACTGTCTGCTACACTATAACACTGTGATAATGTCTGTCTGCTGCACTGGAACACTGTAATACTGTCTTTCTTCTACACTGAATCACTGTGATACTGTCTGCTGCACTGTAACACTGATACTCTCTGCTGCACTGGTGCACTGTGAAATTGTCTTCTGCACTGTGTTTCTGCTACACTAGAACACTGTGATACTGTCTATCTGCTGCAATGGAGCACTGTGATACTACACACCTCACACCTGAAGAAGACTCCACGGATGAAATGCTGTGTTTTCTTTCTTCTCTTTTCAGCAGGAAATAAACCTATTATTTGTTCCTTTGCAGTTTACACATGCTGGCGCGTCTACCCACCTGAACTACTTCAATCAGTTCAAATGTCGACATTTAAAGTTGCAGTAATACCGTGAAAAGCAATGTCAGAAGGTGACATTTCAGAGAGCAAATAAATACTGTACAGAAACCACAGCAGGAAGCTCACTCAACTCACCCTCCCCAAACTCTTCTGAGAGAAGCTACAGAACAGAAGTACCTTCTGTACTCACACTCCCCTCTCACCCATCCCAAACTCTTCTGAGAGAAACTACTGCACAGAAATCACCCTCACCAAATGTTTCTGACACAAATTACAGCAAACAGATCAGAGCTGGACTCTCACTCCTCTCACCCTGACTAAACCCTTCTGAGAGAAAATACTTCACAGCAATCACAGCTGGGGTCTCTTCCTTCTCGCCCTCCCCAAACTCCTCTTAGAGAAACTGCAGCAGATCGATCCTAGCTGGACTCTCAATTCTCTCACCCTCCCCAAACTCTTCTGAGAGACACTACTGCACAGAAATCACAGCTGGACTCCCAAATATTTCACTCCATCCCAAACTGTTCAAAGACAAAATACAACACAGAAATCACAGCTGGACTCTCAATTCTCTCGCCCTCCCTGAACTCTTCTGGGACAAACTACACCCCTGTCTGAGGCTCGGAGCTGCTAGAGCTGAAACAGTCGTACAGGAGACAGGATCATGACAGAGCGAGAGAGCTTCTCACACCCACTGGGACACTGGTACTCCTCTACTGGCTGTAGGACCGTGCTGGGGCTCTGACATTCAGCTGGGAATTTTCCATCCAAGAAGCCTCACTGTGTGTTTCCACCGAATCCCACCTGGCATTCACTCCCGATTTCTGCTCCTGTTTCAGCTGGATCCCAGCGCCTTTAGCGTGTCCAGTCCTAGACAGGGAAGAGCCAGGTCATGACCTGGGGCCAGAGGAGGATCTGCCCCAGGAATCGGGAGTGAAGGGGGAAAGTGTTCAGGTGAGAGCTGAGCTGGACACAGGGCATCACAAACTCAGGACAGTGAACGAGTGACGTCCGGTCCAGTGCCAGCGGTCTGGGTTCTGTCGGAGCAGCAGGGGAGACCTGAGACACAAGACAGGCAGGCAAGAGCTGGGATTTCAGCCCTGAGCAGCAGCGCAGCCGCAGTCAGTCAGAGAGCAGAGAGGGTTTCAGGGAGAGGGAGCGGAGGGACAGGAGAGCAACGTGATGACCTCTGTCCCCGGACACGGCCAGTCAGCCTCCCCCTCCAGATCCACAGAGGAGCCGGCCAGCAGAAGGAACCGGGCGAACGGGTGACTCCACTGCAGGAGCAGAGACGTCCTCCAGCTGGACCCACATCTACAAGACCCGTCAGCAGAGAGCACAGCGGTCAAGCACCTGAGGGGCCAAGACACTGAGCCCTCTTGCCCTTCACTAACGGGGTTAGATTGTCTGTGTAGAAAGAACCCAGTTGTTATCTGTGGCTCAAGGTTTGAGGTGCACAGCTTCTCCAGGGGTGTGAGGAGACAGATCAGAAGAGTTTTACTGTTTTAGTGATCTTCATCTCCTTTATAGACAGTATATACACAACTACATTGGGGTTCAGCTTGACTACAGCTTTGAATAAAACCGATCAATGAAAAAGAGAATCCAAGATGTTCTTGGTGGAGAGTTGACTCTTCAGGTGTCCCAGAGAAAGTGTTATACCAGCATCACCCCTTCCTCCAGCTCTCCATCGACTAGGAGAAAGAAATCTGTCTGATCATCTACAGATTCCTGCCTCCCACACTCCCCCCAAAATTTACCTCCCAGATTTCTCTCTGTATCCCTCTTCCTCTCTCCTCACTTCCCCCTTTCCTTCATACTCCTGCTCTCCTCCTCTCCCTCACACACACAGGGGGTATCAGGCTCCAGCTACATCAGACTCCTCCATCCCAAACAGCTCAAGTCACTGAAAGCACTCAGTGAGGAAACTGGGGCTGGATTTTTGCAGACTGTTCATAGTTCATTAACACTTACATATTTAGAAACTAAGCTGCATCTTTAAATTGTTCTAAATTAGATTCTTTTAATCTTCTGACCTGCAATCTAGAGCCCTAATTTCCATCTGAAATACTGGCTGACCAGCTGTCCTGGGTCTGGTCAGTACAGGAGCTGTGACCAGCTGGTCAGAGAAGACTGACTACAGTAACACAAGAACGAGAGCAATGTAAAAGAAATGAGAAGACTAATAGTGATGTTAATTATTCGTCCTTTTATTGTCATCATTTTATCACAATGGCACAGTAATCAATCAGTTGAGCACAGGAGTAGAAGTTATTGCTTCCAGTCTCGGAGTCTCTTCAGACTCCTGTTCTGTCTCAAGGTGTCCTGTTTCTCTGCAACCTGACGGCCTCCCGACACACAGACACGACTCCGCAGCCAGAACCATTTCCAGTGTTGAGTCGACACCTGCTTGTCCCATATTTGCATTGCCTTGAGCTGACAGGAGAGCAGGAAAGCTCAGTGCAGTGCTCAGGTGTGGGCACAGCCTGTCTCAGGGTGTGTATTTGGCCAGCGGAGATCACAAATCTTAAACCTGCAGCCCCTCCCATCAGCTCCACTACAGTACTGCTGCAAAGACACGAATTCAGAAAGATAAGGATGGATTTAGCAGTTAACAAGCTAAACAAGTCACATATACAGTATGACCATCTCCTTTCAAATACAACAACTGAGAAAATGACATATCGAGGTAGGATATAGAATACAGGCAAACACTGAAGAGTCTCAGCAGGAAGAAGGAGTAAGAGATAAACACAAGATACACAATGATCTGCAGATCTATCCACACCCCTTGGAGAAATATGAACAATAAACGTGTCAAGTCCTACACAGTGCATCTTGCTCACAGAAATCTAATGTACTCTAATCATTCTAGGCCCTGTATAGAGCCAACGGTAAACAAACTGATAGCAGAAGGGTGACAGCAGGAAAAACAGACTTCAATAACATCTTACATGGACATGAAATCAGGTCCACTCAGTTTCAGATCATGAAGTAGATGAATCACCACAAGTACTGACTGCACTTATATAGCACTGAGAAAACCTGTCGACTGAAATCTGTCTGGGACTCAAGCAACTGACTTCCAGGTCAGTTCAAATAAAGGCTGATAATTCACAGTGATCTCTGACCATCACAGGGATCCTGAGTGTCTTCAGCTCCTCCTCTGAGCTGGGATGTTGATCAGATGTAGAAGAGTGAGGAGTGGGGTTAGTAGTGGGGTTAGGGAGTGGACATGCCATCAGCATCTGAACTCAGAGGAGGAGCTTTAGACACTCAGGATTCCTGTGATGGACATAGATCACTGTGAATTAGCAGCCTTTATTTGAAATGATCAGGAACATTAGTGGCAGAGGAAGAAGTAAAGGAAAGTGTGAAGAGATCTAGACTGTGACACTGCTGCAGCTGTAGTGAAGGAGTGTCAGTGTGATGTCAGGGTGTAGAGATCTAAACCAACTCACCCTGTCAATCCCAGAGCCAGATTCTGACTCTTCACAGTCTCAGTCCTCAGTAGAGGGAGGAGCAGCAGGAGGCAGCAGGGAGGGAGATGAAGGTGAAAGTGGAACCAGGCTGGAGGTGAAGTCAAAGCCTTTGTTTAAAGCTGGAATGACAGACAAGTGCAGTCATTAAAACTTAAAATCGAGCTGTGTCAGAGTACATTTCACACTGCACTGAGTAAGAACGGTAGTACAGGACTGAACAGTGAAGTGGTGGAGTGAGCTCACAGGCTGTTGCTCTTAGTCGCCACCAGAGGGCAGCCTGCAGCCACAGACGGCAGAGCCAGGTACACGGTCTCTATCCGCGGCTCTGCAGACAGCTGCTCCCACAGCCCGACAGCCCGCTCCTCTTGGTCAAGCCAGGGTACCAGTGAGTTGCCCAAGAGAGCTGACCCGAAATGTGAAAGCAGCGCCCCGTCTGTCTCACACCATTCCCCGGTTCTTACCCGACATGTTGTTGCCTTTACAGCAGGCAGTAAAACTCTCCCCTCACTGTCACTGGGGCCGCGAGTCCTGGCCGAGCTCCGGAGTGAGAGAGCTGGAGAGAAACGAGATGCAGAGAAAATACTGAAACTTACCTCTCGACTCGTACATGGTCCCGCCAGACTGAACGAAAATGTGATTTAGTGGACAAAACCGAAAAAAGAGTGATGTTTGTTAGTCTCGAATTACAAGTACATTTCAAGAGCAGTGGCAAGCAACACGTTATATGAACGAATATTCACAAGATTCTGCAGACAACATAAGCACAGCCCAGAGAAAATAATAAGAAATAGAGTAGAGAAGTATTGTAAAACGATTACCTTATACAGGTTTAAATGCACAGAGGGTAAAGCTTGAAAATCGTTTGGACGAGTTACTTACCACTGTCTGTCTTGCCCGGCTCTCGCGCGTAAAGAAGATAATCAGCTGGGTCAGAATTTATAGGACCTGGAGCCCAAAGTAACCAATAAACAGGCGAGACGACATTATTTGCGGCTCTGCCCATCAAAATCCTTTATTAATATTCAATATATAGGCAGGGGTTTTACAATTAATCTAATTTGTAGCTCGTCCTCCCAAAGCATGAGGGCGGTGCAGCCCCACCCTCTACTGCCAACAGGCGTGGGTTGGGAGGGGGTGGGGATCGTGACGTCATGGATTCTGATTGGCTGAGATTCACTTATTTAAATACGCCCCGCCCCCAGTATGGCTCCTTCCGGAAGTTCTGCCGAAATGTGGAGGTGGGGTTTGTGAATGGCGTTTTCTCGATTTTATTGCGTTTTTAGTCATTTTTTGGCCTATTTTTAATGATATCGTTATGACACATCACGGAATCGTTAAGTTGGATTTAAAACTGGACGTTCCTGACTTTCAGCTAGTGAGTATCGATCGGTTTTGTGTTGTTTGTGTTTAATTAGCAAGATGGCGGCAGTAACTCCTTATTTGCATTTATTACAATCACTCGCTGTATTTTAATGAGCTGATTTGCATTTGTCTTGTTAATGTGAACTAAAAAAATAGTTTTTAGCTAGAATTGTTTTTTTTATTTTTAAGGTTTTTATTGTTTGTATTTAATTAAAACGCTTACTTTGCTTTAAGTGTGGAAAAAGTGACTTTTTGTTTTTTGTAAGATGTTTGTTAACTCATATTTGCATTACATTTGCATTATTAAAATCAGTCGCTGTATTTTAATGAGCTGATTTGCATTTCTCTTGTTAATAAGAACTAGAAAATTAGTTTTTGGCTAGAATTGTTTTTTTTTAATTTTTAAGGTTTTTATTGTTTGTACTAAATTAAAACGCTCACTTTGCTTTAGTATGGAAAAGGTGACTTTAAGATGTTTGTTAACTCGTATTTGCATTAAATTTGCATTTATTAAAATCGCGCGCTTATCACTTGTATTTTAATGAGCTATTTGCGTATGTGATATGAAATAAAAAAACAATTCTAGTGAAAATAACGTTATTTTCTCATGTTTGCCGTGTGAATTTGTTTTTCTACTGCTTGTTTTGTCAGTAAGATGTTGGCGTTAACGCTCTCATGTGTATTTAAATTTGTATTAAAATCGGTTGATCAGTCACTTGTATTTTAATAAGTTCTGTTTTAATGATTTCTGTTTTTTCTTTTTTCAACTGGAAAGAAAACGTTTTCACTCGAATGCTTTTTGATTTCTAAAATGTGTTTACACTTGCACTGAACACAAATAAAATTTAAATTCATTTTACTTCTGGCTTATTTGTCATTTTTTCGGAGAATGTATTTTTAAAAACTTGGTTGCTGTCTTTCAGATTGTGTTACCTAAAAAATGTAAATATCTTAGGGAAATTGAAACAAAAAGAGTTGCTGTCTAAATGTTTAATTGTTAATTAAAATTTCATATTATTCTAATTCATTATAATGAATAATTTGTTTATGCAATAAGTGAATTAAAGTTGATTAGTATTAAACAAATCTCACCTGGGGCTGGTCTTGGAGATGGGCTTCTGGGATTGGGTTAAACCTCATGTCAATCAAATAAAGACAACCCTTAAGAAGTGCGTCATTTTTGGGGGTGTGGTGATTTGATTGATAGATCCTTCAACCAATCAGGATAGTGAAAAAGGGGTTTTATCCCATAATTGAAGTTGTGCTTCAAACTGACCAATCACCTGAGAGCAAAACTCTTGGAGGTGGGCTCTCATCCAGACATTTTGATTGGCTGGCGTGACGTCATCATTTGGTGACACCCTCTCATGAATAATGCAACACCCCCCTACTCGATTATCCGACACGCCCTCTCGTTAACCACGCCCCTCATGAATATGCATCGTGGGCGGTACTCGTTGACCGTTTTGTTTGGTTTTATTTTTGTGTAAGAAATAATGTTACGAAGAAAAGAAGAAAGTAAGACAGAAGTTAAAATTCTTTATTAAGTTTTGCAAGCATACAAATCAAAGACAGTTGGCAACAACGAAACAAAAAAACACCAGAATCACAAGTAACGGCGTCCGGGATGACGATTTCCTGTCCAGCGCCAGCAGTCTGGTCAGTGCGGGACGGGTTCTATCCGGGCGGCAGGGACAGCAGCCAGGGGAGACCTGAAACACAAGACAAGCAGGTAAGAGCTCGGAGTTCAGCACTGAGCAGCAGCGCAGCGACAGTAATCAGACAGGAGTGAGGAGCTGTGCTGGCGGAGGGGCTCAGGGAATCACTCTGTAGTACAGCGCAGCTCGCTTTGCTAAACACGGGCTCGTCCCAATGTCGGGAAAATGAATTTGGAATAAAAAGGGCTCAAGACCTCCAGACCGTGTCCTTACTGTCACGAGAAATACTCACCCGCTTTAATTTCGATTCAAATTTAGGAACCCTATGAAGTTTTATTAATCTCAACGTTCAATCACCACACATCGGTCAGGAAGCTGACCAAGATGCGGTTTATTCACATCTCGCTGTAGCGCCGACAGAGACGCGGTCTGTTTGTCCAAGCTGGGTTGTGCTTTTTAAACTCTACTCTCACCCGTATGTTGCTTTTATATTTTAACTCGTTCTAGGTTCGTTTTGGCTTTTTAAAAAGAACTTGGCGCTCTAAGGAATCTGTATGTGCCGGGGTCATGCAGAGCGAGGTGTGCTGTACAGTACGGCCATCACATCTGACCCGGCACAGTGCGGGATACTGAGCACTAGATCAGTGAATGGGCTCTAGACTGTTGTACAGTTGAAACCCGAGTGCAGAACACTCCACTGAACAGGGTGTCACTACTCATCAAGTGCTTCCCATAACTAGATCTAGTTCTCAGTTTGCCCGTGAGCACAGGTCCCTCAGTTCCACAGCAAATCATGTCAACCCCCTGTATTGTTAAATACAGCCAGACTCGTCCTAGATCTACACCCAGTACCCTAGCAATGAGCCACAACTTTACAGTCAAGCAATTTTTATTCTTGAACAGGAGATGAATAACAAACAGAATAAAACATACAATTTATTTTTGGAATTGCATACATTTGATCATATTCAAGCACAGCCAGTTCACTCCTGTAATTTCAAGTGACAGTAAAGACTGGTAAATATGTGGGTGAAGCTGCCTTTGAGACAATAACTGCCTGCAGTCTGGACACAGTCAGCTCAATATTCTTAGCATCCTCCTCTCTGCAGCTACCAAGTTGTCTATTCTTGAGGTTTTGATTTTCTTCAGCCTGTAAAATATTGCTCAGGAGGATTTAAATGTGGAGACTGGCCTGGCCAGTACAAGACTGTCCACTGTTTCCACCTGCTGACCTCCTGACTGAGCTGTTCTTGCAGAAGACAGTGGGGTGTAGCTGACAAGTCCAGCAACAAGTTCAGTGTTCTGGTTTTAAATCTTAAATGATTGAGAATATCAGTATTAATTCAGAAATAAGTATATAAGATGGAGTTCTAGACAACTACAGAATATGCTTGATGAATTGTACATGTCAGACTTCCACATTAATGCTGATTACTTCAGTGCTGCAGCTGTAGTGAAGGAGTGTCAGTGTGATGTCGGGGTTTTGGGATCTAAGCCAACTCACCCTGTAAATCAGATTCTCCTCAATTTGGAAATCATAATCTCAGACCTCTGTGAGTGTGGATGAACACCAGGAGGCAGCAGGAATAGTGGTGAATTAATCCTCATCATGTCATATGGTCTGACTTATTGGGACACATTCATGTTACCTGCATTTCAGAGTGTAAACCAGTAAATGAGCTCACTGTACTCAGTGTCATCAATGAAGATGAGGTATCGCCTGTTCTTGAGATGTTTTTACTTTATATCATGCTAAAGCAGTGACTTCGAGTTGGACTGAGATCTGTAGACACACTTGACCAGTTTCTGTTTTCTCCTGATGAGCTCTTTGCTTGCACTGACTGGGTGCTTTGGGTCATTGTCATGCTGCATGACAGTAGCAGTGTCCAATAAGTATGGAAGCCTTTTCTAATGCATCAGAGACCCCGTTTCTGTAAACTTCAGAAATCCCTTTGCTGCTGCCATCATTAGCTACATCCTCAATAACAAGTGACCCAGTCCGAGCCTTTCCTGCATCCCCAGGCCATGACATTACCTCCACCAGGCGTCAGCATGCGCTCAGAGTAGAGATGACAGGTTCAAGTGTGGAGAAAGAAAGGAGCTGCAGATGCTCCAGAGAACAGCACCTCCTGCGAGAGTCATGGCCTGGCCTGGGGAGATCATGAGGAGACTCCTTCACCTGTCTGTCTCCATCAGCACTAGTGTACTGGGTCACTGAAGCTCAAACCTGAAGGCTGTGGACTCAGAGCTGAGAGCTCCAGCAACACCTCAATGTCCTCTGTGCTCCCTCTGAGCTCAGATGCTGATCACATGTACAGGAGTAGGATTAGAGGTGGTGTTAGTTAGGGACCATACATGTCATCTACATCTCAGCTCAGAGGACACACATCAAATATTCAGGTGCTGTAGCTTTGAGTCAGTTTATAATGCAACCAAGGAGGTCATCAGGAGAATAACTATAGAAACACATTAACCTGTTGGTCTAATGCCTAGATTTCAACACTATTGACAGAAGGAAAAACAATTGAAGTATGAGCACCTGAAGACTAAATAAGAACTTTGTGGCAAAAGCAAAGCATCTCAGATGATTACAGAGGGCAGTGAGCTCAATGGGTCTCAGACCTCATGCAGTTACTGTCTCAGAGGGATATACAAGCACATACTGTTCTACACTCTGAAATGTATTTAAAGTGAATGTGTCCCAGTAACTTAAAAATGGAAAGCTGAACATTGTTTATTGTAATATGATCAAATGTATGCAGAGAATTACCACAGAATAAAACTAAGTCAATATTTCTGTTCTGATCACAAGAACAAATTGCTTGACTGTAAAGTTGACTCATTGCAGTACTGATGGAGGACACTGTACCTTTCCAATGAAAACCTGCATTTTCAAGTGTCCCACAGTATCAATACACCTTGACAGGAGGGGCTGACCGACGGCCAGTGACTTGAATGAATGTGCTTTGTTCATATTCTGGGCTGTTAGAATTCTTCCACTGGACCATGAAAAAGATCTGAGTGTCTTTGGGTGGGAGTGCAGCTGAGGCTGTTGGTGAAAGGAGTTTCATTCAGCTGTAGGAAAAACCTGCTTGTTTGAATGTGCTCCGAGTGGAGAGGAGTGTCAGTGTAGGAGCTGCAGAGGAACAAGTAGGGGAGAATTCCACACTGAGAAGAACATTTATTCTGGCTCTGGAGTTTTCTTCATGTGTGAGACAGCAGCTCCAATTGTCCTAAACACTGTCACTGTAGAGTCCTGATATCTGAATCACATTCATATACTAACTGCAGGATTCAGACTCACTCCACATCATCAGAAAACATGTCCTTCCCCTGCAACAGTCGAGTTCACCCCAACACAAGCACAGGAGAACTGCTGTGTGGTTTGGATGCTGTCAGAAAGCAGGCAAGGGGCAGGAACCATTAACATTCATCACAGTAGAGTGAATAAACCAGAGAAACTAAAGTGGTTTAGTAATGAGTGCTGAGAATGAGGTTTATTAACTGTTTGGGCAGGATGTGGTGAGGTAATGGGTTGAGCACAGGTGTAGAAGTGATTGCTTTCAGTCTCAGAGCCTCTTCAGACTCCTGTTCTGTCTCAAGGTGTCCTGTTTCTCTGCAGCCTGATGGCCTCCCGACACACAGACAGCTCCACAGCCAGAACCATTTTCCTGTTTCCTTTCCAGAGTGGAGTCAACACCTGCTTGTTCCTTATTTGTGTTCCCTGTGAGCAGTGTTGCCTTGAGGTGAATAAAGAGCATGAGTGGGCAGTGTAGTGTCAGTGTGGGAGCCCATCCTGTCTCAGGGTATTGTAGTGTGAAGGTGGGACCTTGATACTGGAATCAGAGCTACTTGCAGCCTCTCCAGTCCACTGCATTACAGTGTAGCTGCACCCAGTGCTGTTGAATTGATAATGAGCAGGATCAGCAGTAATTAAGCAGCTGGTTGAGTCAGATTACTGCAGTGGAGTGCACTGGAAGGGCTGCAAGCCGAGTAGCTCAGACTAAAACCTATTTTTAGCCTCGGGTGAGATTTATTTTTAACTGTCCCTGTTAGGGGATTTTTGGTCTCTCGTGTCCCTGTTTGAAAACTCGCTGTTTAGCAGCAGAGACGAGCAGCTCCGGGATCCGCCGCCCCTATTGGCCGAGTCTGAATGAGAAAGCAGGTGCGGTCAGTCTGCAATTAGACTTCAATCCGCGGCTGTTTAGCGGTTCCGACACCCGAATCGCTTCTCTGCCTTTAAATAGCGAGTTGGCAAACAAAGAAAGTTTCTCAAGTTTACCGTTTAGCTGGAGTAGGATCATGGGCGACGGCTATCGGCTTTTCTCTGTCCGAGTGGAAAATATTATAAAATGGGGCTTGAAAAGTAAATGAATTGCTTAACTTACTTTTGGCGGAGCTGCCGGACTGGCTGTAGGACTTGTGGTTTGACTCTGCGGAGAAACATGGTATTAAAATCGTGCTTCAGCTTCTTTAAACTGCTTGTTGTATATTGTGTTTTTTACCTGCACAATACGCTTTTTCTTGTTTGTATTCCAGGCTTCTGCAGGATCCTGGCGCGGCTCTGTGCTTTAAACGACGGCTGTCGGATCCTTCACGGCGTGGAGACCTGAGCGCAGACCCACCCGTGTACCGAGTGACCGGAGCTCCGCGGCGGATCCACAGGCGAGTCCGAGTCTCTTCTTCCTTGAGGCTGAGAGAGACCCGGTCAGGAAAGCGCAGCTTCAAGGCTCGTTTAGGACTGAAAACTACTTTCACAGGGGCTTCGTCTCTTACCTGTATCGACTCACTGTGCAGCTGCAGGTCCGGCTGGGTTTTCTTTCTCCGGAGCCGGTTTGCATGAAGACGCGCCGACCGCTCCGTTTAGCTTGAACTGGGGGGGAAACTGGTAACTCGAGTTACTGGTAACTGACCGCAGGAAACTGGAGCCCAGCCGTGTGAGACCCGGTGTGAAAACTGAAACTCCCGGTGTGAGGAGAGAGAGATATACCGCTTACCTTGCTCTCGAAACGCCGGTTGTCCTCCTGTAAAGGTTAAAGCGAGAGAGTTAAAAACATTTAAAATGTATTTCTCGTAGAAAAAGTTGCTGCTTTTGTCAAAACCCATAAGAAAAACTTAATGCATTTTTTTTTCCCCCGGCAGCCGAGCAAAGCGCCTGTACCGGGAGAGCAGCGGGGTACCAGCCGCCTCTCTCCCAGCCAGCGAGCCGCCGGAGTCCCCCCACCTCCCTCTGGCTGGGACCCCAGCCTGCACGGGCTTGGAGTACAGACCCGCCCCTATTTATAACGTGAACCCCCTGATGAGCGCGAAAAGGACGACAAAGGTAGCAAAATAAGAGACACCGGGGACCGAGATGGAAATGCGTGGATACCTGCTTAATAACACTGCTGTATAGTGTAATTGTTTTATGCTGTATATCCTTATTTGCTGTAATAAACTGCTGTGAGTGTTAATTGGTTAATTGATTATTCTGGAGGGTGGGGTACAGGGGTGTAGAGAACCGTGAATCGGGTCCCCCTGTGAGCAGCCACACCAAGCGGCTCGCAGCGCTACAGCCGCGGGGCACCGGGCTGTCATGGTCGGGGAGTCGGGAGCCGCTGGTCTGCGGCCTAGACTGCAGACTCTATCCCCGGCCTCGATTAGAGCCCCGCAGACCGAGGACACTCGCAGCCCGGTAGGTGAAGGATGACGCTTCGCGCTGCTGAGGGAACGGGTCCCGTCACCATGGTGACCGAGACGGGGGCTGTGGCTTGTCTTAAGGGCGGGGTTCACTGCTCCAATCAGCGTGTGGAAGAGGTGGGTGAAACAGCAGCCAATCAGAAGAGTTCAAGTTTAGCTCGAGAGAAAAATAACAGCCGAGTTAGGCGGGTCTCGAACCCGGGGCGCCGGGCTGGAAATGTATAGAGTCGGGGTTTAGTAGAGTGAGCTATACTTCCTGCCAAATCTGGAGTAACTCCGCGGTCATACTTATCTGACAAAATTTCGGTAAACGAAAAAAATCGAAAAAGATAAAAAGGTATCCCCTCTGTTCTTGCAATTCAAAAAGTAGCATCTCTGCTCATCTACTGTGTTTCGGGTTTTACAAAAGCTTTTCATTAGGGGCTTGAACCCAGGTCTGCACTAGCTACACATTAGTCCGGGGATTTTAATTCAAACTCTCACCGCCCGCAGACAAGCGCGCTACACGACAAGCCACAGCGCCGTGCAGAAATATCGCGCCGCCAAATATAAAAGCTTTAAAACTGCGATTCACGCCCCGGCCGAGTGCAGGACACTCTTCTGTAATAAAGACAGAGCAGAGAGCACTGCTGGACTGCAGGAGCCACTGCACAACTGCAGCTCAGGTGAAGTGAATTGATGATGTCTGTGAAGATTGAGGATAATTGGAGCTGCGCTGAATCCTGCAGTGATCTGTAGCTGCTGTGATCCTGCACAGTGTTCAGAGGGGCTGTCAGTCCTGCCTGTTGCACAGGACTCTGCTTTTCTGTGAAAGGTGTTGCAGTGAGTCAGTGTGACTCCATCTGTTTGTATTGAGCAGCTCTGAGTTTGACAGTATGATGGAATTAGACTTGAATTAGAAATGTGGACAATCAGGCTTCATCTTTCCACTGTTCTCCATGAGAATCTCACCCCTCACAAGGCACAGAGCTCATATCAGATGTTCCCCCGAAACTCTTCGATATAATGACTAGCAGAGAGCTCTCTCATCACCAATAATATAACCCAAGAGTAGGGAAGAGGTGTTCACAACTTGATTTTAATTAAAGAACAAAAATAAGATAAAAACAAGTGACTAAAAGTTTGCTCAGGAGTGCTTTATTATGTTAAAACAGTACATTAGTATAGTGAATTATCAGAATGAAGGAGTGAAGGACCAGTCAGCTGATATCAGTGTCCATTCCTGAGGCTGGTACAGGTTCTCCAGAGGCCGTCCCTGAGAAAATACCCACAGCAGTGTAGGAGCAGCTCAGACAGAGGGATCAAAGAGCACAACACAGTTTACTACAACAGAGATCATCTCCTATCAACACAACAACTGACAATACTATTCCACATCATTATGGCAATTATAAGATTGAACAGAGAGACAATACAAACATAACAAACTGCAAACTGAAGAGATCCAGCAGAGACAAGTTTAAGTGTAAGATCTGTACAGGTATATATAAAGCAATATATATATATATAACAGATATTCAAAACATTGTCTATGTCTATAGATATTCAATAACATTGCTGGAAAATTTAACATTTAAATGTTTAGGGAATTATTTTTAAATAAAGATTAAATCAGAATCTGTATTCTCTCTTTATCTATTCTAGTGCTGAGAAAAATCAATATTATAATGTAATAACTAAATCAACAAACACAAATCAACACGTAATCTCTGTCTGTCTCCTAGATCTCTCGTGGACACAGTATAGAGCTACAGAGGAGAGAGACTGGAGCTAAACCAGCTGGTTACTGGTTAAACTGGACCATACAAACACCTTTTCCCAGCTCTTCAGCTGCTGCTGATCAAAAACACCTGGATCATCTGCAGCCACACTGACCCCTCCAGGACCAGGACTGGACAGCCCTGCTGCAGACACACACTGACCCCTCCAGGACTGGACACCTCTTACTTACTTTATTGTCTCAGAGGGAAACAAAATAAAGTAAAATCTAACCTCAGTTCTCACAGCTTCTGTTAAAGACGAGCTCTTGTCCTGCCTACCTCCTTCCTCAGGGCTGTGGAGTGGACAGTGGACTGTCCAGCTGGTCCTCATGATCCTCACAGCTCAGGGACTCAGCCTTTGGAAAGGTCTGAGCTTCAGTCCTGTTTCTCCAGTAACAGAAGACGCGCTCTGACACACGAGGGTCTCACCACCATCATCGTCTTCTTCATCATCATCAAATTCATCTGCACGAAGGTTCACGATCACTGAGGCTAAACGTGTCTGAAGCAGAAATAAAGTTTCCACAGCAACTCGTGTAACTTAGCGCCGTGATTTCATGTGCTCAAACGAACAAAATACGAGACAAACCGCAACAGTTTACAGCTAAAGCACAAAAAGCCGCCTCGGATTTTTCACAAAGAAAAGCGACACCGATTAAATGTTACTTCTGGCTAAATAATACATCCTTACTGTTTCTTAAACGCAGAGAAACAACAACACATTTAAAATTCCCGCCCCTCTCCTGAATCTCGGTGATTATTGGGCAACTGGACCGAGTCTCGTCTATAATTGGGAAAACTTACTGTCAATCAGCAATAACCCCCACTGACCAATCGCGACATCGCTGGGCTCAATCCAGTGATCTGATTGGCTGTGGATCTTCTTATTCATAAACAGAGAGTACAGACCCCAGTCACATGATCGGGGTGTTTAATACACACCAGACCCTCACTACTGCACTGTAAACCAGCCCTCCATAGACTCGTGTATCACCACCGCCGCCGGCGGACAGTTATCGGAATCGACACCCCCTGCTGTAGCCCGATCAATAGGCTTCATTTTATTTCGAAATCACTGACACTGCGGGCTTTCTTAGGTTTTCACTTTAAGATCCAAAGACATCTCCGAAGTCCACATATTCAAACGTAAATTGTATTTTTGAAGGACGAGTCACAATAATGACAGTTTTGATTCCTAAACACGTAAATAACATGCTTTACAATATAATGTACATTATTATTTAGTATTATACTCGTCAAACTTTAATTATTTTTTTTACAGGACTCCGAAACATAATTTATATCTAGTAGCCTAGAAAAAATAATCTAGGATACACATTTAAATGTTAAAGGATTAAGTGAACAATCAGTTTAATATACAAGAAGGAAAACGTTCAGGTCACACCTGAAGAAGGCTCGACAGCCGAAACGTTGTGTTTTCTTTCTTCTCTTTTCAGCAGGGAATAAACCTATTACTTGTTCCTTTGCAGCCTACGCATGCTGACACGGCTACCCACCTGAACTACTTCTATCAGTTCAAATGTCGACATTTAAAGTTGCAGTAACACTGTGAAAAGCGATGTCAGAAGGTGACATTTCACAGTGTGGCCGCCAGGCGGAGACACTGCTACACGTGTCTATGGAGGCTGCTTTAATGAAGCCCTTTTCAGTTCCCAGCTGTGCTCCACTGACCTCAATGTCATCTTTATCCAGTCCAGCTCCTGGCCCTGAGCCTCGCTGACAAAACAGACACCAGCTCCAGGCCAAGAGTCTCAGACACACTCTCACCAGCTCTGAATGAGCCTCAGTGGGATGTTGTGCTCTCTCTTTCTGATCTTTTCATCTAGCTAACAGGCTCAGTGCAGTGTGCTGACTGAAATCATCTTCTCATCACAAATCTTTTACTCTAGTGGTAGCTTGTCAGTTTCTGTCTTCTTCATTTTGTCTTTTTTGTCTCTCCCACAGTGCAGAACAGTCTGTCTGAACTAACTTCACACATTCTGGCAGCTCTGTCACTGTCACGTCTGTCTATTGAGCTGTCTGGATCAGAGTTGTTACTTTCCAGGTATAATTTTTAATCTGTAAATCTGAAATTTCAATTAAATTTAAATCTGTCAATCGTTAAGGAACCAGGGGTAAAATCTGAAGGACTGTGGCCTCTCTTACACTAACTCTTATCATACAAGATTGCTGAAGGCTTTATTGATCATTATGCAATTGATCCTGTATTGACTATTGTGTCTAAACCCCTCTGTACATCTGTCAAACACCCCACTTCTCATTTCAGCTGTAACAGGATACAGCTCCTTCTCCCTCTGTGAGAATGTGACAGTATTCCTCCAGCAGTCCCTCTCTGTCAGGCTGCCCGGAGACAGGACCGACCCCAGTGTGGCGCCACTGCAGGCTTGTAGACCTCAGGACTGGATCAGAAGGGGGTCTGTAACTGGTCTTTGATTGTAGTCAGATTTCTGTCCACCAGTGTCTTCAGTCAGGTTGCTGTAGTTCATTCTGATTTGATGCAGCTCATCTTTCAGATTGAAGAAAGTTAGATTCAGTCTTCCATGCTCCTCCCTGTCACAACAGAGACTCTGTTATCTGTGAAAGATTGATACATTTGACTTTCTTGACAAATACTGAAATTCACAGGCTGTATACTGACACTCAGACCTCACATGGTCATTTATAAATTACTTTAGCAGATTTTCCAAATATACTGTAGCATAAAGCCATAAACCCAGCAAATCTTAATATGTAGCTTTTCCCAATAGTACTCATTAACTTCAAGAAAGCACAATACCTTGACCAAGTGCCCAGTAACTCAAACTCTTCTGTAATCATGTCTCTAGAAGTCTCTAGAAGTTTCAACAGGCTTCTTGTCTCCTCTTGGCGTGTTGACATCACTTCTCTGCGTTTCATATGGTTTAAATATGGCAGTGTAGCCTTTAGATTTCTTAGTCACAGGCATCTTCAACCCTGTACTCCAGAGGTTGTTGGAGACTTTACAGGAAGTCGTTGCAGGTTTTGCCTTGAACATATTGAGAATTCTTCTGTCTTCAACTGCAGATGTTTTTCTTGGTTTACCTGGTCTTGGCTGATTTGTAATTATTACTGTGGTTCTTCAGTATATTCCAAACTCCAAACAGTCTGGATTTGTCCCGTTTTAGTGTTATGGTTTTGATGGTGTTTCTGCAGCTTCTCTTTAGCGGAAGAGTCACCAAACGCCAACGTCAGAGTGGAATAGGCCTCATATCCTTAGCCATAATCACCCAAAACTCATGCCACCACCCATTTTGTTAGGGTTCTACTGTATAACTGCTGATATCAGGACTAAGGGGGGTTGGGGGGTTCAGGGGTACCTGTAGTTTCAAGGTGGGGGGGGGGGAGGACAGTATAAGAGAAATGTAGGTGTCATTGAAGACCAGGAACATTGCTGCAGCAAAGACAGATTCTGTCTTAAATGAGACACCAGTGGACACATTTATTGACACGTATTTCGCCGTATACAGAACACGTCTAAACATATATTAAAAGTGTATCTTATTAAACCAGTTAAGATTTCGGTTAAAATTTCAAACAAACCTTCTTAAATAAGTCTGACAGCAATCTATAAAATGAAAAAGAAAACGAGTAATAAACCAGAGAAACTTTTTTATTTATAAAGACACTTGTAAAGTTACAGCTCTTGTACTAAATAAATCGAAAGGTATCGGTGCAAAACCCACAAATGTAAAATGATTCATCCTGACAAATGTCTAAAATAATACAGTAAATCAAACATCTTGTCCTTTTTGATTCGTTTAGGCAAAAACCAGGATCAAGCAGGACAGTAATACCCCTTCAACACAACCCCGAATTTTGCTTTACTTCTAAAAATACATGTATAAAAATGTTCAATCAAAATTCAAAGCAAAGATCATATTGAACATAAAGTTTGATCTTTCCTGTTGTAAAAAGACAAGTGTGACTGGAAACGGAGGTAGAGGTGACATTTTAAAACAGCAGTTTCTTAAGCAGCCTCAGTGAGAGTGTGGGTGTCAGGGCAGGTGTGTCAGTGACACAGACAGGTCACTCAGCTGTAGTCGTCACCATGGGAAGCTGCAGTGGCTGCACACAGCGGAGAGTCTAAGGAGACAGGGGCAGGGAGCTGCCTTCACAGATCCAGAGCACTGATGATTCACATTTTATATTATTCCAATTTTTAACATCATTGACACCTAATGTGGTAGCCAAACAGTCTTCATTCTCACAACTATAAGGTTCACCAGCACTCCAGTACCTGAAACACAACAGTTTGTCTTTAACTTAAACACTCACTTAGCTCATCAGCTTCACAGAGGAAACACTGACATACTGTTCTTGAAAACCTGTTACCTTTCCCTCAGTACAGCTCATAGTGGAAACTGCTGGTGCCATTGCTGTCCTTCACCTGTCAGAAGCAGCAATGTCTTCACTACATTCAAATGCTCACATCTGCTCAGTCATGTCCAGTGTCTACTTTGTATCTGGGATCTTATACTGCATGTGTTTCTCTATAGTAGGTTGTGTGTGCGTGCGTGCGTGCATGCTTGCGTGTCTAAGGTCTATTCCGCCACCTAAACAAAGCTCAACACTTCAGATATTTTATTTCTTCTTTCTAGTTTTCAGTGTGGGGTACCCTTTCATCTTTCATTAACAGTCTGTTTGGATAGGTACAAGTTAAAATCAGTATCTTCACTGATCTTACCCTTCAGTTAGTTGAGTTCCATCCACCCAGATCCAGGTTCCTTCTACAGCTACATCAGTCATTCCCATCCAGTATTCACATCCTTGTGTATGACTGCTGATGAACTCCTGAGCACAAAACAGAAAGATGCACCTCTAGTCTCCCTGTTGAACAAGTGCCCCCAAACACACAACCACTCCAGTGCCCTGTGAAACAGAAGACAGGCAGAATTGGCACCGCTGGGCTCCGTGACTGACCTCAACGAGAAGAGAAGCAGGTTTGTCTGCTCTCGAGCACTGACATTTTACACCACAAGACTACATGCTGTTTCATTCCAGAGAAAAAAGGAATAATAGAACAGCTACTCTAAGATACAATGCCACAGATCAAGGTATTTTTTTTTCTGCTGTATTTGCCCAGTGTGTGATATTGACAATTATGAAGACAAAACTGCTGTCATGTTTTAAGGGATTACATTAGACTTCGTATAGGCAGACATAGCAGAAGTGTTGATAATGTGATACCATGGGGATTGTGGACACCACACTGGTTCACCCCTCTAGACACCCCTCTAGAAACACCCCTCATAGTCTGTTCTCTCAATCTATAACTTTCCGAGCCATCTCGGACTCTGAGACTGACAGCCTCCCACTCACACATGCATCTGTCCTTTTCATGGTCTCCTCTGAGACTTTCCTGAGGCTTACTCTCATCACTGAGCCCTTTGCTCATGGTTGCCTGGTCTCAACAAACCTTACCTCTAATTCTTTCAGGAAGTAGCAGTGGAAGACCCTTGACTCAGTCATTCCTGTTGGGCTGGATCTGAACAACTTCCTTCTTTATCTTACCAACAGGCTGACAAGGAAACACTTATGATCACTCCCTCAGCTGAATCTCCTTACCAACCAAACACTCTCCAGCTGTGGTGGCATACTAATGCTATCTATCGAGAGCTCCACCTACCTGCCAAACACAGCCCATATGATACCACAAAAGGCTGTGTGAATATTTCTTTTAGATTTTATAACATTAGGAGTTCAGTTTTACCTTTCCTTATACTGTAAATACAGTGGCATTAGTAGGGAGAAAAATATTTTCATGAGTAAATACCAAAGACTAAATTCAGAATAAAGGTAAAGGATCAGTTTCTGTCCACTTGTCATTTAATTTCTGTATTGTACTTTTCATTTTGCAACAGAGTAGCAGTGAAGTACCACACCTACAGTACCTGTTCAGTTCTATTGTTTATAATCACCAGGTCAGCTCCCTGCTTCCTGCAGGCAGTGCGACTGTCATTCCAGCTCAGTGTATCAGTAGAGAAGTAGTAACACTTGGTGCTGAAGAGCTCCCAGCCCCAAGGACAAGGTCTACAGTCTTCTTCTGTAGAGTAAGAACAGACAACAGCTCATATCAGTTCATCTCTCTCTCCAGCACGGTGCATCCACCCAGCACATCTCTTCAATGTGTAGACTTCCAAATGGAACTTTCTACTTCACAGAGGCTCAGGAAGACCAAGTCATCAACATAACATTCTGAACAGGGAAACAGCCCAAATAGTCCATCAGAATCCTTACAAACAGAATTGGAAAAAGGGATCAGACAACTCACCTAGTGTGCTTTGGTTTGAGACATTGCAGTACCAATCCACCGGAAAGTGCTTTCTCAACTTAGTGATCACAGATGTGAGATTTTCTTTTTCTTCCTGTAACTTCGCTTTGCCTACAGACAGGTTGCTGTAGTTTACTCTCAGGTGATCCAGTTCATCCTTTAACTGAGAAATGTTCTGAGAATTCTCAATATCTGTGGTGACAAATATCGATTTACTGTACTTTAAAACACAAAAACCTTTCTCACAGAGTCGTAATATCCTATTTCCTTCACCGCATTTTGTGGTGGGTCATCATCTCACTAAATTTTTTCTTGTAACATCTTGACAAATGCAACAGAAGCTGTTTCACAGGTCACAAGCCTTTTCCATGTAGTCACTAAATGACACCTGATCATTTCTAGTTTTCAGAGGTACTGTATGTCTTTCTAGATTGAACAATTACTGAATATTGTAACATGAATGACTGAAGTTGACACTGTAGTGAATAAAAGAAGTAGCTTTTAATGCCCTTTTAATGTACAGAGAGCGCTATTCCCAAACTTAACGTCCATAACTCCTAGACAGTAATGAAATATGTGAAGGACAGTCTACAGTGCAACAGGTCAGTTCTAGTGCAAACACACACAGTGCTGCATTTCCTTCAGAGTCTCTTTGCTTGCTAGGTAACTGCACAAATACCTCCCCCCACCCCTCCTCAAGATACACAACTCAAGGGGTCTCGCTGACAAATATCAGGTGCAGAAACAACTACAATATGATTCTTAGTGAACATTTTCAAAAAGGCATTGAAGTGAAATTTTCCAGGACTACTTAATTCTCCCTACTGTTCTGTAGTCCACAACTGCTGATGCTATTAACTTTGCATCAATCAATGTCTCAAATCAGACAAAAACACAACACAAAGTTATTATTTTACTGTATGATCCCAGAGAGAACATGATGTTTTTCAAAGCTAGGAAACAGTCAATAACTCTTCCCTGTACAAGACAACTATGCACAGTGCAACCACCATACACATCTAAACTAGTCATATTGCAGCTAAAAACACACTGTTATACTCACAGTAGACAATGAAAGCTATGATGGTAATCGATAGAGCAGTACCCAGCAACCCCAGACACACTGCAGCCAGTCTATAGGCAGGAGGGCTGGGCTTAGCTTTCACTGTAGGCACAAAATGAGGAGAAGTGCTGTCTGGTCATAAGTGGAGTTCCACAAGGCTCAGTACTGGAACAACTGGGATTTCTTCATAGCAATGATAGAGCACCAACTGAAAATCTGGTAAAGCTGCACATACAATGCTTACACTAAGGTATATGACTGGTTCATTCCTAGCTATTGTAATGTTAAAAACAACTGCTGCAGAAAACAAGATGCATTAAGTAAACTGGTAGCCACTATGCTATCAGAATAAAGATAAAGACATTTACGACGAAAGTCCAGTAGATGGTTTTATAATTGTGATTGCCAGCATCCAGAACTCCTTGAAATGTGCACTTTGAGCATAAGGTACAAGACTTCTCAGATCAGTGAGAATACAAAACACTAGAATAGAAACAAAAAACACTTGAAAACGTAGGTGATGAATTATACCATCACAGTGCAAGTCTTTAACAAAACAGAACACTCTCTGCTCAGACAATAGCAGCATAGATCATTCACAGCCTCAACACCATATGGCACCATTTCTTTCTTAACAGGTGATAAGGATGTTTTACTGAAAGGAGAAAAATTACCTTTTCTATGAACTTTGAGATGCGTGATCATGAGACTTTGATATGTCTGAGAATATCAAACACATCCACCGCTCAACTCTGCTTGTCTGACAAGGAAACACTTTGTACTTCATTGTAAAAAGACAAGATGAATGACTGACCTGGAGGTCCAAAAGGAGCTGCTGTCTGAGCTGAGGGAGGTCCAGCTGTCTTTATCTTTTCAAAGGTCACCTCCTGTTTCACTGATAGAGACAGAGCATCAGGGATTTAACACACAGATTCATACCATCTCTGTGGAACTTTGAGACTGCAAAAAAAAGATACTTTACAGGCATAGTGTTTGGCAACAGCTTGATGACATCTCTTCTGCCTGTGTGATTTCCTGGAAGAGCTTCTTTCACTCACTGGTATTGGATATCAGAAAGTGCAGGAGAAGCTCTGTCGCAGTTGGGGTGTTAAATTGAATTCTTCAGATTGATTGGGCAGTAATATTCTTTCTCTGACTCTGTGTCGGATTCTTTACAGTGGTCAGCATGAGAAGATGTGGATTTGTAACAGGTATCAATAAATCCCAAGGTAAAGAACTGAATCGTTCTCATTGGGTCATGTTTAACCTTTGCATCCGATATATTAATGTTGTTTACATACACAGGTCTTTATCGTACAGAGAAACAAAACATGCAAAACAGGGAACATGAGACAGTAGATGTCGTAAAGCTCACAAAAGCAAATTTTCATCACCCTTAACAACAGATATCACAGATGCTGTATAAATGTGACACTGAAAGGAACACAATGTGGGGGAAAAACAAACACACATACAGTACAGACAGAAATAAGGGGATGTCAGCTTTCAAGCTTTAGTCCTGCGACAATCTCTTATTGTTTCATGTCTCATGTTCAGAAAAACCACAGTAACAGAATGATTGAAGCCATTGAACTTCATCATGACAAAGAGAAGAGGCTGGACATTGACAGAAGCACATGCAGCTGATTGATTGAAAGCATAAAGACCAGAGGAGGCTTCCTGCTTCCTTCTTCAGTGCTCATCTACACATGGAGAGAAGTCCAGCTGTGAAAGTTAACAACATGGCTGGGCAGACTGTTACAGACTCCCAGAGGGGAGTGTGAAAATAACTGCAGTGTTATCAAACAACCTGTCTCCTCACTTGCTCTTGTCTCTACAGTAATGAAACCAACTTCAGCTCTTAAACACACGGACCAGCACTTCACAGGAGCAAAGCAATATCATGAAGTAAGGGAACAGTTGACGTGTTTATTCCATGCTGAAAAGAAAAGAAAGGAAACACAACATTCCAGCTTTGGAGCCTTCTTCGGGTGTGTTCTTCCCTTTTTTTTCTTTTCAGCCTAGAATAAATCTGTTACCTGTCCCGTTGCAGCCTACACATGCTGACACAGCTCCCTACTTGACCTATCATTAAGTACGCCCTTCACACACCAGGTTTCAACTATAGAAAATACATTAATCATTAATCTGAAAGTTAGGAGATAGCTTAAGCTTTTCTAACATTACTTTCAATACAAACTCTTTCCAAAGTTTAGGCATTATTATTATTTGTCTGCTCACTATGTAGTGCACTAAACTGTCCTAAGCAATTACAATTCTCATATAACAGCTTTGAACATAAGAGCTTGCACAGCTGTACTCACGTATATGATGCACTCCTGGCTTTCTGGGTGGGTTCTGATCCATTGTGGAGTACACATTCTCATCTGGGTTGACCAGTCCAGAGTATACACCGTCTGAAGCCATGGACTGTGCTGTGTGTGCAGAGAAGCTCCCTGGTCATTAACCTATGCTCTTACATTACTGGGCTCTCACTCTGAGGATTGTGCTAACACTGAGCATCTGTTCTGTATGCGATCGCATCTTTCTTTTAATTTAAGATTTAATTTCTAATCACCAGTCACATCTTATCAAGAGCGTCCGTCTCCTCATTTGTTCACCTTTCACTCTATAGTAATTAGATCAGCTCCAGCTCTTAAACACACAGTCTAGCACTTCTGAGGAACAAAGCAATATCATTAAGTCCTTCGAACACCAGGTATGACCTGTAGAAAATACATTATTAATCTGAAGTCATTACGAATCTGAGGTTCAGGACCAGGCTACAGCTTCACAATCTATAACTGCTGATCTCCATTTCATCTAAACTCTTCACTGCCTTGTCAAAGTTGACTATGGAATAAGAGATCCCAAAGCCATACTCACCTGTGTACCCCACTCTTGGGTTGCAGGTTGTGTTCTCATACATTGTGCAGTATGAATCCTTGTCTGGGGTGACCAGTCCAGAGTGTGTACCATCTGAAGCCATGGACTGTGCTGTGTGTTTACAGATGCTGTCCTGGGCAGTAACGTGAGCTGTTACAGTACTACTCCCTCACTCTGAGGACTGTGGAAACACTGAGTGCTAGTTATGTATGACATTAAGAGGAAGCTACAATCAGTCTACTGGAAGTAAATCACAATACAATATAGAAGTACAGTACAGTTACAAAGAGGGGGTAACGAAAATGGTGAAAACCAGGATTTGGCTGATGGGTCTCATCAATAAGTAAACTAATTATTCATAACCCCAAAATTATTAGTGATTTCTCCAGAGAATACCAGAACGGTGGGTATAACTAAAGGCAAGTGAATTCCTTATTCTCTGGAACAGCTTTGGTGAAAAAAGTAATAATCCAGCACTCTTGGTTCAACAAATGTTTATTAATGTCTAGACACCATCTAGATTATACCATCAAAACATATAACACACAAGTTACTCTATGTACAATATTTATAAAAAAACAAGGCCTAACATTCTAATCACCCAGAAAAAAAAACAAACTCTACGAAGTACAGAACTCTTAATTCATGTGGGTAGCTGCGTCAGCATGCGTAGGCTGCAAAGGAACAAGTAATAGGTTTATTCCATGCTGAAAAAAAAGAGGAAAGAGAACACAACGTTTCGGCCGTGGAGCCTTCTTCAGGTGTGAGAGAGACAGGGCAGTAGGCAAAGGTAAAGTAGCGGGAGAACAAAGGTTGGGAGGAAGGAGGAGTGAGAGGCGGGAGCAGGGGACAGAAAGAGAGGCCAATCAAGAGGTGTGAAGTCAGAATGGGTGCAGAGAGGTGTGAAATGAAACTTCCAATGAATGGAGAAAATTTAAAAGAACAGTAGTCTATCGTTAAGGGAAGGGAGAATGTGTGATCCTAGCTGCAGAATAATTTTAGTTTCGGTGGTCTTTCTGATGTATGAGTTCGGAAAACCGTCTTTGAGAACACAGACGGAGAGATTAGAGTGGTCGTGGCCGTCAGAGGTGAAATGAGAAACAATGGGCTTGGAGAGATCTTTAATCTTCACAGCCCTGACGTGTTCTCTAGTTCGTGTCTGCAGAGGCCAAATGAGAGATCAGCTGCCTTCTAAATAAATGCGATACAACACACAGTTTAATCTCTTGGTCGGCACCCCGGATGCCCCAAAATAAATGGGAGCTGACTGTATCTACTGTACCGGTTCTAGAAATGCGCCCCAAGCAGGAAGCACGTTTCTAACTGAGGTATCTTCTGCCCAGGAAGCCCAAGTTCCCTAAACACACAATCTAGCAAGCTCTCTAAAAAGGTTCAAATATTTAGCTCCGGTCAGATCCGGTTTGGATGATCATGAAGTAGGGGCTCTCACCAGGAGCATGCTTCAAATACCAACTCCTCTAGACCATCTCTCCTTCCTTCGTGTTTCTTACTCTTCTTCTCTGTGCTCTTAATGTGATCTTCTACTGTTTCTGTACTGCTCATTGACAATCATTAACCCACAACTTACCTAGGTACAGCAAAGGTCAAGTTTGCAATTGTTTTTGCTGAAGTGACCCCCCCCAGAACTCGGCAAACATCCTCCCTGCTTTGAAGCTAGAAGTGCTAACTCTTCCAAGTGTCACAAACATTACCTAAGATCTATGAGACACTTCTCAGGCACCTAAAGCTGCCACAATAAGTATGAAATGTTATGATGATATCCAGAATTCGGGAAGATGTTGTTAAACTACACTGTCACAGTTGAACAAACAGAAAGAAGTTATCTTAATGGCTTCTGGATTAGAAAGAGGGTAACCCTTGATTACAATGAGACTTATATAAAGGAATTGCTGATGTATTTGCTCTGGTTGTGTCAGTGAGTGAGGAATGAGGAACAGGACAGCAGAACTGCAGGTTCACCAGGGTTTATTATCCTTACATTGACATGGTTAACAGGTGTGTGTGCTGATCGCAATCAGCAGCAAACAGTCCATGAGGTACTGAGAGAGAAGGAATGGAAAGCTCCCCCACATCCCTTTGCTGCTCATCCACAGAAAAAACTTGCCACACTACTTGCTCTTTACACGAGTACCGTAGACTCCTCTTACCTTGACAATATTTCTTTTTGACTCTGAAAGAGTTGTTTGATCTGGATTTAGGCTACCAGGGGGCCCCATCAAGACACTCCAGGGAGAGGGAGAAGATGCATCTAAATATGTACAATGTTTTTATAGGATTGGTGTCAGGCCTTGGAAACCGATTTCCCTGTATAAGGGTTGAGAGCGTAAGCAGTAGATGTCTACTCAGGTTTGGGTTAGACCCTCAAAATCAAGCATGAAAGTGAGGAACTAAGTCTCATGGTTAGACTTTGAGAGAGGGAAAGAACTGAATTGAAAGATATTCTCTGGAGAGATGGTGTGTAAGAACTACTGGCTGTTCTAGGAGTGAGAACTCAGCTGTCTGAACTGAGATTCAGGGGACTCCTAGTTAGAACTGTATGGCAGTGACTGTTATTGGCCTTGCAAGCAGATTCTGAAAATGAACATCAGTACTAACTGTTACTACAGTCTTTCTAAGAGGCTTCATTTGTGTAGAGGAGGGTTTAAGTTTCAGGGACCGTAATCTAGGAGGAGGGAAACCCCAAGTAGGATGTCAGATTTGTGTAAGCTGGTGTTGCATAACCCAGGGAACGTGCGTACTGTAGTTATGTATGGCACAGTGTTATTTAAAGGGGTTTAATTATAAGTAGTGGTCAAAATGGAAACGTCCATTAGTAATGCATTCAGCTACCATGTAATAATGGTATAATGGCAATATACATTGCATAGTCTACCACTATCTGGAATTCTGCAGGAGAGATAAGAAACCCTTTTGCTTTGAGAAAGTCAATCCACCACACTTTGTCGATGGAGTGGACAACACTGTCTCAGGCATCACTGCATTACTCCCCATCATTGCTCGATTAGGTTCAGATCTAGTGACTGAGAAAGGGATGCCACCCAGATGATGACTTCATCATCATGTCCATGAAATTACTGGGAGTGTGCATGTGCTCTGAGCAAGGGGAAGTTGTCACCCAGAAAGAATCCCAGCAGGAAATAGGTAAAGCAACATGGGGTGAAGATAATTACTCAGCAATTAAGTAGCAATGAGCGCTGACCTAACTCATAAATTAATGACTGCACTCAAACCATACCAAACATTACAGACCCACCGCAACCCTTCACTGCTGGAACTAAACACTAAACAGTTCATCAGGTTGGCACATTTCCTGAACTCATCTGGTTTTTGTGGTTAAGGTTGAACCTCATTCTCCACAGCTGGAGAGCTCCCAAACAAGCATTGTTGGAGTGAGGAGTCCTGTGCTCATCACAGCCCCACTGTGGTATCCCTTTGTGGGAAGATCATAGTCAACAGTTATTGATTGCATGGAGACACTGTTATCCGAAATCCTGCTACGTTTCCCTCAATGTATACCGTTTAAGAACAAGTTAAGATTAATTGGTCTCTGTAAAACTAGACAGCCAAACCCAATGTCTCGGCTCCCTGAGCCTTCGTCATTCTCAGGATCAGCAGTGTCTTCTGTTCATTGCAATGCTCACATCTGCTCAATCATTTCCACCCTCTACTCTCTTCCTGGGCTCTTTTAATGCATCTAGCTCTGTGGTCACTATATGTATGTCTACAGTCTTTTCTGAAACCTGAAGAAGACTCAGCACCCAAGGCAATGTGTTGCTTCTTTCTTAAACAGTATTTCTTGTTTGTAAACAGTCTGTTTGGGCAGGCAAAAGTCACCACCAGTACCTTCCACTGGTCTTCCCCTCAAGTCAGTTGAGTGCCATCCACCCAGATTTAGGTCCCCCTCTGCAACACACTGCCCGGTCCAGTATTCATGTCCTTGAGCTTGTTTACTGGCGTAGTCCTTAGTACAAGATACAGAGAAACACACCTCTAGTCTCCAAATACAGAGACACTCAGAATTTGGTGAGACACATCTTGTATAATGTGCTCTCTAGTGCTGAATGTCCAGTCTAGCAACCTACAGTACATGTGCTGTGCATAGTGAAGGTAACACCAGGTCAGAGCTGCTGATGTCTTGCACACATCATCCTCATCACACACACTGCACCAGGCTCAACACAAGCCCTTACAGTTTGATCTCCACTGCTCTTCTGCAAGCACTCTGCATAGTAGCAATATAATCAGGCTCTTTAAGAGGCTTTTACTGGGTCTATCTTTCTGTATCTCAGCACAGCAGATACAAGCACAAACACAAACAAATTAAACACAAAACATAACACTGGTTTATAGTCACAGAAGACCCACAAGGCTATGATGACAGTCAGTAAGATGGCACACAGCAGCCCCAGACTCACTACAGCCAGAGTAGACAAACGAAGTCTGGGGTAAACTTTCAAATTTGCAAGTGTTTCTGGACTCTCTCCATTGGGGATTACCCTTCTCAGGACACACACATTACAGTCCCAGGGTGGACCTGCAGGATCCAGTAAATGTAAAGCAAACAGATGAATCAATAAATGCAGGATCAATATTCAAATTCAGTGTAACACAGTGATACACCTTCTTTGTACAACACGTGTGAAAGAGGCACATAATGACAACATGATACAGAACCTCTGGGTCAGGTGAGGGAGCCACCTGGGCTGAGGAAGACAGTGTCATTTTTAATTCATCCTGTATCACTGACAGAAACAGGATAATAGGTCAGGATATACTCTAGAATCTGCCGCCTGGACTGTATAACACATCAAACATTGAGAGGCTTAATCTTGAGACGCTGCAGAGTTGTATAAATTGGGAAAGTAACTGAAGTCAGAATTCAATGCCTTGAAAACACTTTACGCATTAAGCGCAGGTAAAAAAGATAACTCCCTTGAATTATTATGAAGTGTCAGATGAAATCACATTGTCTGACAGTACTGTATGCTTAAATTGTATGTTTGAATTTCACCTGCTCCAGGCCTATAAAAGACAGGGTTTTTGGACACACTGACTAAAACCACATATTTTAAATCAGTGATTGCTAGGTTTAACAAAAAATATTTATTAGATTCTTAAACCACAACAATTCTCATTAACATGACATGAATTACATACAAAACTATTAAACAATGTCTACATCTCAAATCTAATTTTCAGAGTTTTCCAGGGAGTTAAACTATGCTTAGGGATGGCAAATACATTTACTAAGGAAAATAGTTTTCATGGGCCCACAACAGTCCTTTAAATGTGTATCAGTTAGAGCTCATTGTCTGTCTCAACACTGAACAAGACACTCTAAAATTGCGACACCACAACGACTCAGTTCACCAAAATGCGATCTTCACACAATCACCAGTCCCCCTCACTCTCACTGTATATACTTGTGTATAAACTGTATCTACTAGTAACCTGGGTTGGGCCAATCTGTCATATTTTAAGGGACCAGGGATATCTCCCAAAATTTAATTTATTATTATAGTTTTGTTAATCTTTCTCCTGGTGACACCACATTATAATGTTGATGTATTGTTTTGAAACAGCCTGATGACGAGATTTGTCCTAATAGAGAATAAAAACAAGCCATCTTTCAGCAATGTGATGATTATTCTTTGTTACTTATCGAAGTGTTTCTATGATGATGTTACAAGATTACAAAACAGTGCAGGGAACCTGCTGCTGCTGGGCTGTTAATATATTCTTTCTACACATTGAGGAGGGGCTAATGTCCTTCCTGTCTTGTGGTGGAGTCCTTACAGCGGTCGATTCCAAGATCATCATGTGAAGACCTTGACTTGTAACAAACAGCAATTCATTCAAGGTAAAATGACTGAATCCTTCAGTTTGGCATCATTTATAACCTTTAATCCAATGATATTGATGGTGTTTCGATGCATAGCTCTTGACTGTATGGGCATCGGAGAAGAGAAGCGGAAGAGAAGTAAAAGAAGCAAAACAGGGAACATGATATATGCAGAGAGGCTCACAATTGCACACATTCATCAATGTAAAGGACAGATACTGTACCACACAGGCTTTGCAAATGTTCTGTGGCTCAATTGCCTCTCTTTGTTACTGTAATGCATGTTTTCACCATGTCACAGAGTCTACCAGCATGTGGATTTCTGCTTCAGGGATATGAAATTCTTCTTTGAGAAAGATTTGGTCACGCATGGATGATGGAGTGAGAAAAACCTGTCTCAGACGTTGTTTAAAAGTAGCCCATGAACGCTCAATTGAGTTGTTGACTGAGAAGGTGAAGACCTATATATAAATAAGATCAACAATCTGTTCATCAAACCACTTGGAGACCACATGTTTGTGGACTGGGGCCTTGTCATCATGAAAGACACTCCCACTGCAGGAAGAAGTGCAGCAAAATGGGATGAAGATGATCACTCAATACCATTAAGTAGCGATGAGCACTGACCTTGTCTTACAAGTAGAGTGAATCAGTACATCCAGACTATGCCAGGAAATCTCACAAACCAAACATTACACCATCAAAACCCATCACTGCTGAAACAAAGCACTCAGGTCTGTACAGTGTAGAGAACGTAGCAAAGGATGAATCATCTGATCATGTCACTCTTTCCACTGCTGGGTAGCCCATTGCATGTGCCTGTTCCACCACTAGATTCATAACTGTGCATTGCCGATCTGGTGAGTTGTGTGCACTGCAGCCCAGCGCTGGTGTCCCTCTGTGCACAGATCTCACTCAAATATTTTTTATTAAACTGGCTGCTTGAAGCTCTGGCTGAAACATGAACTCAACCGATTTCCGTGTCTTTATCATTGTCATTGAAAGAGCCATCTGGTGAGTCCAAGCTTATTTATAAACAGTGTCTCCAGACTGTAATAACCTGAACACGACACATAAACCATTATCCACCTGTGTCAAAGTTCATCACTGGTCATATTTGGACTAAGGTGGGTGTACCTACAAGTATAGTTGCAGAACACAGGACTAACACAACAATAAAAAAGAAACACTGAACTGCAGAAACACAAAAATAGTGTCACTTGTTTTATTGTAATTGATGTGGCCACAGTCACAAATTCTGTTGATGCTGACGACACTAACTCGCACACTTACAAGAATATTATATTAAAACAAGAACTTTCAGCGAAGTACATGACACTTCAAATTTAAAGCAAATCAAAGAGTGCATCATTGTTTAAGCAGAAAAGCTTTAGAAATAAACCTTAAGCTGTTTTAGTAAGAAAAACAAAACTAACAAGTTTAAAAATATATACAGAACTGTTTCAATTCTTCTATCAATTAGACCTTCCTATATCAGTTGACATGACAGTGCGTATTTCACATAGTATCCTTTATAAATATGTAAGAAGCATAATCCTTTATAAATATGTCAGACAGATTCTGATGTTCTCAGAGTAAAGGACTACAGTATTTCAGATCACCAAATAAACAAAGATCATGCTGAATTTATAAAATATTTACCCCATTAAAAACCATCCATTTTGTGAATCCAACCAGAGTGAAATAACGCATTCTTACTTGTGAAGACAGGAGGGTGTATAAGCTTGCATAAGTGTCTGATAAGCTTACAGTATATTGAACATGTACTGTAAGAACAGTAAATTGCACCTGTTATTCCTTGCCGACATGAGGCAGAGCCAGAGTCAGGCCAGACACAAATAATTATCCCCTCCTCTTCCGCACAGCCCAGATTTGTTTTCTTCTCAGACTGTTTTACATTAAACAGATATAAATCACTTCTCAGATATGTTTTACGGAGCAGAGAAAAGGTAATGAGATGTTCAAAAGTATGTCTTTTCTAATAAAGGTAAAACTAAAGATTGTTCACCAGCCTCAGTGAGAGTGTGGGTGTCAGGGCAGGTGTGTCAGTGACACAGACAGGTCACTCAGCTGTAGTCGACACCTTAGGATCCTGCAGTGGCTGCACACAGTGGAGGGTCTAAGGAGGCAGGGGCAGGGAGCTGCCTTCACAGATCCAGAGCAGTGGTAATTCACACTTTTTATCATTCCAATTTATTACTACTTTAACATCTAATGTGGTAGCCAAACAGTCTTCATTCTGACAATTGTTAGGTTCAACACCATTCCAGTACCTGAAACACAACAGTTTTTTTTTTAACTTAAACACTCACTTAGTTCATCAGCTTCACAGGGGAAACACTGACTTACTGTTACCTTTCCCTCAGTACAGCTGATAGTGGAAACTGCTGGTGCCATTGCTGTCCTTCACCTGTCAGAAGCAGCAGTGCCTTCCCTACATTCAAATGCTCACATCTGCTCAGTCCTGTCCAATGTCTACTTTGTACATGGGCTCTATCACTGCATCTGTTCCTCTGTACTCAGTTGTGTGTGTGTGCGTGCTTGTGTGTCTAAGGTCTATTCCACCACCTAAACAAAGCTCAAAACTCTGTTTGGACAGGTGCAGGTTAAGATCAGTATCTTCATTGATCTTACCTTACAGTTGGTTGAGTCCCATCCACCCAGATCCAGGTTCCTTCTACAACTACATCAGTCATTCCCATCCAGTATTGAAGTCCTTGTGTACGATTACTGATGAACTCCTGAGCACAAAACAGAAAGACACACCTCTAGTCTCCTTGTTGAACAAGTGCCCCCAAACACACAACCACTCCAGTGCTCTGTGAAACTGAAGACAGGCAGAATTGGCACCACTGGGCTCCGTGACTGACCTCACAGAGGAAAAGCAGATTTGTCTGAGAAAAAAGGAATAATAGAGCAGCTACTCTAAGATACAATGCCACAGATCAAGGTATTTATTTTCTGCTGTATTTACCCAGCGTGTGATATTGACAATTATGAAGACAAAACTGCTGTCATGTTTTAAGGGATCACATGAGACTTCATATGGCAGACATAGCAGAAGTGTTGATAGTGTGATACCATGGGGATTGTGGACACCACACTGGTTCACCCCTCTAGACACACCCTTCATAGTCTGTTCTTTCAATCTATAACTTTCCGAGCCATCTCGGACTCTGAGACTGACAGCCTCCCACTCACACATGCATCTGTCCTTTTCATGGTCTCCTCTGAGACTTTCCTGAGGCTTACTCTCATCACTGAGCCCTTTGCTCATGGTTGCCTGGTCTCAACAAACCTTACCTCTAATTCTTTCAGGAAGTAGCAGTGGAAGACCCTTGACTCAGTCATTCCTGTTGGGCTGGATCTGAACAACTATATCTTACCAGCAGGCTGAGAAGGAAACACTTATGATCTTATGATCACTCCCTCAGCTGAATCTCCTTAACAACCAAACACTCTCCAGCTGTGGTGGCATACTAATGCTATCTATCGAGAGCTCCACCTACCTGCCAAACACAGCCCGTATGATACCACAATAGGCTGTGTGAATATTTCTTTTAAATTTTATGACTATAGGAGTTCAGTTTTACCTTTCCTTATACTGTAAAAACAGTGGCATAAGTATGGAGAAAAATATTTTCATGAGTAAATACCAAAGACTAAATTCAGAATAAAGGTAAAGGATCAGTTTCTGTCCACTTGTCATTTAATTTTTGTATTGTAATTTTCATTTTGCAACAGAGTAGCAGAGGAGTAACACGCAGCCCCCTACCTGTTCACTACTACTGTTTATAACCACCAGATCAGCTCCCAGCTTCCTGCAGGCAGTGCGACTGTCATTCCAGCTGAGATTATCAGTAGAGAAGTAGTAACACTTGGTGCTGAAGAGCTCCCAGCCCCAAGGACAAGGTCTACACTCTTCCTCTGGTGAGTAAGAACAGACAACAGCTCATATCAGTTCATGTCTCTCTCCAGCACAGTGCATCCACCCAGCACATCTCTTCAATGTGTAGACTTCCAAACTGAACTTTCTACTTCACAGAGGCTCAGGAAGACCCAGTCATCAACATAACATTCTGAACAGGGAAACAGCCCAAACAGTCCATCAGAATCCTTACAGACAGAATGGGATAAAGGGATCAGACAACTCACCTAGTGTGCTTTGGTTTGAGACACTGCAGTACCGATCCACCGGAAAGTGCTTTCTCAACTTAGTGATCACAGATGTGAGATTTTTTCTTTCTTCCTGTAACTTCACGTTGCTTACAGACAGATTAGTGTTGTTTGTAGTCAGATTCCTGAAGTCCACCAGTAACTTGTCGTGGGCTGCAGTCAGGTTGCTGAAGTTCACCTGTAACCTGTCACAGACTGCAGTCAGGTTGCTGTAGTTTACTCTCAGGTGATCCAGTTCATCCTTTAACTGAGAAATGTTCTGAGTTTTGCCAATACCTGTGGAGTGAATTATTTACTGTACTTTAAAACACAAAAACCTTTCTCACAGAGCTGCAATGTTTTGTTTCCTTCACTGCACTCTGTAGTGAGTCACCATCTCTGATAATTCCCTTTTTGAGCATCTTGATAAATGAGACAAAATCTGTTTCATGGGTCACAAGCCTTTCCCATGTACAGTAGTCACCATCTCACACCTTATCACCTTCTGGTTATCAGAGGTATGTCTTTCTGGTTCGACCTATTACTGAATATTAGAATATGCGGTGAGGGTGACACTGTAATGCAGAAAAGGAATAACTTTGAATGTACAGACAGGACTATTTCTAAACCAAACCATAACTACTGACCAATAAATTTAAAAAAACGGTAGGACAATCTACATACAGTAGCAGCTGGTCAGTTCTGGCACAAGCACACAGAGTACTGCATTTCCTTTGTTCCCTCCCCCTGCCCATCCCAAAATCTCTTCCTCTGGGTGAAATGGCTACATTATGATTCCTAGTGAACATCTAAAAAGGTATCGAAGTCTGCAATTTAACTCTACTTAATTCTCCATATTGTACTTTAGCCCAGAACTGCTGATACTATTAACATACTATGCTATTACTATGCAACAAGTAATAGGTTTATTTCATGCTGGAAAGAGAAGAAAGTCAACAACTTTTACTATTACTAATACTATTAACATAATATTTACGCATCATGATATTAAGACAAGAAACATAACACAGCAAAAGCACAATACTCAGACTAATCTGTGATCCCAGAGCATACAGGATGTATTTCAAAGTTAGGAACCAATAAATGATTCTTACCTGTGCAAGATCACAATACCCTACATGTCTAAACTATACTCAGTCATACTGCAACTAATCACACACTGTTATACTCACAGTAGACAGTCAGGGCTATGAGGGCAATCAGTAGCACAGCACACAGGAGCCCCAGACACACTGCAGGAAGTCTGTAGGGAGGAGGACGGCTGGGCCTAACTTTCACTGTGAACGGAAGATCAAGAGAAATGCTATCTGGTCCTAAGTGGAGTTCCACAAGGCTCGGTACTGGAACCACTGGGGTTTCTTCATTGAAATGGAGTGCCAACTGCAAATCTGGTAAACTTACACATACAATGCCAACACTAAGGTATGTGGCTGGCTCAATCCTATTTATTGTAATGTAAAAAAAAACTGCTACAGAAACTAAGATTACATATGATACCATACTGGTAGCCACTACACTATAAATCAGAAAGCATAAGGTCATTTAGGATGACAGGCCAGGAGATGTTGCTATAGTTGTGGTTGCCAGTGTCCAAAACTCTTCTTGAAATGTGGAATTGGAACATGAGATACAAGACTTCTCAGATCAGTGAGAAAACACTAGAATAGGTAGGTGATGCATTATAATGTCACAGGGCAAATCTTTAACACAACCGAAGTCTCTCTGCTCAGACAATAGAGGCATAGATCATTCACAGTCTCAACACTGCACGGCATCATTTATTATTTAACAGGTGAAAAAGATTTAAGACTGAAACTACCTTTTCCAAAGACTTTGAGATGAGTTATCATGAGGCTACGTGAACAAAACATCAATCACACCCGGCTCACAGCTCTGCTTGTCTGATGAGCAAACAGTTTCTGTTTCATCATTAAAAACAAGATGTACTGTATGACTGACCAGGTGCTTCAGGAGGAGGTGCTGTCTGGGCTGGGGGAGATCCAGCTGTCTTCACATCTTCAGTGGTTCTCTCATCCTGTTTCACTGACCGAGAGAGAACCTGGGGTTTAAAACACTCATACCTTTGGTGGGAGATATTTAGGAATCTGTTTGGCAAAAGATATCTCTACATTATCAGCAATTAATTATGGACCCCTTATAGTTAAAATTAAAGCAGAATCTAACCCCCTTTATAAGTTGTAGTTCTAGAATTAGAATCGGTAAAAATGAACATGTAACCATATTTACTCTTATAACAAGATCGCCTCATATAAGTCTCTTCAAAACAATTTTCAGAATCAGATAAAATGATTTCTTCATTTACGTGGCAGGGGAGAAAAGCAAGAATAAGATTCAAAACATTGCAACTTTCAAAAGATAAAGGAGGAAAGGCATTACCAATTTGAAAGTTTACTAATATGCATCTCAAATTAAATACTTGATTAATTCCTGTAACTCAGATTATCAAGACAGGTGGAAAGACATTGAATCATCCCTTATGAGTAACCCCCTAATTCAGGCATTGTTAAGTAATAATAACTTAGATAAGTCATTGATAAATACTTTATCGATGGATGAAGCTCCAACTAAAGATGTGGAATTCAGTTATAAAAGAACATCACTTAAATGATGCAGCAAAGGTACTCAGATGGTGTTCTTATGATATGGAGTTCAAACAGAATGAATAATAGATTGAAAGTTTGGATAGCAAAAGGACTAAGCACACTACTTTGTACTATAACATAAAAAACAGTTAGAAAGCTTTCAGTTTTTTATAGAGAAACACCCTTTGGAGAATCAAGATTTCTATAGATATTTCCAAGTTCGCCAGGACTTTAATAGTGATATCAAATAGGGGGACCTAGATATTGTTGATGGTGTGGTGGTAAAGGAGTTACCTATACCTATAAAACAGATTCAAGTAAGGGGATTATCTCGTTCATACAAGGTTGTATTGAAAAGAAATCACATTCTGCAGAGTGTACATAAAAGACAAATGGGTGAAAGAAAAGACTATTGCAAATGAAGAGTGGTTTCAAATTTGCGGATGTCAACAGAGATGTACTAACTCACACTTATAGAGAGAGTTCTGCTGGGTAAATGCTTAATAATGCCCTCAGACATTTGAATTCCCTGCCAAATGCCACAAGAAAGCATGGATCCCTGGTGACGCTCAAAACTGCATTTAAAGAACTCTCTTAGCTTAGATTAATGTTGAACTTGGTTCTAAATGTGTACGATGATTATATATCTAGTGTTGCAATTTGACTGTTCTGTTATAGAAGAACCTAGAGCTTAACACAGACATCACTGGCAAACACCATTGTTCACTTCCTGTAAAAACTCTTCTCCTGGCTGGACAGTGACGGTAAAACTATTCTGCTGTGGAAACAAGTAAGGAGGTCTGACAAAGGTTTGGACTTGGTTGGACTTCCACCACACACAGTGTTGCATGACCTTTCTCAATATTCTAATATGAAATAAGTTTGTCATGGTTATTACAGCCGGTTCCCTTTGCTCTAATCCAGTCCATATGCTAAAGGGAAATAACTCAGAAACTGGAACTGGCATCTTCTCCCCTGAGGGCCGTCACCATAGCAACATGCATAATGCTTTGGGAAAACACACAGTGGTCACTGTGTTTTAAACTACTATACACTATGCAAAGTTGAAAACTACTGAGCACAAAAGTTGTAATGCTCAGAAAGGTACCTTGAAGAGATACACATCTATTGGCTAAAACTACACTACTAAAAACAGGCTAGTTATTATTAAAAACAACTACCAATAAAGAAATTGCCCAATTCAAATTGGAATGCAGAAAAGAATATTAAACTGTACTGTATGGAAGTCACACTCACCTGACAGCTCTGCTTGTCTGACAAGGAAACAGCTTCTATTTGATTGTAAGACAAAGACCTATGACTGACCTGGTGGACCAGGAGGAGGCGTTGTCTGAGCTGATGGAGATCTTGTGGTCTTGATCACTTCATAGGTCACCTCTTCCTGTTTCACTGACGGAGACAGAACCAGGGATTTAACACACAGACTCATTCCATCTCTTGTCACCTGTCACCGTCTGAAAAATCTGAAGGTCTGTTGGGATCTCAAACTGCAACAATCATGCTTTCTACTCATTGCTTTGGAGAGATCTAACACAGCCCAAATGTCAAACGTGCTGTGAATCCTTCTCTAGTAATTGAGACACATGTGCTGTGTTACTCTCAAGGGCCTCTCGTTTGTAAAATATTACCATCTGTGAGCCTAGTAGATGCTGAAAGGTCAGCTCTTGGATTGATGACCTTGATATTAGTTATATATTGAGAGATATATATTGATACAGTTGATATTACAAACAGTCCTTTGTGGGTTTTCCCCAAATTCAAAAGCCTCCAGTATATTCAGAATGCACTATTCCTCACAATCTCAATCCCAATGTCACAGATTACCTTTAAAATGGACCGTCAATTTTGAAATGTGCTTTTTAACACTTTTACACATTCCTAGAACTTGGGTTCTACTTGCTATTGACATGGTGGTGTACAGACATTTGGTCAAACCATTCAATCAACATCGCTCCACTCTGGGCAACAGTCTCCTCTGATAAACCCTGACTTCTCTAAGATTTTATAATGGTATGGCTGCAGGAAAGCACACTTATGCATTTAGAGAAGAGGATCTCAGTATGCAAATGCCATTGGTCATTCCTGTAAAGACTCAACCCACATATGAAGTTGTATGACCTTTTACAAATGTCCTTTTCAATAGGAAATAAAGCAGTGTGAATGCTTATTACACAGCAAGTTCCTTCCACAAAAGGGAAATTACTGATAGGAAGTCATGGTCTTCTCTTCCCTTAAGGGCCAGCACCATAGCAATGTGCATACATCTCTTTTAAAAAAAACACCCTGTACATTATGCAGGTTTGAAGATTACAAAGAACACAAGTTGCAGTGATCAGAGAGGCACTCAGAAAACACAACTGAGTAAAGCTCCACTCCGCTACAAGAGTGATCATCTGCTAAGTGATTTTTCACTGATTTGTAAAAATAACTATGATTATATAGTATAATATATAATTTCAAATGAGTCCCTGACAATTGTTTTATATGGGTTGACAAGTGTCTTTGCCAACATTGAGCAGAAGGTGACAAATCTCCACTGATATGACAAGCCTGGGATGAGCATCTCCTTCAGTTTGTTAAGGTCTCCACCCCATTCAGCCATCATCTTATTCCTGGTGAGGGTTGCACCAATCTAGAGCTTATCCCAAAAAAGTAAGGTGAGCATGTGGGATTACAGCCTGCATGGCATACCAGTTAGTTGCAGGGTGAACACACACAGGAACAATTTAGAGTTACTTGTTAGTCTAGGCAGCATGTCTCTAGGAGAAAGGAATAGGCAAGAGCATAGCCCAATGCCAGTTAAACTCCACAGCCTGTGAACACTGAAAGAGAGAGGCAAAAAAAACAGAGTTCAGCATGTGAGCACTGCCCAGAGCATTTGACAGGATAATACAGATCCTACAGCAGGTAAACGCGCCCAGCAACAGGATAACACAGATCCTACAACACATGAAAACTAATGAGAGAGAGGATAATACAGCCACTTAACACCACACACAAAGAAGGTGATACAGACCATACAGAGTGAAGAGGTTTACAAAATGGTTTAACTGCCTTGAGACTCACCAGATGTTCCAGCACTGGGGCTTTTAGAAAAGTCCACAGTGGAATAGCAAACTTCCTCCGACATTAAGACTGATCCAGATACACGCACCGACAACAGAACCAAAGAAACCAAGCGATACAGACAGATGTGCCAACTTGTCTTCTGACTGATCAGAAAGGACTGACTTAGAGGTACATACAGAAATAGGAACAGGAAGAGAGAAAGAATGGTAGTGTTCTATTTATCTGGTTTACTCACAGTTATAGCCATTTCCTTTCTATACGTACATCACCAGCTTCTCCTTTTTGGCAAAGCTATTATTTAAGACCAAAAACAGAAATAGTGTCACATGAGAACAACCCACACATAGATACCTGGCAACAGGTGTGATAGACAGTCCCTATAATATATACATACAATAAATCACATGTAAATCCCTAGGATATAGCTCTGATGGGCTAAAGCCATTAAGACATCTGATGTCATCAAATATCAGATTCAGAAAATGAAAAAGCTCAAACAAGAACTCTTGTAACTCTGAGCAGACATGGGTATTTTTAACTGATGTATTTGTTATACATTTCTGTACAATTTACTTTAAAACAACAGCATCAGGGAGCATTGCAGATTTAGACACCCTTTTGCTTAGGACAGTGATCTGAAACACAGAGGACCAATTTCAAGTATTACAGCAGACAAAAAAAACTGGGAGAAAAAGATAACAGAATCCCCTGCTTTAAATCCAACGGAGACGGTTGGGCACGACCTCAAAGTCTAAATTTCAATAACAATGGAAACAACCTCAAAGCAAAAACTAGTGACAGCAATCAGCAGGTTCTGGGAGCTGACCAAACAAATGTTCAATAATTACATCAACAGATTTTTCGTGTTTATCCTAATACTATAGAACACGAGGGGGCCATTCAGGATCGTAAGTCTAAAAATATACAGTAATAACAGAATGAAGCATCTGGGCATTTTTAAGAAACTGAGTTAGTTCCCTACTGAGGACAGTTTCGACACTTCTTGTGTCCTGCATCACTAGATTAGCACATCAGGGAAACAGACTCTCTGTTTTATCTCATACCTCGTGGGTTTTTAGAGGTTTTGTACAATTCTCTCTAATTTTCTGTTATGTTCTATGTGTTTGAGTTCAGCTGTTGGAGGTTAGAGTGGTTGGCCCACTCTGCACACTTCCCCACATTGAGGGCGGGACTTACAGCTATAATCTTACCTAGTTCTACACTCGGGGGCTGTAAGGTCTCTTCCGAGGTGACGCTGTAGATTAAGATATCCAGGTAGGATGCTGAAAATGGATGACTCCCTTGTAGGGCTGGGGCTCCATGCGGTCCAAATGGCAAGACTGTAAATTAATGTGGGCCGAGAGGACTACTGTTGGCTGACAATGGCACTTGCTAGTACCCTTTGCAGAGGTCAAGGTTAAGTGTGGGGAAGGAGCTGGCCTTACCCAGGCCCTTCAGTTGTTCATCTATCCTTGGCATCTGGTGAACATCATAGTGACCCATTGTTAGGCCTTCGAAAGTCTAAACAGAATCCCTATCTTTTCTTGTACCCGTTGGTCTTTCTTTAATAGACATGTAATCCTTCATCTAGGTGCACCGTGGCCGACACCTCAAGTTCTGGACATTTATACAGCAGCTGTAATCCCCATCTTGGACACATCTTGTTACTCCCCAGCTGCTACCACCTTCATTACAATCTCAGGCCTCTCCATCCATTCCTTCAGCATGTTCATCTGATACACCTGCCTTCTTTTCGTTCGACCAAAGAATCGCATACGTGACTGTCCCTGTCCTCGATATTTAGTATAACCCATGCCACATTGTCAGAATCTTGCTTGTTGAGATAGGCAGCAGAAGTTGTACTTTCAGGCCTGGGGACAGTTCCGGCTTCCAGGCACACCAATCATAACATATTTGATTTCTCTATCCTTTTTCTAGGTTTTCCTTGGCTTTTCCTTAAATGTCCCTTAAACGGTAGATCATCTACAGTGCATATTAAATGAATTGCCCTGAAGAGCAAAAGTAGATGCTTCTTGAATAGTTGTTCTGAGAGATTTTAGCTCTTCACCTAGTCCTTCTTTCCGTTTTGCTGAGCCACCAGGAAGTCCTTAAATTGACCCGGTTAATCTGCCACTTGCCAGGTCTGGTTTCAGTAGTTTCCCCAGTGGTTTGGGTTGCACCCTGCCACCCAACGTCTTCTTGCAGGGGAAGTGCTGGCCAGGACATGCCCTTTTCCAAAACCGTGAAAAGAAAACAATGACGTAACAAACAACAACAACAACAACAACACGGTATGTTGGGCCCTGGAGGGGAGGCTGTAATCAACCACACAAATATTCAAACACTCAAGCAGAGGGGTGGGGGGGAATATAAAAAAGTAATCAGAAAACAAGAACCATGACAAAGTCCACTCTCGAACTAGGGGAGAAAATACTACTACACAAAACGACAAAAAACTGTTACTCTGTAACAACCTCACTACTCTTGTCTCACCAGCTCCACTGCTACGCCTCTATGCCTTCGCTGTACTGCAGTTCAGCTCCACTTATATAAGGCACAGACTTGAACACATATAAAAGACATCAAAACAAAAAACAAATGTACACAAATATTTAAGTCCACTCACTACCATAATGGAGAATTCACAGAATTTCACAAAAAGTTAACAGTCAAGCAGGAAACAAATGATTATCATTTTAACAAAGGATGATCTTTTCCCGTCTTCGCCAGTTCCCCCCCTCTTTGTATAGTATGTTCCTCTGGTCGGGACTACAGGACTGAAACAGCCTGCTCTAGGCACGCACTCATCTCCAGGACCCTGTGTCGTTATGTGTAGTTCAGCCCCGTATTACACCCCAGATACAGGCGGATTCAGCAAGCTTCTACTCGGTTTAAACCTCTCCTTTCTCGTCTGGCGCTCTTGCTGTTAACTATCAGGGCTTGCAATGCATCTCAGTCTTTCCCTCCCCCCCCCCTCCACTGCGCATCCTATTGTACATGTGCACCCACCAGCTGCGAAATGATTGGGGGGGGAAAATCATTTTTTTTCCCCCACTTTCTCCTCCATGCATTGACAAACTGCTCCTGCATAATGAAAATGCTGAGCTACGCGACAGGAATCAGTCACACACCTCTGTGGCATTTGTTACACACAATTACTGATAATTCTGTAGATTGAATGTAATTAACAAACTATTCCTATTAATGTTTGCAGTATTGCGACCTGCATTATCTCACTTGCAGTATTGTATAATAATGGGGTTTAATTACATTGTTGCGAGTATTGTATGCATATGATAAGATTAGCATGGGAAAGCACTTATGGCCCAATAAACATTTGATACTGTACTGATTTATCTGACCATCACACACAGCTGTAGGACTGTAAGGATTCACCACACCACCTGGCCAATTTACAGAGCAGTGCTGTTCTGCATCAGATTGTCCCAAAAAATAAGAATACCACATACGGCAGTAGCTGATGCAGTATGACAGACAGAACTGCATCACCTACTGCTATACGTAGTGTTCTTAGCAAGACTTACTGCTACCTACTGACTGACACCTCACGCATTCTGGGTGGTTGCATCTGGATGTTAATATGCTGCTTTCAAATATCATCTTTGCTCAAAAGGCCAAACCACATTTTCGCCTTTGTCTTGATTCAAGACAAAAGCCTTTCAGTAATCTAAGCTTTGGGATTGTTTTGCACTTTTGATCATTTTTTTAAATTTTGTTAGGCCTTTGAGAAGGAAGTTATGCCAGCAGCAGATAGGAATGTCTGTAAGCAGGAGAGATGTCTGAGAATATCTGCATGCAAGGCAGTGGTCATCATGGAAAAATTAAGTTTTTCCTCACAAACATTGGAAATTCACCATGAGGGATAGAACTAGAAACTGTAAACATGATTAATGGCTCTTTGACTAGACAGAATGCTCAGATTAATCCAGTCCAGTGCCTCCATACCCTGGTCCTGAGGGTCTTGCTATTTTTCCTTAATTTCTGAACTTTGTTCCAGCAAATGGAACAATCTTTCAAATTAGACTGTTTTAGCATGATTAATTTTCAGGGATTATCAATAAAAACTGCACTAAATGTAATAAATCTATTAGTATAATAAAGATTATATATATTCACTGTATATGCAATATATCTGCCTCCTAGTTAATGACAGCTTTAGAAGATTTATCAGTAAAGAACAGAAGACCCAAAACTGAATATATAAATGAAGAAAACTGCAGTCTAGTTGCTCACAAATGTATGTTTCATTCATCACTGCCTTACAGGTCTTCTCATTCTTTAGCATGAGAATAAAGTGCTTCTTTGCAATCTAAGGAAACAATAAAAAAGGCTAAAAATAAATACTGTGGTTAATATATAGACAGATAATATGCAACATTGGGATTGAGATCTCTGTGACCAACATTTGAGCTTCATGATTCAACAGCATGAAAATTATGATTATGGTTCTTTCCATGAGCCTTATCTGCCCTCTTGTGGCAACAGATAGCAACAATAGGCCTTCAACAGAGGAAGACAATACAACCAGCAAAACTTAAAATTTGTACTGCCAACATTATTTCACTCTGAGAAAGTAAAATACCTTGAGCAATTATCCAACAACTAAAAACCTAAACAGCAGGAGACACCTGTCATCACTAAGAGCTAATTCTGGACTGTTGGGGCACTTTAACCAATTAGATTTTTTACTGCAAACTCTTTTTTCAAAATACAGAAAAAAGATCTAAATTACAATTGTAAATTACAATTACAATTTTAATACATAATACAGTATATTCAATATATGGCCCTACATATTAATAATAATAATTGCTTACACTTATACAGGTAATGGGGACTCCCCTCCATCACCACCACTATTGGCATTTACTAAAGTAAAACTACAGCTGTTGTATATAAATTGCAGTATTTTTTAGTATTACAACAATATAATCAGAGACCTATTGCAGATTGTTTTTGACAATCACACAGTCCCAGACAATTTTGGTTTTGATTTCTTGTTTTCTGTGTAGTAGAAACGGCAAAGCTAACATGACAGACATCCGACATCACTACCTATGTTTGATGTAAAACAAGCACAGCTGATCCAAAAGGAAACGGATCCATTTACTCTCCTTGCTGGGCACATATAAATAGGCTCCTTGAGTTAGCCAAACAAACAGGAATGCAGGATGAACTATGTTTACCAATATTAAATGTAGCATAAATTAGCATAGAAACGATTAGACAAGAACAAACTGGCAAAATGTATTGTACATATACATACACACACATTTTTAATTAAACTCAAATGGTTTTCCCAAAACATTTAATTTTAGATGTGTGGGGCAGGCCTACCTCTCCCCAGTAGCTCACGGGCAAACTGCAATGAAAAACCATTTTAGTAAAGTTCCACAGTATAAAAAAAAAACTATCACAAACAACCCAACACCAACCTTCCTCAGGAATCCCTTCATATACCGGACCTAGGCAAAATGAAGCCCAGGTGAGAATGTGAATCTCACTCTTCTCCACTTACCTAATTAACAAATTAAAAACATGTTAGAGTACAGTTTCCATAGGAGATGCAGGCCCAATCTCTCTCTCGTGACAGCTGAAACAGATAGGTCACTTCCGCCGGCCTGGCATAATGTTGTTTAAATTATATTGAACAATGGAAGCATGCATATTTCAAACCTTTTGCAGTCTGTTCAATTTCTTTAATGGGAATAAAGTTTCATTGGGGAAATTGTGCTCAATTTACAAGTTTATATTAAAACATTAGATGTCCTGCTCTATGTAATAACCACCCCCACACACACCACCCCCTTTGTCCAGACGGTATAACAAATTCATTGCAAATGACAGTGCAGACTTCATTAAAAATGATTCAAGATAAGTAGAGATTTAAGATAAACGTCCTTAATTCAGACTGACTGTAATGTATAAAAGAAAAAAAGGAAACGATAAATAAAGGTAAAGTACGGAAACCCTTCAAATAAAAATAACTCTTCTACTGAATTACAATATGTTACAACCCCTTCGATCAATTATCAATTAGGCCTACAGGCATCAGTTAACAGCATTCTATATTGCAGATATAGGAAGGTTTAATAGCAGACATAATTGTCTAACATACTAGCATTAAAGATAGGAAACATTATTATAAATTAGAAAATAGTACATAAGCATCAAACATACTAACATTAATGATGATACACCTCTGGCTCCTTGCGGATTCATCCAGCCCAGCCCAGATATTTGCGTTTCTTCTACTATTGAAGAATTTTGTCAAATAAATGATATACAGTATAGCAAGGGAAAAATATGAATATATATATACAAAATGTTAAAAAAGTATTTAATAATAGTGGTGATCATATTTCTCCAGGAAGTTGATCCCTCATGTGTAAAACGCAGAATGTCATTGGAAGAAGAGATTCATGATTTAAACCTTTTTTTGCCTCCATGAGAGTGAGTGTCAGGGCAGGTGTGTCAGTGACACAGACAGGTCACTCAGCTGTAGTCGACACCTTAGGATCCTGCAGTGGCTGCACACAGTGGAGAGTCTAAGGAGACAGGGGCAGGGAGCTGCCTTCACAGATCCTGAGCAGTGGTAATTCACATTTGTTATCATTCCAGTTGTTCAAAGAAGTAATCTGATCAGCAGTAGGAGTAGCAGTAGCCAGACAGTCCTCATTTTCGTAATCGTCAGGCTGATTTTTCATCCAGTACCTGAAACAGTAGTAATAGGTTTACCATACATAAACACTCACACAGCTCATCAGTTTCTCAGACACTGGTACTGGAAAACCTACTACATTTCCTTCAGTACAGCTGACAGTGGACACTGCTGGCGCCATTGCTGTCCTTCACCTGTCAGAACCAGCAGGATCTACACCTGGCCAGTAATGTCTAGAGGTCAGTGTGTCTGCAGTCTGTCCAGTAGATGTAGTTCAACACCAGTACCTACCACTGCTCTTACCATTCAATGGGTTGAGTGCCGTCCACCCAGATCCAGGTCCCCTCTGCAGCTGCATCACTCAGTCCCATCCAGTATTCCCCTCCTTTAATCTGCTTCTGGATGAACTCCTGAACAAAAGAGTGATGAAGCAGGAGTTATAAGATTCCTTGTACCACATGAATATGACCGGCTGAAAGAGCTCCTCTGGGCTGTAACCTTCCAAGGAGGAAGAGCAGATTTACTCTGCTCTCTAGTGCTTCCAGTGCTGAATATGTATTCCACAAGCTGCATGGTCTGTGCCCCTCCCTCTTCACACACACAAAAAAAGAAAAGATCCTGAGCGACAGGACAAACTGCAGTTTGTCGTACACTCAGCTAGAGATATTCACAATAGTGAACAACTGCCATGTTGTAAAGGATTGCCTCAGATTTCAGAACACAGATGTACAGTATGAATGCAAGGCGAGCTGTGTGGATTTTTCCCCAAAAAAATATAATTAGAGTAGCAACTGAGAAAAAAAATCATTAAGAAAAAGATTCAGGGTCTCCAATTGGTTTCAGAATCATGGCTCCTGGTGCAGGGTTCCATTCCTTCATTAGTTTTGTATCTGCATCTTGTCTGTGCCTCATAGGGCAGCATTTTTTCAGCACAGTAACACAGCCTCCTACCTGTTCAGTTCTATTGTTTATAACCACCAGATCAGCTCCCAGCTTCCTGCAGGCAGTGCGACTGTAATTCCAGCTCAGTGCATCAGTAGAGAAGTAGTAACACTTGGTGCTGAAGAGCTCCCAGCCCCAAGGACAAGGTCTACAGTCTTTTTCTGTAGAGTAAGAACAGACAACAGCTCATATCAGTTCATCTCTCTCTCCAGCACAGTGCATCCACCCAGCACATCTCTTCACTGTAGATGTTCAGATAGAGTCCCAGATCTAGTTCTGATCCCCCGTGATGAGTACATCTAAAATATTGTGAGCTATATATTTGGATTTATACCTGCTCATATCAGAACTGAAGCTGTAGTTTGGGTTCCTGTGGTTTCAAAAGGGGGAGCAAAGACTCTCATAATGAAGACACTAGCTGACATTTAGACAACAATATTAAGAAATTACACTGAAATAGAGCACACTAATACAAACATAAGAGTGCACTTCTTTCAAACAAGTAATGCATTCAAAGTATATTATATATATCGCAGAAGTCTGACAAGGTACAGCCAATGTGGGTAAAACAGGACACTACTGCAGTGCAACTGCAGTGATTTGTGAAGTGATCAATGTGTTCCCGATACTCTCAGTACAGTACATGGAAACCCTAAGGACACAATGAATGGGATAAAGACAGCTGACCCAGTGTGTTTTGGTCTGTGACAGGGCAGTACTGTTCCACAGAAAAATGCTTTTTCAGCTTACTAATCAGAGACTGGAGGATTTCCGTTTTGTTCTGCAGCTTGTCGTTGATTCCAGTCAGGTTGCTGTAGCTTACAGTCAGGTTCCTGAAGTCCTCCTGTAACTTGTTATGGGTTGCAGTAAGGTTTCTAAAGTCCACCTCTAATCCGTTATGGGCTGCAGTTAGGTTGCTGTAGTTCACTCTCAGGTGATCCAGTTCCTTCACCAACTTGGAGATATTCTGAGAATTGCCATTATCTGTGGAGAGAAATGCATTTTATCAAAACACACTGAAAGAGCCTATGTCCATTAGAAGTTAACAATTAAACCCGCAAGAACTGTTTTGTGCATTTCCAGCTGGCCTAAGTTTCTCCAAGGTCTTAAGTGGAAGTGTAACTCATGTATCCTGATCCATGATTTAGCAACATGAAAGAACAGGGGTGCTAGCTAATTAGGGCCATGGTTAATTGTCCATGGCTGACCTAACTGCTTAACTTACCTTGTTTACACCTTATATGGTAACAAATGGTTACTGTTCAATCCTAAAAATTGTTTTTGAATGAACATTTTGCATCTTCAAGAATAAAAGCATGGACTGTCCTTTGGAAACTGAATGACTGACCTGATAATTATGTCCGTTCTCCTTTCTTTATTGCAATAAAGAAATCATAACTCAAGTGGACTCATGACTCACACAGAATTTAGTTCAGGCTGTGACCCAAAAGTGTATAGGATATACTTCAAAGTTTGCAACCTATCCATGTCTCTTACCTATACAAGACAACTACACCACATGCATAAATCTACAATATCAAAACTCAAACTTCATCTAAAAACAGCTATACAGTACTCACAGAAGAATATCAGAACTATGATAGCAATCAGTAAGACAGCACACAGGAGCCCCAGACAAACTGCAGCCAGTCTGTAAGGAAGAGGGATGGATGGAGCTTTCACTGTGGACACAAAAACAAGAGAAATGCTTTTGGTTATTTGTGGAGTTCCACAAGGCTCAGTGCTGGAATCAATGGGTTTTCCTTGTAGAAGTGATAGAGTACTAGATTTGATGTTGACAGTTACCCAAGATGCAATGCCCTTGGCATGTGACTGGCTCAAGCCTGGATAGTTCTGCTGGGGTAGCTATAAAGTCATGCAAAAAACTGTTTCAGAAAACAAGATGACATACGATAACCAAACTGGCAACTAGGTCACTACTCTTCAAAAACTCATTTCTCCCAAAAGCCCATTGCATATCAGAATTACACTTCACAGAATCCAAAATTCCTTTTTGGAATGTGGACCTAGAAAGACAAAATATTTGTGACTCTCCACATCATTGAGAATGCAAAACACTGAAGTAAAAAACATTCCACTGAATTACAGTATAGGTCTAACTGCTAAATGCTCACAGCATAGTTCCAACAATGTGGCACCTTTTACTTAATAGGGGGAAAATTACTTTAATAGGCTGCTGGATTTGTGCTGAGTGATGAAGGGTCTGTCATACAGCACAAAATTGAAAAATACCAATATTTTGCTATTACAAAAAAATCAAACAACTCAGCTCTCTGTATCTGAGTACAGTTTCAAAATTCATTGTTGAAAAAAAAGACTTATAACTGACCTGGTGCATTAATACAATATTAAACTGTACTGTAAGGAAGTCACACCCACCTCACAGCTCTGCTTATCTGACAAAGAAACCTTTTCTATTTCATAAGACAAAAATAACTGACCTGGTTGTTCAGGAGATAGTGCTGTCTGTGCTGGGGCAGATCCAGCTGTCCCCACATTCTCATAGGTCACCTCATCCTGTTTCCCTGACCGAGAGAGAACCAGGAATTTAACACAGAGACTCATACCATCGCGGTGATGGTTTAAGACTGCAATGAGAGCTCTTTAGACTGGGTTGATCAGAAAATCATCAGTAACAGATTCATGCTTCGCTTAGCCAGGTGTTACAGTAGACATGTCTTGAAGATTCATTTGAGTTACATGTTTTCGAGCCATTTATGTCCGGATCTACTCAACGGCTAAATACGGAAACCGATTTGTCAGGGTACTGAATGACCCCACAGCTGATTCTAGATGTCCTCATTAGTACACAGTTCAAATTTATAAAAACTTGGAGAACCTTTGCATCTCTAGCATTCTCTAGCCTTTGAGGCTCATGTGTGGCGTTGGCCTCAATGGCCTTTAATTTAATGGCCTATTACCATTTCTGACCCTAGCAGATATTGAACGGTCCCGTTTTTGCATTGAAAGAATAAAGTAATCCAACATTCCTTTGCAGTATTCCCCAGCAATACTTTAAGGAGCATCCAACAGGCTCAGAACACCTGCCCATGGTATGACAGTCTAAATCATATTTCATAGGTTATCTATACAGTTAATAAGTTAGACAGTTATAAAATTCAGGTGGGTAGCTGCGTCAGCATGTGTAGGCTGCAAAGGAACAAGTAATAGGTTTATTCCATGCTGAAAAGAGAAGAAAGAAAACACAACGTTTCGGCCGTGGAGCCTTCTTCGGGTGTGAGGATGTGAGGAAGTCCCCACGTCCTCACACCTGAAGAAGGCTCCACAGCTGAAACAATGCATTTTCTTTCTTCTCTTTTCAGCATGGAATAAACCTATTTCTTGTCCCTTTGCAGTTATAAAATTTACTACAGTCTTAAATGACAGCTCCATCTATTACTTGCAACCTAAATTTACTTGAAATGGATATACCTCTGTGGCTGACTTACTGACTTAACCAGACTTTAGCAACAGGCTTCTCTAATGAAGCACCCGGGCATTTGATTCCCCTGCTTAATGCAAGAAGTTTCAAATCCCAAAAAGCTGTAAGCATGACTCTTAAAAACCTGTTAATCTCTGATTTGTGTTGCACCTGGTCTTAAAAATGTAAAATGCTAGTTGCTGTTTGACTCTTACGGTGCAGAGGGACACGCATGAGCCTCAAGACAAGTAGAACCGACATCACTGCCCACTCACTCCCACTTTCTAAAAAAAAATCCCCTCTTCCTCTCTGACTGGAAAGCGAGTGTAAAACTATCCTGCTGTAGAAGATCCAACATCCTCCCCATTCTGAGCATTGGGCTGAAAGATGACGAGTAAGAAGGTCTGACAGAGTTAATAGTTGTTGACAGAGTATGACAATAAAACACACATGGACCTGCAAGGTGTCTCAGACATTTTACAAGATTGGGCTTTTTGATATGAGATAAGACTGCCATTTACGACACAGAAGGTTCCCTTTGCTTTTAAGTCGAGCACCTTTTCCCCTTGGTGGGCCACCACCATGGAAAGATCTACACTTCTTTTAGAAACCACACAGTAACCACAAAGTGTTTAAAAATACTATGCAAATTTGTAGCTTGAAAACAGCTGTCTAAAACTATGCTACTAAAAAGTGAGCTAGTTATTTAAAAAGGTAACAAAACTGCAGAATGCAAACTGGGTTGAATTAATAAAAATTTCAAAACTGTAGTGGAAGGGAGTTACACCCACCTCCCAGCTCTGCTTATCTGGCAAGGAAACCTTTCGTATTTCATTGTAAGTAAAAAAAAGACTGACCTGGTGCTCCAGGAGGAGGTGCTGTCTGGGCTGATGGAGCTCTTGCAGTCTTCACCTCTGCATAGGTCACCTCATCCTGTTTCACTGATGGAGAGAGAACGAGATATTTAAAATATCTCCGTAGTGGACTGAGTTCTTAAGACTGAGTTGATTGGAATGTCTTCAAAGTTGGCTTCAAGGTCAACCAAGCTAGGACTTTCCCAAGAGTGTTAGAAGGCTTTGAGCCATTTCTGTCCACATCCCAACAGCAGAGCACAGAAACAGCTCTTATCAGGGTACAGCAATGTACTGTACCAATGACTTGATACTAGAAGCTTTCGTGTTTTTTTGTGAGCTGCATTGATTATTGATAAGAGCTATCCCTTCACTATTATAACTTTTCTTCTGGTCCTGAGTTCTTGGTATGTGGTGTACCATTTTGAGATCCAGCCGTTTTCCATGTGCTTCTTCCTATCCATGGTAGTGTTAGATCCAGAACATACACCAGCCAGCAGTAGGTTCAAAACAGGGTACACCCTGGATGGGATATCTGTCCATCAAATGGCTGACAGGCACACATACACTTATACCAGGGCCAAATTTCCCAGAGGCCAACTAACCTACCAGGATGTCTTTGGACTGTAACATCACAATGTGGGTTGCAGATTTTCGACCCTAGCAGATGCTGAAGGTCACCTTAATTGATCACCTTAAGATTATTGTAATCTAACATCCCTTTGAGGTGCTTACACATCAATACTTAAAGAAGCCTCCAGTCACCCAGACAACAGAACGTCAGCCATGTTATGACCATCTCTATACTAATGTCATTGATTACCTGTGAAGCGGCAATGCTTATTAATAAGACAGAATTAAGCGTTGCTGTGCTTTCCTTAATGAGGCCCCATCTCTCTTACTCATCTCTGTGGAGCAGCCACAGAGAAGCTATTCATGTACTGTAGCTTTCTGTTTTAAAGTGCTTTCATTCCGATGAGTAGCAGCTCCCAAATGGGGATGCGCATAGCCCTGCCTGGCTATCATAATGGATGGGTTATTCCTGGCACCAGGATGTTTGTAAGGCCCACTCGGATCCTTACAAACACCTAGTTTATGGTCCCAGGGTCAACAGGTCAATGTTACTCTTTCCTACTGTTTACCAACCAATCAGGAACCTACAGGGCGTGGTAACCCCACGTAGGTCTCAAACGCTCAAATGCTCTCAACCAATCACCTGTCTTTGCTCTGGGTAAAAAGACACTGCAGAGCTCAGAACTTCTGGCCACCTCCACATACCCTCAGAGACAATCACGTGACGGCCAGTGTTGTCTGTACAGGGACTGGAAGCTTGTTTCAGAAAAGCATCAGCCCGGGGAACACCCTTACCTACGAATTTTGATTCTGAGGTCTAGCCTGCAGCAGGCCTCGTGAAACTCTAACGGCCAAAGCGGATGCTTCACTTCATCATCGAAGTATACGTTTGGACTCTTGTCGACAACCTGAATAAGTTGACAGACTTTTTCTACTTCCTTCTTTCTGCGACTCGGAACTACACCAGGACTGGGTTGGCACCGAGCTGCAACAGAGCCTGCCAGCTGGTCTCGTGTCCATGCCCCGGGAAATACAAATCCATATCTAGATAAGTAACCCAATTTTCTACATTGCCGACCGAGAACTCAGTTGTACTTCAACAAGGGTCAATTTAAATTCTTGCGAGTAACGCATTTACTTATGAGTAGCTGACGTAGAATTCATATTCATGAAACAGTATAGCTGAACGGTATACTAAATGCATATTCACACACTTAAGAGCTAGAGAAGAGGATTACTAACAGTGGTATTGTGCCTTTCTTCACTTTCTGTAAAAACTCCAGGGCCCACGGATGGTGTTGTATTGCCGTTTTCAATTGCTTATTATTGCAATAAATTGAGTGTTATGCTTTTTATACGGTAATTTCCTTTTAAAAAAGGGAAGTAACAGACAGGATGTCTGTCTTCTCTTTCCTGGATAGCTGTCACCATAGCAGTGTGCACACGTCTTTGAGAAATCACACGTTAGGAAACATTGTACAATAGGCAAACTTGAACATTTCTGCGCACAATAGCTACACTACTGAGACTTTTAAAACTTAGCTGGCTAATGCAAAAAAGTGCTAGAAGCTTACATTTACCACACAGAGGAACAATTAGTTACTTGTCAGCCTAGGCTTGTCTGTAGGAGAAGAGAGGAAATGGGCAGAGCCAGCAGCACACAAGGACTGAAGGAAAGAGAAATTCATACAGATGCTTCAGCAAATGAACACTGCCTGCAGACTGAAAAAGGATGATGCAGACCATTCCACACACACAGAAGGTAATACAGAGGGATTTAAACAATGACTGAACACTACAGCGACACTGCATTGAGACTCACCCGGTGTTCCACGACTGCAGTTCTTAGAAAAAGTCACAGAGGAATACATAACCTCTTCCGACATTAAGACCAATCGATACACACGCACTGACAACAGAAGAGAGCAGATGGAGCAATACAGCCAGATGCTCAACTCTCCTTCTGAGTTGTCAGAAGAGACTGACAGAGAGGTTCACACAGAAATAGGAACAGGAAGAAAAAGTTGGAATGTTCTATTTATTTGTGTGGTTTACATACAGTAATACCCTTTTCCTTTCTACTTGTATCTTATTTGCTTCTCCTTTTCAGTGGGGCTGATATACTATATGGGCTGCCAATATTGCCACTTCAGAGCATTGTATCGACCGCACAATCTACATGGTATATGTGGGCACCTCCCTAAAATTGTATGCTTCACACTTGAGTCTTGTGTTTGTGAACTAGTTAGAATACATTAAATGTATTTGAATGTAAAATCCACTGAAAGTATTCCATACTCTATAGATGTACAGTCTTTAGTGTTGTCTCAGTGAGGCCAAAGAAATTTGCACTGTAGGTGGACAAAGTAGATTACTGAAGAGAACAGAAAGAAGTAAAATGCCAGCTAAACAAACCATGCACTGAGACTTGGGCACAGGTGCAATGAACTCCCTACAATATATATACCTATAATAGACCACATGAAAATCCCTGGGAAACGGACCTGCTGGGCTAAGGCATCCAAATGGAATCGGGGGTTGGGGGGGGGGGGGGGGGGGAAATCGCACTAATATTGATTTACTTCAATTAGCTTGTTTTAGAAATACAGTTTATAAAAAACATTTGAGGGTAGAAGCCACTACTACTACTACTTAAAATTTCAAATGGTCCAAAAACTCAATTCATCTAACATATTCAATTCATGACCACATCACCCCCAATTCGGACAACTTCCATGCATTCCAATTACCCAGCACATTCATTTAAAAAGTTTACACTTTTAAAGCCCTACACCCCAAATCATGAGCATCTCTTTACAGCCTATGTACCAAGAAAGGTCCTACACTCTGCTGAGGCCTTAGGTGCAAGAGTCTCAGGGCGTGCACATTCCATTGTCTTCGTCTACAGCTCTGGAACTCACTCCTTGTCAGTTTGAGAAATGTTAAATTATACAGTTTTTCAAGCCGAGGCTTTTTAAGCAGCAGTTGCCTTTCCTCCTTTTCCATATTTATTTTGGAAAGTTTTGATCGTGACACTGTAAAATGTAAAGTACCCAAACACAGCCAGTGAAAGCTTCAGTGGCGACATCAAGAAACTTACTCAGTATGTCTGGATCAGTCTTGTATAAGGAAACCAAGACAGTTTAAAGGAAGACTTAGTCATCATGTGAGTGTCCAACTTCCCCCGCAGCAACTGGGAAGTACTGCAAGGGATATTAGAAACTGAAATAAGAAATTGTAACCATGTCTAACGGCTTTTCGATAGAGCACAAACTGGAAAGAATATGCAGTATATCAGTGAATCACTTGAGCGTAACCTAATCCTACTCCTAAGGACCTATCTGCTCAGGTTTTGTGCTGAGCTCTGCATCAGTATTACCCCTTATTTAGGTAGCTTGGCAAATGTGCTTTTCCCCACTCAAAGCTGAATTTCAGAGCTACCCCTGGGGCATCCAAAGCAATAGCTTATTGGATGTAAATTTGATTTTGGAGGAAAGGAAAGTTAAGGTTTGCAAAAGAGGAGAGATGTGCAGAGGTGGATTCAGTGACAAATGGAGGGCACTTTTACAATTCTGCTTGAAGCACAGACCAAAATCCCAGAATGGAGTAAAGCAATAGCTGAAAAACATCCCAAAAGGTTAATTTAGGAAAGTAAGGGAGAATAATATTTTATAGAAAATGTGTATGAGTGAGGATCCAGTAAGTGTACACTACAGTACAGACACAAATCAAGAAAGGAACATCACAACCTAAAGGGTAAAGTAGTGTTTTGCATACCACAGGCTAGACAAGGAAGTCAAAGATGAAGCAAGATTGTTACATTCATGACTAAACAAGAACTGAAATGACTGGGGATTTCCCCCTGGCCTTTACCAAGCATGGCCCCTCTCTGAACTGGCTTCATCACTCTGCTCTCCCCCCCACTGCAGGTGTGGTGGGGAGAGTACACTGGTGGACTGTGTCTGCTGTCACTTCGTCCAGGTGGGGCTACACGGGGGTTTGATGAAGGGGTTCGCCATTATCCGTAAAGGAGTGTCCAGGAAAGCGCTATACAAGTGTAAGGAATAACTTATAACAAGAGAAACCATGTTCTTAAGTACAGGCCGAGGGGCCCATTCGTACCACCTAGCTGGCTTGGGAGGCAAAAATAATTTTGTTAGAAAACAGGGTATCGGCTACAACATGGCTGAGTAGCTTGTTCCATACATTCACAGCCTCTTGTTCTCAGTATGAAAAGCACTTCCACGGTTGTTAAAACAGTTTTTACATATGTTGTCAAAATCAGGTTTTAACATGTCAGCATAGGGTATTCCTCCAAGACATGGAACACGTACATTCACCCTTCATTAGACTTCTTCCACAGCAGCAACATTTTCTGAAGGAAGGTGAACAATACTCGACACTATTCCAAATGAAGCATTACAGGAGGATTACACAGATTTAAATTCTAGTTCTTACAAATCTTGACATTCAGAAGAGGTTGGCAGCAAACGCCTTAGTCTCTCGTAAGTAGCCTCTTCAAGTTCAATGTTTCCCAGTTTGGCATTTGTTTTTGCTGCCAGCATGATGAACTCCACTCATTTACAGGAGAGTTATTAAACATTTACCAGCTGTTTGCCCAGTCTTAATTTGTATAAAATGCAGGGATTTTAATCTGTTAATTTCCTACTTATACAAAAGCTACATGACTAGGGAAAAGCAGGGTCCCTTGTGGAGATCCACAAGTTAAATCACCACAGCTTGAGGGTTTATTCCTCATCTGTATCCCTGTACGTTTATTCTAAATCTAAGGAGATGCACTACCTTCAAAGTCTTTTGCCTGCGTACGTTTGAGGATTTTCATCCAAAGCATTCTGAAAGTTTAACTATACCAAATCATACGCTACACGATTACTAGTAGAGGACTTTGAACAAGCTGGTGAGGCAAAATTTAACTTATCTAATGCCACATGAAGTACAATTTCTTTCAAAATGTGGAAGTCACTTATTTTCTGCACCAAGTACCCGTCTTTTAAACCACAGGAAACCCTCACTCATAAGCGGGTGTGCCCGCAGATATTTTTAAAATGTCTCTGCGCCAATGTAGTCTGTGTGGGGAAACAAGACCCCCCTCATTTGTGAAATCTTCCACCATTTTAAAAGGTAAAAATAAACACATTGTATTTCTCATACAAGAATGATAAGGTGAAAGGAAGCCATTTTAAAAACAAAAGCTACATGTGAAGTAGCTGGTGTGTAAAAGACTATGGAAGTTTAACTCCCTATTTACCCATATACTCTTCAAGAACGCAACGGGTCATATTTAGGCAACAGCAGTTCTGAAAAAGCAGACAGTCACAGTAGCAGTACACATTCCAAACATTTTAATCTCTTTAAATGTTTAAGAGCACAGCTACAGTCTAGCAGGATAGTTATAAACAGGCAAGAATGATGAAGGAACAATTAACATTATGGAGGAAGAAAGAAACAACACCTCTGCCTCCACACTTCATGGCCCTCTGGCATGGAACAGGCTGAAGAGGGACTCATCCGTGAAGAGGACCTGATGCCACTGCTGACGGGTCCATCGCAGCCTCTGTCTGGCCCCAGCCAGTCAGGTGTGACGTCTAGGAGGTGTGAGCAGAGGGCCTCTGACAGGTCACCTTGCTCTAAGGCCAGCAGCATGGAGCCTCACCGTCCTGTCACTGATGTGGGCATTGTGTCTGCCGGCAGTCTCAGCAGCAGTACGGGTGGCAGATCTGAAACGATCTCTCAGATGGACCAGTCTGATGTGTCGGTCCTGCTCTGGTGTGGTCACTCGAGGGCGACTGGATCTTGGACAATCATCTGTCCTACCAGTCTGCTGAAACCTTCTCTGCAGTCGGGACGCAGTGGAGCGGCTCACTCCATAGTGTCTGGCAACGCTGGCACATGACATGCCTGCAGCATGCCGATGGCCCTCTCCTAACACCTCTTGCTTCTGGTGACATTCAAGGAATTATGGGATGCACAGAAAACCGATTAAGTGTAGCCTTTTTTTTTTTTTTTTTTTGCAGTGACCTTAGCTTTGAATTAAGGCCTTTTAAAAGTGACCTGATCAGGCATTGTTCCATCTGGACCTCGTTGGGTAAAAGTGCACCTAACAAGCTTTTGTGTGATTGGCAAGTTGCAATGCCTCCCTGCACAAGTATTGCTGGTCAGGGGGCTTAAAACAAATTGACAACTCCCCCATCAGTATACAAGCATACAAAGGTACAGGTCTTCTTTCACAAAATCATGAGCTCTCCGGGAACAAACATCGCAAGATACAGAACAGGACAGTATATGAAAGGATTCCACAAATGAGTGACAGTTAATTATTATTGCTTACACTTATACAGTGCTTTTCTGGACACTCCACTCAAAGCGCTTTACAGATAATGGGGACTCCCCTCCACCACCACCAATGTGCAGCATCAGTTTACAGTTTAGTGTCCCAGTCACTATACTGGGGCATTAGGACCCACACAGACTGCAGGGTGACACCCCTGCTGGCCCCACTAACACCTCTTCCAGCAGCAACCTTAGTTTGGAGGAGGTCTCCCATCCAGGTACTGACCAGACTCACAACTGCTGAGCTTCAGTGGGTTGCCAGTTGTGAGTTGGAAGGTGATATGGCTGCTGGCCAGATGAACCTGATCTTGGATCTCTTGGCCAGATCCAAGATGTGGATTAAAGATCCACAGTGTTTAAGAGACGGGAACCATTCATTCAAATTAATCAAATCTAAGTTTATTTCTCAAATGCACAACAATACAGCATGCAGCAGTAGTTGCTGGCAATGAAATTACTTTTCTGCAAGCTCACAAGAATCACAAAAATAAACAAAACCACAAAATTAAGGTTATGAAAACAGGGTTACATAACAGATAATGTTATAGAAATTGAATAAAACTCAATATGAATAGTGCTGCTATGCATCCATGGTGTATGCAATATATACACAAGTAGTGCAGTATGCTGAATACAATCGAAACTGTATGTCATTGCGGGTGATTTGCTGAAGGAGCTGCAGGTTGGCTATTTAGCAGTCTTACTGCCTGGAGGTAGAAGCTGTTCTGTAATCTGTTGGACTTGGACCGAATGCTTCGGTATTGTTTAACAGACGGTAGGAAGAAAACCGTAATTAATAATTTTATTCAGTCAAAGAAGGGTTTCATTGGGAAACCAAGGGCTCGACTGGAACTAAAACCAACAGTATGGTCACCAGGACCAAGTTTGGGAACCACTGATGTAACACAAGAAGGCACTTTGTAAAAAGTGACCTAAACCAGATCTGCTTAAAGAGGAACTACAAAACTTTTATATTTCAGGGTTAGAAAGAAACACCATGAGCATTTCAAACCACAAGGAAAGTAAAATGTACACAGTAACTCGAAAAACGTCCCATTTGCATCACAAAAGACATCATTTCAAGGTCCGCAATTTACAGTACTTAACTGAGCAATCAAGAATGAGGCAACAGGTGGCCCTACTCCATAGTAAACACGCAGGCTTGTGAATAAATCTGTTTAAATTCAATATAAGCATTGCCCTCAACCTCAAGACGACAAATACTACTCTGCCCACAGATCGCATTGGAAGATTTCTGCTGTGAAATGCCTGCTGCACAACCTGTTCTTATTCTTTCAAACACTGCAGTGACTAGTGAAAAGGAAGGGCCACTTTATGGCACAACTTAATTCATTTTGTTACCAAGATCCCATAACCAATCTGAGAAGTTGGGACTGCAGTTCCCCTTTAAAAAGGGAAATCGAAATGGAAGCACAAATATTTTCAGCCCGATATTAGAGTTCATGCCAACAAAAAGCAGTTACATCAGCAGAAGGACAGTATAAGGAACAATATTTGAAAGGCCTGAGAAAGTTGAAAGAGCAATATCAAATAAGAAGTTTCCTTAAATTCAATGGAGAAGAGGTGATGAAGATGCTTGCAACCCTGAGACCTCTAGGTCCTGATGGCTTTCTGCCAATTGTACTTAATGAAATGGCCAATAGCAAAGTTTCTTCCAGCAGCCTGAGCATAGGTGCAACACCAATTAATTGGAAAAACTCCATGTAGGATTAACCCTTCACAGAGAAGAGCAGCAACCTACCCAAGTAATCAGACCAATCCGACTTGAATTACATAGATTTGTATGTCCATACGGAATTCTGGGGTTCATTGCCATGAATATGAAATATGGGCCTTAACTTGTCAAGCATCTGCAGTATTTGATATTCAACAGTTTTAGATTCAGGAAGGTTTTTTTTATTAAGTATCATGTTAGACTGAGGAAGTTGTATTTAAAGAATGCCTGTTTGTGGAAATGAGCTGGTTAATGTACCTCAGTCGGCCTACAAAGATTCAAGAGAACGATTCAAAAACAGGAAGCCCTCAGAGATATTGACACCATCAGACCAATGTACTGCAGTTCCTCAGATAAGCTTCCACAAAAAGAAGAAACCTTCCCCAGACTTCGTTCAAGGCAGAAAGTACTTTCTACAAAAGGTTGTGGGGGTCAGGAACAAGCTACCCAGCCACTCAAACAATAAGGACATCACATTTTGAATATGTTCACCATGGCAAGCAGACAAAACATTGAGAAAAGCCAAAATTGCACAAAGATGCACTTCACCATTGTATCCTTCACAGAATTCTCTTTACCTAACCTTACTTTTCCTTCAGTGTAAAGCAGCTGCTCTATAAACCAATAAAGCTACCTGTAACGCACAGATTTCTGACACCCTGCATTCATGTTAAATCAGGGAGTCCCAGACTCAATTTCCACATTCCAAACACCTGCTTGGTTTCATCCTAGCTGGGCAAGTCCATTACACCCTTAAACAGCAGAGAACTCACCGGTTTCTAGCTTCCTTCATGATCTTCCTTGTAACCAGCACTTCTTAGTCAAACAGCTTGCTCGCTCAGTTAATCAGAAAGCAAGAATTAAACCAGAGAAGTGGGGGTGCATCAAGGATTAGAAAGCCCTTATTTAGATTAAAACAAAACTGGGGAGAACACCACTATAAAAGATTTTAAGAGGCTCTATCAAAACTACAAATGGAAAGTACAGAATAAATATCAAAACTTGATGCTGTGTTACTAGAACCGTATCATACCCCAATTTGGAGAGGAAGAGGCTCAAACTCACTGCTAAGAGGGGCAGCATCCTTCTGATTAGCCAGCAGGGGGCACTGTCTGGAGTAAAGGAGCTCATGTCATGTTCACTCCAGCACAGGTTACCTCATCACCAAGGGGAGATGAGTGCACTACACAAAATCCCTACTGCCAATTGCACGGTTGAGAGGATTGTCACAAAAAAATCCCACAGGAGAAAAGGTTTTCTCCATTTGCAATACACTAAAAAAAACATACAATTTGCCTAGCTCCCTCAGAGTACTAAGCACACTATGTTTCACATTTTAACTATCAGTAACCCTACTTCATGGCAGATCTAAGCACTCTTTCTAAAAAAGAAAGCTAGAGTGCTGTTAGCACTCCTTATATACTCCCAAATCCATGTGAACATCCCACATTCCAGTCAATTAAGTCATTATCCAATCAGTAAACTCGAAAATACAACAGGACTGCTTACAATGTAATGTCACTGTGTTCACCCCTGCAGCAGCCACTAGTGGTGTCCCCATGTCACTACACCCTGCCAAAAACATATGGTAGTAATAATAATAATAATGATAAAAATACTATACTTTATTTATATTGAAGATTTCATTACAGTGAATTTCAATGTGCGTCACATTAAAAAAAACTAAAAGAGAAATCAAGGAACTTAAAAATTATGAAGACAGAAAAAGATAGGTAATCAAAAGTTCATAGTACTGGTCCCAGCTGAAGCTAATTGTCTGAGATGATCTGAGAGGCCGTGCCACAGGCAAGGAGAAGACACAGAGAAGACAGGTCACACGTAGTTTGCAGTTTGGTCAACGGGACCTGCAGCAGATTAAATTGACCTGATCTTGACGGGGTGAAGTTGGAAAAAGAATAAGCTCTGTGAGGCAAGCTGGACCCTTGTCCTTTTTAGAGTATAAAAGCAAGGAACTATGCTTCAAAATCTACTCCCTGGTGGATGGGGAGCCAACAGAGCTATGCTAGAACACTGCACTGACACTCCAGTACATTAACACTGCACTGAGAGAGAGGGGTTAATACAGACACACTGACTGGACACTCCAGTACATCAACACTGCACAGAGAGAGAGGGGTTCATACAGACACACTGACTGGACACTCCAGTACATGAACACTGCACTGAGAGAGAGGGGTTCATACAGACACACTGACTGGACACTCCAGTACATGAACACTGCACTGAGAGAGAGGGGTTCATACAGACACACTGACTAGACACTCCAGTACATTAACACTGCACTGAGAGAGAAGGGTTCATACAGACACACTGACTAGACACTCCAGTACATTAACACTGCACTGAGAGAGAGGGGTTCATACACACACACTGACTGGACACTCCAGTACATGAACACTGCACTGAGAGAGAGGGGTTCATACACACACACTGACTGGACACTCCAGTACATTAACACTGCACTGAGAGTAGACGTTAATACAAACACCACAGTGTCAACATGGCACACACAGAGCAACCCTTATTTCAGATATATCAAAGGAAAAGATAGTACGATTAAATTGAGACCCACCTGCTGTCGTAGCACTGCCATTTGCACAGAATGTCACATTGGAATACAGCACGTCTCCAGACATTGAAGTCGACTGACTGGACAAAGAATGAAACGACTGACCCACGGACTGACTTTCTAACTGAACACAGAAACAAGTAGACAAACCACCAACTGATGGTCCTGCAGAGAGACAGGAAAAGAAAGAGGACAGAATGATGGAACAACAGTTTGTGTCCGTTCAATAATACTATAGATGTCGTCCTTCTTCTCCAGATCTGTCTGAAATACTTCTCCTTTTTGAAATTTCAGTTTTAGATTAGTATAGAATACAGAACTGCCTAATGACACACAGTCACATAAGAGAACTAGACATGTTACAAATGAGTGGGGACTATTCGCTCTATTTAGACTGTTTGGTAATTACTAAACTGATCTCAGAATCTCCTCCAGACATTTCTTGAAAGGAGCCAGTGTATCAACTTCAAACACCGCGTCTGGGCAGCTCGTTCCATACTCCCACAACCCTTTCTGTAAAGAAGGATGCCCATTTTAGGGGTTTAGATGCACATCCATGTGGTTTCCACTGGTTTGTGCCTTGGGTGCGCTCTGTCAGATCCTTGAAGGGCTGTGATTACGTGACCCAGATATACTGGCAGTTTTCTCCGTTTCAGAACATGGCCACCTTCTGGGCCCCCAGCACAGACAGGCAGTGAATACGCTACGTATAAAAGTGCAGTTCTTTTTCCACATGTCCGCCCATAGCGAATGGTGCCTTTTACCAGCAATCAGTCTCACTTGCTCCACTATTTTACACTACTCTACTTTACTCTAATGCAGAATGCAGATCTCATTATGCTGAGTTAGAATAATAGTAATAATAAAAGCACTTTCCTGGACACTCCACACCACCAGTGTGTAGCCCCACCTAGTGATGAGGCCAGTTCAGAGATGGAGATTATTAGGAGGCTGTGATGAATAAAGGTCAGGGGGAAATATGGCCAGGACACCAGGGTTAACACCCCTACTCTTCTCAAGAAACACCCTGTGATTTTTAATGACCACAGAGGGTCAGGATCTTGATTTTATGTCTCATCTGAAGGATAGCACCTTTGTTTTTACAGTATAGTGTCCCAATCACTTATATTATACTGTACATACCTGGAAACTAGACTCTTATTGGACACACTGTATACGCACATGTGGAGTACAGACACTTATTGGACACTCTTTATATACTGTATACACACTCCTGAACTCCAGACTCTTATTGGACACACTGTATATACACACATGTGGAGTACAGACACTTATGGACACATTTTATATACATAGACCTGAACTCCGGACTCTTACTGGACACACTGTATATACACAATCCTGGAGTACAGCCTCTTATTGGACACAGTGAACAGTATATACACAAAAATAATACAGACTCTTATTGGACACACTGTATATATATATACACACCGAGAGTGCAAACTCGTATTGTACAGTACACACACCTGGAATCCAGACTCTTTACAGAAGATTTACAAAATATATAGAGGCAGTATAGACAAATAGAAAAAAAACATTTCTTTTATTATCCTTTTTTGTTTGTACACAAGGAAAAAAAATAATAGCCATAACATGAAAATGTAAAAAAATAATAAAAAATAATATTTATATATATTTGTAATTATTATCGACCAAAAAACAAAGGAAATTAAAAAAATGACACAAAATTATAATTCTCATGCATACTCATTAAAATCGCACCAATCGCATTGAGGCTTACTACAAAAACAGAAGTAGGTCCACCGACAAGGTTTTAGTATCGAGCTACATGCACTAGACAGGAAATGAAAGCACTACTTAATGACACATGTACACACTGTCTGGTCATTTTAGTACCTAATGTACCGTATTTACACTCCATCTGGTCTGACAACTGGGCCTTGTACCTAAAATACTGTATATACACAGTGCCTGAACACTTCATTAGGAACACTGCAGCTAAACTACTGTATATACACACTGTCTGGCCATTTCATTTGGACTTATATCAAATATACTCTATATACACACACTGCCTGGGCACTATGATGTCCTGCACATCAGCTACAGTTCGTACACCAATCAATCTGCATAATCAGGACCTTGATGAAATGTGTTGTATCTCCACACTGCCTGTACACCTTATCAGAACCTCTTACAAACAGTACTATATTTGCAGATCATTTGGCAATTTTTATCGGTTTATAGTGCACGGTGTATAGGCTCGTACACACCCTGAACACTTTAGTAGGGTCTGTACATAATTCACTGCATATACTGTATGCACACCACCCAGACACATCACAAGGACATATAGATAATATACTGTGTACTGCATCAATCCCTCCTCCTCCTCCCTGTCACAGTGCAGCTGTTGTAAGTCAGTCAGTGGAGCAGTGTATTAACCCTGTCTTCCTCTCTCTGCTAGCGCAGTGTTCGTGTAAATCAGAGTCCAGTCACTGTGCATCGCTCTTTCTTTGACTCGCTCGCTGGCGGGTGACCGGCGATGAGCAGGATTTCTCCGTGCTGTCCCCCCGCCCTCCGATCAGCCGCGGGTAGTGGCGGGGTCTTTTCCGCGCTCCGTCGCTCGCTGTCGCTCACAGTGTCTTGTCACTCTCTTTCTTCAGGTGGCTGAAAGACACAAGGACCCTGGTGAAAGAGGCAGCCGGCTCCTCAGTCCTCCATTTCCACGATAGGACATGTCAGCTGATTTCGGAACATGTTGCACCTTCAGAGAATGGCGCACTGTCTTGTTTTTTTTGGGGGGACAGTAATACAGAACAGCCACAATGCTGCTCTCACCTACAGTATTATCTCCTTCTCTCATATCGTCTCTCCCCCTCTCCCCCCTTTTCTAACCCCCTTCTCTCCAGCTCTTACTCCCTCGCTCCCTCTCTCCACCTCACACTCCCTCACTCCTCTCTCCTGCCCTCACTCCTCTCTCCACCTCACACTCCCTCACTCCTCTCTCCTGCCCTCACTCCTCTCTCCACCTCACACTCCCTCACTCCTCTCTCCTGCCCTCACTCCTCTCTCCACCTCACACTCCCTCACTCCTCTCTCCTGCCCTCACTCCTCTCTCCACCTCACACTCCCTCACTCTTCTCTCCTGCCCTCACTCCCTCTCTCCTGTCCTCACTCTCCCTCTCTCCAGCTCTCACTCCCTCGCCCCCTCTCTCCTGCCCTCACTCCTCTCTCCACCTCACACTCCCTCACTCCTCTCCCCTGCTCTCTCCAGTACCTGTAGTACTCCTCCTGGGCAGCAGACAGGGAGTGGTGGTGGTGGTGATGAAGCCACTGCTGCTCCAGGGCCAGCCTCTGTATCTCGGCGCTCTGGGCCTGCATGGCCTGCAGGTGATGAGCTGCCGACATGGGTGGGGGCAGAGAGGGTGGGGGCAGATCTCTGAACGGGGCGCCTGGGGGAGAGAGAGGGGGAGAAAGAGGAGGGGGCTTGATACCCAAACACCGACTGATCGACAGGACACACTCCTCCAAGAGAAAGCTGAGGCACAGGACAGAGAAGGGAGGGCATTGAAACAATCCAACAGGCTGTTTCTTCTGCCAAGACTGCACTTCACTGACGGACGATTCTTCAGATACCGATGGTCAAAAGGGGAGAAAAAAGACAGTGTCCCTCCTACAGGAGGAGGACAGTAACACAGACACTGTTGAGTAAGCTAAAAGGATAAATGACATTAAACAAAGAATAAAATTCCTAAAAAGCAAGAAAAAAAAGGAATTTGAGCCCCTGTTCCCACAAGTTCCAGCAGCTCAGATAAATGAAATAGAACCACACGATGTCCAGGTTTGATAGTGACCTCTTGTGGCACAAACTAGCACTGCATCCTCATAGAACCCAATGGCACCTGTAACAGTGACTTGCTATGACTGCCGGTCAATGTCCAGAAAAGAAAAGAAAAGATTGAGATTGTTTCTCAATCTTTTACATCCCATCCCATGGCACGTTTACGGAAATATAAACATCTTCACACCGCCTCCTCCTCACACACACCGTCACCGGCCCCAAAACTTGGCTGTTCGTTTTTAAACTGAGTTTGTCTTGAATCCTGGCAGGAGTGGAGGACGGAGACGCTGGAAGCTCTTGCTCGGCTGCTCTGGTCTTGTTTTTTGTGTGTCCGTCAGACTCGAAGAGATTGACGCACGCCCTCCACAGTTCTCCCAAGAACAATCTTTTAGCGCAGTCACTGTCTCCTGTGTAGACAACTGGCAACACGACACAACGCTAATAACTGTACAATATTGAATATGATTAGTCGGATTTTGGGGAGTGCTCTACTGAAACACAGACGCACATATAAAGAGACAAAGACATCTTTACAGACAGGTGCTCACCAAACAGCTGCTGGCGGAGCACCTCGGTGTCAGCAAGGGGGTGTGCAAGGATGGGTGCCCCCAGAGCTCCTCCGGGGTATGGCAGCCGAGCCAGAGATGACCCTGAGGTCAGGGGGTCAATAAGGGGGTGAACCCCTCCAGGAGCTAAGAGACAAAGAAACAGGAGTTAACACAGTTCTGACATACTGATCAACTGGACAGCACTGCACCCTAAAACTGACACTGCCTGGACAGCACAATACCCTAAAAGTATCTGACAGGACACTACAACACAGTAACACTGAATGGAAACTACAGCACAGTAACACTGACTGACTGGACACTACAGCACAGTGACACTGACTGACTGGACACTACAGCAGAGAGGCATGGCGTGGAATGGCAGGAGAGCAAAAAAGACCCTATGCATAGCGGCAAAATGGGGTTTAGCCCAGGCTCAGCAGGTCAGGTGATGTCGGGTAGAAACCTATGCCCTCAGGCCACGGAAGAGACAACCTGGTGCTAGGCGGGTCTCAAAGACATCTGAACCCTCAATGCTGAGCGAGGAGGAAATGGTGACCCAGAAATATATAGATCCACACAAAGGACAACCGGAAGGACAAGCAAAGCACATGGAAGCTAGGAACAGGACAGAGTAGGAACACCTTTTGGCGGCTCCTGATGCCCAAAAAACAAATGAGCTGCACAGCACTGGGGGGAGGAAAAACCTCATTTAACTGAAAAGAAACCTCTGGGAGTCCACGGCTGAGAGCTACCCCCTCCTCCATGGCAAAAACCTTTATTGTGCAGAGGAAAGGGGGGGGGGGGGGCAGTCAGGGCTCCGTGGAGCAAGACAAAAAATACGTACAAAAGCACACAATAACAAAAACCTGGGAGACCAGGGCAACAAACCACACACAACAGATAGGAACCAAGAGTCCAGGGACTTTGAATTCTATGTATTTTTGATGTTTTAATAAGTACGTTTAAAAAAAGAGAGGATGTGAGATGCAAATGAGATGAAGTGAGAGGGGAGAGTGAGGAAGTGTGTGGGGAGACTTCCTCTCATTTGCATATCACTTTACTCTCATTTGCATCTCATTTCCTCTCTCTCCCCTCTCACTTCTTCTCTCATCTCACTTCCTCCTATTCTCTATTCGTTTCCTCTCTCCACTCACTTCCTACCATTTTCCGTCTCTTTTTTTTTCTCTCCCCCCCACTTCTTCTTGTTCTCCTCCTACTTCCTGTGTCCTCCCACTCACTTCCTCTCCTGCACCCGCCCTCGGTCTTTCTCAGTACCTGTCTCCTGTTGATGCAGGTGCAGGTGCGAGTGGATGTGGGAGTGCTGGTGATGATGAGGGGTGACGTTCATCATCTGGAGTCGCCCCAGCCCCTCTCCTCCTCCCCCTCCTGCTGTTCCCCGTTCGGGAGCTCCTCGCTCGCTCACCCCTCCTCCTCCTCCTCCTCCTCCTCCCCCTCCTCCCCTCTCTCGCTCACTCGCTACTCCGCCAGGCGATCGGGAAAGGTGGGATTCGGGATCCGGCGCAGGAGGGAGAGGGGGAGGAGGAGGCGGGGGGGGAGCGATGGTGACCGATGCTGTGGCTTGGCTCTGGGAGTGGGAGTGGGAGAACGACTGCAGCGAGTGAGTGGGGTTGGAGGCAGTGGGAGGGGGAGGCACTGAAGAGGGGTTGGTGGAAGGAGGAGGGGCGGGAGGTGGAGGGGGGGCTTGGGGCTGGGAGACAGAGGGAAGAGAGGGAGGGAGGAGCGAAGACGAAGGTGGGTGAGGGAGAGGATGAGAGGGAGGAGGACCAGAGAGGCGGCTAGAAGGGGGAGGGAGAGAAGGAAGAGAGGGAGGAGGGGGGTTAGAGGGGGTGGGGTTGGGAGGGGCAGGTGGAGGGGGAGGGGGGGTCCCATAGAGGGATGATTCTGGTCCTCCTCCCCCTCCTCCCAAAAGAACAGCTGGGCCCAGGAGTGAGTGGGCGTGGGAGTGAGAATGCGAGTGAGAGTGCGAGTGGGAATGAGAGTGAGACGGGTCTGGCAGGGCACTCTGGTACACTCTCTCTTCCGTTTTAAACTCGAACCCTGGTTTTGCCCTCTCTCTGATGGAGTGGGGGAAACCGAGGCCTCCTAGTCCCCCAAGACCCCCTACACCTCCTCCTCCTAAGCCTCCCGGGCCCCCTGGTGGCCCTACAGCTGCTCCTCCAGCAACACCTGCCCCTTCCAGCCCCCCGTAAAGGAACCCCAAAATTGCGGCCGCAGTTGCCGCATCTGGAGGCAAACCGTGATGCCCCAGAGCGGGGTTTTGAAACTGGGGCAAGAAAAAGGATGCATGGTGGTGAGGATGAGGAGGATGGGGGTGCGAGTGGGGGTGGCCATGGAAATTGGGGTGATGTCCAGCAGCCCTGTTCATGCAGCCCCCTCCCCCACTGACGGGTGACATGACATGCGGCCGGGCATATTCACTCAGTGTTCGGAGAGCTGGGGTATCAGGACCTAAATAGGGTACCCCAACGCCAATTGACCCCTGTGAGCCTGCGGTCCCCCCAACCAAGGAGGGGTCCAGTGCAGCGGCCCGTGCAACAGAGGGCAGCAGGAGAGAGTGAGGCAGGGAGGGGTGGAAAGAGGAGTGAAGGTGGTGAGCTGGGGGAGGAGGAGCAGGGGGAGGTGGAGGAGGGTGAGGGTGGGGGGGGTGGGGATGGGCAGATGTGTTGGAGGAGGAACAGGAGGGATCCAGCAGGAGGGAGGAAGGCTGGGAGAAGAGGAGAGAGGACAGGGGGCGGCCCGCCCCCACCCCCACTGCTGAAGTGCTGCCAAGACTGCTGCTGCTGTCCTTCTGTGGGAGAGGGGAAGAGAAAAAGAGGGAATCAGGGAGGGAGACTGTGACGGGCCATCAGCCAAAGCTTATCTGGGAGGCTTGAGCTGCTGGTCGTTACTGTCTTGAGAGACAGAGCTGCAGTCCTCATTATGCAACCAGGTGGTCTCTTTAGAAGGGGCTGAGGGTTGAGATAGACATAAGGCCTACACCTAGACAGAAAGAAAGAGAGGGGAAAAGGCAAACAAGCCATGAGGGAGAAGGAGAACACAGCCCTACCCATAGTGAGGAGCTGATAGCTGATAGAAAGGAGAAGGCTGTGGAGAAAAAACCTGCTCCTTCTATTTTGTCTGCTGACACACCACTTTGTTTAGATCCAGAGACGTGCTGTTGTCATTTCACCAGCCAGTCACAGAGACATTAATATGACTCAATGACTGGCTCAATGTCAGGTGGATGCTGCACATTGGTGGTGGGCGTGGGATTCCCCATTACCAGTAGATAACAGGTTTTCATTTCATTTACCTCAGCGCTTTGAGTGGAATGTCCAGAAAAGCATTATATAAGTGTAAGGAATTATTAATTATTATGATTGTATGCTACATTATGCTCAGACTGACAGTGAGACACTAGTGCAGATTTGTTCCCAGCTATGTGTTTCTCTCCTTTTCTTATTCATCCTGCTCCATCTCTCTTTTGCAACAGTATCCATCGAATAATCCCGATATTTCTCTTTCTCATGCTCCTTCTCCCCTAGCTTCCTCCCCTTCATATCTTACCTGTAAATGTCGATCCAGGTCCCTCTCCCTCTCCCGTTCCCTTTCCCTCTCTCGTTCCCTCTCTCTTTCCCGCTCCCTCTCTCTCAGGTCGCGGGCTCGTTGCTCCACCTCCCTCCTCGCTCTCTCAATCACTTCATTCCTCTTCTTCCAGAGCTTAGACCCATCCAGAGGGACAAAGTGGAGGTCAGTACGTGAGCAGGAGTTACTTCCTCTGTCCAGGACCCTGTGGAAACTGAGAGACAGGGATAGGAGAAAAATTAGGAGTAAAACTAAAAAGTCACTGTGAGAGAACATGTAGGATATTACCACTACACAACCCCTAAAACAAAGAATTACAGGTAACAGATGCATTCTGTCAGTCACACAGTCTCACCGAGCTGATTGGCTGGCATGAATGGGAATGTCCACTTGTTTGGGCTCAGGGGAGGGGCTCCTCAGCACTGGAGGCGGGCTTTCTGTCTCCTCCCCTTCCTCGATTGGCTCCTCCTTGATGACAGGGGGCACCGATGAAGCTGAGAAGGAATCAGGTGGTGGGATGGATTGGCCTGCACCAGGAAGGGCAGGGCTAGAGGCGGGGACAGGGAGACTACTGGTGGGACTGCTAAGAGGGGGGAGGGGTTTACAGGAGGGAGTGTTCTGAGGTGACAGTGAGTGACAAGCACTGGAGTTATTATTGTTGTTATTATTCATCAAAGTGTTAGTATTGCTTCCATTATTGTGGAAGGAATTTATAAAGGGGGTGTGGTTATTCAGGTTAGGATGATAAGGTCTGTAACCAGAGGCAGCAGGGGAAGAAGAAGTTGGAGTGGCTGTGGCAGGAAGAGGAGTGGATGCCGATGACGAGGTTGGGAAGGGAAACGTAGGTGGCGGACCCTGGTGGGGGAAGGCTGTGGCTGAACCAAGGGAAGGGGAGGGGCTTGGGCGGGGTGACTGGGGAGTGGGCGGGGTCAGTGTCTGAATGGAGGATGGATATGGCCCTCCCCGTGCCTGATTGGCCAGACCTGGGGGCAGGCCTTGAGAGTAGGGGGATGCAGAGAGGGCAGGGGGATAAGGGGCAGAAGGAGGGCGGGGATGAGAGGAAGAAGAGGTAGGGGAGAGAGTCTGGGAGTGAGGCTGGGAGAGACTGCGGCCAGGGTAGTGTGGGGGATTAGTTGTCGGTGCCCCTGTCTCCCTGTCTCTCTCTCTATCTCTCTCTCGGACCTGGGGAGCAACAGATCCTGTTGGGCCAGGGTATTCCCTACCCACTCCTGGATGCAGGGGGTGGTGAGGTGGGGGGTGACAGGAGTGAGGAGGGTGTTGTATCTGGGACACCCCAGTGTACTCTCTAGGTGCACTTGCACCAGGAGGACTAGGGTATTCCCTATTTGGGGCACTAAGAGGGGGTGGGGGCAGGTAATCCTTTGCCCCCGGAGATGGTGCAGGAGCAGGGGTGGGGTACTCTCGTGAAGAGGTGGAGGATGAAGCAGAGGAGTGAGGAGGTATGTATGGGGGTCCCAGGGGATCAGCTGCAGAGGATGCGGTAGATATCGGGGTGCAATTTTGTTGCTGCTGCTGTTGAGGGAATGCAAACTCCAGCGAACCAGGGTACTCTCTGTTTTGAGGTCCTGACTGGGGATGAGGGTTTCCTGTTTGCGTCTGAGACAGGGAGGGGGTGTTAGAGTCCCGATTTGGAGTGGGGTGTTGGGGACTGGGTAGATCTCGATCTCGGGTTGTTACAGGAATGGAGGTTCCTTGTCCACTGTGTGCTCCACTTGAGGAGGAGGAGGAGGAGCTACTGGAGGGATTAGCAGGAGCCCCGGATATAGCCTCCCGGATTTGGCCCGACGGCCCAAAATCCCACCTCTCTGGGATGCCCCCTGCATCTCGTGGAAATTCCCGAGTTGGGTTCGTGTTCGGAGAGAGGCCGTGACTTTGCCCATGACTGCCTGGTTCCCGGTTAGAGGAAAATGCAGAAGCAAAGTCTCGATTGGATCCCAAACTTTCCCGGTTTTCCCGGACAGAGCTCTGGGACCCTAACACAGAGTATTCCCGACTCTGATTGGCCAAATTCCCTCCAGCCCCTCCTCCTCTTTCCTGAACCAAAAACTCTCTACCCTGATTTCCACTAGTGCTGTTCATGTTCCCACTGCTACTACTGGCACCAACACTACTACAGCTACCACTGCTACTGTTACTAAAGTCCCTGCCCCCACCTCCTCCAAATTCCCTTAACCCCACTGATCCCCTCTCTCTCTCAGGGATGTCCCGGGAAGATGAAAAGCCCCTGCTGTGCAGGAGCTCCCTTGAGGGGTATTCTCGGTGTGGGTGGCCATGCGTTAAGTGGTGATAGGGAGGGGGTGCGGACATTGTTGTGGGGTGGGTGGGGTGTCTGGGGGAGCTGCTATACACTGAAGGCATCTGCTGCTGGCTGGTTTGCTGATGATGCTGTTGGGGGTACCTAGAATAGCCCCAGCCTCCGGGGCAGTTAGACACCCCCCCACCTCCGGCCTGCCACCCTGTCTGCCCAGGGGGGCTGTAGTGAGGGTGAGAAGGGGCAGAAGAAGGGGACAAAAGAGATGGAGGGCTAGGCTTGTCCACTTTGTCCATCTTGTCTATCTTATCCAGCTTGTCCGGCCTCTCTGTCTGAGTGTCCAAAGGTTTGAGGGCCGGGGGTGGCGGCAGGGGGGGTCCTTGGTGCGGGGATACAGTGGAGGGGTTCTGGAGGCCATAGTCACCCCCACTGCCACCGGGGACACAGTGAGCTCCACCTTTCCTGCTGGTATTTCCTCTGGTTGCTTCAGTGTTTGCATTGCCGCTGGCAGCACTGTTGCTGTAGTCCCCCTTGCTGTGCGGGAGGTGGTGACTTGGGTCTGGGGGAAGGTATGGCCGCCTCCCGCTTTCGTTCAGTAAGTCGCATGCCCCCCGGAGAGAGGAGGCGACAGAGGCGTTGTGGGATTCTCGGACTGCATCTTCGCCGCGTTCTCCATCTCTGTCCCCTCCGCCCCCTCCTTGTTCTGCCCCTGGATCAGAGGCCGTTGTTCTTCGTCCTTCTTCGCCTTCAGATTCTACATTTCCTCCCTTGCTTGCTCTTTCTGCTTTCTCTCCTTTCTCCCTCTCTGCCCTCGAGTCGCTGCCTAGCCCTTTTCCCTCACCCCCTCCTCTTTCTCTGTGATCCGGATTTGAGTCACCCCCTCCTCCCCTCCTGGATCTGGGAGATTTTGGAGACTCTGGGGTCTCAGATTCAGAGTCAAGGCTGGCCAATGGGGAGGCAGAGAGGCTGGGGGAGGAGCTCCGGTTGTCTTGGTCGATGTCCCGCCCACTGCTCAGGCTGCTACTGGCCAAGCTGCCACCCACTGAGCTCCCACTGCCCTGCGATTGGCCATCCTCGTTGTCGCTCTCTCGTAGCGTGGGGGCAGGTCCAGAGCTGGCACAGGGACCAGGGCCATCTCCACGGGAACTATCCAATGCCAGGCCTGGAGCAGAATCCTGTTTGTGTGTCAAAGAGTTAAAAAGCTAATTAACTGACAGACTGGGAGTAAAAAAACAATCGTAAAGTATGTGTTTCTATCAGATAATGCAGATTGATAGTACAGACAGCTTATATGTTTTGAGATCCTAAAAATACCAATATTAAACACAGTGGATATTTCAGAAAATGGTTAATGTTTTCTATCATATGCTGTAGAAAGAAAAGGCACACAGCTGGACTAGAATTGACAGAATAATTGATTAGTTAATGAGTCTGAATGATTACAGGCACCTTCACTTTCTGCCTCTTGGATGGGGGTCCCATTCCCTCCCCCTCACTCTCTGACGAATCATGGCCTCTGGATCTCCGATTGACACGTCCACTGGCCAATCCCTCTCCAGCATCTCTCTGTGGGGAGAGGGAGCAATTAAGGAGGGTAAACCCTAGTAGGTATTACTGCATTGAGTAATCAGTTTCCATTCCTGTGATCTCAGAGAGTCTGCGGAGAGTTATCTTAGCAATTTTTTGCTAAGACCAGGGGATCTGGAAAGAAGGCAGTGAATAGCTGAACCATGCTTAAGGGTGAGAATGATCTGGACATCTAGTACTGGAGGCAAGAATTTAGAAGACTAGACTACAGGAGGAAGGAGAAAAGTACTACTACATTCAACAACAAGAAACTGCTCAAAAGAAGAACTACAGATGCATCTTTTCAAAAACACAGCCCCATAATTCCCATTTCTATGAGCTAGAACTCTCAGAGCTCGTACACTAGGCCGTGCCAGTGAGAAGGCCGTGCTCCAACCAGCTGTCCAGCTGAGGAACATAGTTTTGGCCAGTCTCCAGTGAAGGTCTCAAAGGACCCTTTAAAGTTCACTGACTTTCAATTTTGCCAATCTCTGGGGAGACCTAACAAACAGTAACACTAGAGCCTTCCGATCTATAACACAGTCAAACCTCTCGGATTACATGCTGTTGTGCAACCAGAGAGAACCTTCAGCATCTCGGAGTGTTTGCTGTAAGCGAGTCCCTGACAGTTCAAAAAGATTTGCTTATAAGTGATGTTCTCTGACAGGATGCAAAAATCCTTGCCTTTCACACAGGTGCAATCCATGCAATTAGAGCGGAATAGGAAGTTTAGATCAGGATGACCTTTGCCCGGTGACCTGATGACCTTCAGCGACCGTGCTCTCCAGAAAAAGATCACCATCTAGGTAAATCTGTACATACAACACCTAAAACAACTCTACACTCAGTTCAGCTCAGTTTGAGCAGCCCTGATGGCATTTCTAAAAGGCACATATTGCAAAGGAAAATCCACCAGCCACAAGTCCCAGTCCTTGCAGTTTATTTTATAGGAGCTGTCTGTGATTAAGTCATTTCTCATGACCCTGATGGGCAGTGCTAGGCACCATATCTGTGAAGACAATCTGACTGTGAAGCCAACGTAGAGCAGCCTTCAAATGGATCTTGCTGAGCAAGAGCAGCGCTTTCAGAGCTCATCATTGTCAACCATCCTCTTGGTGATTTCTGCTATGGCAGGCTGTAGCCCGCCCATCTCCCGGCCAGACATGATCCTCGAAACTGGGGTTACTGACATTCGCCACAAGGGGCTCAAAACCAAGAGAGGAGTCTGTGTTGGCACAGATCTGTTCAACACAAAGGAGGTTGGATCATATGCACGGCTCAGTACACCGACATTCATCTGTAATTTCCCAGGTGGTCAGGCACATTGCCAAAATAATTCCGAGGAGGATCTAATAAGAGATTTTATGGTATATTACCCCTAATCACTTCAAATGCGGTGACAAAGTAAGACATTTCCACTTCCAAAAGATACCCCTTCATAAGAACCTTTTCACCCATTTAGATCATTTGGTAATTTTGTATTGATAAGATAAGATCACTTTATTAGCTATATACAATTTCTTGCATTAGGAATTTGTCTTTTCACATACCCCAGCTTGCTCTCCATGAGACACACAAATGAGGAGAGAGAAGCTTGGGGTCAGAGCGCAGGGTCAGCCATTTGTACGGTGCCCCTGGAGCAATTGGTGTTAAGGGCCTCACTCAGGGGTCCCAACAGAGTAGGATTCCTCTGCCAGCCATGGAATTTGAACCAGCAACCTTCCAGCCACAGGCACAGATCCTTTGCCACAGTGCCACCACTCCCAATAATAAATTAATCCAAATTTCCTTTCAGATGGGCCTAAATCATCTGGATCCAAACCCCCACAAGTCTTTGTAAAATTAGGGATATAAATTTGTCTTCATCCTAAAACTTTCCTCTTCAGTTCCCATTTGTGATCTTGTGTCCTTATAGTGGAAAATGTGCTTTTTTTCAAACCTATCTTCACTATTTCATTCTGAACTAAAGAGATGTAGTTCCTTTAGCCTGCCCCTATGTGCGAATTCTCTGAAACCAGGAAGTATTCCTATTAGTCTTCTTTGAAATCTTCCCTAGGCTATTAAGAATTTTGAATATGGTGACCGAACACAATATTCTAACTGAGGTGATACTAGAATGTTGTAAAGATAAAGCATAACTTCCCTGCATTTAATTTGGATGTTTTTCTGTTTTATGATCGCTTTCCTCATTGCATTGATGAGGGCATAGATGGATCTTCACATACAGCCCAACCTGTTTAGCATGTCACTTCTTTCTCACAACCACCAATGCAATAAGAGCCTGAGATCCTGCAATCAATGAGGATCACTTTGCACTAAAGGTCAAAGTTCAGTGGCCATATGGCTGTCTACTGCACAATACATGATCTTGTCTATGTCTCTTCGTAAGACTCTGTGTGCACCACTCTCCCTTACTTTTGCATCATCTGAAAAATGGATCTAATGTCGCAAATGGAAACCAACAATATCCATCAGAGAGAACAACACAATTTCAAAACTGTTTGCCTCAAAATATAAATTAAGTATTGTTTCACAAAGTCATCTTAGGAGACTACTAGATGCCATCAGCCAAACCCAAAACACCATTATGCAGTCATGTTCACCTGGAACCCAAGTACAGTACACATTCAGCCACACAGAATGACTAGCAGGAGAGTGGGTCAGCCACACAGTACAGTCAAGCAATGAGACATGGATTGCAGGTCAGTCACAAAGTCAGCAACAAGATGAGGCTAGCAGACCCATGATGAAACAGACAGTGAGGCAACAGAAACAGTACTATAGACTAGCAGACTCAGGGTGGAACAGCCAGTGAGACAGCAGAGACAGTATTGTAGACTAGCAGACTCAGGACGGAACAGACAGTGAGACAGCAGAGACAGTACTGTAGACTAGCAGACTCAGGGTGAGACAACCAGTGAGACAGCAGAGACAGTATTGTAGACTAGCAGACTCAGGGTGGAACAGCCAGTGAGACAGCAGAGACAGTACTGTAGACTAGCAGACTCAGGACGGAACAGACAGTGAGACAGCAGAGACAGTACTGTAGACTAGCAGACTCAGGGTGGAACAGCCAGTGAGACAGCAGAGACAGTACTGTAGACTAGCAGACTCAGGACGGAACAGACAGTGAGACAGCAGAGACAGTACTGTAGACTAGCAGACTCAGGGTGGAACAGACAGTGAGACAGCAGAGACAGTACTGTAGACTAGCAGACTCAGGGTGGAACAGACAGTGAGACAGCAGAGACAGTACTGTAGACTAGCAGACTCAGGACGGAACAGACAGTGAGACAGCAATGAGGGAAAGGCGGGGGCCCGCGCCGCAGACAGGCACACGGGGACAGGGGTGGGGCAGGCGGACTCACCGGGGATCTGTCAGCGCGGCCGTCTGTCCGAGAGGGGCTGGAGAGAGCGCCCCCCGCAGGAGAGCCCAGAGCCCGGCCCCCCCTGCCCTCCTCACTGACCCGCACGCCCTGGGGAAGAGCCCTTCGCCGAGCGCTGCGCACTGACATCTACGCACACACACACAGAGAGAGGGGTTAGTGCAGACACGCTGACCCGACAGCACTGCCGCGGCGCTGAGAGAGAGAATCGGGCCCGTTTCTACAGCGCTTAAACAACATCAGCCTGCAACATAGATCTACTTAGAATTAGGCTGTACAATCTAATACCTGGACTCACAGGGGTAAATTAAGAAGGGATGGTCACAGTGATCTCATTAACGCAGGAACGGGGATTAACTGTGCCGGAAACAGAGCTCGGAAGGGTGGAAAACCCTCCAACCAGGCTGGGCCAAAATAGTGGAATACCATGGGGGTGTGCCTTCTGCCTGTGGACCTGTCATTCCACATCTCAGAGACATTACAGGAGCAGGAGTCTGGAACCAAGCGCTCAGCTCTGGGAATGGCAGGGACAGGCTGCCATCTTGATGATAGATGAACATCAAGACTGGGGCCGCGCTAGAAACGGGGGTACTGTGAGCGCGGGGGGTGTCTGAAAATATAACGAGCCATGTTGCTGGAACTGACTGCCTGGGATTACTGGGAAAGAGAAGAGGCTGGGATTTATCCGCGATCTAGTAGTCAAGGGAGCAGCAATGGCTGAGCTCCTCTTACATTAAATCTTTTGGAAGCTTCTGAATACTGGTCACAGGCTTTGATCCAGGAATCCGGTGCAGATACTAACTTTAAACACTGCCCACGGGCTTTTACAAAGGAATCTGATGGGGATTTTACATTTAATACCATCCACAGGCTTTTATAAAGGAATGGGGGGTTTATAACTCCTTAAAAAGTCCCCAAAGGCTTTCATCAAGGAATCTGAACCAGATAACAAAATCTTTTAACGCTGCCCACATGGTTTTATGATGGGATTTGGTGCAGATATCACTGTAAATCCTGCCCACAGGCTTCTATAAAGGAATATGATGCAAATATTACTTTAAACACTGCTCACTGGCCTTTATAAATTAACCTGATGTCGCTTTTGAACACTGCCCACAAGATTTTATAAAGGAAAACCTGGTGCAAATATTACTTTAAACACTGCTCACTGGCCTTTATAAATTAACCTGATGTTGCTTTTGAACACTGCCCACAAGATTTTATAAAGGAAAACCTGGTGCAAATGTTACTTTAAACACTGCTCACAATCTTTTATAAATTAATCTGATGCCAATATCACTTTAAACACTACTCACAATCTTTTATAAATTAATCTGATGCCAATATCACTTTAAACACTACTCACTGTAATTTTTATGAATTAATCTGAAACTGATACCACTTTAAAAACTGTCCGCAGGCTTTTGAAAAGGGATCTGGTGCAGATACCAGTTCAAACACTGCCCACAGGTTTTGATCACGAAATCTAATGCGAATATTACTTTCAATACTGCCTACAGACTTTTAGAAATGAATCTCGTTTAGATATCATTTTAAACACTGCCTATGGGCTTTTATAAAGGAATATGGTGCAGGTATAACTTTAAACACTGCCCACAGGCTTTGATAAATTAATCTGATGCAGATATTACTTTGAACGTTGCCCACAAGCCATGTGGTGCACCTATCTTTTTAAATGCTGTTCACGGGCTTTTATTAGGGAACCCGGAGAGAAAAGCTCTTTAAAAACACTTCACAAACATTTTTTTAGGAGCAGCTTTCTCCTCAACACTGTTTTCAAGTGTTTACACAGGAGTATTGTACATCTGTCTCTTCTAACGGCTGTTTATTGGATTGTAAAAGGTAATTTGGTTTGGCTACTTGTATAACTCTTTAAACATTGTTTCCTGGCTTTTGCAATGGAATCTGGAGTGCCTAGCTTGTGAAATAAGGGTCATGGATGTTGAATGGAGCATCTGGTCCAGATATCTCTTTAACCAATGTTTTGAAGGGAATCCAGCGTGACTGTCTCTTTAAATACTTTTCATGGCTTTTATGAGGGAATCTGCTACCGTCATCTTTCAAGCACTGTACACAGGCCTTTATAAGGGAAATCTGGTGCAGGTATCTATTGGAATAATGTTCTCAGCTTTATAAATCTGCTTAAATATTATATAATATAGAGATGTGCAGTAAGTGATGAGATCGTAAAAGAGGGATCTATAAGGATATCTAGTATTATCTCTACATCACAATTCACAGGCTTTTATCTACTGTAGGGAACGTGCTTTGATTTTTTCGACAGTGCCACTGTGCTTTAATACAGTGCCTTTCACTGTCAAATCCCTCAAGTAACTTCACACAAAAAAATAGTTAATAAAAATCAAGGCAACTACTGCTCAAGTCAGTAAATTAGATCTTACTGAAAGAAAAACAGCTGTGTGTTGGCAGAAGACAAACCGTCCTGTCACCCTGAGCGAGCAGTCTGGAATCTGGGAAAGAATGACCTCAGTAACAACGGGATCTCTTGCTTGGGGAGATATGTAGTGCAAGAAGCTGCCATTCCACCATGTGCTTTATGTGTGTGCAACAAGGGAATTTATAAGCAATTCTATATTTCAGAGGTATTCAACAGAAAGGAGTTAGAATTAGTGAAATATGGTCAGATATGAAGTAAGGCATGAGCAGCAGTATTCTGGGAAGTACTGATGGCAAATCCATGACCCAGAGTGTTTTGGCCATCTCATCTAATCATGAAGGCATGGACTAATTCTCTCAGCATCCCTCAAAGGCAAACAAGGAGGTTAATGAACCATTGTTTGAACGTTACTTCCAAGAACTTCCAAGAAATAAAATAGGGCTCCATAATGACACCAGGTTTCTCAAATGTCAGCGCTGAGTTCAATACCAATCTCGTGAAAGAACAGGAAGTCTTCTCTCCTGTCAGATAGGTCAACTACATGCAGAACGTTCTGACTTGGCAATCCAAATTTTAGCTCACCACAACAGTGGGACACAACAGAGACAGCAATGTCAGGATCAGAAAATCCACAGATTTTCGATTTGAGGAATTTTACGAATTTAGATGCCATTTTACACCACGGTGGTGAATATTATGACCCAACAGGAAGCAGTTACAGAAGCGACATCACCCCCCTTTGAAGGCTAGACCGTGTCGAGCTCTGCTGCTGGGCCCGGACTTATGGCATGAGTCTACAGAGTGGCGCTGCGCGTGCTCGGATTCTCGCGAGCAACTAGGATCAAATCCCGGTAGGGGCAGGGAAGAGCTGCACTCCTCACACATGTAGATGCTAAAAAACAGGGGTCCCAGATTAGAGCCATGGGGAACACCTGAGGGAATGAGAGGGGTGGAGGAGAGTTAGAGGAAAGACAGACCAGAGCAACAGGATTGCCTCTCTTCGAAGGATCAGATCCAAACCAATGTGCCTGAAACACACCTGCAAAGTACTGTCATTAAGAAATTGTTTAGTACCCTGGACAAGAGCTGTCTCTGTATGATGTCAATGGTCAAACCCAAATAGGAATGATGCATAGTTATCATCCAAAACCAAACACTCTCAGGAGTTCAGAAGCCACCACATGCTCAAAACCTTTGCCGGGAAAGGCAGATCGAAGGCAGGTCTGGAATTACCCAGCTGGCTCCGATCAAGACTGGGCTTTTTCAACGACCGATTTGGAAGTGCTGTTGTCAAAAAAAAAACAGGGGACAAATCGAGTGGGTGGGGGGGAGAAGAGACCACAAGATTAGTGACCAGAAGCAACACTCTGGGCTGGGGACAAAAAGAGAAGGGACAGGGTAGGGGGAGCAGGTGCTGGCTTCATGTTCAGAGCACGTTCAATAACTTCTGACTGTGAAACCCCCTGCACTTTTTTCAACCCAGCTCCATCGAAGGCAGAGAGGAGGCTTGGAGACTGAACAGCAGGTGGGTTTTGATGCAATCTGGGGGGAGGGGGGGGTCTAGGATACTGCTGGAAAAGAGGAGGGGGAAAATGAAAATCCCAATGGCCACGAGGAGACGCAAGGTCATGGAATTGTCAACAGGTCTGGGAACCAGGGATTTCCAAATGCAGACAAATTCTGGTGGGGGGACTGGCTTGGCCGAATAATTTCACTCGGCAGACCAAAAGAACATCCCATCAGGGGCTGATCAGTGCTTTGGATAAGCCAGAAAATAGACCGGAAGGCCAGTGCATTCCCATGTGCTTTCCAAGCATCTACCTGCTGCCTTCGTGGAGCCCAAGTTGCTATGAAACCCACTTTGAAGGAGAGCTGTATGCAAAGGGGAAACTGTCCGTGCTCTGAGGGGAGAGAAGGCATTTAACAACATCAGTCACTGGTGAATGAAAAAAAAAAAATTAACCATTTCCTCCAGGGGTGCTGAATCAGTGACGTTCAGAGGCGACGATCTAAGGACCTGGGGGAAATCCGCAGAGTTTATACTGGGGAAGGTCATGGGGGGCTTAGACTTAAGGCCCAGCTGCGGCCAGACGCTCTCGAAAAACACCGCCTTGTGATCGGAAATGGTCAGGTCGACTACATCCAAATGGGAGACGGGCAGTCCAAACGAGAACACGAGGTCCAGGGTGTGACCGCGGCAGTGCGTGGGGACGTTAACGTGCTGGAGGAACCCGCAGCTGTCCAACAACGACAGGAAGTCGGCGGAAAACGCCGTCTCGCAGTCGACGTGAATGTTAAAGTCGCCTACGAGCAAGATCTTGTCGAAATGCGAGCGCAAGACGGAGAGCAGCTCGGCGAGCTCCGGCAAAAAGGCAGTGTTGTACTTCGGGGGCCGATAGAGCAGCACAAACGAGATGGCTGGTGCAGAGGTCGAGGCCTTTACCGCCAAGCATTCGTACGACGTCGCCGCAGGGACGGGGAAGGGTCTGAGCTTTAGCGATGAGCGGTAGATAACGGCCAATCCGCCCCCTCGCTTAGAGGGGCGGGGCTGGTCCAGATACAAGTAACCAGGGGGGGCGGAGTATTTCAGAACCAGGAAGTCATTGTGTCGGTGCCACGTCTCAGTTAAGAAGAAGCAGTCAATGCTTTCGCGGACAATCAAATCATTTAGAAAGGAGTACTTGGTTGTGACAGACCGGACATTAAAGAGACCTAGTTTCATTGCACTAGCGGTCTGAAGACAAAGCAAAGAGGAAGTCACAACAGCAGTGGGCAAACAAAAAAAAAACAGGTAAAAGCTTGCAGAATTCACGCAGTGGCGCCTACAGGGTCAGCAATCATCATCTCCTGTTGTTCACAAGATCTTAGAAAAGAATCTGACGCAGCTAATGGAACGAAAAACAGGATCGCATTCTATACTTTTCTGTCTGATTCTCAAATCCCTTACCGAATCTCTGCTATTCCTTGATTTCATGATCCGTGTGTTAATGAGCCCATTTTTGTCTGCCTTTCTCCCCTCTTCCTCCTCCCCCTGCCCCAAAATTCACAGATCTTTTGGTTTTGTCGCAGTAGGGAATACGTTATCCAATCTGAAAATTGGTTCGCGGCCTAAATCTTCGTTGGTCCTTAAAATTCACTACCTGCAAAACAAAAAGAGTGAAAGATGATTATGGTCAAATTATTCATTACCACTTGAATAAGAGTATCCAATTAGTTAGTCCTGTCCAGTGATGTTAAACCAATACAGTAACATAGTGCAGTAATTCTGGTCCAGTGATGTTAAAGTACACAGTGCCACATTAAAAGCTAGCAGCCATATCGCCCTGCAACTGTTTGAAGCTCAGCAGGTGTGAGTCTGGTCAGTACCTGGATGGGAGACCTCCTGGGAAAAACTAAGGTTGCTGCTGGTGTGGTGTTAGTGGGGCCAGCAGGGGGCGCTCACCCTGCAGTCTGTGCAGGTCCTAATGCCCCAGTATAGTGATAGGGACACTATACTGTAAAAATGCGCTGTCCTGATGAAAGGAGACATAACATTGAGGTCCTGATTCTCTGTGGTCATTCAAAATTCCAGGGAGTTTCTTGAAAAGATTAGGGGTGTTACCCCAGTATCCTGGTCAAATTTCCCCCTGGCCTTTACCAATCATGGCCTCCTAGTAATCCCCATCTCTGAACTGGCCTCATCACCCTGTTCTCCTCCCCACTGAGAGCTGGTGTGTGGTGCGAGTACTGGCACATCATCCAGGCGGGGCTGCACATTGGTGGTGATGGAGGGGATCCCCCATTACCTGTGAAGCACTTTGAGTGGAGTGTCCAGAAAAGTGCTATATAAGTATAAGGAATTATTTTTTAATTTTATTTTTAAATTAAAAGTATTAGCAGTAGTAGCAGAACAATGATTCCAGTCCAGTGATGTTAAACCAGTGCAGTTACACAGTACAGTAATTCCAGTCCAGTGACGTTAAATTAGTGCAGTTACACAGTACAGTAACTTCAGTGTTATAATGTTAAAGTAGTGCAGTTATACAATACAGTAATTCCAGTCCAGTGATGTTAAACCAGTCCAGCTACACAGTACAGTAATTCCAGTCCAGTGATGTTAAACCCATGCAGTTACACAGTACAGCAATTCCAGTCCAGTAATTTAAAACTACTGCAGATGCATAGTACAGTAATTCATGTTCAGTGCAATAATGCTGTACTAGAGTGGGTACGGTTAGTCCACTGATTATAATAAACACGTCTACAAATAGATTGCTACATTGTTAAATAATGCGGTGCCGAATACATAAATATTGTATAAATATGTAGCTGCATGGATACATGATAGTTATACACTTCACAGACTCATGCACACTCATGCATTTCAAAATACTCAATGTAACACGTTAAATAAACACATAAATACATATTCTATATTATGCACGACGTGTATATTGCAGGCAATACTCGTTCCCCATCTAAATAAATAACTGAAGGCTATGTGAGTCTATCGCAGGGTGCTATTTTTCACGCTGAGCAATGTACGATGCGGTACGGCACGGAATCGCTGTGCTCCGTGTGTTGTTGCGAGACGGTACTGTACTGTATCCTACTGTACTGTACAGTGTGTTCGCCGAAGAGCCGAATACACCGAGTTCTCTGTGTGTGTGTGAGAGAGTGTTACGTGTATGGTTGCTACTCACACACACATAAAATAATTCAAACCGAATAATAACATCGTTTTCCGGCACACGTTATCTTCCCTGAACAGGTTACAATGTAGCGGATCTGAGTGTGTGGAGGGATTTGTAGGGTGAAACACAGATTTTTTTTTTTAGTCCAATCAGAGGTACATCATTTAGCCCACCACAGAACAAGACGAAATGGAAACCGCTTCCATTTTTTTCGCCCCCATATTTCTCAGTACCTACCTATAAAACGCAACGATGTGTCCCCCTCTCTCTTTCTCTCTCTCCCTCTCTGCCTCCCTCCCTCTCCTCCACTCTCTTTCTCTCGCGGTCTCTCTCTTCGCACTGTGCAACATGAGCAGCGGCTGGAGAGGGGACAATATGAACTATAACAACACAAACAGTCACATTGTAGCTGCAGTCAGAAAAAAAATAAATAAAGCAGGCTGAATTTGACGCGTCTCTCTCTCTCCACCTCTCTCTCTCTCTCTTTCCCCTTCTCTCTCTCTCTGAATTCGGCGTTGGAAAATCTGTGCGTTGTCGAGGACTACAAATTGATGCGTACGCTAACGCCTGCTCTCTCTCTCTTTTTCTCTCTCTCTCTTTCTCTCTCTCTCTCTCAATAGTCGAGCTGTTGTTGTAGCCTAGCCAGCAGAGACTTCTTTCGCAGACAGAGGGAGGGAGAAATTGACGGAGCAGGAGAGAGAGACACACACACACACGTAATTTGCATAGACCCTGGAGGAGCCGAGAGGGAGAGGGAGGGAGATCGAGGAGGAGAAGAAGGGGGGTGGAAAGGGGCCAGGATGGGCAGTTTAACAGGAAGCGGAGACGGAGAGGGAAGGGTGCAAAAGCAGCACTGTCTCCGTCTTCTTCGCTTTCTGTCGCCGGGCTGCTCTCTTCTGGGGTAGCGTGAAACAGACAAGGCGAAAAAAAGGAACAGCCTGATTTGAGCGTAGCGCGCTAGTTGTTCATTAATATAAAAAAAAATAATGCAAGAGAGGTATTTTCGACATTAGAGACCCATTGGCAGAGCACTTTGAGTCACTCCAGGTTGCACGGAACCGCACTGGCTCCGCTTTGAACTTGCTCAGTTACTGAATGATACTACAGTACATTCACTTCAGATTTCCGCAGACAGATCTTACTGCACACCGCTGCGCTTAACATCGTATGTTTGTATATTTGTCTTGCAGGCAAATTTTACAATAGCCCCCCATTGTAACATGGTCATGTTACTGTAATTATTGTTCTACTGACCTTTATAAATCATAATAAAGTCTAATACAGTAACATGATTATTCTACTGCACTGGGACTGTAGCTCCTATTGTAACAGACTGTTCTACTGTACTGGGACTGTAGCTCCTATTGTAACAGGAATGTTCTACTGTACTGGGACTGTAGCTCCTATTGTAACAGACTGTTCTACTGTACTGGGACTGTAGCTCCTATTGTAACAGGAATGTTCTACTGTACTGGGACTGTAGCTCCTATTGTAACAGACTGTTCTACTGCACTGGGACTGTAGCCCCTATTGTAACAGGACTGTTCTGCTGTACTGGGACTGTAGCCCCTATTGTAACAGGACTGTTCTGCTGTACTGGGACTGTACCCCTATTGTAACAGGACTGTTCTACTGCACTGGGACTGTAGCTCCTATTGTAACAGACTGTTCTACTGTACTGGGACTGTAGCTCCTATTGTAACAGACTGTTCTACTGTACTGGGACTGTAGCTCCTATTGTAACAGGACTGTTCTGCTGTACTGGGACTGTACCCCTATTGTAACAGGACTGTTCTACTGCACTGGGACTGAAGCTCCTATTGTAACAGGACTGTTCTACTGTACTGGGACTGTAGCTCCTATTGTAACAGATTGGTCTACTGCACTGGGACTGTAGCCCCTATTGTAACAGGACTGTTCTACTGGACTGGGACTTTAGCTCCTATTGTAACAGGACTGTTGTACTGTACTGGGAGTGTAGCCCCTATTGTAACAGGACTGTTCTACTGTACTGGGACTGAAGCCCCTATTGTAATGGGTCTGTTCTACTGTACTGTGACTGCAGCCCCTGTTGTAACAGCACTGAACTACTGTATTGTGATTGTAGGTCCTATTGTAACAGGACTGTTCTATTATACTGTAGCCCCTATTGTAACAGGACTACTTTACTGTGTTCCCCTATTGTAAAAGGACTAATCTACTGTAGTGTTGTTTTAATGGCAACCTAGAAACCTTTGCTCATCCGTCAGCCCATGTTAGGTCAACTTACTGTATTTGTGTAGATAGTCTTTCTGGTGTCCTATTATCCACCACAGTAAGATAGAACTAGAACAATTGCCAAGCAAAGTGTGTCAATTTACGAGACAGCTGTGCTACGATGTCTGGAGTTCTGGGTTAACATAGCCACCTATATTGACTACAGCAACCCTTGGGAAAATAACATATCCTGTAGACGACCATAGATTTCTAGAGAAATACCTCTGTTTCCTTGTGGGAATGTTGGGCAGGTAGTGTAGGCAAGCTTCACGTCATAGAACCTTCAGAGATTTCATTTTCTCTGATGAATCAAGCTTGAATCTTAGCTTTGCTAGTGAGCAGCTTTTCCTAGATGCACCTCCCTCCTCTATGAGGACAAATTCTCGGGGGCCCCCCCCTGATTGCTAGTGAGGTTACCAGGTCCTGGGACATATTACCTGGTATTTATGTTACAATGTCCTGGTTACACGTCATGCCACCAGTGTGGCTGTTTATCTTACTCCTGTTCTGGCCTCACAGCAATAGCTTCCAGCTGAATCTCGACTGGATTTAGAAAATCCTCCCTCTCAGTTTTCAGGTCTTGAAGACTTTTTGTCATACTACTTGTTAGAAATCTGTCAACCATCTGTCACAATATGAGAATTCTACTACAGTTTTAATCAGAGACACCCTTGCAGCATGACTATTCTATACTATGTTCTTCAGAGACACTATCACAATACAACTGTTCTACACTATTTTTATCTGAGACACTATTGCAGCAGGAATGTTCTATCCTACTTTTATGAGAGACACCATCTTTTATCAGAGACTATCTCAGCACGACTATAGTACTTTTATCAGAGACTATTGCAACATGACTATTCTATATTACTTTTATCAGAGCACAACTATTTTATATTATTTAATCAGAGACACTATCGCAACACGACTATTCTATATTACTGTAATGAGAGACACTATTGCTGCAGGACTGTTATACCCTACTTTCTTCAGAGACACTATTCCAAGTACGACTGTTCTGTCCTACTTTCATCAGAGACACTATTGCAGTCTATTCTACCTACACTGTTGTGCTACCCAACTCTACAGAAAGCTTATTCTGTATTTTTGATACAGCTCCTATTGTACCATGGCTGTTCCACTTCATTTTTTATGATTGCCCCCTCCTTAATATACTGTGGAATCAGTCTGCATTAGTATCCACCACACACCACCCCTTTTTCTCCCTCTCCCATTCCATTTGGAAAAAGGAAAAAGACTCCAGTCTCCTTTTGTGCTGTAGCCATGGCAACAAAGACAAGGTTGGAGAGTTGTTGGTGGGGGGGGGGGGGGTTAGGGGGAAGGGGAGGACGAAAGGGGCCGTCTTGTAACAGCTATAACTCATGTCTCCCTCTGGTGGATGATCTAGGGATTGCGCACTTCTTCAGTATCTTAACTGCTGATAATACTTGTGCGATTTCCAGACCCCCTCACTCGCTTAAGATCGCCACTGAAGCACTGATAAATTCTGATCAGGACCCTGACGGTGAGTGTACCCACGCCAGCTGTTCAGAACCCTGCTTGTTGTTCAATACCAGGGCACCAAGATTATTAGCTCGCTGGCGGTCTAGCCCATGGTAGCCCTGCGAGACCAAACACCAAAACTAAGCAGCCGTCACACAGCAGCATAGAGTCCACAATGCTGCACACCTGAGCCAAATCTTCCACACCCAGGTGTGCGAGACAGGAAAGCATACACATGTTCACACAACATGGACACTGCACATAATAATAATAATAATAATAATAATAATAATAATAATAATAATAATAATAATACCTTACACATGTGTAACACTTTTCTGGACACTCCACTCAAAGCTCTTTACAGGTCATGGGGATCCCCTCCACCCCCACCAGTGTGCAGCCCCACCTGGATGATGCGACAGTAGTCATAGTGCACCAGTACTCTCCCCACACACCAGCTCTCAGTGGGGAGGAGAGCAGAGTGATGAAGCCAGTTCAGAGAGGGGGGTTATTAGGAGGCCTTGATTGGTAAGGGCCAATGGGAAATTTGCCCAGGAAACTGGAATAACACCTACTTAACTTCAGTGGGCTGCCAGTTGTAAGTTGGGGGGTGATATGGCTGCCCATATTTAACATATTTAACACGCTCCGCGCTTTTCCTAAGAGCGGCGATAAACTCAGCTACTCTCCTCAGTCAGGGATGTCTGCAGCGGACTGATGTCCTGGCCCTCTGCACCTCTGAGATGAGCTCCAGGTTGCCGAGCAGCACGTCGCCATTTAACGAAAACAGAAGGATCATCATCGCTATCATCACGTGAGAAAGAGCGCCCCTAAACCAGCATGAAGGTAAGTAGCAGTAGAAAGATCCATCACCCCCATGACTATATGAATTAGAGCGCCCCCTCTTTCTGCGCAGGCCCAGCGGGGGAACTGCAACTCATAGTGAAGAATGACGGACACACTGAAGTTGTGGATACAAGCTATTTATTAGTATAGTTCGATCGTTGTTGGGTGGATCGGTGAGGGGTGGATTTATTCCAAGTCACTGCAGGGTCAGGAGGGAGGGAGAGAGAGGGGAGGAAGAGGAAGGCTCACAGAGATAAGCTAATGAAGAGGGGAGAGGATCGGAGACAGAAAGGGATGCAGGAGGGGCAGGGACAGGGGGGAGAGAGTGCATTTTGGTGTACGAGTGGAAATCCAGACGCCGTGTTTGTGTGTGCGTGCGTGTAGACGGCGGTATAAGGGTCAGCCCATCTGTCCAGCTGTGTGTCTCTGTGGATTGGCTGTGTCAGTTCCCGCTCCATCTGCCAACCACAGTGTCGGTCAGTCAGTGTCCCAGCGTCGGTCTGCCTCTCACAGGGCGCTGGGGTTCCGGAAGTTGTGTCCGGCGAACCGGGCCTGATCCCCTAACTCCTCCTCGATCCTGAGAAAGAGAGGGAGAGGAACCGGATGTCAAGGCGGATAAGGCTGACATCACAATTCAGCCTTCACGCAGGGAGAGATGGGACCTCACCTCATCAGCTGGTTGTACTTTGCCAGACGCTCTGATCTGCAGGGGGCGCCAGTCTTGATCTGCATGGAGAGAGGTGGGGATAGGGGGAGAATAGAGACATGACCATACAGAGAGGTAGTCAGGATTGAGATACACAAATTGAAGCTTGCCTACACTTACATCAGAAAAAAAGATGCAGAGGTAGCAAAATTAGAAAGTGAGATACAGACAGAGATAGCGAAGCCAGAAAATGAGATACAGACAGAAATAACGAAGGCAGAAAATGAGATACAGACAGAGGTAGTGAAGGTAGAAAATGAGGTGCTGGAAGATATACAGAGAGAGAGAAACAGGGAATTGAGTGGCTACAAAGGAGAAGATGTACAAAATAAAAACTGGGGTGTACCTACTTCTGTCCTTCTGTTTGATTTATTTTTGTCATTTGAAAGTATTCATTATTTACTTACTTTATTTTATTGATTATATAAACTTGATTATTTTTGTATTTTCTCCTTGTGGCTTAAACTCAGATTCACATAAAGTATTTGTAATGTCGTGTTAAATGGCTTCTCGCAATTGTTCAAGACTTGTCATGCTTTCATTTCATTGTTAACTATATGCCTTGGCACTACTGTGCCTCATCAGTCTTGCCTATAAAGTGCTTTAACTGAGCTGGAGAGCAGAAGATAACGTCAGATACCTGTCCAGTGCAGAGCCCTACAACAAGGTCAGCGATGAAGGTGTCCTCTGTCTCCCCAGAACGGTGACTGACCATCACTCCCCAGCCATTCTCCTGTGCCAGCTTGCACCTGAGAGACAATGAGCACACTGAGAGTCAGACTGGGCACACAGAGTCAGATTAAGCATACTTTCAGTCAAGATTAACACTATGATTCTGTATCAATGTACAATGAGGGTCAATACAAAGGCACTGAAAGTCAGAATTAACACACTGAGGGTTAAAATGCACACACTAAGTCTCAATATTAATATATTATATATAAGAGTGAATGCACAGGCACTGAGAATCAGATTTAGCGCACTGAGATTCAAAATGAACACATTGTGAGTCAATAAGATGTGATACGCCAGCACAAGGTAAGAATGAACACAATAAGAGTCAGAATGACCACACTGAGAGTCAATACGCCAGCACAGCAAATCGAACTGACTGTGTCCATGAGGGTCAATACACAAGCACTAAGGGTCAGAATGATCATAATGAGAATTAAAATTATTACACGCTCTGTGAGTCAATGTTAACAGACAAGGAGCAACACACATACAAGTCAGAATAAACACACTGAGAGTCAATATGGATACACCCTAACAGCCTCATTATAAAAGAAGTGGCAGCCATATTGAGAGTCAATATGCACACTGATTGTTAATAACTGCATACCAGTCAAAAATAGTTTGGACTGAGAACAATATACAGAAATGAAAGTCAATGAGAGTCACAATCACTGTTTATCCACTGTTCCATCATTTCATCTCTTCTCACAGGTTACGGAATACAGACTGCAGATCACAGTGTATTGATCCACACCTGCAGAACCTCGCCGAAAAACATGATTCCTCTCTCTCCCCTTTCCCACTTCTTCTTCTTCCTCTATCCAGTACTGGGCTGTGGGGGTGCCTGAGCCTATCCCAGCACGCAATGGGTGCAAGGTGGGATCCAAATCGATCAACCTAAATGATCTCACTATCTCTGGAAGCACTATCTCTCTTTCACTGATTAAGGATTACTGATTATAGATTGGCTCAAGCTGATAGAGACCCTCACTGCCCCTCTTACCCTCTCATATTGTCACAGATTGTCACAGACTAACTGTGGAGAGCAGGGGAGCGGAAAAAGACCCATATGCGTAGCGGCGGAACGGGAAAAAGGCCCAGGCTCAGCAGTTCAGGAGTCAGATAGAAACCAATGCCCTCAGGCAGCGGACGTGGGGCGACCTGGGTGGTAAGGTGGGTTTCAGGACATCCGGACGTCAATGCTGAGCGAGGGCAGAGTGCAAGACCCGGACATATATAGCCCAAGGGAAAGAGAGGGACTGGAAGGACAGCAGGCAGGAAACTAGGGACAGGACAGAGTAGGAGCGCCCTCTGGCTACAGAGGGCGTGACACATATACAGTAGATTAAAGATTAAATAGCTCTTCCTTATGCAGCTTCATTCTCTCACATCCTCTCTTTCCCTCTCTTATTGATTAGAAATTAGTGACTGCTGCTTGTAGGGCCCATGTGGCCAACCCAGCCCCTGTCTCTCTGATTGATTATCACTTAGCAATGACTCACGCCTGGATGGCCTCGGTGACGGAGCCGATCTGGTTGACCTTCAGCAGCAGGCAGTTGCAGGCCCGTTCCTCGGCTGCTTTCTCGATGCGCTTGGGGTTCGTCACGGTCAGGTCGTCCCCGACAACCTGGATCGCCACGGAGCCCGTGAACCGGGACCAAGCCTCCCAGTCGTCCTGGTCAAAGGGGTCCTCAATGGACACCACTGAGTGAGAGGGGGCGGGGCACAGGGGGAGGGGAGGGGCACAGGGAAGGGGCGTGTCATTGGGAGATGAGGCGGGCCACACGGAGAGGGGGCAGGTCATCGGGAGAGGAGGTAGGGCACAGGTGGGGGCAGATCATCGGGAGAGAAGGCAGAGGAGACAGGGTACACAGAGAGGAGGAAGGTCATAAGGAGAGGGGGCAGGACACAGTGGAAGAAGGCAGGTCATATGGTGAGAAGGCAGGGCACAGGGACAGCGGCAGATTAGATGGTGCACAGAAAATGACCAGACCTTTCAGAATTGCAGAGAAACAAGTAGGAAGGGATATGGACTGTCTAGCTGTTACATCTTTAATTCCATGTCAGGAACAGAGGGACAAACGGCAAGACAATGAAACGTGTACTTGTTACAGCTCTTCCAGAATTACAGTTCTGATCCCTGTTGGTCCCCACGTTATAGAAAAGATAATTCTGCTCGGCGGATTAATGGAACGCCGTACACTGACAGCCTGAAGGAACTGAACCTCTTCAGTCTTGAACAGAGTAGCCAATTTAGTGATCTGATCCAAGAACTCAAAATCCTCAAAGCCAATTGAGCAGCCTTCTTTAGAATCAGCAGTGCAAAGAAAGGACACAGTATAGGACACAAGTGGAAACTATAGGGAAGAGCATTTAAAATGGAGAACAGGAGGCATGCCTTTTAAACCAAGAGCTATGGGGCTATAGAACAAACTGCCCAGCCATGCAGTTGAAGCTGATAACCTGGGTTTTTTCAGATCAACTATCAGACTGGCCAGATCACTCTCACTTGTAACTTTTGTCACGATCACATGCAGAGAGGGATGGAGACAGCGACACATTGATGCAGCCAGACAGAGGGCCGATTACCTGGGTAGTCGTTAACAAAGCTCTGGTACAAGTCCGACAGCTCTTCGGCAGTGATGTACCGTGCAGGGTCGTCAGGAGACTTGAAGTCCAGGTCGTACTTCCCGTCACGGTAGAACTCTGATGCTGCCACGTCCATCCCAATCACCACCTTGTCAGTGAACCCAGCTTTCTCAATCGCTGTTTTTAACAGCTCCAGGGCTGAGAGAGAGAGGGGTTTAGACAGATACACTGATAGGCCAGTAAGACTGGCTGACTTGACTCTACAGCACAGTGACACTGACTGACTGACTGGATGCTACAGCACAGTGACCCTGACTGACTGACTGGACACTACAGCACAGAGACACTGACTGACTGGACACTACAGCACAGTGACACTGACTGACTGGACACTCCAGCACAGTGACACTGACTGACTGACTGGACACTACAGCACAGAGACACTGACTGACTGGACACTACAGCACAAAGACACTGACTGACTGGACACTACAGCACAGTGACACTGACTGGACGCTAAAATATACTGGCACTGGGAAACACTAAGCCACACTAATGTGCACACTCTCTCTGTCTCCTTCTCCGGCTTCAGCTTTCCCCTCTGACCCTCTGCCACTCTCTCGCCACCCTCACCCTCGCTGTTCTCCAGGATGTTGGGAGCGAACCCCCCCTCGTCGCCCACGTTGGTCGCGTCCTGGCCGTACTTCTCCCGGATCACCCCCCTCAGCGTGTGGTAGAGCTCGGCCCCCACGCGCAGCGCGTCGCGGAAGGACTCCGCCCCCACCGGCAGCACCATGAACTCCTGCATGGCCAGCTTGTTCCCTGCGTGAGAGCCCCCGTTGATGACATTGAAGGCCTGGGAGAGAGAGAGAGGGATAAAGAGAGACAGAGCAAGGAAATAAGAAAGAATCATTCTCAAATTCAAAGCAGGATCCAGTGCTGGTGTAGAACTTGACCTGAGCTGGGTTCATTCTAAATTTACTCTTTGCAGAGAGACAGATGCCTGGTGTGTGAGACGTTTCGGAAATAGCTGAAAGGCAGGGATAATTTGGTCAAAAATATCCTCCTGCCGTGTGTACAGGTTCTAACAAATATGCAATGATCACATCCTTTCATGGTAGCACAAGAAAGTCACCAGAGCTGTACTCAGACTATAAAGGCTTCCTAAAAGTTCAAAGCACAGGGGGGATGCACTCTGATGTGTCTTCTTTGTGTGTTCTCTGGAAAAAGGTCTTGTTCAATCAAATGAAAACTCATCTCAAACCTTTGCAGATCTGCTCCAGAACTTGTATCCCCCACACTGGTTAGCAAACAGGAAACAGTGGGCTGTCTTAAGGGACAAAACCTCTGATTGGGCTGAAGTAAGCAGTGGTGTACCTCAAGGATCTGCCGTAGGTCCACTGCCTTTTCTGATCTCTATGAAGTATTTAGAATGTGACATAGGTAGAGGTGCACTTTTACTTTTTACAATGCCTCATATAATTTCTATCATGTTATTATTATTATTAACTTTTATGAGATTCAAATAGCAGAGGAGCAGCACACATAGAAATTGTCGATAAAATGGCAGCCGTTCTCTGGCAAACCTGGGTGGGTCATGCACCAGCAGATCCACTGCACAGCAGATCAGGGTGATGAGGGCATAGCTACCCTACTGCAGGAATCCAGGAGCAACCTTAGAATGGTCAGAGTTCACAATTCCAGAGTGGGATGTAACCAGGAATCAGGGACAGATGGGATCTTTAATTACCAAATAGGCAGGACCTTGGTTTAAACTCACACACAAAAGACAGCACTTCTAATAGGAACAGTCCCCAGCCCTGGTCCTGGAGGAACAGTGTCTCTTCCGGGGTTTTTTCCCAGCTGAGCTCTATATCTCCAGAGCTCATTGATCTGCTTGGTCATTTAGGTCTGAACTCCACTCAGCCTCTTCTTAAGTCGTTTGCAGTTATTTCTGTCTAAACGGTTGTTACTAGTTGATGCATAGTTAACGAACTGACACAGGTGGGAGTGATGCTGCAACAGACATACCCACAGAGGGGAAGGGATTCAATTGCTTCAAGTTCCTGTAGTACACATGAGTGAGGGCAGTGCTGGAATCCCTGCATTCCTAACATGCTGATTGTCATACTAACAGGAGTCATACTATCAGACTGCCAGTGTGTGGAGCATGTCAGATTGTCAGAGCCTGTGAGTTATTGTGTCAACCAGCCATTGAGCCAGAGTCCCAGTGCCCCAGTGCACGTGAGAGTCCGTGTATAATTGTCAGCCTGCTCTCACCGGAACTGGCAGCACAAGCTCAGTGTTTCCAGCCAGGTCAGCAATGTGGCGGTACAGGGGGACATCTTTTTCCGCTGCACCAGCCTTACAGATAGCCAGGGACACCCCCAGGATAGCATTGGCACCAAACTTGGCTGTAAAACAGAGGCATAGTCACACACCGATTGACACAGTCATTCATAGAAACAGATAAAACAGCATGAAAATAATGCTGCATAGGGATGTACAATACAGAATACCTGGCAATACAGTATAGTTATATAGTATTGCAGAGTGAAATGATACAGTATGACAGCACAGTGTAATACAGTACTTCGCTCAGATTTACTGCATATTACAGTATAATAATACAGGTGTAGAATACTGTGGAGAGTAGTGATCCAGTAAATACAGTAATGATACATAGTAATTCAATACTATGTGTAGTGACTCAGTATTACTGCATAAGGCAGTGATCCAGTAGTTCAGAACTATACATAATAATGATACAGTAATAGAGCACAGTGTACAGATACAGTAAAACAGCGTAGTGTAGTGATATACAGTAGTAATACTGCATTATACAGCACAGTAATTGTGTAAGTGTGACTTGTTCATTTCTGATGATGCTAAGAAATGCTTTGTACTTCAAGCAACAACAAAACAGTTTGTTTGTTATCATCGTCAGTCTTATTTTTGTTTCCGTTACGGTTTTTACCGCTACAACTTGATTCATTGTGTTTCGTTGTGTTTCTACACTGCTGTATACTCCATTGTCTCTTTATGGTGTCTAGAAAAAAAACACTGATCCAAGCAATTGATGGATGGATGGAGGGATTGATCCGGGGCAGCTCACACTTATTCTCGGTGCCGTCCATCTCTAACATCAAGTTGTCCAGCTTCTCCTGCTCGACGACACTGATCTCCTGCAACCCAAACCACACAACGCTCGCTGTGACACACACATCACAGTCCACCACCAACAGCCTGTGCTTTTGTCTATAACGTCTTGCAAGGTTCGAAATTCCCGTCCTCAACTCCCCAGACAGCCGACGACAGCGTGCTGACTCATTCTGGTCTCCAGCGTACCGACGGCACAAAGGAATTTTAAACTTGCTGAACAGGGCACATTGTTCCCTGCCTCTGTTTTCCACTGTTAATTTTCAGCAGACGGGACTCTCAACAGGTTAATGACCTCATCACCAGTCCCTCACCCACTCTCTCACTAACGACGTTCTGCACCAGTGTCACTCGAGAATATCAGTCTTGGATCATCCGTTAATCAAAATGACATCCTAAACATGTCATCAATATCCAAAACCCATGCACTTTATGTTTCTCAAAACGTATCTGCATGAATAGCGTGATGGGTTTCTGTTGATGCTCAGTCTACACATACACAGAGCGCACTGCGCCCCACACGATACGGACAGTGCAACCAACACATTCTTCAAATATAGATCTCAAATAACTATAGATAGTTTTCATTCTTTGTAAAAATAAATTGTCCTGCACACACATACTGGATATAACACATAAAACTGAAAACCCCCAACCGATACTGTCGCATCCGGATACAGTGACTCACTGATTCAAGCAGCGCAGGCCGAAGGGTGTCATTGATGTGAGCTACAGCCTGCAGGACGCCTGAACAGAGAGACAGGGGGACAGTTCAAGGATATTGTGAGGAAACGGGATATTAAGACAATACAGGGTGTTATAATCGATACAGGCTCAAGAGCAATTACAGATAGTGCAGATATGCCATGAGAGTATAGAGAGCACATGATAAGGGAGGTGACGATAACACAGTGGGGATGGCCTGGTATCGTAACAGTATACAAACAGGGCAGAAAAACTGTGATGCTACATATTATGATAATAGAGAAATACAGTGGCATTGTCACGATAAAACAGGGACGTCATGATATTACAACCATACCCCCGCTAGTCAAAAGACAGAGATAGAAAACATTGCAACAGGTCAGAAATACTGCAATAAACTTGCAATGAAGTCATGCTGAGGAGATGTGGAAGTGGAGACAGTATCCTGAGCGCCTCCCATCCACACCTCTTCAGTATCGCCTTCGGATCTGCCCCTCTCCCTAGCCTTCATTCTCAGATTTACAGCTGCTGATTACCGCTGGCGCTCCTGCCCCATTTCGGAACACAGAGACAGCTGCAAGTTTTGCACGACGCCCTGCGGAGAAGAGGGAGGCGGTACAGGCAGGCTCCTCTGACCCGCCCACCTTAAGACGTCATAGGCAGCCTACGCTGCTCTGTCCCGCAGGCTCAGCGCTGATTGCAGGAGAGGAATGTCCATCACTGACAGAACCACAAGCCTGTAAGCGCCCGGCAGGCCACAGGGGGGCGCTGTGTCTCAGACAACTCCCACCCTGCTCTGGGTGCCCCTTAGCCAAAGGAGCAGTGCCGCTTGCAGCACGTCGGTGCCAGGCAGGTAGTGTCATAGCCCAGGCTCGGACCCGGGATATCAGAGCCCGACCTGATCTCAGGTGACGCCTTTACCCGTTGAGCCACTGCAGAAGCAAGCTTGTCTCTTATTTCTCCCTTTCCACCCCCTTCAGGAGAACATAGGCAAGGTTACAAGTGAGAGGAGGCTGTTAGACCCACGTAGCCTGATTGGGAGCTAAATGATCCAGAGATCACCTCTCCCTGCCCTCCCCCATCTCCCTCCCCGGGTCTTCCCCTCTCACCTTTCCCCTTGTATCGGGACTTGTCGTTGTCTCTCAGCTCCAGGGCCTCGTAGATCCCAGTCGAGGCTCCGCTGGGAACAGCAGCACGGAACATGCCTGACGGGGAGGGAGAGAGACCGAGAGCAGGGGGTCATGGAAGACATGGCGCTCAGCTACAAGAGAGGGAAGACAGGTCTGGGAGGATCAGGGGGGGAAGGGTGTGGAGAGACAGGCAGAGGGAGGAAGAGCTGAGGGACGGAGAGGCAGCTGGGCTGTCACCTTTCTCCGTGTGAAGATCCACTTCCACTGTGGGGTTCCCACGGGAGTCCAAGATCTCACGGGCGTGGATATTGATGATCGACATCCTGAAAGAGAGAAGAGGAGTTCGCAAGGATGGGGCAGGGAACGCCGCAGCATTGAGACAGAGGAAGAGAGAGGAGAGAGGAGTTACAGAGAGCAGAAAGACGAGATAGAGAGGAGAGAAGATGGTTAGAACAGAGAGGAGGAAGAAGGTGAATGAGAGGACAGGAGAAAGAGAGAGGAGGTTCACAGACAGAGAGAGGGGAGAGAAAGACATGGATCCAGGGAGGTGAATGCTGAGACCTTCCTCTTGCCCTGTAGCTCCATCTTGGCAGCAGTGACATCACTGCGTGTACAATATGTCACACAGTCTGCTGTTTTGCCTCATTTTACATAGCCAGTGCATCACTGTGGACATCAGTGACAATATCATTAATATCTGGCCATGTGGTGCTGTTGACAATGCCTGGCATGTCGATGCCTACAGGGCAGCAGGGCTTCCGAAAGCACGGGCAAATCTGCCGCAGGTCTGTGAGGAGCTCGAGAGATCCCCCCGACCGGCATGGAGCCCACATTTCGATCCGCGGCATACCTCTTTCTCTCTCGATCCTCTCTTTCCCGAGCCGCCAAGGAGACAGGAGCCGGCAGCAGGGAGGGAGGGAGAGAAATCAATTATTAAAACCTGCTCGGGCTCCGGCGAAGCAAAGGAAGCCCTCGTTCGGAGACGCAGCAGAGGGAGGGGGGGGGGAGGTTTCTGCAGCCAAACTGACCCAGCGGCTGGTCTGCCAGGCTCTACTGCCAACAGCGCACCGAGTCCGACAGAGAGCCAGGGAGGAGGGAGACGAGGAAGAGGGGGAGAATGACCTCTAGGCTGTATCACACAACCTCCCAGAACCGATTAACTCTAATTAGACATCTCCTGCAGGTGCAGTAAGCTTCTGCAAGGCAATAGCTATGCACAGACAGATAGGACAGGAAAGGACACTGACAGACAGCTTGTCTGCAGTAATGCAGTAAAAAATAATCTTCAAAAGCCACGATACATACACATACACACACACACAGACAGGTCCAGCTCGATATCGGCAACCCACACAAGAACACACACAAGAGAGACTAATGTACCCGCACAGACGCACACTGACACGCAGATACACTGCCCTGCCGCACTGCCTCAGAGACCCCCCAGCGTCCGCAGTCTGATCGATACCGACCGGGAGCCGGCGTCTGCGGACGGAGAACGAAGACGGGGAAGAGCAGGGGAGAAGAGGGGGAGAGAGGGAGATGCCGGGCGGCGAGCGAGCCTTACCTGCTGCGTGTGCTTAGCCTTGCAGGGAGAGCGAGAGAATCTGACAGAACGAGGGAGGGAGCGAGAGAGAGAAATACAGATTGCAGGGGGGGGGGGTTGGGGGGGGAGGAGTGGAGCGAATGTGCCAGTCAGGGAGGGAGGAGAACGAGGAGGAGGGGAGGCTATGAGTCAGAGAGAGAGAGAGAGCGGGTCAAGGAGAGAGAGAGAGAGAGAGAGAGAACAGAGATGCAGCAGCACAAAGATGGAGAGAAGGAAAGACAGAGAGAGAGAGGTGTTTAGGAAAGCTGATTTATGGAAATGCAGGGAATCTCAGGAGAAGAGAGATGGCAAAGCCACAACACGCAGAATGGATCCCCAAAAGATTCACTATTATCTATTCTAGGCCTGTCTGCTCTATTCTGGAGAATGTTTTAAAACAAAAGCTGCCCTGACCTGCACGTACTCTCCTGACAGCTCTTCACAGATGTCGAGACGCTCCTATCTCAGACGTGGAGGAAAGCCCATCTTCCCGGGGATATTGTCATCGAGTTAATGTGTCAGCCTTGCACACGGTATTATGCGTGGTGGCGGGTCATCCGAAATCGGGAAGCCCTTGATAGAAAAATGAAACGCCCACAGAACACAGCAGTGCCGTTTCGGGTAGAAATGGGGGCCTAGATTGCACAGTGCAGGGCCTGACGAGGATGCTTGTGCAGCTGGCCGATAGTTCTACCACTAGGGTGTGGAGCTGGAAGGAGGGGGAGGGTTCAGCTCTATACCTTCCCAGAGACGAGGCCTGTCCTTTCAGTAGGTGAGCAAATGAAACTGAGCTTCCGAGAAGACAGACCCCTGCACAACAGAGAGAGGGAAACCGTCACCCGCTCAGCGATCAGGTGGAGAGGAAGGACAGGGCTCTTAATAAGCCATTTTGGGCTAACAGGATTATTTGCCTCACAGCAGATTTTTACAGCTCATGCGAGTGTCCTTGACACAGCAAGGGAGGGGAAGAAGGAGAGAGAGAGAGAGGAGAAGGAAGAGAGAGGCAGGAGGAGGAGGGGAAGCAAAGTCAATTCTAATTGGCTGATTTTCTGGTGTGTTTTGGGTCTTGGTCACGTGACCATCTGCAGACCTTTAACAGTTCAGTCCTTTTGAGAGAGAGAGAGTGAGTGGGAAAGGAGTACTGCAGGGGGATAGAAAAACACTATAAACCAAGAATATGACCAATGGTGACCAGGAGAACTAGGACCTGACATGTACAGGACTGAGCACCACAGCCTGGCTATAACACTGGGTGAGAGGCAGGCCTGGCTGGCCAGCGAGAACAGAAGAGGATCACAGGCCGGCCCCAGACACTGCTTGACACAGGCAGACCGGTCTGTGCAAGAGAGAACAGTCTGCGCTCCCACCCACACCTGTGTGAAGCACCTTCCACTGCACTGCACGCAAATCGGGGATTTAGACAAGTCTTCTCCCACTTAATCCCTGAATTCCTACCCCTGCCAGAAGCAGAACGGCTTCCACTCAAAACTGCGGGGAAATGTGGAGGAACCTCCATAGAGCTGGCCGCCCAGCAGGGGATCTGAGGAACAGGCTGAGCGAGTCGGTATTTCCTTCTAAACGTCCACCCACTGCTTTGGCAGCACTTAATAAATCCACCAGGAAAGCACAAACGGGGCGAGAGAGGAAACCGCACTCGGGACATTTGTAATTGGACGTGGCAAGGAAAGCAAGGGAGAAAGAAGACCAAGATCAAGGGTAGGAAAGGTGCTGCAGCCCCCACAAGCGGGACTGCAGACTTCACCAACAGAGCGTTCGAGCACCTCAGTCAGGCATCTGGGCCAGTAAAGCAGGGTCAACCAAACCGCAGTGCTGCGTGCCCCGCTGGGCACACGGGCTCTTTCAGTCTCCGCCGTCTGCTGCAGCCCTCGCCATGCCTCCGCTGTTTAATTCTCAGAGTTAAAGAGACATGCAACCAATCCTTAACTACCTTTCAATTGTTTCTGAAAACCTTCCCCCCCCTCTCTGTGCAAAAGCTTGCCTTCCAAAAAAAAAAAATAGCTGCAGCTGGTTGTCTTATTAAAATTTGTGAGCCCATTTCAAAGACACAGCTGATCCTCGGACAAAAGCCGATGCAGCAGTTTGAGAAAGTAACAGCTTAGGCTCTTGGTGGGGGTGGGGGGTGGGAGAACGTTTCAGTGAGCTTAAATAAAACAAACTCATTTTCTTCCAGTATTTAACAACGCCAATAATGATCTTTATTAAGGAATTAAACAGTTTGACAGCGTACATCTCAATCCACACTGAGAGACACTGTGCTGTTGCTTTATAGACAGAGACAGTGTGTGTGTAGGGTGTGCATGTTAATGAGTGTCAGTGTGTGCATTCGTGAGTCCGTCAGTCTGTTAACAGGCATGTCAGAGTGAGTTTACAGATGTGTAACAAATGTTTATGTTGTATGTGCGTGTATATATATATACACAGTGTTTATAGACAGTCTATTGTCTTCAGCATCTTCAATTCTTCACCTCTCTCACAGTATAATCATGATGTTATCCTCCACACTGTCATTCATCCTGTGAAAAGAAAGTTAGGGTCTGTATTAATTTATATCCGTCGCTGGTCTATATTAGCGCTTGTATTAATCCGTTAGGTGCATCTCTTCTATCTTTACTTGGGTCTTTATTTTGTCATTAGTGCGTCACTAGGGTCTTTATTCAGGCCTGTATTAATCCACTATAGGTCTGTCGAGTCTAGGTCTATAATACAATCAGCATTAATCCATTACCTTATTTTAGTTGACTAGTTTATTAGGGTCTTTGTTATTTTGTCTTGGGTATGTCCTAGTGTCTGTATTGATCTCCCTTATGTGCCTCTCTAAGGTAAGGAAGTACACTGCCCCCATCAAGAAAGAAAAACCTCATAATTCAAAGATAGCACACTCTCACATACTGTGATCACACGATACCAGAATTATCAGTATTGTCAGCAGGCACTCGTTCTTGTTTAAGGGTACAAGTTGATGTCCTCATGGTTCAAACGGTGTTCACACAAGGTACAAACTGTAATGTCATTAGGAATAAAACCCAGAGGAAAAGTACGTCCATGCACCTTCGGCAGTGCTACCCCTGGCCAGGAACACTACACCCACAGTTCTAGCCAAGCTCATCAGTAGCTTGTAGGTGCTGTTATTGCATGTAACAGGTTGCTCATACACTCAAATGATCTCATAATTACGAGGTATCAATAACTCAGGATTTTTTCCTACCTCAACGCCAAAAGTGTGTTCTTGTCCTAGATGGCAGCTTTGCACTTCTGTACTTAAGCACTGCGTAATGTTCTGTATGAAAGTGCTGTCAGGTGTGCGTTCTGGGTCTATAGAAGGCTTATACTGGGGCCTGTGCCTCACATGTTCCACCCATGGTGAGGGAGCCCTGGTGCCGCCCCTGATGTCAGGTCACTCACCACGGCTGGCTTCCCCGTCCTCGGCCGGTGCGATGGTCACCAGTCGTACCTCCGGGAGGGGGGGGGAGCGCGGGGGCTGCCGGAGGGGGAGCTCTGGGGGGCGGGCAGGGCCAGCTGGCCCCCCCGGCCCCCTCCGCTGCGCTCCCGCCCGTAGTCCAGCCCCCGCAGGGACGGGGGAGGGTACCGCGCCGTTTCCCGCCGCCACTCCTCGTCAAACGCGGCGGCCTCACCTGAGAAAGGGAGAGAGGGGGCGGTCAGTCAGCCGCCGGCTGGACTGCCCGGTCACTCACCACTGCACGGAGAAAGGAGGGATACACTCACTGACCAGCCTCCTGTAAGCCCTCCCTGAAGCTCTATGATCAGGGGCTCGAGCCCTGCTCCCACAGATTGTGCTAGTGTGCCCGCCCCGTCATCCCAGAAATATCACCACTAAACCGTTGCTAAAAAGCTGATCAACACAGCTTCTCCCGCATCGACTACTTTAACACTCTACTCGCTGGGGGTTCTAAATCCACATTGAACAAACTCCAGCATTTCCAAAACCCGACAGCCAGAATCCTGACCAGGTCTAGCGCAAGTGATCACATGACCCCTGTCCTGGAGTCCTTGCACTGGCTTCCCGTCAGGTTTTGGGATGACTTCAAAATCCACGTGCTCACCGGTAAGGCTCTGCATGGCTCAGCACCTGTCTGAGCTACTATCAGCCTACTCCCCGCATGGCAACCTCCGCTGTTCCGATTCTAGTCTCTCATCTGTCCCTCCAAGACCATCTACACTCCAGGACCGTTTCCAATTATGCCCCAAAGCTCTGGAGCTCTATCCCTAAGGATATCAGAGTCCCCCCCTTCCCTACACTCCTTCAAATGCCGGCTCAAAACATTCTTTAGAAGAGCCTTTACTGAACTGGTTCTGTTCTTTACCCCTCTGCTCCTGCTGTATTCAGTAACCCCCATTGTGCATATCTGGTGAAATCCCCCAACACTGAATCACCTGGAAGCAAGACATATGCAACAAGTTACATATTTGATATACCTTAGCAACTGGAACCTTAGAACTTAAATCTAAAGGACACAAGAACGCTACCACATTTACCTCGGCCAGCGTGCTGCCCAGCTGCAGTATAGAGCCAGCCCGGATCTGACTTGGACGCATCTCGGATTCTAAAAAGCAACGCTTTCGTTTGAAGTTACTAATTTTAGGAATGCCTTTTCCGAATAAGAAATGGGGGAGAACGTTTCTAGATGTAGCCCTTCAGGTAGTAACGTGGAGCACCGTCACCAACTCCACAATTAACGGTAACCTAACCCGTTGCTCATTTTAAAGGGTGAACCCTCATGTGCAACTTGTAAAGCCCGAGTTGATGACAACTTATTAAAAAGTAGAAGTTTGGAGGGCTTCAGAGGGCAGGCTAGGTCTAGCAGTCTCACAGAATTTGATTGGTTCCAATGCGTCATCAGATGGTTGCATCAGATGTGACTGGGTTTCCCCAAAGGACACAACACACAGGAACTGCTGGAGTGGGGCCAGTCTTAGAAGATATCACAGCAACGGCTTGCACAACAGTGAAGTAGCAGCAGCCAACAGGGAGTAATAGGTCACCATCTACTCTGGGTGAGGATACACGCGCATTTAAGAGGGATGTTAAGTGCTCATTAAGAGACAGCGGGGGAGCATCCACACCAACTGACAGAGCACAGGTGAAACAATTTACACTGGACTTTCAAAACCGAGAGGCACTTTACACAAAGGGTTGTGGGGGTGTGGAACAAGTAACCCAGCCATGCTGTTGAAGCCAATACCCCGACTTCTTTTAAGGAACAACTGGATGAGATTCTTAGATTATCTATTAAGGACCAAACAAGCTCGATAGGCCAAAAGGTTGCCTTATTTTGCAACTTCTTACACCCCAAGAAAAACTTTTAACCAAAAATTACAGAAGAAGGGGGGGGGGGGGAAACACCACGAAAGACAAGAGTAGGATGCTGCACCTGTGGCGAGACAAAGCGTAATAAAGACAATTACAGGCTGCGACTGAGCAGATGTCGCGCTGCAAAGCTGCAATTTAGACGGCTCCCACGAGGACACGCTTCAGCCTGAACAATGAAAATGAACCTCACCCTGCTGTTATTATTACTATCATTAAGCCAGAGGGGGCCCAGGGAGTACAAAAATAAAGCTCTCCTTGAGTCAGCGCCAGGGAAAGCAGGCCAGGGAGGTGGCTGACATACTGGTCCCGTCAAATCCTCAAGGAGCTCGGCCTGGAACAAAACTTTCTTGGCACCCCGAAAAGAAATCACCTTAACCTACCTTAATCACCTTAACCTACAGTAGGAAAGCCAAGGGGGCAGACAGAACCAGTTAACTAAAAGTCCTTTTAAAAAAAGGTTTTCAGTCTAGATTGGAATGAGATCAGGAAAGGGGACTCCGATATCTTCTGGGATAGAGGTCCATAACTTTGGGGCGCAGCAGCAGAAGACCAACAGAGTGAAGAAGGGGGTTGGGGGGGGGGGGGGGGGGGGGGGCAGGGACAGACAATTTGAAAGTTTAGAGAAGGTGACTCTCCGATATCCTTGGGGATAGAGTTTCCAGAGCTTTGGAGCATAACAGGAGAAAGCCACGTCACCCATAGCGTAGATGGGGCTTGGGGGAACACAAATCAGAATTTGAGGATCGAAGATTGCGAGGCGGGGAGTAAGACGACTTACTCAGGTACCGAGGTGCCAAGCCACGCACCTTTGTAAGTTAGCTTCAGGATTGCGAAAACTGACAAGAAGGCTGACAATAAGCCAGTGGCCAAGCAGGTCTGGGTGCGATTCAGTTTTTTTAGGAAGCATTTTTCCCCCCATACGCAGGGGTGTGGGAGTACCGAACGAGCTGCAGAGCCACATCGTTAAAGCCAATGCACCTCGGCTTCTTTCAAAAAAAGAGCTGGACAAGATGCCTGGATCAGCCAGCTACTAACTACCAAACGGGATAGATGGACCAAGAGGCCACGACTGATTCGGAACTTCTCCTGAACGGAAGTTCTTGATCAGTACCCTCTGCCCACCACACGGCTGCGCCTTGCCAGCTCACGGGTCCCAGACGGGCCACCTTTTCCCCCAGTCGGAGAGCCTTACTCTCTTCCAGGTTGATGAAGTCCTGCCTTTCCTCGCGGTCCCCCGTCTTGCGGTTCCGCGATCTCTCCATCACGTGGCCGCGGTCCCGGATGTGGTGGCCGATGGACATGCGCTCCAGCCCGCTCTCCGAGTCGCGGATCGTCTGGAGGGTCTCTCTGATCTGCGGGGACGGGAGAGGAAATCAACGTTCAAGACTCGCCTCCGCGCTCTCCGAATCGCCACATGATCTAAACCCCTTCTCTTTCCACCCAGCACGCTCTGGCCCCACCCCCGCCACCCTGCTCGCGGCGCTCTCTCACCCCTCCAGGGGCAGCCCTCATCTCGCTGGTCTGCTGGTACACCTTGGGCGCCCCGGATCCCGAGCTGGAGTAGGAGATGACTGTGGAGGAGGAATACATCTGGCTGCCCGACATTCGCTCCTGGAGGGAGAGAGAGAGAGAAAGCATTAATGCAAAAGGCTGGTCGGATTCAACTCTACGCCGAGAGAAAAGGGTTCCCGCAGAATTACAGCGTTCCCCACTCATTTTTTTACCAACAAAATGCCAAAACTTTCTTCTGCATAATTAACACCTCGCACATCCTGGGTCTTCATCTTTTTGGAGCCATTGCTTGTATTCATCCATCTGCTAACCAGGGGTCACTGAAAACACATTTACCCGGCCTTTGAACATGGGCGCTAGGCTAGCTTACGGCTCACTATAAAATTGCCCGCGAGAGGGTCTCGCATGACACTAGAAGGCGTCATGTCACCAACAGCAGTGCCACCGCCTCTCTTTAAGAGTTAGCTAACTTACGCACAAGGTTACATGACCCAGCCGGGATCATTTTGGATCAAATAAAAAAAAAAATCCATGACATTTCCCAAAACTTAACGGATATTTTAACAATTTCTCCAAACTTTTCCCAAGTCTGGAAAATGACATTTCATTTTCCATAACTTTTCCAGGATTTCCATGACCGTGGGAACCCTGCAGTTACCAAGAAATGGGAAGACCCCAAATTAACACCAGGCCAGCCCTAGCTTTTCGGGGGGGCCCCCCGCCAAGGAAAGATTTCGGAAAGGGGTCCCCTCCAGATCACGGTTTGTGCATCGGCTCCCACAACAACCTTATTTTAGAGCAATAAAAAAATGATATAAAGCAGGAAACGCTTACTAACCAGCTTAAAACGCAAAACTCAAACATTTGTATTAAAATTATATATTTTCACACTAAAAGCGATAAAGGGAGCATTAACAATAACAAGCAGGTTATTAGTTACTTCCAAATTAAATCTTAAAGAGTACTGCACTGAAACCTTTGTAGGAAAGAACTGCAGAAATATCCAATTTTAAAAAGTAAGAAAAAAAATCAGGTGTCATCAATAACAAGGCCGAGCAGATGGGAGTTTCAGAAAAAATGTTCTTTAAATCAATTTGCCTGCATTTTCAACCTGTTTTAACCCACTTGAGCTCTGAAAAGCTCCTCTGCTCCTGCTGCAGTCAGTGGGAGAGCAAAGGGCTAAGGGTTGAGTTCACAGTGCCCCCCCCATTTAATGAAATACAAGAGAAACCACAAGGAACACGGTGCATTTTAATGCCAAATACGTAGAACCTGCTGAACAGTTTTTCACACTGTTCATCTGTTTTCATGATCGGTGGCTAAGGATCTGCGCCTGTGGCTGGAAGGTTGCTGGTTTGTATCCAGCGGCCGGCAGAGGAATCCTACTCCGCTGGAGCCCTGAGCAAGGCCCTGAACCCCAGCTGCTCCAGGGGTGCCGTATAAATGGCTGCCCTGCGCTCTGACCCCCAGCTTCTCTCCCTGTCTGTGTCTCTCATGGAGAGCAAGCTGGGGTCTGTGAAAAGACAAATTCCTAATGCAAGAAACTGTATATGGCCAAGAAAATGATCTTATATTTTGTTTGGCAGCGCCCATCTTCAGCCAGATGACTTTTAGCCAAGTGGCATGTGTACAATTGCGGGGAATGTGAATCTGTTCATGTCTAGTACAAACACTTCAAATAGCCTAAATACCTGGCTTGAAAATATATCTACCGTTCACTAGTTACGTGGGTCTGACAGACTTAAAACCAAATGAAATACAAATTACGACATTATAAGATCACTTTATTGGCCATGTACAATTTCTTGCATTAGGAATTTGTCTTTTCGCAGACCCCAGCTTGCTCTCCATGAGACACACAGACAGGGAGAGAAGCTTGGGGTCAGAGCGCAGGGTCAGTCATTTATACGGCACCCCTGGAGCAGCTGGGGTTCAGGGCCTTGCCCAGGGGCCCAACGGAGTGGGATTCCTCTGCCGGCCTCGGGATTTGAACCGGCAACCTTCCAGCCACAGGCGCAGATCCTGAGCCATAGAGCCACCACTCCCCAGACTTATGCACTATTACAATGACTTGATTAGCATACTTCCGTTTTAAAATCCAATATCTTCTCTTTTCTGTGCTCCAGAAACATTACATCCTTGATTATGATTGGTCATTATTTTGACTGGGCTCCCATTAGGATGACCCACAGTAACAGCAGAAAGAGGCATTTGTTTCTCACATTCGAATATGCCAGTTACAAATGTTGCGTTGCACACTGAGGGGGTACCCTGGTGGCCTCGGGGCCCTAGGCCAGTAGCCAAGTTCACTAATGGCCAGGGCCAAACCTGCAGGAACACTACTGCCCCCCCCAGACTAGAAAGAGTCATTACACTCGCCACCTGGGGGCGATACTGAGTTTTTACAAAAACAAAAGCTACAATCCTAGCCATTACCTCCAGGTGGCGACAGAAGAATTTAAGGCCCATTTCTTCCCTAAATCCGTTGCACCATTTTATACCTTCAGTAGTCTCAAACCCCAGCCCCTTGGGTGCACAAATACACAAGCAATAATTGAACATAGCAGAACACATACACACATCTACCAGAGTTACACAATGCATTTTTGCCTGTAGCTCTGCAATATAAAAGGACACCTCTTTAGACCATAGATCTTAGCCAGCAGCTATATCACATGCAACTCAACTGGCAGCCCCACTGGAGCTCAGCAGTGTGAGTCTGGCCAGTACCTGGATGGGAGACCTCCTGGGAAAAACTAAGGTCACTGCTGGAAGAGGTGTAAGTGGGACCAGTAGGGGGCACTCACCCTGTGGTCTGTGTGGGTCCTAATGCCCCAGTATAGTGACGGAGACACTTTCAGATGAGACATAAAACCGAGATCATGACTCTGTGGTCATTAAAAATCCTAGGGCATTTCTCAAAAAAAGAGTAGGCGTGTGAACCCTGGCCAAATTTCCCCCTGGCCTTTACCAATCATGGCCTCCTAATAATCCCCATCTATGAACCGGCTTCATCCCTCTGTTCTCCGCCCCACTGAGAGCTGGTGTGTGGTGCGAGTACTGGCACATCATCCAGGTGGGGCTGCACACTGGTGGTGATGGAGGGGATCCCCCATTACCTGTGAAGCACTTTGAGTGGAGTGTCCAGAAAAGCACTAAAGAAGTGTAAGGAATTATAGAGAAAGGGAAAGAGAAACCTACTTAGACAAGGAACACAAACATCACATCATCAATAGCTGTGTCTAAGCCAAAAATGTGGTGACAAGACTATTATTTAAAATGCACTCCCTGCTCATTTTGAAATTGACCCAGCACTTCAGCCCTATAGCCTATTCTACACTAGAAGCTTTTTTTGACACATCCATCTGTGCCCATTATGGTCAATGCTGAAATGTATTCTGGAAGAGAGAGTAGCAAAAGTCAAGGTGTCCTGCTCCCCTCTAAAAAACAAAAACTGCGAACTTTCATTTAAAACCCCACGGACGATCACTTGATGAGACCGTAGACCACAGGTGATGACCCATGGTCTCGGACCATGATCATTTTGAGTTCAATCTTTTCAAAGAGGATCATCATCACTGTGGCTGAGGGGGGGGGAGAAGTACAAAGAGCTACGCACTCTCGCAATTCTCCATACAAGGACATCATAAAACACACATGGTCAGGAATGACACTTCCTCTCAGTTCCTCTTTATACCAAGGAACAGTATGCACCATTTAAAAAGTAAATAAGAGGCTAATCTCCTTTGGTTTCACTAGGGTAATGCTCATCAAATGCCTAAAAATTTACAAATTGGTAACTTGGCAGAGCATACCATGAGGTAATGGCTGCAACTTTGAAACCAGCTTTAGAGAACTACATTTCCCAACGTGTACTACAATTCCCATGATCCTTCACTGGCATTGTCCACCATAGCACTCACTAAAAGCAGACCTGTAACGCACCAATGCAGACATGAATTTCAGAGAGAAGCTGAATTTTCTCACCATATTCTCCATCATGCCACTCATCATCCCAAACATATCCATGAAGCCACCTCCTGCTCCCTGAGTGGGAAAGGGAGAAGATAAATTATTATTCTAGTCAAAGATAAACATTAACACTTAAAAAAAAAAAAAAAACATGATACCAAAACCCCAAAAAACCCAACACTTACCATTCCCATCATGCCAAAGGGGGAGAGAGCACCTGCAGCCTGAGACAAGAAAAAAAAATACAATGACTGACTGGACACTCCAGTACATGAACACTGCACTGAGAGAGAGGGGTTCATACAGACACACTGACTGGACACTCCAGTACATGAACACTGCACTGAGAGAGAGGGGTTAATACAGACACACTGACTGGACACTCCAGTACATGAACACTGCACTGAGAGAGAGAGAGAGGGGGGTTAATACAGACACACTGACTGGACACTCCAGTACATGAACACTGCACTGAGAGAGAGGGGTTCATACAGACACACTGACTGGACACTCCAGTACATTAACACTGCACCGAGATAGGGGACAGCACCTGTATTTGCGGAGTCCTGCTGGGCTGTATTTGAGGGCTCAGAGGAAATGGGTCAAATCCAAACGACCCAAACAGACTCCGCATGTGCTGCCGGTGAGCTGTGAAAGGATCCCTAGAGGAATTTAAACAAAAAAAAAATGAAATGGGTCAAACAAGCCGAGATGACAAAATGCATCCTAAATGGAACATTCGAGACAGTCCATCACAGAACCACCGGGTGCCTTCGACATGCTACACATGCTATTTCTGCCGTTTCTCCGGCAGATCTACTCAGGATGACTGTTCTTCAAGCAAGTGAGCTCTGCTAGAGCAGGACATACCGTTTACAGCTCCTGCCTACAACCTCTGCCAGGCTTACTCCTCAAAGCATTTGGGAGCAGTGACTTCCAGACTGTTCAGGCTCGAGCAGAAGCCACCCTGGTCACCTTCCTGAGGCCTCAGGCCCTTCATGAGCCATAATGGCACACGACAAAGTCAACATTGGGTACGCTCTCCCAGTGCGCTAACATATCCCCCCCCCCCAGTGTTGACACACAGACCCACTGAATCTCTGGGAGGCAACACCACTCCTGCTGTACAGATGCAGCCCTGCTGGCTCAGGCTGCACAGGTGCGGTCGTCTCTGAACTCAGGTCAGCCACACGCAAGACCTCCACCTTTTCTTCAAGCGGTGCCGCTGTAGTCTCACCACTACAGTGACTCGCATTGTCATTCCGTCAATCTCTTTCACCTTCATTTTTGCCTTAATTGGAAAATCACTGAAGAAAGATACAAGATGTGAAAAGGGGGTGAACCGATTTCTTTCCGCACAAAGACCTCTTGTAACACAAGACATCCCATGCTTAGGCGCCCTTGAGTTATGGCAGGGATGGGAGTTAATCGAGATGAAATTCCAAGTGCAAGATAAAGACCCCCTAACTAAGGAAAGATAAAACGTCTTGAAAAGGTCTTGGGAATGTCCAAACACAGGTGCCCAGCCCCATTACCATGGTAACAATTGCGTCCGAAGCAGCTGAAATTTGCTATATAAACTGGACATTTTGTACATATATTTTAAACTATACTTTGGTTTTATTGTTCCTTGGATGCAATAAACTCAGTTACTTAAACGTCATCACGGGTTCCAGAACTTATTTGTCTGTTACTACATCACCAACACTAAACACATGTTTTTCCCCCATCATACAGGACTCGATGATATTTTATACTATGGTACAGTACTCACTATTCAAAATCTGAATAACCTTAATTGGCTAATGAGGAAGAAGGAGATGCACGCTTAACACTTCAAGCCACTCTTTAATGTCTGTAGGGAATCTGGCCTGAAAAGATTGAGCTCACAGGAGCACAAATCCATCTCTAGATGTACAAAGAAAGAGAAAAATTGATAGAGAAATGCAAAACTGCATCATATTCCCAAGTCAGTAATTTAAAAAAAGCTATAGAGTAAAATAGTACAGCCTTGTAAAATAAAAGCCCTGGGATGCTTCAGAGAGTCTGGTTATAATTCAAGCTAATTAATCTTAAAGTCCCTACATCTCAACAAAGCCTAGAGCCAATCACACTGTCATCAGCGTTACTGAATGAACAATGATAACTCCAATAAAAACTGATCAATCTCAAAAGGCAGACAGCGTTCATTCTGGCACAGGGCAAAATAGTACAGCCTGGAAAGCCTCAGACTGCTCTATTAATGTCAATGCAAGTCAGATTATGGTATAAATTCATAACAAATCCAACACACTGTAAAGTCAGGCCAGTACAGCCTGCAGTCACAGATGTCAGTGCAAGCGAGGTGCCCAGTTATGATTTGAGATGACTAACCAAACTCAGTAAATCACACTTCAGGCTCTGTCAATGCGAGTCTGGTAATCTCAGGTGATAACTAAATTGGGCTCACGGTATCATCAGTCCAGCACAGCATCGAGTGAACAAGTGTACTCTCAGTGTCAACAGGCATAAGGGTATGAATTCAGGTAACTAATCAAACTTAGTGAAGACAGTCCAGTCAGTCACGTCCATGTCAATGAAAGTCACTTAACTGATCAAGTCCAGTCATCGGGGCTCAGCGTTTGTCTGATAACGTTATTAACCACCCACTGTTGTATTAGAAACATAGTGATCCAAACGTGCAATTGACTTGAACAACGATGGAATTATACGTCTAAAAGTAGAACCAACTACAGCGGGCGGAGGTCAGTAAAGAAAAAAAAACACGTCTTTTTAGGTCCATACCTATAGGCATGGCATGGTTAAAATTTAAAAACCGCTGTGTAGACGAGAACCATTCGATACAACAGGCCAGCAGCCACAGAACAGAAACGAAACAAACCGGCTTTGATCAAGTCCGCTGGAAAAAAAAAAAAGAAGACCAACAACGAACGATTTCATAACAGGAGCAACTACGGTTATACAACCAGAATACGACAGTTGACATATACTCACATCACAAAAGGGTTTTCGTCCACATCGCTCAAATACCGGAACATCTTTTTGTGTCGTGTCGAGCGCTGTGAAGATAAATTACACTGGGGTCTCCCACCAGGGATAAGCCTGCAAGCCCGTTTCTATACCGTATTTATATAAAAAAAAATGGTAGCTCAATGGACGCTATCTAAGTCGATACATACGGCTGTTTTGAATCACAAACCGAAATATTTCGCTGTTTTGCACAAAGGAACCGATTCCGAAACCCCTCTTTGTGCTTTAACTGCCGGTTGCATGCACTGAACGCTTCTGTTAGATACGGATATCTGTGTGTATATATATATAATCCTGATGGGAAGTGGCTTTAAATTTTTCGTCGCGTCTGGTGAAAATCCCACAAGCAAAACAACATTCTCGTCGGCGGAAGTGGACTTCACAAAAGAAATCTTCCTCCGTCTCCGGGAACGAGCTACACTACACCTTATTGCACCTGCTCCCCTGGCGATTCGCACGGTCAGCCTTCCCTAAAACGACACCTCCAGTCCCCCTGTTATTGAAAACGACGCCCGGCGTCCCAAGCAAGTCTGTCCCCCCCCCTAAAAAACGGGGATTTAAACCCGACACAACACAAACCGAGGACCTGTTTCGCTAACCCGAAAATACCGGACGTGACGTCTGGCTGACCGGGTTGACAAAAACTGACTACAGCAATGCCGGAGGGAGGAAGGGGGGGTTAAATACACTGGGGTGGAGCGCATCATTTTTTGGGGTTTTGCTTGCCTCTTGCTGCTCCTGGCCGCACTCGAGAGGTCTGCGGGAGGGTATATGTGTCGATGTCTGGGGGTGGGGGGGGAGTTTTGTCTGGGAGAATCGTTTTCTTTAATTACTAAATTGATGGCAGCTCCAGGCCTCAACTCAGCTGGGCCGAATGAAAGGGGGGCGTCTGACGTCACTGCGGCGCACCAATAGTCGCGATCAATATGGTCACAGCTGCTCAAGAAAACTTCGGAGACCGACCGTTTTGCATTCTTTGCAGCTAGCTTTTTGGTTTGTTTGGGTTTTTTTTTTCAGGACCCTATTAATTAGCTTTATAAAGCTGTAAGAGAACCGTCACTAAACCAAATGTTAATGTTCTCCCGGAGGTTACGTCGGTTTTCCTTTCGGTCTGTGAAATTAGCAGGTCACGTCAGGAATGATTGTACCTTGGGGATTTGTTGAATGTCTAAATGATTTCTTTTTGCTCGTTTGTCAATTTCTATTGAGTGGGGGCGTTGTAATTGATCTTTATATATATATATAATATTGCACTGTAGTGTTTCCTGGCGTGAAGGGCGCAACGTGACAGTAATCCGGTGTTGTGTTGTTGATTGCACGTCACGCACGCACGCACGCACGTCTTTGAAATGTTGATGGAGAACGATAACTGGAATACACCCAAAAAGGCTTTGTCTAAGCAGATCCAGAGCTGGGGTTCCCAAATCTAGGGACCCTAGGATCTGGGGGCCACCACACACCTGCTGGGTTTTCTTTCAGGAGCACTCCGTTAAATAATTGACCTTTTAATACACCTGATACTAAATTTAAATTTAATTTGAACCCCTTGCTTCCAGCTCCTACACGTCTAGGGGGGTTGCCTTTTAACTGGAGGGTTTCTTAAGTCACACAAAAGTTGGAGATCTTAAGCATACATGTAAAAATCTTGCAAAGGTTCCAACCAAATGATGTGTTGCGTGTCTTTGGACTGTGGGAGGAAACCCACCAAGTCCCCTGGAATCGAACCCAGGGCCCTAGTCGTATGAGGCAGCAGTTCTAACCCCTACAACACAGTGCCACCCCAGGTTGAGAGCTTTTGGTTTTAGAAAGATGAAACATTTAGGACTTAACAGTCTGTGCAGGAACTAAGTTTAGAGCAGTATGCTAACCTGTGACTGACACAAAGCTGGAATCTGCTCTGACTGCATAGCCACCTAGACCCCCACTAGTCATAGTGTAGACTCTTAACTTCCATTTCTCTGTCCTGAACTACCTCTTCTATTTCAGCTTCTTGTTTCAGATCCCAAAAGCAGTCCCTTCGAGTGACTAGGTTTATATCAAGTGAGCTCAGAGTTTCCACTGATCAGGATAAAAATCATTCAATTTCCTACTGTATAATGAATCGTGAAAGTTTTCGAGGACTTGTGCCCAACTCATTCTGATGAAGGATTATTTCTGTAACTGAACTGAGATGTAGTTGGGTTTTTTTACAACTCACTGATACTGATGTTCCATGTCGTTTAAATCAAACAGCTATACATCTAACTGGATTGCGGCCGCCAGCCCCAACTGTGTGGAAAATATGCACTATACATGGGTTAAAGTAGCCATGAACCGAATGGTTAATCAAATGCAAGCCTTGTTTCTGGCTAATTCTTTGTGCTCTGCTTCCTTCTTGCCCCGCTATAAATGAGCTGTGTAAATTTATAAATCACATTCAAACTTGAAAGGAATAAAGTCTAGTGGCTGAATTAAAGAACAACCACCATCTGAATAGCGGCAGAACTTGTTAGCACTTTTGACATAACAAAACCAATCATAGTATTAGTCTTGGTAGCAGATCCAGCTCCGTAATGAGATGAATACCTTCCGTTCAGATTTATATTCATCAAACCCAGACCTGCCAGTTAAATGGTTGCCATTGGTCTGCCGCTGAAGTGGACGAAAAGGAATGTTTGGCTTTTGCCAAGCTGAAAGTATCGATCAGTTACCTAAGCGAGTGAATACGACCTTGCCAGTTACCTGTAAGAAGTGAAAAATATGTGGGTATGTTTTTTAGTCTTTTTTTCATTATTTTGCACTTGTCCCTCTTTTACACTTCCTGTTCATCTTATGTTCAGTCTTTACCTAATGTACCAAGACCTCTTGAAAGGTTCCTACCAATACATCAGCTGTTTGTTAGGGTTTAAAGTGGAAAGGGACACAGTACAAATGCCAAGGAGCATTTCTTAAATTGGGGAGTCAGGGTGAGATGTGAGGGTGATCCCATCAATCAACTGCATTGATCGTCATCTGCCGACGAGCATCATGTTAATAATTGGAAATGATCATTCGTTCAGTAATGTTAAATTACTCCAGGCAGCTCGCTTCTTTATTTGGACAGTAAGGTTGTGTCACAATGGAGTAATTTAATAGCAATGCGTATCAAGTTAGCAGCGTTTCCGCTCAGTTCCTCTAACTAGTGCCAAGTTCTCTGCTGCGTCAAATCCGTGCCTGTCCGAACTGGCCATTTTAACGCCGCCTCTCCAAAAGTACCCAATTTCTGTGTTTCAGAATCAAGATTATTATTTTTTTATTTGCCATACAACAAGCATATTGGAATGCTTACTCGTTCAGTGGGACCCAGTAACAGGAGAGAGAGAGAAAAAAATAGGCACAAATGACAAACAGACATTGACAATAAATTCAGACAACAGACGTTATAATACAGCCAAGACAGAACATAGCACAAACAGTGCAGTTCCTTAAAGTGCAGGTGCTAATATGTGTGGCTGCTAATTTGAGCTGTTTATGATGCGGACTGCTTGGGGGAAGAAACTGTTTTTGAATCTAGTTGTCAGTGTTCTGATATTGCGATACCTCCTACCGGAACCCAGGGGTGAAAACAGATCGTGGCCAGGGTGAATTGGGTCCCGGAGTATAGTTCGAGCCCGGTTGTGGCACTGGTCGAGATATATCCGGTTGATGGAGGGTAGCTCAGTCCCAGTGATTTTCTGCGCGGACCTTACAACCCTCTGTGTGGCTTTTCTGTCCTGTACTGTGGCTCGACCATACCACAACGTAATACCTCCGGTCAGGAGACTCTCAATCGTATTACGGTACAAAATCGGTGAGTGTTGTCTTGCTCAGCCCCCACTTCCTTAAACAATCAAGCATCCTTATGGGGAGTTACCTTACTAAGCAATAACGCTTTTAGTATGGAAAAGGTTAAAAACCAGTCGGAGGAGAATTACTGGTACGGCTGTGTGCGTGAGGGTGGCTCTCGGTATTTAGGGGAGACCCGAGCGCCTCCACAGGCACACACGCACGGGTAGGGGCGGGGCGAGGCCGGGGAGTGCGGAGCGCGGAGCGCGGAGCTCGGAGCGATCGCCATGGGAACGCCCTCTCGTGGCGCGTCGACTTCGAGAACCCGGATGTGACCAACGCCTAATATTGGAGCAGGAAAGCGGGTGAGTTTGGGGGGACATTTTTGATGTATTTATCTATATATTAAAAAAAAAAAAAAGAACAACAAACTTTCATCTAAGGAGATATGAAGAGCTGCATTTGACAAGCCGCGTTCACCTGGGTAGAAAGTCACCGGTCTTAATTTCGGCCGCGATTGTTATATTCGCCAGTGCTGGGATACCTTTCAGTTGCAGGACTGGTTGGTATCGAAAGGCTGCTAAAAGTTTGACGTTCAGTGATTCAGCGCTCGATGATGTCGTTCGAGTTTATAACGTGCACAGTTAGCATTGGGTTTGAGCGTGCAACGACTGTAGGGTAACCGCGGCGCCTGCATCGTCTAATTCTGAACCAAACCTGTGATAATGGCATCTCAGCTCGGCTAACACGTTAACACGGGCTGTTAACTCGGTTCGGACTCTGATCCATCTTAAAAACTCAACCGAGATTTTAACTGCAGTGAGTAGGACGTTTTGCTTGACGGTACTGGTGTTTTTAGCAGTAACTCCACTTTCACTACTGTTGTCGCTGGAGGTCTGAAGTTAGGGGAAGTGCTGGTACATCTCGACCTGGGAGTGGGCCGAGTTGAAATGTCTCTTTCTCCACTTGTGGTGGTGGTTTTTCTTTTTTAGTATTGACTCTTATTCTTGAGACATTTCTTGCTCCGTATTTCCGCACTGCCGGCGCATTGGGCCGGGCCGGGGCGCGCGCGCGCGCGCCTGCGCGCTCCCCCTCCTCGCGGAAGTGGTCACTCGAGAAGTTGGGTTGTGACGGCAACCGGCAGGGGCGCGAGCGCGACCTCGGCTTGGTTCCGCCCGCAGGGCCAGAGAGCAGCCGGAACCGGCCTGCGGCGGCGACCGCGACCCCAGCGGCTCTGTGAGGGGCCAGGCCGGGCTGGTCCTACCGGCGGTGCAGTCACTAGCCTCCATAGTGACGGGGACCCCGCGCTACGGGTTCCTGCCTGCGCGGCAGAGGACATGAGAAGGCTTACAAACAGGACACTATCCGACCTGTCTAGCCCGTTTTGTCCTTGGTAACGACTGGATATGAGCCTTTCGCCCAGTCCAGACTTGAAGCGGAGCCAGGATATTGGCTTCCGCAGCTTGGCTCTGTTCCCTGCTCCCGCATCCCTTGTGTGTGGAAAGAAAGCGCCTCCCCTCCCCCTGTTCCCTCTTTTAAATGCATTTCCACGGAGTTTCCCCTTTCACTTCGGCATTTTGAACAAGTCCGCTTTGACGACATCGTCGATTCCCCGTGAAGATACTCCATAATTAAGCCGTGCACGCACTCATTTTAGACTTTATTTTGCACATTTAGAATAATTTGGCTAGAGGTGATGGTGATGTAGCGTCTGTCTGAGCTCAGCCTATGACCCAGCCCGTAGGACTGCCCCCGCTGGTGGACGTGCAGGTTGATTGCACCGAGCCTCGGAGGTGTCCAGATTATAGATTTGGCAGGTCTATTGAGGTTGATCGGGCTCTGATGGCAACAGGACGTCATTCTGCCCTCCCAGGCCGGTTCCTGCTGGAGACGATCAGCTCAGTTCCAACAGGACGGCTGGAGGGTTTTTGTCGTAGTGTGTGGCTGTCTATGGGTGAGGAGGTGTGAGGCTAAAGCACGGTGCTCTTCTTGCCCAGAACTGGTGTATAAAATTGCCAATTTGAAGCGTGCCGAAAGTGATTGGGCCATCCTGTGCTGGAGAAAAACGCGATCCGGTTATTTTCCGCTTATATTTATCTTAATAAAACTGCCATTGTCGCGGCTCACCGACGTCTGGAAACAAACGCAGTACCCGATGGCTTGATTTTTTTTTTCGATGACCCCTCTCGATTTGCGTTTTAAAAGTCCTCTCCTGCTTTTGAAGTGGCGTGGTGGCAGTGATTATCCTCCTGGGACAGCCTGGTTCTTGTGGAGCCGTGTCGGTTTCTGTTTTCCGTGGTTGAGCCCCGATAATAAGTCTGGCTGGTCCAGTGTGGGTGATCAGCTCAGCCCAGTCCATCACTGGAGTACAGCTCTCCTCTCTCGCGGACATTTTGCTTGGTAGTGGTTAACGAACTGATCCCAGGGTCTCATCCAGAGTATCGGCTTCAACAACATGGCTGGGTAGCTTGTTCCACACCCCCACCACCCTTTGTGTAAAGTAGTGCCTCCTGTCTTGGATTGGAATGCTCTTCTATTTAGTTGCGCAGCTTTCCAGTCGGGAGTTCTAAAGAGCCATGTGCCGGATCAGAACTGTCCGGTCCTGGTTCAGGAGAGCTGATGTGTCTGCTGTTTTTCTAAGGTTCTTTATAAAGTAGCAACACCTGAAGAGCTGGGGGGGAAAAAAAAGATTTAAAAAAATTGGTCAGATTGAGCCAATAGTTTAGCCTGATAAGTAGTTAGTAGCTAATTGATTCAAAGATCTCATCCCAGTTTTTCTTGAAAGAAATCAACAAAATGGCTGGGCAGCATGTTCCATACTCCTGCATCCTTTTGTGTAAAGAAGTGCCTCCCGTTCTTAGTTTCATATGCACTTTTATGTTTTACCCACCAAGTTTGACATCTCTGATTCTTTTTAAGATTCATCCGTTCAGATGACGGCTCCAGTACTACTCGGGAGAGAGTGGTGCATGTAGATATACTTCCCCATGGCTCCTTTACCTGCAGAGCCATTTGCTGTTTGGTGTCTTTACCTTCACAGTGCTTGACCAGAGACATACTGCCTATTGGAAGAGAGCTCACCAAAGTTGTTACTAGCCTGAAAGGTCACAGGAATCATAATTTTGCTAGTAAGTTGTATCACCCTGCAACTCACAACTGGCAACCCACTGGAGCTCAGCAGGTATGAGCCTGGTCAGTACCTGGATGGGAGACCTCCTGGGAAAAACTAAGGTTGCTGCTGGAAGAGGTGTTAGTGGGACCAGTACGGGGTGCTCACCCTGCGGTCTGTGTGGCTCCTAATGCCCCAGTACAGTGATGGGGACACTATACTGTAAAAAGGCGCCGTCCTTCAGATGAGACATAAAACTGAGGTTTTGACTCCTTGTGGTCATTAAAAATCCCAGGGTGTTTCTCCAAAAGAGTAGGGGTGTTACCCTGGTGTCCTGGCCATATTTTCAATTGGTCTTTACCAGTCATGGCCTCCTAATAATCCTCATCTCTGAAGTGGCTTCATCACTCTGCTCTCCTCCCCACTGAGAGCTGGTGTGTGGGGAGAGTACTGGAGCATCACCCAGGTGGGGCTGCACACTGGTACCTGACCTGTAAAGTGCTTTGAGTGGAGTGTCCAACAAAGCTCTGTGTAAGTGTGAGGATATTAGTAAGAGCAGAGAGCACTGTATGAGTTGCCCACAGTCTTACCCCCATAGTGCACTTCCTATTCTTTGCCACTTGGGGGATCCACCTTGGCTTACACTGGGGATGTCCAGGTTATAAAGTTCAGTCATCTTTCCAGCACGGAAGTGCAGCCCCCATCTGAGTGACACGCAGAATCATCAGATCACATGAACCTGCCCTCTGCCTGGTTACCATATTACTGTGCCTTTAAAGGCTCATTCATTTTAGATGACTGACTGCTTCTCCTTTTTAAAGAAGTTAATGTGGGCCGTGTGTCCATGTTATTAGTTAGCAGAATGCACTGTGGTCACACTTTACATAGCGTCTAAAAATAAACCTTTTCTTTTAAATATTAATTTTTTCCTTTCTGTTTCTCTCAGGCCATAACAGTGTTCAACGAGGACATCATTCCAGACTGCATAGTCCCCAATCCTGTGTCCAAATTTCACTGCTGCTGCTGAGTCTCTGTAGTGCCACATAGTGTACCGAAGACTGAAGTGCACTCAGGGCAAGAGAGAATAGTTAAGGATTTACGTTTTATTTATTTGTGGGGAAAAAAAGACGTAGCGTCAAGACTTTGTATAGCGGGTATGTATCGCGCTGTTGTTTATCATGTTGACTTGATTTACTTTTCTGCGATTGCTTTTTTTGCTTTATCTTCTTTAATTTGTTACTGACCTTCCTAGTTCCCTTTTAAGACCAGTGATCAGTACAGAAAGTTGCACCGGATTCTCTTGTAAAAACGTTGTGAACAGGATTTGAAGGGAAACTGCACTGCTATTTTTACATTTTGGGGTAAGAAGAAGCAGCGTTGAAAAGTGCATTTCAAACCACAATTATATTAAAATGTATACAGTCATTTGTAACAATTTCCAGGTCTGCGCAGCGCCATGTTCTGTGATTCGCAATGAGACAATACGTCCAGTGATGTGTTGCGACCCTATGACATTGTAAACAAGCAGACTTGTGGATACATCTCTTTTAACCCAATAGAAATATTGCCCTTGATTTTGAGACGGTTTTGCCGCCAGATGCTACTTGTTAACTCTGCGTGCAGATCACGTTGGAAGGTTTCTCCAGTGAAATGTCTGCTGCCCAACCTGTACCTATTCGCTCGTCCATCACAGTACATCAGTCATTACAGGGACTAGTGAGCAGGAAGGGCTGCTTCACGTCACACTTCTTGCAAACTCTCGCTCTCGCCCTTAGCGAGACCAGAGGCTTGCGACAACAACGGTGACTTGCAGTACTTTCACAAGGTTCACGATTTGGCGCTTAATTCGCAATTTGTCAAATGTTTCTATAACGTCAGTGAATTATTTGGTTATTTAATAACTGGTCTGAGAACCTGGGAGTGCAGTTCCCCTTTAAGAGAGATCTTACCAGATCCCTGTATAAAAATCCTGTGAGCAGTCCTTACTGAGACTGCAGCACTAGTTTCCATTTCATTCCGTGTCTCACTCATCTCTCTGGTGTGCTGTATTTCAGTAACCCCTCCCCTTGCCACTTCCCTTTAGGAATGCAGACGATAAAGTGTGTCGTCGTCGGTGATGGGGCCGTGGGGAAGACCTGCCTGTTGATCTCCTACACCACAAACAAATTCCCTTCGGAGTATGTTCCTACGGTGAGAGAGCACCCCCTGCTGGGCTGGGGAAAACACTGCAGTGCTGTGACAGGACCACACATCAGACAGACCGGAAGAGAGAAAGTGATAGTACCGCACAGCGCACACGGGAGAGGGGAGAGGCAACTGGATACCTTGTATCTCAGACAGCTGTCTGCATCTGGACATGGAGAAATAAATACATGAGCATACAGAGTTGCTGAAAGACATATGCAAAGAAATATGTGCAGGCTAACTCATTTTGTTAGATGGGACTTTCCGCACAGCAGAAAAACAGCCTTTCCATTCTTTTGCTAGTATCAGCAGACTCTGCTAGCCTCCCAGAAAGTCATGAGTTTTGAACGTGTTCGTCAGCTCACTCCAAAGTTAACACTTGCTGTTCACTTCTGTGCAAGACGTGGCATGGGGCAGTCAGAGTCAGATCTGTTACTGTATAGCAGATCCGGAGTCAGTAGTATAGACACACAAGCACTGTAAATACCCCACTCGCAGTTCAGTAGTTGTTCACTGACTGCTCTTGAACAGCTTTCCTGTGCTGTGCTGTCCAGTTGGTCAGTCAGAGTTAATGTGCAGTAGTGTCTAGTCAGTGTGAATGGGCAATGGTGTCCAGGCGGTTAGTGTCTTTGTATTAATCTCCACGCTCTCTCTCCCAGGTGTTTGACAACTATGCAGTAACAGTGATGATCGGTGGAGAGCCATACACACTGGGGCTGTTTGACACTGCAGGTAAGACCACAGGCTGTCTGAGACTCTACGTCTGTGTCACTGCTACTGACTGCGTTAGTGTGTTTGCTTGTCTGGTTTTGTGGGGGGTTTCTGGTCAGCTGTTTCTGACTGTCTGCAAGTATCAGTGCTTTGATTGCCTGTGTTTCATTTCGGAATCTGAATTTGTCCTCTGGAATGTGTGCAGGATGCAGCTGACAGTGCGCTGTCCTCTTTCTCCCTCTCGCAGGTCAGGAGGACTACGACAGACTCCGTCCCCTCAGTTACCCCCAGACTGACGTCTTCCTAGTGTGTTTCTCCGTCGTCTCGCCCTCTTCCTTCGAGAATGTCCGGGAGAAGGTGAGCCCTCCTCCTCTCTCCCCCCATCCTTGTCTCGCTGGCGGCCAGTTTTCCCTGCTCCTTATCCTGATAACTTTTTCCCACTTCCCCTTAAAAGACAGTCAGGAGTCCGTCTCGGAAGTTAAAAAGGAGTTTTGATTTCATGCGCATGGGAGTGAGACACACAGAGATGCTCGGTGTATTTTTCTCAAAGTCATTAAACTAGAACAGTCCTTGAATATTTTTCTGTCATCTATCATGCTTCCCTGTGCTGCTCAGATAGACTGTTCCTAATTCCCTATTTGCTGAGGATAACTTCTTTTAACACAATTGGTTGCTAGGGTCTGCAGCACGCATTCTTATATAACAGTATAGGATTACATAGTAGCCCTTGTGTTCCGCATTCTTCCCATCCAGTTCAAACCAGTTCTAAATGTCCACCTTATAATAAAATATTGCAGCTTCGGCAGGAAAAGTGTGTACAAAGTTCACGGAGACCCTCTTAACACTTCTGTTTGCACTGATCTTCCCCAGCGGTTTCTGTCTTGGTGGGGCTCGCTGTCCCTCATCAGTCGCTCTGCCTCCCTGCACGCTCTGCTAATGAGCTTTTCAGTTCCGTGTGCCTGTTTGCCCTTTGACCTTTTGGAAGCCCGTTTTTTTTTTCCCAGCACAAGGAGAGATTTTGCTCGACCTTGATCTCCTCCTGCCCTGGTTGGGCGTTTAGTGGAATAAGACGTTATCAGTCCATCATCCATCTTATCCTCTGGGGTGCTCAGGGGTCAAAGGGTAGCTTTGAGTAAAGACATTTTTTGGGGGCTCTTTACTGTGTCTGGGAGGATGTCAGCCGCAGAGATACATTGGGAGGTGGTTTGCAGAGCTCGGCATCAGGTTCGTCAGCGTTTTAATGTCCCACACAACTTCAGGAAAGTGCAGCGGAGTTACGAAGAATTCTAAGACAAGGGGGTTGAGTGAGTGTGTAAGAAGTGTGGAGCCTATAGTTTGATTTTCAGGTTATTATTAAAACACAATTTGCAAGTGTATAGTTCTTGTTTTTACATCTGTGATCCAATTTAAAAGGCAGAAACCCCTCGCCTCTGCTTTGCCAACTTGATTCAGTTAATGTCGTTGCCCTCAGGGGACGGATTTAGCCTCGCAGCTGACTGTCGGTCTCTATCCCCCCCACAAGATCCACCCAGTACCCCAGCATCCTCGTGTTCAACGCGCTCTCCTATCCCTGGCCAAGATCGTAAGACAATCTAGAAACAGAGGCTGTTCAGCCTAATAAGCCCGTTTTGTAGGTAGTAGTTAATTGATTTAATCTAAGAAAAGATCTTTTTATTGGCCATATATAATTTCTTACATTAGGAATTTGTCTTTTCACAGACCCCAGCTTGCTCTCCATGAGACACACAGACAGGGAGAGAAGTTGGGGGTCAGAGCATAGGGTCAGCCATTTATACGGCGTTCTGGAGCAGCTGGGGTGAAGGGCCTTGCTCAGGGGCCTAACAGAGTAGGAATCCTCTGCCGGCCGCAGGATTTGAACTGGCAACCTTCCAGCCACAGGCGCAGATTCTTAGCCACAGTGCCACCACACCACCCTCTAGCTGTCAATTGAATGAAACTTAGGTATTGGGTTCAACATCATGTCTGGGTCACTTGATCCACGCTCCCACATCCCTTTACATCTCTTTGTATAAACAAGAGCCTTGTTTCCCCCTGTGCCCTCTGGTTGGTGTTTCATTGTTCCTAATTATTTCCCTACCCCCCCTTGTGCCCTATCCCCCTCGCTTTCAGTGGGTTCCAGAGATCTCTCACCACTGTCCCAGGACTCCCTTCCTGCTGGTGGGGACACAAGTTGACCTGAGGGACGACCCCAACACTGTGGACAAGCTGGCCAAGAACAAACAGCGCCCCCTATCACCGGAGAGCGGAGAGAAACTAGCCCGAGACCTAAGAGCTGTCAAATATGTGGAGTGTTCAGCCCTCACTCAGGTACTGTACCCATACAGGTGTAGTTGTGTAGAGGATTTTGTAGGGTGCTAAAGCGGCACTCTAATATTCCCGTCAGCGTTTATTGATTGGAAAGCAACTTACAGTCACATCCAGTCCAAATGCCAGCAGCCATATCACCCTGCAACTCTCAGCTGGCAGCCCCACTGAAGCTCAGCAGGTGTGAGCCTGGTCAGTACCTGGATGGGAGACTCCTGGGAAAAACTAAGGTTGCTGCTGGAAGAGGTGTTAGTAGGGCCAGCAGGGGGCGCTCATCCTGCGGTCCATGTGGGTCCTAATGCCCCAGTATAGTGACGGGGTCACAGGCGCTGTCCTTCGGATGAGACGTAAAACCGAGGTCCTGACTCTCTGTGATCATTAAAAATCCCAGGGTGCTTCTCGAAAAGAGTAGGGGTGTAACCCCGGCGTCCTGGCCACATTTCCTATTGGCCCTTACCAATCATGGCCTCCTAATAATCCCCCTCTATGAATTGGCTTCATTACTCTGCTCTCCTCCCCACTGAGAGCTGATGTGTGGTGAGCGTTCTGGCGCACTATGGCTGCCGTCGCATCATCCAGGTAGATGCTGCACATTGGTGATGGTGGAGGGGAGTCCCCATTACCTGTAAAGTGCTTTGAGTGGAGTGTCCAGAAAAGCGCTATATAAGTGTAAGCAATTATTATTATTATTATTATTATTATTATTATTAAATGCAAAGGGTGCCTATGACAGGATCACAACGTGCTTGGACATTGCTCAGGGCTGCGGAGTTTCAGAGCTGCTTGATGGACTGGAAGTCGGGAAATGAGGATCAGTCGTGGGCGTCTGGGTTCAGTTATATCCTAACAGAGGGTGGTGGGCAAGCTTTAAAAAAAGGATAATTTCCATAAAGATCTGATCTCTCAGTACCAAAGTGTTCCTCGCGGCGATGTAGATAATCTGAGATCAGATGCCTGACATTTTTATGTTCCCTAAATGGCAAATTTGGTTGAAGACTAGACACTTGTCATCCTTCGGCATGTAGGGACGTGCAGATCTTTGCGGCAGGCGTGTAGGTTCCGTCTTGACGTTGATACGGTTTTACTGGGGGTGACTGACTTGCCTTCCCTTCCGGTTGTTTTCCAGAGAGGCCTGAAGAACGTGTTTGACGAGGCTATCCTGGCTGCGCTGGAGCCCCCCGAGACCAAACCCAAGAAACGCTGCTCGCTTCTATAGAGGGTGTCAGGTTGGGAGTGGGGTGGGGGTTAAGTGTTGGGACAGAGAGGGAGGGCTCCGATGCGGAGAGGGAACGAAAAGGGTGGGAGGGTGCCGGGGATGGGGGGGTGGGGTGGGCTGATAGGTTAACAGACTGCTGTACCCGGGGGAATGTTGTGATTAATACAATACTAACAGACTCCCCATTGCTGCGGGGATATTTCTTGTTCGGCTGACGCACAGACACACGCACTGTCTGGCTGACGGGGGCGTGGGAGGAAATCCTCTGCTAGAGAGATGGGGGTTAACAAACTGCAAGCGCATCCATCAAGTGCCTTAGCGAAAGAGAAGGCGGCAGGGGAGCAGGATCAGTCCTTTTCCATGTCGGACCTGGAGCGCGCGCGCGCTCTCTCTCTCTCTCGCTCCTCGTCCCTCTTATCTTCATTGCCACCAGCGCGGCGACGTCCCTCGCTGCATCACCTTCTCCTTCTGCCGCCCCACCTTCTCACTCTCCCTCTTGCGACAGCGGGCCACCCTGCCTGGGCTCTCCCGAGCCGGTCTCCCTTCTTTGCCCCGGCCCTCTCCGCCCCGGCCCTCTCCCCGCCCTTCCCGGTCCCAGCCTGGATTCGGCTTTGGCAAAGCATTGACCCCCTACAGGCCAGAGCGCGCAGCACTGCGGCGGGCAGTAAATAGCGAAAAGATCACCCCCACGATTTTGCGTCTTGGGGGCTGCTGTGGGATATTTCTAGCCCAAGGTAAACTGTCTGTGACATCCAGGGAGCTCTGGTCTCGTTCCCAGGAAGGTGGACTGTTATCGCTTGAGTGAGCTACGCTCTCATTGTCAGCTATTGTCAGCTTATAGTATGTATTCTGGCCCCCATACATCCACGTGACTTTAACATCCATAGGTCTGAAAACTCTTGCATTTATCGAGGATGATCTTATCCTCCATGCACCACAAGAACAAATTGTTCTCCACACCTTTATTTAAAAAAAACATAGTATACAAGACTGCAGGACTGCTTACTTCAGATGGATTCTGAGCTGCTGTGTAACAGACAGTTTACGTTTGGGACGAAAAGTACATTTTCGCGGGTATTAGAGCCTTTTTGATGGTTGCTAAGGATTTGAGGACAAACTGTACAACATGGTGGATGGCACTGCCAGTAGGAGACAAGGGGTGATTTGAGACATCGCCTTAATTTCTTTTTGCAATGCTGCCACCAAGTGTTGACTATTGGGACTGCAGGTATTTTTTTCATAATTTGCTACCCTCTAGTGCTGAAATGAGAGAACTGAATATTTTGTTATGTTGTATTAATATATAAATATTTTCTTTTACCTTTTGGGGGGTTTTGTGGCTGTTGATTTGAACTTGAGTTTTTTTTTGTTGTTGCTGTTTTACTGTGTGTTTGTATAACTTTCTGGTTGAGAGTTATTAAGAAAGGAGTAACATTAATATAACAATGACAATGATAATGATAGTTTCATATTTCATTTCCTGGGTGATTGTAATCAAGGATATTTTTAATAAAAAATGGATTAACTGACCTTCCAGGCTCTTATCTATTTTATTTCTAGAATTTAAATAGAAAGTTAAAAATAATCTACAAACCTAGTTAAAATCAGTACAATTTTGAAAACCAGCGTCATCAATATTATCAGGACTCAGAAACCTTCCATGTTGGTTTAGAAAGGTAAATGCAATTTACAACATTTTCATGGGATATTTGTTTGTGGTATTGGTATAACATGACTGTAAAAATACTCAAAAGCATTTGAAATGCACTTTGTTTGCAGTATTCACTTCTGATCATTTTAATGTCAAGGAATCAGTTTAATGTTTTTTAGGTTTATCCTTTATGTGAAGGGTTTCTGAAGGTCCTACACATGGCTAAGGAGTACCATCTTGCGATTTAAATATTAATACCTTAATATTAACATTTAATGTAAGTTTCTTTTTAATCAAGATTGCTTTAACTATTGCGGGGGGCCTGTCAGAATTTCCATCAAAATTCAGAGCTCTAGTGTCCCAGTCTTCTGCTATCATACAGATTGGATGGGCAAAGAGGGAAGATTCCTCCTGTTGTTTATCTCTGCTGCCTTTGTAAAATGGCCAATCTTACCTTTTCTTTTCAGGCTAAAATGTTATAGATCTTAGAAATCTGTCAAAGTTTAACATTTCAAATGAATAGCATTGCTTCACACATTGCACCTAGAAAAAGACAATGATAGTGAGATGGGAAAGAAAGTGTTAAATATGAATGAGATCCATCTGTTATCGGAATAAGGCTTGTTCCAGGGTGCGAGAGGCTATCCCATATATTTTGGGATGGCTGTGGTTAGGATTCTGGACTTATAACTGGAAGGTTGTAGGTTTGATTCCTGGCTGAGAACCTTATCTCGGAGAAGGGGACTTCACCCGGTCCCAAAACATGGACATGATAACGGAACTTAAAATCACTTGAGCATAAATTTATTTCATAGAAATCGCAAGGAAAATGAAGATTATCTTTACAGAGAGATCCAAAGCTCTGTGTTCACAGACCCTGCGGACCTGCTTGCCTTGAGTAAACCAACTACATCATAGAAACATGCATATACTGTGCGTACCTAAACTCCTAGGTAAAGACTTTCTGTGTAGACAAAGACAGTAAATAGATGTTGGACACAGATATGCACAGCACTTAATGTTACACACATGTCCAAGCTGTCTTTTACATAAACCAATGGATAGATGAGGGGTAGCAAATATGAATGGATTGGTGGACAAACAGAATGATGCATGCTCTATTGTCACTAATACCAGCCCGATGAGCTTCTGTCTGCTTCCGAGTCTGCGTCAGTGTGTGTTTCTATGTTCTCGTGTGTGTATCAGCATTATATATTCACACTCTTTCGTCAAACGTGGTTCCCTATAATCTCATTACACTGCTCATGTCCAGCTGGGTCCTCGATCTGCTTCACTGTCCCTCCCACGCCCGATCCCAGCGCAGTAAGTCAATGTCTTGTATTTCTCGGGTGAGCAGTCTCTTTCTTGCTTTTCTGCGGTGCGTAGGCTTGTCTTCTCTCCCTGACCCCTCCCTCTTTTGCTTTTCCCCTCTGATGGTCCCCCTCCCCTTTCTGCCTCGTCGCAGCGTTAAGCTCTCGTGTTGTCCTGCCAGTCAGTGGATATGTAGTGACGACTGTTTTACCTAAATACTGCAGAGCCTAGTTCCTCGCTGTGTCGCTCACCCTCTCCTGTCTCTTCTTCCTCTATCCCCCTTTCCCTCTTCCATCCCTCTGCTTCCCTATTCCACTCCCTCTCCCCATCTCTCTGCGTCCCTATCCCGATCTCTCTGCTTCCATATCCCGCTCCATATCCCGATCTCTCTGCTTCCGTATCCGGCTCCCTATCCCAATCTTTCTGCTTCCATATCCCGCTCCCTATCCTAGTCTCTCTGCTTCCGTATCCCGCTTCCTATCCCAATCTCTCTGCTTCCGTATCCCGCTCCCTATCCCGATCTCTCTGCTTCCGTATCCCGCTCCCTATCCCGATCTCTCTGCTTCCGTATCCCGCTCCCTATCCCGATCTCTCTGCTTCCATATCCCGCTCCCTATCCCGATCTCTCTGGTTCCATATCCGGCTCCCTATCCCAATCTTTCTGCTTCCATATCCCGCTCCCTATCCCGATCTCTCTGCTTCCGTATCCGGCTCCCTATCCCAATCTTTCTGCTTCCATATCCCGCTCCCTATCCCAATCTCTCTGCTTCCGTATCCCGCTCCCTATCCCGATCTCTCTGCTTCCCTATTCCTCTCCCGCTCCTGCCTCTACCTCTTCCTTCCACCTCTCTCCCCCATCCATCTTTCCCTCTCCCCTCCCTCTCTCTGCTTCCCGATCCCACCCCCTTCCCCCTCTCTCCCCCTGCCAGCCTCAGTCCTGGCAGGTGTGCAGCAGGACGGTGTTCCTGCACTGCTGGCAGCGGACCGAGCAGCACCAGGAGAAGGTGCAGCTGCAGCGCTGGACCACCTCGGCCCGCGAGCTCCGCGAGCGACCCCCGCAGCACACCACCTCGCAGCTGTCCGGCGCCAGCCGCGACGTCCCGTTGCAGCGCCGGCCCGCCGTGCCCGGGATGCCGTTCTGGGGCTCCAGCCGGCAGAAGTCGGGAGACGGGGCGAGGTAGAGGAGGTCGCGGGCCGAGGGGGGCTTGACGAGGGGGTCCCGGGGTAGCAGCGCGCGGCGCGAGCCCACGCGGGAGACCCGCACCTCGGTGGCGCCGTCGAAGCGCTCCTTCAGCACCGAGCCCACCCGCCGGAAAGGGGGCATCACCTTCCAGCAGGTGCGCAGCTCACAGGAGCCAGAGACGCCGTGACACTTACACTCCACGCGCATGTTGTGGAGGATAGCCTGAGGAATACAGGGGGAGAGCGGAGCATCAGTACAGAAGATCACACTTGTGTTTACAGGAGACACTAAAGATAGACTTAACAGAGACCAGTACAGTCCTAGTATATATCCTTGAGACACACTTGACACACAGAGATTAATAATACCCTCATATAGACCCTTGAAACACACTTAACACATAAAGATTAATATAGACCCTCAGAAAGGCCATGGAGACACACCTCACACAGAGATTAATACAGACCCTAATATAGACCCTAGAGAAACACCTCCCACACAGAGACTAATATAGACCCTCATAAAGGGCATAGAGACACACGTAACAGACAGATTAACAGACTTTAAGACTTAACACAGAAATTAATATGGACCCTAGTATAGACCTTACAGACACACCTCACACACAGAGACTATTACAAAGCCTAATATAGAGTCTATAGACATGTAACACGCAGAGATTAATACAGATCCTAATACAGACCCTAGAGACACTCCTAACACACAGAGATTAAAGCACATTCTAATATAGACCCTATAGACATGTCTCACACACAAAGACTAGTACAAACCCTAGAGAGACAGAGAGATTCACAGAGATTCATATAGACACTAGAGATACTGTATACGTATTTCAAAGAGGTTAATACAGACAAAAATGCATGCCCTATACCTTGCTTTTTGAGTTACCATTAAATCAACACTTCCTACACAACTGGAACAATTGCATTTTGATCACTTAAAGTAGAATCAATGGAGTAGTTTAGAGATCATGTGAAATAGAAATATTCCAATGCCCTGTTGGTAGTGTACACACATGGACCACACTTGGCTATTTCTGTATTCATTAAACCAATTAACTTACCACCTGCTATTGACTAAAACTCAAATCTTCCAAGTACTTACAAATTGCTGTTTTAATGGCTATCTATTACACCTGCCGGATTGGGGCTTTCTGGGACCAGGGTTGGACATCCCCTGCCTTAGAAGTACAGAGCGATATAATACTGATCGACTATAATGGGATTCTTCACCTTCCTTCCAGCTTCGTTGTTGTGGATGTTCATCAGCGATCGCCCTGATGACAAGCCCCGGGCTCTCTCCGGCTCATCGACAAAGGTTTGTGAGAATGCCACCCCGTAGGATAGGTTATCAGAGCACCCAGACCACTGGAACCCTGACAGACAGAGAGGTCAATGCTGATGCAGTGACTGGACAGACACTAACGGAATCGATATCAGACGTTTAGGGAACAGGGTCAGACCCTCATCTCACCCACTTCCACTCTCCTCCGTACAGATATCTCACCCTCCGGACTTCACTTCGTGCATCTCTCACACTCCTCCAGCCACTCCGTCTACACCCCTGCAGCAGCTCCCCAGCTCATTCCTCACAATAGTGAAGGGGGGATTTGGTCAACCTCATCCTTGTGGTCAAGCTGCCATTCCCTCAGCTGGGAGAGTGACGCCAAATGCTCTTTAGTGCATTCGTCCCCCTGTTGCCTTCATGAGCTGTATTACCGAAGGATGATTGGCTCAGTGGGAGGGCAGAGGCGAGCAGCCTGTCTGAACGTCCTCGTTTTCCTTCCTTCAGGATCTAACCCACCTACCGAACAGTCCATTGCCACTCACTGAGAGTACGTGAGAGGGGGGCTCTCGGACAGCCCCAGACCCAGAGGGCTGACAAGCTGTTTCTGGGGAAGACTGACACGGGCAGTCTGTGACACCACTCTCTCATGTACAGAAAAACGGCCCGTTTTCTCACCCTCAGGGCTGACCCCCCGGACTTTCCTGTCGCAGCCGCACCTCTCCAGCTCCCCCCGGCTGCAGCCCCGGGTCACGGCGACGGCCACCGCGGCCGCGGACAGGGCACTGATGAAGGCCGCCTCCCGGGTGCCTGAGGACCATCCCAGTGAACAAATCGCATACTGTCAGCGTAGGAACGGTACACAGCCGCCATCATCCTCATTTACAACAACAGTAATAATCCAAATTATTATTATCATCATCATCATTGCAATTTCATATCACTATTCATTCCATCCATCCATTTAAGAATTTACACCCTGGACAGGAAACCAGTCCATCACAGGGCACACACAGACTCAAAAGAAACACACACACACACACCTAGGGCCAGTTTTCCCAGAAGTCAATTAACGTACCACTATGTCTTGGGATTGTGGGAGAAAACCGGGGCACCCGGAGGAAAACCCCACTCAGAAAAGGGGAAGAACATGCAAACTCCACACAGATAGCACCCCAGAAATTCATCCCAACATCCCCGCTCCTACGAAAACTGCAGTGGAAATTTTAGTGATCCCACCTGTGCCGTAGGAGGTCCCGCCTTTAGGATGAGACGTTAAACTGAGGCCCTGTGTCCCCTGGCACCGAGGTTGGATTGAAGATTATGGTGCAGGGGTAAGAGCGCCACCTACTGGTCCACCACCAGCACTGACAGCAACAACCTGGTTTTCTTTTTCTTCCTTTGCTCCCATCCCAGTTCTAGCCATGCCCAGCCGTACTCGGCTTCTGAGATCTCTCCAGACCAGGCTACAGGGTGCTGCCGGTTCTGTACAGGCTCGTCCCTGATTGGACATGACAGTGACTTTGGCTGCCCATACTGAGATTTGAGCTCAGTCTTCCCACAATAATAATTAATAATAATAATTGCTTACACTTCTATAGCGCTTTTCTGGACACTCCACTCAAAGCGCTTTACAGGTAATGGGGAATCCCCTCCACCACCAATGTGCAGCCCCACCTGGATGATGCGACGGCAGCCATAGTGCACCAGAACGCTCACCACACACCAGCTCTCAGTGAGGAGGAGAGCAGAGTGATGAAGCCAGTTCATAGAGGGGGATTATTAGGAGGCCATGATTGGTAAGGGCCAATTGGAAATTTGGCCAGGACGCCGGGGTTACACCCCTACTCTTTTCGAGAAGCACCCTGGGATTTTTAATGACCACAGAGAGTCAGGACCTCGGTTTTACGTCTCATCCGAAGGACGGTGTCTGTTTACAGTATAGTGTCCCCCGTCACTATACTGGGGTATCAGGACCCACACAGACCGCAGGGTGAGCGCCCCCTGCTGGCCCCACTAACACCTCTCCCAGCAGCAGCCTTAGTTTTTCCCAGGAGGTCTCCCATCCAGGTACTGGCCAGGCTCACACCTGCTGAGCTCCAGTGGGGCTGCCAGCTGTGAGCTGCAGAGTCATATGGCATGGCTGGTGACCATAACAGTGCTTTCAGCTCCACCCGCTCTCCGATCTCCCTGACTCTCACCCTGACTCAGCACCCTCCCAAACACGCTGCTTCCTCTGGGAGTGGTGGAGCAGTTCCAGCGCCGATTCCTGAACTGGTGCTGGCACTTCACACAGCGGCACGGCACAGAGACACAAAATTACAGCGACATGGTGATACAACAGCATTGCATCGAGACACAAAATTACATCAGCACAGTGACGCAGCAGCACAGAAATACAGCAAAACAGCGACACGACGACATGACACAGTGACACAACCGAGCGATATAGCAGCACAGCAAAGTGGCATAGCAGAGTGAGAGAGCAGGACAAAAATACAGCGACACAGTGGCACAGCAGTAGGAAAATACAGTGGCACAAAAATATAGTAACAGCACAGCAACACGGCAGCACAGAAGCAGCATGACACAGTGACAGAAATATATCGACAGTTACACAGCGACAGGTGACACCACAGCAAAGCAATACAGCGCCAGAGCAACACAGCACAGTGAGATAATAACCGCAACACAGCCACAGAAACAGTAACCCAGCATCACAGTGGCACAGTGACGTGTGGACGACAAAACCACAATACAATATTCACAACAAAACAATATTAGAACAGAGGGACACATGACAAGTGCCTCTTCTCAACGTTTATATACTGGGAGACATTAAAAAAGCCCCAGATTTGTTTGCATTTTTGATGCTTCGGTACACTTCAAATTCACTTAATTTGCCATAGTAATTCTTTCTGTAAAGCTTTAATTAATAAGTACTTTACTTAAGAGGGAATTAACGTCCATATCCGGTGAGCCATGCAGGAATACACAGCCCTTTTTATACATAGTCCTCCCATTTTAGGGGACCAAAAGTAATTGGACACATTAATAACATAATCTTAAAGAAATGAATAAAAACCTCCGATTATTTGTTTCATTTCAAATCCAAAGTGCTGGAGTACAGAGCCAAAAAACAGCAAAAAGTGTGTCACTGTCCCGATACGTGCGGACAACACCAGCGAGCCTCTCTGTGTATTATACCTCATCGATGGTCATCTCCGCGCCCCGGCGCACGGACTCCATGACCTCCCCCCGCGCACGGCACACCACCACCTGCCCCGGCGTCAGGCCCCGCAGGCGGCCACAGGCGGCGCTGTCCGGGAGAGGGCGAGGCAGCGGCTGCCTGACCAGCGACCTGGGGGACGATTCAAAACAGGCGTGCTGAATGACCCGACTCCCCGCAGGGCGTTCGCACCGCGCTGGGAAAGACGGTCAGTTGTTTTTTTGCCTCCCTTCTTTCTTTAGTGGCCGGGGGCAGGATCACAGTTCAGGCGCCGAATTTCCTTCCAGAGGTCTACCTCTAAGTAAGCTCAGGCTAAACCCCCGTCTCACCGCGAATTCTGCTCATCTAAACTATTCCAGTAATAAGAACGCAACATTTCAGAACATAGAGCTGTGGGCAGTTATGGAAACGACCGGATAATCAATTTATCTCTGTTGCATAGTCTTACAGTACCCATGCAAACTACACATCACCATCACACCAGGACACACACACACACTTACAGCCAATTGGTTGCCATGGTGTTGGTTGCCCATAGCAACAGGAGGAGGCGGTGCAGACGGACCCTCACTGGAGAGACACCTGGCATCTGTCTGCCCGTCTTTGCGCGTGTCCGTACCTGCCCGTGGGTCAGTCTGAGCTCCTCCTGTGTGTGTGTGTGTCTGCGGCTCCCTGTGTGTTTGCCCGCAGGTAAGTCTGTGTGTCAGCCTGGGTGCTGTTAAGTGTGCGTCAGTCAGTGCGTTTGTGTACTCGCTGTCAGAAGGGGGATGATCCCCTCATTCCCTAAAGAGATGCTGACCCTGAAAAAAAATGAAGACATTTGAATAATACTGATACAATCACCCTCTTCCTCAATGTGCCATATTTCTACAACAGACCGCTGTCTTAAAATGGCTGTACCTTTACTGTTTTTCCCCTTACTGTTCCAGGACTATTCAAAAGTACTTCTAGTTGAACAATTTACCGAAACACACCTATTTTACCATTTTCTTTCCGAGAGCGTGCTATCGGGACATGCCTGCACTTCAGCTGCCACAACATCGCGTTATATCGCCAGTTCTAAACGGCGTGTAGTGGACCGGTCAGATACACACCCACCTGTTCTGCGATTTGAGCTCACTGTGGAGACTTACTAGGGTCTAAAACGGTTTAAAACCCTGGTCCTGGAAGTCCCCAGTCCAGTTAATCTTATACGTCACTCCGAATCACCTTTATAGCTTTTAGAACATCAGGACATGTAAGTCCATCAATTAAGTTATCTATGTTTGTCGGATAAGAAACCCCCGTGCTTCGGGGTTAGGTCATTATATATATTTTTCGGTTCCAAATGCTCAATTCAGCACGATGCACGTCTTTATAAACGGATGATTGCGTGGTGGTAGATATATTTCCCCGGTCGGAATGGTAACAGGCATCACAGAGTGATGGGGAAGATGCCCCAGCAAGCAACAGGCACTTTGAAAACCGCTCCGTTTCACCAGGCAAATACCTTCAAAAGTAAAGCAGAGTAGTCAGTTTCTCTCACCTGTTGGTCGTCTCCTGGGCGGTTTTCCTGCTGAGACCCGAAAGTTTCCTTTTCCGAAACGAGTATTAATAATAATAACTTTAGACTACACTCGCTTTTGTATTACGAATAGCCTTATATTACCTGTTGTGTCCGGAGCCCGAGAACTCTTCCGAAGAGGGTCATTTCAAATGTCCTAAAATCTCGACAAGGAAACTAGCGTTGTCTCCGCGTCCGTCTCGATCTTACTATTCTGAGTTAAAGACGGGACGTCCGGTTCTGACCGGGTTGCAGAGTAGAACACCTGGAACTAACCAGCCCTGGCATTGTCCGACGTGCTTCCAAAACCGAGTTTGTTTTTATTCTTTAGATTTACAAGGGAGCTAACTTCTATTGCACGTAGAGACGCGTGGGCCGGATCTGTGTATGAACGGGAAAGAATTTAGCCTGGACTGAAATCCAGGGTCTAAGTAGAATGAAGCATCTTTCTCAAAGTGCGATGCAGGATGCAGAGAAATCCGGCTATCAATGAGCTTTCAAACCCGCGTCTCGCTACCGCTATGCCGAAGGACTGGCGGAATTTCCAGCGCGGAGAAAATGAGCGCCCCGTACCGGAGGTACAGTAACGCCTTCTGCGTGGTAAAAACGCACCAGCTCTCTGGCCAGGATCTACCGGGGGGAGATCGGCGAGGTAAAAGCGAACTGAGCCAGCGAGAATGGTTTTAAAGGAGAAAGGGGGAGGAGGAGGAGAAATGGTTGGGACTTTAGGGGTGTAGATCTTGTCTTTACTATACCGGGCTGGGACAATACCGCGCTTCACCATGGTGAATATTTACAAGGTCTGTAGGACTGTTTTATGCAGGGAGCCGTGGGAGCACGGGAAATCATAGAAGAGGGCAGTGACAAGCGAAGTCAAATTGGTGTAAAATGACTCAACTATAAATGGTTATTAAAACCGCTGCTCTCTGCAATTATACCGGAGGACGCGCGGAATTAGCGGTGATGCGCTAAAATGGAACATCATAGGGCTTTTTAATACGGGGGTTAAACATTTCATTATTTTTGAGCACTCTTCCCGCACTTAGGCATATCCAAGTACAGGGGGTGTAAATGTACAGTCAGAGGATCTATTCCCGAAGAGTTCCAGCACACACAGCTTTTATAGGAGGCCTTTAATTCGTCAAGGGCTTGAACAGGCGTGTTAAGTTCATTCATCGAGCGATCATTTGGAATGCTGAAACATTACTTGTTTTTCCTCATCTTTAACTAACAAGTGATTTAGGATGATTTAGGAGGATAGTTGGACTAGAGCTCTCCAGGACCAGGGTTGGAGACTGTGGAGACTCTGTGGTTTTATCCAGATCAGATTTCAAGGAGTGAATGGGCATGTAGGTTAGGGCTGAGGCACATTTGCAGTATGATTTAGAGGTTGAGACTGAGATTGGTTAATAATTAATATGGGGATGCAGTCACCCTTGGTTTTGAATATGAGCGATGTGGTCAGAGTCAGAATGTGGGGGGAGATAAGAGGTTAAAATTTGGATTCAATCTGAAAATGAGTTTAAAGTGTGTCTAGGTTTGGGGCTGTCTTTGTATCACCATTGTTTTGAAAGGTTGGGTTTGCATTTCTCACAGGGATCAGTTGTAGCAACTGTGTGGAAGAAAAATGATGTTTCTGAATGGAGTTGCTATAAAAGCATCGAAAAATAGAATCACCACAAAGGGATTGCGCTGGAAGTACTGTAGAAAAATTCCTATTCCTATAGGGGGCTAAAATAAAACTCAGTAGAATTACTGCATTACAAATTAACCATAGGTAAAATACACTAGAACCGTCCTGTTACAATAGGAGCTCCAGTCCCAGTCCAGTAGAACAGTCCTGTTACAATAGGAGCTCCAGTCCCAGTCCGGTAGAACAGTCCTGTTACAATAGGAGCTCCAGTCCCAGTCCAGTAGAACAGTCCTGTTACAATAGGGGCTACAGTCCCAGTCCAGTAGAACAGACTTGTTACAATAGGAGCTGCAGTCCCAGTACAGTAGACCAGTCCTGTTACAATAGGAGCTACAGTCCCAGTGCAGTAGAACAGTCCTGTTACAATAGGAGCTACAGTCCCAGTACAGCAGAACAGTCTGTTACAATAGGAGCTACAGTCCCAGTACAGTAGAACATTCCTGTTACAATAGGAGCTACAGTCCCAGTACAGTAGAACAGTCTGTTACAATAGGAGCTACAGTCCCAGTGCAGTAGAACAGTCCTGTTACAATAGGAGCTCCAGTCCCAGTCCAGTAGAACAGTCCTGTTACAATAGGAGCTTCAGTCCCAGTGCAGTAGAACAGTCTGTTACAATAGGAGCTTCAGTCCCAGTCCAGTAGAACAGTCTGTTACAATAGGAGCTCCAGTCCCAGTACAGTAGAACAGTCTGTTACAATAGGAGCTTCAGTCCCAGTGCAGTAGAACAGTCTGTTACAATAGGAGCTTCAGTCCCAGTACAGTAGAACAGTCCTGTTACAATAGGAGCTCCAGTCCCAGTCCAGTAGAACAGTCCTGTTACAATAGGAGCTACAGTCCCAGTGCAGTAGAACAGTCCCCATTACAATAGGGGCTCCAGTCCCAGTAAAGTAGAACAGTCCCATTACAATAGGGGCTACAGTCCCAGTACAGTACAACAGTCCTGTTACAATAGGAGCTTCAGTCCCAGTACAGTAGACCAGTCTGTTACAATAGGAGCTTCAGTCCCAGTGCAGTAGACCAGTCTGTTACAATAGGAGCTCCAGTCCCAGTCCAGTAGAACAGTCCTGTTACAATAGGAGCTCCAGTCATTTACAACAAAAGGGCTAAGGTCAAAATCTGGAAGAAGCATGTTACAGTGGGGACTTCAGTACAAACACGGTGAAACAGTCAGTTTGTAATGAGGGGCGGCGGAGCTGGGGCATTGCATTACGGGGCTATGATGGTATCGAAGGACAATACATTTTAAACCGTGCCTGGGTAAAAGCAGCCCAGTCTTGAGCAGACGAAAGCCTGCAATCACCCAAGCTGAAAGAGTCTGAAAGTTCGGGGAGAGGAGAGAGAGCTGTTGTCTGTTTGTGTGTATCAGGTGGTGGTGGTGGGGGGTTAACGGCGACTCCAGCGAGGTTTGTAATGTTTGACTTTCCCAAACGTTACGAGGGAGGGTCTCCTCCCTTCCCCCCACCCCGCCCCCCGCCTCTCTCTCCTGGGCATTGTGCAAGTCCCCGGCTGACATTTGGAAAAGCGCAGGAACACAGCGCTTTCAAATATTGATCCTGCCACAGATAAATCACGGAGGGGAGAGGGGGAGAGAGCTGAGGATAAATTGTGGGCGAACGGGGAGGGGGGGGGGAGATTTATCTGGGGGAATCCCTCTGGAAACAAGGAGGCCATTAAACAGGGGAGGATACGTGCTCCCACATCTCCGCGTTTCCCTCTGCTGGCCTCGGTCAGTCTCTCTTTACCCATCTCTCCCCCGCCGCCGCCCCAACCTCAAGCATTTTCTCAGTCTGTATTATCACTCCATATTTCTCCGCGGTTCCCCCTGCGCTGACGTCACGCCCCCCCCACCGAGCGCCATTGTCCGTCACCCCCGGCAACCCCCTGGCAACCCGCACGGCCACCCAGCGGCGCCTCCGTTACGTAGCCCTGTAAATATTATTTATCCCCGGCGCTTTTGGGGTGGGGGGGGTTCGAATCCCGTTGTGCGGCTTTCGACAAAAGCCGCGGAAATGTCAGGGCCCCCCCCCACCCCCGACACCGGCCCCCCAAGCCTCATTGCTGTCCGCGGAGACATACGTCACTGGTCAGCGTACGGCCCGCGCGGGACCGGCCCGCTGGCGTCACGGGCAGGGCCGGATCTTGGTGTGCGTAAGCCCTGGGCGCTTTCACCCCGAAATGTGCAAGAAGAGGGGGTGAACGTCAGTTGAATGACGTCGATTGACATGACGCGCTTCAAACTATCCGAATGCTGGACCATGTGATTGATGGAGCGACCATCACTTCGATTCTTCTGGTTCCTAAAACAGCCACTCGATAGCGGATGATTGTGGAGTTGGAGCAGCCCGAGTCGATCGCGAGCACATTGTTTCAGCTCGTTTTCTCGTGAGTCACTAGTGTTTCCCTCCTTCGCAGGCCCTAAACATTCCATAGGCCCTTGGCACTGTGCCTGCAGTGCCTCATGGGAAATCCAGCACTGGTCACTGGCATGGGCGGTTTCCGCTCACCTGGCCTGACCCGAGCCGGCTGCTCCTTTCGTGAAGACGTTGAAAGACACCGGAGAGGCCAGCGGTCCTGTAGCTCGGTGGGGTCCGGCGAGTCATTGAGGAGCTGTCCTGATGTCCAGCGGAAGGCCAGCCCGAGGGGCCAGTCAGTGAGAAGCTGCTGGGACACCTGTGTACAGGGCTGAAGGCACCGGTGGCTGTTCCCCGTTATTGGCTAGTAACTGAGTCTTGAAGAAATGGAGTCTGTAACGAAAGCTCGGGAGGGATGACAACAGCCAAGTTCACTCAGACTCAGGTCTCAGTAATCATTCCTGCCATCGTTTGCTCTCCTGAAACCCTATCAATACGACACGATCCCCTTCTCTCCCTCGGATTTATATCCTGCATCCCTCCTCCACAACTGCAGCTGCCCCTGGGTCACCATTAATAGTATTAATATGAATAGGACACCAGTCCATTGCAGGGCACACACACAAACACTAACACACATACACACACCTGGGGCCAGTTTTCCCAGAACATAATGAACCTACCAGTCTGTTTGTGGACTGTGGGAGGAAACGCATGTGAACATGGTGAGAACATGCAAACTCCACACAGACCGCACCCCAGGAATTGAACCCGGGGCCCCAGCTCTGCGGGGCAGCAATGCTGACCACTGCTCCACCATGCTGTCACTTTAAATTGATTTAAATTGAATTATTTTTAATAATCCTCATTGAATGTGTTGTATCTCTGCTTTATGTGTTTATATGACATTCATAATGCGCACTAATAAATAGATGGGCAGTCGGGATTTTCTGTGCTTGCACAAACACTGGGTGGCAGCAGTGAGTTAAAATACTTTCAAGTCCAGTGAAGCACTCAGCTCTAATGGAGTCTTGCGATGACACAGTAGTTCTCAGCATACTCACAGTTTAGCGAGCGCTAAAGTACAATTTCCAGAAATACTACCTTCATCACTTTTCAGGCAGGTTACATGGCCTGGTCTTTGACACATGCTTCACATTCTGCACACTGGTATTGCAGCATCTTGCATATTAAAATCAGACCTTTCTGGGCACCAATCAAGAGCACCTTTGTAAAAGCATTGAGTAAAGATTCCACTATAAAAACAAATCGTCATGTTAACATGGAGTCTGTAGTGGTCTTGTCACTTTTTGCTTGCTGGACTCATTGGGAAAGAACTGTCTAAATGTTATCTGACAGAAGTGATTCCTCACAGAACATTGGGGGTAATATTACAGTGCAGTGTGTCAGAGCTGTACTGAGCACTGCACTGTGTAACTCAGTGTGTTAGAGCTGTACTGAGCACTGCACTGTGTAACTCAGTGTGTTAGAGCTGTACTGAGCACTGCGCTGTGTAACTCAGTGTGTTAGAGCTGTACTGAGCTCTGTGCTGTGTAACTTAGTGTGATAGAGTTGTACTGAGCTCTGCGTTGTGTAATTCAGTGTGTCAGAGCTGTACTGAGCTCTGCATTGTGTAACTCAGTGTGTCAGAGCTGTACTGAGCTCTGCATTGTGTAACTCAGTGTGTCAGAGCTGTACTGAGCTCCGGGCTGTGTAATTTATTGTGTCAGAGCTGTACTGAGCGCTGCACTGTGTAACTTAGTGTGTTAGAGATATACTGAGATCTGTGCTGTGCGACTCAGGGTGTTAGAGCTGTAATGAGCACTGCACTGTGCAAAGCAGAGTGTTAGGTTAATACTGTTTGACACACTATATGATGAGCGAGTAATTTACTGTGTAACAGTTAGAATGACAGTATTTAGTATGTTGCTCCAATGGATGTCAGGATCCATCCATCAGTTTGATGACAAATCGTTTGTGAAAGCTTTATAAAAACAGCACAAGCCTTAGAACTTTTCAGCACAGGGCCAACACTTGGAAATTAATGTGGATAAGATAAAAGTCTGATATGCAGAGTCACTGGCGTCTCGTCCAGGATATATCCTACATTGTACAGTACCTCTTGCTTGCTGAGACAGGCTCCAGCTCTCCTGTGACCCTGTACCGGATAAAGATTCCAGTGAAAGCTCACTGATGGTTGAAAACGCAGAGAGAACTCCTCTTGAAAAAGCAAAACTCATCCTTCCATTTTCTAACTGCTTTATCCAGTTCTGGGTCAGAGGGGAGCCAGAGCCTATCCCAGCAAGCAAGGGGGCGCAAGGCAGGAGGCACCCCTAAACAGGACGCCCGATCATCACAGGGCACACACTCACACCAGGGCCAGTTTTCCCAGAGACCAGTTAACCTACCAGTTTGTCTTTGTGGGATTGTGGGAGGAAACTCAAACACAGGGGAGAACATGCAAACTCCACACCAACAGCACCCCAGCAATTGAACCCAGGGCCCTATGGAAGGGGGGCATTAATGCTACCCACTGTGCCAACAAACCACCACAGAGAGCCAAATGACTGTGCGAATTCGCCATGGTCAATTCTGATTAGTATGTCGCAAAGGCCACCTCTGTAGCCCCTCGATCTCTTTCTGTCTCTCCCAGATGCTTCTGTCATTAGTAACTGTGTGCTGTCAAGTAACTGGGGTGCCCTATTGGAATTCCAGAGACGTCTCTTTTATTAGGCCAGACTCGTGTGTGCATACAGCATGAATGCGTATGACGTCTGCATGTATGCCTTGCGGTATATTCAGAGCATAGATTTCAGTGTGTAGGTAGGATAGGATGAGGGGTGGCGGGGAGGGGGGGAAGGTTGTGGTTGGTGCAGACTATTATGGGCTGGCCGGCTGACCTCATTACAAGAGCGTTGCCCTTGGTAACTGCGGACGTCTGGGGAGTATTATGAGATGGGAGTCATTCTGGAAATGACTCCTCCCTGTCTCTCTTTGCATATGGGGGAGGGGGGCAGAGGGATAGGGAGAGAGAGAGAGTGAGGCCTGTTCTGTGTGTGAAATGTTCCTGCGACAGCACTGGTTCAGATCTCACCTCCGCTGGTAGTTCTCCAAGCAGGCTGGGGTCCTAACTTCGGCACTGGTGCTCAGAAACACAGGGTTTCACCAACATCATTGCACATCACTCTCCCTAGGCTCTGTCTCTGCTTGTGAAATCCCTTTTTTAAAGGTTCATACCTGGAAAGTTTCTAGAGCTGAAATTGCACCGAATCTTCAGTGAACCATATTAAATGAGAGTCAAGAGAGGAATTTGACCTTTTACAGGGTTTCATTTCCCGGAAGAAGAAAACACACAAAGCCAATAGTCCCAGCAGACAGAACTCCTGTGAATCTTTTGTTTTAATTTTCTCTTTTACATCGCAGACCCTTTGTTTATTTCACTTCTAGATCCAAGCATCTCTCCTGGGCCGTTCTTGAAGGAACCCGAGAATCTTTCTCAGGAAGCCTCAGGAGCTTGTGCCAGACACCCACAACCCTTGGTGCACAGAAATGGCCTTGTTCCACCATTGAAGCCGGCGTTCATACCTTTTGCGGTTTTAAAATCTTCAGTTAGGTCCCCTCTGAGTCTTCTTTTTCACAGCCTGAGGAGGTTCTGTTCATAAATGATGAGAAGTTCCTTGCTTATGTACAGTATATAATGCTTTTCCTCGCAAAGCTCTTTACGGACGGGAGAAGACACACTTCACCCAGCACTGAGGTACAGTACCCACGTAAGAGCATCCCAGCGGCGCCACTTTACAGCAGATCAGCTGGGGGAGTGAGAAACTGGCTTCACAAGTTGATTTAAGGGGGTGCTGTAGAGAGGCCAGATCATTCAAGCCCAGAATTAAATTTAGCCAGAACATCCAGGGTAACACCCCTGCTCTGAAGAACCAGGGCTGTGGTTTTATCACATCCAGATACGGACACACATTACAAGCAGATAAGTGGAGAGAACAGAGACAGAGAGGGAGAGAAATTCCTGCAGAACCACAACTGGGTACATTCCGGGAATTGAAGGAGTGTCCTACACTGACAGGCAAGAAGATCCGAATCTTTCTGTGCTTCGAACGGAGGTGAGCTGATTCAAACAGTATCAAAAAAGTGCTCAAAGGCACTGCCAAAGTGAAACCAGAGGAATCAACAGCGAAAAACACCAACCGGAGGGGCACACAAAGTGGAAACACAGGGGCATTGCATTACAAAAAAGGTGCAGAGGACTGGACTTTACACAAAGGGTTGTGGGGGTGTGGAACAAACATGGGGCTGAAGCCAATAAGAGCATGAGCTCTTGGATCAGATAAGGCTATTACCAGATGGGACAGATGGGCACACTTACCACTCACTGTCAAGCTTCCTTACATTCTGAGCAAAGAGAGACGGACAGAATCTCAAAGGTTCAGACAGAAAGCGATGAATGGAGAGACAATGTGGGAACAGAGGCAGATATAGACAAGAAGATAGACAGAATGGGACAGACAGACACACCGACTGATGTACAGTACCATCCTGGACCATTAACAGTCTCACAGACAACTCAATAGATTGACATGAATGTAGAATCTCAGAAAGACAGGTGAGAGGAAGTAACTATCACTGTTCGAAGAGGAGAGACAGAGAAACTTTATACACCTCTACAGTAAAAATACATGTAGTGTAAGAATTGCTGCATCATTTTCATACTTAGCATAATTGTGTGACGCACACACCCCCACGTTCCTCTTTTGACTCCATCAGTCACTTAGCAGCGCTCCAACTATTATGGGATGCGTTTGGGTCCTGGCTTATTATGGGATGGCCTTTGTCTGGTCACACCCAGCAGAGCGGGCTTATTATGGGATGCGGTGTGCACGCGCGAGAGTGTGTGTGTGTGTGCGTGCGCGCGCGCGTGAGTGTGTGTGAGCCGCAGCAGTAGCAGTAGTGGGAGACCGGCGTTCCAGTGTGCAGTGCTGATGTCACCCTCCAGCAGAGGAAAGCACAGCCCTCCCCTGTACAGAAACGGCTCAGATCCCTGACCTGCCCGGTTCTGCATAGTTTTTACCCTGTCAGCCAACAGCATAGCCTGCTGTGATTTCTCTCATTGTTTTATTATATTGAACAAACTTTTTAACCCTGCATGATGATTATTTACTTTAAACCCATTGTATAGCCCCGCGTATATTATTATTATTATTAATGTATTATTATTTCAAACATTTTTTAATTCGGTCAGATATATTAGATATTTGTAGAACCCTCCCTAACAGTTCTTATTCTTATTCTTATTCAACAGCCTCTGAACTGCTTTATCCAGAATTACAGGGAGCTGGAGCCTCAATGAGCAAGTCATGGGCAAAAAGAAGGATACGCCATTAATGGGACACCAATTCTGTGTTTTATTATTATTATTATAATAATACACTGGAAGAAGGCCCCACAGACGAAACATTGTGTTTCCTTTCTTCTCTTTTCAGCCTGGAGTAAACCTGTTACCTGTTCCTTTGCAGTCTACGCATGGTGACGCAGCTCCCTACTTGTACTTATTATTATTATTATTATTATTATTATTATTATTATTATTATTATGATATTAAAACCAACAGTGCAGCCCTGTAGGATGGGGGTGAGTTTTCTTTGAGCTCAGGTGGCGGAGCAGCGGGAAGACAGGACAGCCTGACAGACGGGCCGCCTGCTCAGACTCCGCCGCAGAGGCAGCGGGACAGCGGGACAGCGGCACCAAGCGCAGGACCCGGCAGGGGAGAGCTCGGGCCCGCAAGCTCTTGAGGTTCTTTCGAAAGCTGTGAAAATGTCCCATTTTCCACTCCCTCGGGGGTGGGGAGGGTAGAAGGTGCTTTTGAAATTCCAACGGCTCCGGGTGATCACCGTTCCCTTGCCCCACTGGACGCCGGCCACATTCCCAGTCTGCGGACCTGCAGCCGGGGGCCCTGAGAGTCTCTGGATGAAAGGTGCCCCCCCTGGACCGGATTACCGGGAGATTTCCTGGATGGGGATCGGGGTCCAGGAGAGCCGGCGTCCGCTCAGATGTGGACTGGTCAGAGCTCTTTAGCGTGTGACGTCAATGTGGACAGCTTCTGCAGCCACCAGCGCAGCTCTGCACATTCTGCCCTGTCTCCCAGAGAGGCTGCTGACTTTCTGCCTGTCTGCGCCAGTGGCCGTCGGACCGCAGAGAGCAGTGCGCTTTGGGGAAAACGGTGTCTGTTTGCTTAGCCGTACAGACACAGACCCACACTGTATACACACACACAGACGCTCTCTCTGGAACTGTGTTGGTGTGGGTGGTGTGTGAGCAGACCGGTTATTATGGGATGTGTGGGGGGGGGGGGGAGAGGGAGGGCAGGGCCGGACTATTATGGGCTGTGCGCGGAGCTGGAGGGAGGGGGGAGGGGGAGCTGGGAAATTATGGGATGTGTGCGGGCAGCCTCTGTGTCCCACAGGCTGCTGGCCGAGGAGGGTTGGCGGGGGGGGGGTGGAGGGGGAGGTGGGGGAGGTTGAGAGGGAGAATTTGAAGGGCGGGAAGAGAGGCCCCCCAGGGTCATTAGAGGAACGCATCCTGAGAAAGAGTTCGCACTGCTTCGGGCCTCTCTCTGCTCGTCTGCGGCCGCGCGCAGTGCGAGCGCCGCTCCAGCTGCTCGCTGTTGTCAGGTGCAGCACCTCCCCCGAATCCAGAACATTCTGATTGCAGGTTTCACGGAAGGCACCCCAGAACCCCGTCGATCCTGGTGATGGGGGATCGGGCGTACCACACGTGTTCACGGAGCACCTAGACTCACAGAACATTCCTGGGACATTCCTGGACGAGGCACGTGCACGCCGGGTCGAATGGGGCCAGGGATTGAAAGAAATAAAAAGAAAGTATTGTACAGCACAAAAAAAAACACTCCGCAGTCGGGAGTGTCACTCGGCTGGGGAAGGAGTGAGCGACGGTCAGGGCATCGCCCATTCTGGGAGCGTGTCAGTGCGTTGGCCCACTGCAGGCCAGCTTCCACATCCCACGGCTCTGCGAGACACCACCACCGTAGTGGACAATAAAGTATCTTCTCCTGCACAGGTCTCGGGTCCCGGGATGGCAGGTTTACCCACTGGCCAACCGTGGTCTAATGTGATCTTACGGGTTTCGCATTGCTGAAAATGCTGTATTCCACCACTGTCTATCACACTTTTTCGAGCTGTAAGCAAAGGCGATTGTGAAATAACTTTATTGCTACATTATGCATTCCCAGTGCTGTGCTGTACTGTACTCACTGCGTAACAGTACTGTTCTGCTCTGTTACAGTATGCAGAGTGTACAGTATCAAACAATAATAGCTTTGCCTAATGCTGTGCCTGAATTTAATTTGTGTTTTGAGCTATTTTTGGCAGAGAATTTGCATGTAATTGTCTGAAACAATGTCTGCGTGCGACTGTCTGTTTCTGGTTTTCTGCCTGTGTGTTCCTCAGCCTGTCCGCCTCTGTTTCTATGTGTTCATGCATGTCCTGTGGGTGTTTCACTCGGCCTGTTTATATCAGTACACCAGGTGCGTATAAGCCCCTCTGTGAAGGTTAGAGCAGGGAAGGTGGAATTAACCTCTTCTTGTGCCTGTCTCTCTGTCTGCCTGTCTGTGTTTCTTGATGTCAGTCTGTGGCTTTGCATCTGTTGGTCCATCTGTCTGCTGTAGTCTCCTTAGCCACTATCCTCCCTGTATCCCCTGGCGATGCTCTCTCAGGATTTTCAGCTGTCAGGGTGAATATTATGGGCTGTCCAGTGAGGTGGGAGGTTGTCAGGTGCTAATTATGGTCTGTCAGTCAGCTTCCATGGCAACCGGGTAGCACATCAGTCATCCTAACATGTCCCCCTCAAGTACACACACACTTTAGCACCCATGCCTATGGTTTATTATTATGGGGTGTAGTTGGGTCTGGATGTTACTATTAGTATTATGGGATATCTAAAGGGGGGAAGGTAATGAGGGGGGGGGGTTGCTTCCATGACAACCAACCCTCCCCCTCACTTTTCTCTCTCCTGATTGGTCATTATGGGATGACACCCCCCCTGTAAAAAAATCTCTATAGCAACAAAGAGAGAGAGGAATGGAGTCTAGTCTGTGTTGTTGTTATTATTACACAGTACTGCCATATGAAATTAAGCAGCCCGGGCACAAAGAGTAGGTAATGCCACATGCCCACAAGCACAGAAAGGGAGCAGACTCAAACACAGCAGCACTGCAGAGTGGTAGATTTTAGGCCTTGTGTCTCTTGTGAGGCCTAACTCAGGCTTGTACTGTTTATGTCATGGGGACACTGGATGTTTTGACTGTGCCTGTGTTTGGAGGTGGAGATTATCTGAACATGTGAGACCTCTGTTTTGCGATGAGCAGGTATGGGGACATGAGCACAGCTCTACAGCACACTGACAGTGCTCTGTACACACCGACTGACACCCTGTCAGGCTGTCGCTGGGACCTCACAATGTCAGGGGTCTCTATGGAAACCAGCAGACTGTAAGGCTGTGCAAACTCCGTGTGTGTGCGCACAGTCTGCATGAGAGCAGCGTGCACACGTGTGTGCCGTCTGAATCGGCCTGTGTAGCTGGTGTGTGCCGAGCATGTACAGTGCGTGTGCACACATTGTACAGTAGGAGAGTATTATGGCCTGTCATTTGTGGCCTGGGTTGCCTGGGCGACCAGGCGACTGATAATTTTTTGGAGATATGCATATTATGGGATGGGTGATCCGCGAAGTGGAGCCCGGGTATTATGGGATGGCCGTCGGCACGGAAGGGGGGGGGCGCGACCGTCTCCACGGCAACGGCGGTTGCTAGGGGCCGGAAGAGCCCAGGGGGTGTCTTGCGTGCGTGTGTATATACATGGGATGGAGTATTATGGTCTGTCCGTTGCTGGGGTAACTGCGTGTGGAGTGTTAGTGTGTATTATAGAGTGGGGGGGGGGGGGTGTACAGGATTATTATTATGGGATGCCTGCCTCTCTCTCGCTTTTCGGTTTGCCCCGGTCTCTTTGTGTGTGTGAGAGGGAGAGGGCGAGTGTGTGCGGATGACTGTGCGGCCGGACTGGACCAGACATTTTGTCGTGCCCGAAATACCCACGGAAATCAGTCGCCTCTTCGAAGAAGCTGTCTTCGCTCCTGAGCCGGCAAGGAAATCGTTGTTGAACTCCCCTCGTGTAATCGCTCTTTTTGTTTGGGGTTACTCGTAACCTGGCACAACTCGGGATTATACAACCCTCCTGAGTCGGACATTTCTACTCCGACACGTCGGTTGTCTTCTTTGTATAAAGGGGGGGACATTCAAGAGGAGACCGCTGAACGCCAACTTTGACCCTTTTATCCGGAATACTTATTATTTTGTATGCAACTCCCAGCTCACTTTACTTCGCTGCCGGCCACTTTCCAGAAGCCGGTATAGTACTAGTATTGCAGTTTAGACATCTAACTGAAAACATCGACAGTTTTTCTTTTCCGGAGAGTTTATATCCTTTTAACGTTGAGTTTGGCGGCGCCCCCCCCCCCTGGTTTCAGTAGTGTGTGTGTGAGGAGCATCGATTCTAGTTTGGGATACAAACTCGGTCCTTCTCGCTGGTATTGCCGGTAGCGGAGAAATTTCTACGAAGACCGGGTTTATGCACTGTGTGACTCTTTTTCTCGTAAAATAACAAAGAAGGGCTTTTTCATCATCGGCTCGTCGGCTCCCTCCAACCCCCTCCAACCATTACCACCCCCTCCCTCGATAATTCCCTCCCCGGTACCGACACACACACACATACACACACACACAAACTCACTTTCAGATATATTTATAGGAAAACCATTTAGCACAAAATGTCCGGGAGTGAAGACGAGGGACAGGATTTCGGAAGCTTGGACGACCGCTCGCTTTTGCAAGGTAACTGAAATATTTTGGCTGTACTCGCATGTCTAACCTAACGCAGCACACGTGAAATGGAGCTGTCTTTACAGAGTATTTAAAGATAGTGCACTAGACTAGTCTTTTTTAGACTCGATCGTCTATTTTGGGAGTTATGTTACCGCTTCAAACATTTTAACCGAGGACAGGAGCGTCTCGTTCTTTAATTTCCTTTTTGGGGGGGTTGGTGAGTGGGTGACGGGGGCCTGCGTGTCTGCGTTTGTCATCGGTATTTGTTTTTTTAGGTCTGCGTTTTAATACGTTCTTTTATCGTGGGATGTGCGTTTTACTGTCTTTTTTTTTAAAAAAAAGAGAGAAAACTGGATCGCAAAAGTTTGTACATTGAGTGATGGAACAAAATGCCACCCGGATGCATTAAAACATCTCGTTCAGATTTTCCTGGGCTAGTTATTTTATAGTCTCGCTCGTGTTTGTGTGTTTATATATGTGTGCGTGTGTTTGCAGTGATAATTTGTACTTGTTTGTTGTTACGGCTGAAGAATTGCACTGTAAATAGGAAATGCCGGTTTGCAATTGAACCGGCATTTTTTAGACTAGGGGCCTACTGTGTCTTCACGTGTGGGAGTCGGTTAACAGGGAACAGAGTTTTTTTTAATGAATTTCCTGATTTTTGCAAAAATGTAATCGGCCTGAAAATACCGAATTGCCCAAAACTGATGTAAGAACTTTATCGTTTTATTTTGTAATCCCCCTTTATGTAGTCAGCAGTGTGTGTGAGCACACCGGAAGAAGGATACATGGAAAATTTGCTCTTAAACCACCTTATCCGATTTTGTGGATTTTAAGTATCCTTTCTGCGTAAGTCAAGGATTAAAAAAAAAAGTCTTTGAAATAAAATGTTAATATCTGGGAAGCGTTACGTAATTGTCAAGAGTTCCTGTTTCGCTCGCTGTGGATCTCGTCTTAAAGTGAAACAACTAAGAACAAAATCTTGCATATCATGAGCGAATAGGGTGTGAGGATTGAGAAAATACGTTTAGAGTAACTATTCTAACATACTCGAACAGTTTTTGTAGCACTAGTTGGGCAGTTGGGTCTTCTCTCCGTATTTATTACGTGAAAGCCGGTGTGCCAGCAAGCAGGCTGGGGACCGCGGCCTGCTTATTTCCTGTCGCCGACAGAAGCCTGACTCCTACGGAAGTCTGTTTTTAAAAAAAAAATCATAAAGGGAAATTTCTTTTTACTGGGTAGTACCTTGAGAACTTAAATTTAACTTGTTTTGAGGGTACGCATTACAGAAAGAGAAAATATAGGTCATGTTTTATTAAGTTTATTTTTATATGTTCGCACGGTAACTTAGTTTTTATTTTAGGTTTAGATTTAGGTCTAATCGGATTTATCAGACGTGAAATAAAGTAGCAGGTTTAGTTATTGGTAGAGCTGTAACAGAGGTCGGCTCAGTTCATGATACATTCTTTAAAAAAGTACATTTAAAATCAGTCTAGTATTCTGACTATGGATTTGTATGCCTATGATACTTGTAGTCCCCTCTTAATAAAAGTCCACTTTTGTCTGGAGTTGATTTCTGATCTAAAGCTAGCTCACTTATTCTGGCTTTTTTCACTTGAAATTGCTTAATATACAATACACTTAATACACCTATTGTGATGTACTTTGACTTGAAGTTATCTCCTCCAACCCCCCCTCCCCCAGTACATGTACTGTACCTTCATTTTGTAATATGATGAACTATAAGAAAGTAACAGCCCAGCTGAATAATCTGGTTCTATTGTATTTTTGCTCTAGCTTCTTAATGACAGTTCTTGAGCTTTTAAATATATTCCCTCTTATAAGTGACCTCTTCTGTTGTGCATATGCTGGTCTCTAATCAATGTGTAGTTTGCCCTCACTTCTGCAGTAGTCTTGTATTACAGGAGCAATTACGCACCACTTTCCCCACCGCTGCCTGTTGTAAAATAGCCTCACTTCTGTGCTTTAAACCGAGTGGGACAGAGGTGAGAATCCCAGGCTCATTATGACGTGTCCAGTCACCCCCTTGAAATCCTGTACTGCACCTCTGCTTGCGAAGGATGGGGGAGTGTCCACAGGGCACCGGGTTGCCTGATATCGAAATGGCGTTGCTTGGCTGTGAAGGGCAGGAGTGGGGGCGGCCGGTGGCTGGATCGGAGGGCTCGGGACCAGGAAGTCCCTGGCTCGGCCGCGGCGGCGGCGGCGGCTCTCCCGTCGTGTCACCCCGAGCAGGCTCCGGGGCGTCCTTGCGCGCCGTCCTTGAGCCGAGGTGGAAAGCGGATCTCGATATCCATGACTCTGCAGCCTCACTTGTTGATGTGCTGTGCTGTGCACCCCCCCTTCTTGTCTCCTCTTGCGAGGCGCCGTGTGCTGTGTGCGTTTTCTCCCCTTGCGCGATTCAGTGTGACACAGGGCCAAACTCGGAGCCACCGGCGACGCATCCATAGGGTTAAGGGAGCCTGGGCCTTGCGTGAGTCACTCGAAGCCCGATGTGCTAATGCAGATGGCTGCTTATACCACAGGGTAAAGAAATGTTGCAGGAAAGCTGGGCACCGTCACTGAGTGTGTGGGGGTGGGGGGTGGGAGATGCTCCTCTTAACAATAGATTAAATGCGCTTGATGGAATCCTGGATAATTAGATCTCGGATTAAATCGAAACTTAAATCTGAGGACGGGCGCACCCTGGCTGATAAATCCTGATTCCGTCCTTCTTTGTGGATATTCACGGGGGGGATAGACAAGAACCTCTCGGCTAATTGAAACCCGCCATCTAGTGTCCGGGTTTGGGATTAGGGAGGGTGGGTCAGAAGGTAGCACTCGCCCACGGCTCTGGTGTCTCTGGGTGGGGGAGGGGGGAGCCGCGCAGCGTCTTGGAGCAGACATGGCGACGGGGCTGAGGGCGTATGAAGGAATGAAGTGGTGTTTACAGTGCGGCGGGGCTGCTGTGTATACAGAAGAGCCCGCAGCAGCCATCATGTTTACAGTACATGGAGCAGCAGCAGCCCGTGCGGAGGGGCTGTGGGGGCGCTGTCGGGGAATCTGCGCTCGGGCGGCTTGCTTGGTTGAACCCAGCGGTCCGCAGGCTGGGCAGTGCCAATATCTGAGCACGGACGGGCTTCCCCAGATTGGGGGTTGGCCAGGTTAGAGCTGGCCAAGGTTTTCCTCTGCTGCCACCTGTGTTTTGGGGGTCACTACCAGAAGTAGTAGGGCTGTCTGGGAGATCGATGTCCTCCGGCTGGCACTGTCGGGCTTGCGGTGCGGGGACGATCATGAGCGTTTTGGGTAACTGGTGCCCCTAATTAAAGCCCCCCACCTCAGTCTGCACCTGTATGGCAGCTTCCTAGTTCAATCCTGGCAGTTGTGAAGGGGGTGGGCCAGTTGGGTAGCCTTACGTTTGCAGCTTAGCTGCCATTCTCTCTGCCAGGCCAAATTTTCGTCTTCCAAAGCAGCGATGTTTTCAAATAAGGAGCATCTGAAATCTACCAGGATCACTAGCAATGAGATGTAGTTTTGGTAATGTGTCTTGAAGGTCTGTACTTACCCAGCTAGACTGGTAGCCTGGCATTGTTAGATCTGGGAAGTTAAGCACGGCTGTGCCTCGTCAATACTGCAGTGGGAGATCTCCAATGGAGAACTTGGAAGTGGTGTCGGATGCTGCCTCTGAGGGGCTGATCGACATGGAATTTCCTGTCCTGGGCAGAGGTTTTAGGGGGCTTTAATGAAGTGAGAAGTTCAGTGATGACCTTGATGTAACAGAGATGATTTTCACCTTTCTTGCTATATTTTCAAGCAGGTGCTCTTGGAATTTCCGACTCAGTGCTCCTGTATGAAAACAAGACACTGTGCTGTAGGAGATGTCGTCCTTTGGATGAGATGATAGTTGGAGGTTCTGACTCCTAGCTTGTTGAGGATCCCATGACACTGTTTGTAAGAGAAGGGGTGTTAGTTCCGAACGTCCTGTTTAAATTCCAATTTGTCCAGTCTGGCTTCCCTGGGGTCCTTCCTCAATTCAGATGGTGGAGGAATTTCTTAGTCTGCCTAATCTGCTGTGTAGGTGCAGTGTTTGGAATCCTATCACACATCAGGGGTGTTTAGGATTTCTCTGGGAAGTGAATGGTGTTATACTGATGCAAGGAATAATTCTGATTCTCTCTCCTGGGCTAGTAACAGGAATTGCCAGGGTGAACCAGCTTGGTTTCCGACTTGATTAACAACCGTTTGGCTTTGTGAGGATATGAAAAAAAAATTCTGTCTTCTACATTTCATGGAATTAAATGAACACACGTTCTGGCGGAAGGTTAGATCCTAATCTTGCACACCTCCGCTCGCCTACGTTTGTAAGTCTCGTACCTGGAACTTCCCTTCTTGTATTTCTCACATCCCCCCCCCCCCATCTACACCCTTGCAGCGGCTTCCCAGTTCAATCCTTGCAGTAATGAGTTGGGGGTTTGGCCAGCCTCATTCTCTCAGCTAGATGAGCCCCGCCAAATTTTCATCTGTAGCATCCACCGTCTACCAAGATTACTAGCAGTGACATTTAACGATATTTGTAAATGTGTCCTGAAGGTCTCTAAATCACCCAGCTGGACTGTTCCATTAACTGGGCCTGATGGGTCCCTTCACCTGCTTGAATAATGTTGCTGATTTTTAGTTTCGGAAGGGACGCAGTTGAAAATGGAAAAGCAGGGCTCTCTCCCCAGATTGTTAGACTTTGGAGGTCAGATTCTAATGTTGCCCTTCTGCTTCCCCACATGACTAACTCCTGGTTGCTCACCGCTCTGCACACCTCTTTTCAAGCTCCCCTCCCTCCGCCCCAACTTCTCCCTTGCAGCTGCCTCCCTGTTTCATTCCTCCTCAGTGAGGGGTTGTAACATCGCTGATCTTGGAGCAGCGCTGTCATGTCCACAGTTAGGGCGAGTTAAGGCTGAAGGATTGAGTATGCTACACCTTTACATCTATCGGCTTGTTTTGTCATTATCAGAATTCGAATAAACTACTGAAAAAGGTTCTAAAACGCCTACGGGGTTGTCCCACCATCCAGCTAGTCGTTTTCCGTGGACACTTGTAAATATTTTGATGTCTGCAGAGGCGCAGTAACGACCTCGATGACACTGGAAAGCTTAATGTTTACTTAATGCAAGGTGTCGGGCACTGTGGATGCCCCATCCCACGCCAGTGTGCCAGGAAGTTCTAGCATTAACGTTTCCGCCACAGTTCGTATGGACTGGTTCATTTCTGGCACCATTTGCACAAGGTTCTGTTCGTTGCAGCATTTACATCCAGCTGAAGGACAGCGATTGGCTGAGTTGCCGCAGTCGAATTGGTTGCATGGCTTCTGCACTGCGTGCTCTCGGTGAGGGCCTCTCGTGTCAGCAGGGATTGCTTGATTGGAGACCTCAAGAAAGACGGACCTCCCCTACTAACAGGCCCCAAAAGCAGTTGAGATGTTTGTACAGAGATTTTTGAAGTGAATGTATTCTTGAATACTTGCAAACGTGGCACGTCACCTGCATTTTTGAATGTTTCGTGGAGTCAACATGGGCTGTAAGTAACCTGTAAGTTTACCAGCCTGAAAGGAGCTACGTTTGTGATCCGATATTCACGGATGTGGGATATAAGATCCATCAGCTGATGAAGCTTGAGGCGCTTGAAACTCTAGTTGTGCAGGAGTATGTTTTTCCCCTTGAGCTGACCAGTGTGCGTGTTTTGTCTTTCTACACTGCCTGCGCAGTCTGTCATGATCCGGTAGCTGGTCACCTGACCAGACTGCGCCCGGGGTGATTGATCTGTCTCTCTGCAGTAGCGAGTGTTGTTTTTTTTTCAAACCATGATCTTGGCAGAAGAACAGTCACGACGGGATCTGTGAGCGGGCTCTGACCCCTGCCCCCTCTTCTCTCTCTCTCTCGTCCGATCCCAGACAATGACGACGATCTGGAGGAGGAGCTATCGGATGGCGACGCTCCAAAGGTGAAGAAGAAGAAGAAAGCCAAGAAGAGCCGAGAAAGCAAGACGGCCAAGAGACAGAGACAGAGGAGAGAGGTATGGGCCTTACACACTGTAACTTACCCGATATGGTAGCTTACATGCTGACAATTGGACACACTGGCAGACTGGCCTTTTCCTCACTTGCTGTTGTGCTGGATGTAGTGGTGGTCAGAGATCAGAGTGCCTGTCAGATTTTGCAGTGTATACTGAGAAGAAGATCCACAGTTTTTGAGAAACCTCCTTTTTAAAAAGGAGGTCCTACAAATACTACATCAACCGACTGAAAGCTAGAATGTGAAAGAATGTTCTCCTCTGAGAGGCCGCAGAAGCACACCTTTTCGTCTAAGCTTAATGCAATCGATTACGAGGGGACATGACGCAGGTATTCAAAATCCTCGAAGACACAGTCAACTTAGTTTGCTCCAGAGCTAATGCTGACACAAGTGCATTTCCACTCATAACTGTATAAAAGAGGTGCTTTACACAAAGGGTGGTGAGGATGTGGAACAAGCTGCCACGCTGGTGACGCTGATACGCTGGCTTCTTTCAAGATCGCCGCGTGAGATCCTCCAGTCGGTTCTGGTCTGGTTTTGCTCGGACAGGGTTTTTAATGACAAGTCAAACGCGTTTCACTTTTGTGTCTGGGGCAAAGGTCCAGATGGGCTTTCTAATCGATCTCGCCCAATTTCTGAGAACTTTCTTTCGAGCGGGAGTATTGGACCTCTGCAGGAGGGGTGGGGAAAAAAACACTAAGGCCGTGCCTGATAGGAACACCTCCGTTTTATCTATTCGCTGTAGTTGGGTGTAAGAGTGGTTTAACTGGAAATGATGGCAAGCAGAGTGAACAGAGACTGTGCGAAGGTCTGTGTGCCAAAACTGGTGCAATCTGTACCCTTGAAGCTGGGTGTTTTTGACATGTAGAACTGATCAAAGAGACATTTTAAATACAAGTCTAGATCAGATCTATTAGCACTGGGGGGGCAGAGCTCAGCTGGGGTGTCTCTCCACGAGCAGGGTGGGGATCCACCGATATAGAGAGGCGGTACAGCCTGAAGCCCCCCCGTCTCCTTCCTCTGTGTGGCCTGACGGTCCCCTGCTTCTGTCCCAGGACCTGGCCAGCAGCTCCCCGGAGGGGGCCGACCTCGGCGATGGCGTGGGCGACGACGACGAGGAGGGCGGGGGCCGCTCCGACAGCGAGGGCAGCGACTACACCCCCGGGCGCAAGAAGAAGAAGAGGGCGAGCGCCGCCAAGAAGGAGAAGCGAGCGGCCGGAGGGGGAGCGGGGGCCGGCGGCGGCGGCGGCGGGGCCGGCTCCGGGGGGGGCGCGGGGGGCAGCAAGAGCAAACGGAAGGAGCCCGAGCCGGAGGAAGAGGAGGAGGAGGAAGACAGTCAGGTGAGAGGGAACAGAGGGAAGGATTTCGTTCCAGAGTTCCCATCATACCCTCACCCAGACAAACGCCAGTCTTGCTGGGGGAGGACGGGGCTACAGCTCTACTTGCCTGCCCGTTCGTAGCTACCCGTCGTGACCCTGAGAGGTTTTGGAGGGGGAGTCGGGATGTAGGAAGAACCGAATGAGAGCCATAAAGGAGAGGACAGTTGTTAGTTCCCTATGTTCATCTAATAATCCCTTCAGCTATGTCGTATCTTCCCTGTTATGGGGCGGAGCGGGGGCTCTGTGGCTCAGGATCTGCGCCTGTGGCTGGAAGGTTGCCGGTTCGAATCCCGCGGCCGGCAGAGGAATCTTGTTGGGCCCCCTGATCAAGGCCCTCAACCCCAGCTCCTCCAGGGGTGCCGTATAAATGGCTGACCCTGCACTCTGACCCCCAGCTTCTCTCCCTGTCGGTGTGTCTCCTGGAGAGCAAGCTGGGGTCTGTGAAAAGACAAATTCCTCATACAAGAAATTGTATAGGGCCAATAAAGTGATCCTAAGTTATCTTCCAAGCCAGTAGTGGCCCTTTGACCTGAATTAATCAGGATGATCCCAGTCTCAGAAGTAACGTCCTCACGTGTCCAGTCCTTCGTCCCTGCTGTTTTAACTTCTCTATCCCCCTCTTTCTCGTAGGAGCCCAAGTCCTCTGCACAGCTGCTAGAAGAGTGGGGGATGGAGGACATTGACCACGTCTTCACACAGGAGGACTATCGCACCCTCACCAACTACAAGGCCTTCAGCCAGTTTGTCAGGTACCCATCTTAACGATTTCCTAGCGACTTTGTCCCTCCTCTCTTCTGATTTAGTAACATGTGCTGTAGTTTTTGCTCGCTCAGAATGTGTTGGACTAATCCCCCCTCCCGAAACGCACTCGCAGACCCCTGATTGCAGCCAAGAACCCCAAGATTGCCGTGTCCAAGATGATGATGGTCCTGGGGGCGAAGTGGCGCGAGTTCAGCACCAATAACCCCTTGCGGGGCAGCGCGGGGGCCAGCGCGGCTGCCGCCGCCGCCGCCGTGGCCGCCGTGGTGGAGAGCATGGTGGGAGGCGGCGGCGGCGGCGGCGGCCAGGAGGGGGTCCCCCAGACGCCGGCCCCACCGGCCGCCCCCCCGGACCAGCCCCCCGCCCCGCCCCCACTCCGCAAGGCCAAGACCAAGGAGGGGAAGGGGCCGAACGCCCGCCGCAAGCCCAAGCCCCCGCCGAAGGCAGCCGAGAAGAAGGTGAAGACCAAGAAGGTGGCGCCCCTGAAGATCAAGCTGGGCGGCTTCAACAGCAAGAGGAAGCGCTCGTCGGTGAGTCCCGCCCGCCTCACTCCCTCGCGCCCGCCCCCGGTTCCACCCGCCCCTCGCCACCCGTCCTTTATCAGCGCTCGCACCCTCCCCCTTCCAGAGCGAGGAGGACGACCTGGACGTGGACAGCGACTTCGACGAGGGCAGCTTGAACAGCTTCTCCGTGTCGGACGGCTCGAACAGCCGCAGCAGCCGGAGCAAGAGGCGCGCCAAGACCTCCAAGAAGAAGAAGAAAGGTCTGTCCGCCCGCCGGCGGGGGATCCCGCGCCGCGGTGCCCGCTCCCTCTTCTCTCCCCCTCCCGTCTCTACCCACCATCCTCTTGTCCCCTTCCAGACGACGATGCCGACGGCTACGAGACGGACCACCAGGACTACTGCGAGGTCTGCCAGCAGGGAGGCGAGATCATCCTGTGCGACACCTGCCCCCGGGCCTATCACATGGTGTGCCTGGACCCCGACATGGAGAAAGCCCCCGAGGGCAAGTGGAGCTGCCCCCACTGTGTGAGTAAAGGCGCTCGCGTGCTTCCTTGTGAGTAACTGCCCTGTTTCTAACTGCTCGATCGCACAAGTACCCCGGGCGGCTGAAATGTTATCCCAAATTACACTGGGATAAGAAATGATAAGTAACAATTTCTGCCCTCCCAGTATCTGCAGTGTTCTGCAGAATAATATAGGCATGATCTCCACTGCGGATGTACCCAGTTACTCTGGGATCGGTCTTTGTGCTTGATGCTTATATTGTGATCAAACACGCGTGTGGCTAACCCATTGCAGGGCGTGGGTGACAACTCTGCTGCCCCAAACAGGAAGTCACTCCCATCTTTGGTCCCCCTCTCTTCCTGATTGTAGAGTAAGGCTGTGGTTTCAATGCCCTGATCTTTGTCTCCCCCCCCCTCCTAACGTCAGGAAAAGGAAGGAGTGCAGTGGGAAGCGAGAGAGGAGCAGTCCGAGGGCGACGAGGACAACGAGGGGGGGGGCGAGGCGGAGGAGGACGACCACCACATGGAGTTCTGCCGGGTGTGCAAGGACGGAGGGGAGCTGCTGTGCTGCGACTCCTGCCCCTCCTCCTACCACATCCACTGCCTCAACCCGCCCCTGCCCGAGATTCCCAACGGGGAGTGGCTGTGCCCCCGCTGCACGGTGAGCGGGGAGGCCAATCAGCAGGAGGGGATGGGGCGGGAGGGTATGATTGATGGGAGTCCTGTCCAATCAGTGGGCTCAATGGAGAGCGACGCTTGGGACACTCCTGGGTGAACAGTGTTGAGTGATAGAATAGTAGTGTTTGGGGAGTCTCTTTACTGAACCCCTTAAATGCCGTCAGTGTTGTTCTGGTCATCACGGCTGCCCATGCTTGTGCAGTGTTGACAAACCCTGCCCTTATTCCCACAGTGTTTGTATTATAATAATAATAATAATAAACTTTATTTTATATAGCGCCTTTAAAGGTGGCTTCTCAAAGCGCTTTACAGGATGACAATAACAATAAATAAGAAGACTACAACAATAAATAAGAAAATTTCACAAGACAGGACACAATTATAATTACAACAATACAGCAATAACAATAGAGGAGACCGTGGAAGATGGTATTAAGAAGAGCAGAGGGGTGAAGAATGGAACCAGTTAAGTAAAGGCTTTACTGAAGAAGAAAGTTTTGAGTCTGGATTTGAAGGAGTTTAGAGAAGGTGACTCTCTAATATCCTTGGGTAAAGAGTTCCAGAGCTTGGTGGCATAGCAGGAGAAGGCCCTGTCGCCCATACAATGTAGACGGGCTTGGGGGACAGTAAGGAGGGCAGAATTTGAAGAGCGGAGGTTGCGAGGTGGGGAGTAGGGCGATAAAAGTTCAGACAGGTATTGAGGTGCCAAGCCATGTAAAGCCTTGTAGGTGAGCATGAGGATTTTAAAGTCTACGCGGAATTTGACCGGAAGCCAGTGCAAGGACTCCAGGATAGGAGTAATGTGAACACTTGTACTAGACCTGGTCAGGATTCTGGCTGCTGAATTTTGGACATACTGCAGCTTGTTCAGAGTAGATTTAGATACACCAGGGAGCAGAGCATTGCATTGTATTGTGATCCCATTTGTGCAGGGTTCATTGTGAATTCTGACTTGTGCAGAGCTGACCTAGTAGTGTTGTCACTGGTAATTTTCCTCTTGTTGGTGCCATTGCAATATGAATGAAAGCAGAGGGAAAAAAAATATTGGCGAATGACACGGTTTGCTTACAAAACAAATATATTTAAGCATTCAGTGTAAAAGACCAATAATCCATAAGAACAGAGTCCCGTTCAAAAGTTTAGAAATTCATGCATTAATGTGGACTTCTGATAGCACGGGATTAACTTGCCGCTTGCTTTTAAAACGATCTTTTAAATTGCTTGATGTGTTTTTTTTTTTTGTCGCATAGAGAAGAATGCAGCTTGACTGCAAATCTGTAGACGTAGCTGCTCTCCCAGAGCAGGGCTGGGGATAAAAGATAAAAGGGGAGAACAGACCTATTAAGCGAGGGAGTATTTTTGTCATGATGGCATAGTAATGTCATCAGCCTGTTGGTCTCTTTGCCTCTGTTGCTTTAGGATCGTAGGTAAGATTTGTTGCTGTTCCTTGAACCTGAATATGTTCCTCGGTGATCCTGAATTCCTGAGGAAGGCATTTCCCACCCTAAGCTCGCATCGTGCTGTTGTAGTCCGTTCTGTTAATGGCAACCCGCCTCTCTGTCTCTCTCTGCAGCGTGAGCCTTGTCTTCTCCAGCTGATCTAGTTCTCCCTCTCTGTCTCAGTCTCCTCCCATGAAGGGCAAGGTCCAGAAGATCTTGACGTGGCGCTGGGGTGAGCCCCCGCCCCCCACCCCGGTGCCCCGTCCTCCGGGTCTCCCAGACGACGCCCCCGACCCCAAGCCCCTGGCAGGACGCCCCGAGAGGGAGTTCTTTGTCAAGTGGAGCAACATGTCCTACTGGCACTGCTCCTGGGTGTCCGAACTTCAGGTACCACCTTTCTCTGCGGAGGCCCGTTCTGCTTTCTCTCCTCCGTGGTGTCAGACCTGCGCGCATGTCTTTCTCTCTAGGGTTGTCCGTGTCTGCCTCTAGGTATCAAGCTCTCACCTTCTCCCTCTGTTTGTCTCTGACCCGTCTGTTATATTGCAAGAGTCACAGTCGTCTCCTTGTTCCTGACTGCAAGATGCAAGAGGGCTGCGTCTCTGTGCAACGCCAGTGTGCTGTAGCGTCCCATCAGTCACTGCGACATCTGTGCCGAGCTGACCCCCCCTCCCTCCCGGCTCTCGCTCTCTCTCCAGCTGGAGCTGCACTGTCAGGTGATGTTCCGGAACTACCAGCGCAAGAACGACATGGACGAGCCCCCCCCTGTGGATTTCGGCGGAGACGGGGACGACGACAAGAGCTCCAAGCGGAAGAACAAAGACCCCGTCTTCGCTCAGATGGAGGAGAAGTACTACCGCTTTGGCATCAAGATGGAATGGATGATGATCCATCGCATCCTCAACCACAGGTGACCAGAGCTTGGAACAGCCAGGGGAATCCGATGGCTCTGTGATCTGGGATATATTCAGAGATGATCCCAGATTTATTTAAATGATACAATACTTTTCATAATTTTGTGCTACTAGAATAAAAATGCAGTGTGGAATATATTGATCTATAATCCGATCTCAAGTCTAGAATACATTTTGTTAGTCTGGAATAATTTGCTTAGTTTTGCATCTCTAATCTGGAGTGAAACATCTGTCCTTTGTCGTATGGTTTGACTACTGGAGTACGTTGTCTGGCAGATGGAAGGATTCACCATCCGGGGGCAGAACGGTTTAAATGCACAGCGTCGCATGTCCCGGTCTGCTGATCTGAAGTGTCTTTTCTCCCTTTCCGCTCAGCGTGGATAAGAAAAACAATGTCCATTTCTTGATCAAGTGGCGAGACCTGCCCTATGACCAGGCCACCTGGGAGCTGGAGGACATGGACATCCCTGAGTACGACAGCTACAAAGTGGCCTACTGGAACCACAGGTGTGTGAGTGCACAGCACCGCGCAGAGGATCGTCTTGCCCCAGAATGTGTGTTGTGTTCAACTCTCTGCTGGTGTGCCATGGTGTACTGGTGTCCAGTGTGACAGTGTGCCAGTATGGGCACCCCCACCAGTCTGCGTAAACCCCTTGTCTCAGTGCAGAGTTAGTACTGTCGACCCCTCCTCTCAGTCCAGTGCTCGTGTGGTGTCCAGGGAGTTGGTCTGCCTGTGCTCATCTGCCTTTCTCTCTCAGGGAGTTGATGATGGGGGAGGAAGGGAGACCAGGGAAGAAGCTGAAGTTGAAGTCGAAGGTGAAGAAACTGGACCGGCCGCCTGAGAACCCCGTAGTAGATGTAAGTCATCTTATGGAAGCACTCCGATATCCCAGTGTCACAGATGTGTTTCGAAGAGATAGCTACAGTAATGTAACCTCTGCTTTGTGTAAATACCTTGATTATGAATGGCCTTTATCAAAATGTGATCCAGCCAATACCCCAAAATGAGGAGTAGGGTTCTCGTTTTCCCAATAAAAGATACTCGTGGAAAGACAGGATCTTGTGTGAGAGGACACCCCTCCCCATCATCTAAGGATCCCTTAGCTGCCTTGCTAATTAATTTGACATCCAAAATCTGGTTTTGTCCAGAGAATTGCCCCAGACAATTTTTAGGTACCCCAAAAACCAAGTGAACTATTCACTGGGGTCAGTGTCTTGCAAAGGCGTTCCTTTAATTCCAGGGATAACCTTGTTTGTAGAGGTCTCAGGCTGCTTCTTTCTCCTTTATATATCTATTATCCATTTTTTTTCATTTCATTAACAGTTGGAATGTGCCAGTCCATCCCAGTTTTCCTTCTGGGAGTGTAATTTACTTGGCTACCTTTTAATCTGTTCTCCGTCCTCTCCCATCTCTCTCCAGCCCACTATCAAGTTTGAGCGCCAGCCGGATTACCTGGACAGTACAGGGGGCACACTGCACCCCTACCAGCTTGAGGGGCTGAACTGGCTGCGCTTCTCCTGGGCACAGGGCACTGACACCATCCTGGCCGACGAGATGGGGCTGGGCAAGACCGTGCAGACTGCGGTCTTCTTGTACTCGCTGTATAAAGAGGTACTGGCTCACGCACGCTCTGGGCAGGACCGAGCAGACTGTGGTCTTGTACTCGCTGTATAAAGAGGTACAGGCTCTTGCACACTCTGGGCAAGATCGTGCAGACTGCGGTCTTGTACTCGCTGTATAAAGAGGTACAGGCTCTTGGACACTCTGGACAAGACCGTGCAGACTGTGGTCTTCTTGTATAAGTGTATAAGAAGCTTGCGTGTACTGATTGGTTTGTACGGTTTTGCTAGTTTTTTGTACTTAATCTTCAAACAGGCATGAAATCATTAATTCCGTAGTTCTGTCCAGTCATTTATGAGGAGGGTAACAGATGACCAACATGTTATATATAAATCTGCCGATTTTGTTGGATTTCACTGGCAGGGGGAGCATTGTACAAATTTGTTCTTTCTTTTGGAAGGTCCAAAAGCCTGCACTGTAGCAGCTCGTCAGTGTGCCTGTATCGACTTCTCTCCCTCAGGGTCACTCGAAGGGTCCCTTCCTGGTGAGCGCCCCCCTGTCCACCATCATAAACTGGGAGCGGGAGTTCGAGATGTGGGCTCCCGACATGTACGTGGTGACCTACGTGGGCGACAAGGACAGCCGTGCTGTCATCCGGGAGAACGAATTCACCTTCGAGGACAATGCCATCCGTGGAGGCAAGAAAGCCTCCAAGATGAAGGTAGGGGGAGGGACCGGACTGGCAGAGTGTTGGTGTTTTTCCTGTCTGCTGTTGGAGTAGCCCTGGTCTCTCTTCTTCCTTTATAGAAAGAGGCAGCGGTGAAGTTCCATGTCCTCCTGACCTCCTACGAGCTGATCACCATAGACATGGCCATCCTGGGCTCCATCAATTGGGCCTGTCTGGTTGTGGACGAGGCACACAGACTGAAGAACAACCAGTCCAAGGTAATCATACAGCACACACTACAACACATTATACTGCACTCTGGAACAACCAGTCCAAGTGATTCAGGACACATATATTGAACTGCACCTGGGAACATCCAGTCCCAGGTAATCCTGCACACAAGGATACAGGTTAATTACATACTAGATTGTGCTCAAAAACACCCAGTCTAGGGTCGTCACACACTGTACTGCCCAAAACACTTAGGGATGTGCTGATTAGAGCGCGGTTCTTCCAGTCGCTGGGCGCTGATCCCTCTCCGTTTCTCTCAGTTCTTCAGGGTTCTCAATAACTACCCCCTGCAGCACAAGCTGCTGCTGACGGGCACCCCGCTGCAGAACAACCTGGAGGAGCTCTTCCACCTGCTCAACTTCCTCACGCCCGAGCGGTTCAAGTGAGTCCCGCCGCCTCCCCGTCTTGACACGGGAGCGAGGGCGTGCGCTGCCCTTTCTCGTGCAGTCGGTTTCCTGCCCCGCCCGTCCCTGCGTTTCCATGCTCATGGCCTCTCCCCTCCCCCCCCCCTCCTCTTCCTCTTGTCCTGGATTGGGGCGGCAGCAACCTGGAGGGCTTCCTGGAGGAGTTCGCCGACATCGCCAAGGAGGACCAGATCAAGAAGCTCCACGATATGCTGGGCCCCCACATGCTGCGGAGGCTGAAGGCCGACGTCTTCAAGAACATGCCCTCCAAGACCGAGCTGATCGTCCGCGTCGAGCTCAGCCCCATGCAGAAGTCAGTGTGGCGCTCGTGCAGGGTGCAGCAGGGAGGGGCCCAACCCCAGTCTTGGAGGGGCCAGATTGCTTCTGCTTGTCCTTCCATATCAGCCTGTTTGCTGAATAAGAAAGAAGCGAAGCAGTTCCTTGTTGTTAGGATGCTGCAGATGTGAAGAAACCCTTAAGCCCTGCTGGACAGCAGTCAGGACTAGAGTTGGGCTCCCCTGGTGTATAGTATCTCCAAGATATTTTATTAGGCTATCTCCCAAGTTGTTCTGCAATAGACACTCCATTATTGATTGAATAAAATGTTCTAGTTGCGTGCTCTGAAATGTTACATTGCTTGTGGGTAACTGTGCAAGTTCGAGAGCACACGAACGTGCTGCAGGATACAATCTTGTTGCCTAGAAGGTTTATCCAGCCTGTTTGTTCGTTGAACCAGGGATGGGATCTCATTCAGCCATTTCTTGACGGGTGCCAATATAGGTGTTGTTTGTGTGCTCTAACGCACTGCCGGATGCGGTATAAAAACTCAGCCGTGTTGTTGGCCTAAGCCCCAGTGTGTCGACTGCTCGTTTCAGGAAGTACTACAAGTTCATCCTGACGAGGAACTTCGAAGCGCTGAACACGCGGGGCGGGGGCAACCAGGTCTCGCTGCTCAACGTGGTCATGGACCTCAAGAAGTGCTGCAACCATCCCTACCTCTTCCCCGTGGCCGCCATGGTACGCTGCCGGCCGTAGGGCACGGGGGGGGAGGGTGGGAGCCCTCCGGGAGAGAAGTTGCCAATCCTCTCTGGTTTGGAGTCGCGTTGACCCATACGTCTCCCCCCCCTCCCCTCTGCTGTCGCCAACAGGAAGCCCCGAAGATGCCCAACGGGATGTACGATGGCAGCGCCCTGACGAAGGCGGCAGGGAAGCTGCTGCTGCTGCAGAAGATGCTGAAGAAGCTGAAGGAGGGTGGGCACAGGGTGCTCATCTTCTCACAGGTGAAGCATTGACCCAGACTTCAGTGCTTGTTGTGTTATCGTAGTAGGACACCAACACTCCGTGTAGGAGTGGATGCAGTAGGCTGTGATGCTCTAACACTTTCTGCACTAAAAGATCTGCCATCTGGGAGTACTATTGTGCAATAATAGAGGGAGGGAAGGCATTGTATGTGTTCATGGTTTGGCACAGATCAGTATCCGTACTGTGTTGCCTACCTCACTGCATATTGCTGACCACCTTCCTTCTCCTTCCCTCTCTCTTTGGCCAGATGACGAAGATGTTGGATCTGCTGGAGGACTTCCTGGAGCATGAGGGCTACAAGTACGAGAGGATTGATGGTGGGATCACTGGAGGCATGAGACAGGAGGCCATCGACAGGTTCAACGGTAAAACACTGCCGTCGGCATGCTATTCACTGCAAGCAGTATCATTGATTGGCACGAGAGTCTCGACAGGTTCAACAGTAGGACCATAGCACTGATCTGAGTGACCATACTGATCAGAATACTATTCATAGTGCCATTAACATTGGTGATATTGACAGCCATAGTTTTTCTGATTGGTACTAGAAATGTGGCTGACCTTAATGAAGTAGCAATCGGTATGATATTAAGAATCGGAGTACTGGCCACGTGTCAGTGTTGGTAATAGCAATGAGGTGTTACTGGTGATTGTGACTGGTATCCATAATTAATAATTCCTTACACTACTATAGTGCTTTTTTGGACACTCCACTCCAAGCGCTTTACAGGTAATGGGGAATCCCACCACCAGTGTGCAGCCCCACCTGGATGATGTGACGGCAGCCATAGTGCGCTAGAACGCTCCCCACACTAACCATCAGTGGGGATGAGAACAGGATTATTAGGAGGCCGTGATTGTTAAGGGCCAAAGGGAAATTTGTCCAGGATACCGGGGTAACACCCTACTCTTTTCGAGAAACGCCCTGGGATTTTTAATGACCACAGAGAGTCAAAACCTCAAGTTTTGCATCTCATCTGAAGGACGGCGCACTTTTATAGTGTCCCCGCCACTACACTGGATTCACACAGACCACAGGGTGAGCACTCCCCGTTGGCCCCACTAACCCCTTAGTTTTCCCAGGAGATCTCCAGACCAGGTACTGACCAGGCTCACACCTGCTGAGCTTCAGTGGGCTGCCAGTTGTGAGTTGCAGGGTGATATGGCTGCTGGCGCTCGTGACTCTCCATGACATCAGATGGGTGGCATTAATGCCGTCATCCCCTGGTGACTGTGAGCACTGTTTCGTTCCGTTCCCCTCAGCTCCCGGAGCGCCGCAGTTCTGTTTCCTGCTGTCGACGAGAGCAGGCGGTCTGGGCATCAATCTGGCCACCGCCGACACAGTCATCATCTACGACTCGGACTGGAACCCCCACAACGACATCCAGGTAACCCCGACTATCTCTCTTTCACTGGTATTGGCTACACCCCCTGTGACTACATCCGGGCGATTCACTTGTCGGGGTGTGTCTTACATGTGGATCTCCAGGAAGCGCCTCTTTCGTCCCGTGTACATATGACCTAACCGAGCGTGCTCTCGCTGCAGTGACCTGTCTGTACTTCCCTGTATTGACCCCCCCCCCACTCTCTCTCCCACCTCCAGGCTTTCAGCCGCGCCCACCGTATCGGCCAGAACAAGAAGGTGATGATCTACCGCTTTGTCACCAAGGCGTCGGTGGAGGAGCGGATCACTCAGGTGGCCAAGAAGAAGATGATGCTGACCCACTTGGTGGTGCGGCCCGGGCTGGGCTCCAAAACGGGGTCGATGAGCAAACAGGAGCTGGACGACATCTTGAAGTTCGGCACGGAGGAGCTGTTCAAGGATGAGATCGGGGAGGGTAGGGGAGCGCTCCTTCTCCCTCTCTCGGTGCGGTGTCCAGGCGCTGGCCTGCGTGCCCGGGCCAACGCGGTCGTGCTCATCCTTCTTCCTCTTCCCGCCCAGGAGAGAACAAAGAAGGGGAGGACAGCAGCGTGATCCACTACGACGACAAGGCCATCGACCGGCTCCTGGACCGGAACCAAGACGCCACGGACGACACCGAGATCCAGAGCATGAACGAGTACCTCAGCTCCTTCAAGGTGGCCCAGTACGTCGTGAAGGATGAGGAAGAGGCGGTGAGTGCAGCACGGAGCGCCGGGTATCCCAGCATAGACAGGTTTGGGGACCAGAACTGCCCAGTGTCGCTTTTCGAGAGCGGGCAATAGTCTAATCCAGAGAGCTCACTTGCTTGTGTTGGGTGGAGACTGTGCAGAGAGAGATAAAGCATCAGGAGGGTGTAGGATGCTGGAAGATCTCCAGATTCGCCCAGTTTGGTAACTGGTATGTGTATGAACAGGAAGAGGTGGAGGGGAGAGATCATCCATCAGCAGATGGCTGATTACTCTAGATTACGCCGAGTAGTCCAGTATAGCCCCGGTTTAACAGGAGGAGGAGGCGTAGAGGAAGATCAAGCAGCAGTAGTAGGAGGGTGTGAACCCTGGTTACTGAGAGTCCACCACTAGTGTGTGTTTAAATATACAGAAGCAGTAGGTGCAGAGGAAAATCAAGCAGCAGAAGGGTGTAGATTACTGGGAGAAGTCCTGTGTAGCCCAGTTTGTGAGTCTGAGGAGCTGTAGAGGAAGATCATCAAGCAGGGGGAGAGAGCGGGCCCCTCTAACTGGGGGGAGTCCAGTTCAGCCCAGCTTAACTGGTGCGTTTTTGGTGGGGGGGGTGGAACAGGAAGAGGAGGTGCAGAGGGAGATCATCAAGCAGGAGGAGAGCGTGGACCCCGATTACTGGGAGAAGCTCCTGCGCCACCACTACGAGCAGCAGCAGGAGGACCTGGCCAGGAACCTGGGCAAGGGCAAGCGCATCCGCAAGCAGGTCAACTACAACGACGGGTCGCAGGAGGACCGAGGTAAAACACGGGGTGAGAGCCGGGTCAGAACCTCTGCACTGCACTGTGTGTCTGTGTGTGTGAGCGTGTGTCGTCGCTGGGCTGGACCGTGCGAGGACTGTCTGTACGTGTGTGTGTATTGTTACTGTTGGACTGTGTGTGTGTGTGTACACATTATGGAAGTGTGTGTAGTGTTACTGTTGGACTGCGTGGCCTCTCTCTGTGTGTGTGTGTATACACATTATGGAAGCGTGTGTGTGGCGTCTTTCACTAAGTGAGCTCGGGTTAGTGTGTGTGTGTATTCCCGTCATTGTGTGAGCTGTTGCTGGAATGGATTCTGGCTCAGTGTGTAAGTGTGTGTGAATGTTGTCACGGTCTTCCTCGCCATCAGAACCCCATTCTCTCCATCCCTACCTTTCCTTTCCCACCTCCTCTGTTTCCCCATCTCCGTCCCTCTCTTTATTACGCCCGCTAAATCGCGGATGTCGGTTTTTTTCCCCTCTCTGTGTCTGAAAGACTGGCAGGATGACCAGTCGGATAACCAGTCGGATTACTCCGTGGCCTCGGAGGAGGGAGACGAGGACTTTGACGAGCGGGCAGAGGGTGAGTCCGCGAGCGTAGTGCTGGCTGGTGCGCTGTACGCTGCAGCTGTGTTGGGTGCATGATGGGTCTTGAGGTCTGTTGTTCCAGTGTGCACCGTGGGATAGGTGAGTAGCCGCCATCATTGTCCAAATCCAAATGATTCTTTCTGCACGTCTCCCGTGCTGCTCAGTATCATGAGTACAATGAGATCCGCTGAAGCCGGGGACGATGGTGTAGCCTGCAGGGCCGTGGGCGCGAACGTGAAGCTGCCTCATCAGCAAGATGAGTGCAGAAATGGTTGACGCACCACGTGTCCCCCAGAGCCTCTAAAATGTACCTCATTGTAAATTCCAGGACCAGTGCCCCATGTTGCGCTGTTGTATAGCTCTCTCCTGCCACCTAGTGGCTGTGCTCCAAAATTGAAGCTCCCCTGCACATTATTACTCCCTAGGAACAGGTAATGGGTTTATTTCATGCTGGAAAGAGAAGAAAGAAAGCGTTTCGCCTTGTTTTTTTTTTCTTTTCAGCAGGGAATAAACCTATTACTTGTTCCTTTGCAGCCTACGCATGCTGACGCAGCTGCCCACCTGAACTCCTTCTTTTTACTGCTCAGTTGTGAATGACAACTGTAACAATGATGCACATTCATGACTGTTTGAAATGAACTCGGAAAGATTTTTCCCCTCTGTAAAGCGTCGTAAAAGTGTGTGTTCTGTGGCAAGTGTACAAAAGCTGCCGAGTTGTGCGTGTGCCTCCAACAGGCCCAGTGCGGGGTCTTATCTGGGGTACCGTGCGCGAGCCGGCGGTCTCTCTCTGGCCCGGCTTCGTGGTTCCTCCCAGTGCTCACCGCGCTGTCAGTGGTGTCTTGTATGCCCAGCGCCTCGGCGTGGCTCACTAACGCGCTTGTGCTGTCGCCCGCAGTGAACTCCCGGCGGCCCAGCCGCAAGGGCCTGAGGAACGACAAGGACAAGCCCCTGCCACCCCTGCTGGCCCGAGTGGGCGGCAACATCGAGGTACAGTCGCCGCCCCCCCTTTCCCCGAGACGCTCCGCAGCTCCTGGAGGCCCACACACACCCGCTGACATTCCTGTCCCAGCGGAGGCTTCAGGCTTCAAGCCGTTGGGCTCTGCTGGAACAGAAGGATCCGATTGGAAATCCCTGCTATGAGACGCATTTATTGCTACTGTATTGCACTCTAGATTCCAGTCAGTCTGCCTGTCCTCTCTGGCTATTAAACCCCTTCTCTGGGCCTCAGGTGCTGGGGTTAGGGACTGGTCAGTGTCCAGTCAGTCTGGGTGTTAATCCCTCTGTCTGGGCCTCAGGTGCTGGGGCTAGGGATTGGTCAGTGTCCAGTCAGTCTGGGTGTTAATCCCTCTGTCTGGGCCTCAGGTGCTGGGGTTAGGGACTGGTCAGTGTCCAGTCAGTCTGGGTGTTAATCCCTCTGTCTGGGCCTCAGGTGCTGGGGTTAGGGACTGGTCAGTGTCCAGTCAGTCTGGGTGTTCATCCCTCTGTCTGGGCCTCAGGTGCTGGGGTTAGGGACTGGTCAGTGTCCAGTCAGTCTGGGTGTTAATCCCTCTGTCTGGGCCTCAGGTGCTGGGGTTAGGGACTGGTCAGTGTCCAGTCAGTCTGGGTGTTCATCTCTCTGTCTGGGCCTCAGGTGCTGGGGTTAGGGACTGGTCAGTGTCCAGTCAGTCTGGGTGTTAATCCCTCTGTCTGGGCCTCAGGTGCTGGGGTTAGGGACTGGTCAGTGTCCAGTCAGTCTGGGTGTTAATCCCTCTGTCTTGGCCTCAGGTGCTGGGGTTAGGGACTGGTCAGTGTCCAGTCAGTCTGGGTGTTAATCCCCCTCTCTCTGCCACAGGTGCTGGGCTTCAACGCTCGGCAGCGGAAGGCGTTCCTCAACGCCATCATGCGGTACGGGATGCCGCCCCAGGATGCCTTCACTACGCAGTGGCTGGTCCGAGACTTGCGGGGCAAGTCTGAAAAAGAGTTCAAGTACGTCTGCCTGCCGGGAACGAAGGGGCAGGGAGTCGCCCGGCGGTGCTCCCTGGCCCTCCTCTTGTCCCGTCCCACGCGCCTGTCCAGGCTGTGTGTGTGTCCCTCTGTCCGTCAGTGTCGGGGGGGAGAGCAGTCTGGACGCACAGTAACCCCGTCCACAATGGAGACCGGTCCACAGTCCGGGCTGCGTCTTAAAGGCAGGACGGTACAGAGTTCTGGATCCCCGTAGGGTGCTGCGTGTTGTGCGTTTGTTGCGTGTTGGACTTGGTTCCAGTGCTGTTTCTGTTGAAGTGGCTCAGTCAGCCTGTACTATTGTCCTGCACATCTGGATCAGTACAGCACCCTGTGTTCATGCTGTAGTCTTTTCAGAGCATCTGGATCAGTACAGCACCCTGTATACACGCTGATGTATCCAGAGAGCCTGCACTGTATTCACTCAGATTTAGTCAAAATGTACTTCAGCGTCCATTAGAGTCTGCGTATACCGTAGAAAATAGTCTCTCCAGTAGCACACTCTAGTTCCAGTTCCAACCGTGGTGTACTGATTCCTTCTCTACTATTTGCTCAGTGCAAGTCCTGGTGTATCCAGTCGCTCTGTACTGTAATACCTTCTCTCACTGCAGTGTCCATTTGCTTCTGGATAGAATACTCTCTACAGTAGCGATATCCAGTTCCATATAAACCAGTTCCATTCTGGAGCTGGACGGACTCCTCTTTCCCACTGGCTCAGTGCGAGTCCTGTTGTGTCCAGACAGTCATTCTGTATTAACCTGTCCCTCCTGCCCTCCCTCCCTCCCCCCCTTCCAGGGCCTACGTCTCCCTGTTCATGCGGCACCTGTGCGAGCCCGGGGCCGATGGAGCCGAGACGTTCGCCGACGGCGTTCCGAGGGAGGGGTTGTCACGGCAGCACGTGCTCACCCGGATAGGCGTGATGTCGCTCATCCGCAAGAAGGTAACAGTCCTCGGTTAAGAAAACGCTCCCTTGGGCGGTCTCGGCTCGGGTCTGTGCCAAAGCCCTGGTCCACATAGAGCATCCTGGGAAACTGGGGAAACCTACTCTCGTGTTTTGTCTGGATACCTGCTCTGAAAGGCGTCTGTGACATCTCCGGAACGCGAAAAGTTTTTCAGTGCGGTTTAGATGGATTTTGCTTCCCATGTTGGCTTTGTGGGTGGAAATCTGCTAGGTTGTCAAGTAGTGGAGGAGGTCTGGGGTTGAATGTGGGCTGCCCACCATGTGGGTCCTATTCCAACCACATCTTTGCACCGACCCTCTGAGCTCGCGACATGTATAGTGGGTGGGCAGGGCTTGATCTTGAGGCCATGTTGTTTAGTGAGGACCACCTGGGTGAGGCGGTTTGAGTTGGGACGCTAGTCAGTGTTGGGAGCCTTGTGGCCCCTTGATGAAGTGCCGTTTTGGTCATTGCAGGTGCAGGAGTTTGAGCACGTCAACGGCCAGTGGTCGATGCCGTGGATGATGGAGATGGAGGAGAGCAAGAAGGCGGCGCGCCCCGAGTCTCCCAGCGCCCCCAAAACCCCTTCGACCACGGGGACCCCTGCAGACACACAGCCCAACACCCCTGCCACTGCTGGATCAGGTACAGCGCTCTGTATGCAGGCTGTACTCTCGCCCAGCACAGCTGGATCGGTACAGCGGGCTGTATACGCACTGGGCTGTTGCCCAGCACAGCTGGATCAGTATGCTTGGTATGCTGTGTGTGCTGTGTTCATATGCAGTTGATTTTATCTGCTATTTGTTCAAAGTATTTCTCTTGTGCAGAAGAGCCCTTAAAGCCTGATGATGGAGTGAAGGATAAAGAAGAGAAGAAAGATGAGAAGCCTGAGAGAGAGGGGGAGAGCAGCAAGAACCCTGAGGAGCCACAGGTATTGTCCCGTCAGTGTGTCTGTATTAACCCCCTCTCTCTTAGTGCAGTGTTCATGTACTGGAGTGTCCAGTCAGTCAGTGTGTGTATGAGCTTTACTCTCTCTTTCCCAGTCTACTTCAGCCACAGATGACAAAGACAGGGGCATGCCGGAGAAGACCAGTGAAAGGACAGAGGAGGGAGGCGGAGGGTTGAGTGCAGAGGCAGACAAAGAAAAAGCGAAGGAAGGCGAGAAAGAGGAGAAGAAACAGGAGGAGGAAAAGGAGACGGAAAAAGCGGAAACCTCAGAGTCCAAAGTGAAGGCCGAGGAAGCTGACTCCAAAGGTGACTTTGGCTGCATTTCGAAATGTGCGGCCGCCATTTTGGGTCTAACTAAATGGGAACTTCAGGGTACTAGGAGCCAGAATGGCGGCCTTAGTGTAAGAGATCCTGATGATTGGCGTGGGTTCCCAAATGCTCACTCTTCTTTTCCTTCTGTTGGTCAGCAGACCAGAAGGAGCAGGACAAAGGAGCGGAGAAGATGTCTACGACCTCATCTGCGGAGGAGAAGAAAGGTGAGAGGTGGAATAAGATGGCGAACATCTCTCAGTGAGAACCGTCAGTGGGCTTCCGTGTGAAAGAGGATCTTAATCTGTCTTGACCTTTCGCCACCTCTCGGCTTTCATTCAGAACTCCAAAATCAGGCTGCAGTCTGGTCCAGGTATCAAGTTGTGATAGGAAATCCAGGGCGACTGGTTTGACAGCTTGTAACTGTAAACCACAGGAAGTGAGTCACTCTTGCATTATGGGAGTCTTGACGTCAGGATGAAGATTGCGTGACAGTGAACAAGAGTCCTCTCCAAGAGCATAGGGAGTTTCTCTGGCTGAGAAATGATCTCCAGAACATTATCTACAGTTCTAATTTCTGGCCCTGGATAGCCCTTCTTGGTTCGTACTGCTAAAAGCAAAATGTACACAGTAACTTGGAAAACCTCCAATTTACAGCATAAAGTAAACAACATTTCTAGGTCTGCTCAGCGCCGTGTTCTGCGATTCAGAACGAGGCAACAAAACTTCGGGTGAGGTGAAGCGGCCCTATGACAGTGTAAACAAACAGGCATGTGAATGTAGCTCTTTTAATCTGATAGCAATATTGCTCTCACCTTCGAGATGGCTTTGCCCCCAAGTCCTGCTTGTTAACTCTGCATGCAGATCATGTCAGAAACATTTCTGAGGCGAAATGTCAGCTAGACAAACTGTACTTATTTGCTCGTCCATCACTTTACATTAGTCAGTACAGTGACTAGTGAGCAGGAAGGGCCACTTTACGTCGCAGTTTGTGGGAACTTGAATGCCAGCTTGCGATCATTTGGCGATTTTATAGTACTTTCACAAATTTTAGGTGTTTTGCGCTTAATTCAGAATTAGGGAAACTTTTCCCTAACGGCAATGAATTTATTTATTTTTATTAAGATTTAAGAACTGGTCTGAGAAATTGGGACTGCAGTTCCCCTTGAATTTTCTTTGTGATAGGTGGGTTTTTAAAAGTTTCTTTTTCACCTCTTAAAAAACTGGTACAATCCCTATGCAGGCTTCAGGAATGCCCTCATTCAGGTGTCCGAGCCGCGATTGAACCAATCGGACCTAAGAAGCAGGACTTGCACTCACTGTGGGAGGTGGCCGATACAGTGTAATTCATACCTGTCTGTTCATCGGTTAATCTCCTGGTAGAAGCTGTTGGCTGTTTGGTGAGCACTACAGAAACAAAACTTGTCATCGGCCATCTGAGAAAGAGACTGCATAAAGTTCCGCTTGATGAAATTGTTGGAAGAAGGTGCAAAACAATCTAAATCAATTAAGCTGATCAATTACATCCATCAGCCCCAGTGATTAAGGAACAATTGGAATGAAAACTAGCAGACACTAGCAGGACTGTGGGACCAGGTTGCATCTATGTAAGAACGTAATGGTGTGAGATGAGAGGGGGCCACTCTGCCCATCTTGTAGTTAATCGTGTTGGTCCAAGGATCAGACCCAGCCAGTTCTTGAAAGAAACAGCAGGATGAGCTTCAACAACAGGGCTGTGTAGCCTGTTCCACACTCCTCCCGCCCCGCAGCTTAGCAAGCGCCCGTTGTCAAACGCTCTACAAGTCGCCCTCGGGTTCGTTTCGTTCGTCCCTGCCTCACCTCTCGCCCCGTCTCCTTTCCCGGCTTCCCCCCCAGAGCCCAGGGACGAGAAGGAGGGCAAGGCCGCGGCGGAGGAGGGGGCGAAGGCCGGGGAGGCCAAGCTCCAGAACGGCGAGAGCGCCAAGGAGCCCGGCGAGGAGAAGAAGAAGGCGGGGAAGCAGAGGTTCATGTTCAACATCGCCGACGGGGGATTCACAGGTACCGGCGCGGCGTTTCCCGCTTCCTGTCGGTGGCGGCAGTTGTGCGTCACCTTGTAGCTGGATCTCGGCGGACAAGGGCTGGGCGGGGCTGGGGTGGGACGAGAGACTTCTAAACTCACTTGGCATGGGTGGTGTTACACTCGGTGTCGCTCTTTTCTCTGCTTCAGAATGGTCCAAGCCATCGTCCCCCGACAGTGTGCTGTAGGAGCAGTCCTTTGGGCGAGACGCCTTCATTAATTCCAGAGAGACAGTCATGCCCTGGCTATCTTTCGCTTTGGGCTTGAGCAATACAGCCTGCCTTAACGTCCCATTTCGTTTGTTCACAGCAGCGTCTCGCTTTTCCACCTGATCTGCTGCGTATTAGGGTTTGAAGTGGGTCTCCCGTGTGTTAAGTCCTTTTGAAAGACAAACGATGCGTAAACTCCAGTGTTTTTGTATCTTGATGATAATTCAGCCTGTCATCCTTTTTTATATAATGGAGTCGGCATCATCCTCGCTCCCCTTAAACGGGTCTGGTGGGGTTCATCACTTGCTTGTTGGTGCCATTGCTTTGTTAACCCCCCCCTGCTTTCTCGTTCAGAGCTCCACTCGCTGTGGCAGAACGAGGAGAGAGCTGCCACGGTCACCAAGAAGACCTACGAGATCTGGCACCGTCGCCACGACTACTGGCTGCTGGCCGGCATCATCAAGTATCCTTCCCCACTCCCCCGGTGTCCCGCCGGTCTGAATCGAGGGTGGGCACTCCTGGTCCTGACGTTCCGGTGCTGGTTTTCCTTCCAGCCCGACTCTTAACTTAGCTCAGGCTCGTTAAGAGGCTTTATTGGGCCCAATTGAATAAGGTTTCCCAGCTCTTTGGGTGCTGGTGCTGTAAAGAGACCCACAGAGCTTTTCTAGGAGGCACACTGGCCTTTCAGAACCAGGATTGGCCACGTCTGCTCCAGAGAGACAACTAATACACGGAGATGAGCGCAGGCCCTAATATAGGCCCTAGAGCAGGACAGTCCAATCCAGGTCCTGGGGGAACTGTAGTGTCAGCCAGATTTCGCTTCAGCTGTCATTTTAATGACCTACGTCAGCTCGTTAGCATCTCAGGGTGTCTAATTCAGCGGCTGCTCCAGCTCTTTGAAGAGACCTAGAGAACCTGCAGACCCCAGGATCAGAATGGCCTGCCCCCCACTTGAACTGAGCGCTCTGTCGCCCAGTCTGTCTTGATCCGTGATCGATCCCAGGTCTGTGTTGCACGTAGCTCTGGCCCCGAGCTTCGCTCTGTTCCTTTCCTGAGCTCCGCCCCAGTCACGGATACGCGCGCTGGCAGGACATCCAGAACGACCCGAAGTACGCCATCCTCAACGAGCCCTTCAAGGGGGAGATGAACAGGGGCAACTTCCTGGAAATTAAGAACAAGTTCCTGGCCAGGCGGTTCAAGGTGAGAGATGGCATGGATGTAACTTGTTGGGTTTTTGTTTTTACTGTTGAGAAGAGGCCATCTGACCCATCTAGTCTGTCTGGCAGTTAGTAGAAAAATTATTTTAGAATCTGATCCAAAGAAGCCTGGGAATCGGCTTTTACACGAGGTTTAGCAGCTTTTACGTGACTCTCACAATCATTGGTGTTTAGACTATTTCCCCCTTCTTTGTCCATCCTCCATTTTCAGTACAGTACTCTGGAGTCAAGTCAGTCAGGATTAACACACCCCTGTGGTCTCCCTCAGGGCTCTGGATTAACACACTCCTCCAGTGTCTCTCAGGGCTGTGGAGCCCAATCAGTCTAGATTAACACACTCCTCCAGTGTCTCTCAGGGCTGTGGAGCCCAATCAGTCTAGATTAACATGCCCCTCCAGTGTCTCTCAGGGCTGTGGAGCCCAGTCAGTCTAGATTAACACACTCCTCCAGTGTCTCTCTCAGGGCTCTGGATTAACACACTCCTCCAGTGTCTCTCAGGGCTGTGGAGCCCAATCAGTCTAGATTAACACACCCCTCCAGTCTCCCTGGATTAACCCCTCTTCTCCCTCTCAGCTCTTGGAACAGGCTCTGGTGATCGAGGAGCAGCTGCGGAGGGCCGCCTACCTGAACATGTCGGAGGACCCCTCTCACCCCTCCATGGCGCTGAACACGCGGTTCTCCGAGGTGGAGTGTCTGGCGGAGAGCCACCAGCACCTGTCCAAAGAGAGCATGTCTGGGAACAAGCCTGCCAACGCGGTACTGCACAAGGGTGAGGGCGCTGGAACTGAGCACAGGCTTCCTGGGTCTCCCCTGGGCGGCCCAGATCACTGGGCTGGTATCCCAGCTGGTGGCTCACACACCGGGGTCTCTGTGCTGTGCACAAAGAGATGAAACAGGCGGCACGAGAAATTTGGGGGACCGCTCCAGGTTGTGATTGGTGCACTTTTTGCTGCGGTATTCTTTTAGGTCACTGTTATTAAAAACAAAAAGAACAGGAACAACTCGTTAAGCGGTGATGTAAGCAAGCGAAGAGCGCTGGTCTGTGAGGGCGGAAGGATATTCTGCCTTTTCTTGCCAGTGATCTCTTAATTCCTTAATTGAACATGTCTCCTGTTTCATTGATCATATTTAACTTTGCATGGCTGTGTTTACCTTTGGTACGTGTTTTTGTTATTAATAAGGCCACCGTGTTAAATTACTTACTAGTACACTTATATCGCACTTCTCTGGACACCCCAATCAAAGCGCTTCACTGATAATGGGGAATCCCACTACCACGCCCAGTGTGCAGCCCCACCTGGATGATGCTCCAGTCCTCTCCCCCCACACCAGCTCTCAGTGGGGAGGAGAGCAGAGTGATGAAGCCAGTTCAGAGATGGGGATTACTAGGAGGCCATGATTGGTAAGGGCCAATGGGAAATTTGGCCAGGACACTGGGGTAACACCCCTGCTCCTTTATCCAGAGTGTCTTAGTCAAATTGAGTCAAAAAAATCTTAAAGGGTGCTTGAAAACAGTATGTTTCAAATTTAAGGTGTGTAATTGTTCCAGGCCTTTAGAAATTGCTCATTTTAAAGACTGACTACAAAACACGCTGGACTAAAATTGTCTGCTGGTTCAGCTGACACTGTGCTGCGCAAGAGCTGGGGTGTAAGAGATGGGTGTGTAGTGAGGGTCTCCTCACTCATGCCTGGCCGCGTTCTGCCGTTCCCTCTGCGTTAACGACCGTTCCCCCCCCTCTTCCTCGCAGTGTTGAAACAGTTGGAGGAGTTGCTCAGCGACATGAAGGCTGATGTCACTCGTCTCCCGGCAACCATCGCCCGGATACCCCCGGTTGCCGTGAGACTGCAGATGTCAGAGAGGAATATCCTGAGCCGATTGGCCAGCAGAGGCACAGAGACACAGACGCAGCAGGTAAGCAGTGGTGGTGTGTACTGTCTGCCTTTTCACTGTACTTCAGGGCCCTGTATATCAAGGTTTGTGTTCCACCTGAACTCTGGTACGACGCTGCTCTAGTTATTTAATTGCAAATTTGAAATGCTCTTGAGTCGTTTTTATAGGCAACTGTATCTGTTTAACGATGAGTAATCAGCTTTAAAAGAGCTCAAGAAAATCATGTAAAAAATTGTTTTAATATGTCTAGTAAAAGAGATTAATATCTAATCTGACTGGTCAGGTTGGAATAAAAGCCGTAGATTCTAGGCCCTCTGGGAGTTGTTTAAGATGCCTCATATACAGTGTGTACAGAGCATTTATAGTGTGCTCTCTGTGTATTATTCACTCTTTATATAGTTAGATACATTGTCTGCATACTGTACATATTGTATATGCTTACTACACTGGTAGCATGTGTGGAGTTTGCACCGTTTCTCTGAGATCACGTGAGTTTTATGTATTTGTCATCCCCAAACATTCTGGGTATGTTGATTGGCTGCTTCAGGAAGCTGCTCGTTCCATACTGTTACTCCAGTGGCTCAAGATCTGCTCCTGTGGCTGGAGGGTTGCCGGTTCAAATCCCACAGCCGGCAGAGGAATCCTACTCCGTTGGGCCCCTGAGCAAGGCCCTTAACCCCAGCTGCTCCAGGGGCACTGTACAATAGCTGACCCTGCGCTCTGCCCCCCAGTTTCTCTCCCTGTCTGTGTGTCTCATGGAGAGCAAGCTGGGGTATGCAAAAAGACAAATTCCTAATGCAAGAAATTGTATGTGACTAATAAAGTGATGTTAAAAGCAGCCCAAGAACTGTATGAGGGATTCTACACAAACTAATGGATGGATTTGGTGCTTTCAGCATGTCTCGTGGGCCTAAATTATTCTAGTACAATTCACATCTAATATTGCAGGGAAGAGATACAAGAAAAAACTTGAGGCTTCTACAAAGTGCTTTCTCACACATATAGCTCTCTCCTCATGGAGTACACCCCTGATCTGTACTTGTTTTGCACCCTGTAGACGAGGGTGTAGTTCATACAGTGTAAAAGTACTAGTTACACTGTGTGCACGGCTTTAACTTTGCCTCCCTGTCTCTGTTCACTCGCAGGTAGCTCAGCAGTAGTGTTTCTCTCCTGCTCTGGCTTGGCTTTGGAGCTCCAGCCGCCACCCCCTGGACCCCCCCTTCTACATTCCTGATTGGCTCCTGGATGAAAACGCCACGCCCCCACCAGCCCCGCAAGACCACGCCCCTCATTTCCAAGAGGAGCGTTTCTATTGGCTGATCGGGGAAAGAAAAATAATTTTATTTTTTCTTAATTGTATTTTTTTTTATGTTTATGTTCCTTATTATTATTATTATTATTATTATTATTGTTAATGCTTCTGATGTTTTTTTTTTGGACCTGAGATAATAAAAATGGAAAATTAAAAAAAACAGCAAAAAAATAGTCTGCTGGATTTTGTTTGAGTCCAGTCCTGAATGATGTAATTGGAGAGTTGCAGACCATGTACCAGGCACTGCGGCAGTAGAAAGCTTTCCCCTTTCTGACATTTGTTTTTAATGCGCACAGATTACTGTAATAAAGCCATTTTTATCTAAAGGTTTCTTGTCGAATGCTTGTTTAAGCCATTCATCTGAACTATGATCCATTTTGGGGTTTTCAGCAGCTGAAAACAGGCATCTCCCCGACACTGGTTATCGGCTAAATGTTGTTCCCATGGTTGCTTTCTGTGCTAATGTAATGGAGAAAATCAGACTCCTCAAAAGATGCAAAGGAACAAGTAAAGGTTAATTCCGCACTGAAGAAAGAAAAGAAACACAACGTTTCAGATGTGGAGGCTTGTTCATCTGGAGCAAAGTGAGAAATTCAGGGTCTCCTGTCTGGATTGGACTGAGAGATGTGGACAGAAGCAGAAGCTGGCACATGGTTAATGAAAGCCCACTGAGCAAAGGGCGAGGGCACAGTGCAGTCTTCAGTTCTTCGCCTGTTGAAAGTGCTCTTAAGTGTGAGTGGCCTTGATTGAGGTGATTAACACTTGAGACTGGAATACAGGAGCTGCAGCATTGAGGCTTATAGCAGAAAGCAGGTTGATCACCTGTAGCAGGGAGCCCCTGGTACATCACCAGACAGCTGTGACGGGGGGGCGATAAGAGAGCAGACGCGGTCTTGTTTCTCGTACACGTATAGTGTAGAAATTAACAACCCAGGACGACGATGTGACACTTGAACAAGCTCTTTATTTCATCTGTAACTCCGAACCCCTTAGCTACTACTTTCACTATGACCTGTGACCCTGAGTAACCGTTATTCCTGCTCAGCCCTCCACCAATCAACATGCAGTTTCACTGCTGACGCACACAAATATTGAGCAGGTTAACAGGAGGCACCCACAGAGACTCCTGAGACGTGCCAGCACCCCGAAGGACTGCAGTGACATCAGTGGGGTGTCTCTGCCATCATCAGGACAATTACAGCAGGTGCGTGTCATTCTTCCCCTGTGGAGGACTACACACTTGGTTTGCCAGGTAGTTAACTGTCCAAGACGAGGAAGCTGTGTAATCCTGAAAGAAAACTTATAAACCCAGAATCTATCCCGGGCCCTAGGCCTCAAGGCAGGACTTTTTAAGACTTTTGTTTTAGAAGGGGAGCACATTTCATTCCCCTGATGAAACAGGAACAAAAACAGAATGAATTGCACCCTATTGAAGTAACACAATTTTGGCCGGTACTTCCACTTAACGCCACTAGAGGGCGGCCGTAATTGTTTTTTTAATCGCAACCCTGTGATTGCGGCAGGAGGAATTTCCACGTGCGTGTTCTGGTATGTGAATAACTCACGTGGGAATTCCAGACGTACACAGATGATCTGTATTTTCCTAGGAATTTGAGAAGGGACGGTTGCAGAGTTTAGGCGAGTTAGTTGAAAGATCTGAGTATGTGATACATGTCTTAAAATACAAGAAATATAGAAACGAAGAGAAAGGAAACTAAAAACAAAAGAGATTCATAGGAATTTGAGATCAGATTTCTCTTGAATACACCGAACAAACCACAGATCACAAGTTTTTTTTTTCTTTCCTCATTGCTGATCTTGCTGGAGACCTGCAATCCTGTGGATTATACAGAGAGCTCAAACTCTTAATGGACTCAATTTAGTTGGATCTTAAATCGAGGGAATCATTCACTGATTCCTCCAAGACTATTGTTTCTAATTGATGGCCTGGAAAGCCTCCATCCTGGCAATCGTACAGAGAGCTCAAACTCCTCATTGAGTAAAGACTCAATGGAATTGAGGCCAAAGAAGTCATAACCGGTTCAGTTCAGTCAGTACGAGCTCATCCAGGAGCAGGAGTGAGATAGTGAGATAGATGGAGTTCAAGAGTGTTTTCTCTCAAGCTGACTGGCTGTGTTTATGATGAAGTCATGATGCTCTGTTTCAGGTATGCTTACTGGGAAAACTGGCCAGCCTAACAGTGCTTATGCTAACCAGTACTGTGTGGCTGCTGAAGATGTCCATACCCCCAATAACTGGAATGACTGTGACTGCGGTGAGAAATTGCCCTGCATCTGTGAGGCTGAAGCCCTGAGTCTCTTGCTATGTGTGAAATCACTGCAGTACTGTCTGCATAGACACATACTGGCGTTCGCCAATTCATTTTGTCCTGAAATCTGCCTGTGTTTTCAGTCATCAATTGATTATCATAGCTTTGTGGAACCGACTGCTGGTTCAGGCACAAATACTTCTGGTATTGCACTTCAGGTTCAATTCATTTCAATAATGGTAGCAGTATAGGTGCTGTATAATGTTTTTTTTTGTCATTAAATAGTTCAAATGTACACGGTGCTCTGTAGCTTACAGTAGGGGGGTCATGGCTGTTTTGAAACTATTTGTAACTTTCCAATGAATTCACGTCTTAATCATTCGTCTAGTCCAATGTATTCCATGCCCAATTAGCTTGCGAATTACCCAATTCTGTCATGACAGAAAGGGAAAGCAAAACTATACTATGAAAAAGTTTAATTGAAAATTGTAATCATGTTTGGATCAAATTACTAAGCTAATGTTTTAGTATTTATTATCAATCCTATAACAGAATGCACCATGTCCTATGCCTGATTCAATTGTAACTATATAAAACGCAACCAATATCATTGTGGGAAGATGGCTGGTTATTTCCACTTTGAGCCACAGGAGGGCGCCCCTATTTTTTCCATCTTAGCCCTTGAATTGCGGCTTTAGGAATTTCCACTGCAAAGGATATTGTGGCCTGCATTTCCAAAACTGGGAAGAAAGAAGGACTTGATTATATTGGATAAGGAAACCCTGTGGTAACTGCTTATGATGGTCAAAGGCTTTTTTAGGTGTGAGGTTTTTATTGGCTAATTCTGGAACCTTTACACACCTTTCTAAAAACTGAAATGAATTGCACACAGCAGGTTTCCCAGAAACGTACTGATTTTTGTACTTGCTGGGATTGTCACATGTGAATACCACTCCACAGTTTCCATTTATTTCTTCTGGAGGCCAGACATCCCGATTCTCATCCTGATAAGAGAGGACAGAAGAAAACCGTAGGAATATGCTCTGGGTACTGAGCTGGAAACGTGCCCATGAAACAATTGTTAGTTCTCATTCTCGATACCAGACTTTGTCATGACATGATTTTACTCACCCAAACGTGCTTACTACATACTGTTCACACACGCCAACATGTACTGTACCCATGATCGTGAAACATGTTCCTAGATTCACACTTCTAAACGCCTCCACCCTACACATTCTTGTCCAACTTCCTGTGAACAGGGGGCAGCTTTCTCTTTTTTATATGTGTAGGCCACATTAACACACTTTTGTAGACTTACTGCCCAGTGCTCTTGAGCTCGGCTGAGTTCCAACGCAACTTCGACTATGACGCGGAAGCTTTTTACACTGGACTCGACGATCCAGATGAGAATGCGTACAGCACCATAGGCACGACTGTGAACAGGTACCCAGGAGCCCAGCAAACAAGTGAGTACATAACGATAGATAGGTGCTCTGCAGTGAATAGTCTGCTGTAAAATGCTGCCGTCATTTGGGGGGAACATTCAGTGCATTCTGGACTCATTTGCAGCTTTTGTTAATACCATGAGGTGCTGGTTGTAGCTCAGAATATTGTAACGCTTACGGCCGACAAGCAGTGTGTGTAAGAGCCGGCGTACCAGAGCGGGTGACGTCACCGCCCTTCCCTGTGATAGCAGGACCACAGCTACTGGGCTGTGGAGAGATCTCTCTTTAGCTCACGGGGCTAGGTCGCTGCAGAGAGACGCGGAAGTCCCGGGTTCGAGCCTCCAGTCGGGATGGGGCCGACCAGATGCGGCAAGGGCGCCCGCCTGAGCCCCCGTTGCGTTACAATATGTTGGTGGTAAGATTAGCAGTCTTGCTCGGTGCTGGTGGACTGCACTAAAGTTGGGGCTTACAACTTATCCTCCTTAACATTAACATATCTACGTAGCTGGTGCTCTTGAGGTCTACAGACTTCTCAGCCAGTGAGCCTGCTTGGAAGGGATTAATTAACTTCTCAATATTCCCTGAGTATTTGCTTCATGGTTTAACATGATAGGTTGTAAAAATGACAGAAGTGCCACTGACAGGAAGAAAAAAAAACCCAGGTTTCTTTTGTCAACGCTGGAGGTCACATTCCTCAAAACCTTATGGTTGGTAAATTCATTTCTTCAGGGAAATAGGATGTTAGACTCTCCCCTGTCCATGTTACACTCAACAAAGGCTGATATCCCTGGCAGATTTCTCCCTTAAAATTGACACATTCAGTGACATGAACTATAATTGAACCATTGAAATTCCGAAAATATTATAAGCATTCACATGGACTGTGGATTTACTTTAGTCTGTGAGATGTAGAAAAAGATTTGAACTGACTTTAGAGTGGGCTGAAATCTCTTGCACACTGTGTCATATGTGCAATTACTCTCCCAGCTAGGAGGAGAGACATAGGAGAGTGAGATATATGTGTGAGTCAAACAAAACTGCAACACAGAGCCAGGAGCTGGTGGAGAACCTTTTTAAGTTTCCATCGGAGGAGCTGTGCAAGAGCAAAGGCTTCTCACGGTTGGGAAGATTGTTGTCCAGTACGTAGATGGTGTCAGCAAAGGTTTTCGACAGTTGGGAGGACTGGCGCTCATGCGCGACTGAGGGTTTCTTGAAATTGGAAAGGCTGGGACCCACTATCGACACCATGTGTGAGTGGGTTCCGCAGTTGGAGAGCAACCTTCGCTTTAGAAAGTTAATTTCAAATGACACTCCCTTTGTGCCTCAGAATGGTGAAGAGTGCTCCTAGACTGGAGGTATTAAGATTACTGAGGACAGCGTTGTGACAGAAACAAATATGTGACAGCATAATGTTCTACTTCGGGGAACTCCCTGTGCTATCAAGCTTACTCCCTATTCTCTCTCAGTAAATCAGCAACCAGATTCCCACCACTCTTACTCTATAACTATTTTCAATCTGATTAGCCAAGACTCATTCAAGTGGCCCTAATTCAAGGCTAATTCTACTTGAATCAAGGCTCCTTCGAGTTCTCCTGGCAAAACCTCAAGCAAACAGTGGGAGAACGTCAAAAACTAAACTTATATTTAAACATAATTCCTCACCACATATATACTGAATATGGAATAACAAAGACATTCAATACCAAAATAAAAGTATATTCTTTCAGACATGGTATGATAGTAAGATTTGGTTGGTGGGACAATTGTCAAACAAAGAGGGTAGATTGTTGATGTACACCAATTGTTTTTTTGATAGATTGCAGATTCCAGTTACCCTTTGGGAATATGCCATAGTCTTTGATGCTCTCCCTGAGAAAGAGGGGAGTTTGCCCAAAGGTATTTTTAACTCTGTCAGCGTTAACTTTCCTGACGCTGTTTATCTGTTCTTGGATGGTGTGGAAATAAAACATAAAAATGCGGTAATGACCACATCAGGAATTTGTGTAACCTCCCTGTATTTCTTCTGGAGAGCAGTGTTACACATATTTACTGCAACCCCTGACAGACATTACCATACCAATAAGATTAGAGACATAACATTGTTCATAGGTTTTGTCCTGGTAAACTAATACCTTCTAGATTTAAGCATGAGCAAAATGATTTATGTGTGTTCTATAAGGCTGGAAAAGAAACTCTATCACATCTATTTGTCACCTGTATATTGTATATACAATGTTGTTTTGGATAGACCAGCAAAACCTTTTCTTTAAGCATTCAAAGGTGAATGTTAGAATTTTATATTATGTTATGCGTGTAGAGTAAGTAAGTATAAGTACTGTGTAGATATCATATTCACAAAAAAAAATAATGCTCCCTCCTTTAATGCCTATATGAATGAAATACAATATTAATTAAACTACATTAAAAAACTGGAAAAATAAACATAACCCTATACAAGCTTTCCTAGCTGCCTGTGAACACAGGGCAGCTTGATATTCCTCTTTCAGGACCCAATATTATCACACTTCACAGACTTCCTGCCCAGTGATGTAGTGGTTCAGGCTCTTGAGTTTGGCCAAGTGACTACATACAACTCAGGCTATGGAGTCAGAAGGTTTTTACACTGATCTCGTCTATCCAAAAGAGAATGTGTACGACACCATAGACATAGGTAAGACTGTGCACAGGAACCCGGAATCCCAGCAAACAGGTGAGTACAGACAGAGTGATACTGTAGGTGCCTTACAGTGAATAGGTTTATGCTAAAATGATGCCTTCATATTGGTGAAAAATTATCTGCATTCTGGACTGCACTAGATGTGGGGCTAAAACATAATCCTCCTAGTCAATGAGCCAGCTTTGAAGGGATGAGTTGATATCAATATTTCCTGAGCATTTTCTGTTCATGGTTTTAGGAGATCTGCTATAAAAAAAACAGTATTTCTGCTGACAGAAAAAAAAAATACAGGGTTCTTTCATCCAACCTGGAGGTTATGTTCCTGAAAACTTCATGGTTGGTAAATATTTGAGTACAGAATATGGGAAATAGGGGATTAGACTCCTATTGCCCTCATCAATGACATCACCTGCAGATTTCACTCTTAAAAACGGCAAATACAACAAAATTAGCATTAATTCAACAAGGGAAAGTATAAAATATAGTTAATAGTTACATGGAATGTGATTTAACAGCAAAACAATGGAATTGTAAACAGCATTCCTAGACTATAGACGCTCAGATCACTGAAGGCATTCTTGCTTCAGACAAATATGCAAGTACAGCCTTTTCCTACTGTACAATTTAATGTGTAACAAAAGCCCCTCCATTGTTGTCTCCTTCTCTATGTGCTCCAACTCTAATATAAATGTGCTTTGGTAATTTTGCTATTGTGGTTTTTCAGGAAGAGAGTAAGGGAAGAGTGTTCCTTCCTTTATTCAGTCATTCAGTTCTCTGTCATGTCCTGTCCTATCACCAGAGATAAAACACTAGTGATGAAAATTTGCAATACTCATACTTAATAATCATTTCTGATACATTTAGCTGAGTTAAAAGTATTTTAATACGGTTAACATTTGAATCAAGTGTTCTTCGGGTCACATTTATGAAAACAAAAAGCCTGTAGTGTCGTGAGAGTTTTGGTTTACTGTAACAATCCAAAAATTGTAACGGTAAATTGCGAGAGTACTTTGACCTTGATGACTTTAAAGAATCAATCAAACATAATTTACAGTCTCACACATGGATTCTAAATATACTATGCAATGTACAATTTATGTAATATATCTGTGAAATGATCTGCTTTGAAACGATTGGATAATCTTCCACTCGTAGCTTACTAGAAGAGTTAATAACTTCAGAGTTAAAACACTGACTATAACTTATGGTCTACCCCCTATGTTTTAACAGTCTTACATAATTACATCACACTTATATTTTCAGAAACAAGATGCATTTACTATTGTGAACTAAACATGTATGTAATAATAGTTAAAACTCTCTAGATTGTAATGTAAATAAAGACGTTTTATACTCAAAGATCCATTGGCCAAGCATCCTTGATGAGACAAAAATGAGAGCTTTGCCTAGTGTTTCTGGAGCTTCAATAGTTAGTGTCTTTTTGAACTTTGGTCTTTAAATACTAGAAACAGTCTGCATGTAGCTGTCTTCTTGGAATCCAGCTCAAGAAGTAGGGGAACTTGGTTCATTTGCAAAATGAAATTAAGTGAAAAACCTAGATAGAATTGTGTACTTACTAACTCTTTTGTCCTGGCAACTTGGAGAAAGGTTTAAGTCATGTGATTGGAAAAGTCATTTGGAGAGAACTGAGGAGCCAGTGAGTTAACCGATGAAAATGAGTTTGGTTCTTGCTTTTAAAGTACAATGTTTCAAGTTAGTGAATGGTTAGGAGGCTAGGTTTGGTTCTGATTCTCACACTGCATATCCACCCCATTGGTGGATCTTGCCTGAGGTGATGAACAGTGGCCTTGGACCTGTGGTTTTGTGTGCTCTACACAAAAAGGCATGAAGCTGTTTGTTCGAGGCAAAAAAAATATATAAATTTTTTAAAACTTTACTATTAAGTTATATACTAGAATGATTTTTACTGTGTGAATGCAGAAGGGAGCGTAACTGTTGACACTTCATCAAGTCCCTTAACTCCATTTGTCAAACATTACAATCTAACACTTTTTAAGTCCCCCCTGAGTAGAATGTTAGTATATAGCAATTCTGGTACCTCTACAATACCTTTAGGCGTCAAGTCCCTGCAACTTATCCTGAGATAAGTGCTGAACTCCTGTCGCTATACCTGTGGATCTCTAAGAGTGTAACAGTGTAACGTGATGTGTTGTTTTCCACTAGGTGCGGTGGAATCAGACGTCAGACCACGTCCTTACAGACTACCCACCACATGTCTGGGGCTGATGTGTGCTGTCTTGCTGACTGTCATCATAGCCCTGAGTGTCTACTGTGAGTATAGCGCACAATCAAACCGAAGGGTTGCTTGTATCAGCGTGCACATGGTAACGCAGGACACGAAGCATTGAACGACAGGAAATGAGTCTCCATGTGATTCCTTGAGTTTCAAAGCTGCTGGTCTCACTTTCGGACACTTTATTCCCCTGTCTGATTCGGTCAAGGGGCTACCTCTCCCAGGAGCTGTTGCATTTGTTGGTTTGCTTTCACCACATCATTGAAATGTCTGTTCTGTTGAAACGTAAACTCGTTCCTGATGGATTAGGTGGAAAAGGAGGTCGCCAGGTCTTTCAAATATCTCCTGGGTTTTGTCCATTTGTGCCTTGAAGATTAAAGTGGGAATGGAGACCAAAGCATGACCATCAGTTTGGTTTCTGTTTAGATGTTTCGATTGAGACATTGAATTGAATCCTCAAACCCGCTTCCTCAAGTGGCCAAAGGCTCCACTTGCAGACTTCCTGCAAATGCTGGTTGTCTGGATCAGTATTAGACTTCTGTTACAGATATCTAGAGAAGTCTGAGAAGTGCCCTCCATTCTTCACACACTTATTATGAAGATGATTTTGGAATCTGTGCATTGCCAACTCGATTTCCAGTTTTCTGGATATTGGGTCTAAGTCCCATCCACTCATGTTGCCTCAATTAATATGTTGAAAAGCGTCTGGAGATCCATTTCTGTCAAAACACGTACTGCAGCATCATCAGTGTCCTGTGGTTCAGTGACTGATGGCAAGGTGGTGTAAGTTTTGAGCCAGAGCTGCTGGAGATTGAACAACTTACCGTACAAAAGGTTGGGTGCTTCCACTCCTTTGGGGGTGTTCTGACAAATGGATAGGACACCCGGAAATACTGAACACAGAGTCAAGGCAACAACACACACTTGCCTCCTGGACATTTGCCTCCTGTCCGGATTTTAACGGGCTCTGTGAAACCATTAACATCTACATTCCCTTTAGGAGTTGAGAGGATCACTGCATAAGGATGCTGATCAATGTTGGAGAATATCCCTAGATCAGTAGCACTCTTCCACTCACTTTTCCACTTTTCCAGAGTCTTTCTTAAATTCATCTATGCAAATAATTTTATTTGAATTCTGGGAGGATCATCGTTTTGTGTGTTTTAGTAAGGACACAGTGGACTGGAAGCTGTTGTGATTCTTCCAGGTGTGGGAAATCAACTCACAGCTCTCTGATTCATGTCTTATGTTTGTGTTTAGAACCAAAAGCCAGGAAAAGAGTGTACGTGTGTGTCTGTCCATGTGTGTAAGTCTTTGAGGTTCATGACATTTATCTTCTCCATGCAGATAACGTATTCTCTCACAGTGTCAGTGCTACTGACCTGTTGAGTGATACACTGGTTCAGCACACAGTGAACCACAGCAATCTGGCTGCTTTCAATAAGGAATTCAAGGAGGGGGAAAATAGTATTGGTTCAAAAGCCATAGAGCTGAACAAAATTCTACAGGCATTTTCAGACAGCTTCCCTGTTATACTGGAGTACTGTCCTGTTAACAGTGAGACACAGAGTGAGTATGATTAATACTTAAAGAGAGATAAATCATATATGCGTATATTAATGTTGGTGTTAATGTAAATAAAAGTTAAGATAATATATGGACTATAATGCCAAGCCTATGGGATCTGAAAATAATCCTGCTTTTCTATTCAGAACAAAAATAATTTCAATTGAGAGATCAGTTTCAGAATGCAAGTCACATGATGTAAATTCAATACAGTGGCAGGTGAAAGAGTCATTTGGAGAGTTGTGGTCATTCACTCCAAGCGACGGCATCCCTGTCTCAGTGTCAAAGCAGTGGATAAACAAAAGGATATTGGCGGTGGTGAAAAAAAGAAAGACACAATATATTTCAATGAACCTAGTCATGGTGTCAAGTGCAGTATGTCTATCAGTCTATAACAGGATAGTTACAGTAGTTTGTACAGCATTGTTATTGAGTACAGCAGTGTTATTAAGTGTATCAGTGTGTAGTAGGATGATCTGTGTATATAGTAGAATATATGGTGGGTACAGTGTGTCTGTCAATGTATAATAGGATTTGTCTGTCACCCTGCAGTGAGACGCTGTTCTCCCTGTCCAAAGAACTGGCTGCAGCACAATGAGAAATGTTACTTCTTTTCCTCTGAGACAATGAACTGGGTAAACAGCCGTTCTTACTGCAGCTCAATGGGGGTACGGCTGGTGATTATCGGCAGTGTGCAGGAACAGGTAAGATTTAGTGTCACCTCACAGTTCCACTGGACTGACAGGAGCCAGTGCAACACACCGTGAGCTTCAGTAGGTTTCGTGATAATACACTCCAATACCACTGTACCACCTGGAGACACAGACTCTGATAGATAAGACACAGTCTTTGAGGCTCGGGTCTCACTGCCCTGTGATTTAACAGCACAACCCCCGGCAGTATCTGTTGCCCTAGTTTATCGGGCACCAGATCTTCCTCTCAGAGCTCTGAGACACAGCTGGCCTGTTTGCTATGTCCTGACCCCAGTGATCTCTTGAGAACCTCACTGAGATGCTGACATCACAGCATGTAAAGAACCTATTGGAATTCACTCTGGTGCTCAGTTTATTCAAACAGTTGTAAAGGATGATATTAATGATTTTGCTATTAGTTTGTTAGTTTAGTCATGCGGCGCATGTTGATTTAGTGTCTTTTCAAGCTGTCAGCTCTTCAACACCGTCACATTAGGTTTTGTAAGTTAAAGTAAATATTAACATAAAATGGCTCCCTGTTGAAATACATTTACTGTGTCAGGAATTTAGTAGTAGTGCTACTACTGATGGCAAAACATAATATTAAATATGACCTGCAGTCCAAGGCTTTGTGTGCATGAAATCATCCACAAGTGATTTGAAGAGCAGTTCAAAATTCTGCATAAGCCTCTGTCTGTGTTCTTCCCACACTATAGGAACTGGGGCAATAGAGACATGGGCTATGATGCCCAAATAGAGAGAGCATAGAGAGCAAGATGTTGCCTTTTCCCAACTGAATAACTGCACAGACACTGATCTGCACTTACAAGTTACAGACACTGACGGACCCATAGAGAGACGTGGCCATTCTGCCCTGTACTGACTGCCTTTTTGTTGTGGTTCAGGCCTTCATCTGGAAGATGGTGAAAAAGTCAAAGAAAGATTTCTGGATTGGGCTGAGAAATGTTTGCAAGAAGAGAGGTTGGCGCTGGGTTAATGAAAACCGGCTGCAGAGGTGAGGACACTGTACTGTACAGTGCTGATTTTATTCAGGTGTTCAATTGTTCTCTGCTGGGGCTGTAGAGTGACATTCTTTGATGTATTAACACTGCCCGCAGCTGTGAAGTAAAGCTCATAGCGTAGAGAGCAGGTTGCTTTCCTCTTGGTGATCTTGTGCATTGGCTCTGAAGCTAATTGACTCTGTGGCTGTGTTCATGACAAGGTCATGATGCTCTGTTTTAGGTACGTTTATTGGAAACCTGGACAACCTTACAATGGCGAACAGAGACGGTCCTGTGTGGCTGCTGAAGCTGGTGTCAGTACCCTCAATAACTGGAAAAACCATGAGTGCACTGACAAACTGCCCTGGATCTGTGCAGCTGAAGCCCTGAGAGTCCCTCCATAGACTCTCTATGTGTGAAGGTACTGCAGCCCTCTCTGCATAGACACACTGGTGTCCTGGACTCTGCAATCTAATTTCATCCTACAATATGCTTTTATCAAAGATTTTTTGTGCATATTATAGAAACATTGTCCTATTATTTACATTCATTCGGTGCCTTGCAAAAGTATTCACTCCTTTCCAATAGTGTTGGGTGTTGTTTAATATTAAACTATGTACTGTATATAGTACTTTTCTGGACACTCCACTCAACGCGCTTTACAGGTAATGGGGATCCCCTCCACCACCACCAGTGTGCAGCCCCACCTGGATGATGCGCCAGTACTCTCACCACACACCAGCTCTCAGTGAGGAGGAGAACAGAGTGATGAAGCCAGTTCACAGATGGGGATTATTAGGAGGCCATGATTGGTAAAGACATTTTGCCAGGTTGCAGGGGTAGCACTTCCTCTTTTCAAAAAACACCCTGAGATCTTTAATAACCACAGCAAGTCAGGACCTCAGTGTTACGTCTCTTCCGGAGGACGGTGCTTTTCTAAAGTATACTGTATGAGGGCATTAGGACCCACACAGACCACAGGGTGAGTTCCCCCCCTGCTGGTCCCACTAACACCTCTTCCAGCAGCAACCTCAGTTTTTCCCAAGAGGTCTCCCATCCAGATACTGGCCAGGCTCACACCTGCTGAGCTTCAGTGGGCTGCCAGTGGTGAGTTGCAGGGTGATATGGCTGCTGGCAAATATATTGAATTTGGCCTCCTGGTGGTTCCCACACCTGTGCATAAACCTGCTGAGGATGGAGTAGGATTTGCTGACTGAGGCTCTCTTGACGTGCAGCAACACAGCACCCACCTGTTCAATGTCTGAGGAAGTGAACTATTCCTCTGTGATGTTCTCTAAAAAAAAAGCAGTTCTGGAACAGCAGGTGAGTGCCGAGTGTTGGTGCCTCAGTGCAGTGATCATGGATCATTGCTCTGTAAGGTCTGCATGGCACCTCCAAATGCTTCATGAGCACCACCACAGAGCGTGAAGGGTCAATCGGATCATGGTTTGATTGGAATTTAATTTCAAGTTGGTAGAGACGTATCCAAACAGACTCAAGGCTGCAATTCAAGCTAACCACCAAGTTTTAACTCAAGGGGTGGGTCTCTTATCCAACCCAGTTATTCTACTTTTTTATCTTTTTTTTCCCAGATGTTTTGCTTTCTTTTTTCACTTGGATGTTGCAAGGTACAATTTGTAAATAAAACTGGAAAAAGTCTGATTTAATTTGTCTTATTTTTGGGCTTTAGGGGAACAAAAGGAGAACATTTTGAATGGTGACTTTCTGTACCCACTGTATAGGTATTGGTTTAATGCAAAAACATTGAATCAAAATATTAATGTTCAAACTGAACACTTTTATGGTGAATGATGTTATCGGAGACTAAATAACGCTGACTGCAAACGTATTCACACCCTCCGCTGTGCAAAATTTCAATTAGTTCAGATGCTTAGATGACTTTGGATGTCCAGCGTGTCTTGGCGCAGCAATAGTGGTTCACATGCTTTCAGAATAAATGGGTCTGGCTCTGTAATGTTCCTCAGGTAGTAGCAAATTTCAAGCAATCAGGAGGACTTAGAGCTTTCAAAATACATCAGAAATAAAGTCATGTAAACACAGAGATCAGGAGAAGGGTACAAAATCCTTTCAAAGAACTTTAATATCCCTTTGAGAATGGCCATTAAGCAGCAGTAGAAACTTAGACACGGATACTGGCCACTGATTAGCGGGCTGAGATGGAAACAGGTGAAGGATTCTAGTGGGAGACCAATGGTGGCATTGAAAGAGATACAGTGGCCGAGCCGGGAGAAAGTGTTTATAGGTGAACAATATCTTGATCACTCCTCAGAGGTGACCTGTATGGAACTTAACCAAACAATTCGTGTTTGCAATGAAGGATTTAAGTGAAATGTGTGGCAAAAGGTTTTATGGCGGGAGGAGCACAGCAGTGGACTTTTGGGTCTAACTGCAAAGTGTTATATCTGACGCCGACCTAAGACGATGCATCCCCCATCCTTACAGCCAAGCCTGATGGTGGCATCAGCATTATGTTATAGGTCCGCTCCCCGTCAGCAGGGACTGGGAAGCTTGTGAAGACTGCTTGGTGAGGAAGCCATGGAATTTTATTTGTGTTATGCCTCACCCTTGGATGGAGATTAAGGCACGGTGATGAATAATGATCTGAGTAGACACAGCGGAGGAGTTTGTTAGGTTTAGTGGGGGGTAATTAGGAGGGTGTTTAGGAGACGCGGGGAAGGAAGAGCTTCTGTGGGGCTTAAATAGTCTATGTTTCTCCCCTAACGAGGCTGATAGGCCCGACCTGATCTCGTTTGGGCTGGCCCTGATGAGCTCCTTCCAAGTGTGGGAATGCTGGATGGAATTCAATGCAGGTGCATTGGGGCTCGTGAGGCATCACAATTTGTAATTGTAATTGCCACACATGTGTGCGTGTCTGTTACCAAAACTGAAAGAAAAACAGAACAAAAGATGAACAAGGAAGACCGTGAATCTTTAGGAATCCGAGAGAGCCATCTGGTCCAAGATCTGAGTATGTTATGGCATCCAAGTATGAGTATTCCATCTGAGTATGTTATCTGGCATCCAGTTTTCCTGGGTTTCTCATCATGTGTCTGCCATCCTGGTCATCAGAAATCTGGCATAATGATGTCCTGGGTCTGGCAACCTTGAGCATTGCTGTTTGCTGTTTGGGATGTTAGTAACTTCTAGCCTGGCATGTTTTTAGAGCCAAATAATCTATCACTGTTAAGCCATGATCTGAGAGCCATAACACCTCCATAATACCCATGTTATTGAGGACTCATCCTAATACTTTACCATCCTCATGGTAAGAAGGTAACAGATATGATGAAGTTGCTCTGCTTAAAAGACAAGAGCCTGGGTCTAGTGCTACTCAATCTAATGCACTCAATCTAAGAGCAATGGAAATAGAAAGCAGAAGTAAGAGACAGATGTTAGAAGGAAAGAGGATGTTTTATGAAAAGAAACAACATACCAACACTTTCACCCTTCAGCTACCTCTCTCTTTCTCTTGCTATTTCTGGATGGTTCAATCTCACACGTTGTTTGTGGTTTTCCACTGGGGGTGTTAGTATCTGCGTTTGTTTCAATGCATTAATCAGTAATTCAGTGTGTCGGTAAATTAAGTGGCATGTCAGGACATCTCTCGGTAAATCTGTGTTTTATGTGGTGTTTCGGCCCCTGTGTCAGTTAGGTGCAATGCTGTGCTGTTTGAGTCAGTCAGATGTCACAATGCCTGACGAAATGTACTATTCTACCGTCAAGTTCACAGCAAACTCCTGTCCCAGAACAAGGGGTGAGTGTTAATTAATCCTTCTCTTTTGGTGTTATCGTACTTATTTAGTTTTTGGTCAAGGCACTTTTCTTACATCATGCTGTGCGATCGAACCAAGTGGATGTTACCCGATTAACAGAAACACTGGCTGTTCTCGCCGTCACAGTGATTGACTGAGTGGCACAAACTGAAAAGCAGTCATTAGCTTAAATACACCACCACTCATAACCATGATCTTATTAATACATGTTTTAAAGTGAAAACAAGGACTGCAAGACGCAATATTGAAAGACTGTAGACAGGTCAGGACTTGGACTTTTGAATTACTGCACCGAGCTAGAAAATGGATGATTGGGTCCAGGTTTTAATTTAATCTGTACTTTAAACCTTTTGTACATGATGATGGTTGAATTTAGATACCAATGTTTTGGGGCTTCTGTTGATGGGCTGATCACACACGATTGCCCACTATTTGCTGAAGTGATGGGTGCATACGTAAACACCGGATCGCCTTGTTAGTGAATTCATTCGGCACAGGAGTGAGGTGGTATAACCTGTTGAACATGCCTGATGGGGGGGAGTCAAGAGTGGGAAAGCACAGTACTGCATATCCTGACAATCGAGAGACCAATGGCTTTGTGCCCTTGGTCTGTTGGAGCAACAGCTCACTTCTGAAGGATGGAATTATAGTTCAAATCTTTTCTGGTCCTTTGGCAAGCCTTGCTGTTCGAGGGTTCAAAGAAATGGCTGAACACTTGATGCATTTCTACACTGTGCACATGTTACTACTTGCGAAGTCTGAAGTAGCAGTGCAAGTCTTCAGTATTGTTTCAGTGGTTCCATGTATCAGAAGTCTGCTCTCAGTGCTGCTGGGTGGTTTTAGGGACTGCTGTGTTCTCATCATTCTCTTCTTCTCTGCCCTTCTCTGGTGCTATCGCTTTGCCAGTAACGCCGGAGGAGGTCACTTATGAAGAAGTGAAGGTGGAAGGATCTCAGTCAGCACAAACTGTGCCCCCTCCTGGACCTGCAGGTTAATCACACTCTGAAAATGATTCTATCCATTTAACTGCTTTATCCAACTCAGGATTGGGAGGCAGCCAGACTCTATCCTGCCAAGCAATGGGCACAGGGCAGCGTGCATCTGTGCTGACCCGGAGCTTTTCCGTATTCAGAATTCAGGTTCCTGAGCCATGCTAACCCAGAAAAGCACTTTTCATGCCTGGTGTGTCCAGCTCTTCTAAATTGTCACTCTCTGTGGCCCTGTGATGCCCTGGCACTCCACCCATGGAGCTGTTGTAAGTAAAATAGTACAGATGAGAAGCCCATCTATCCGGCCTGGCAGAACCTTGTTTTCAAAAGTCAAAAGCAGCTTACCAGTAATGAATACACATATTTGTTTTATCTACTATCTAAACTAGTTACATTTATCAATAGAAACAGGTGATGCCAAGCACAGGATCAAAATGTCTCCCCTCCCCAGTAGTTACAGTATGTATTAAGTAGCTCGGTGACTTAGGTGTTGTAGTATAGTGCTGTGCTCTTTCCATTAGTGTCTATGTCCACAATGAGATCCGAGCACGGCCCTCCTTCCTACAGACGGACCGCAGTGTGTCAGGGACTGCTGTGTGCTGTCCTGCTGGTTACCGTCATAGCCCAATTTGTCTACTGTGAGTATAACCCTGTCAAGCTCCATGTTTGTGAGTCCGTTTTGGTTTGATCTGTGTGAGTGTTGCGCTTGTGTGCTGAACTTACATAGAAATAAAATCCCGTTGCCTGATTTTTGAAGAACCAATGTTCATCCTGGAGTTATATATTGTGCAATGTTGGCCCTCTACCAGTAGGATAAAAGAGTTACTACTGTGTGGTGCAACGTCTTGCCTCTTCCTGGAAGCACAGAACAGTTCTGACGATTTCTGGCACATAATTCATATGATGTCATAGAAGAAATTGACATACTTGATCTGCTCACTTCTGGCCAGAGCTGTGACAGGCTTGCAATGTTTGGTACATGCAGTGGAGGTTTATGTGTAGGAGTCAATGTTTTATTAATGATATAGCTGTTCTGTGAAGGGACTGTCACTGCTGTCTAATTCAACAAGGCGCTCCAAGTCTATCTCATCATCTCAAGATGGACAGTGAGTTGATTGAAGATTGTACTTGTCACTGTCAAGCTTTATGAGGAACTGTGCAGTTTAGCATGCTTGTGTGTGTCTCAGCAAGACTTAGGACATGTATCTTCTTTCCTCAGATAATGTCTCTTGCAGTAGAGGTGAAAAGTACAGCAGTCGGCCTCAAAATGACTCTATGTTGAATGAAAAACTGAACAAGCCCAAAATGAACTATAGCACTGGACACCAGATGCAGAACAGTACTAACCTCCTTGCCCAGTTCTTCCAGAAATTCCCCATTCTGGATCAGTACTGTCCCATTGATGACCATAAGGTGCATGGTGAGTGGAGCTATACTATCGATTGGTTATTTCATAATGTCCATGTTTGAACCTCATCAGCCCATCCAAGTTTCCACAGGTTTGAATGGACTAGAGAGCACGTGACTCTATCCCCAGACAGGGGGCCTTAGACCTTAGAAGGGATCGGGACTGCTGGTCCACAGCAGAGGTACATTACACAACTGGGTTACATTCCCTCTCAAGGGTACAACAGAGTTGTGGTGACTACATCAGGAAATCTTAACTTCAACCCACCACTGTGACACTAGACTTATCCCCTATGCTATGCTGCCCACAAGGCTGAGAGTAGACCTACGCAGTGGTTTTCTGTTTTTAAACTAAAATGTTTTAGCTCAATTGCTGATTCCATTAACATCTCAATAATAAAAAACAGTAGACACTGGTGTGTGTTGTTAGTGAGATAGTTTCAGTCTTGATTCACTTTAAAGGTGGACATAATGAGTGAAATAGAAGCTTTATTGGTTGGTTTACCCATTAAATGTGTGGATTATGCATGTATCTTTGTGGATGTGTGTCTTGGTACACGGGTACTATGAAAGAAATCACGTGTGTGAAGACAACGTGTTGCTGCCTCTCTGCTTCACTTGGGTGCCTTACTTGGGTGGCCTGTGTTTGTCACCCTGCAGAGAGACGCTGTCAGCCCTGTCCACAGAACTGGATGCAAAACCAAGGGAAATGCTACCACTTGTACCAAGACAAAATGGATTGGATTGCCAGTCAGTACTATTGCAGATCACAGGGGGCACACCTTGTGACTATAGACAGTGATAAGGAGCAGGTAAGTGCTGGGAGACCACTGTTCAGCTGGACTCAGATGAAGAAAGTCAAACTCACAGTCAGAGAGCATAGTGTCTTATCTGCCCATCACAGTCCTGTCTAGAGCTCTCCTCAGAGACTTGACATTCGAGAGCCAGCATTTCCATAACTTTACCTGAAACAGAATCAGAGGTTGCCAGATAGTATTCTCTTTAGGAAATGACATTGGCATTTGCAATTCTCCTGTCTTTGGTTACTGATTCCATTCTAATTTGAAATATCCTGTTTTTCATTTTTCCAATCACACTTAAGGAAACCAGACCCTGGTGACTTGTTTCTAACTGGCCTGAAATTCAGGCTTACTGATGACGACTCAACTGAATTTTCAAGACCCCTCCCCCCATCTTGATAAGCCCATAGAAATACCGTGTACTGCACCGACTGTCTATTTTTTTGTGTCTCAGGATTTCATCTGGAGTAAAGTGAGAACTTTGAAGGATTTAGTCTGGATTGGTCTGAGAGACATTAACAGTGATAAAAACTGGCACTGGGTGAATGGGTCTCCACTGAAGAATGAAAGGTGAGAACACAACAATGCACCATACAGCATAACATAATACATTATGAGCTCTTGATGTGCAAGACAGATTCCCTTAGGGGTAATAGAGGTTAATTTAATTCAATGCCTCACCTCTCCTGTGCAAAAACGGTACTGTATATATGTGACTGAGGGATCGACACTGCAGTGCCACCTGCAGTGACTCTGGGTCTTCTCTGTGGCCAGACCACCTCCACTACTGTAAAGCATCAGCTTTAGGATGGCGTCACAAGAACATAGTGTCCACTTCATCCTGGTGCTCAATAACTGGAATAATGCTATGATGGACTAGGATGTTCCATCTGAGAGTGTACAAATGCAAGCTGGTCACAATGCTGTGTTCGGGGAGGAGTCAAAGTACAATCTGTTCCAACACAGTGTAGAAATATTTATTATTAGATAATGAATTCGCAATTTCCTGAGATGCTTAATCGGTGATGTCTAAAATGGTTCGCTAAGAATCATGTTAATTCTGCCCAGTGTCATGATGTATTAACAGCAGAGTGTGTAAGTCAGTTGTGCTGGTGAATAGTGATCACAGTCTAATTAATGTTAATCGATAATACCAGTACTATGTTCAAATTGAAGGAACTTTTCTCTGTTTTAGCTTCTGGGGTGATAAACAGCCTAACATTCGGAATAAAATTCCACGGTGTGTGGTCATCAATCCAGAAGCAAATTCCATGAAAAACTGGGATGATAAAACCTGCAGTTCTTCTCATTACTGGATTTGTGAAGCGGATGTCTTAAGGTTCACTCCTCAGGAATCTGCTGTGTGACCTGGCTGTAATACCTCAACCTCCTACCGTAAACGGTGGCTCTGTGGCTCAGGATCTGCGCCTGTGGCTGGGAGGTTGCTGGTTCGTATCCTGCGGCCGGCAGAGGAATCCTACTCCTTAAATCAAGATTGTTGTAGATATCCACGTTTGCCACTATTTCAAAAGATATTAAAAGGGAGAACAAGATATTTTAGATGAAGCAGAGGTAAAAGTAGTAAAGAATGCCTACAAATCAGAAACAGGTAAAGGTATTATATGTAGATTGTAGAAGGGTTTAATGGAAAATAAATTACATTCTACGGAGTATGTAAAAGATAAATATGACAAATATGATAAATGTGAAAGAAAGTAGTTAGGATTTCTAATTCAGAGTGGTTTAACATTTGTGAATTTCAATGGGAATGTACTAACCCACGCTTACAGTTTTGCTGGAAAAAATATAGCTAAATTATTTATTAGTTTGAGGCAGAAGACACACCATACTGGGCAAAATAAATGCTGGAGAAGGTCATAATTGGCGTATATTCTGGTAGTGCGCTAAAATAAAGCTTTTCTGGACTGATTTACATGAGGCTCTGGAGAATATATTTGAGTCCTGCAACTTGACAAGCTGGACTTTCACTTGAGAGACTCGAGTACAACTTTAAACCTTTGAAGTCTGAATTTGTCGAGAATAGCTGAAACTTGAGTTAAGAAAGCGTATCGACATGCATTTCTCCCTCTTCATAAGTCATAAAAAATGTGTGCATCTTCCTTACTTTGCATACAGTTTGGATACAAAAAAGTAAAATAATTGTAAAATATTTAGGGAACAGATAAGAATAGTTTTCATGTATGATGTATATTTGCAAATTTGTATTGTAAAAAGGATGGTTGTGTGATGTCATTTGTACTTAAAATGGTCTTGTCTGTTCTCTAAAATAAAAAAAAAGAAATGAAACATCCTTTGAGAGGAAATGAGCAACAAGTGTTATACTGTAAGTGTTATAAATGTTTATCACTGCTAAGCTTGTATGGAGATATACTGTCAGGCAGGAAACCAGAGCATTTAAGTCCCTGATAAATGCAAAATTGCCTTTATATGAGTGGAAATGCAAATGTTTTGGCAGAACAGAGCACTACAATTAAGAGCATTCCCAGGAAGTCCAAACTAAGTCCAAGCAGTCCCGGGGACATTCAACTCTCAACTCTCCAGGGTACAAAAAGGTAAACTGGTGGGAGTGCAGTTAAAAACTGTTCTCACTTGATGATAAGGCTTCCTCTCTTACTCTGCAGGCTCATCAGATATTCACAATCCGCACAGCTGCTTCACTTGGGTGTGCAGCATCACTGTACATCTGGAGGAGCTGACCCCATCAATACCATCCCTTTCTTTCAAGAAATCAGATGGAAAAATAGCAAACTAGTGCTTTAACATAAGGCAGTTTCATGCTGTTGCTAAGGAACTTTTTTTTCTTCTAAGTATCCTCTTTTCTATAATTTATTTATAGTTAACTTCCTTCCTGTCATCTAGCATCTGGAATGCCGTGCAGTTTCGTTTCCTGTTCAGGACCTGCACAATATTTTAACCTTCTTGACGTGAAACTTAACAAAAGACTCAATTTGGTAGGACCCAATATATTTCTGGATGTGTAAACTCCCTACAGCACATAAACGGCTTGAGTTTGGTTACTGCTGGTGTGCACAGGAGCTGGAAATCCAGACAGATGATGATGTTGAATTAGGTCATCACCCCCAGTACATTGGGCTCATTGCGGTCAAAAGATGCAATATTGCTGACAGAGATCTTTATATCCGGCAGTGCAACAGAATATCTTTGTGTCCCTCACTAACAAGCAAAACTGTAGATGCACAGAGATTGTGCGGTAGTGCTCTTAACTTTTTAAGACGTGGTGATGTGAGGCAGCCGATGCCTAAATCTGTGAAACCAGAACCAAAATTGGGAATAATATTCCGAAAGGTGGCCAAACCTTCTTTACAAAATGGAATGTCCCCGCAGAAATCGGCAGCTTTAATCAATTAATAGTGAACATACAGTACAAATCAACTTAATTTATAGGTAGTCATCTCTGCATTAGCAATGAGCCGCTTGTATAGAGAAGGCAGAAGCTGATCTTTTTTAGGGTCAAAGCCCTATGCCTTACTGTTCAGTCAGGTAGATTAGTGTGCTTGGGTTATTCATTTGCAAATATATATATATATGATTTTTAAGTATTGATGATCAAATTATCCTTTGCTAACTGCAATTTCTAAGAGCTATCAGCACATATTGAACAAAGCAAGTAGGACAGTATGCTTTTTCTTTGCTGTGAATGTGTATCTTTTGCTTATTTTGTGATTATTTCAAGGACCTCCTTTACTCTGCAAGGCTCCAAAGGGCATTCGATTCCTTTCACGATTCATGGTGTTTCCAAATGGCTTCAGGTGGTTTCAAATGTTTTCTTTTGATCCTGTTTTTCCACTTCCTCTTACACCCTTTACCAAATACCCTTTCACCTTTGCAAATGCTGGTATGGAGTTAGTAAGTAAACACATGAAAACAAAACCTGTTTGCCAAGATCTCCTTATTCTCAGAATAATCTAAATCATTGGACAGTGCACCCCACAACATTTAAGAAAAAACAATGATGGACGGAGACAGCAATAGGACTATAAGTATCTTTAGACGGAGACTTGAGGTTGAGATTTTGGTTTGAGACTTGAGGTTTGAGGTCTCTATTGCTATAAAATCTAATGTCTAAGTAAACTGACACTGTATTTTTCCATCAAATATAGTTGTTGGTACCCAACAGCTATGTGCAACAGAGCCACTTTCCCAGTCCTGATCTTAAATGTTATGACTAGGATTAATGTTTTATTCTGAATAACATCCAAAACAACCACAATAATGGCCAAGATGTGCTCAAATATTTCTGCAACTTTCAAAATGGGGGGAGGGAGAGGGGGGTGGGGGCAGCTTGTACTGTTTTGCTTCATTTGTTATCCATCCCAAAATGTCATCCAACCATTTCCCGAGGGGTCCCAGTATGGCTGAGATGATGTTCCCTGGATCTTCACAAGCCCTTAAGCCAATATTATTTGCAGCCCTGTTTAGTTCCTGTAACCTCCGCTCCTTGACGTCTCATTTAGCTTGGAGTAATTTCTTTTGGACTGTGAGAGCCCCTCGCGGCAGATAAAAACGTTATCATGGATGGCGCAGGTCATATGGGAGGCCACAAACTCAAAGGCAGCTTCAGCTCCCCCTCACAACTTCCTGTTGTCGTCAGCAGACGCGTCCAGGAAGCCAGGAATAGTTCACTGGGGAGAGACATGTGCCCAACATTGTGTGCAGATAAGCACTGAGGCAACTGCCTCCAATTCACACTATGGAGGGGGACCATGGTGTCTTCATGGGCGCCGATACGAACAAAGCCCAGTGTGCGTCACAGGAGGACATATACACTGAACTTCTCGAAACGAAATACGATACGTACGCCACAGTGAGGGAGACTTCACGCAGGAGAGCAGAGGCGCAGAGCAGAGGTAAGTACAGAGAAGGAGAACTCCAGAAATCCGTTGATTAGTGCAACATGCGAGTGGAGACTACAGAGGATGGCCTCTCGAGATTTGTACCTAAATAAGAATAGCAATGTCACTCACGAGTGCGACTAAAGTGGACTGCAGTTCCCCCACTCTGTCTGCACAGCATACTTGTTAAGCAAATTCCTAGTCTTGATTTGTTCTGTTATTTGGTCGACTCATCCTTACAGAGCAGTGCAACAAGCCGTAGTTGCACTAAAATGAAAATGAGACAGTGACCTACAGGTCATCTGCAGTTGCATTCTCATGACCACAGCCAAACGGCCTGCAGTCCTCCTGCTGTGTGTTGACAGGGTGAGGTCGTAAATGGTCTGCAAATCGATAACAGCGCTGTAATTATTTTTAAACGTACTTCCTTTGTGCACAGATGAGTTATCTCCCACAAATATCTTGGCAGAGTGCATATTATTCCTTTTTGGACAGGAGTCGGCTGAGAGGGTTACAAGAAACTGCCACTTTATCTTGGGAGAGAAGCACACTCCTTATGAGTCCCTTTTACTGTAACAATACAGTGTTGTGTGTTTATTTCCACCAGTGTCAGCGTCCACAGTGAGAGTGGAGCCCAACCCTTCTCCCTACAGACTGCCTGCACTGTGCCTGGGGCTTCTCTGTGCCGTCTTACTGACCGTCATCATAGTCCAGTCAGCCTACTGTGAGTATAACACACCGTGAATGTGCATGTGTGATTATTCCATAATGGATTTGTATTCAAATGAACAGAGAAGATTACTAGGGGACCTCAGTCCTCAGAGCATTGATAAAGTCAACCCAGCTACAGAATCAATGGTAAAGCACACACCAAGTGGAAAATGCATTTAACACCAAAAATAAGAGGCATTTCTTTACTCACAGGGCTGGGGAAGTATTATCGAATAAGTTACTGAGCCATATTATTGAAGCTGCTTCCCTGATTTATTCCAGAAAATGTCTGGATAAGATCCTCAGATCAATTATTTGCTAACTACCAAACAGGCGAGATAGGCTGAATGTCATCCTCTCGTTTCTGCCTGTTTTTATATTCCTGTGCTAAAGATGAGTAAATAAATGCTCAGCCCAGGAAGACTTTTCTTGGGAGTCCTATACAGTCATATCGGAATCCTGCTTCCTTCATCCCACTTATCCAAACAATCTTTTTTACTGTGTGGAAGCGATGCATCCCCGTCATGAAGCAGAATCGAGTACAGAGGTCCCGTTCCTGTTAGACATACTGTACAGTATATTGTAGGTTACTTTCCAAACGTTAGGGGAAAAACTAGAAGTCATCGATCAGTGGAGCAGATGATTTCTTCAGTTCAGAGTTCCCACACTTCAGCTGATGAAGGGTGTTGAGACAAAGGTCCAAAAGCTTGATAATTTAATGGGGTGGGATGAGTGCCGTCAAGTTGGTGTGGACTCATGGCGACCTTATGGACAGTTCCACCGTCACTATCCATAGAGCTGTCGTGGTAGGAAACGGAAGTAGATAGCCAGGCCTTTCTTCCGCACAGATAGTGCGAGTGTTGTTGCCGTTGTAAAGGAAACATGATCGTCCACCACCAACACCACCCCCCCATGCAAGAAATTGTATAGGGCTAATAAAGTGATGTTATTTAAAAAGGGGCGGAGCAGTGGTTCTGTAGCTAAAGATCTGCGCCTGTTGCTGGAAGGTTGCCGGTTCAAATCCCGCAGCTGGCAGAGGAATCCTACTCCATTGGGCCCCTGAGCGAAGCCCTTCACCCCAGCTGCTACAGGGGCGCTGTAAATGGCTGACCCTGCGCTCTGACCCCAGGCTTCTCTCCCTGTCTGTGTGTTTCATGGAGAGCAAGCTGGGGTCTGTGAAAAAATGAATTCCTAATCCACTAAATTGTATAGGGCTAATAAAGCGATGTTATACTGCTGCTGCTCAGTATGGGTTATTAGAGAACCTTGTGTCCTATGTTCACTCACTGAATAAAGGCTGGGGTCTAACTTGCTGTCCTTCCTGCTCATATAACAGTGTGTTCCTTGCAAGATGAGAATGTGACCTGTGGTGGATGCTCTACCTGACAAGCCTGTGCCACATTGACTATGTGTGAGATGAGCTTTGTTGACATGTAGCCATCTAGGATTCTAGGCTAGTGAACAGGTACATACAGGTCCAGATTCTATAAGAGAAATGGGACAGAATCTCAGAATCATTAACTCTGAGAGTGAATCAGAGTTGGGTGGCTGTCATTGCTCCTATTGCCACTGGTGCTACCTGCCTGTGACTTTCCTGGAAGAGCTGTTGATAAAATTGTGTCCGTTCAACAAAATGTCAGGGCACCTGCTGCAAATGTAAAGACTTAGGGGATTTGCGGAAAATGACTGTGAGTTGGCTCCAGTTAGAGGTGGTTCATGTCTTTTGTTAGGCGGGATCTTTGAGGGAATTAGAGGTGCTCACTTTTCCTTTCTTGGGTGTGGCCTGCAGTGGTGAAGAACAGCAGAGATTGGGAGAGCAGGCTGATGAAGAAAGAAGAGGAGCAAAGAGGGATATGCAACAATGAAACACAGAGGTGCGAGAGTGGCATGGACAGCTACATGGAGCAACTGGAGTCTTTCTTCTGCATGGACCCCTCCACTGGCCAGAGAAGTACATATCTGATCATATAGTTTGGAGAAAGCGATGAGTGTGAGGTGGACTGTGGATGACAGCAGTATTAAACCAGGGGGATTCCCTGTGTCATTGTCTGTGTCTCTGGCTATGCAGAACAGAGCTGCTGTCCAATGGGATGGAAGGGAGGACACAGTGGGAGTTGTTACTACATAAATACTGCAGACAAAGGCTGGGAATCTGCACGCAGCTCCTGTTCGTCACTCGGTTCTCATCTGGTAGTGATTGACGACAAGAAGGAACTGGTGAGGACAACACCCATCCCCATTAACACACACAGATAGCATTATGCACAGCTGGAATGAGGTACATCAATGTAAAGAACTAAAAGAGAACTGCAATGCTATTTTTATCTATTCCGGGTTAGAAAGAATTGGCATTGATGACTGCATTTCAAACCACAATGAAGGTAAAATACACGGTACTCCGTAGTGCGTAACACCTGCAATTCACATCATAAAACAGATTCAATTTCCAGGTATGCACAGTGCCATATTGCTGTGATTGAAAATGAGGCAAAAAAAATTTTCAGTGAGGTGAAGTGGCCCTATTACATTGCAAAGAAGCAGGCTTGTGAACAAATCTCTTTTAATCCAAAAAGAAATATTGCTCTGGACTATGTGACGGTTATGCCGAAAAATACAACATACTTGTTAACTTTGAATGCAGATAGTGTTGGAACATTTCTGTGGCGAAATGTCTGCTGAATAACCTGTACTAAATCGCTCATATGTTGCTTACATTAGTCATTATGGTGACTAGTGAACAGGAAAGGCTGCCATAGCAATTCTTGTATACTCTCACTCTCGCCTCTGGTGAGACCAGTGGTTTGCAACAACATGACGATTATACACTACTTTCACAAAGGTCACAATTTTGGGCTTAATTCAGAATCTGTAAAATTTTGTGATAGCATCATCTGAGATATTTTGTTACAGCAATTAAATAAATAGTCTGAGAACTTAGCGCTGCAGGTCCCCTTTAAAGCGTACTTGCCATGACTGTGTATCCAGAGTAAACCAGCCTGCTGTGTTTGTCTTTGCAGGACATGCTGAGCACTTTTATAAGCTCGGGTTATTACTGGATCGGGCTGAGAAGGAAGAACATGGGAACCTCATGGAGCTGGGTTAATGGCAGAACTCTGAATACAACGTTGTAAGTTCGGAGATGATGCAAGTCAGTCAGCATACAGTGGCTTGCATAAATATTCACCTCGTTCTAACGATTTTCCTTTGTGTTAAACTACAATAACAGATACTCACTTTTAAGAATGAAGAATTTCCTTAACTGGAGTGCCTATGCCAGAAAGCAATGGGGATGAGACAGGATACACACTGGGTGGGACACTGGTCCGTCACAGAGTACACACAGACACAGACACACACGAGCTCACACCAGGGCCTGTTTTCTGAGAAGCAAATTAACCTACCAGTATGTCTTTAGCCTGTTGGGGGAAACCGGAGCACCCACAGGAAACCCACAAGAACACTGGGAGAACATACACAATCCATGAGATAACACCCCAGGAATTGAACCCTGGGCTCCAATGCTATGAGGCAGCCATCAAGCTGTGAGCTGTGACCACTGCGCCACCATGCAACCCTCCAAAGGATGTAATTTAATTCATAATTCAGACATAATCCTGTAAACATGTTATCACTCTTGGGGACTTCTCAACACTTGTTTCAACTCTGTTTATATTTCTGTAGGCCTAGTGGCATTTTCTGATGAGTTGCCACACGTTGCACAATGCCGTTACCCAACTGTGGATGTTGGATGTTTGCGCGTTATGCAGTTACATTAGTTTTTTACAGGACAAAGCCTTGTGCCCAACCTCCAACATGGAGGACCTGGCGCGCCCCGACTTGAGACATGAACCCACTACCCTGAGATTATAGGTCTCATGCTCTACAAACAGAGCTTGCCGGGGCCCTTTCCAAACAATTTAGGATTGAAATGTATTAGGAAACAATTCATTTCTATGCAAGAGCTATTTTTTCAGTAATGCATAAGTTCTTATGTGAAGTTGAAAGTTAAATGTTGCCCTTTGTTTCCAGAATTATTTCAATGCCTAATGAGATGCTCACACTGTTACACATACTCACACTGTCGGGGCGCTGTGGTGGCTCTGTGGCTAAGGATCTGTGGCTGAAAGGTTGCAGGTTCATTTCTCGCTGCCGGCAGAGGAATCCTACTCCGCTGGAGCCCTGAGCAAGGCCCTTAACCCCAGCTGCTCCAGGGGCGCCGTATAAATGGCTGACCCTGCGCTCTGACCCCCAGCTTCTCTCCCTGTCTGTGTGTCTCATGGAGAGCAAGCTGGGGTCTGCGAAAAGACAAATTCCTAATGCAAGAGATTGTAAATGGCCAATAAAGTGACCATCTTACTGTGACCCCAGTCTTCATCTCCGTCACAGGCTCGTAATTGATGACAGCTATCCGGGTAATTGCATTGTCATACATTGGAGTGGGTCGGAGCGGAAAGTCCATTCGGATTCCTGCAGCGAGCACTTGCACTGGATCTGTGAGAGGAGACAGCCCTGGCGCGGCAGGACAGGGATGGAAGGAGAGAAGAAAGAGAACCAGTGACAGAGAGGGGGACGAATGAGCCGGAAGAGGAGTGAGTTGTGGAGAAAAGTGTATCCAGAGTGAATGGGAGTGAATCAGAGAGACGCCGAGAGACACGTGCAGCAGGCATTTGTAAACTGAGAAAGTGTTAATGAACCCAATGCAGGGTTTTTGTAACCTAACAATCAGAGACCTGTTTGATGTTTCAAGCACTTAAAAAAATGTATTTCTTCATGTTCTATATAAAGTAGTGTATAATTGTGATCCAGTCAAGCTGTTTGTGAAAAATAAAACTGTCCGAGCTCCTGCCCCGATTCTCTGGTTGTGGAATGTTATTACTACTAGGCCTGTCTGAGAAAGCAGATATACAGTATTTCAATGTTTTTAGTAAGGAGCCCTGAGATGGACAACCCTCATAGAGCTCAGGATGTGCATTCGTGTTGCCCTCACAGCATCAGGCATTGCTTAAAGCTGCATGAAGTTTGGCATGAATGGCATTTTCAATGAAAGTCTGGCACTCTTCCCCTCTGTCCTCTGCATCTCCAGATGGTTTCACCATGCTAATGGGCACTATTGTTTGCAAGAAGGTTTGTAAGCAAAAGCTGTGCTACACACACATTTATGGGCCTATTTTTTGGTGCTGTTTTTTATTGAGTATTCCAAGTTCTTCTCCAGTGAACCATGCTCATGGGCCAAAAACAGACCCACACCAGAACATGTTTGATTTAGAGGAGGTTCTGTTTCATTTACATGGTGGGAACTTCTGCTTCTCATCTTTGCCAGGAGTTATTCTCCTTACCCAGGCATTGCCTTGGAGTATGTTCGAGGCAATTGAGAGTGACATACAGTATACAGTACTCCTGCATAAGCTCACACAAATGCACGGATCCACATACAAACACAGTAATATGAATATTCTTATAAAAGCATTTCTGACTGTTGCCCAACTTCCTGTGTTGTGAGAGGACTACTCCCTGTTTCAACATCTACAGGAAAGAGACTCAGCCTTAAGACTTCTAAGTCTTACTCAGTCCAGGCACTCCAGAGAGTGTCAAAAAAAGTGGAAGGAGAGCCTGTGTCTTCATGAGAAGATGGAAAAAGATGTTCCAGACGCAAGTGAATATGAGACACCTGAAGGCGTATATAGTGGACTGCTGGACCCTGAAAAGAATGTGTACTGCACAGTGGACAAAGCTACAGCCAGTCACCTAGGATCACAGAAAACCTGTGAGTACAGAAAAACAAACACTGCAGTCAGTAGAGAATTGTAGACAGATATCAAGGTCTGTAGAATACACAATGCAAGTGTTTGTCTTGCAAACTGGACCTCTTGCAAACTGGAAGACCAGTAAGCTTGTACCCTGGTAAGGCAGCAGTCTTCGTGCATGTTAGCTTTAGTTTAGCAATGATTTGTGGATTCTTTCTGTCACAGGGACTGTTTTACAGATGAACTTTCTTCTGTAAACCCTGACACATCTTCACTGCGATTGATCCTGAACTCGGTGAGCCATTTCTGTCTGTACTGCCCGAGTTGTCCGTAGGATAGAATTGGATCTGATGGAGAAAAGCTCACCTCCCTGTGATGTGTAATGTCTAGTAATGTTTTTGGCTGCCCTGTGGAGCTTTGTCGTCTCTCTGTTTGCAAGGTCACTGTTATGGAGGCTCGCTGAATCAGCCAGGGGTTGTGTTTGTATGCTCTCCCTACAGACTGGCCACAGTGTGCCTGGGGCTGCTGTGTGCAGTCTCACTAACCATCATCATTGCCCTGTGTGTCCACTGTGAGTATAACACACTGTCAGACTGTGTATGTGTCATTCATAAACAAGCATGTGGTATGCAAACAGTCGCAAAAGTCTGGATGAATGTTGAATGTTCCTGCACATCTTTCTTACTATTAGTAGAATATTAATATTTGCAGTCATGCTGGTCTGAAAAATCCTGTGGTTTGTAGGATTGCTAGGAGATTTCAGGACTTGTTTATTCTAAAGTTACACCTATCATACTGTATGCCTCATGGACTTGTTGGCGTTTAAATAGACCAGGTCATTGTAGGGTTATAATGACAGACTTCTAAGGCTCTGGTCATAGTAGGGATGTGATGACTCTGCTCACTCTGCCTGTGTCTTCCCTCGTCATTGGCTGTAATAGCACAGAACGTTTATGGTGCATTCTGTTACCACTCGGTGTACTGGAATTGACACTGGTGTGGAGCTGTGAACAGGTGCTGAACAGGTGAACAGGTGGTAGGGTGCTGGAAACAGAACTGGAAGGTTAGGGGTTCAAATCCTAGCTGAGACACAGCTGTTATCTCCTTAAGCAAAGCACTTGACCTGAATTGCTCCAGTAAAATACCCAGCGTTGAAAATGTGAGTTGTTTAAGATTAAAGTATCTGCCAATTTCACGAGCGGTTAATTCGTATCACCAGATGGATGGAAATAGAGGCAGTAGTAGTCATCCATAATGTTGCTGTGGGTCTCTGCGTTCCCTTCGTTTTCCTCTCTATCCAGACAATGGAGTGCGTGACCAACCCTCCTCCCAGAATAATTCCCTGTGGATGACGGAACTGAATCAGCTCCAGCTGAAGTACAGCAACCTGAGAAAAGACCATGACGAGTTACAGGGAGAGGTCACTGAGCTGAGTGAGTGCTTCCCTCTGTCCGATGCCTTTAGACGCACACAAAGAACCTGTGTTCTGTGATTACTGTACTCAGCATGAAAAGAGAAACTCACGATCAAGTTTGAAATGATCTCAAGTTTTGACATTTCACAACAAGTGTGGTTAAGGCTGCTGTCATGTGTTTTACAGCTTGTTCTGAGTGCCCGTTTGTGGGTCAGATAAGGGTCTTTACACATAGCAGTCCCACTCTCTCTCTGTTGGAATAAAAGATGCTTATAATGCACACCGTCACTGTTGTATCCATTACTGGAATGTAAGCGTTTTTGCTTTGGGGATGGCTTTACACGGTTTCTGCAAGCTGCAAGCAATGACACACACACACAAAAAGTCTTATCGCTCTCCCAGCAGCAGCACAAGCCTTACTGCTCTACTTCCTCTGCAAAACCCCTTTATACAAATAAAACCCAAAAGGTGACAATCTTCACATTTCAATGAAACATCGTTCGATGGATTAGTTTGATGGACACAGCTGGATTTCAGGCACATACATCACAATTGTCATGTCATGTCATTTCCCAAACTGCTGCATGGTAAGTTCGTTTTGAAGAGCTTTTTGACGCCAGAGACATTGCCCAGGGGTCACTACGAGGAAGTAGCTCTCCTTGACCCTCAACCACCTGCTGCACGATGCCATCTGCAACCGGAACACCACAATCCTCCAACTAGAAAACCGGCACTCACCTCCTAACACAATGAGGCGCCTTGTGAAAGAAAAAAGCAACGACAATGGCGCCAACTGGGCTAAGAAAAAGTGGCAAGACGCGTGGAATAATAACAACCACAGACTGAAACGGTTTATTGACACAGTATTTAACAAACCCGCTGGAAATGACCTACCCAGACAAGCCTGGGTCAAGCTGAACCGAATAAGAACTGGACATGGCCGTTTCTGGGCCACCCTACACAAGTGGGGTCTCACTGACGACCCAACTTGCGAATGCGGCGACGGCAAGGAGCAGACAGCCGACCACATTCTATACTCCTGCCCTCGCTTCTGGTGCCCCGGCAACTTCACCGATTTGGATGATGCCAGCCGCGACTGGCTGAGGCACCTGACTGTGACGATATAACTATGTAACTTCTCCATGTTAAACTCATACGAATTTATATTCCCAAACTGCTTTATACCATACTGTGTCGCGGGAAAGCCAGAGCCTACCAAGCAAACAATGAGCGCAAGGCAAGGTACACCCTGGATGGGACGCCAGTCCATCGCAGGGCAAGAGCAAGCCATGGGGACAGTTTGGAGGCCACGGTAAAGGCTGAGGGGGATAATCCTACTCTCGAGAAACACCCATGGATCTTGATCTGAGAATCAGGACCTCGGTTTGACGTCTCATCCGAAAGATGGTGCCCACTACAGTATAATGTCCCCACAACTATACCAGGGCATTAGGACCCACACCAACAGGAGGGTGGGCGCCCACCACTAGTCCCACTCACACCACTAGCACCCAGATTAAACTCACATGAACACGGGAAGAACATGCAAACTCCACACAGACAGCACCTCGGGTCCAGAATTTGAGGCTAACCTGCTGACCCTGTACACCAGATGCATTCCATAAACAGTTGTGTTGTCCTCATATGCACCAGATACAGTATATTGGAATATATTCAGTATACTGATGGAAAAAAGAAACGCCACATTTTCTAGAATGAGAATACTATAGTTATAGCTTATGTACTTTCACAAAAAGGTGTCAATTTGTTTTAAGCCCTCTGACCAGCCATACACCTTGTGCAGGGAGGCATTGCAACTTGCCAATCACACAAAAGCTCGTTAGGTGCACTTTTACCCAACGAGGTCCAGGTGGAACAATGCCTGATCAGGTCACCTTTAAAAAGGCCTTAATTCAAAGCTTAGGTTACTGCAAGAAAAAGGCCACACTTAGTCAGTTTTCTGTGCATTCCATAATGCCTCAGAAGCAAGGGAGAAGGCCATTGGCATGCTGCAGGCAGGCATGTCATGTGCCAGTGTTGCCAGACACTATGGAGTAAGTCATTCCACTGTGTCCCGACTGCAGAGAAGGTTTCAGCAGACCGGCAGGACAGATGATCGTCCAAGTTTCAGTGGCCCTCGAGTGACCACACCAGAGCAGGACCGACACATCAGACTGGTCCATCTGAGAGATCGTTTCAGATCTGCCACCCGTACTGCTGCTGAAACTGCCAGCAGACACAATGCCCGCATCAGTGACGGGACACTGAGGCTCCATGCTGCTGGCCTTAGAGCAAGGTGACCTGTCAGAGGCCCTCTGCTCACACCTCCTAGACCTCACACCCGACTGGCTGGGGCCAGACAGAGGCTGCGATGGACCCGTCAGCAGTGGCATCAGGTCCTCTTCACGGATGAGTCACTCTTCAGCCTGTTCCACGCAGACGGGAGGGCCAGAGTGTGGAGGAGGATGTGCTGTATCATTTTCCATCAGTATATATACACACCAGATGAGGTCTATGGTATATTGAGATTTATTGCCGGAGGCCAGCTGCATGGTGACCTCTAGTGGACACATCCCTGTCATTGCAGTTAATTCCTGGAGCGCCCTTGCAGAAGAAGTAAATGTGTTTGCTGGTGCATGTACTGTAGCAGAAAAAATAATACACTTTAACATAAGATGGGAAGCTTGATGAAACTATCTGTGCAGAAGATATTTGTGCAGAAGATTTCTGTGCATGTGTTGAGGTGTCATTTCTGTCCTTCAGAGATTGCAAGGAAAAGATCAAATTGCACAATGACACAGCCCAGGGTAACGACCATGAATCTCTCTCAGCAATGCTGCTGAAGCAGGTACCCTGGTTTCTTTCAAGAAACAGCTGGATGAAATCCTGGGGTCAATCAATTACTAACTAGGAGATGGGCTGGACATGCTGAAGCATGTCCTCTTTTCATTATTAACTGTTCTTAAGCTCTTAAACTCAACCTTTAATAAAAAAGGTTCTGATTGTCAGGAAAAATACCCAGTGCCTTTGTGGGAACAGGTACCCTTTTCATTTTCCAGAAAAAAACACGTGAAATCAAGGTCCTTCATTAAATCCCTAACAATTATAAGTGTAAGAAAGGTCGAATGTCCGCCCATTATTTCTAACCTTTCTTAGGTCCATAAATATTAGCTGCCGAGCTCTGCATCATCTCCATCACATCTGTTTGTGGAGATGACATTCCTTCAATGCATTGAGCTGACTTAGACAGAGATGGAGAGGTACTGATGTGAGCTGCTGTCGTCTGTTACAGACAGAGTCTGCAAACCCTGTCCTCGGCGCTGGAAGCTCTTCGACTCCAAGTGTTACTACTTCTCTGCTGATAAACTGAACTGGACTGACAGTCGCACTGCCTGCAGGAAGCAGGGAGCTGACCTGGTGATTATAAACAGCAGAAATGAACAGGTAGGAGACTTGGATCTCACATCTGACAGCACTGTATTCCCCTTGTTTGGATTCCTGTGTTTGGTGGAACATCCCATTGTCCCACACTCTATTTCTCTTTACTGTTCTCTGCTCCCTGAAAATATAGCTGGGTATAAGGTGGAAACCATATACTTCCAAGTTTAAAAGTGTTAAGAGGGTCTCTGTGAACTTTGTACACAATTTTCCAGCAGAAGATGCAATATTTTATAAGGTGGACAGAACTAGTTTGAACTGGAATGGAAGAATGCAGAAGACAAGGGCTACTACAGTATGTAATTCGATACTGTGTTATATAGGAATGCGTGCTGCAGACCTACAGTAAGTAACCAATTGTGTTAAAAGAAGTGATCTTTAGCAAATAGGGAGGTGGGAGGATGTGTATGATTTTGGAACACTGTATGCACAGGGAAGCGTGATAGAGATCAGGAATATATTTATGGACTATTGTAGTTTAATTATCTTGAGAAAAATACACAGGACATCTCTGAGTGCTTTGCTCCCATGCGCATTAAATAAAAACGTCTTTTAACTTCTGAGACGGACCCCTGACTGCCTTTCAAGGGGAAGCAGGGGACAAATTCCTCCAACAAAAGAATGTGCCATTCAGTTTTGATTTCATTCATTTCCACCGAGAGGATGTCTGCTTGTCTTTGAGGTATGTTTTCTCTTATGCAATCTGAAGTCCCAGAATAGACCCCCACCCCCTCTCCCTTATTTCTCTGTATGATGCAAAGGAAACCTGAGTGCCAAAAACAACAAAAGAACAGAAATCGAAACACTGCATGGAGTATGATTATTTATATCCTCACTTTGCTGTTTCTGGACTGCAAAGAGTTTTCATTGTTTTAGGAATTCAGATCTGGATTTGTTAAGAAAAGAAAATTCCTATTTTGATAGGAATCCCAATCCTAGTGCTGCTGGTTTTTGTTTCATTCCAGGTTTCCTTTACACCACTGCACATTTGATTCATTTCATTTGACATTTATTTTGAACTGTTCCCAGCTCTTAAACATGCAGGCGGTTGCCTTTAACTATCGATCTGGCCAGCACATTTCAAAGGCAAAATACAATCCCAGACCTTTAAGTAAAAAAACAAAACAAAACTTGTCACTTTTCCAATCAAGCAACTCGTTAGTTCAATTAATGCTCCAATTAGGTAATTAAGCATGGCTGGAATGAAAACGAGCAAAAGAGGTTTTTGAAGTTTCTCTTAAGTCTAAACGGAACAACTTGTTAATGAGCCCAATACCATTACTAAATTGATATTGCCACTTAATTACCATGTGGGGACAGACAATGCAGTAGTCTTATGCGAATTAAAAAAAACATTTTTTTTCCCAATTTCGTTAGAATATTCCTCTCATTTCCTTATTTTCACAATTACATCATCTGCTGATTAAATAAATTGTCAGGCTGTTCTACATACCTCCAACCTACGAACTCGTTAGATCACCTGTCAGTGCAACTCTTTTCTTCAAGACAAGACGCAGAGCTTTCAACCCGGATAACTTCAAATTATCCCTGGAGCCTTTTTTGTTTTCAAAATTCACTGAGGATTACAGCATTTTCCAGTCCCAGTTTCCTTTTTAAGGCTTGAAAGTAACCTGCTGTCTTGTGTTTAGGAATTCATTACAAACCAAACTAATGGAAAATCCTACTGGATCGGCCTTACTGATATGGCTGAAGAAGGCGTCTGGCGCTGGGTGGATAATCGTTCTTTGAATGAAACGTGAGAAAAGTACAGTATGTTTTTTTTTGTCTTAGTGGGGTGGAGTAAACAGGGCTCCTAGTGGATTGACTATACCTACACTACTAAGTGGTGACCTCTGTGTAATGGGGAGAGGGTCAGTAGGAGGGAGAGACTGTGCCTCTAAGAAACAGAGCCAGGAAGATTGAGATTTCGGCTGTCACAGGATATGTTACTAAAAAACGCAACAGTCTCACACATTGAGGTAGACTGAGAAAGAGAGATGCAGGATCCATTCAGAGAGCTTTAGACATACCCAGCCAAATCTAAACACTGAAGTGTGCTTATGTGCTGCACATTGGTGGTAGTATTGGGATTCCCCATTACCTGTGAAGCGCTTTGAGTGGAGTGTCCAGAAAAGCGCTATATAATTGTAAGCATTTCTTCTTCTTCTTCGTCTTATGCGTGCTGGTTCTTGGGGGTGACAGAGAGCAGTGGATCTCGGAGTCTGAAGCTGTGTTCCAGTTTGAGTCTTAGCTCTTTGTCTGGGCTGTGTGACTGTATTCAGGCTGAAACCTCATTCAGCTCTGTTGCAGGTACTGGAATGACAAGCAACCCGATCTTCGCCAAAAAAAACAGGACTGTGTCTTCGCCAACCCCAAAGCCAAAGGCTTGACCACCTGGCATGACCACCACTGCAGCACCAATATTTACAGGATCTGTGAAGTTAATGCACAGAGTCTCCACAGCTGGGTGTGCTGGACTGCACTGCGAAGAGCAGTATTCCGCTTCTTGAATTTAAACTAATATAAATTCATCTTATCATTTTGCATCAAATTCAGCAATTCTGCTTTGGCTCTGCATGGAGTCTAGGGTAAAAATATAATTCTCCTTTCTGACTCATTAAGTGCATGAGAATATTGGAGACTACGAAGGATTTCAGTGCATCTGTTCAGTAAATCAAACCGTGTAGTTCAGTTTCATTTTCCACAAACATGGCTGGAGAGCTTGTTCCACACTCCCACCACCCTTTGTGTAAATATATTTTTTTTTGTGTAAATATGTTTTCTCAGATTTAAATGCATTCTATGGGTGGTTTAGCACCAGGTTTTCCAAAATCATGTTTAACCACTCTGTCTCTAGATGTTGAAATCCTTTTGCAATATTCTACTGCTCTGTATCCTGATTGCTAAATGGTTTTTCAAAGGGCATAAGGAATCGTTAAACCTTTGACATTTGTAGAACTAAATTTAAACCTCTTGCACTTTAACATCTTAGCCATTTTTAATTTTGGCTTTGTGTATGTTTTTATCTTCCATTGCTTATTTATTTTAGCCGGTTTTATTCCAAGGAAGGGCTTATGTCTTTGTGTTGCATGAAAGATGCTACATGTGTTTAATTTAGATGTACAGTAGAAGGTGCTGTAGCCTTTCCTGATGCAGGTATTTTGTGATTAATGTGCTATTTCAAATCAAAGAAAGCTAATGTAAAAACAGAAGGCTGTTTTGCAATCGAAATAAAGGCAAACTTAACATTGTATATGACACGTTTTCTGATGCTGAAACTGAAATTGAAAATAAATGTGTGACGCAAAGAGAAGTATGTAAAGTTAAAGCTGCAAGATCATAGCAGGAGATATTTTCACAAGGTTTACTTGAGGTTTTGGGAGACCTGGTTACTGTTGTAAAAAATGAAATTACAGGAAAAGATTTAATTGTGTCAGGTTGTCCAATGGAATGACTGTAATGATACAAACTAGCCACTAGCTGCCAAAATACAGCCGAGAAGGCATTTGAGAATTAGTTTAAACCTAGTGTTCAGAGTCACAATTGTAGTTGGTTGGATTTTTACAGTACGTTGTTGAGAGGGAGTTCTTATGTTAAAAAAGAGGCAAGTTTTAAAACTTTGTTTGAGGCTTGGAGCTCTCGTGGACTTTAAGCAGCTGTTTCGTGTGTGTTGTGTGAGTATGGATTCCCTGAACCACTCTTTTAGAAGAGTCTACATCAAAATCTAACAACACAATGTGTGTCTATTACAAACATAGTTTGAGCGAGGGGCTGCTGGTGTGCAGGTCTCGCTAAGGAAATTCCACAGTGGAATCAGGAGTCAAAACGAGAAGAAGCTTCTAATCAGCATAAAATAGTAATAACCGAATCACCCCAGTGTTTACTGGTATGGGTGGTATGTCTGCAATTAACTTCCATATTTGGAAAATGATCAGACATTTTGCCACATAGAGCAACTGCAATTCTGTGGTTAAAAAGCACAAGCTTTCTTGAATAAAAAAGAAGACAATTTGTTCATTTATGTTTAGGAAATTAGGGTAATTGAAATTAAGTCCAAAGAATCTGGTGATTTAGGAATGACGTATACGAATCTATTGGACTGGGACTCTCTAGGAGTCCCCTATTATATAGACTTAGCCTGTGTATCAGTGCCCAGAGAGTTGGTGGTATAGTGTGATTGTATCTTGGTGTGCATTTATTGACGTAGACAACGGATGGGTCATGTTACAGCATTGACACCAAAAAAGGAGAAGTAGTTGAGTGTGAAATAGAGTAAGGACTCTTCCTTCCACCCTTTCTTCCTGTTTTAAGTAATATTTTGTATGTGAATCTGCAAAGAATACCAGCTTGACAGTTGTTCCTGCCATTCTGTGAGCCAGCTCAGTGTCAGATTGCCTGGTCATCAAGCAATCAGTTGTTCGGTCAGTCGGTCAGTGGATCAGAGTTTACCAATGCTTGAGGAGCTTTCTTACTCATCTGTGAGGTTCACAAAAAACTCTAGCCCCACAGGACGAGGTGAGTCTCTCAATTTTGCAATGCAGTTTTCATATACTGCAGTGTCTCACTGAGAATGGTTGCTTTCTTGTTTCAAATTTAAGGCTCCACTGGACTGTCCAGTCAACGTGTCAGTATCTGTCATTTTGGAGTAGTAATAATTAGATGTAGTGTCCAGTCTAGCAGTGCGGCTGTATTCAATTCTCTCCCTGTCTGAATGGTATTAACATACAGCAGTGTCCAGCCGGGCCCTGTGTGTATTCACCCTCACTTCTCTTCTCTCTCCCAGTGAGGGAAGATGAGGTGACCTACGCAGAAGTGAAAACAGCAAGATTTTCCCCAATCCAGACGTCTCCTCCTCCTCACCCAGCAGGTCAGGCAACCTCTGATTTAACCCAGTTCTTTTTTAATTGGTACCGTGGCGACTTAAAACACTAGTTTCCACTGTGAATCCAAGGCCCTGGATGAAACTGGACTGCAGCTCTTTGGAATAGCTGTATAATCCTTAACACTGCCGAACGCTAGATAAGTACTGTGGATTCTTGCAAGATTGCTAATAAGGGTGAAACAGCTGTCTGTAAAACTTTCCTAGATGGTGAATTCTGCTCTTTAATATTGTGGAACAGTCAGACATAATGCTCACATAATCTAACGATTCATAGGTGTTTTGTAAAAGCTGGTGTCAGTGCAAGAATCTCTAGTTTAAACAATTTGGGGGATGGAGTCCTTCTCCTTTATTTGAACATGCAGCGTTTCTTTACTAATAGAAACGTCATCAGGTTTGCAATATCTGTGAGACCAGGAGATATGACTGCCTCTGTACCGATGCTTGAAAGTTTTTCAGTTGAAATAAGGAACACTTTTGCAGCTGAAATACGGAACAGTCAACAACGACAACAAAAAAGAAAGCAAATCAAAATACTTAGCTGAGCTTTTCAAAACCTGGAGAACAAGATGGCAAATTGGGAAGGAAGTTCTGCTGCTTAAAGGGATTTAATGGTGCTACTGAAAAGTTAAAGGAACATGCAGACATCTAAAGTAAGTGATGTGCTTTTTGTCTGGAAATAACCCAGTCAAAGTACAGTCCTTGCCCTCGACTGGCATTCCGACTGCTGAGATAGAGCAGTCTGTATTCAGTCTTAATAGTGCACCCACTGGTCCGGGCAGAAGACACTGCACAGCTATCAGATTGACAGTCGCAGCTCTCTTCTGCAACAAGTGCACCTCTATTGTGTTCCATGTCACATCTGACACTGTGGAGCCCCAGCAGATAGTGAGCACAGTAGGCTGTAGCAGCAACAGTAGTAAATGCATCTTTTCCACACCCATCAGTACTGACAATATGCTGAGCCCCAGGATTGAGCAGTATACTGCACTTAAGGAGAAGGCTGCTGGCAAAACCTTGCTCCCCACCAGACCAGAGCCCCTGTCACTCCCTGGCTAAATCGGAGGACTGGATGTGCACAGAACCACCCAACCATCCTGAGCATTGCAGTGGATCGAACGTTTCCACCTTATAAACTCTGCACTAGCAGAGGCAGAGCTGCCCTGCCACACAGCGCTAACGTCCAGCCCTCATCTGCCAGCAGGGATGACCGGCTGTCTGCCCTCCCGCCTTCCTCTGTCTGCATGATCCTCTGTCAGTATCCATCTATCCATCTATCCATCTATCCATCTATCCATCTATCCATCCATCTATCCATCCATCTATCTATCCATCTATCTATCCATCTATCTATCCATCTATCTATCCATCTATCTATCCATCCATCTATCCATCCATCCATCCATCCATCCATCCATCCATCCATCCATCCATCTATCTATCCATCTATCTATCCATCTATCCATCTATCTATCTATCTATCTATCTATCTATCTATCTATCTATCTATCTATCTATCTATCTATCTATCTATCTATCTATCTATCTATCTATCTATCTATCTATCTATCTATCTATCTATCTATCTATCTATCAGTGTCGCTGACTGAGAGCCATGCAACGTCCCCAGCTTTGGCCTCAGCCCTGAGCCATGGGCTCAAGTCCCATCACCACAGATGTTTATCCTTTAAGCTACAACTTTAAGAAAGATAAATCTACTACCATGGTGGCTAGTTTGGACAATGATTATAATTCACATTATGAATTTTTTTTTCATGATGCATGTACCTCATAGATCTGTCTCACATATGCCTAATGACCCAACTTTAAATCAAGCAAACTGACCTGGGCTGGAAACAGAGATTGTTCTAAATAGTAAATAGTAAATAAGAGAACTGGTTTTGCCGTCTTCTGTGGGGGAAATTGGGGTTTCCTGTATTATTCAATCTAAAATTTCCTCTTCTTGGTTAGTGATGTTTTGTTTGAAATAGGGAAATTGGTTCTCATGATTTGTAAACATCTGTTTATAGCTGTAACTGTAGTATGTGGTATATTTGTGTTATTTATTGTGATAAAATGTGCTTGACCCATCTAGGTTTACCACTTGGTTATGACTATATTATCAGGCTGTGATAGAGAAAAAAAAGCACAGGTGCTCTGTAGCACTTCGTATTCACACTATAGGAGGTGAAATTATTATTAATTTGTATTATTTGCTGGCAAAGCAAGCTGTCGTCAGGGACTGAATGACTGAAATGCACAAGAATATGAAAGTTTACTTATTCTTGTTTTGTTTTAACTACTATAGTCACATCGAGCTGTGCATCTTCTCCTAACCCTGAACATAGAAGCAGTTCTCTTTGTCCACTACACTGGTATTGTAATTTCCTGTGAAGAGAGTGTTCTGTGCAGGCCAGAAGATAATTTGGAAATGTGTGGTGAACAAATTCTACCAGTTACTTGTGTAACAGCGGTTGCAAATTGGATATCAGAAATGTACACAGATTGACACTATAAATGAATGTTTGTTGATTGTTTATCCTGTTCAGTTTTGCCGTGGCAATACAGAGTTATGTTGTGAGAGTGCTGTCTCTTCGCTGGACCAGTGTTTTCATTTTCCAGGAAGAGTATTGTTGCCTCTCACCACACTTCTTTTCATGAACTTACTGTGAAATCAGGGGTTTCGCACATTACACTCTCCATGGATATTTTGGATTTGGCCAATTTATCTTCGTACACAGCATTGAGCTTCATACAGTGGCGCCTGCTTGTTTCTTCAGTGTGCAACAGTTCAGTATGGTGTTACCTGTTCTCTTATTTCCACCAGAATCTGTGTCTGGAATGAAGGCGGAGTCCAGCCCTCCTCCCTACAGGCTGGCAGCTGTGTGTCTGGGGCTGCTATGTGCTGCCCTATTGATTGCCATCATAGCCTTGAGTGTCTACCGTGAGTGTAAAGCACACTTGTATGAACCGATGCTTGTTAACCTGAGTTAGATTGTGTGACCATTAGTTAGATGTGAGCAGTGCTTAACATGTGTTTCCATGTGTACAAATATCCTAGTGTTCTGAACTGTTCCTAGAAGGATACCTGATGTAAAAGGTTGTCTGAAAGACCAGAGCCAAGAGGTTTAAAATGAATTGCTGCCCGGCTGCCGTTGTTGTTTATTGCACTAAGAAAAAAAAAAAGCAAGGTCTTTACCAAATAGCAGCCCTAATGGATTAATTGTCTACATTAGGGATGACCTGATCTTGGAAAGCTGGCGAGTCAGTAGGTATTACTTTTAACTCGGCTCTTAACCATGTAAGTCAGCTAAAAGCCAGCTAGTTGGCTAAATGGGACCAATTTAACAGCTCATCCCAGCAAGTGAGAAAACCTGCAGGCATTACCAGCCCAGGATTGGTAACCCCTGATTTTCATTTTAAGAATGTTCCAGGACGTGGCCTTAACCCCTTGAAAATTAAGCAGCTTGACATTGTGGAGGAGGGTGTGTCTCTGAATCCATGGATGACTGCGATCGAATTCCAGCAGAGGGCAGAGCAGGGCTGCTCCTTTCAGGCATAATAGACAGCGATGCAGCAGTGTATGGCTCAGGATCTGCGCCTGTGGCTGGAAGGCTGCCGGTTCAAATCCCGCAGCTGGCAGAGGAATCCTACTTCGTTGGGCCCCTGAGCAAGGCCCTGAACCCCAGGTGCTCCAGGGGCCCCGTATAAATGGCCCCCAAGCTTCTCTCCCTGTCTGTGTGTCTCTTGGAGAGCAAGCTGGGGTATGCAGAAAGACAAATCCCTAACACAAGAAATTGTATATGGCCAATAAATCTTGCAAAGTAGTAGACATTCCTAGTACTCAATCCTTTGGAGGGTTACTGGGATGATTTCAGAAGGATTACTCGTGGAAAGCCTGTTTGAATTCTGTCTGGTGCATCCCCACTGACTGAATGTCAGAAGTGTAATATTCTAAGCATATACTGTAAGTTCACAAAAATCAGTGCCATTTATTTTTCCCTACAAACAATGCTTGTATCTCCTCTCCACAGATGGCACATCCTCTCACAGTGCCAGGAAAGAGATCACTACCCTGACTGCAGCTGTTGGCCAATTACGGAACGAGAGGACCCAGTTCTTTACGGTCTTGTCTGAGAAATTCCCGATTCTACAACAGTACTGTCAGGTTGCAGAGAACGGTTCACAGGGTGAGTGTACAGGGCTTGTGTGTCCCAGCATGAGGTGAACTTGTGATATTGTGGGGTACCAAGAGCGCAAGAGTGTACTGGTCTTACAGCGGGAAAGAAGGAGATCCTTCCATGCATTGGAAGAATTTTCCTATTATGGGTGTTGTGGCACCACAGACTTACTGTAATAACATGGTCCTACCTGGAAGTGGAAGGCGATTTAACGTTAGTGTATTCCAACTCAGTTTGTTATTCCACACAGATGTCTTTATCCAGACAAGTAGTAGACTGTGGTCTCTTATTCCTAGGTCTGCACTTCCAGACAATCCAAGAGCATACTTGATTCATAGTATATCCCTTCTAAGCTTGCTTAACTGTTTGTCACATGATGTACAGTGAAGAAATGAGATATACTGTACTGATACACTGTTCTAGACATAATGCTGTACTGATAGAAACTGCTGTTGTCTGTTTTATCTTTATACAGAGTTTATCTGTAAAGCGTGTCCATCAAACTGGATAAACATGAACTCCACCTGTTACTACTTCTCTTCTGATGCAATGAATTGGAATGAGAGTTTCTTTTACTGTAGATTCCTGGGTGCTAACCTGGTGATTATAAACAGTGATGAAAAACAGGTAGGAAACAATGTGATTCTGTTCTGGAAAGATTCTGTTCTGTTCTGTCTGCGTCTAGCAATGTGCAAGAGCACCAGCTAAGGAATTTTGTAATTGTATGTTTTGTATTCAGAAATTTGTCTTCGAACACAGTAAAGAAACCTACTGGATTGGCCTGAACGATGCCGCAAAAGAGGATACATTCATGTGGGTGGATGGCACTAAACTGACAAAAGGGTAAGAGTAGTGGCAGAGTCAGGTACTAAACTTCCATCTCACTGTAACGGGAGTCCAGGCTCCTGTGAAGCGTAGTTCAGGACCCTGAGCAGACGGTATAATCCGGAACAAAGTGGAGAAGGACAACAGGGAGGAGACGGCGAGGATCAGGAGGGGTTGACAGACAGGGGGGCCTGATGGTGGTGATCCAGTGCTCGGGGGGCGTAGCCAAGGCAAACAATCCTGACAGTCCAAAGGGGGAATCCGGGGCGCGGTCCAGGGTCCAGGAACCGGGGGATCCATCCGAGACAAAGAAGGTTAAAATCCGGAACCGGATCCGGAACAGGAGCAAGGAGTAAAACCAGGGTAACGTGGCCAGGCGCTCCGAGCCCCGGACTCAGACGGTCAGGGCGCCTATGCCATCGGGTCTCTCCTGGACCCACTGGTAGGCGGTCTTCCGGGCGTCCATCTCCCAGTGCTGAGCCAGCAATAGCGGGAGCACCAGGCTTAAATAATGACAGACTAAACAGGGGGGAGGTGCACATAATGAACTAAAATACGAAAGGGTCGGAGCGCCCTTAAGAGGAGGGATGACGATCGTGAAACTCACTAAATGAGATGTGTGCACACAGATGTTGAGGTAATTATTTACTATTTATCTAGTGACACACAGTGATAGAGAGGTAGAGCAAAGTTTTTTGGAAGGTGAGGGGCACTGTCTACAGCCTGGCCTACTGAAGTGAATGTAGCTTGAGTCTTGGAGCTTCCTAGGTGCAATAATGTTCTGGCTGAATTGTGTTGCTGTTCTGTTCCAGGTACTGGAACAAGAGGCAGCCTGACAATCACGAGGACGAGGACTGTGTGACTATCAATCCTGTGGCCAGCTTTCAGATGGCCTGGAATGACCTAAAGTGCAGCATAAAGGAACGCTTTATCTGTGAAGCCAAAGCCCTGGATCTTTCTGCTGACTCACTCTCCTGAGCGCAGCCACTGCAACTACAGTACATGTCTTGTCTGTGTCATAGGAAAGAAAGACCGGAATGTGTATTGTAACGACAGCTAAAGGGAGAAAGGATTTGATAGTATCCTGATATATGTTGTTGTTGTAACTACTGTATTTACTATGAAACCACAGCTACCTCAAAACCCTGGAAGGAAATTAAAACCCCTTTTAACATCAGGAGTAGTAGCTCCCATTTAGAATGTAGACGCTAGATTTTAGTGGAAGAAGGGTCCCCAAATACCATGAATGTCTGCACCCAAGACAAAGTAATACCATTCAATACAGGACATCCACCCCAAAATGAAACACAATACAAAACGCTGTGCACCAGATCCCATTTTAAATGTGGAACTGAAGCACAGCAGAATCAAGCCACAAGATGGCTGTCCTAGCTTTGACTGTTGATTGCTTCTCTGTAGCTTAAATCCAAATGCTCCTTGTCTTCCCAAGATTGGCGACTCTCCAGCGGCAGGACGGATCTCCATGCCTTGTGTTTCGTATGGAGCAGGAGACAGATCAATGTCAGTGGCCCCCACTAGAGCTCACTCTGTTAAGGGGCTTTGCTTGTGAATAGTTCACCTGTTGAGTAATTGGGTGACGGGTCAATATTTAGTTCCACCAATAAAGCTTAGTAATTCTAATCATGTCTCTTCTCCATCTTAATTAGTTGGTCTGTATTTATATGAGACCTTGATATACCCGGATTGAATTGGCTTCATTGATCTGTTCTGCTGACTACAGATAGCTGATGTGAGATGAGCGTTCTTGCGTTGCATCATCCAGGTGGGGCTGCACACTGGTGGGGGTGGAGGGGATCCCGATGACCTGTAAAACACTTTGAGTGGAGTGTCCAGAAAAGCGCTATATAAGTTTAAGCAATTGTTATTATTACTGGGGAATAAGATCATCAGGTCAGCTCAACCCAGGTCCTCTGTAAATCTGGGAAATTAGCTGATCTGATCTTAAGCAAATTAAAATCAGGTTTTCTATACAGACAAAAGAGTTATCCCTTCAGGAAATGTTGTTCCTCATGGCAAAATATTAGGGACTTTACTGTGATGTCCATGAATCAAGTGCTTTTTGAACAGCATCTAAGAAAGCAAAATCATTTTTTTCTGCACAGAATTAGACCCAAAAAGAAGTTAACAAACAGCTTGTACTTCGACAGTCTATTCTTTATTTAATTCCACCGCACTAATACTAGGAACTAGAAGAGCCTTATTTTGTTTTGCAAAGAATAATGTTCCATTGGAAAACGATGTAATTGATGATGCATTGTGAAAGGGCCAGGTCCCAGTGGTGTGGTGATCCTGCGGTGATCCATAAACCTGTGGCACCTAATGCTGAGCAGTGAAAGACACGAGTGCAGGCTGTCCTTGCCCTTTCATTCAGTTGAATAACTGAATTCATTGAACATGAAAAATTGGCACATTTAAAACAGCCACCATATATCCGAATAGCAACCTCGCCCCCTGGTGGCCATATAACAAAAAGTCACTTTCTAACAGATCATTTAATTGTTGCAACAACTTTAAAAACCCAAAGCTGAACCTCATTTAAAAAGCGTCTTCTCATATAATTTGCATAATACTTCGACATCCAGATATTTTTAGATATGTTTTAGGGCTAACGTATGCATTGTATTTTAATGCACTTAAATGGACGAGTTCGGGCCTGGATATAATTACACCTGTGGAAGGCTGCTGCAACTGGGAGAGCTGGCCGAGGACACTGAGTGTGAAAACAGATGGTTTAGTAGAAATGCGTTGTATAAAATGTATAAAACGTGTATAAAATGTCGGGAAGTTGCAGTTCGGGAGTCTTTTTTACTTTTTTTTATTGAAAGTGATATGAGGCGCGAGAAATGAATGGACACGGCGCTGGTTTTCAAACTGTCCAATCAGCGAGTTACAGCCCCCTCCAATCAGGACGGGGCTGCCTGCGCATATAAACCCGAGTGCGGGCTGCTGCTCTCACTACAGTGCCGATTGTGAAGAGCAGCGAGGAAGATGGCGAGAACCAAGCAGACCGCTCGCAAGTCCACCGGCGGCAAGGCGCCCAGGAAGCAGCTGGCCACCAAGGCTGCCCGCAAGAGCGCCCCCGCCACCGGCGGCGTGAAGAAGCCCCACCGCTACAGGCCCGGCACCGTGGCTCTGCGGGAGATCCGCCGCTACCAGAAGTCCACCGAGCTGCTGATCCGCAAGCTGCCTTTCCAGCGCCTGGTGAGAGAGATCGCCCAGGACTTCAAGACCGACCTGCGCTTCCAGAGCTCCGCCGTCATGGCTCTGCAGGAGGCCAGCGAGGCTTACCTGGTGGGGCTCTTCGAGGACACCAACCTGTGCGCCATCCACGCCAAGAGGGTGACCATCATGCCCAAAGACATCCAGCTGGCCCGCCGCATCCGCGGGGAGCGGGCTTAGACACGGACCGCCTGCTGCAGCATCTTTTCCCTTGAACACAAAGGCTCTTTTAAGAGCCACCACAACACTCGAGAGGGTCACATTATTCCATTATAGTCTGTACGAGGCACAACTCTCGTTTGGTTAGCTGAGAAGTGAAAGCCCTACCGAGAAGCGGTTTTCTACCAACTCGTGTAAAAGCCCCTCTGCACGACTGCACTGCTGCAGTACACCAGCGACACACGTCTCCCCTTTTGCTCTAAATTCGTTTTTCAGCATTCATATCCACATTTGAAAGTGTTCAAATGCATGAGATTTTTTTTTAATGACACGAGCGATTGCCATTAAAAGCCCTTCCGCTACTCTTTATTTTCTTTTCCGAATTCGGGGTTTGGCGGGGAGCGCGCTTAGACACGGACCGCCTGCTGCAGGATCTTTCCCCTTGAACACAAAGGCTCTTTTAAGAGCCACCACAAAAATAAAAAAAGCTCAAATATTTCACTGCTGATGTCCTGTACTGTTTTGCAATGTGTTATAGTTAAACACGTATAAAATTGACCCCCCTAATTTCTTAGATCCTTCGGTTTCCGGCATTCAGGCACCTCGGTTTAGAAGGTGATTAAACATGAATGACGGATTTATTCCTACAGTGATTAAAGTCTGAGTACAGTTCATAATCCATACACCGTAGTATGTTGTATTTTCTGTTCCGTATGGGGCGTTTTGGTTCAGAAAAGAGCACCTCACATGTGCAATGGATTCTGAATTCGATATCGTTCTTCCTAGATACGTGGGTTCGGTATTGACATTTCTTAATGCTGTCGGTATGGTATGGGTTTAGGTTTCCTTTGCTCTAAAGTTTTACCCTGTAAGAAAAACTGCAAGTCAAAAACGTGCTGCAGCACCGACTATCCTGTATTGCTAGCGCTCGATAAGACTGGGCTTTTCTCGAGTCCAGGTTCAAGCATTCAAACCACGTGGGGAGAATTTGCACAATCCTACAATGCCGTTGGTTAGGGAAGTAATCATGACAATTTCGAAGTGTTTAAAGTTTAAAAGTGCCTGTTTAAAGTTGCTGTGGTGGAGAGCACACTAGTACACTACATTTTCCTTTCCGAATTCTGTTTTTGTGTTGTGCAGGGAATTAGATTGGTCTAAATCTACACGAGAATATCACAGCACCGCGGGTCGCATCAACATAAACACAGGTGGTGACATAAACATTGAATACTCGAGGTCTGTCCTCTCCGGTGCTGCTGTGGTGGAGAGCTCTCCGGCAGGGAAGAGGTTCCTGTGCAGTCTGGGCTGCTGCTGCGGTCGGAGAGGAGGCGGGCTCGTGTGTCAGCGCGCCTCCTGTCTCAAGCAGGTCCGCTCTCAGGCTTGAAAAGAGAAGCGCCGCGGCTGCAGCCCAGCAGTGTGTGTCGTGTCACTAACTGATAACTCGAAGATGTCTGGAAGAGGCAAAGGCGGAAAGGGACTCGGGAAAGGAGGCGCTAAGCGTCACCGCAAGGTTCTCCGCGACAACATCCAGGGAATCACCAAGCCCGCCATCCGCCGCCTGGCTCGCCGTGGGGGAGTGAAGCGGATCTCCGGGCTGATCTACGAGGAGACCCGCGGGGTGCTGAAGGTGTTCCTGGAGAACGTCATCCGCGACGCCGTCACCTACACCGAGCACGCCAAGAGGAAGACCGTCACCGCCATGGACGTGGTGTACGCGCTGAAGCGCCAGGGCCGCACCCTGTACGGCTTCGGCGGCTAAACAGGAGCGGAGCTTCACTGCCGGACCGGACCCCGACGTATCAACCCAAAGGCTCTTTTAAGAGCCACCCACCTTTTCAGAAAAGAGCTGAAATATTTGTGCTGGCCTGTGGAATGAAGTTATACTTTGAAAGTCCGGCTCGAATTGTAATCATAGGGCGGGTTGATTATCCTACCTTAATGCGCAGTACAGAGCGAGCTGTATATGAATCTGGTTGCTAATGGAAGAACTTAACGTGATGAAACGCGTTTTTCTGCCTATAGTTTTCAACCCCATTAGTCGCATTGCTGCATGCTTTGCGTTTCTTTCATTTAAGACATTTTCATCTTTAGAGCGCTCATTAGACGTGTTTAAAATGGTAGAAAATTGCAGTAAGGTCATGGGAACCGACTGGGGTTCAGCTACTAAACGGCTTGTTTTTCACGCACGCTTTATGGGTTTTAAGAAAGGAAGCGGGCTGCTCAGCTCTGTGCGGGAGAAATTCCACTAAATTCGCCAAGAGCCCTTCTCATTACATTCATTCTGTAGAAGGGGTTAGTGTGAAGGTTTCGTGAGCTCAGACTAATTTGAAAGCAGTGCCAAAGCTCAAAAGTGTTGCTATACAAAGCTGTTTGGTTGCTCAAGAGTGATTTTAAGGGTGCCTAGAATATCACCAAGAGTCCTTTTGACTCTAGGTTTGCACAAATCGCACATTTTACGCCGATCACATTTGTTTTCTAGGGTAGGGGACATAAGCGGAATGGGAGCGGGATTTCAAAAAATCTGCACGTAATGCGTAAACGGGTCACACGGCCCTTTGTTCCTGAGTGCTCGGGCGGAGGGGAGAGAGAGGCGCCCGGTGACAGAGCGAGCGGCTCAGGCGCTCAGACGTTTGAATTTCATTGGCGCAGAGCGCAGCCAATAGGAGAGCAGCTCTCTCGCTGACCAATGAGCCGCCTTCTGAGCTGAGCGAACTGATTTGCATGCGGCCGCTATAAATAGGGGGGTGTAGAAGCCCTAAGCTCCCATGACTGTGTGCGCAGAGTGCAGTTAAGATGCCTGAACCAGCGAAATCCGCTCCCAAGAAGGGCTCTAAGAAAGCCGTGACCAAGACGGCCGGGAAGGGCGGCAAGAAGCGCAGAAAGACCAGGAAGGAGAGCTACGCCATCTACGTGTACAAGGTGCTGAAGCAGGTGCACCCGGACACCGGCATCTCGTCGAAGGCCATGGGCATCATGAACTCGTTCGTCAGCGACATCTTCGAGCGCATCGCCGGCGAGGCCTCCCGCCTGGCGCACTACAACAAGCGCTCCACCATCACCTCCCGGGAGATCCAGACCGCCGTGCGCCTGCTGCTGCCCGGAGAGCTGGCCAAGCACGCCGTGTCCGAGGGCACCAAGGCCGTCACCAAGTACACCAGCTCCAAGTAAACCCGGCCCGCCCGTCCCGGATCAGCGAACCCAAAGGCTCTTTTAAGAGCCACCCACAGAGTCCGTAAAAGAGCAATCATGATTTCGTTCTTATTGCTTCAAACCCCTGTTTTCGAGGCTTTTATGGCCCCCAAGTGTGCAATCACATTCACACCTTGCTTGAATTCGACTTTGTGTAGACGTATATGTCTTTTTCTGGCCGTTTAGTCCTCTTTTAAAGTATGTTATCAGTATACCTAATTCAGTCTGATTATACACATAAATGACTTTTTTACATGGAGGTCTCTGCCTTCGATGCTTCTAATAGGCGACTGTTGGGAATCAGTTATACGGCATTTCAGTCTCAAAGCATTGAAACTAGATTTCCATGAGCTTTATTATTTGTTTCACACATGATCAAGGATAGAACTTGTTTTTATGAATTGGACCCATTCCCAGAACAGCCTGTGGCTGTTCCCGAGTGTTTGCTCCATTCTCCTGCAACTCTTTGGGTAAGGAAATGTTTCCTTTGCTCGATTCAAATGCACCTTGAGTTAAGTCATACACAGCTCATACTCTCTCCCCTTCTAAAGGAGTCTTGAGAACAACCCTCAGCTTTTATCATCAGCTATTGCTTTTCAGACATTCTAAAAAATGTCAATACGACGTCCCTTGTTGTGATCAAGTGCCTTGCGGATTATGAAGCTGTACCACGCCTTGGTTGCAGCCTTTGTAGTTTAATTTACCGGCCGTTTTCATTGTCCGAATGACAACAAAAAGCCTGAGGACCATTTCAGGCTCCACTTCTCTGCCTGGGCTGTTTTTTTCATGTCAGGACAATTTCATTCGGTTCTCCAGTGTGTGCTGATTTTCCATTTGGCCTCTTTTAAAAATCTCAACAGCCTTATAAGACCTTAAATACATGCATTCCAGCAATTCCACTATATTCTAATAGGGGATTTGGACATTTATCAAGAAATAAATAAGTGGTACTTTTACGAAACTGGTCTAGTCCTTTCTTAGAAGCATCGCTTCCTGGAGTGTGTTACTGACGCTGCCCAAAGAGCCGAATAAATCATTTATTTTAATATTGCAGACGTCCTTTTTATCGTGATAGCTCACCACCAGACTTGACAGTATTTCTTGCACACGATTCTTATTTTTAGCGGTGTTAAAAATTAATATATGTTTGCACTACACGACAAAGTGCCGGATGAGCACCGCCTTTCGAGTGCTCTGTTGTCGGATTTGGGGCATTTCTGTCGAAACTACCGCACAGACTCTGCTGAAGCTGAAGCACTTTTGAAGATCGGGGGGTTTTCTCTGTACCCGATGTCTTTTGTCGGCGGTTCTTTTTATGGGTAACGATTATTGAGGAGTTTTGTGCGGGGAGAAAACACAAGTGCGAGCGGGCTGTGCGGAGCGGAGCTGCAGCAGCAGCAGCGGTTGAGTCTCCACGGTTCTCATGCGGCCTTGAAGTTCCGCCTGCGCGCGGAGCCGCAGACAGTCCGACAGCAGACAGAGACGCAGCGATGGCAGAAGAAGTCGCTCCGGCCCCCGCCGCCGCGCCGGCCAAGGCGCCCAAGAAGAAGAGCGCCGCCAAGCCCAAGAAAGCGGGCCCCAGCGTGGGAGAGCTCATCCTGCAGGCCGTGTCCGCCTCCAAGGAGCGGAGCGGCGTGTCCCTGGCCGCCCTGAAGAAGTCCCTGGCGGCCGGCGGCTACGACGTGGAGAAGAACAACTCCCGCGTCAAGCTGGCCATCAAGAGCCTGGTGACCAAGGGCACCCTGGTGCAGACCAAGGGCACCGGCGCCTCGGGCTCCTTCAAGCTCAACAAGAAGCAGGCGGAGACCAAGCCCAAGCCCGTGAAGAGAGCCGCCGCCGCCGCCAAAGCCAAGAAGCCGGCAGCCAAGAAACCCGCAGCGGCTAAGAAGCCAGCGGCCGCCAAGAAGTCGCCCAAGAAGGCGGCGACCAAGAAGCCAGCGGCCGCCAAGAAGTCGCCCAAGAAAGCCGCGAAGCCCGCAGCGGCCAAGAAGGCGACCAAGAGCCCCAAGAAGGCCAAGAAGCCAGCGGCGCCTAAGAAGGCAAAGAGCCCGAAGAAAGCCAAGGCAGCGAAGCCCAAGGTGGCGAAACCCAAGACGGCCAAAGCTAAGAAAGCGGCTCCCAAGAAGAAGTGAGCGATCGACCCTCGAGTTAATTTCCTACAAACCCAAAGGCTCTTCTAAGAGCCACCAGCCCTTCCGAGAGAGAGCGCAGACTTTCCCTTTTCACCGCTTGAAAGCGCCGGTTCGCTCGATAGGGGGGGAGACATAATTATTTTACACAATGGGGGGGATTGAGTTGTAGTTTTTAATAATAATACTGAAATGCGATGCTGGGTAAAATGTACAAATGTAAATATTCTAAATACTATTGTAGAGGGTGGGTGCGCAGAGGAGGTGTAGAATAACGTTAAATAAACGTCCTGATCTCCATTGTACAGCGCTGTGACTCCTTGCATCTCCTTTTCATTTAATGAATTTAGTTGAGGCGAAATGTTACATTGTTACATTGCACGGGGGTTTTCATTAGTGTGTGACTTGCAATTCGTGACTGCTAGTCTCGCAGCTATAGCGGACATGTGAAAAGGCGTAACGTGACAGATGTGTCACTCTAATAGCGACAATGGTGACTTTTCAATATCGAGCCCTCGCAGGCGGGTGTTCCAGATTCTTATGGGAGTTGAGCTTAATTCCACTCAAGGTAGCGTGGTTACTGAGAGTCAGACGGTGGTGAAATTCACTAAAATATACATTTTTTAAAGCATGAAAATTACCGATTAAGCAATGTGTTTTTGCACATTATCTGTTGTAGTTTTGCTAATCGCCTGTTGTCTCTTTCTTTTCTTATGCAACTGTATTGTTTTTTTTACCACTTACCGTCCGAGAGCTAGCCAAATAGCATTTCGCTATTCCATTTACCTGTGTATGAGAATAATGATGATAAGCTTGAAATTGAAAAACTAATTTGTCCTCACTCGGCAGCAGAGCCGCGCTCTGTGTTCAGAGTCCGAATTTCCCTCCTGCCTGTTGATTGGTGGAGACCGAGAGCGCCGCTTGGCAGCACTGATCTCTGATTGGGTGGAGAGCTTGTTCCCGTCCATCCAATCACGTTCAGCCGCGACTCCTCAAAACCGGGGCTGCAGACAAGTTGTGATCATTGTTAGCAGTTTTCTTCAGACGAGCTTGACAGTGCAAGATGAGCGGCAGAGGAAAGACCGGCGGTAAGGCCAGAGCCAAGGCCAAGACTCGCTCTTCCAGGGCCGGACTGCAGTTCCCTGTGGGCCGTGTCCACCGGCTGCTGCGCAAAGGAAACTATGCCGAGCGGGTCGGCGCCGGAGCCCCGGTGTATCTGGCCGCGGTGCTGGAGTACCTGACCGCCGAGATCCTGGAGCTGGCTGGCAACGCCGCCCGGGACAACAAGAAGACCCGCATCATCCCCCGGCACCTGCAGCTGGCCGTCCGCAACGACGAGGAGCTGAACAAGCTGCTGGGCGGCGTGACCATCGCGCAGGGCGGCGTGCTGCCCAACATCCAGGCGGTGCTGCTGCCCAAGAAGACCGAGAAGCCGGCCAAGAGCAAGTAAACAGCCCGGCAGAGACCTCCGACTGACCCGAACCCAAAGGCTCTTTTAAGAGCCACCCACAGCCACTTGAAAAAGAGCGATTTCTGTTGTTTTCATAATATAATTGCAATATTCGCAAATAGGTCTGAGCACGTGTTTTTCTTTCCCTGAGTTTTTAGCAGTGATGGCTGTGGCTCAGAATCACAGCCGCTGTGTGGACGAGCGATTTCTGTTGCGCTCGCAATACAGTTCATACAATCATGTTTTGTTCAGTTCGTTCAAGTAGATTTCCCCCTTTAATTATAAACGAGCAGAGCAAACCGGGTTCCTTATTGTACTTGTAATCGGGGTTAGAAGATTGTTCTTTTCATTCACATTATTCTATCATATTTATATTATTGTATAACGAGCTTCTAACCCCGAGCTGTCAAGTTAAACAGAAATCGGGGTCCCTCAGCACAACACTCCTCCCCCGAGTCACAGGATGCCCTTACATATATATATATACTATAACTTGTATTCGATTTAACTTCGTTATAGTCAATTATTCTATTTCATGACTTAATGGAAGAATATTAAATTCCTGGATTATTATAGTTAAAAGAAATCAAGGTCCTTGACAGGTTATTGATTTCTAGGTATAAAAACGCCTTTATACTTTGATTTGATAAAACAAAGAAGATCGGAGAGGGTGTATGAACTGCGCGCTCCTTCTCAAAGTATCCAATCAGCGAGAGGCTCCCGGGGCCCTTCAGCCAATCAGGACGGGGCTGCCTGCGCATATAAACCCGAGTGCGGGCTGCTGCTCTCAGTACAGTGCTGATTGTGAAGAGCAGCGAGGAAGATGGCGAGAACCAAGCAGACCGCTCGCAAGTCCACCGGCGGCAAGGCGCCCAGGAAGCAGCTGGCCACCAAGGCTGCCCGCAAGAGCGCCCCCGCCACCGGCGGCGTGAAGAAGCCCCACCGCTACAGGCCCGGCACCGTGGCTCTGCGGGAGATCCGCCGCTACCAGAAGTCCACCGAGCTGCTGATCCGCAAGCTGCCCTTCCAGCGCCTGGTGAGAGAGATCGCCCAGGACTTCAAGACCGACCTGCGCTTCCAGAGCTCCGCCGTCATGGCTCTGCAGGAGGCCAGCGAGGCTTACCTGGTGGGGCTCTTCGAGGACACCAACCTGTGCGCCATCCACGCCAAGAGGGTGACCATCATGCCCAAAGACATCCAGCTGGCCCGCCGCATCCGCGGGGAGCGCGCTTAGACACGGACCGCCTGCTGCAGCATCTTTTCCCTTGAACACAAAGGCTCTTTTAAGAGCCACCACAACACTCGAGAGGGTTACATTATTCCATTATAGTCTGTACGAGGCACAATTCCCGTCTGGTTAGCGGATAAGTGAAATCCGTGCCGAGAAGCGGTTTTCTGCCAGTTCGCGCACGACTACACTGCTGCAGTTAACCAGCGACACTCGCGGAGTATGGAGTATGTTTTGAAAATGCAGGATATTGGAAGTTTTCTGTGGAATTTCGGTGTTAATATTATACGAGTCTTTACTATAGAAAACGGAGATGAATAATATAAAAATGTCAAACTGACCCTCTGCTGTGAAGGCTCTGCAAAACATTTAAATATTTTTCCATTGATAGAATTAAATACTCAAATTCTTTTTGTGAGAAAGAGCAGTTGCTTTAACTGAAACAGTTACAGGACCGATAGAAAAGTATCTCCCCGTTTGTAAGGTTAAAGCTGAACCAGGGCAGAGCTCCTGGGTGCAGAGACCACGACTGTCCAGCAGAGGGAGCAGGAGAGTGTTGATCGGGACACGCTCAGGGGAGAAAAACAGGACACGTTTGGAAAACGCTCTGGAAAACAAGGCAAAAGTCTCTAAAATAAGAACCGCAGTTCTAAAAAATGAACGATTTCAACTGTGGATCTCTGGTGAGTTTAATTATTTCTTCTTGCTGTTTGATTGCAGTTTTAGTGTCGGGTCATTAATAAATAGTAAACGTGCTGTAGTTTTTCTCAGTAGAGTATGGAGAGGTTGAGAGAGGTGAGAGTTCAGCTGTGATTCCTGAGCTGTAGTTTGTCTATGATGTGTTAGGATAGTCTCAGGGATTGAAAGTCCAGTTGTGATTTTTTCTGTGTGCTGTATTTTGTTTTAGAACAGTTTGGGGAAGAGTGAAGGAGGTGTGTCAATTTGTGAATTCTGTGCTGTAGTTAGTCTCAGAATAGTCTGGGGAGGAGTGAGAGTCCAGCTGTGATTTCTGTGCTGTAGTTTGTGTCAGAAGAGTTGAGGGAGTAATGTACAGGCATTGAGAACAATATGTTTCCCTTCGTACTGTTGTCCCTCCTGGGTATACATTACTGCACAGAGCCAGCAGGTCCCAGTCCACTGGGGTATACATTACTGCACAGAGCCAACAGGTACCAGTACGCTTGGGTATACATTACTGCACAGAGCCAACAGGTACCAGTACGCTTGGGTATACATTACTGCACAGAGCCAGCAGGTCCCAGTCCACTGGGGTATACATTACTGCACAGAGCCAACAGGTACCAGTACGCTGGGGTATACATTACTGCACAGAGCCAACAGGTACCAGTACGCTTGGGTATACATTACTGCACAGAGCCAACAGGTACCAGTCCGCTGGGGTATACATTACTGCACAGAGCCAACAGGTACCAGTCTGCTGGGGTATACATTACTGCACAGAGCCAACAGGTACCAGTCTGCTGGGGTATACATTACTGCACAGAGCCAACAGGTACCAGTCTGCTGGGGTATACATTACTGCACAGAGCCAACAGGTACCAGTCTGCTGGGGTATACAGTACATTACTGCACAGAGCCAACAGGTACCAGTCTGCTGGGGTATACATTACTGCACAGAGCCAACAGGTACCAGTCTGCTGGGGTATACATTACTGCACAGAGCCAACAGGTACCAGTCCGCTGGGTTATACAGTACATTACTGCACAGAGCCAACAGGTACCAGTCTGCTGGGGTATACATTACTGCACAGAGCCAACAGGTACCAGTCCGCTGGGTTATACATTACATTACTGCACAGAGCTGCAGCATTGCCAGGTGGGCTAATTGAACCCAGAGCCCCAGTGCTGTGAGGTTGCGATGCTAGCCACTCTACCAGCATGCTGCCCTCACTATCAGCTCATAATCCTTTCTTTTCCTTCACCCTGACTTCTGAAGTCACAGCTCTGACTGCCTTCGGTAAGACTTCACGTTCCTCCCGGGTGAAGCCGTGTCTCCAGCTCTGTGCAGCGTCGTGACCCAGCGCTGTGTGACAGGTGTGCTGGCAGAGAGCAGAGACCCCCACATCTGAAGATCTCACGAAGCAGCCACTTACAGGCCCAGGTAAGACACTGCTTGACAGCTTTATGGCTGCTCATCAAGTAACTTAATATCAACACTGGAGCATAATGTTGATTGTGTGATGAGAAGATTCAGCAGAATATATTTAAAGAAAATGGTCAAACCTGTAGATCAGTGGATGAGCAGATACAGAGTTCAACAAGTTCACAAATTTGGGGAAACTTCTGTTGGAAAAACCTGACATTTATTTATGCATCCTAAAATTCAAATGCTTCAAAAAGGAAGCGGTTCACAGAGTTGTAGGTTGTGTGGAGAGCAAGTAGAGACTCATTTACACATAATCCTGTCCTGCCTGGAAATTCAACAATACAGGAAACCTCTAACACTTAATAATACAGTGAATTTAAACATGCAATTCCCCGTCTCCCTGGTGTGTTTGGGTAGTTTTACTTTTGATTACTTGGAAGTAAAGGGTAGATTTATACTAGGTAATCCTTTTAGCTGCCAGTAAGAAAACAATCAGAAGAAACTGGGTTTGCTGGAAAGCCCCCAACATGTGAACAGTGGATCAGTGCTGTGAGGGAGATTTCTGTCAAGAAAAAGAACAGCTTTCTCTCAGGTTACAGGCAGAGAGGTTTAGCAGATACTGGTGAGCCTGGATTGGATTTACAGCCTCACTCAAACCTGATTTCATTTGGTGAAAGAAGATGAACCAGTCTTACGGTGTGGATTACGAGCTGTCTGTTGTGTTTTTACTGACTAGTTAGATTTCCTCCATCTATACTGGCACAGTGTAGAGAGTTTACCACGTGGAAACATCATGTCACAGTCAGATGAAGGAGGACAATTGTTGTGTCGTGTTTAGGCTTTATGTGTGTATCCTCTTGTTGGTGAATAAAAAGCCTGTGAGAATAACCGTTGGAAGTTCTCCGCTGTAATTCCAGGTGTTGTGGGAATTCTGCAGTTCTGTTCTGTTGGAGGCAACAATACTGATAGGACTACTATAACTTCAGCACTTCACTCAGAGGATTAAAAATTTGCCTCAAAGACTCGGCACGTAACCTAGGCGTTATATTAAAGACTCTCATTTAATTCTCATGTTAAAACAGTATCGAAAACATGCTTCCTGCAGTTAAGAAATATTGTGAAACTAAGGTAGTTTCTCTCCACTCAAGACACAGAGAAATTAATACATGCTCTTGTATACAGCAGGTGATGGACTGGGCACCAACTTAGTTGGATGCTGCATCACTGCCGTGGATCCAAGAGGGACATCGTGGATACAGCTATCGTTTAGGAGGATTTTGCTGGTCTACAGAGATCTGCATGGATTACTGACATACAGAAGATATGATTGATGGACTAGTACCCTTATTCATTTATTTAATTATATAATGTTAGCATTCCCAAAGGGGTTGGGCAGACAGTTGACATTGGACCCCTAGAGGTTTCTTTTCTCTTTACTGAGGAGTTTGTGGTTCCTCTCCTCCGTTGCCTTCTGATCTTTTCTGTTCTGTATTCACAAGCTGTATGGTCACTTCCTTTGTTAAGTGCCTTGGGGCAACCTTGTTGTGAAAGGTGCTATTTAAAAATAAATTGCATTGAGTTGAATTCTGCGAGTCGCTCTTTAAATATCTCGCCTGTTACTTCGCCGGTTTCACAGCTCACAGTCGGAGGATAGAGGCTGCAGCTCGGACCCCCAGTCGCCACACAGGCCATGTTCTGCTGCAGTGAGGCCCGAGTCTGCCAGGGGTCAGAGGTCAATAGTCCCGTGGTCTCTCCAGATCCATGTGTGCCTCTGAGGAAGGAGGCTCCGAGCTAGAAGACAGCAAGGTCCTGCTCTGGGGTCTGCCTTCAGAGGGTCAGGCCCTGAGCTCAGGCCTGGGGGAGCAGTTAGCAGTCTCCCCTCCTCTCGCTGGGGGAGCCTGTTGCCTGCAGAGTTCATTCTGGCTTCACATGCAGGTCACCTGACCAAACGCCCCTCTGGCCGGTCGCATGTTGCTGTGCTGACCACTGTCTAAAGCTCAGAGCTCCACCTGTCCTCACTACCCCAACACCTGCAGCCCCCCCCCCAGAGAGGGTCCTGATGAAGCCCTTCCTTCCTCTCTTACCCCCCAGCTCCTCTCTCTGTGGTCGGGCCTTACCTCCCTGAGTGATGCCCTTTCCTCCCACAGGGGCTGGTGACCCACCCTCTCAGCTGAACTGCTGCCCTATTCCTGCAAGCTATGGTGGCAGTTTTATTGGTTTATCTGGGTGAAGGAAGAGTCACAGTGCCAACAGAGCACCAGCTGACGTCACACACAAGGCCAGAAGTGTGGGAATAAGTGAACTCAGGTTTCATTTTTAGCTCTTTATTTACTGAACTGTATTTTCAAGTTCCAAGAAAGAGAGGAGACTCAGTTCTCCTGTGGATCGTAGCTCTGCAGGAAGCAGAGGGGAGACTCGTTGGGATTCAGGGGTGATTACTCTGCTGGGGTGTTTCTTGGAGGTTGAGACAGTAGACACAGCTCCAGTCCTCCAGCTCCTTCCTCTGGGACTCCACTCAGGACACTGCATGAGAGACTCTTCCTAGGGGAGACCTCCTGCAGCCAGGGGGCAGATGTCAGTCCCTGCAGGGAAATGTTTACTCCCATTACTAAAGAAAAGCTTTTATTGCAATAATGAAAGCAGTTTCCCTGTGTGAGAAGCCACATCCCTTGAGTTTCTGGTCCTGCTTTGTTTCTCCTTTCCAGGGATCAGGGAAGACAGGAGCTGGACTCTTCTGCTCCTGCTCTCCAGGGGTTCAGGCTGGGAGAAGAGAGGATCAGCTCCTCTCCCCACTGGCAGAGGGAGGGGGTTCACAGATCTCTCTGCTCCAGCACTAAGACACTCCTACTACCAGACCTGAGGGCTGTAGGCAACCACTGTCATACAGTATTGAATTACATTCGTTCACCATATTGATTAGCAGTGCATTCCAATTATTGATTCTGTACTCAACCTGCCAACTGTAGGAGTTCTGTCTGCACTGAAGTAGCAGGCGTTGGTCATGAAACAGCTCCAGCCAGGACAGCTGCCCTGGGGACTAGTGGAGAAGCAGCAGGAAGGTCAACATTTCCTCCCCCAGCTAGAGTCCCTGGCAGCAGCTCTTCCCTGGGGAGGCTGAGCCCCCTCTGCTTGGCCAGGAGAAGCCTCTGGGACACCCTCTGCTGGGCTGGCAGCTCTGGCCTCTGCAGGTACGGTCCTCTCCTTCTCCAGGGGCACTGGGCAGGACCCCACTGGGCCTCTGGGGCACCCTCCTCTCTGGGACACAGAGATACTCCCACACCGCTTCTAGACACTGGGCTCAAAGTTCCCCACTGCACTGGAGACCCTGGGCTCACAGCAGACTCCTTCCTCTTTCCTGCTGATCCTGACTTGGGACAGTACAGCCCCTCCTGCTCTTGGCAGGACCTGAGCTCAGGGTCCTTCAGGCTGGAGCCAGTCCCGTCCAGAGCACCAGCAGCTGCCACACCAGCTAGGCTCCTGGTTTAGAGAGACCCCCAGACCAGTCCCATCAGTAGCAGGGAGACTGGGCCACAGCCCCACACTCACCGACAGGCTGAGCTCCAGCACACTGCTGGCTCGACTCCCTCTCCTGAGCCCCTGTGGGTCAGCTGTCCAGTCACAGGGCTCCAGGCTGCAGCACTTCACATGACCACTAGAGGTACTGTCCCACTGCCACCATCACAAAGGGAAGATCATGGCTCCAGAAAGCCTGTGAAACCAAAAAGACAATAAGAGACATTTACAAGCTTAAACAAGAGAAACACAAACAACACCAAAAGGCTTTCACTAAAGAGCATAAGACCCCCATGGTTCTAACCATGACCTATCTATCCAAATCTCACTGCTATTCATTCCTGTGCCTCTGACACAGCTTTTATACAGCTCAATCCCATGTGAAAATCCTCCCAGTCCAATCAGCCCATCAGACAATCAGTGTCCACAGGTGCAGCTCTTGACACTGGAGAGTCTGAGTCCTGTTCTGCAAGCCTGCAGTGGCGCCACACTGTGGTTAGTCCTGTCTCAGGGCAGCCTGACAGACAGGGACTGTGGGAGGAATATTGTCATATTCTCACAGAGGGAGATCTGCAGGGACTCAAGGAGGCAAAGACAGACAAGGGATTCGTTACACAATGATCTTACTGCGTGTTTTCAGACAGGAGTTGTATCCTGTTACAGCTGAAATGAGACATAGGGTGTTTGACAGATGTACAGAGGGGTTTAGACACAATAATCAATACAGGATCAAATACAAAAGGATCAATACATCCTTTAGCAAACTGTAGGATGAAAGTGAGTGTAAGAAAGGCCGCAGACCTCCAGCTTTTACCCCTGATCTGTAAAACATCAGGGATTTAAAATCATAGCTGGAAAGTGACAGATCTCTGATCCAGACAGATCAATAAACACACATGTGACAGGCAGGGATAGATTTCTCCAGGACTGTGTGAAATAAGTCAGACAAACTGTTCCGGACTGTGGCAGAGAAGCACAGTTAACAGAATAGTGTCTGAAAGATCTGCAGGTAAACTGCTGAGGAAAACAAGTTCATTTCCAGCCACTGAGTCAATGAGTCAGAACCAGCAGGTGATGGAGGAAGAAATAAAACTGATCTGAAGACAAAGAGAAGAACACAGAAACTGACAAACTGACACTAAAGTAAAACATTTGTGATGAGAACATGATTTCAGTCAGCACACTGCACTGAACCTGTCAGCTTGATGAAAAGACATGTTCAGGAAGATCAGAGAGAGAGACAAGTGTTCAGGCACCTTCAGCACAACATCCCACTGAGGCTCATTCAGAGCTGGTGAGAGTGTCAGTCTGAGGCTCTTGGCCTGGAGCTGGTGTCTGTTGTGTCACTGAGGCTCAGGGCCAGGAGCTGGACTGGATACAGATGACATCACGGTCAGTGGAGCACAGCTGGAAACTGAAAATGGCTTCATTATAAACAGCCTCCATAGACACTTATAGCAAGGTCTCCGCCTGGCGGCCACACTGAGAAATGTCACCTTCTGACATCGCTTTTCACAGTGTTATGGCAACTTTAAATGTCGACATTTGAACTGATTAAAATAGTTCAGTTGGGTAACCGCGTCAGCAAGGATAAACTGCAAAGGAACGAGAAATAGGTTTATTCTCTGCTGAAAAGTGAAGAAAGAAAACGCAACGTTTCGGCTGTCGAGCCTTCTTCAGGTGTGAGCTGAACGTTGTGTTTTCTTTCTTCTATGTTGAACTGATTGTTCGCTTAATCCTCTAACATTAAAATTTGTATCCTAGATTATTTTTCAGGGTTATCATTCGGAGTCTTGTAAAAAAAAACTTTTGACGAGTATAATTCTAAATCATAACTTATTGCAACTCGCTATACGATCGTTTTAACATGGGATATTTCGATATCGGCGGTTACTCTGGATACTAAATTAACTGCATTTACTACATCTTTAAATATTTTTAGCTCTAACAGGATTCTGAAATCAAGCCCATTGATCGGGCTACAGCAGGGGGTGTCGATTCCGATAACTGTCCGCCGGCGGCGATGGTGATACACGAGTCTATGGAGGGCTCGTTTAGAGTGCAGTAGTGAAGGTCTGTTGTGTATTAAACACCCGGATCATGTGACTGGGGTCAGTACTCGCTTGTTTATGAATGAGTGAATACACAGCCAATCAGATCACTGGATTGAGCCCAGCGATGTCGCGATTGGTCAGTGTGAGTTATTGCTGATTGACAGTAAGCTTTCCCAATTATAGACAAGACTCGGTCCAGTTGCCCAATAAACTCCGAGATTCAGGAGAAGGGCGGGAATTTTAAATGTGTTGTTGTTTCGCTGCGTCTAAGAAACAGGAAGGAGTTATTATTTAGCAAGAAGTAACAATTAATCGTTGTCGCCTTTCTTTGTTAAAAATCTGAGGCGTCCTTTTATACTGTAGCTGTAATTTTTTGTTGTTTGTCTCGTATTTTGTTCGTCTGAACACGTGAAATCACGGCGCTAAGTTACACGAGTTGCTGTGGAAACTTTATTTCTGCTTCAGACACGTTGAGCCTCAGTGATCGTGAACCTTCCTGCAGATGAATTTGATGATGAAGAAGACGATGATGGTGAGACCCTCGTGTGTCAGAACGTGTCTTCTAACTGTTACTGGAGAAACAAGACTGAAGCTCAGATCTTTCCAAAGGCTGAGTCCCTGAGCTGTGAGGATCATGAGGACCAGCTGGACAGTCCACTGTCCACTCCACAGCCCTGAGGAAGGAGGTAGGCAGGACAAGAGCTCGTCTTTAACAGAAGCTGTGAGAGCTGAGGGTAGATTTTACTTTATATATTTATTCTCATCGTACATTTTATGAATGGGCTCGTTGTGTTAAATGTGCTGTGTATTGTGTTGTGTTTTTTACCTGTCTGCAAAAACACTTTCCCCTCTGGGACAATAAAGTAAGTAAGAGGTGTCCAGTCCTGGAGGGGTCAGTGTGTGTCTGTAGATAATCCAGATGTTTTATATCAGCAGCAGTATTTGTTTGGTCCAGTTAAGCCAGTAACCAGCTGGTTTAGCTCCAGTCTCTCTCCTCTGTAGCTCTATACTGTGTCCATGAGAGATTTAGAAGACAGAGATTACGTGTTGATTTGTGTTTGTTGATTTACTTATTACATTATAATATTGATTTTTCTCAGCACTAGAATAGTTAAAGAAAGAATACAGATTCTGATTTAATCTTTATTTAAAATTAATTCCAGCAATATTATTGAATATTTATAGACAGAGACAATGTTTTGAATATCTGTTAAATATATGTTTCTTTATATATATATACCTGTACAGATCTTAGTCAATCTCTGCTGGGTCTCTTCAGTTTGCTGTGTGTTATGTTTATATTGTCTCTCTGTTCATTCTTATTATTGCCATCGTGATGTGGAATAGTGTTGTCAGTTGTTGTGTTGAAAGGAGATGAGCTCTGTTGTAGTAAACTGTGTTGTGCTCTTTGATCCCTCTGTCTGAGCTGCTCCTACACTGCTGTGAGTATTTTCTCAGGGACGGCCTCTGGAGAATCTGGACCAGCCTCAGGAATGGACACCGATATCAGCTGACTGTTCCTTCACTCCTTCATTCTGATAATTCACTACACTAATGTACTGTTTTAACATAATAAAACACTCCTGAGCAATCTTTTAGTCACTTGGTTTTATCTTATTTTTGTTCTTTAATTAAAATCAGGTTGTGAACACTTCCATGCTCCTGGGTTTTATTTCCAGTGTCTGTGAAGGAAACTGTGGTCTTCGTGGTTATGAGAGAGCTCTCTGCTAGTCATTAAATCGAAGAGTTTCGGGGGAACTTCTGATATGAGCTCTGTGCCTTGTGAGGGGGGAGATTCTCGTGGAGAACAGTGGAAAGGTGAAGTCTAATTGTCCACATTTCTAATTCAAGTCTAATTCCATCATACTGTCAAACTCAGAGCTGCTCAATACAAACAGATGGAGTCACACTGTCTCACTGCAACACCTTTCACAGTGAAGCAGAGTCCTGTGCAACAGGCAGGACTGACAGCCCCTCTGAACACTGTGCAGGATCACAGCAGCTACAGATCACTGCAGGATTCAGCGCAGCTCCAACTCTCCTCAATCTTCACAAACATCATCAATTCACTTCATCTGAGCTGCAGTTGTGCAGTGGCTCCTGCAGTCCAGCTGTGCTCTCTGCTCTGTCTTTAGTACAGAAGGGGGTCCTGCACTCGGCCGGAGAGTAAATTCCAGTTTTTAAGCTTTTTTATTTGACAGCGCTGACATTTCTACGTTGCGGTGTGGCTCGTCGTGTAGCGTGCTGGGTTGCGGCGATAAGAGGCTGGGTTCAAATCCCCAGGCACATCCCCAATGTGCAGTTCAAGCCCGTAAAGAATAACTTTTGTAAAACCCGAAACACAGTAGGAATAGTATTTTAAGAATTGCAAGAATAGGAGGGATACCTTTTTATTTTTTTCGATTTTTTTCGTATACCGAAATATTGCCAGATAAGTATGACCGCGGAGTTACTCCAAATTTGGCAGGAAGTATAGCTCACTCTGCTAAACCCCGACTCTACATCTCCACCCTGGAGCCCCGGGTTCGAGACCCGCCTGGCTCGGTTGATATTTTTCTTTCGAGTTGAACTTGCACTCTTCTGATTGGCTGTTCTTACACCCACCTCTTCCACACGCTGATTGGACACTGAACCCCGCCCTTAAGCCCAGCCACACCCCCTGTCTCAGTCACCATGGTGACGGGACGCGTTCCCTCAGCAGCGCGGAGCGTCATCCTTCACCTACCGGGCTGCGAGTGCCCTCGGGCGGCGGGGCTCTAATCGAGGCCGTGGTTGGAGGCTGCAGTCTAGGCCGCAGACCAGCGGCTCCCGCCTCCCCAACCACGCCAGCCCAGTGTAACGCTCAATTCAACCCGATTCACGGTTCTCTACACCCCTGTACCCCACCCTCCCACACCCCAGACCCCAGAATAATCAATTAACCAATTAACAATCACAGCAGTTTATTGCAGCAAATAAGGATATAAAGCATAAAACAATTACACTATACAGCAGTGTTATTAAGCAGGTATCCACACATTTCCATCTCGGTCCCCGGTGTCTCTTATTTTGCTACCTTTGTCGTCCTTTTCTCGCTCATCAGGGGGTTCACGTTATAAATAGGGGCGGGTCTGTGCTCCAAGCCCGAGCAGGCTGGGGTCCCAGCCAGAGGGAGGTGGGGGGACTCCGGCGGCTCGCTGGCTGGGAGAGAGGCGGCTGGTACCCCGCTGCTCTCCCGGTACAGGCGCTTTGCTCGGCTGCCGGGGAAAAAAAAACATGCATTAAATTTCTTACGAGTTTTGACAAAAGCAGCAACTTTTCCTACGAGAAATGCATTTTAAATGTTTTTAACTCTCTCGCTTTAACCTTTATAACAGGACAGCCGGCATTTCGAGAGCAAGGTAAGCGGTTTCTCTCTCTCTCTCCTCACACCGGGAGTTTCAGTTTTCACACCGGGTCTCACGCGGCTGGGCTCCAGTTTCCTGCGGTCAGTTACCAGTAACTCGAGTTACCAGTTTCCCCCAGTTCAAGCTAAACGGAGCGGTCTGGGCGTCTTCATGCAAACCGGCTCCGGAGAAAGAAAACCCAGCCGGACCTGCAGCTGCACAGTGAGTCGATACCGGTAAGAGAGACGAAGCCCCTGAGAAACTGATTTTCAGTCCTAAACGAGCCTTGAAGCTGCGCTTTCCTGACCGGGTCTCTCTCGGCCTCTAGGAAGAAGAGACTCGGACTCGCCTGTGAATCCGCCGCGGAGCTCCGGTCACTCGGTACACGGGTGGGTCTGCGCTCAGGTCTCCACGCCGAGAAAGACCCGACAGCCGTCGTTTAAAGTCCAGAACCGCGCCAGGATCCTGCAGAAGCCTGGACTACAAACGAGGAAAAGCGTTTTATTGCAGGTAAAAACATACAACAAGCAGTTTAAAAAAAGATTAAGCACAATTTTAATACCATGTTTCTGTGCATAGTCGAAGCCACAAGTCCTATAGCCCGTCCGGCAGTTCCACCAAAAGTAAGTAATATTTTCCACTCGGACCGAGAAAAACCGACACCCGTCGCCCAGGATCCCGCTCCAGCTAAACGGTAAATTTGAGAAACTTTCTTTGTTTGCAAACTCGCTATTTAAAGGCAGAGAAGTTATTCGGTCGTCGGAACCGCTAAACAGCCGCGGATTGAAGTCTAATTGCAGACTGACCGCACCTGCCTTCTCATTCAGACTCGGCCAATAGGGGCGGCGGATCCCGGAGCTGCTCGTCTGCTGCTAAACAGCGAGTTTTCAAACACGGACACGAGAGACCAAAAATCCCCGAACAGGGACAGTTAAACAAATTAAATTTTATCCGAGGTTAAAAATAGGTTTTAGTCTGAGCTACTCGGTTTGCAGCCCTTCCAGTGCACTCCACTGCAGTAATCTGACTCAACCAGCTGCTTAATTACTGCTGATCCTGCTAATTATCAATTCAACAGCACTGGGTGCAGCTACACTGTATTGCAGTGGACTGGAGAGGCTGCAAGTAGCTCTGATTCCAGTATCAAGGTCCCACCTTCACACTACAATACCCTGAGACAGGATGGGCTCCCACACTGACACTACACTGCCCACTCATGCTCTTTATTCACCTCAAGGCAACACTGCTCACAGGGAACACAAATAAGGAACAAGCAGGTGTTGACTCCACTCTGGAAAGGAAACAAGAAACTGGTTCTGGCTGTGGAGTTGTCTGTGTGTCGGGAGGCCATCAGGTAGTAGAGAAACAGGACACCTTGAGACAGAACAGGAGTCTGAAGAGGCTCTGAGACTGAAAGCAATCACTTCTACACCTGTGCTCAACCCATTACCTCACAACATCCTTCCCAAACAGTTAATAAACCCCATTCTCAGCACTCTAAACTAAACCAGTTTAGTTTCTCTGGTTTATACACTCTCCTGTGATGAATGTTGATGGTTCCTGCCCCTTGCCTGCTTTCTGACAGCATCCAAACCACACAGCAGCTCTCCTGCACTTGTGTTGGGGTGAACTCGACTGTCGCAGGGGAAGGACGTTTTCTGATGATGTGGAGTGAGTCTGAATCCTGCAGTTAGTATGCAAACATGATTCAGATATCAGGACTCTACAGTGACAGTGTTAAGGACAATTGTAGCTGTTGTCTCACACATGAAGGAAACTCCACAGCCAGAATAAATGTTCTTCTCAGTGTGGAATTCTCCCCTACTTGTTCCTCTGCAGCTCCCACACTGACACTCCTCTCCACTCTGAGCACATTCAAACAGGCAGGTTTTTCCTACAGCTGAACAATCTCCTTTCACCAACAGCCTCAGCTGCACTCCCACCCAAAGACACTCAGATCTTTTTCATGGTCCAGTGGAAGAATTCTAACAGCACAGAATATGGACAAAGCACATTAATTCATGTCACTGGGCCTGTCAGTCAGCCAATCCTGTCAAGGTGTATTGATACTGTGGGACACTTGAAAATGCATGTTTTCATTGGAAAGGTACAGCGTCCTCCGTCAGTACTGCAATGAGTCAACTTTACAGTCAAGCAATTTTTTCTTGTGATCAGAACAGAAATATTATCCTGGTTTTATTGTGGTAATTCTCTGCATACATTTGATCATATTGGAATAAAAAATGTTCAGCTTTCCATTTAGAAGTTACTGGGACACATTCACTTTAAATACATTTCAGAGTGTAGAACAGTATGTGCTTGTATATCCCTCTGAGATAATAACTGCATGAGGTCTGAGACCCATTGAGCTCACTGCCCTCTGTAATCATCTGAGATGCTTTGCTATTGCCACCAAGTTCTTATTTAGTCTTCAGGTGATCATACTTCAATTGTTTTTCCTTCTGTCAATAGCATTGAAATCTAGGCATTAGACGCAACAAGTTAAGGTGTTTCTACAGTTATTCTCCTGACGACGTCTTTGGTTGCATTATAAACTGACTCAAAGCTACAGCACCTGAATATTTGATGTGTGTCCTCTGAGCTGAGATGTAGATGACATGTATGGTCCCTAACTAACACCACCTCTAATCCTACTGCTGTACATGTGATCAGCATCTGAGCTCAGAGGGAGCACAGAGGACATTGAGGTGTTGCTGGAGCTCTCAGCTCTGAGTCCACAGCCTTCAGGTTTGAGCTGCAGTGACCCAGTACACTAGTGCTGATGGAGACAGACAGGTGTCTCCTCATGATCTCCCCAGGCCAGGCCATGACTCTCACATGAGGTGCTGTTCACTGGAGCATCTACAGCTCCTTTCTTTCTCCACACTTGAACCTGTCATCTCTGTACTCTGAGCGCATGCTGAAGCCTGGTGGAGGTAATGTCATGGCCTGGGGATGCAGGAATGTCTCGGACTGGGTCACTCATCTTCATTGAGGATGTAGCTAATGATGGCAGCAGCAGAGTCATTTCTGAAGTTTACAGAAACAGGGTCTCTGATGAAGCAGAAAAGGCTTCCATACTTATTGGACAGTGCTGCACCATGCAGCATGACAATGACCCAAAGCATCCAGTCAGTGCAACCAAAGAGCTCATCAGGAGAAAACAGAAACTGATCAAGTGTGTCTCTAGATATCAGTCCAACTTGAAGTCACTGCTTTAGCATGATGCAAAGTAAAAGCATCTCAAGAACAGGCGATACCTCATCTTCATTGATGATACTGAGTACAGTGAGCTCATTTACTGGTTTACACTCTGAAATGCAGGTAAAATGAATGTCCCAATAAGTCAGACCATATGACATGATGAGGATTAATTCACCACTATTCCTGGTATTTATCCACACTCACAGAGGTCTGAGATTCAGATTTCCAAATTGAGGAGAATCTGATTTACAGGGTGAGTTGGCTTAGATCCCCACACCCTGCCATCACACTGACACTCCTTCACTACAGCTGCAGCACTGAAGTTATCTGCATTAATGTGGAAGTCTGACATGTACAATTGCTCAGGCATATTCTGTAATTGTCTAGAACTCCATCTTATATACTTGTTTCTGTATCAATACTAATATTCTCAATCATCTAAGATTTAAAACCAGAACACTGAACGTGTTGCTGGACTTGTCAGCTACACCTCACTGTCTTCTGCAGGAACAGCTCAGTCAGGAGGTCAGCAGGAGGAAACAGTGGACAGTCTTGTACTGGCCAGGCCAGTCTCCACATTTAAATCCTCCTGAGCAGCATTTTACAGGCTGAAGAAAATCAAAACCTCAAGAATAGACAATTTGGTAGCTGCAGAGATGAGGATGCTAAGAATATTGAGCTGACTGTGTCCAGCCTGCAGGCAGTTATTGTCTCAAAGGCAGCTTCACCCACATATTTACCAGTCTTTACTGTCACTTAAAATTACAGGAGTGAACTGGCAGTGCTTGAATATGATCAAATGTATGCAATTCCAAAAATAAATTGGATGTTTTATTCTGTTTATTTGTCGTCTCCTGTTCATGAATAAACCATTACTTAACTGTAAAGTTGTGGCTCATTGCTGGGGTACTGGGTGTAGATCTAGGACGAGTCTTGCTGTATTTAACAATGCAGGGGGTTGACATGATTTGCTGTGGAACTGAGGGACCTGTGGTCAGGGGCAAACGGAGAACTAGATCTAGTTATGGGAAGCACCTGATTAGTAGTGACACCCTGTTCAGTGGAGTGTTCTGCACTCGGGTTTCAACTGTACAACAGTCTAGAGCCCATTCACTGATCTAGTGCTCAGTACCCCGCACTGTCCCGAGACAGATGTGATGGTCGTACTGTACAGCAAACCTCGCTCTGCATGACCCCGGCATATACAGATTCCTTATAGCCCCAAGTTCTTTTTAAAAAGCAAAGACGAACTTAGAACGAGTTAAAATATAAAAGCAACATACGGGGGAGAGTAGAGTTTAAAAAGCACAACCCAGCTCGGACAAACAGACCGCGTCTCTGTCAGCGCTGTAGCGAGATGTGAACAAACCGCGTCTTGGTCAACTTCCTGAGCGATGTGTAGTGATTGAACGTTGAAATTAATAAAACTTAATATGGTTCCTAAATTTGAATCGAAATTAAAGCGGGTGAGCATTTCCCGTAACAGTAAGGACACGGTCTGGAGGTCTTGAGCCCTTTTTATTCCAAATTCATTTTCCCGACATTAGGACGAGCCAGTGTTTCGCAAAGCGAGCTGCGCTGTACTGCCGAGTGATTCCCTGAGCCCCTCCGCCAGCACAGCTCCTCACTCCTGTCTGATTACTGTCGCTGCGCTGCTGCTCAGTGCTGAACTCCGAGCTCTTACCTGCTTGTCTTGTGTTTCAGGTCTCCCCTGGCTGCTGTCCCTGCCGCCCGGACAGAACCCATCCCGCACTGACCAGACTGCTGGCGCTGGACAGGAAATCGTCATCCCGGACGCCGTTACTTGTCATTCTGTAACTCACTCTGTTTTTTTATTTCATTGTTGCCAACTTTCTTTTATTTGTATACTTGCAAAACTTAATAAAGAATTTTGACTTCTGTCTTACTTTCTTCTTCTTTCCTTCTTAACATTATTTCTACCACAAACATAAAACCAAACAAAATGGTGAACGAGCACCGCCCACGATGCATATGCATGAGGGGCGTGGTTAACGAGGGGGCGTGTCGCATAAATGAGTAAGGGGAGTGTCGCATTATTCATGAGAGGGTGTACCCAAATGATGACGTAACACCAGCCAATCAAAATGGCTGGATGAGAGCCCACCTCCAAGACTTTTGCTCTCACGTGATTGGTCAATTTGAAGCACCACTTCAATTATGGAATAAAACCCCATTTTCTCTATTCTGATTGGTTGAAAGACCTGTCAATCAAATCACCACACCCCTAAAAATGACGCAGTTCTTAAGGGTTGTCTTTATATGATTGACATGAGGTTTAACCCAATCGCAGAAGCCCATCTCCAAGACCAGCCCCCGGTGAGATTTGTTTAATACTAATGAACTTTAATTCACTTAATACATAAACAAATTATTCATTATAATGAATTAGAATAATTTGAAATGTTAATTAGTAATTAAAAATTTAGACACCAACTCTTTTTGTTTCGATTTCCCTAAGATATTTACATTTTTTAAGTAACACAATCTGAAAGACAGCAACCAAGTTTTTAAAAATACATTATCCGAAAAAAAGACAAATAAGCCAGAAGTAAATTTAATTTAAATTTTATTTGTGTTCAGTGCAAGTGTAAACACATTTTAGAAACCAAAAAGCATTCGTGTGAAAACGCTTTCATTCCAGTTGAAAAAAGAAAAAGAAAAACAGAAATCATTAAAACAATCATTTAGAACTTACTAAATACAAGTGACTGGTCAACCGCTTTTAATACAAATTTAAATACACACGAGAGCGTTAACGCCGACATCTTACTGACAAAACCAGCAGTAGAAAAAAAAACTATTCACACAGTAAACATGAGAAAATAACATTATTTTCACTAGGATTGTTTTATTTCACATTATCACATACACAAATACCTCATTAAAATACAAGTAATTAGAGCGCGATTTTAATAAATGCAAATTTAATGCAAATATGAGTTAACAAACATCTTACAAAAAAGTCACTTTTTCCACACTAAAGCAAAGTGAGCGTTTTTATTCAAAACAAACAATAAAAACTTAAAAAAAAAATAAAAAACAATTCTAGCCAAAAACTCATTTTCTAGTTCATATTAACAAGAGAAATGCAAATCAGCTCATTAAAATACAGCGACTGATTGTAATAAATGCAAATGAGGAGTTACCGCCGCCATTTTACTAATCAAACACAAACACAGAACCGCTCGATACTCACTAGCTGAAAGTCAGGAACGTCCAGTTTTGAATCCGACTTAACGATCCCGTGATGTGTCATAACAATATCATTTAAAAATAGGACAAAAAACGACTAAAAACGCAATAGAATCGGGAGAACGCCATTCACAAACCCCACCTCCCCATTTCGGCAGAACTTCCGGAAGGAGCCATGCTGGGGGGCGGGGCTTATTTAAATATGAGAATCGCAGCCAATCAGAATCCATGACGTCTCGACCCAAACCACGCCTGTTGGCAGTAGAGGGTGGGGCTGCACCGCCCTCATGCGCTGGGAGGACGAACTACAAATTAGATTGATTGTAAAACCGCTGCCTATATATTGAATATTAATAAACGATTTTGGTGGGCAGAGCCGCAAATAATGTCGTCTCGCCTGTTTATTGGTTACTTTGGGCTCCAGGTCCTATAAATTCTGACCCACCTGATAATCCTCCTTACGCGCGAGAGCCGGGCAAGACAGACAGTGGTAAGTAACTCGTCCAAACGATTTTCAAGCTTTACTGCTCTGTGCATTTAAGCCTGTAATAGGTCATTGTTTTACAATAATTTTCTACACTATTTCTTATTCTTATTTTCTCCGGGCTGTGCTTCTGTTGTCTGCACAATCCTGTGAATATTCGTTCATATAACGTGCTGCTTCTTACTGCTCTTGAAATGTACTTGTCATTCGAGACTAACAAACATCACTCTTTTTTCAGTTTTGTCCACTAAATCACATTTTCGTTCAGTCTGGCGGGACCATGTACGAGTCGAGAGGTAAGTTTCAGTATTTTCTCTGCATCTCGTTTCTCTCCAGCTCTCTCACTCCGGCCCCAGTGACAGTGAGGGGAGAGTTTTACTGCCTGCTGCTCTGGTATCGGCAACAAGTCGGGTAAGAACCGGGGAATGGTGTCAGACAGACGGGGCGCTGCTTTCACAGCCCTGGTCAGCTCTCTTGGGCAACTCACTAGTACCCTGGCTTGACCAAGAGGAGCGGGCTGTCGGGCTGTGGGAGCAGCTGTCTGCAGAGACGCGTATAGAGACCGTGTACCTGGCTCTGCCGTCTGTGGCTGCAGGCTGCCCTCTGGTGGCGGCTAAGAGCAACAGCGTGTGAGCTCGGGCTTCTGAAACAGTGGAGCTCACTCCACTACTTCACTGTTCAGTCCTTTACTACCGTTCTTACTCACTGTAGTGTGAAATGTACTCTGACACAGCTCGACTTAATGACTGCATTTGTCTTTCATACCAGCTTTCAAACAAAGGCTTTGACTTCACCTCCAGCCTGGTTCCACTTTCACCTTCAGCTCCCTCCCTGCTGCCTCCTGCTGCTCCTCTCTCACTGAAGACTGAGACTGTGAAGAGTAAGAATCTGGCTCTGGGATTGACAGGGTGAGTTGGTTTAGATCTCTACACCCTGACATCACACTGACACTCCTTCACTACAGCTGCAGCAGTGTCACAGTCTAGATCTCTTCATACTTTCCTTTACTTCTTCCTTTGCCACTAATGTTCCTGATGTTTTCAAATAAAGGCTGATATTTCACAGTGATTTCTGATCATCACAGGAATCCTAAGTGGCTTCAGCTCCTCCTCTGAGTTCAGATGCTGATGGCATGTCCACTCCCTAAGCCCACTACTAACCCCACTCCTCACTCTTCTACATGTGATCAACATCCCAGCTCAGAAGAGGAGCTGAAGACACTCAGGATGCCTGTGATGGTCAGAGATCACTGTGAATTATCAGCCTTTATTTGAAAAGATCAAGAACATTAGTAGCAGAGGAAGAAGTAAAGGAAAGTATGAAGAGATCTAGACTGTGACACTGCTTTACAGCTTTAAACAAAGTCACAGATTTCAGGCCAGCCTTGTTCCAGTCTGTCAACATGTGATGAATAAACACCTCAGCTCCCTCCCTACTGCCTCCTGCTGCTGCTCCTCTCTCACTGAGGACTGAGACTGTGAAGAGTCAGAATCTGGCTCTGGGATTGACAGGGTGAGTTGGTTTAGATCTCTACACCCTGACATCACACTGACACTCCTTCACTACAGCTGCAGCACTGACGTCCCACATGTACAGCTCCTCTCTCCTAGTCTGTAATTGTCTAGAGTTCCATCATCTGTCGCTGCTTTACCTGTATCTCTGTCACCACTAGTCTCCTGTTGCTACATTAGTTTGTCTCTCCCACTGCAGAGCAGTCTGCACTCTGCTTCAGGAGTGGACAATGACTGGGGAATTAGACTCTCTGCCTGCCCTCTCTCTGCACTGTCCTGCCTCTCTCCTTCTCTGTCTGCTGCTCTGTGTGTGAAGTGTGTTACTTGCACCCCAGCTCTGCCTTTTACACACACTATTCAAGAAGGTTTGCTCTTTAGGGCTCAAGTATATTTATGTTAAGTGTTTATTTATCACAGCTTGACAGACTGGAACCAGACTGGAGTGAATTCGAAAGCTTGGAGTGAATTGTCATCTTGATCAACTTTTAACTTAATTCTGTTCAAAAAAAGTTCAAGAGCTTTGATTTCGATTCATTTAGTCCAGAACTATGAAATACTTTTGGGTTGCTCTCATTGAATACTTCTGCTTGGTGTAAAAATAGATTTCACTCTACAGGTGTCCTCAGTGCTGTATAGGTTTTATAATACCTACAGGCTGTGTGACTGAATGGAACTACAGTAAACCCTCAGTTTAACAGACACAATCTGCTGAAGGGAAACTCTCTGTAAAACTGTCAACACTCGACTTTCCCTGCGATAACAATAGGCAAATTGCTAACAATAGGTGTTATTGTTTTGTATGCTGTAGTAAATTTAATTCAGTACATTTGCGACACATGACATCAACAGCTTTTCTGTTAAAATAAAAATACAAAGGAATGAGTTTCTTTGACTACTGATCTCAATTGTTTAAAAGAAGTCAAAAGATCCAGAGAGCATCTATATAATTTATATAGTTGTACAGTTTTTCATATAATAGTGTTTTGGGGATGAAACAGATGATGCTTTAATTAACGGACATTCAGCAAAAACAAACATCTTTTCCTCCTGTTACTCTATTAAACTGAGGGCTTCCTGTATTTCTCTTTAATGCTTTTCTTACTTCGTTAAAGATTTTTTTCTGTTAATCATGCTTCTGCTGTCAGTTCTTTTACAGTTTCTGATCCCTTGACTGTCTGTTACTCGTCTGTCTTGAACAGATTTCTAGATTTCAGTTTGTCTTTAATTCTGCCAGGCCACTATTCTCACTCAGTGTGAGCTGACTGAATCAATACTCTAGTTTAGAGAGGGGTAGATTCTGTATTATTGTCAATGTGTTTTTATTGCCCTGCTGGGATCTTCTCCGGCTCTCAGCCCCTCTTGCCCCTCTGTCAGCTCTTGTGTTTGTAGATGAATACCTGCGTCAGGATGAGGCTCAGAGTTCCTTCATGCTGGAGTCTGGAGGTGGTCTTGTCCACTGGCTCCTGTTCTAGTGCAGAGCAGTAGAATAACTGTCTCCAGTCGGCTCAGACTCTGGGAGCTGATTCTGAGGGGGAGAGACAGCAGTCAGGTCTGCCAGTTTAACTCTGTGGAGAGTCTGGAAACATCCATCTCCTGAACTTGAATTTGTTCAGTGACCGGGAATTAATTCTGTTACTGAATGTGCCTTAACAGGGATACTGAGAGCAGTGAAGATATTTGACCCTTGTGTTTTCTGAATTTATTTGACATAACTTTACTCTAAGTAAGACATTATGCACAGTCCTTAAGACATATTCAGTGCTATTATTGTTCATATTTCTCCAGGGGTGTAAGTAAATCTGTAGATCACTTTGTTTTGTATGATATATTTCTACATATCTCACTCCCTATTCCCTCTGAATCACTTCAGTGTTTCTGCCTGTATTGTCTCTGGCTCTTCATTCTTCTATTTCCTACTTTGACATGTAATAATGCTCTCAGTTGTAGTATTTGAGAGGAGGTGATCTCTGCTACAGGATATCAGTCTCCAGTAAATGCTGGGCTCTTTGATATGTTGAATTTTTTTAGCTTCTTAATTGTTAAATCCATCCTGCTAACTATGAATTAATTTGCTTGTTGCAGCACTGTAATGGAGCTGATTGGAGGGGCTGCAGGTTTAAGGTTTGTGTTCCCCGCTGGCCAAATACACACCCTGAGACAGGAAGTGTTCTCACCTGAACACTACACTGAACATTCCCAGTCTTCAGTCACCTCAAGACAATGCTGCTCACAGGGAACACAAATAAGGAACAAGCAGGTGTCGACTCCACATTCGAAAGGAAAACAAGAAAATGGTTCTGGCTGTGGAGTTGTGTCTGTGTGTCGGGAGGCCATCAGGTTGCAGAGAAACAGGCGTCTTGAGACAGAACAGGAGTCTGAAGAGGCTCTGAGGCTGAAAGCAACAACTTCTACCTGTGTTCAACTGATTGACTACTGTGGTAAAAGAGTGAAAATAAAACCAGGAATGACTAACACTTTTTAAATATTTATCTGTTTCTTTCTTCTTTTTTTCAGCATGGAATAAACCTATTACTTGTTCCTTTAAACCTCAAAATATTTGTGTATATACTGTGTATAAAGGAGATGAATATCAGTAAAATATTTTATTTGCAGATGTGTGTTTAGTTGCCTAGCTGAATTACCCGTGTGGAACGGGTCGTGACCACAATCTCAGAAACCGACACCATGTGTGAACGAGAAAACCATTACAGGTCCCTGGAAGTCACTCGTAAGATGTTGCCTATTGTTCAAATTTACAATAAAAATAAAAACCACATTTAATTAGTTTGTTACTTAAAGTAATACAAAAACTTAACCAAGAAAAGAACGGTGTGAAGTATGCAGAAATTCACAGATAGCTAATAAACAAAGCAAACAATTCCAGCAATAATAAACTCACCTGGTGCCGGTGGCGTCTCCACTACGCAAGTGTGGGACTCGGCTCGGCTGGCGCAGGTGAGGCTGGTGTCGATGACGTCATGTAAACGCGACCATGCAGGAAGAGTTTTTTTTTTTGGAAACCTTTTTTTATTATCGTAAGAACAAAAATACACACTGTAATCCAGTTACACTCCGTGGGAAAAAAAAGCTTAAACAAGGTAAATAAAGATAAACTTTCGTGTTGTCTGTAAATACGCCTTTGCACCTCTTATAAACTCTTCAAACACAGGTCTCTCCCCAGACCCTTTCACTCTGTACATGCAACGACGTGCAAATATCAAAATTAAAAAGTCCACCGCAAAAGATATTTTCATATTTTAACAAAAAAAAAAGATTAATTAAAAATTGAACACACACCAGGAAGCAACATTTTTTTAAAAAACATTATTTATGCTAAACAAAAGAACAAACATTACAATACAAACAAGAGTACATATAACAATTCAAAACAAAAATATCGTCAGGGGTACATACTTCTACATCAATTCAAGTTATACCATGCAAGAAGAGTGGGGGAGTTCGATTCAGACAGAGTTGTGCTCCATACCGGTCAGGGATTATCTCGGGGTATGATGGTTTCAATACTTTAGTTTTAAGGTTTTTTTATGAGTAACTCAAACTACATAGCTCTGTGAAAGATATAAATATTTCAGTTTGAGAAAACAAAATTCGCTGGCTGGCACATGATACTCTTGTTTTCCCTGGAGATGTAATCGGTTGATGCAGTTAGAAATATAAATGTTTTACATCTGCTTAAGGCACATCTAATATTAACACGTCAACTATTTTCTCTTAAAGATTTTGATTCAGGAACAGGTGATAGCACACAAGTAAACACAGTTGTGACAGTGATGTTCTTAAAACAGAACAAAGCTGTCGGTCCTAGTTAATCAGAGTTTCATCGCTGGCAGGTCGTGTCTTACTGTCAAAACCAGAGGGAGTTAATCATTCTGTGTGGTTCAATCACACTGGAGTTTCCTAAACACATTCGTGATGATTCTGACAAGTTACTTTATAACTTCATATTAAAGAATAAACCCCATTATGTCCGATAACATCATCTTGTGTAGCCCCCAAAACAGTGTGGCTTGACTGTTCTAGTGTTCTAGTTCTAACAGCCCTACACTCTATGGACCTCAGTTAAACATATTATCCAAATATAGAATCTCTTCCAATGACCTACAGGTCTCTCTCACTCTACAAACCACTTGCAGTAACAGATTTTAATAATAGATAAGTACTACATTTCCAGGTTCTGTACCAGTCCTGAGTAGACTCAAACCTCCCTAATATGTGATCAAGCTACAGAATTGTTATTTTTTCAAATATTCTTTCTGACTGAAGGGGTGAGGTGTTTTTATTGGAAAAAAGCTCTGGTACTAGACACAAGCTCTATTGTCGGGGGGGGGGGGGGGGGCTGGATTTCCTATTGGACAGTTGTTCATGTACAGAGGATTCTATTGGCCAATAACAGGAATATCGATTCAATTCCTATCGGCTGGACTTAAGACGTTGAGCAGCCAACACTAGATGACAATGTTCACACAGTTCTTTATGAAAGAGGATGTGCTTGAAGTTCTGGAAAGTAAGGAACTTGTAGGATTAGAGAGAGACACGTTTTGTTTAAATTAAAAAGAAGAAAACCTTCTACCCTCTGAATCATTTTATGTCTTCATAAATACTCTTAGCATTATTATGACTACGAATGTGAGCAGAGCTCATAAGTATTATAAGTATCATTTTTGACAACAGAATTCACACTTGACAAATGTTGTGTGTATAGGTGTATACATGTATATAAAACTTTCTCGTTTGTATCCTGTATGGTGTTTCTTCTGACCACTATTAGAGCAAACCCATCAATTTCAGTTTAACTGCTAAAACAGCCTTGAGCTGTGTGTTAAGTTGACCGACCAGTGTGGCTGCCTCATAATGTACATATATAACTTTAGCGGTGTAAGACTCAGTCAGTGTTACTGTGCTCACTGAATCATGAGACAATTTTAAATTATACCTATAAATCAAGTAAATGCAGTAAAATCAAAGTAAAAAGTATGCCATTTAAAAGCTGTGAAATGTTTCAAAGGAATAAAATGTGATTGCAATTTTACCCTAGTGCCATTATTGTCAAAAAACAATTTAATGTTGTTAGCTATTGCCTAAACCTGAAGCAGGCTTTGACATTCATGCAGAAGTTTTAAAATTGGAACAGTCCATTAGACATCCTGTAGAGAATGATACAGCCACCGTGCAAACACAAGGCACAAAATGAAGAAAACCCAGACTCTTCCATATCAGGAATTTGAGCATAGCTTGACCTGGATCTTCTTGTAGAATAATTTGCACCAAGATCGTGCAAGGTGAGAGATTTTAGGAATCCTTGTATCTGTAACACTCCTATGGGAGGACTCGCTCCAGTTGTAATGGAGAGCGTTCGGATTGTGGTTTATTTCAGACCTGAAGGCTCCTTCTTCTGGGAAAGAGAGATCCTGCACACTGAGCCTGTTAGAAGACACAGCTGCCACAATGCAGGTAGGAGTATCTCTGCTCTGCCACCACACACCATGTGGTTTGCAATCCTGATTCTTTTGCACAAAGTAAAGCCCTTTTTAAAATAACAGTTCTTCCCTTATGTTTTCCTGTCTCTGTCATGATCATGTGTGCCACTGTCCTTCTCTAGCAGGGTTTGGATATGAACTGGATTCTCTAGCTATCACTCTGTCCATCTGCTTCACTGGTAGAATGTGTGGAAAGTAAACTTCTGATTGTTAGTTTCACATCACTTTGAATAACAATATGAACTATGAATGTCTGTTTTTATCATTTCTGTGATGCCACTAGAGGCAAAGTACTGAATTGGAGGTTTTTTAGGAAGAGTGTCATGGATTTCACTGAGACCTTTGACCACTTTTAGATGGCAGAACAGAGGTACTGCAACATGGAGCACCACCATGATGTCAGTAGTGGAACAAGACACAGGTGCACTCTTACCTGCAGGCCATATAAGTCGAACCCAGAGATGACAGAGAGTAGAAACTTCAGTCAAGCTGCACACAAACTGCATCTGACTGTATGAGGTGAGTATGTGATTTCCCATTTGGAAAAAAATGTAGAGAACTTGTTGTAAGACAAAGGAAAAACAAAGACTTGGTATTAAACTGAACCATAGCAAAACAAAGAGAGGGCAATGGAAGAAGGGAGAAGTAGAAAAAAAGAAGAAGGTAAAGCACTAAGCAAGAGACATACAGATAGTAGAAGATAGTTAAAGGCAGAATTGTGAACCGACACGCCTTTAAATCACCAGATTTGGAACTCCTGTCTGTTTCTTTAAGACCTACCTACTGTACCATGGGAGTTTGGATTGGTTCTTGTAACTCTGTATATTTCTTCTGATGCCAGTTATAAAACTACCTCAGAAATACTTTATCATTATATTCAAGACCTTGAGTTAATATCACCAGATGCCCCCAAATTTGGGGAGATTTTAATGGCGGGTTGCTTAAGTCAGTTCTCCCTAATTATTATCAATATATAAAAAAATAGACAAGAGGTTTTAGAACGTCTCTGTTATGGAAACTTTAAGATTGCCTTTAAAGCTCTTATCAAACCACTAATTGATCTGTTTACTTATTACCATTGCACTGACAGAGTTGAAAAATAGTGAAGCCCAAGACAAAGTTGTGCATGCATGGGATGATGAAAGAGTTTAAGTAATAGAGTAGAGCAGAGTAGTTAGTTGCCATATGTACACATATGTTGGAATTCTTAATCGCTCTGATCTCTCGAGACAGAGTATATATATTTTAAAAATCTACAAGGCTCAGACAGCTCATTTCAACTCATACTCTTTTATCTGGGACTATCTGGGAGTTTTGCTCACAGGTGATTTGACATGCTCCTGGACTTTCTACTGTACTAACCCTGTCAAGTCCAGTCTTACCTTATGCAGTCAGATAAAACCATGTTGTAAATATCAAAGCTATGATTTTGGGACCACGTTGTCCGAGCAGAAATCCATCACTGGTATTTATTATTTTCGACTACTTTAATTGTGTTAGGCTTCTCTGGCAAATTTGTTTTTATCACAGTTATTTGAGCTGATAATGATTTGAGCTAATTCATGATAAGTATTAAAACAGTAGGCTTAGATTAAACAGACAATAATTAAACAGCAGGCTTTGTATTGATGATGTTGTCCTCTGGTCTTGAGCAACTTTCCTTCCCTGCTGCTGACACCCCAATCCACAGCAAACCTGTCAATACTTATTTTGAAGTCTGGGAATTATAATTGTATCTGCAGTTAAACGTGTGTGTTTGTATATACTGTATATATACGTGTCTGGGACACTGTAACACCAGACTGGCGAAGGACAGTAAATATCTGAGTAATACAGTGGGACATTTTGGCAGGTTGTTAACCTATACTTGCATGAAACAGACTGATTTTTAGGCTTATAATGATTTTCAATATCAATTACTACATTTTGACATGGACATGAAATGTGTATATAGCACTTTTGGGTCTAAGAAGCCTTGTCACATTGTCAAATCTGCTTTCATATTTACCGATGGAAGAATAATTGTATTTCTTCATTCTCAACAGTGCTGTCAGTCACAGGCCTTTCCCTGAGCCCCTGAGCTGGGAGGATCATGAGGACCACCTGGACAGTCAATAGTCTGCTGCTTCACCTGCATAAGAGGTCACTTTTAACAGCAGTTTCTTTCATCATTAAGAGGGAGTTATGGCCTACTCTTTCAGGGGATTCTAAAATATCACATTCCTATTTTTTTTAACAAATGTTGGTATGAAATAGATTGTTAGGAAAACAATACAGTGATCATTGTATCACCTGATACACATACTCCGTTTTCAGTTACAGCTCTGCACCTGCAGTTACGAGTGCTGAACCTTGAATCTCTTTATGTCTCCTGTATTTCAAAGAATCAGTTCACAGTTCAGCTTTTTTATGAAAAGAGGAAAATGTGAACTTGGTTAGTAAGCAAACTAAGAAGTGTTTTCTTTATGAAATATAGCTCTTTCAAAGTAAAATTTTGATTTCTTCCTTGTGGTACTTTTTCTGATCTTATCTTGTTGGTACTGTACAGATCTTTACATCTGATAAATGTGTTCTAAGATAGTGAACAGTATATATTGGTTTAGAAGAAGAGGTTTTGATATAGATTCTATTTCATGTGCATTAAGTCAATTACTTGAATGTTAAAAATGTTTGTTTTTTCTGGTACTGGCTTATAGTAAAATATCTGTGGAGTTCCTGGGTGCTCCCTCCTTGCAGCAGATACACATCTTAATCTTTATATACTGTACTAAATTGCTTCACTTATTGAGTCTGTCCTCAAAATGCCTACTTAAATGTGGAACAAAGCAGATTGTGAGGGTGTGTGTGTTACAGCACCACACTGGCTCATAATTAACTGTGCACTGCTCTTTCAGAGGACAGCAGCATTTGTTCCTACAGCACAGTGATCATTTTTCTGATGGCATGTTTACCCACAAGAAAGCACATTAAGCTTTTCTGACATGTTCGCTTTCTGTCTCACCTTCATGTTAATGTATTAAGCATTCCTACACAAGGCACTTTGTAATTAACATTGGAGTCTCTTATCCTTTCTGAGTTCTCAGTTTCCCCCCCCTCTACCCTCTGAGGTGGACCTGCCAGAGACAGAGCTCAAAGCTGGAGTTGGTGTTTCAGATGCTCATCAGCAATATTTACTAACAAGGGGCTGGGAGATCAGCAGATCTATGATCAAGAGTACAGTATGCAGTTACTGGCAGGCAGTCTCTCTTTGTGTGCATACTGTACAGGCAACACCTGGAGCTCCATGCCTGACAGCCACCCTGACCAGCCAGGCTCACTAAAGAAATGGGAGGATGATCGTGTGTGAAAACTCACTCTTCGTAGATGAAGCAACTCCACTACAGGTACCCGAACCCAACCCTGCAATCCACACACCCTTTAAGAAACAATCCGAGGACAACATTTTATTGCAGAAATTGGACAAGAAGATACAGAACAGGAGGAACCAGGACGGCTGTTATAATACAGTATTGGAAACCTCTCATGCGGTCCGCAGACTGGAGCCCCGGAGAGACGGTGGGTAACCTGGGACCGCGAGGTGAGTCCGGCTGCTCTCCGGGATCGACTGCTGCTGCTTGAACAGGGGAGGAAAAAGGTTTCACGCTCCAGTACCTGTTGGAACAGTGTCTGGCTTCTTGCCTCTGTCAACACAAAAGTAACACCATTTTTCGGAAGGCACAAAAGCGATTCATTCGGAGGGAGGCGTTAAAATTAAAAGCATGAGGCTCGCTAAACAGTTTAGACAAGTAAGAGGATCCAACCTTTGAGTTCACCGGCCAGCTCTCCAGTCTCACGCAACACGGGAGCTCTGCGCTTCGGCGTTCGGACGGTTGTAAAGGACAGGAAAGCGGAAACCTGGAGAGGAGAGTATAAAAAAAAACCTGCCGAAACACGACTAACAAACCTGACCAAGCATTCAAACTACAGGTAGCAATGTTAAATTTTAACAGAAAAGATACGTTGCATTCCGTCCCTTTTAGAGGTACGAAAGTCGTTGGTTCAGTTGCAATTCAATCTTGCTTTCAAAGCTAGAAGGCATTTTCTAAAACGTGGTCTAAAACCAATTGTCCGCAACGGTCATTTCCTTAATTACTCTGGAGCTCACATTCCTCCTCTTCTTCAGTTTTATACGGTTCCTGTCTTAATAGAAAGAAACCTTGACAGAAATTCAGCAAAACATCCGGGATTTTGTTTTTCTTCCAGGCGCAAAGCCGCTATTTAAAGGCAAAGACGCACTCCGGCAGCCGGAACCGTTTTTAAAGCAGACCAATCGAAAGCTGATACAAGATTAATCAAACCTGGCTTTTGACTTGTAATTATGTAGATTATGCCTAAAACACGGACGGTATCCTGGAGTTAGCCGTCTCCGCCTTCGCAACACGGTCTTTCACAGACAAATACGATCCCACTCCATACTTTTAACTGGATGAAGTAACATTATTGAAACTTTAATTTAACACGATTTGTTTTCAATTAAATATACTTTATTGATCATCCGGTATTCAGGTCACGAGGTGAGAAATGAGTGTCAACCTTGCGACATTTTTTCAAATTTCCTGTCTTTCAATTTTGGATCAAATAGTAAGAATTACACTGTTGGTATAATTGATATTTGACTGTTGGATTGATTTGATAATCAATCTCACCTTTGATTACTGTACATCGCTCATTGATAATGGTTCCCCAACACATTTCACTGTATAACCTCTGTACAGCTGTACAACACTGTATAGAATGTGGATGCCTTTTTAAAATGAATCAAAATGACTTTGGAGCTCTCTCTTAGAGATGACAACTGCGAGGTAGTATACTACTGAATACCGACGGACACTGCTTCCACTAGTTCAGTGCCAGAACTCTGATATAACACTATATAGAATTTTGATGACTTTTTAAAAATAAATATGCATCTGTCTCTTAGAGATGACCTTTATGAGTCTTTTATAGACTTCTAAATATCTGCTTCCACTAGTTCAGTGCAAGGAGTCTGGTATACATAGACAATATTTGTACCACCTGCACGTTTTGCACTTGACTACAGTGACTTTCTTATCTAATAGTATATGAAATAACAGCATCTCTCGTAGTACAAATATGGAGCGATGTGATGCACCGTTGATTGCAAAACTTGTTATTACGTCTTTATCACAATTCTGTTTTCTTAACCTTATCAAACGCCCATGGAAATATAAATATGTCTTATCGTGTCACCTACTGGTATAAAGGGTCTAAAGGGATACTCTGTCCCGACGCCAGCTGGGGTATAAAACATTCAGATGAATATATCGCTCATGTAGTAATTGTTTTAATAGAATTAGAATCATTTCAGACATTTTGTTTTGAAAAATAAAACATTTTAACCTCTCGGACTTCACGTCTGACACATGACATAAAGGCTTCTCGAACTCTGTGGCAAACTTTGAATCCCTGTTTTTCGTCGTTATTCGAAATGTTAAACAAGGCATGTCCAGTCGCATAAAGTCTAGAAAATCGCATTATAAAGGCGTCTCTGTAGAATTAATGTTTGAAAAGCGGGAAAACAGGGGGAAGTGTCTGGTCTCGGAACTGGGACGTGGCTTTAGACTGAATAAGAGAGTTACATGCCCAGTGTGCTGTATGGCCGGCCTGGTGGCTCCGCGGGCTGAACCATCGGACACTTCTAAAGTTCAGAAAGCAGAGCGACTCTCAGAGATCAGAGTGAGTTAAACACGAGCCCCGAGCCTCTCCGTCAGTGTGAGATCTTATCCCCGGGTGTAGCTCTCGCGCTGTCGGGGTGAGTTTGTGGAAGTGGCTGTTCTCTACCACGCCGGCCGTTTTGGGGGGCTCCATTTTCGGGGCCTTCCAAAACAGGGTCAATTGGGTGGTTTAGGTCCTTTAAAAATGATTAGTTGTTGACTCAATTCTAAAAAGCAGCCCCTTATACCACTGTGGCACCTTCAGGACAGGTGTGGCATCAGCAGTGAAAGAGAGGTGCAGTCCTAACTAGGAGCGACAGGGGTCCCTCTCCAGCACGTTTCTCTTGATTCCATCCACTGGCCACAAGCGAAACTTTCCCGACGAACAAACTTGGAGGTGAATGTCGCTGTACCAGTCAGTTTGCCTGAAAATCGTTAGCCGTTATATACTTTATGCATTTTTTGGTGAGTAAAAATGTCTATGTTTGTTCAGTAACGTCAGTGTTGAACCCTTGTAACTGAATCCCCAGCTGTCCTTCAGGAGCCGAGCCCGCCTCCAGAGTGACCTTCCTCAGCGGACACGCCCCGTCCACCTGTTCCACAGGTGCGCCCGGCAAGATGGCGGCGGGACGAGTTTCTGCGGCGTTAGGTGCGTTTGCGTTTTATTTCTAATTTTAAGTTAAAAATGCAAATATCACGTTGAGTAAAGATAGACAAAGTTTATGCATGTTGCTACATTTTAATTGTATGTATTTCGATTTAATTTGTGTTTTAGGACGCCGAAATTAGTGTTCTCTCCGTTTGGGCGTGCTGTGGACGTTTTAAAATCTCCAATTAAGCGTTCTTATACTTCTTTTCTTATATCTTTCATTGAAGTATTTTTAAGTATATTGTACTTCTAGCTATGGAGTTATGTAAGGCTGCGGTTTACCACCAAACAAATTCCTTTATAAAGCCAATTGTTGTGTGATTCTCTTCATTGGGGATATGGGCTATAACCCTTTCCACTCCGAGCTTCTAAAATATTAAGATGAAATTACGAATTCGTATGTTTTTTATTTCTCCAGGTGACAAAAGGATTTAAAGAAGGGGCCTCCTGTTATAAAAAGGGTTTTTCAAAGGTACTGTAAGTTATATTCCTACCTTTTGCCATACTATTTTTTTGTAACTCGATAAGAGTTGCCGGCATTTTAAAACAGAACGAGTTTATACACATATTCTAACTTCTTTTTAGCTTCGTTGTGCTTTTGTTGAATAAAAATAAAAACTCTAAGGCGCTGGATCTTTATCTATTAATTGAGTAAAGATGGATAACACTAACAAATGTTAAGGATGCTTTTCAAAGCAGGGAGTTTTATCGAAAATGATACCCGCTGAAAGTGGTACTTTCTCTGAAATGTATCTGTAGCGTTGAATTTCTATGTGGCCGAACATATTTTTTAAATGTTGGAATAGTGGGACTGTTTTCTTAGTGAATTTTTAGCGGGATTGTATATTTCTTCAGGCAGCTTATTTAAAGAGTTAGACTTCAAACGCATAGATTCTGCACATCCGGTATGCTGTTAACTTGTTTTCTCTTTTGCCTTCAGTTCTGCGGCTCCTGCTCCTCTGCGCTCCGACGATCTCCTCTCCAGCAACTCCTTGTGCGTTGGCAAGTTACTCTTGACAGTGTGTGCTTTTCCTTACGTTTCATTTTGGACACCAGATCTTGATCTGTAATATACTATCTCTCATGTAATTATTTTAATTATGTATTTATGTAATTATGTCTCTAGTGCTGTAGTTTAGCTTCAAACATTTGCTTTAAAGTCAGTTTCTGTTGGATCTCTTCTTTGCGGATTCGAGGTGTAAAAGCTTTCCGCTCCGAAATTACACAATTTTGAAAATATTGAATTGACTTATTCGTGTTTTATTTTATTTCTCCAGGTGACAAAGGATTTCAAGAACGCGCCTGCAGTTATGAAAGTTGTTTTTCCCCCGGGGTAAGTAATGCTACCTTTCGCTATACCATTTCTATTTCTCCGTAAGACAACACCTGCTTCCCTGCATTTTAACACCAGAACGGGTTTATACCAAGCTTCTTTTCGTTTCGTTGTGCTTTTGTTGAATAGAGATGGGAAACAGTAAGTCTCAGATTCTTCGTCTATTGAATCCATTGGGTAAAGACGGATAATACTGAAACTTTTAACGACGGTTTAAAAAGTAGGAAGTTAACTCGAATATGATACACGCTGTAAATGTATAAGTAGCATTGCATTTCTGTGGCTGAACACATTTTCGTAATATTGGAGTAGTGGGGCTGAGATGTATCTGTGATTTCTCATGAAATTACTCATTGGTTTCGTTTTTTAGCTAATTTTAAATAGCTTGAGAAAGTCAATTAATCTTTTCTGCAAATCCGATATCTTGTTAATGATGTTTTTTTCTTTCGCCTTCAGTTCTGCGGCTCCTGCTCCTCGGCGATCCGAAGATCTCCTCTCCAGCTCCGCTCCAGCAACTCTTTGTTCGTTGGCAAGTTATTCTTGACTATGTGCTTTTCCTTGAATTTCATTTTTTGACTCCAGTGGCTTGATCTGTAATGTACCGACTCATCTTTCCCTTGATGTATTGACATTCTTAACTTGCATGTTTCCTGCTGACTGCTGCTACTGTTTGTGCTGTGTATTCTGCAATAAAAACTGTTGATTTCATTTTCTGAATTGTCTTCTATTTTTTAAGGTGTGTTGGGAGGGTTTACTCTGGCCTGGTGTCTCACTGCTGTAAGTTTTTGGCTGCAAAATCTGGAGAGAGCACAAACAGTTTCCGAGAAACGATGCGATGGGTGTTTTGTACTTTGCGCCACGGCCGCAAGGGGACACCCTATCGCATCGTGACTTGGAAACTGCGGGGGCTACCCCCTTTTTAAGTCGCTCCAGATTTTCCCGCCTTTTTAGATAGTCTCTGGGGGGTTAGGGTCCCTAGCAGGGAGCCCAGGTACAGCCCCTAGGGGAGGAGAAGGGAGGATAGCTCTAGCCAAGCCCCCTCACTCCCAGCTGAGAGGAAGGCGGGCTGGAGGTGGCTTTGGCCCGAGAGAGAGGAGGCACCCAGGGCGGACTCAGCCTATCAGTCACAGCTTGCAACTGACAGACTTCTAACTAAGTCCACACCAGGAGACCTGCCTCTCTGCAGGGACCTAGGCCATCACCAACCTGCCTTCCCCTGCTGCTGGGAGTGAGTGGGCTTGGCTAGAGCTGCAGTCAATCGCCCAGCCCCTCTCTCCAAAAAGAGGAGTAGACGGGGCTGGGTTTGATTGATGGGAGGAGACCACGCCCTGAAAGAACCCCGGTATATACTAAGTTTTTTGGCGGGAAAATCTGGACAGACTTAACAAGGGGGTAGCCTCTGCAGTTTCCAAGTCACAAAGCGATAGGGTGTCCCCTTGCGGCCAGTGACAACAAGGAAAAACAGCCCTTCGCAGCGTTCCTCACTAAACTGTTAGTAAAGTCTCTCCGCCAAAAAACTCACCAACACCGGGGGTTTTCAGGACCAAGGGGATACTGAACTCTGCACGAGAACAGAAAGAACAAAACACATCAAAATCCAATAAACAATTTATTGAGCGAAAATTGCATACAAAACAAAGCATTCCGGTACGAGCGATGCACGGACTCGAAGTGAAAATGAACACATTTTAAATTACAAAGCATCAAAGCAAGGTTACATTAACGCTAAAGGCTTTTTACAAGTAAATAGAGTACAAAAACATTTGCATGCAAATACATGGAAAAGCACAGAAATATACAGCACGTTACTGTTTCTCCGAGGGATCTGTCGAGGCAGCGACCAGAGTTAAATCGGGAACTTCGTTGCCTTTCCTGCAAAACAACAGAAATCAGTATTAGTTGTGCTTTCTGTTACAAACAGCATCTCGCATTTATACCAGCTAGTTAGATCGAGCTTCCGTATTTACTGACACGACCAGAAGATGAAACAGTTTTAAATGATTTACAGTTGAAATAAAGCACTTAGTCTGCTGTATCGCGAAATGCTCCTGTTGAACAGATATCGAAGCACTCAGGTTTGCTTTTCAAGTGTGCAAAATAACGAAGGCACAATCAATACAGCTACTGTACATGTTTATCGATTAGAACGAATCTATCACATTCAAATGTTTTTTACAACTTCCATTTTGATTAACATTCGTTTTCTGAAACAACTTCGTTAACACGTGAACAATTATCCAAATCTTTATAGGTTCCATTGTTTTAATTCTTGTGATGCAATTTGGAAGCCAAAACGGTTTCTTATGAATCTACATTATGCGCACCACCCCCCAAAAAAGGCTAAAGTGATAGCAGTTTAACAACTTCTGCCATGGAGAAATTTAGTGTGGCTTAGTTTGACTCCTTTGGATAAGGTACATAACGTTTATCAACAACAATTTTCTGGAGATACAGTATATACTGCACTTCAATGTGAAACGTGTAAACGAATAAATAGGTTTATACTTACATAGATAATTCCAGCAGCTGAGCCGAGCATGTCCTGTTCGAAAACACCAAACTGGAACACAAGAACATGTATTCAGACGACCATTAACAGATAATTTAAACCGAAGTTTCTTAGCAGAAAACGGCGTTTTCACCGGGACAGACAGCGCAGAACATATTTAAAATAAAAATCAGTGTAAAGAAATGAATAAAATATTTAAACCTCCGTTTATACTCCCAATATTTAGCGAAGATCGTGTCCTGTCCGAAGACACTAAACTGAAAACACTAAAAAAAGCACAATTGAGAATTTAAAGACAATTTAAACAAAAAGTGTTCATTGTAAGGTTTTTTTTAACCATTTTACACGAATAGAAGAACATAACCACCTAAAATACTCTGGAAAACAATGAGAAAAAACTGAATTCTAGAAAAGCTATTTTCAGTTTGGATGAATGCTTAAATGTGCCGGGACATTTCACGAAATGTTTGATAAAGAAAACTAAGATAGGCAAAAAAGCAACGTTTTCATTCTGCCAATACAGCAGTGTCTTTAGTGCTGCAACAGAGCTTTCTTCGAAGTCAAAGAAATACTCACGCTGTTTGTGGAACAAAAGTTTCCTGTTAAAAAGGAGAGAAGCGCTGGAAAAGACAGACAATAAAAATGTAATTTAGCGCCTATCGAAAATAAGTGTTTTACCCCTTTACACCTTTCTGCTAGGTTTAGGCTACATAATTATATGAATTAAAGCTTATCTACATTAAAATAAAGTAAAAATAAAACTAGTCATGAAAAGACGCGGAACAAACTCACTCAGCTCCCTCCTCTCTCGCAGAACCTGGCTCACAGGTGAGCGGGGCGTGGCCTGCGAGGGATGTCATTCAAGTGGGCGTGGTTACCGGTGACGGGGCAGGTAGCTTTTTTTTTTGTCTCGTCTTTTATCTTCCGTCCGAAAACATGTGGAAGAAATCGAGCATGTTTTCAAAAGCTACCACGAGTTACAGGTTTCAAAATCCTTTTTTTCCATGTCCATCAGGGTAATCACAGCTGGTGCATTTAATCCTTATCAGTATTTGAGGGCCACAGGAATATGAATAAAATAATTTACAAATATGTTGGTGAGCTGTGGGATCTAAAGTTCTTAGCAGGACACTTACTGTTCTATAACCTGATTTATCTTAATGCTGCACCAAGATCATCTGTAAATGTTTATCATACACTCAGTTTAGTACCTTTGTACTTCTTATTAGTCACATTCATTTAAGAAGTTACAAGAACAAGAGAAAATTCAAATGAGAGAACAGTATTTGAGTCATGTAGCCTTGTTACTTACTAGTATCTGGTACTGGTAGTTGGATTCGATAATATCATGCTGCTATTGCTCAGAAGAAGGCTGTTGGTTTCTACAAAATGGATGCCTAGACTGTGCCATTATTCCACATCCCTTAATTGGTTAACTGAATAATCAGGAAGTTCTTAAGTCAACAGCATTATTTTTAACACTAGTGCACTGTACTGAAGTACAATTTCTCAATCTCGGTGCAATCCCAAGTCTAAAGTTTAATCCTTACCCTAAGCTTTATATCGATAAAAGATCAGGAAAGCTGAAGTTTACAAAAGAGGAGGCCGGAGAATATTTGAAAGTACCCACAGTGGCCGCAGATAACATGACTACACTCGTTAAACCCACCTTTGCTTCTGAAGAGTCTGAACCTACCTGCTGGGAGATGAACAGTTCCCTTAAGAGGACAAGAGCAGGATCCGTGCCAGTGTCAAATTATATCTCGTGCAAGGCTCACAAACACTGCAAGAGGCTCAGGCGGAGACTCTGGATGCTGTTGAAATCAGCAGGGAGGAAGAACTAACTCAGAGAAAGCTGGTGGATTGTAAAGAGTTGTGTGATGCCACGGGGGTAGTGGCCGTCACTGTGGGCACCAACAGGCATATCCGACGTATCAGACACACCCCTCACAGGTTGATGAGGAGCTCTTCTCCCATTTTCTCTTTCTTTACACTCACACTCCTCCGATCATGGCCTTCTCATCGGTGCAACCAGGACTTGTGGTGCTCATACACCTACGCCAAGATCTCTGGACCCCCCAGCTCGTGGACTCCCAGGCCCAGAGTCTACAATTCGCCTATGCCTCTGTCCTCTCTGATCTCCTCCGAGATCGTGCCTTATGTTCCTCGCAATGACAAGCCCGTCACTCGTGGTTTCCCTCCAGGAGCCTCCTGCTACTCCCTGATTTAGAACCTCCTGTTTCCTCACTGTAGCCACTGGTCCTCTCATGACCAGCCAGCCCTCAGACTTTCAGGTCCTTCTCCAGCCACTGACACCATCTCCCAACACCGCCGGGCTGGGTCTCACACAACTCAAGAGTCTCCAGCATCTCACTCTCACCCCCAGACTCAACTCTCTTATCGCACCAGGCCTCCAGCACCTCACTCTCAGGCTGAGACTCAACACACTCAAACTAAAACTCTCACATCCTCTCAGATGCCTCCCTCTCCCATCCCAGGCTGTGCCGGGACACCTTTACTTGCCTAGCTGCCACTGCTAACTAACTCCACCTCTGAATGGAGCTTTAACTCATTCACACTCTCATTCACAGCAGACTTACTGCACAGCCCTATTCACACACTAAACAGGCTGCTCTCTCTTAAAAACGAATCATATCATTTACACCGGATAATTCCCTTGGAATAGCTGCTCTCAAAGGTCCCTTCTGGAATTGCTGCGATATTCTTCTCCACAGTCTGCTCTGAGACTGTCGTTCTCATATCTCACCCATATAGGGTTTTTTTAAACTGCAGCCACTACTCTGCTGTCTAAAAAAGAAAATGCACACTACAAAAAGGAGTTCACACATTAAAATGCAACAATGTACAGTAGCACACAACAGAAGAAACGGAACAGAGGAATCAGAGAAAGGAGAGCACGCTAGAAAAATGTGTGTACACTTCAAAAAGGAGCGCACACACTGCAAGAAGACAGGCACTCTAGAAACCAGAATGCGCCCTAGAAGAGCTGGCGCATGTTAGAAAAGGCAAACACTCTAGAAAAAGAAGCACATACCAGAGAAAGGGTACGCACACTAGAGTGCAGACTACACAATGGAGTTCAATCTGGAAAAAGGGAATGCGCACTAGGAGAAGAGAACACACTAGAAGAGAACAAGCACTAGAAAAGGGGAGTGCATAGACTCACTTAACATAGTGCACACTATAAAAATGGAACGCGCACGAGAAGAGGAAGCGCATACTCAAAAAAAAAGGAACACACTCTCCGACAAAGATGGCACGCTAAACAAAGCAGCATTCCCGAGAAAAGGGAACACACTGGGAAAAGATAACGCACAGTAGAAAAAGGGAGTGCACAATAGCAATGGGAGCGCGCTAAAAACAAATCGCACTCGCACTAGAGAAAGGAGCGCACAACTGAATAAAGAGCACACACTAGATGAAGCAAACACACTTGAAAAAGGAACACAGTCTATAAAAAGGGAATGCACACTAGAAAAAGTAACGTACACAAGAAAAAGGAGTGCTCACTAAACAAAGAGAGTGCACACTAGAACAAGAGAACTCACTAGAAAAAGGAGCACACAACTGAAAAAGGAGTGCACAGTAAAAAAAGGAACGCACACTAAAAATTGTGAGTGCACACTAGAAAAAGGACATGCACATGAGGAAAAGGACCACACACTGGAAAAAGAAAATACACACTAGAAAAGAGTACGCACTAGAAAGGAACATACATTTGAAAAGGGAACACACACCAGAAAAAGAAACGCACACTGTAATGATCGCACCCATGTGGTGTCTTTCGTCTAGCAGTGGCTGTCACACAAAACTGTCACATTCTCACAAGGGCTCAAGGTTTTCCAGGGCTTGCTGAATACGCCGGATCCCTTTCAGACGATCTGCATTTAATTACAACAATTCCATTCATTACTCCATTTCTCATTTACTCTATTTAAAGCCTTAGCCCTGCTTCAATGGTGCTCCATCACTGTCCTTTTTACCCCCTTCACTTCTCACCTCTGCACTTTTTTCTCCATTCATGTTGTTATTCTGACCATGTGCTGTTTGCCAGCTAGATCTGTTGGTGGAGCACGAGACTCATAATCTCAGGGAAGTGGGTTTGTGTCCCACGTCGGGCGCCAGGTCCTCCGTGTTGGATGTAGGGCACAAGGCTAACCACCCTGTTCCCTAAAAAAACCAATGTTACAGAAACACGCACAGGATGTTTCTGCCCTACATGCCAGCACAGGGCAAACACCCTTCTGTCCTGTTGGCTCCCCTGTACTTTTTACCTTGTTCTTGTCTTGCCCTGTTCTCCAGTTCCCCAGGCAGGTGTCACGGATGTCAGAAGGGCAAGCCGTGGAATGGCCAGGAGAGCAGTAGAGACCCAATGCGTAGTGGTAAAAGGGGGCAAGATGGAGGTTAGCCCAAGCTCAGGGGGTCATACGATGTCAGAATAGAAACTTATGCCCTCAGGCCACGGACGTGGGGGGACCTGGTGCTCGGCGGGTCTCAGGACACCCGTACCCTCAATGCTGAGCCAGGAGCAGAGCAGACACAGGAAGTAAATAGGTTACACCACAGGACACACCGGAAAGACATGAATAATCACAAGGAACAAGGAACAGGACAGAAGGAGAGCGCCCTCTAGGTGTACAGGGCGTGACAGCAGGTGCCTCAGCAGCCTTTCCAGGTGGTCGTCTCAGCCGGGATCCCGAAGCCCGTCTGCACCTCTGCCCTCTTCCTGATGATGAACAATTCTTGGAGAATCCCCTGGATTTCTTGAATCTGTGCTGTGTCCTTGTTGTCATTCTTCATTCCTGGTGTGTCTAGTTAAGTCCCTTTCCCAGCTTGGAGCCTTTCTAGTTTCTGACTATGAACTTTGGACGGTATGCCTGAGCCCTGCTCAGCCTGCTCCATCACCATGCCATTGCCTATAAAGCCTCCCTATGTGCCTGTTGTGTCATAGGTTCTCTCAGTTGTCTCTCGCCCAGCGCGAGGGTTCACCTTACAGAAACAAAACTTTGCACCGTCTCAGCATCTGGATCTGAGATCCGGATCAGGATCAGCATCTGGATCAGGTTTCGGGACAAGCGTTCAGCACTTGAGGCACAGGAATATGTTTCTTTTATTACAAATGATGTCAATCAAGCTAATTGCCAATAATTAGCAGAGACTGGATTTCGCACAGTGTTGGCTGAACTCACACTTCTGCTTAAGTATGAAATTAGCTGTAATCCGTTTTTCATTTAATGACAGTGATGCTATCATCTGTATTTTTATTATTATAAAGCTCAATTTGAATTTCATGCTGAACAATTAGAAACATGTTGTTGCTGTGTAACGGTTGCCGGGTGAGGCTCCCACGGAAAGAGTATTTTAAGACCCTATGCAAGGTGGCAAATCCGGAAAGGAATGGGAATGGAGTCGACGGAAGACACACAAGGTATATTGGTGCTCACAGTGATGATCGGGAAGTCCGTGCAGAAATGAAGGGTAGGTATCCATTGAAACAAATCCAGGGAGGTCCACAGGAGGATCAGAAAACAGTCCACATGTCCACTATCGAGAAATCCATCCGGAGACAAAACAGGAACAGACACACAAGAAAACAAAAACCAGGAATACAGGGCTTCATCCCAGGCCCTGGGCTCAGAAGGTCAGGGTGACTACGACTGGCCTATGTCCTCAGATTTCCCCATGAAGCCTGGTGGTAGGCAGGCCATGAGACAACCATTTTCCAAAGCTGAGCCCTGAAGGCTACGGGAAAGAAAACTTAAAGAAATAAGGGACTTAACTAGACACACCAGGAAGTAATAATTAAAAGGACTATCTAGATTAGAGCGCCCTCTGGAGGAGGGGATGTCGACCGTGACATGCTGTTTCATAATTCTTTAGGATTCCGCCTCCTTCTAGCCTTGTGGACTGGACCTCTGAGGCTCACAGACTGCCCCTGTGGTAATACTGACCAGTTAGAACCACACTGTGAGTCTCGGGGCACACAAGTCCTACTGTCCTGCTGACTGACCCATCCACCTGGATGAAGTTCAGAAAGACAGGCTGTTCATAATATTCTTGCTACCAGACCAGACACAGAGTCAACAGTCTTTCTCCTGCAGGATCTCTGCCTCTCTCGCTCTGGGATTAAGATCTGTGAGATTGTGTCTCTCTGTGCTTCTCCCTCTGTGGCTATTTTTGTCTAATGTTTCTCTGTCACACCCTCTCTGAAAAGCAGGCAGACTATGAGGAACATGGAAATGAGGGGGTTTTCTGAGTTCCTGTTTTCTCTCCAGGAATTTAGCATCCCTCTAATCAGACACTCAGTGTCCAACTGCCTCAGTGCCAGAGACTCAGGGTGAGACTGCAGCTGTCTCAGTGACAGAGTCTCAGTGCGAGTGCCCAGCTGTTTCACTGGTTTCAGTTCATACAGTCAGATCTATGGATCCAGACAGAGTTTACACCGCAATACAGAAACCATCACAGGATGTGTACGCTACTGTGAGCAAGAGACCAGAGACACAGCCTGGAGGAGAGCCAGCCAGTGAGAACAGTGCTGATACACCGACACAGTGATGCGCTAATACATTCCTACACTGACATTCTGATATACTGCCACACTGACAGACTGGTACAGTAACAGACTGATACACTGTTGTGCTGACAATGTGAAGAACAGTGTATCGGGGATTACAGTGATTACAGTGTTAATACACTGATAGACTTACACACTGACACAATGACAATCTGATGCACTGGCAGTCTGATATGCTGGTACTGTAACACACTGTTATACTGCCACACTAAAAAACTGACCAAATGATACAGAGATACTCTGATACACTGTTACAGTAACACACTTATATACTAGTACAGAACACACTGACACTCTGACATACAGTACTGACTCAGACAATGAAATATTCTCTCTGAATCTCTGCCATGTGCATGATTCATTCCATTATTAAATTGTTATATCTGATCTGTTTATGCTTGTCATTTTCCTAATAATTTATTTCTGTTTCCTTGACTTTACTATTTTAGTTTTCTTTTCTCCTTTGCCAACTTTTGAACACAATTCCTAGAAATCAGATCTTTGCAGTGCAAGACAAGTATTTTGTTTGTTCCGTGACCAGTTTTACTGGCCCAAGTCCTGAAGTGTCTCACTCTGAGCCTTCAGCTGCTCACACCCCTCCTCCACAGTCAGTCCCAGTAACACACTGCAGCACCAGTCAGTGTGTCTGCTTGAGCTCTGCTTTCCCGGCCACTCAGTGTCCTGCTGTGCCCAGTCTGTGGGGAGTATTAACCTGTCTCCCTCTCTCATTGCTTAGGACAGTCCAGGTGTAGAAGATGTGTGTTCATCACCCTGGGAGTCACAGTGTGTGTAATCCTGGTCGCAGTCATTGCCCTAGTTGTCTGTAAGTCACTCCTCATTCCTCATAATCACTCCTGTAATTTCATATGGACTTAGATATAAGTATTTCTGTAACTATAAGACCGTGATTTGTTTTGATGTCTAAAGTACAAGATCATCTCTGAGAACATGCTCGATTTCTTCCACAAGTTTTCAGGTGGAAGAAAAAAGCCACCTGCCCCGTCAACCGGTAACCACGCCCACTTGAATGACATCCTTCGCAGGCCACGCCCCGCTCACCTGTCCGCCAGGTTCTGCGAGAGAGGAGGGAGCTGAGTGAGTTTGTTCCGCGTCTTTTTGTGATTCATTTTATTTTTCATTTGTTTTAATGTAAATAAGATTTAATTAATATAGTTATGTAGTCTAAACCTCACAGGAGAAAGGAGTAAACACTTATTTTCGTTAGGCGCTAAATAGCATTTTTATTGTCTCTCTTTTCCAACGCTTCTCTCCTTTTTTAAACTTGTGTTCCACAAACAGCGTGAGTATTTCTTTGACTTCGAAGAAAAGCTCTGTTGTGGCACTAAAGACACTGCTGTATTGGTAGAATGAAAACGTCGTTTTTCTGCCTGTTTATCTTACTTTGGTTTATCACACATTTAAGCATTCATCCAAACTGAAAATAGCTCTTCTAGAATTCATTTTTTTCTCATTGTTTTCCAGAGTATTTTAGGTGGTTATGTTCTTCTATTCGTGTAAAATGGTTAAAAAAACCTTACAACGAATACTTTTTGTTTAAATGGTCTTTAAATTCTCAATTGTGCTGTTTTTAGTGTTTTCAGTTTAGTGTCTTCGGACAGGACACGATCCTCGCTAAATATTGGGAGTATAAACGGAGGTTTAAACATTTTATTCATTTCTTTACACTGATTTTTTTTTTTTAAATATGTTCTGCGCTGTCTGTCCCGGTGAAAACGCCGTTTTCTGTTAAGAAACTTTGGTTTAAATTATCTGTTAATGGTCGTCTGAATACATGTTCTTGTGTTCCAGTTTGGTGTTTTCGAACAGGACATGCTCGGCTCAGCTGCTGGAATTATCTATGTAAGTATAAACCTATTTATTCGTTTACACGTTTCACATTGAAGTGCAGTATATACTGTATCTCCAGAAAATTGTTGTTGATAAACGTTATGTACCTTATCCAAAGGAGTCAAACTAAGCCACACTAAATTTCTCCATGGCAGAAGTTGTTAAACTGCTATCACTTTAGCCTTTTTTGGGGGGGTGCGCATAATACAGATTCATAAGAAACCGTTTTGGCTTCCAAATTACATCACAAGAATTAAAACAATGGAGCCTATAAAGATTTAGATTAATTGTTCGGGTGTTAACGAAGTTGTTTCTGAAAACGAATGTTAATCAAAATGGAAGTTGCAAAAAACATTTGAATGTGATAGATTCGTTCTAATCGATAAACATGTACAGTAGCTGTATTGATTGTGCCTTCGTTATTTTGCACACTTGAAAAGCAAACCTGAGTGCTTCGATATCTGTTCAACAGGAGCATTTCGTGATACAGCAGACTAAGTGCTTTATTTCAACTGTAAATCATTTTAAACTGTTTCATCTTCTGGACGTGTCAGTAAATACGGAAGCTCGATCTAACTAGCTGGTATAAATGCGAGATGCTGTTTGTAACAGAAAGCACAACTAATACTGATTTCTGTTGTTTTGCAGGAAAGGCAACGAAGTTCCCGATTTAACTCTGGTCGCTGCCTCGACAGATCCCTCGGAGAAACAGTAACGTGCTGTATGTTTCTGTGCTTTTCCATGTGCTTGCATGCAAATGTTTTTGTACTCTGTTTATTTGTAAAAAGTCTTTAGCGTTAATGTAGCCTTGCTTTGATGCTTTGTAATTTAAAATGTGTTCATTTTCACTTCGAGTCTGTGCATCTCTCGTACCGGAATGCTTTGTTTTGTATGCAATTTTCGCTCAATAAATTGTTTAATGATATTTAGAAGTGTTTTGTTCTTTCTGTTCTCGTGCAGAGTTCAGTATTCCCTTGGTCCTGAAAACCCCCGGTGTTGGTGAGTTTTTTGGCGGAGAGACTTTACTAACAGTTTCCGAGAAGCAATGCGAAGGGCTGTTTTTTCCTTGTTGTCACTGACCGCAAGGGGACACCCTATCGCTTTGTGACTTGGAAACTGCAGAGGCTACCCCCTTGTTAAGTCTGTCCAGATTTTCCCGCCAAAAAACTTAGTATATACCGGGGTTCTTTCAGGGCGTGGTCTCCTCCCATCAATCAAACCCAGCCCCGTCTACTCCTCTTTTTGGAGAGAGGGGCTGGGCGATTGACTGCAGCTCTAGCCAAGCCCACTCACTCCCAGCAGCAGGGGAAGGCAGGTTGGTGATGGCCTAGGTCCCTGCAGAGAGGCAGGTCTCCTGGTGTGGACTTAGTTAGAAGTCTGTCAGTTGCAAGCTGTGACTGATAGGCTGAGTCCGCCCTGGGTGCCTCCTCTCTCTCGGGCCAAAGCCACCTCCAGCCCGCCTTCCTCTCAGCTGGGAGTGAGGGGGCTTGGCTAGAGCTATCCTCCCTTCTCCTCCCCTAGGGGCTGTACCTGGGCTCCCTGCTAGGGACCCTAACCCCCCAGAGACTATCTAAAAAGGCGGGAAAATCTGGAGCGACTTAAAAAGGGGGTAGCCCCCGCAGTTTCCAAGTCACGATGCGATAGGGTGTCCCCTTGCGGCCGTGGCGCAAAGTAAAAAACACCCATCGCATCGTTTCTCGGAAACTGTGCTCTCTCCAGATTTTGCAGCCAAAAACTTACAGCAGTGAGACACCAGGCCAGAGTAAACCCTCCCAACACACCTTAAAAAATAGAAGACAATTCAGAAAATGAAATCAACAGTTTTTATTGCAGAATACACAGCACAAACAGTAGCAGCAGTCAGCAGGAAACATGCAAGTTAAGAATGTCAATACATCAAGGGAAAGATGAGTCGGTACATTACAGATCAAGCCACTGGAGTCAAAAATGAAATTCAAGGAAAAGCGCACACTGTCAAGAATAACTTGCCAACGCACAAGGAGTTGCTGGAGAGGAGATCTTCGGATCGCCGAGGAGCAGGAGCCGCAGAACTGAAGGCAAAATAAAAAAACATCGTTAACAAGATATCGGATTTGCAGAATCGATTCGCATGACTTTCTGAAGTCTATTAACTTTTTTAATCAGCTAAAATAAGAAACCAATGAGTAATTTCATGAGAAATCACAGATAAATAACAGCCCCCACTACTCCAGTATTTTGAAAATTCGTTCAGCCGCATAGAAATGCAATTCTATTTATACATTTACAGCGTGTATCATATTCGAGTTAACTCCCTGCTTTGAAAACCGTCGTTAAAAGTTTCAGTATTATCCGGCTTTACCCAATGGATTCAATAGACGAAGAATCTGCGACTTAGAGTTTCCTATCTCTATTCAACAAAAGCACAACGAAACGAAGCTTGGGATAAACCCGGTCTGGTGTTAAAATGCAGAGAAGCAGGTGTTGTATTACGGAGTTACACAAATAGAAATGGTATAGCGAAAGGTAGCATTACTTACCCTGGGGGAAACAACTTTCATAACTCCAGGCGCGTTCTTGAAATCCTTTGTCACCTGGAGAAATAAAATAAAACACGAATCAGTCAATTCAATATTTTCACAATTGTATAATTTCGGAGCGGAAAGCTTTATTACACCTCGAATCCGCAAAGAGATCCAAAAGAAACTGACTTTATAAAGTGTTTGAAGCTAAACTACAGCACTAGAGACACCATATAAAAAATACAGAATTAAAATAATTATACGAGAGATAGTATATTACAGATCAAGCTCTGGTGTCCAAAATGAAATGTAAGGAAAAGCACACACTGTCAAGAATAACTTGCCAACGCACAAGGAGTTGCTGGAGCGGAGCTGGAGAGGAGATCGTCGGAGCGCCGAGGAGCAGGAGCCGCAGAACTGAAGGCAAAAGAGAAAAGTTAACAACATACCGGATGTGCAGAATCGAAGCGCTTGAAGTCTAACTTTTTACATAAGCTGCCTGAAGAAATACGCAATCCCGCTCAAATTCACTAACAAAACAGTCCCACTATTCCAATATTTAGAAAATATGTTCGGCCACATAGAAATTCAACGCTACAAATACATTTAAGAGAAAGTACCACTTACAGCGGGTATCATTTTCGATAAAACTCCCTGCTTTGAAAAGCATCCTTAACATTTGTTAGTGTTATCCATCTTTACTCAATTAATAGATAAAGGTCCAGCGCCTTAGAGTTTTTATTTTTATTCAACAAAAGCACAACGAAACTAAAAAGAAGTTCGAATATTTGTATAAACTCGTTCTGTTTTACAAATGCCGGCAACAAGTGTTGTCTTATCGAGTTACAAAAAAACAGTATGGCGAAAGGTAGGAATATAACTTACAGTACCGTTGAAAAACCCTTTTTTTAACCGGAGGCCCCTGCTTTAAATCCTTTTGTCACCTGGAGAAATAAAAAATATACGAATTCGTAATTTCATCTTAATATTTTAGAAGCTCGGAGTGGAAAGGGTTATAGCCCATATCCCCAATGAAGAGAATCACACAACAATTGACTTTATAAAGGAATTTGTTTGGTGGTAAACCGCAGCCTTACATAACTCCATAGCTAGAAGTACCATATATTTAAAAATACTTCAATGAAAGATACGCTTAATTGGAGATGTTAAAACGTCCACAGCACGCCCAAACGGAGAGAACACTAATTTCGGCGTCCTTAAACACAAATTAAATCGAAATACATACAATTAAAATGTAGCAACATGCATAAACTTTGTCTATCTTTACTCAACGTGATATTTGCATTTTTTAAACTTAAAATTAGAAATAAAACGCAAACGCACCAAACGCCGCAGAAACTCGTCCCGCCGCCATCTTGCCGGGCGCACCTGTGGAACAGGTGGACGGGGCGTGTCCGCTGAGGAAGGTCACTCTGGAGGCGGGCTCGGCTCCTGAAGGACAGCTGGGGATTCAGTTACAAGGGTTCAACACTGACGTTACTGACGATACATAGACATTTTTACTCACCAAAAAATGCATAAAGTATTCAACAGCTGATGATTTTCAGACAAACTGGTACAGCGACATTCACCTACGAGTTTGTTCGTCGGGAACGTTTCACTTGTGGCCAGTTGATCGAATCAAGAGAAACGTGCTGGAGAGAGACCCCTGTCGCTCCTAGTTAGGACTGCACATCTCTTTCACTGCTGATGCCACACCTGTCCTGAAGGTGTCACAGTGGTATAAGGGGCTGCTTTTTAGAATTGAGTCAACAACTAATCATTTTTAAAGGACCTAAACCACCCAATTTACCCTGTTTTGGAAGGCCCCGAAAATGGAGCCCCCCAAAACGGCCGGCGTGGTAGAGAACAGCCACTTCCACAAACTCACCCCGACAGCGAGAGAGCTACACCCGGGGATAAGATCTCACACTGACGGAGAGGCTCGGGGCTCGTGTTTAACTCACTCTGATCTCTGAGAGTCATTCTGCTTTCTGAACTTTAGAAGTGTCCGATGGTTCAGCCCGCGGAGCCACCAGGCCGGCCATACAGCACACTGGGCATATAACTCTCTTATTCAGTCTGAAGCCAAGTCCCAGTTCCGAGACCAGACACTTCCCCCTGTTTTCTCGCTTTTCAAACATTAAGACTACTGAGACGCCTTTATAATGCGATTTTCTAGCCTTTTTGCGACTGGACATGACTTGTTTAACATTTCGAATGACAGCGAAAATCAGAGATTCAGTTTGCCACAGAATTGGAGAAGCCTTTGTGTCATGTGTCAGACGTGAAGTCCGAGAGGTTAAAATGTTTTATTTGTTAAAACAAAATGTCTGAAATTATTCTAATTCTATTCAAACAATTACTACATGAGCGATATATTCATCTGAATGTTTTATACCCCAGCTGGCGTTTGGACAGAGTATCCCTTTAGATCCTTTATACCAGTAGGTGTCACGATAAGACATATTTATATTTCCATGGGCGTTTGATAAGGTTAAGAAAACAGAATTGTGATAAAGACGTAATAACAAGTTTTGCAATCAATGGTGCATCACATCGCTCCACATTTGTACTACGAGAGATGCTGTTATTATATATACTATTAGATAAGAACGTCACTGTAGTCAAGTGCAAAACGTGCAGGTGGTACAAATGTTGTCCATGAATACCATACTCCTTGCACTGAACTAGTGGAAGCAGATATTTAGAAGTCTATAAAAGACTCATAAAGGTGATCTCTAAGAGACAGATGCATATTTATTTTAATGAATTTAAAAAGTCATTAAAATTCTATATAGTGTTATATCAGAGTTCTGGCATTGAACTAGTGGAAGCAGTGTCCGTCGGATATTCAATAGTATACTACCTCGCAGTTGTGATCTCTAAGAGAGAGCTCCAAATTCATTTTGATTAATTTTAAAAAGGCATACAAATTCTATACAGTGTTCTACAGCGTATACACAGGTTATACAGTGAAATGTGTTGGGGAACCATTATCAATGAGCGATGTACAGTAATCAATGGTGAGATTGATCATCAAATTAATCCAACAGACAAATATCAATTATACCAACAGTGTAATTCTTACTACTTGATCCAAAATCGAAAGACAGGAAATCTGAAACACTGTCGCAAGGTTGACACTCATTTCTCACTTCGTGACCTGAATACCCGGTGATGAATAAAGTATATTTAATTAAAAACAAATCGTAAGTGTTAAATTAAAGTTTCAATAATGTTACTTCATCCAGTTAAAAGTATGGAGTGATATTGTATTTGTCTGTGAAAGACCGTGTTGCGAAGGCGGAGACGGCTAACTCCAGGATACCGTCCGTGTTTTACGCATTTCTACATAATTACAAGTCTAAAGCCAGGTTTGATTAATCTTGTATCAGCTTTCGATTGGTCTGCTTTAAAAATGGTTCCGGCTGCCGGAGTGCGTCTTTGCCTTTAAATAGAGGCTTTGCGCTGCTAAGGAAAACACAATCCCGGATGTTTCGCTGAATTTCGGTCAAGATTTCCTCTATTAAGACAGGAACAGTATAGAACTGAAGAGGAATGTGAGCTCCAGAGTAATTAAGAAAAGGACAGTTGCGGACAATTGGTTTTAGAAAATGATTTCTAGCTTTGAAAGCAAGATTGAATTGCAACTGAACCAACGACTTTCGTACCTCTAAAAGGGACGGAATGCAACGTATCCTTTCTGTTACCATTTAACATTGCTACCTGTAGTCTGAATGCTTGGTCAGGTTTGTTAGTCGTGTTTCGGCAGTTTTTTTTTTTATATATACTCGCCTCTCCAGGTCTCCGCTTTCCTGTCCCTTACAACCGTCCGAACGCCGAAGCGCAGAGCTCCCGTGTTGCGTGAGACTGGAGAGCTGACCGGTGAACTCAGAGGTAGGAGGATCCAACTTGTCTACACTGTTTAGCGAGCCTCATGCTTTTAATTTTAACGCCTCCCTCCGAATGAACCGCTTTTTTTGCCTTCCGAAAAATGGTGCTACTTTTGTATAGACAGAGGCGAGAGGCCAGACACTGTTCCAACAGGTACTGGAGCGCGAAACGCTTTTTTCCTCCCCTGTTCAAGCAGCAGTCGATCCCGGAGAGCAGCCGGACTCACCTCGCGGTCCCAGGTTACCCACCGTCTCTCCGGCCGGGGCTCCAGTCTGCGGACCACCTGAGCGATTTCCAATACTGTATCATAACAGTCGTCCTGGTTCCTCCTGTTCTGTATTTTCTTGTCCAATTTCTGCAATAAACTGTCCTCGGATTATTTCTCAAAGGGTTGTGTGGATTGCAGGGTTGGGTTCGGGTACCTGAGTTGTCTCATCTCTGAAGAGCAAGTTTTCACGTAGGCTCATCCTCCCATTTCTTTAATGAGCCCTACACGCGTTTCCCTTACCCCTTCATGCTGGTCGGGGTGGCTTTCAGGCTTGAATTAAGGGTGCTTCCAGTTCCTGTAACTGGATTTTGAAGCTCCAGCTGTTGCTTGTATGCACACAAAGGGGGGCTGCTTGCCAGTAATCACAGACTGTACTTTCCATCATAGATTTGCTAATTGCCCATCCCCTTGTTAGTAAGTATTGCTTTAGAATAAACTAGTGCTGATGAGCAACTCCAGCTTTGAGCTCTGTCTCTGGCAGGTCCACCTTAGACTGGAGAGGGGGGGTGGGGACTGAGAACTCAGAAAGGATAAGAGACTCCAATGTTATTTACAAAGTGCCTTGTGTAGGAATGCTTAATACATTAACAAGAAGTTGAGACAGAATGCAACCATGTCGGAGAAGCTTAATGTGCTTTTTTTGTGGGTAAACATGCCATCAGAAAAATGATCACTGTGCTGTAGGAACAAATGAGGCTGTCCTCTGAAAGAGCAGTGCACAGTTAATTAGGAGCCAATGTGGTGCTGTAACACACACACCCTCACAATCTGCTTTGTTCCACATTTAAGTAGGCATTGTGAGGATGGACTCAACAAGAGAAGCAATTTACTATATAAAGATTAAGATGCATATCTGCTGAAAGGAGGGAGCACCCAGGAACTCTTCTGATATTTAACTAAGCCAGTGAAGGAAAAAAAAACATTTTTAACATTCAAGTAATTAACTTTTAAGGCAAATGAAATTAAATCAAAAGCTCTTCCTCTAAACAATATATACTGTTCACTATTTTAGGACAAATATATATCTGATGTAAATCCACAGAGATTCTCCAAGAGATCTGTACAGTACCAATAAGATCAGCATAGTTACCACAAGGAAGAAAATGAAATTTTACTTAGAGAAAGCCATATTTCAGAAGGAAAACACTTCTTAGTTTGCTAACCGAGTTCACATTTTCCTCTTTTCATAAAAAAAAAAGCTGACCTGTGAACTGATTCTTTGAAATACAGGAGAGATTCAAGGTTCAACACTTGTAATTGCAGAGGTAGAGCCATGTTACTGAAAACCGAGTATGTGTATCGGGTGATACAATGATCACTGTATCATTTTCCTAACAATCTATTTCATACTAACATTTGTTAAAAATAATAGGAATGTGATATTTTAGAATCCCCTGAAAGAGTAGGCCATAACTCCCTCTTAATGATGAAAGAAACTGCTGTTAAGAGTGACCTCTTATGCAGGTTAAGCAGCAGACTATTAACTGTCCAGGTGGTCCTCATGATCCTCCCAGCTCAGGGACTCAGGGAAAGGCCGGTGACTGACAGCACTGTTGAGAATGAAGAAATACAATTATTCTTCCATCAGTAAATATCAGTAAATATGAAAGCAGATTTGACAATGTGACAAGGCTTCTTAGACCCAAAAGTGCTATATACACATTTCATGTCCATGTCAAAATGTAGTAATTGATATTGAAAATCATTATAAGCCTAAAAATCATGCAAGTATAGGTTAACAACCTGCCAAAACGTTGCACTGTATTACTCAGATATTTACTGTCCTTCGCCAGTCTGGTGTTACACTGTCCCAGACACGTATATATACAGTATATACAGACACACACGTTTAACTGCAGATACAAATATAATTCTCAGACTTCAAAATAAGTATTGACAGGTTTGCTGTAGATTGGGGTGTCAGCAGCAGGGAAGGGAAGTTGCTCAAGACCAGAGGACAACATCATCAATACAAAGCCTGCTGTTTAAATATTGTCTGTTTAATCCAAGCCTACTGTTTTAATACTTATCATGAATTAGCTCAAATCATTATCAGCTCATATAACTGTGATAAAAACAAATTTGCCAGAGAAGCCTAACACAATTAAAGCAGTTGAAAATAATAAACACCAGTGGTGGATTTCTGCTCGGACAACGTGGTCCCAAAATCATAGCTTTGATATTCACAACATGCTTTTATCTGACTGCATAAGGTAAGACTGGACTTGACAGGGTTAGTACAGTAGAAAGTCCAGGAGCATGTCAAATCACCTGTGAGCAAAACTCCCAGATAGTCCCAGATAAAACTCCAAGAGTATGAGTTGAAATGACCCGTCTGAGCCCTGTAGAACCCGGAATATTTAAAATATATCTCAGGAGGCTTTGAACTGGGGCTCTGGTATGGAAATTGTGGGGCACAGGGCAGAGTGACACCTACTTGTCCACTGTTTAAAACCTGACAGCAAACGTGCAAATCACAGAACATGCTTCTTCATAACATCTGAGGAAGTCAGTAAAGCAAATTCACTAGAGTTACATTAGACCTTAAGCTCTTTATTTACCTCTCACAGCTGCGCTGATAACGTGCTTCTCCCCCCACAGGAGCTCAGGGGTCTTCACCCACAGGAGGGACCCTCTTCACCCCCTCAGTGCAGCTCTCCTGGGGGACCTGCAGCAGCTGCTCAGTCACTGCAGACCAGAACAGACTGAGAGGGAATTAAACAGGAGATTCTGGGAGGCTAGACTGTTGCTGTAGAAACAGGAAAGTGAAAGTAATGTCTATGAAGTCCTAATCACTTTCTTCAACTTGTTTTTGTTCTGCAAGGACAAAGCACCTCCCCAGCTCTGAATACAAAAGGTTAGACTGCTCTGAATAAAAAGAAAAACTGTTATAAAAATGTCAACAATTTGCTTTCTACATTAAATCTCCTGAATTTCCTTAAACAATACAACCTTTGTTGCACCTCCAAATACCTTCCTCTGTGTTGGCTGTCCAAGATAATCTACAAACAATAATATAGTCAAGGTATTTATATTCATTTACTGTTTCACTATCCATTCCATTCACAATTACAGAGCTCAGAGGATTGGAACATTTCTTTCTGAAATCAATGATCATTTCTTTTGTTTTGTGTTTAAAAACAGGGAATTATCCTGACACCGTTTAAAAAATATATTTTTCTCCTGTCTATGATTGTATTCACCATAATTCAAAAGTCCAAATCAACCAATTATTTGATAATTGCACAGATGTCAGAGTGGCGTACACAATCATCAGTGTACAATGTGAAAAGCAGTGGGGACAGCACGCACCCCTGGGGTACCCCTGTGCTGGTTGCTGATGGTGAGAGACTTCCCTGAGTTCACTCATACATACTGTTCCCAAAAAGGAAATTGTATATCAACTGAGTAAGTGTATGATGTACACCCATCTCCAAAATCTACCCTACTCTGTCTCGAGAGATCAGAGCGATTAAGAATTCCAACGTATGTGTACATATGGCAATTAACTACTCTGCTCTACTCTATTACATCAGACTGGTCAGTAATCCTCACAGTCATCTTCCAATCTGTACAATCAAACCAGGCTTGCAAAGCTTAAACTCTTTCATCATCCCACGCATGCACAACTTTGTCTTGGGCTTCACTATTTCTAAACTCTGTCAGTGCAACAGATCAATTAGACCTGATCATCCTGTCAGTGGTTTGATAAGAGCTTTATAGCCATTCAGCCATTGTTTCCATAACAGAGATCTAATGTTCTAAAACCTCTTGTCTATTTTTTTATATATTGAGAATGAATAGGGAGAACTGACTTAAGCAACCCGCCATTAAAATCTCCCCAAATTTGGGGGCATCTGGTGATATTAACTCAAGGTCTTGAATATAATTATAAAGTATTTCTGAGGTAGTTTTATAACTGGCATCAGAAGAAATATACACAAGAGTTACAACAACCAATCCAAACTCCCATGGTAGGTAGGTCTTAAAGAAACAGATAGGAGTTCCAGATCTGGTGATTTAAAGGCATGTTGGTTTGGAATTTTGCCTTTAACTTTCTTCTACTATCTGTATGTCTCTTGCTTATTGCTTTACCTTCTTCTTTTTTTCTACTTCTCCCTTCTTCCATTGCCCTCTCTTTGTTTTGCTATGGTTTAGCTTAATACCAAGTCTTTGTTTTTCCTTTGTCTTACAACAAGTTCTCTACATATTTTTCCAAATGGGAAATCACATTCTCACCTCATACAGTCAGATGCAGTTTGTGTGCAGCTTGACTGAAGTTTCTACTCTCTGTCATCTCTGGGTTCAAATTTATATGGCCTGCAGGTAAGAGTGCACCTTTGTCTTGTTCCACTACTGACATCATGGTGGTGCTCCATGTTGCAGTACCTCTGTTCTGCCATCTAAAAGTGGTCAAAAGTCTCAGTGAAATCTATGACACTCTTCCTAATATACCTCCAATTCAGTACTTTGCCTCTAGTGGCATCACAAAAATGATAAAAACAGACGTTCATAGTTCAGAACAAAGTGATGTGAAACTAACCATCAAAAGTTTACTTTCCACAAACATTTTACATGAGCATCCACACATTCTACCAGTGAAGCAGATGGACAGAGTGATAGCTAGAGAATCCAGTTCATATCCAAACCCTGCTAGAGAAGGACAGTGGCACACATGATCATGACAGAGACAGGAAAACATAAGGGAAGAACTGTTATTTTAAAAAGTGCTTTACTTTGTGTAAAAGAATCAGGATTGCAAAACACATGGTGTGTGGTGGCAGAGCAGAGATACTCCTACCTGTATTGTGGCAGCTGTGTCTTCTAACAAGCTCAGTGTGCAGGATCTCTCTTTCCCAGAAGAAGAAGCCTTCAGGTCTGAAATAAACCACAATCCAAACACTCTCCATTACAACTGGAGCGAGTCCTCCCATAGGAGTGTTACAGATACAAGGATTCCTAAAATCTCTCACCTTGCACGATCTTGGTGCAAATCTTGGCATTCTACAAGAATGTCCAGGTCAAGCTATGCTCAAATTCCTGACATGGAAGAGTCTGGGTTTTCTTCATTTTGTGCCTTGTGTTTGCATGGTGGCTATATCATCCCTACAGGATGTCTAATGGACTGTTCCAATTTTAAAACTTCTGCATGAATGTCAAAGCCTGCTTCAAGTTTAGGCAATAGCTAACAACATTAAATTGTTTTTTGACAATTAATAATGGCACTAGGGTAAAATTGCAATCAAATTTTATTCCTTTGAAACATTTCACAGCTTATAAATGGCATACTTTTTACTTTGTTTTTACTGCATTTACTTGATTTATAGGTATCATTTAAAATTGTCTCATGCTTCAGTGAGCACAGTAACACTGACTGAGTCTTACACCGTTAAAATGATATATGTACATTATGTGGCAGCCACACTCCTTGGTCACTTTAACACACAGCTCAAGGCTGTTTTAGCAGTTAAACTGAAATCGACGGGTTTGCTCTAATAGTGGTCAGAATAAACACCACACAGGATACAAACGAGAAAGTTTTATAAACATGTACAGTATATACCTACACACACACATTTGTCAAGTGTGGATTCTGTTGTCAAAAATGATACTTATAATACTTATGAGCTCTGCTCTAACACATTCATAGTCATAATAATGCTAAGAGTATTTATGAAGACATAAAATGATTCAGAGGGTAGAAGGTTTTCTTCTTTTTAATTTAAACAAAACGTGGCTCTCTCTAATCCTACAGGTTCCTTACTCTCCAGAACTTCAAGCACATCCTCTTTCATAAAGAACTGTGTGAACATTGTCATCTAGTGTTGGCTGCTCAACGTCTTAAGTCCAGCCGATAGGAATTGAATTGATATTCCTGTTATTGGCCAATAGAATCCTCTGTACATGAACAACTGTCCAATAGGAAATCCAGGTAATCCAGCCCCCCCGACAATAGAGCTTGTGTCTAGTATCAGACCTTTGTTCCAATAAAAACACCTCACCCCTTCAGTCAGAAAGAATATTTGAAAAAAAAAAACAATTCTGTAGCTTGATCACATATTAAGGAAGTTTGAGTCTACTCAGGACTGGTACAGAACCTGGAAATGTAGTACTTATCGATTATTAAAATCTGTTACTGCAAGTGGTGTGTAGAGTGAGAGAGACCTGTAGGTCATTGCAAGATATTCTATATTTGGATAATATGTTTAACTGAGGTCCATAGAGTGTAGGGCTGTTAGAACTAGAACACTAGAACAGTCAAGCCACACTGTTTTGGGGGGCTACACAAGATGATGTTATCAGACATAATGGGGTTTATTCTTTAATATGAAATTATAAAGTAATTTGTCAGAATCATCACTAATGTGTTTAGGAAACTCCAGTGTGATTGAACCACACAAAATGATTAACTCCCTCTGGTTTTGACAGTAAGACACGAACTGCCAGCGATGAATCTCTGATTAATTAGGACTGACAGCTCTGTTCTGTTTTAAGAACATCACTGTCACAACTGTGTTTACTTGTGTGTTATCACCCGTTCCTGAATCAAAATCTTTAAGAGAAATAGTTGACGTGTTAATATGAGAAGATGCGCCTTAAGCAGATGTAAAACATGAATATTTCCAACTGCGTCAGCCGATTAAATCTCCAGGGAAAACAAGAGTATCATGTGCCGGGACCCGAATCTTGTTTTCTCAAACTGAAATATTTATATCTTTCACAGAGCTATGTAGTTTGAGTTACTCATAAAAAAAAACTAAAAACTAAAAGTATTGAAGCCATCAGAACCCGAGATAATCCCTGACCGGTCTGGAGTACAGCTCTGTCTGAATCGAACTCCCCCACTCTTCCTGCATGGTCGCGTTTACATGACATCATCGACACCAGCCTCACCTGCGCCAGGCGAGCCGAGTCCTACACATGCGTAGTGGAGACACCACCGGCAGTAGGTGAGTTCATTATTGCTGGAATTGTTTGGTTTGTTTATTAGTTATCTGTGAATTTCTGCATAACGCACACCGTTCTTTTTTTGGTTAACTTTTTGTATTACTTTAAGTAACAAACTAAGAAAATTTGGGTTTTATTTTTATTGTAAATTTGAACAATAGGCAACATCTTACGAGTGACTTCCAGGGACCTGTAATGGTTTTCTCGTTCACACACGTTGTCGGTGTCTGAGTTTGTGGTCACGACCCGTTCCACACGGGTAATTCAGCTAGGCAACTAAACACACATCTGCAAAGAAAATATTTTACTGATATTCATCTCCTTTATATACATTATATACACAAATATATTGAGGTTTAGTTTGATTAAAGCTTTGAATAAAACTGGTAATTGAAAAAGAGAAGCCATGATGTTCTTTGAAACTGAAGTTTTGCCTTTTCTTCTCTGCTGAACTGTGTTCGAGGGCCCTAATTTCCACTCCCCCTCCAGCTGAAATACTGACTGACCAGCTGTCCCGGGTCTGGTCACTGCCAGACCTGTGACCAGCTGGTCAGAGAAGACTGTCTACTAAAACACAAGAGAAACAAATATAAAAAAGTGTTAGTCATTCCTGGTTTTATTTTCACTCTTTTACCACAGTAGTCAATCAGTTAAACACAGGTAGAAGTTGTTGCTTTCAGTCTCAGAGCCTCTTCAGACTCCTGTTCTGTCTCAATGTGTCCTGTTTCTCTGCAACCTGATGGCCTCCCACCACACAGACACGACTCCACAGCCAGAACCATTTTTTTGTTTTCCTTTCCAGTGTGGAGTTGACACTTGCTTGTTCCTTATTTGTGTTCCCTGTGAGCAGCATTGTCTTGAGGTGACTGAAGACTGGGAATGTTCAGTGTAGTGTTCAAATCTTAAACTTGCAGCCCCTCCAATCAGCTCCATTACAGTGCTGCAACAAGCAAATTAATCCATAGTTAGCAGGATTGATTTAACAATTAAGAAGCTAAACAAATTCAACATATCAAAGAGCCCAGCATTTACTGGAGACTGATGTCCTGTAGCAGAGATCACCTCCTCTCAAATACTACAACTGAGTATTATTACATGTCAAAGTAGGAAATAGAAGAATGAAGAGCCAGAGACAATACAGGCAGAAACACTGAAGTGATTCAGAGGGAATTGGAAGTGAGATATGAAGAAATATAAAAAGTGATCTACAGAATTACTTACACCCCTGGAGAAATATGAACAATAATAGCACTGAATATGTCTTGAGGATTGTGCAATATGTCTTACTTAGAGTAAAGTTATGTCAAATAAATTCAGAAAACACAAGGGCCAAATATCTTCACTGCTCTCAGTATCCCTGTTAAGGCACATTCAGTAACAAAATTAATTCCCGGTCACTGAACAAATTCAAGTACAGGAGACGGAAGTTTCCAGACTCTGCACAGAGTTAAAGTATTCAATGAGAGCAACCAAAAAGTATTTCATAATTCTGGACAAAATTAATTGAAATCAGAGCTCTTTAACTTTTTTTGAACAGAATTAGGTTCAAAATTGATCAAGATGACAATTCTCCCCAGTGAAGAATGTGGCCACAGTATCTTGGTAATAAATACAAATCATATCTCAACACTGCTGGACTAGGACAGGGGCTGTACTGTCTTCAGCTCCTCCTCTGAGCTGGGATGTTGATCACATGTAGAAGAGTGAGGAGTGGGGTTAGTAGTGGGGTTAGGGAGTGGACATGCCATCAGCATCTGAACTCAGAGGAGGAGCTGAAGACACTCAGGATTCCTGTGATGGTCAGAGATCACTGTGAATTAATCAGCCTTTAATTGGAACTGATCTGGAACATTAGTGGCAGAGTAATAAGTATAAAGGGATCTAGACTGTTTCACTCTAGACAGCATTTCCAATCTGAATGAGTGTCAGTGGGAGGCTGTGCTGAAGCTCAGATTACTGTAAAATAATACACTGAGATAGAAAGAGGTGCCCTGTGTGGCAGAAGAATATTTTGAGCAGAAACACACTGAGGAGTTATTACCTGAGCATTCAGACAGTGTACAATAAAGATCACATACCTGTAAAGTGCAATATAGCTCATAGTTCAACAAAGTGACAAGCATGAGATTTATTTCTAACTGTGGAGTTGCAGAGGTGTTATTGGGAGAAGCTGCTGTAGGAGAAATTGTGCAGAGCTCACCTGGGGACTTGGGGGATATGAGTCTTTTTTCAGTTTTCAACAAAGCTTTTGAATTCACTCCAGCCTGGTTCCAGTCTGTCAACCTGTGATAAATAAACACTTAACATAAATATACTTGAACCCTGAAGAGCAAACCTTGAATAGTGTGTGTAAAAGGCAGAGCTGGGGTGCCAGTAACACACTTCACACACAGAGCAGCAGGCAGAGAAGGAGAGAGGCAGGACAGTGCAGAGAGAGGGCAGGGGGAGATGCAGTCAGTTCTGAAGAGACACAGCAGAGCACAAGTCAGCATATCCAGGCAGAGCTCTAGATCAACACCAACAGGAAGGACAGATACAGGAGAGAGGAGCAGACACTCACTGGTGGAGATTTAGACGAGACAGAGAGAGATGAGGACAGGCAGAGAGTCTTATTCCCCAGTCACTGTCCACTCCTGAAGCAGAGTGCAGACTACTAAGCAGTGGGAGAGAAACTAATGTAGCAACAGGAGACTAGTGGTGACAGAGATACAGGTAAAGCAGCGACAGATGATGGAACTCTAGACAATTACAGACTAGGAGAGAGGAGCTGTACATGTGGGACGTCAGTGCTGCAGCTGTAGTGAAGGAGTGTCAGTGTGATGTCAGGGTGTAGAGATCTAAACCAACTCACTCTGTCCATCACAGACCCAGATTCTGACTCTTCACAGTCTCAGTCCTCAGTGAGAGAGGAGCAGCAGGAAGGAAGCTGAAGGTGTTTATTCATCACATGTTGATAGACTGGAACCAGGCTGGCCTGAATTCTGTTACTTTGTTGAAAGCTGTAAATAGAGAAGTAAACTCATTAAAATAGGTCAGGCTGTGCCAGAACACTTCCTCACACTTTTGATCTCTGTACCCTGACATCACACTGACACTCCTTCACTACAGCTGTAGCAGTGTCGCAGTCTAAATCTCTTCATACTTTCCTTCACTTCTTCCTCTGCTACTAATGTTCTTGATCTTTTCAAATAAAGGCTGATAATTCACAGTGTTCTCTGACCATCACATGAATCCCGAGTGTCTTCAGCTCCTCCTCCGAGGTAGGATGTTGATCACATGTAGAAGAGTGAGGAGTGGGGTTAGTAGTGGGGTTAGGGAGTGGACATGCCATCAGCATCTAAACTCAGAGGAGGAGCTGAAGACACTCAGGATTCCTGTGGTGGTCAGAGATCACTGTAAATTATCTGCCTTTATTTGAAAAGATCAGGAACAGTAGTAGCAGAGGAAGAAGTAAAGGAAAGTATGAAGAGATCTAGACTGTTACACTGCTGCAGCTGTAGTGAAGGAGTGTCAGTGTGATGTCAGGGTGTAGAGATCTAAACCAACTCACCCTGTCAGTCCCAGAGCCAGATTCTGACTCTTCACAGTCTCAGTCCTCAGTGAGAGAGGAGCAGCAGGAGGCAGCAGGGAGGGAGCTGAAGGTGAAAGTGGAACCAGGGTGGAGGTGAAGTCAAAGCCTTTGTTGAAAGCTGGAATAACAGACAAGTGCAGTCATTAAAACTCATAGTCGAGCTGTGTCAGAGTACATTTCACACTACAGTGAGTAAGAACGGTAGTACAGGACTGAACAGTGAAGTAGTGGAGTGAGCTCCACTGTTTCAGAAGCCCGAGCTCACACGCTGTTGCTCTTAGCCGCCACCAGAGGGCAGCCTGCAGCCACAGACGGCAGAGCCAGGTACACGGTCTGTATACGCGGCTCTGCAGACAGCTGCTCCCACAGCCCGACAGCCCGCTCCTCTTGGTCAAGCCAGGGTACCAGTGAGTTGCCCAAGAGAGCTGACCCGAGCTGTGAAAGCAGCGCCCGTCTTTCTGACGCCATTCCCCGGTTCTTACCCGACATGTTGTCGATACCAGAGCAGCAGGCAGTAAAACTCTCCCCTCACTGTCACTGGGGCCGCGAGTCCTGGCCGAGCTCCGGAGTGAGAGAGCTGGAGAGAAACGAGATGCAGAGAAAATACTGAAACTTACCTCTCGACTCGTACATGGTCCCGTCAGACTGAACGAAAATGTGATTTAGTGGACAAAACTGAAAAAATAGTCTCGAATGACAAGTACATTTCAAGAGCAGTAGCGAGCAGCACGTTATATGAACAAATATTCACAGGACTCTGCACACAACAGAAGCACAGCCCAGATAAGATAAGAATAAGAAATAGAGTAGAAAATTATTGTAAAACAATTACGTAATACAGGTTTAAATACACAGAGGGTAAAGCTTGAAAAGGGTTTGAACGAGTTACTTACTGCTGTCTGTCTTGCCCGGCTCTCGCGCGAAAAGTGTATAATCAGCTGGGTCAGAATTTATAGGACCTGGAGCCCAAAGTGACCAATAAACAGGCGAGACGACATAATTCGCGGCTCTGCCCACCAAAATCCCTTATTAATATTCAATATATAGGCAGCGGTTTTACAATTAATCTAATTTGTTGTTCGTCCTCCCAGCGCATGAGGGCGGTGCAGCCCCACCCTCTACTGCCAACAGGCGTGGTTTTGGGTCGTGACGTCATGGATTCTGATTGGCTGAGATTCTCATATTTAAATAAACCACGCCCCCAGCATGGCTCTTTCCGGAAGTTCTACCGAAATGTGCAGGTGGAGTTTGTGAATGGCGTTTTCCCGATTTTATTGCGTTTTTAGTCGTTTTTTGTCCTATTTTTTAATGATATTGTTATGACACATCACGGAACCGTTAAGGCGGATTCAAAACTGGACGTTCCTGATTTTCAGCTAGTGAGTATCGAGCGATTTTGTGTTGTTTGTGTTTGAATTGCAAGATGGCGGCGGTAACTCCTCATTTGCATTTATTACAATAATTCGCTGTATTTTAATGAGCTGATTTGCATTTCACTTGTTAATATGAACTAGAGAAATAGTTTTTGGCTAGAATTGTTTTTTATTTTTTAAGGTTTTAATTGTTTTTTTTAAAACGCTAACTTTGCTTTAGTGTGGAAAAAGTGACTTTCTGTTTTTTGTAAGATGTTTGTTAACTCTCATTTGCATTCAATTTGCATTATTAAAATCAGTCGCTGTATTTTAATGAGCTGATTTGCATTTCTCTTGTTAATATGAACTAGAAAATTAGTTTTTGGGCTAGAATTGTTTTTTATTTTTAAGGTTTTTATTGTTTGTACTGAATTAAAACGCTCACTTTGCTTAAGTGTGGAAAAAGTGACTTTTTTCTGTAAGATGTTTGTTAACTCGTATTTGCATTAAATTTGCATTTATTAAAATCGCGTGATAATATATATATGTGATAATGTGAAATAAAAAAATCTAGTGAAAATAACGTTATTTTCTCATGTTTACTGTGTGAATTTTTGTTTATTTTTTTCTACTGCTTGTTTTGTCGGTTAGATGTCAGCGTTAACTTTCTCGTGTGTATTTAAATTTGTATTAAAATCGGTTGACCAGTCACTTGTATTTTAATAGGTTCTGCTTTAATAATTTCTTTTTTCTTTTTCTTCTTTCAACTGGAAAGAAAACGTTTTCACTCGAATGCTTTTTTATTTTTAAAATGTATGTGTACACTTGCACTGAACACAAATAAAATTTAAATTCATTTTACTTCTGGCTTATTTGTCTTTTTTTCGGAGAATGTATTTTTTAAAACTTGGTTGCTGTCTTTCAGATTGTGTTAACTAAAAAATGTAAATATCTTAGGGAAACTGAAACAAAAGAGTTGCTGTCTAAATTTTTAATTACTAATTAACATTTCAAATTATTCAAATTCATTATAATAAATAATTTGTTTATGTATTAAGTGAATTAAAGTTCATTAGTATTAAACAAATCTCACCGGGGGCTGGTCTTGGAGATGGGCTTCTGCGATTGGGTTAAACCTCATGTCAATCATATAAAGACAACCCTTCAGAAGTGCGTCATTTTTGGGGGTGTGGTGATTTGATTGGCATGTCCTTCAACCAATCAGAATAGAGAAAATTGGGTTATTCTCCCATACCTGAAGTTGTGCTTCAAACTGACCAATCATCTGAGAGAAAAAATCTTGAAGGCGGGCTCTCATCCAGACATTTTGATTGGCTGGTGTGACGTCCTCATTTGGTGACACCCCTCATGAATAATACGACACGCCCCTACTCAATTATGTGACACGCCCCCTAGTGTACCACGCCCCTCATGAATATGCATCGTGGGCGGTGCTCGTTCGCCATTTTGTTTGGTTTTATGTTTGCGATAGAAATAATGTTACGAAGAAAAGAAGAAAGTAAGACATAAGTCAAAATTCTTTATTAAGTTTTGCAAGTATACAAATCAAAGACAGTTGGCAACAATGAAACAAAAAAAAAATACAGAGTGAGTTACAGAATCACAACTAACGGCGTCCGGGATGACGATTTCCTGTCCAGCGCCGGCAGTCTGGTCAGTGCGGGATGGGTCCTGTGCGGGCGGCAGGGACAGCAGCCAGGGGAGACCTGAAACACAAGACAAGCAGGTAAGAGCTCGGAGTTCAGCACTGAGCAGCAGCGCAGCGACAGTAATCAGACAGGAGTGAGGAGCTGCGCTGGCGGAGGGGCTCAGGGAATCACTCGGCAGTACAGCGCAGCTCGCTTTGCGAAACACAGGCTCGTCCCAATGTCGGGAAAATGGATTTGGAATAAAAACGGCTCAAGACCTCCAGACCGTGTCCTTACTGTCACGAGAAATTTTCACCCGCTTTAATTTCGATTCAAATTTAGGAACCATATGAAGTTTTATTAATTTCAACGTTCAATCACTACACATCGGTCAGGAAGTTGACCAAGATGCGGTTTGTTCACATCGCGCTGCAGCGCCGACAGAGACGCGGTCTGTTTGTCCGAGCTGGGTTGTGCTTTTTAAACTCTACTCTCACCCGTATGTTGCTTTTATATTTTAACTCGTTCTAGGTTTGTCTTGGCTTTTTAAAAAGAACTTGGCGCTCTAAGGAATCTGTATGTGCCGGAGTCATGCAGAGCGAGGTGTGCTGTACAGTACGGCCATCACATCTGTACCGGGACAGTGCGGGATACTGAGCACTAGATCAGTGAATGGGCTCTAGACTGTTGTACAGTTGAAACCGAGTGCAGAACACTCCACTGAACAGGGTGTTACTACTAATCAAGTGCTTCCCATAACTAGATCTAGTTCTCCGTTTACCCCTGAGCACACGTCCCTTAGTTCCTCAGCAAATCATGTCAACCCCCTCTATTGTTAAATACAGCAGGACTCCTCCTGGATCTACACCCAGTACCCCAGCAATGAGCCACAATTTTACAGTCAAGCAATTTTTATTCTTGAACAGGAGATGAATAACAAACAGAATAAAACAGTTGATTTTTGGAATTGCATACATTTGATCATATTCAAGCACAGCCAGTTCAATGCTGTAATTTCAAGTGACAGTCAGAAACATGTAGGTGAAGCTGCCTTTGAGACAATAACTGCCTGCAGTCTGGACACAGTCAGCTCAATATTCTTAGCATCCTCCTCTCTGCAGCTACCAAGTTGTCTATTCTTGTGGTTTTGATTTTCTTCAGCCTGTAAAATGCTGCTCAGGAGGATTTAAATGTGGAGACTGGCCTGGCCAGTACAAGACTGTCCACTGTTTCCTCCTGCTGACCTCCTGACTGAGCTGTTCCTGCAGAAGACAGTGAGGTGTAGCTGACAAGCCCAGCAACAAGTTCAGTGTTCTGGTTTAAATGATTGAGAATATCAGTATTGATACAGAAACAAGTATATAAGATGAGTTCTAGACAACTACAGAATATGCTTGATGAATTGTACATGTCAGACTTCCATATTAATGCTGATTACTTCAGTGCTTCAGTTGTAGTGAAGGAGTGTCAGTGTGATGTCGGGGTTTGGGGATCTAAGCCAACTCACCCTGTAAATCAGATTCTCCTCAATTTGGAAATCTGAATCTCAGACCTCTGTGAGTGTGGATGAACACCAGGAGGCAGCAGGAATAGTGGTGAATTAATCCTCATCATGTCATATGGTCTGATTTATTGGGACACATTCATGTTACGTGCATTTCAGAGTGTAAACCAGTAAATGAGCTCACTGTACTCAGTATCATCAATGAAAATGAGGTATCGCCTGTTCTTGAGATGCTTTTACTTTATATCATGCTAAAGCAGTGACTTCGAGTTGGATTGAGATCTGTAGACACACTTGACCAGTTTCTGTTTTCTCCTGATGAGCTCTTGCACTGGTTGCACTGTCTAGATGCTTTGGGTCATTGTCATGCTGCATGGTGCAGCACTGTCCAATAAGTATTGAAGCCTTTTCTGCTTCATCAGAGACCCTGTTTCTGTAAACTTCAGAAATGACTCTGCTGCTGCCATCATTAGCTACATCCTCAAGGAAGATGAGTGACCCAGTCTGAGCCATTCCTGCATCCCCAGGCCATGACATTACCTCCATCAGGCTTCAGCATGTGCTCAGAGTACGGAGATGACCGGTTCAAGTGTGGAGAAAGAAAGGAGCTGCAGATGCTCCAGAGAACAGCACCTCCTGTGAGAGTCATGGCCTGGCCTGGGGAGATCACGAGGAGACTCCTTCACCTGTCTGTCTCCATCAGCACTAGTGTACTGGATCACTGAAGCTCAAACCTGAAGGCTGTGGACTCAGAGCTGAGAGCTCCAGCAACACCTCAATGTCCTCTGTGCTCCCTCTGAGCTCAGATGCTGATCACATGTACAGGAGTAGGATTAGAGGTGGTGTTAGTTAGGGACCATACATGTCATCTACATCTCGGCTCAGAGGACACACATCAAATATTCAGGTGCTGTAGCTTTGAGTCAGTTTATAATGCAACCAAGGAGGTCATCAGGAGAATAACTGTAGAAACACCTTAACTTGTTGCGTCTAATGCCTAGATTTCAACGCTATTGACAGAAGGAAAAACAATTGAAGTATGATCACCTGAAAGACTAAATAAGAACTTGGTAGCAAAAGCAAAGCATCTCAGATTATTACAGAGGGCAGTGAGCTCAATGGGTCTCAGACCTCATGCAGTTACTGTCTTAGAGGGATATACAAGCACATACTCTTCTACACTCTGAAATGCATTTAAAGTGAATGTGTCCCAGTAACATCACAATAGAAAGTTGAACACTTTATTCCAATATGATCAAATGTATGCAGAGAATTACCACAATAAAACCAGGATAATATTTCTGTTCTGATCACAAGAACAAATTGCTTGACTGTAAAGTTGACTCATTGCAGTACTGATGGAGGACCCTGTACCATTCCACTGAAAACCTGCATTTTCAAGTGTCCCACAGTATCAATACACCTTGACAGGAGGGGCTGATTGACAGGGCCAGTGACATGAATTAATGTGCTCTGTTTATATTCTTTGCTGTTAGATCTTTTTCATGGTCTAGTGAAATAATTCTGAGTGTCTTTGGGTGGGAGTGCAGCTGAGGCTGGAAAGGAGATTGTTCAGCTGTAAGAAAAACCTGCCTGTTTGAATGTGCTCAGAGTGGAGAGGAGTGTCAGTGTGGGAGCTGCAGAGAAACAAGTAGGGGGAATATTCCACACTGAGAAGAACATTTATTCTGGCTCTGGAGTTTTCTTCATGTGTGAGACAACAGCTACAATTGTCCTTAACACTGTCACTGTAGAGTCCTGATATCTGAATCACATTCACATACTAACTGCAGGATTCAGACTCACTCCACATCATCAGAGAACATGTCCTTCCCCTGCGACAGTCGAGTTCACCCCAACACAAGCGCAGGAGAGCTGCTGTGTGGTTTGGATGCTGTCAGAAAGCAGGTGAGGAGCAGGAACCCTTAACATTCATCACAGGAGAGTGAACCAGAGAAACTTAACTGGTTTAGTAATGAGTGCTGAGAATGAGGTTTATTAACCGTTTGGGCAGGATGTGGTGAGGTAATGGGTTGAGCACAGGTGTAGAAGTGATTGCTTTCAGTCTCAGAGCCTCTTCAGACTCCTGTTCTGTCTCAAGGTGTCCTGTTTCTCTGCAGCCTGATGGCCTCCCAACACACAGACACCACTCCACAGCCAGAACCAGTTTCTTGTTTCCTTTCCAGAGTGGAGGAGACACCTGCTTGTTCCTTATTTGTGTTCCCTGTGAGCAGTGTTGCCTTGAGGTGAATAAAGAGCATGAGTGGGCAGTGTAGTGTCAGTGTGGGAGCCCATCCTGTCTCAGGGTATTGTAGTGTGAAGGTGGGACCTTGATACTGGAATCAGAGCTACTTGCAGCCTCTCCAGTCCACTGCATTACAGTGTAGCTGCACCCAGTGCTGTTGAATTGATAATTAGCAGGAACAGCAGTAATTAAGCAGCTGGTTGAGTCAGATTACTGCAGTGGAGTGCACTGGAAGGGCTGCAAGCCGAGTAGCTCAGACTAAAACCTATTTTTAACCTCGGATGAGATTTAATTTTGTGTTTAATTGTCCCTGTAAGGGGATTTTTGGTCTCTCGTGTCCCTGTTTGAAAACTCGCTGTTTAACAGCAGAGACGAGCAGCTCCGGGATCCCCCGCCCCTATTGGCCGAGTGTGAATGAGAAGGCAGGTGCGGTCAGTCTGCAATTAGACCTCAATCCGCGGCTGTTTAGCGGTTCCGACGCCCGAGTTGCTTCCCTGCCTTTAAATAGCGAGTTTGCAAACAAAGAAAGTTTCTCAAGTTTACCGTTTAGCTGGAGCGGGATCCTGGGCGACGGCTGTCGGCTTTTCTCGGTTCGAGTGGAAAATGTTATAAAATGGGGCTTGAAAAGTAAATGAATTGCTTAACTTACTTTTGGCGGAGCTGCCGGACGGGCTGTAGGACTTGTGGCTTCGACTCTGCGGAGAAACATGGTATTAAAATCGTGCTTCAGTTTCTTTAAACTGCTTGTTGTATGTTGTGTTTTTACCTGTACAATACGTTTTCTCTCGTTTGTATTCCAGGCTTCTGCCCTGGCGCGGCTCTGGGCTTTAAACGACGGCTGTCGGGTCCTTCTCGGCGTGGAGACCTGAGCGCAGACCCACCCGAGTGACCGGAGCTCCGCGGCGGATTCACAGGCGAGTCCGAGTCTCTTCTTCCTAGAGGCCGAGAGAGACCCGGTCAGGAAAGCGCAGCTTCAAGGCTCGTTTAGGACTGAAAACCACTTTCACAGGGGCTTCGTCTCTTACCGGTATCGACTCACTGTGCAGCTGCAGGTCCGGCTGGGTTTTCTTTCTCCGGAGCCGGTTTGCATGAAGACGCGCCGACTGCTCCGTTTAGCTTGAACTGGGGGAAACTGGTAACTCGAGTTACTGGTAACTGACCGCAGGAAACTGGAGCCCAGCCGTGTGAGACCCGGTGTGAAAACCGAAACCCCCGGTGTGAGGAGAGAGAGATATACCGCTTACCTTGCTCTCGAAACGCCGGCTGTCCTGCTGTAAAGGTTAAAGCGAGAGAGTTAAAAATATTTAAAATGCATTTCTCGTAGAAAAAGTTGCTGCTTTTGTCAAAACCTGTAAGAAAAGTTTAATGCATGTTTTTTTTCCTCCCCGGCAGCCGAGCAAAGCGCCTGTACCGGAGAGCAGCGGGGTACCAGCCGCCTCTCTCCCAGCCAGCGAGCCGCCGGAGTCCCCCCACCTCCCCTGACCCCAGCCTGCACGGGCCTGGAGCACAGACCCGCCCCTATTTATAACGTGAACCCCCTGATGAGCGCGAAAAGGACGACAAAGGTAGCAAAATAAGAGACACCGGGGAGCGAGATGGAAATGTGTGGATACCTGCTTAATAACGCTGCTGTATAGTGTAATTGTTTTATGCTTTATATCCTTATTTGCTGTAATAAACTGCTGTGAGTGTTAATTGGTTAATTGATTGTTCTGGGGTCTGGGGTGTGGGAGGATGGGGTACAGGGGTGTAGAGAACCGTGAATCGGGTCCCCCTGTGAGCAGCCACACCAAGCGGCTCGCAGAGACAGCCGCGGTACACCGGGCTGTCGTGGTCGGGGAGTCGGGAGCCGCTGGTCTGGGGCCTAGACTGCAGCTTCCATCCCCGGCCTCGATTAGAGCCCCGCAGCCCGAGGACACTCGCAGCCCGGTATGTGAAGGATGACGCTCGCGCTGCTGAGGGAACGCGTCCCGTCACCATGGTGACTGAGATAGGGGGTGTGGCTGGGCTTAAGGGCGGGGTTCAGTGTTAATAGTGTCCAATCAGCGTGTGGAAGAGGTGGGTGTAAGAACAACCAATCAGAAGAGTGCAAGTTCAGTTCGAGAGAAAAACAACAGCCGAGCCAGGCGGGTCTCGAACCCGGGGCTCCGGGGTGGAGATGTGTAAGAGTCGGGGTTTAGCAGAGTGAGCTATACTTCCTGCCAAATCTGGAGTAATTCCGCGGTCATACTTATCTGGCAAATTTTCGGTGCATGAAAAAAATCGAAAACAAAAAAAAGGTATCCCTCCTGTTCTTGCAATTCTAAAAGTAATATCCCTGCTCATCTACTGTGTTTCGGGTTTTACAAAAGTTCTTCTTTGCGGGCTTGAACCCAGGTCTGCACTGACTGTCCATTAGTCTGCAGATTTGAACCCGGTCTCTCACCGGTCGCAAACCAGCGCGCTACACGACAAGCCACAGCGCCGCGCGAAGACTTCAACGCCGCCAAATATAAAACCTTTAAAACTGCGATTCACTCTCCGGCCGAGATCAGGACCCTCTTCTTCAATAAAGACAGGGCAGAGCACTGCTGGACTGCAGGAGCCACTGCACAACTGCAGCTCAGATGAAGTGAATTGATGTTTGTGACGATTGAGGAGAGTTGGAGCTGTGCTGAATCCTGCAGTGATCTGTAGCTGCTGTGATCCTGCACAGTGTTCAGAGGGGCTGTCAGTCCTGCCTATTGCACAGGACACCGTCTGTTTGTATTGAGCAGCTCAATACAGTTTGACAGGATGATGGAATTAGACTCGAATTAGAAATGTGGACAATCAGGCTTCACCTTTCCACTGTTCTCCATGAGAATCTCACCCCTCACAAGGCACAGAGTTCCACAGAAACTCGATATGACTAGCAGAGAGCTCTCTCATCACCGCGAAGACCACAGTTTCCTTCACAGACACTAGAAATAAAACCAGGTGTTCACAACCTGATTTTAATTAAAGAACAAAAATAAGATAAAAACAAGTGACTAAAAGTTTGCTCGGGAGTGTTTTATTATGTTAAAACAGTACATTAATGTAGTGAATTATCAGAATGAAGGAGTGAAGGACCAGTCAGCTGATATCGGTGTCCATTCCTGAGGCTGGTCCAGATTCTCCAGAGGCCATCCCTGAGAAAATACCCACAGCAGTGTAGGAGCAGCTCATACAGAGGGATCAAAGGGCACAACACAGTTTACTACAACAGAGATCATCTCCTTTCAACACAACAACTGACAACACTATTCCACATCACGATAGCAATTACAAGAATGAACAGAGAGAATACAAACATGCAGCATAACATAACACACAGCAAACTGAAGAGATCCAGCAGAGACAAGTTTAAGTGTAAAATCTGTACAGGTATATATAAAGCAATATATATATATATGTTTAACGGATATTCAAAACATTTTCTATATCTATAAATATTCAATAACATTGCTGGACAATTTAACATTTAAATGTTTAGGGAATTATTTTTAAATAAAGATTAAATCAGAATCTGTATTCTCTCTTTATCTATTCTAGTGCTGAGAAAAATCAATATTATAATGTAATAACTAAATCAACAAACACAAATCAACACATAATCTCTGTCTTCTAGATCTCTCATGGACACAGTATAGAGCTACAGAGGAGAGAGACTGGAGCTAAACCTGCTGGTTACTGGTTTAACTGGACCAAACAAACACCTTTTCCCAGCTCTTCAGCTGCTGCTGATCAAAACCACCTGGATCATCTGCAGACACTGACCCCTCCAGGACCAGGACTGGACAGCCCTGCTGCAGACACATACTGACCCCTCCAGGACCAGGACTGGACAGCCCTGCTGCTGACACACACTGACCCCTCCAGGACCAGGACTGGACAGCCCTGCTGCAGACACACTGACCCCTCCAGGACCAGGACTGGAGAGCCCTGCTGCAGACACACACTGACCCCTCCAGGACTGGACACCTCTTACTTACTTTATTGTCCCAGAGGGGAAAGTGTTTTTGTAGACAGTTAAAAGACACAACACAATACACAGCACATTTAACACAACAAGAGCCCATTCATAAAATGTACGATGAGAACACATAAATAAAGTAAAATCTACCCTCAGTTCTCACAGCTTCTGTTAAAGACGAGCTCTTGTCCTGCCTACCTCCTTCCTCAGGGCTGTGGAGTGGACAGTGGACTGTCCAGCTGGTCCTCATGATCCTCACAGCTCAGGGACTCAGCCTTTGGAAAGGTCTGAGCTTCAGTCTTGTTTCTCCAGTAACAGTTAGAAGACGCACGAGGGTCTCACCATCATCGTCTTCTTCATCATCAAATTCATCTGCACGAAGGTTCACGTTCACTGAGGCTCAACGTGTCTGAAGAAGAAATAAAGTTTCCACAGCAACTCGTGTAATTTAGCGCCGTGATTTCATGTGCTCAGACGAACAAAATACGAGACAAACCGCAACAGTTTACAGCTAAAGCACAAAAAGCCGCCTCGGATTTTTCACAAAGAAAAGCGACACCGATTAAATGTTACTTCTGGCTAAATAATAAATCCTTACTGTTTCTTAAACGCAGAGGAACAAGAACACATTTAAAATTCCCGCCCCTCTCCTGAATCTCGGAGTTTATTGGGCAACTGGACCGAGTCTCGTCTATAATTGGGAAAACCTACTGTCAATCAGCAATAACTCCCACTGACCAATCGCGACATCGCTAGGCTCAATCCAATGATCTGATTGCTGTGGATCTTATTCATAAACAAGCAAGTACAGACCCCAGTCACATGACCCGGGTGTTTAATACACACCAGACCCTCACTACTGCACTGTAAACCAGCCCTCCATAGACTTGTGTATCACCACCGCCGCTGGCGGACAGTTATCGGAATCGACACCCCCTGCTGTAGCCCGATCAATAGGCTTCATTTTATTTCAAATTCACTGACACTGCGGGCTTTCTTACGTTTTCACTTTAACATCTCCGAAGTCCACATATTCAAACGTAAATTGTATTTTTGAAGGACGAGTCACAATAATGACAGTTTTGACTCCTAAACACGTTAATAACATGCTTTACAATAGAATTTACATTATCATTTAGTATAATACTCGTCAAACTTTTTTTTTTTACAGGACTCCGAAACATAACTTATATCTAGTAGCCTTGAAAAAATATTCTAGGATACACATTTAAATGTTAAAGGATTAAGTGAACAATCAGTTTAATAAGGAAGAAATAAGGAAGTTTAACAAGAAGGAAAACACAACGTTCAGCACACACCTGAAGAAGGCTCGACAGCCGAAACGTTGTTTTCTTTCTTCTCTTTTCAGCAGGGAATAAACCTATTATTTGTTCCTTTGCAGCTAACGCATGCTGACTCGGCTACCCACCTGAACTACTACAATCGGTTCAAATGTCGACATTTAAAGTTGCAGTAACACTGTGAAAAACGATGTCAGAGGGTGTCATTTCACAGTGTGGCCGCCAGGCGGAGACACTGCTATAAGTGTCTATGGAGGCTGTTTTAATGAAGCCCTTTTCAGTTTCCAGCTGTGCTCCACTGACCGCGATGTCATCTGTGTCCAGTCCAGCTCCTGGCCCTGAGCCTCAGTGACACAGCAGACACCAGCTCCACGCCAAGAGTCTCAGACTGACACTCTCACCATCTCAGAATGAGCCTCAGTGGGATGTGGTGCTGAGGGTGCCTGAACACTTGTCTCACTCAATGATCTTCCTGAACACGTCTTTTCATCAAGCTAACAGGCTCAGTGCAGTGTGCTGACTGAAATCATGTTCACATCACAAATGTTTTACTCGAGGTCAGTTTTTCAGATTCTGTGTACGTCTCTTTGAGGAGGCCATTTTGAGAAAAAACAGGAACGTAGACAACTCCTCCTTCTGACTCTTCCTCATTCAGTATACTTCCTCTGTCTCTGTGCAGAGAGGCAGTCCAGCGTGACGAGAAAGATACATTTTAAAGACGTTGAGACAGTGGGACACCATGGCTGAAGATGTGACCTACGCTGAAATCAAATTCACTAACATACCAGGACAGTGGAGCTATTCCAGCACAGCCAGGATCCCCCTACATAGAGTACAGACCCCCCACAGCTGCCTCCGACACTGGAACACTGTGAAACTGTCTGTCTGCTACACTGGAGAATTTTGATACTGTCTTTTACACTGGAACACTGTGATACTGTCTGTCTTTTAAATGGAACACTGTGATACTGTCTGTCTTTTAAATGGAACACTGTGGTACTGTCTGTCTGCTGCACTGTAACACTGTGAAAGTGTCTGCAACACTGGAACACTGATACTGTCTGCATGATGCACTGCACACTGTGATACTGTCTGCTGCATTTTTATACTGTGACACTGTCTGTTGCACTGTACACTGTGATACAATCTGTCTGCTGCACTGTAAAACTGTGATACTGTCTGTCTGCTACTCTGTAACACTGTGATACTGTATATCTGCTGCACTGTACACTGTGAAACTGTCTGTTACACTATACACTGTTATACTATCTGTCTGCTGCACTGCACACTGTGATGCTGTCTGTTTACTGCACTGGAACACTGTGATACTGTCTGTCTTCTGCACTGGAACACTCTGATACTGACTGTCTGCTGCACTGTAGCACTGTGATACTGTCTGCTGAATTTTAACATTGTGACACTGTCTGTTGCACTATACACTGAGATACTATCTGTCTGCTGCACTGTACACTGTGATGCTGTCTGTCTCCTGCACTGTAACACTTTGATACTGTCTGTCTGCTGCACTGGAACACTGCGGCACTGTCAGTCTTCTGCACTGGAACACTGTGATACTGACTGTTTGCTGCAGTGTAACACTGTGATACTGTATTTCTGCTGCACTTGAACACTGTGATACTGACTGCTGCACTGTACACTGTGATATTGTATGTTGAACTGAAAAACTGTGATACTGTCTGTATGCTTTAATGTAACTGTAATACTGTCTGCTTACTGTAACACTGTAAAATTTCTGCTACACTGGAACACTGTGATACTGTCTGCTGCACTGTAATACTGTGATACTATATATCTGCTGCACTGGAACACTGTGATACTTACTGTCTGCTGAATTGTAACACTGTGACACTGTCTTCTGAATTGTAACACTGTGACACTGTCTGTTGCACTGTACACTGTGATGCTGTCTGTCTCCTACACTATAATACTTTGATACTGTCTGTGTGCTGCACTGGAACACTGTGCTACACTCTGCTGCACTGTAATATTGTTTTTCTGCTACACTGGAACACTGTGATACTGTTTGTTACACTGGGGCACTGTGTTACTTTCTGCTGTACTTTAACACTATGATACTGTCTTCAGCACTATATCACTGTGATACTGTCTGCTGTACTGCAATATTGTCTGTGTTCTGCACTGTAACGCTGTGATACTTTCTGCTGCACTGTAACACTGTGATATTGTCTGCTGCACTATAACACTGTGATACTGTCTTCTCCACTGTAATGCTGTCTTTCCTCTACACTGGTTCACAGTGATACTGTCTGCTGCACTGTAAGACTGTGATACTCTCTGCACTCTCAGCTGTACTGGTACACTGGGAAACTGTCTTCTGCACTGTATTACTATTTATATGCTACACTGTAACACTGTGATGCTGTCTGTCTGCTGCACTGGAACACTGTGATACTATCTACTGCACTGTACACTGTGATACTGTCTTTTTGCTGCACTGGAACACTCTGATACCGACTGTCTGCTGCACTGGAACACTGTGATACTGTCTGCTGCTTTGTAAGACTGTGAAACTGTCTGTTGCACTATACACTGTGATACTATCTGTCAGCTGCACTGTACACTGTGATGCTGTCTGTCTCCTGCACTGTAACACTGTGATGCTGTCTGTCTGCTGCACTGGAGCACTGTGATATTGTCTACTGCACTGTACACTGCGATACTATCTGCTACACTGGAACACTGTGATACTGTCTGTTTCCTGCACTGGAACACTGTGACTCTTGTCTGTTGCACTATACACTGTGATACGATCTGTCTGCTGCACTGTACACTGTGATGCTGTCTGTCTCCTGCACTGGAGTACTGTGATACTGTCTGTCTGCATCTGTGTAACACTGTAACACTGTAATACTGTCTGCTGCACTATAACACTATGATACTGTCTGCAGCACTATATCACTGTTATACTGTCTGCTGCACTGCAATATTGTCTGTTTGCTGCACTGGAACACTATGATACTGTCTGCTGCACTATAAGACTGTGATAGTCTCTGCTGCACTGCAATATTGTCTGTCTGCTACACTGGAACACTGTGATACTGTCTGCTGCACTGGAACTTTGATACTGTCTGTCTGTTGCACTAGAACACTGTGACTGCATAACTGCTGCAATGTAACTCTGTGATACTGTCTGCTGCACTGTAATGCTGTCTTTCCTCTACACTGGATCACAGTGATTTTGTCTGCTGCAATGTAACACTGTGATACTGCCTGTCTGCTGCACTGTACACTGTGATACTATCTGCTGCACTATAACACCGTGATACTGTCTGTCTGCTGCACTGGAACACTGTGATACTATCTGCTGCACTGTGAAACTGATACTGTCTGTCTGCTGTACTGTAACGCTGTGATACTGTCTGCTGCACTGGACCACTGTGATACTGTCTGTCTGCCTTACTGTGACATTGTAGTACTGTCTGCTGCTCTCTAACACTGTGATACTGTCTGTCTGCTACACTGCAACACTGTTATTCTGTCTGTGTGCTGCACTGTAACACTGTGATACTGTCTGTCTGCTGTACTCTAATACTGTGATTCTCTCTGCTTTACTGTAACACTGTAAAATGTCTGCTACACTGGAACACTGTGATTCTCTGTCTGCTGCACTGTACACTGTGATAAAGTCTATCTGCTGCACTGGAACATTGTGACACTGTCTGTCTGCTACACTGGAACACTGTGAATCTGTTTTCTGCACTGTAACACTGTAATACTGTCTGCTGTTTTACTGTAACACTGTGATGCTGCCTGCTGCACTGTAACACTGTAATACTGTCTGTCTGCTGCAATGTACACTGTGATACAGTCTGTCTGCTTTACTGTAATACTGTGATACTGTCTGTCTGCTGCACTGGAGAACTGTGATACATTCTGTCAGCAACACTGGAGCACACCTCACACAGCTCACACTGTAAGAAGGCTCCTCGGCCGAAATGTTGTTTTCTTTCTTCTCTTTTCATCAGGAAATAAACCTATTACTTGTTCCTTTGCAGTTTACGCATCCTGACGCGGCTACCCACCTGAACTACTCCAATCAGTTCAAATGTCGACGTTTAAAGTTGCAGTAACACTGTGAAAAGCGATGTCAGAAGGTGAAATTTTACAGTGTGGCCACCAGGCGGAGACACTGCTATAAGTGTCTATGGAGGCTGTTTTAATGAAGCCCTTTTCAGTTTCCAGCTGTGCTCCACTGACCGTGATGTCATCTGTATCCAGTCCAGCTCCTGGCCCTGAGCCTCAGTGACACAGCAGACACCAGCTCCAGGCCAAGAGTCTCAGACTGACACTCTCAACAGCTCTCAATAAGCCTCAGTGGGATGTTGTGCTGAAGGTGCCTGAACACCTGTCTCTCTCTCTGATCTTCCTGAACACATCTTTTCATCAAGCTAACAGGCTCAGTGCAGTGTGTTGACTGAAATCATGTTCTCATCACAAATGTTTTACTCTAGTGTCAGTTTGTCAGTTTCTGTGTTCTTCTCTTTGTCTTCAGATCAGTTTTATTTCTTCCTCCATCACCTGCTGGTTCTGACACACTGACTCTGTGGCTGGAAATGAACTTGTTTTCCTCAGCAGTTTGCCTGCAGATTTTTCAGCCACTATTCTGTTAACTGTGCTTCTCTGCCACAGTAGAGAACAGTTTGTCTGACTTATTTCACACAGTCCTGGAGAATCTGTCCCTGTCTGTCACACGTGTGTCTATTGATCTGTCTGGATCAGAGATCTGTCACTTTCCAGCTATGATTTTAAATCTGATGATGATGATTTTAGATCTGATGTTTTACAGATCAGGGTAAAACGCTGGAGGTCTGTGGCCTCTCTAACACTCACTTTCATCCCACAGTTTGCTGAAGGATGTATCCTTTTGTATTTGATCCTGTATTGATTATTGTGTCTAAACCCCTCTGTACATCTGTCAAAAACCCTATGTCTCATTTCAGCTGTAACAGGATACAGCTCCTGTCTGAAAACACTCAGTAAGATCATTGTGTAACGAATCCCTTGTCTGTCTTTGCCTCCTTGAGTCCCTGCTGATCTCCCTCTGTGAGAATATGACAATATTCCTCCTGCAGTCCCTCTCTGTCAGGCTGCCCTGAGACAGGACTGACCACAGTGTGGCACCACTGCAGGCTTGCAGAACAGGACTCAGACTCTCCAGTGTCAAGAACTGCACCTGCAGATGCTGATTGTCTGAAGGGCTGATTGGACTGGGAGGATTTTCACATGGGATTGAGCTGTATAAAATCTGTGTCAGAGGCTCAGGAATGAATAGCATTGAGATTTGGGATAGACAGGTCATGGTTAGAAGGAGCAGTTGTTGGTCTTACGCTCTTTAGTGAAAGCCTTTTGGTGTTATTGTTATTTGTGTTTGTCTTGTTTAAGCTTGTAAATGTGTCTTTTATTGTCCTTTTGGTTTCACAGGTTTGTCTTTTTCTGGAGCCATGATCTTCCCTTTGTGACGGTGGCAGTGGGACAGTGCCTCTAGTGGTCATGTGAAGTGCTGCAGCCTGGAGCCCTGTGACTGGACAGCTGACCCACAGGGGCTCAGGAGAGGGAGTCGAGCCAGCAGTGTGCTGGAGCTCAGCCTGTCTGAGAGGGAGGAGACAGGAGCCCTGCAGGTGAGTGTCGGGCTGTTGCCCAGTCTCCCTGCTGCTGGTGGGACTAGTGTGGAGGTCTTTTATAAACCAGGAGCCCAGCTGGTGTGGCAGATGGTGAGGAGTCTGCATACAGGGAGGAGGTTGAAACCCTGGCAGTATGGTGCCAGGAGAACAACCTCTCTCTGAACATCAGTAAGACTAAGGAGATGATTGTGGACTATAGGAAACATCAGGGAGGAAACCACACACCTATTTATGTCAATGGGACTGCAGTGGAGAGGGTCAGCAGCTTTAAGTTCCTGGGAGTTAACATCTCAGAGGATTTAACCTGGACCCACCACACCAACACCGTGGTCAAGACAGCACGGCAGCGCCTGTTTTTTCTCCGCAGGCTAAAGAGGTTCGGCATGCCATCACATATCCAGGCCAACTTCTACAGGTGCACTATTGAGAGCATCCTGACTGGTTGCATCACTGCCTGGTATGGGAGCTGCTCCGCCCGGGATCGCAAAGTATTGCAGAGGGTGGTGAAGTCAGCGCAGCTTATCACCAGCTGTGAGCTACCAGGCATCCAGGAGATCTACTCAGCTAGATGTCTGAAGAAAGCCAGGTCCATTCTCAAGGACCCCAGCCATCCCAGTCACAAACTGTTTTCCCTCCTACCGTCCGGTAAATGGTACCAAAGCATTCGGTCCAAGTCCAACAGACTATGTAACAGCTTCTACCTCCAGGCAATAAGACTGCTAAATAGCCAACCTGCAGCTCCTTTAGCAGATCACCTGTAATGAGTACATGGACATACAATTCTCACTTTATTCAGCATAACTGCACTACATGTATATATTGCATACACCATGGACACATAACAGCTCTACTCACATTTAGTTTTATTCAATTTAAAAAATGTAACCTCAATTTTGTGATTTTTGTGTTTTTGTGATTCTTGTAATTTTTGTGAGCTTGCAGAAAAATACATTTCATTGTCAGCAACTACTGCTGCATGCCATATTGTTGTGTATTTGATAAACTTTGATTTGATTTGAGCTGCTGGTGCTCTGGACAGGACTGGCTCCAGCCTGCAGGACCCTGAGCTCAGGTCCTGCCCAGAGCAGGTGGGGCTGGACTGTCCCAGGTCAGGGTCAGCAGGGGGAGAGGAAGGAGTCTGCTGTGAGCCCAGGGTCTCCAGTGCAGTGGGGAGCTCAGAGCCCAGTGTCTAGAAGCAGTGTGGGAGTATATCTGTGTCCCAGAGAGGAGGGTGCCCCAGAGGCCCAGTGGGGTCCTGCCCAGTGCCCCTGGAGAAGGAGAGGACAGCATCTGCAGAGGCCAGAGCTGCCAGCCCAGCAGAGGGTGTCCCAGAGGCTTCTCCTGGCCAAGCAGAGGGGGCTCAGCCTCCCCAGGGAAGAGTTGCTCCCAGGGACTAGCTGGGGGAGGAACTGTTGACCTTCCTGCTGCTTCTCCACTCGTCCCCAGGGCAGATGTTCTGGCTGGAGCTGTTTCATGACCAACACCTGCTACTTCAGTGCGGAAAGAACTCCTACAGTTGGCAGGTTGAGTACAGAATCAACAATTGAAATGTACTGTTAATCAACAAGGTGAATGAATGCAGTTCAGCACTGTATGACAGCAGCTGCCTACAGCCCTCAGATCCCTTTTCTTAAAGCCCTCAAGTCTGGCAGTAGGAGTGTCTGAGCTCTGGATCAGAAGGGGAGCAGCGCTGAGAGAGCTGTGGCCTCCATCCCTCTGCCAGTGGGGAGAGGAGCCCTTGGAGAGCTGAACCTCCTGGAGGACAGGAGCAGAAAAGTCCAGCTCCTGTCCTTCCTGAGCCCCTGGGAGAGGAGGAACAAAGCAGTTGCCAGAAACTTGAGGGCTGTGGTTTCTCACATAGGGAAATGTCTGTTTCATTATTACAAAAAAAGCTTTTCTTTAGTAATGGGAGTAAACTTTTTTCCGCCCCTGTCTGCAGCAGGCTGGCTGCAGCAGGTCTCCCCTGGGGAGAGTCTCTCCTGCAGCTTCCTGAGAGGAGACTGGAGTCCCAGACGCAGGAGCTGGAGGACTGGGGCTGTGTCTACTGTCTCAACCTGCAACCTACAGGAAACACCCCAGCAGAGCGATCACCCCTGAACCCTGACCAGACTCTTCTGCGCTTCCTGCAGAGCTGCGACCCACAGGAAAACTGAGTCTCTTCTCCTTCTTGGAACTTGAAAATACAAAACCAGTGCTCAGTTAATAAAGAGCTCAAACTGAAACCCCAGTTCACTTATTCCCACAGTTCTGGGCTCATGTGTGACGTCAGCTGGTGCTCTGTTGGCACTGTGACTCTTCCTTCACCCAGATAAAACTGCCACCACAACTTGCAGGAATAGGGGCAGCAGTTCAGCTGAGATGGTGGGTCACCAGCCCCTGTGGGAGGAGAGGGCATCACTCAGGGAGGTATTGCCCGACCACAGAGAGAGGAGCTGGGGGGTCAGAGAGGAAGGAAGGGGTTCATCAAGACCCTCTCTGGGGCGTGGGGGTGCTGCAGGGGTTGGGAGGCAGGCGGCATTTTGATCCTCAGACAGCGATCAGCACAGCAACAGGCAACCGAACTGAGGGGCGCTGGGTCAGGGAGAAGAGGGTCAGGTGACCTGCAAGTGAAGCCAGAATGAACTATCGAGGCAACATGTTCCCCCTTCTCCCCCAGCGAGAGGAGGGGCGATAGCTGACTGCTCCCCCAGGCCTGAGCTCAGGGCCTGACCCCATGAAGACAGACCCCAGAGCAGGACCCCGCTGTCTTCCAGCTCCAAGGCTCCACTCTCAGGGGCACAGGGAGCTGGAGAGACCCCGGGGCTATTGACCTCTGACCCCTGGCAGACTCGGGCCTCACTGCAGCAGAACACGGCCTGTGTGGTGACTGGGGGTCCGAGCTGCACCCCTGGGCAGCCTCTGTCCTCCGACTGTAAGCTGGGAAACCGGAGAAGTCACAGGCGAGATATTTAAAGAGCGACTTGCAGAATTCAATTCAATGCAAATTATTTTGATATAGCGCCTTTCACAACAAGGTTGCCCCAAGGCGCTTAACAAAGCAAGTGACCATACAGGTTGTGAATACAGAACAGGAAAGACCAGAAGACAATGGAGGAGAGGAACCAAAAACTCCTCAGTAAGGAGAAAAGAAACCTCTAGGGGTCCAAGGTCAACTGGATGATGCCAGCAGCATATCACCCTGCAACTCACAACTGGCAACCCACTGAAGCTCAGCAGGTGTGAGCTTGGTCAGTACCTGGATGGGAGACCTCCTGGGAAAAACTAAAGTTGCTGCTGTAAGAGGTGTAAGTGGGGCCAGCAGGGGGCGCTCATCCTGCGGTCCATGTGGGTCCTAATGCCCCAGTATAGTGACGGGGACACTATACTGTAAACAGGTGCTGTCCTTCGGATGAGACGTAAAACTAAGGTCCTGACTCTCTGTGGTCATTAAAAATCCCAGGGCGTTTCTCAAAAAGAGTAGGTGTGTAACCCCGGCGTCCTGGCCAAATTTCCCATTGGCCCTTACGAATCATGGCCTCCTAATAATCCCCCTCTATGAATTGGCGCTGTAAAGCGCTTTGAGAGGAGTGTCCAGAAAAGCGCTATATAAATGTAAGCAATTATTATAACTGTCTGCCCAACCCCTTTGTTAACATTATATAATTAAAAAAAAAAGGAATAAATGAATAAGTGTATTAGTCCATCCATCATGTCTTCTGTATGTCAGTACTCCATGCAGATCTCTGTAGACCAGCAAAATCTTCCTAAGCGATAGCTGTATCCACAAGCTTTTATCTGTGTCTTGAGTGGAGAGAAAATACCTTTGTTTCGCAATATTTCTTAACTGTAGGAAGCATGTTTTCGATACTGTTTTAACATGAGAATTAAACAAGAGCCTTTAATATGACGTCTAGATTACGTGGTGAGTCTTTAAGGCAAACGTTTTAATCCTCTGAGTGAAGTGCTGAAGTTATAGTAGTCCTATCAGTATTGTTGCCTCCAACAGAACAGGTTTCCGAAACAGGTGAGCTTCCCGAAAGCATCGTAGCGCTAAGAACATCGTAAACTTGCTCTTAAGATCGATCGTTAATTTACGAGTGTTTCCCAAAACCTATCGTAACTAAAGTAGAACGTTAAATCCTTCGCAATCTACGTGCTCCCCGACCCACTCGTTAATCACTAAGTGCTTCTTAAACTGGCTACCTCTTGCGCCAACCTTAGTGACAGAGATCGCCAGACTGAGCACATTCAATTCACGTCATGGGAATTCTCTGGAAATATAGAATACTAAGATTTTGTATTAAGGATTTTGATATTTTGTTGTACTATGTAAGAGGAAATTCGAAAAAAGAACATGTATTTATACAGTAATTAATTTATTAGTCATCTTGGGTACATTTCATATTCATAAGTCAAATGTTTTAATAATACTCCCTCTTTTGGTACTTTTGGGGTGGGGTTTAAATTGTATTTAAATTCCATAAAGAACGTGAAACATGTAACATGTATTACAATGTAGCGCCACGCAGGGCGGGCTGAGAACAGCACCTGGGGACTACCGGACTATATATAGAGTAGTGGGACGGAGGCTGGGATATAGTCTCTTCCCTTCGTGTGTGTGTACAGTATGTTAGTGTAGGTGCAGCGCTGTAACCCCTGTCCCTGTGTGTCTACCTTCCCGATTCCAGTTATTAAATGTGTTGTTCAACCCCATTCCCTGAGTCCCACGCCTGCTCCATTCCATACCGAAACCCGCGGTCGATACAATATTTTAAGTTCGAATGCCGTTTTATGTTCTGTCATGATTGTTGACGGTAAAGCTTAGACCTACTTGTTTTTAAATTTAATTATAGGTCCTGTATTTGTTGAGTGACACGTGCCAAGCCTAGTAGTTAATCTTTCCAGATGTCATGTTAATAAGACCAATTAAAATGGAGTTCCAACACACCCAACAACTTTAAATAACAACAGTATTTTCTCATGAAACACTGTGATTCTTAACGATGGCAGCATGACAAAAAATATTGCTTTAAATCAAAGACATCTCGCAGGACGCATACACTGTCCACACAGTTAAATTTGGTTTTCTTTTACAGCATGTCAGTCATTTATTTTATTTTCTCTTAGAAACAATAAGGGTCCCATTTTGTGCCTATCTATACGCTTTCGTTTAAATGGTTGTTAAATTATGATGTCATGTTTACTTCATATTCCTTTTCACAACTTTATTTCATCACACTGAAGGACCTAAACCGACAACATATAATGAAAGTATTGTCAATCGATTGTTTGTCAATCGACTTGTGATGCTTTTTGCTAAGTGACTTCAGGGGAGGGGTTAACAAAGAAGTACTTTATACTCGCTCGTTAAATGATCGATTAAGAGAGGTTTTGGGAAACCCACGAAAAAGTAACTCGTACATTACGTACGTACATCGTAAAGTTGCTCGTTAGTCTCTAAGATTCATTGTTTTCGGGAAACTCACCCCAGAACTGCAGAATTCCCACAAACCTGGAATTACAGCGGAGAACTTCCAACGGTTATTCTCAGGCTTTTTATTCACCAACAAGAGAATACACACATAAGGCCTAAACGCGACACAGCAATTGTCCTCCTTCATCTGACAGTGACATGATGTTTCCATCTGGTTAACTCTCTACACTGTGCCAGTATAGATGGAGGAAATCTAACTAGTCAGTAAAAACACAACAGACAGCTCATAATCCACACTGGAAGACTGGTTCATCTTCTTTCACCAAATGAAATCAGGTTTGAGTGAGGCTGTAAATCCAATCCAGGCTCACCAGTATCTGCTAAACCTCTCTGCCTGTAACCTGAAAGAAAGCTGTTCTTTTTCGTGACAGAAATCTCCCTCACAGCACTGATCCACTGTTCACATGTTGGGGGCTTTCCAGTAAACCCAGTTTCTTCTGATTGTTGTCTTACTGGCAGCTAAAGGATTACCTAGTATAAATCTACCCTTTACTTCCAAGTAATCAAAAGTAAAACTACCCAAACACACCAGGGAGACGGGGAATAGCATGTTTAAGTTCACGATATTATTAAGGGTTCATGTAGAGGTTTCCTGTATTGTTGAATTTCCAGGCAGGACAGGATTATGTGTAAGTGAGTCTCTACTTGCTCTCCACACAACCTACAACTCTGTGAACCGCTTCCTTTTTGATGCGTTTGAATTTTAGGATGCATAAATAAATGTCAGGTTTTTCCAACATAAGTTTCCCCAAATCTTCCACTGATCTACAGGTTTGACCATTTTCTTTAAATATATTCTGCTGAATCTTCTCATCACACAATCAACATTATGCTCCAGTGTTTATATTAAGTTAATTGATGAGCAGCTATAAAGCTGTCAAGCAGTGTCTTACCTGGGCCTGTAAGTGGCTGCTTCGTGAGATCTTCAGATGAGAGGGGTCTCTGCTCTCTGCCAGCACACCTGTCACACAGCACTGGGTCACGACGCTGCACAGAGCTGGAGACACGGCTTCACCTGGGAGGAACGTGAAGTCTTACCGAAGGCAGTCAGAGCTGTGACTTCAGAAGTCAGGGTGAAGGAAAAGAAAGGATTATGAGCTGATAGTGAGGGCAGCATGCTGGTAGAGTGGCTAGCATCGCAACCTCACAGCACTGGGGCTCTGGGTTCAGTTAGCCCACCTGGCAGTGCTGCAGTTCTGTGCAGTAATGTACTGTATAACCCAGCAGACTGGTACCTGTTGGCTCTGTGCAGTAATGTATACCCCAGCAGACTGGTACCTGTTGGCTCTGTGCAGTAATGTATACCCCAGCAGACTGGTACCTGTTGGCTCTGTGCAGTGATGTATACCCCAGCGGACTGGTACCTGTTGGTGCTCTGTGCAGTAATGTAGACCCCAGCGGACTGGTACCTGTGGGCTCTGTGCAGTAATGTAGACCCCAGCGGACTGGTACCTGTGGGCTCTGTGCAGCAATGTATACCCCAGCGGACTGGTACCTGTTGGCTCAGACAAAATACAAATCAAGCTCAGAAATCACAGCTGGAATCTCACCTCTCTCAACCTCTCCATACTCTTCTGAGACTAACTACTGCACAGAAATTACACCTGGACCCAAACCCTTATCACCCTCCCCAAACTCTTCTGAGACAAACTACTGCATAGAAATCACAAGTACTCTTCCACTTCTCTCAACCTTCCCAAACTCGCCTGAGAAAAACTACAGCACAGAAATCACAGCTGTACTCACACTCCCCTCTCCTCCTGCCCAAACTCTTCTGAGAGCTGGACTCTCTTTCTTTTCACCCCACCCGGACTCTTCTGAGAAAATCTACAGCACAGAAATCACAAGTACAAGTGTTGATCAGCTTTTCAGCAACAGTTAGCGGTCACATAAGATGTAGTCAAGCCATATTTCTGAGTTGAAAGAAAGAGGTTTTGACAATATGGTGTACCTGTGGGTCGAATGTCAAGCCTGAAGCAAGTATCACCGCCAAGTTTTTCAATATAGACTGAAGGTCAAGTACAGTACCATCTACAGACAGGGTTACAGCACTGGCTTTACAAAGTTGAAATCAGACACCAGAGAGGACTGGGGATATCTGTGGGCAGATGGGCTCTGAATTACAGGGGTGGGAAGTGCTCCAAACCCTCACCAGCAACTAACATGTTTTTGTTTTGTTCTGTGGAGCTTTGCAATGACTGATACTGTTGTCCGGCGCTTATGTCAGAGGAGAAAGAAATTGCCTGCTGTTTTCATTTGCAATATATTTTTTGGGCGTTTTCAATGCAAGGTTGTAATTCCAGGAAAGCTGAAATCAAAGCAATGAAATATTTATGCCCACCAAAAGGACTCAAAGAATTGTAAATACTTGTAAATAGTTGAACCCGAGCACAATATATGCACATTATCACGGGTAGATTTGCGTATGATGGTGTTGAAAACAGGAATAAAGAGAAGAAACACGTGGAAAATACATTAACACAAAAAATACTAATGTCTCGGGTGCAAAGACCACAGGGCACACCACCCCAGAGAGGGATCTTCAACACTGCGCTGGGGCAAAGCCCTCAGAACTCTAGCAGAGAAGAGTGCAGATGAATGGGTGTGACGCATTTAAGAGCTGGGGTAGAGCCCTCTGACCTCTAACACCCACAAGGAACAGTGAGCTGGAACACCCAGGATAATCACTGTTCTCACTGTAATACCCTGGAACTGTGCTGCAGGACAAGAGCTAATCATCCTCATGAGGAACACATTTACCAGTGAAAACAGTCTGGGGAATACATTTTATATGACTGGAGGTTTAGAATATTTTTTGATGGTTTGGATATTATTAAATCCGTGCTTTTTAGAAACTTCGTAGCGTTCTGACAGGGAATTGTTTTAAGGAATATAGAAATGTATAAAAAGAGAATAGTTTCGGACTATTCTCAACATTCACATGCATGTCCGTGAGACAAATCTTAAAACATCTTTCTTTTTAAAAAGTTTACTCTCGATATAATAACACTGCTCCTTTCTCGAATATCGGAATTGCATTTCGAGTTCGTCTCTTCCTCTGCACCATTTCTACAGATTTTAAAACCAGCAAGGCGCACAGTAAATTGGCAAATTAAATTCAGTCCTTTAACCTGCGTTCAGTTTACAATGTTTTGCAGAACCTTCACAGCATAGGGTCAGTTTGACATTTTTATGTTATTCATCTCGGTTATCTATAGTAAAGACTCGTATAATAGTAATACCGAAATTCCACAGAAAACTTCAATATCCTGCATTTTCAAAACATACTCCATCTCAAGATAAACAGCAATAGAAAAATCAGAACCATGTTTCGCTTCAAAAAGATAAGAATTGTTTCAGGTCAGAAATGGAGGTTATTATGCAATATCTTCCAGTTCAGACTGCCTAAATACATGCAGACATATAACACGGTTTAGACACCGTTGTACATTTCTAATCGTTAAAACACAAACTAAAAATAAAAAGGAGAAACCATGCAAGCGGACCTGGTTAAGACACGATCCCTCCGTCTCTTACTCGTGCAGCAGCAGAAACATTAACCTCTTTCCTGCCGGAAAGCCGAGAGGCACGAATAACACTCCCCACGTGGTTTGAATGCTTGAACCTGGACTCGAGAAAAGCCCAGTCTTATCGAGCGCTAGCAATACAGGATAGTCGGTGCTGCAGCACGTTTTTGACTTGCAGTTTTTCTTACAGGGTAAAACTTTAGAGCAAAGGAAACCTAAACCCATACCACACCGACAGCATTAAGAAATGTGTCAATACCGAACCCACGTATCTAGGAAGAACGATATCAAATTCAGAATCCATTGCACATGTGAGGTGCTCTTTTCTGAACCAAAACGCCCCATACGGAACAGAAAATACAACATACTACGGTGTATGGATTATGAACTGTACTCAGACTTTAATCACTGTAGGAATAAATCCGTCATTCATGTTTAATCACCTACTAAACCGAGGTGCCTGAATGCCGGAAACCGAAGAATCTAAGAAATTAGGGGGGGTCAATTTTATACCTGTTCAACTGTAACACATTGTACAGGACATCAGCAGTGAAATATTCGATCTTTTTTATATTTTTGTGGTGGTTCTTAAAAGAGCCTTTGTGTTCAAGGGGAAAGATCCTGCAGCAGGCGGTCCGGGTCTAAGCGCGCTCCCCGCCAAACCCCGAATTCGGAAAAGAAAATAAAGAGTAGCGGAAGGGCTTTTAATGCCAATCGCTCGTGTCATTAAAATAGTCTCATGCATTTGAACACTTTCAAATGTGGATATGAATGCTGAAAAACGAATTTAGAGCAAAAGGGGAGACGTGTGTCGCTGGTGTACTGCAGCAGAGGGGCTTTTACACGAGTTGGTAGAAAACCGCTTCTCGGTAGGGCTTTCACTTCTCAGCTAACCAAACGAGAATTGTGCCTCGTACAGACTATAATGGAATAATGTAACCCTCTCGAGTGTTGTGGTGGCTCTTAAAAGAGCCTTTGTGTTCAAGGGAAAAGATGCTGCAGCAGGCGGTCTGTGTCTAAGCGCGCTCCCCGCGGATGCGGCGGGCCAGCTGGATGTCTTTGGGCATGATGGTCACCCTCTTGGCGTGGATGGCGCACAGGTTGGTGTCCTCGAAGAGCCCCACCAGGTAAGCCTCGCTGGCCTCCTGCAGAGCCATGACGGCGGAGCTCTGGAAGCGCAGGTCGGTCTTGAAGTCCTGGGCGATCTCTCTCACCAGGCGCTGGAAGGGCAGCTTGCGGATCAGCAGCTCGGTGGACTTCTGATAGCGGCGGATCTCCCGCAGAGCCACGGTGCCGGGCCTGTAGCGGTGGGGCTTCTTCACGCCGCCGGTGGCGGGGGCGCTCTTGCGGGCAGCCTTGGTGGCCAGCTGCTTCCTGGGCGCCTTGCCGCCGGTGGACTTGCGAGCGGTCTGCTTGGTTCTCGCCATCTTCCTCGCTGCTCTTCACAATCAGCACTGTACTGAGAGCAGCAGCCCGCACTCGGGTTTATATGCGCAGGCAGCCCCGTCCTGATTGGCTGAAGGGCCCCGGGAGCCTCTCGCTGATTGGATACTTTGAGAAGGAGCGCGCAGTTCATACACCCTCTCCGATCTTCTTTGTTTTGTCAAATCAAAGTATAAAGGCGTTTTTATACCTAGAAATCAATAACCTGTCAAGGACCTTGATTTCTTTTAACTATAATAATCCAGGACAAGAATATACTTCCATCAAATCATGAAATCGTATAATTGACAAGAACGAAGTTAAATCACATATATATTGCAATGGAAAAGGTCATCCTGTGACTCGGGGGAGGAGTGTTGTGCTGAGGGACCCCGATTTCTGTTCAACTTTACAGCTCGTTATGCAATAATAAAAATGTGATAGAATAATGTGAATGAAGAGAACAATCTTCTAAACCCCATGACAAGTACTACAAGGAACCCGGTTTACTCTGCTCGTTTAGAATTAAAAGGCGAAAATCTACTTGAACGAACTGAACAAAGAAAATGATTGTATGAACTGTCTTGCGAGCGCAACAGAAATCGCTCGTCCACACAGCGGCTGTGATTCTGAGCCACAGACATCACTGCTAAAACCTCAGGGGGAAAACACACGTGCTTCGACCCATTTATAAATATTGCACTCCTATTCATAAAAACAAGAACTCGCTCATTTGAAGAGGCTGTGGGTGGCTCTTAAAAGAGCCTTTGTTTTTCGAGTCAGTCGGAGGTCTCTGCCGGGCTGTTTACTTGCTCTTGGCCGGCTTCTCGGTCTTCTTGGGCAGCAGCACCGCCTGGATGTTGGGCAGCACGCCGCCCTGCGCGATGGTCACGCCGCCCAGCAGCTTGTTCAGCTCCTCGTCGTTGCGGACAGCCAGCTGCAGGTGCCGGGGGATGATGCGGGTCTTCTTGTTGTCCCGGGCGGCGTTGCCAGCCAGCTCCAGGATCTCGGCGGTCAGGTACTCCAGCACCGCGGCCAGATACACCGGGGCTCCGGCGCCGACCCGCTCGGCATAGTTTCCCTTGCGCAGCAGCCGGTGGACACGGCCCACAGGGAACTGCAGTCCGGCCCTGGAAGAGCGAGTCTTGGCCTTGGCTCTGGCCTTACCGCCGGTCTTTCCTCTGCCGCTCATCTTGTACTGTCAAGCTTGTCTGAAGAAAACTGCTAACAATGATCACAACTTGTCTGCCGCCCCGCTTTTGAAGAGTCGCGGCTGAACGTGATTGGATGGACGGGAACAAGCTCTCCACCCAATCAGAGATCAGTGCTGCCAAGCAGCGCTCTCGGTCTCCACCAATCAACAGGCAGGAGGGAAATTCGGACTCTGAACACAGAGCGCGGCTCTGCTGCCGAGGCCGAGTGAGAAAATATGTTTTTCAGTTTTAACCGTATTAGCATTATTCTCATACACAGGTATATGGAATAGCGAAATGCGATTTAGCTAGCTCTCAGACGGTAAGTGGTAAAAAAACAACAATACAGTTGCATAAGAAAAGACAGAGACACAACAGGCCATGTGCAGAACAGGCGATTAGCAAAACTGCAACAGATAATGTGCAAAACACTTTGCTTAAACGGTCATTTTCATGCTTAAAAACGTATATTTTAGTGAATTTCACCACCGTCTGACTCTCAGTAACCACGCTACATTGAGTGGAATTAAGCTCCACTCCCATAAGAATCTGGATCACCCGCCTGCGAGGGCTCGATATTGAAAAGTCACCATTGTCGCTATTAGAGTGACACATCTGTCACGTTACGCCTTTTCACATGTCCGCTATAGCTGCGAGACTAGCAGTCACGAATTGCAAGTCACACACTAATGAAAACCCCCGTGCAATGTAACAATGTAACATTTCGCCTCAATTAAATTCATTAAATGAAAAGGAGATGCAAGGAGTCACAACGCTGTTCAATGGAGATCAGGACGTTTATTTAACAAAAAGGCCTTTTAATTCTACACCTCCTCTGCGCACCCACTCTCTACAATAGTATTTAGAATATTTACATTTGTACATTTTACCCAGCATCGCATTTCAGTATCATTAATAACAACTACAACTCAATCCCCCCCATTGTGTAAAATAATTATGTCTCCCCCCCTATCGAGCGAACCGGCGCTTTCAAGCGGTGAAAAGGAAAGTCTGCGCTCTCTCTCGGAAGGGCTGGTGGCTCTTAGAAGAGCCTTTGGGTTTGTAGGAAATTAACTCGAGGGTCGATCGCTCACTTCTTCTTGGGAGCCGCTTTCTTAGCTTTGGCCGTCTTGGGTTTGGCCACCTTGGGCTTCGCTGCCTTGGCTTTCTTCGGGCTCTTCGCCTTCTTAGGCGCCGCTGGCTTCTTGGCCTTCTTGGGGCTCTTGGTCGCCTTCTTGGCCGCTGCGGGCTTCGCGGCTTTCTTGGGCGACTTCTTGGCGGCCGCTGGCTTCTTGGTCGCCGCCTTCTTGGGCGACTTCTTGGCGGCCGCTGGCTTCTTAGCCGCTGCGGGTTTCTTGGCCGCCGGCTTCTTGGCTTTGGCGGCGGCGGCGGCTTTCTTCACGGGCTTGGGCTTGGTCTCCGCCTGCTTCTTGTTGAGCTTGAAGGAGCCCGAGGCGCCGGTGCCCTTGGTCTGCACCAGGGTGCCCTTGGTCACCAGGCTCTTGATGGCCAGCTTGACGCGGGAGTTGTTCTTCTCCACGTCGTAGCCGCCGGCCGCCAGGGACTTCTTCAGGGCGGCCAGGGACACGCCGCTCCGCTCCTTGGAGGCGGACACGGCCTGCAGGATGAGCTCTCCCACGCTGGGGCCCGCTTTCTTGGGCTTGGCGGCGCTCTTCTTCTTGGGCGCCTTGGCCGGCGCGGCGGCGGGGGCCGGAGCGACTTCTTCTGCCATCGCTGCGTCTCTGTCTGCTGTCGGACTGTCTGCGGCTCCGCGCGCAGGCGGAACTTCAAGGCCGCATGAGAACCGTGGAGACTCAACCGCTGCTGCTGCTGCAGCTCCGCTCCGCACAGCCCGCTCGCACTTGTGTTTTCTCCCCGCACAAAACTGCCCCGTAATCCTCACAAATACACAGAAAGGAGTACAAAAGATGCAAAATGCAGAGGAAACCCCCTGGTCTTTAATATGCAGTTGAGTTACAGATTTTTCTGTACGATAATTCTGACAGAATTGCCCAGAGTCCAACAACAGCGCACACGAAAGGCGGTGCTCACCCGGCACTTCATCGTCTATTTCTAAAATAAATGTACTTAAACCGTCAGTAAAGATAAAAACAAGGTGTAAATAATACAGTCGAGACTGACGGTCATGTAACCCAATAAGAATGAATTCTGAATTATTTAAAACTGATGATTTATTTTGCTCTATGTTCGGTGTCATTAACACACTCCCGGACTCGCTGTTTCTAAGAAGGAGACGGACAAGTTTTGTCAAATAAGACAGTTTTATCCCCGTGAAATTAGGAGTATTTCGAGTTTTTCCACCGATACGCTTTTATAACATGCCGAACAAGCGTAGTCGTAGTCGCTTTGTTTATCTCAGACATTTTCAAATCAGTTATTTCAAAGGCGATTCTTCAATGGGGCTTTAGTAAAGACCGCGACTCTACCGTCAATACCAACATCCAGATAAGACCTGCGAGGCAGCAGTTTTAGAAGCAACACTAGCAAAGCTTTATTTCAAAACGATTATTTCTTGATAATAATAATTAAATAGAAGACCTATACCAACACTGAATTATCCAGACTGTAGAAACATCCTGAGTTTATGTCTTCAGCTGCTCTGAAGAAACGAGCTGTGCCGTCTCTTCCATCTGTATGTTATGCGAGAGGCAAACGGGAAAATCTGCACCCCAGGAACCCCCAAAATCCAAGTACAACAAGACATCGGGTACAGAGAAAACCCTCCGATGTTCAAAACGTGCTTCAACTTCAGCAGACTCTTAGCGGCAGTTTCGACAGAAATGCCCCAAATCCGACAACAGAGCACTCGAAAGGCGGTGCTCATCCGGCACTTTGTCTTGTATTTCAAACTTATAAGATTTTTAAACACCGCTACAAATAGGAATCGTGTGCATGAAATACTGTCAAGACTGGTGGTAAGCTATCACGATAAAAAGCACGTCTGCGATATGAAAATAAATATGATTTTTATTTTGCTCTTTGGGCAGCGTCAGTAACACACTCCAGGAAGCGACGCTTCTAACAAAGGACTAGACCAGTTTCGTAAAACTACCACTTTGATTCCTTGACAAAAGTTCAAATCGCCTATTAGAATATAGTGGAATTGCTGGAATGCATGTATTTCAGATTTTATAAGCCTGTTGAGATTTTTGAATGAGGCCAAATGGAAAATCAGCACACACTGGCGAGCCCGTTTGAATGAAATTGTCCTGACGTGAAAAAAAACAGCCCAGGCAGAGAAGTGGAGCCTGAAATGGTCCTCAGGCTTTTTGTTGTCATTCGGACAATGAAAACGCCCGGTAAATTAAACTACCAAGGCTGTAACCAAGGCGTGGTACAGCGTAATAATCCGCCAGGCACTTGATCAGAGCAAGGGACATTGTAATGACATGTTTTAGAGTGTATGAAAAGCAATATCTGATCATTAAAGCTGAAGGTTGTTCTAAGGACTCCTTTAGAAAGAGAGTGAGGAGGTGTGTGTGACTTAACTCGAGGTGCATTTGGATCGAGCAAATGAAACATTTCCTTTCCCAAAGAGTTGCGGGAGAATGGAGCAACTTGCACACCCTTGCTCTTACCCTGGCTTCAGGAACAATATAGTAAACACTCGGGAACAGCCACAGGCTCTGCTCTGGGAATGGGTCCGATTCATAAAGCATGTTCTATCCTTGATCATTTGTGAAAAAATAATAAAGCTCATGGAAATCTTGTTCCATTGCTTTGAGACTGAAATGCCCTGTAAGAAATGTTGTGTAACCGATTCCTAACAGTCGCCAATTAGAAGCATCGAAGGCAGAAACCTCAATGTGAAACAGAAAGTCATTTATGTCTACAGTCACACTGAATTAGGTATACTGATAACATACTTTAAATGAGGACTAAACTGCCAGAAAGAGACAAAGCGTGCCCCCACTTGTCCTTAAATAACCGTCTGTACTTACAAAATGCTACGCGTAGCGCTCAGTGACAAGGATGTGTTTTCAGAATAATAAGCTGGACCACTGTACAATTTACACATATACGTCTCCACAGAAAAGTCAAATTCAAGAAAGGTGTAAAGGTTATTGCACACTTGGGGCCATAAAAGCGTCGAAAACCGGGAATTGAAGCATTGAGGAAGAAATCATGATTGCTCTTTCACGGACTCTGTGGGTGGCTCTTAAAAGAGCCTTTGGGTTCGCTGATCCGGGACGGGCGGGCCGGGTTTACTTGGAGCTGGTGTACTTGGTGACGGCCTTGGTGCCCTCGGACACGGCGTGCTTGGCCAGCTCTCCGGGCAGCAGCAGGCGCACGGCGGTCTGGATCTCCCGGGAGGTGATGGTGGAGCGCTTGTTGTAGTGCGCCAGGCGGGAGGCCTCGCCGGCGATGCGCTCGAAGATGTCGCTGACGAACGAGTTCATGATGCCCATGGCCTTCGACGAGATGCCGGTGTCCGGGTGCACCTGCTTCAGCACCTTGTACACGTAGATGGCGTAGCTCTCCTTCCTGGTCTTTCTGCGCTTCTTGCCGCCCTTCCCGGCCGTCTTGGTCACGGCTTTCTTGGAGCCCTTCTTGGGAGCGGATTTCGCTGGTTCAGGCATCTTAACTGCACTCTGCGCACACAGTCATGGGAGCTTAGGGCTTCTACAGCCCCCTATTTATAGCGGCCGCGTGCAACTCAGCTCGCTCAGCTCAGAAGGCGGCTCATTGGTCAGCGAGAGAGCTGCTCTCCTATTGGCTGCGCTCTGCGCCAATGAAATTCAAACGGCTGAGCGCCTGAGCCGCTCGCTCTGACTCCAGGCGCCTCTCTCTCCCCTCCGCCCGAGCAAACAGGAACAAAGGGCCGTGCGATCCGTTTAGCACAACGTGCAGATTTATTGAAATCCCGCTCTCATTCCGCTTATGTCCCCTACCCTAGAAAAAATGTGATCGGCGTAAAATGTGCGATTTGTGCAATCTTGGAGTCAAAAGGACTCTGGGTGATATTGTAGGCAACCCCAAAATCACTCTTGAACAACCAACAGCTTTGTATAGCAACACTTTTGAGCTTTGACACTGCTTTCAAATTAGTCTGAGCCCACGAAACCTTCACACTAACCCCTTCTACAGAATGAATGTAATGAGAAGGGCTCTTGGCGAATGAAGTGGAATTTCTCCCGCACAGAGCTGAGCAGCACCGCTTCCTTTCTTAAAAGCCATAAAACGTGCGTGAAAAACAAACCGTTTAGTAGCTGAACCCCAGTCGGTTCCCAGGACCGTATTGCAATTTTCTACCATTTTGAACACGTCTAATAAGCGCTCTTCAGATGAAAATGTCTTCAATGAAAGAAACGCAAAGCATGTAGGAATACGAGTGAGGGGGATGAAAACTATGGGCAGAAAAACGTGTTTCATCCCGTAACGCTATTTTATTAGTTATTTGTTTACAGATTCACAAACAGCTCGCTCTGTACCGCGCATTAAGGTAGGATAGTCAACCTATTCTGCGATTACATTTCGAGCTGGACCTTCAAAGTACAGCTTCATTCCACACACAAGCACAAAGATTTCAGCTCTTTTCTGAAAAGGTGGGTGGCTCTTAAAAGAGCCTTTGGGTTGATACGTCGGGGTCCAGTCCGGTAGTGAAGCTCCGCTCCTGTTTAGCCGCCGAAGCCGTACAGGGTGCGGCCCTGGCGCTTCAGCGCGTACACCACGTCCATGGCGGTGACGGTCTTCCTCTTGGCGTGCTCGGTGTAGGTGACGGCGTCGCGGATGACGTTCTCCAGGAACACCTTCAGCACCCCGCGGGTCTCCTCGTAGATCAGCCCGGAGATCCGCTTCACTCCCCCACGGCGAGCCAGGCGGCGGATGGCGGGCTTGGTGATTCCCTGGATGTTGTCGCGGAGAACCTTGCGGTGACGCTTAGCGCCTCCTTTCCCGAGTCCCTTTCCGCCTTTGCCTCTTCCAGACATCTTCAAGTTATCAGTTAGTGACACGACACACACTGCTGGGCTGCAGCCGCGGCGCTTCTCTTTTCAAGCCTGAGAGCGGACCTGCTTGAGACAGGAGGCGCGCTGACACACGAGCCCGCCTCCTCTCCGACCGCAGCAGCAGCCCAGACTGCACAGGAACCTCTTCCCTGCCGGAGAGCTCTCCACCACAGCAACTTTAAACAGGCTACACTTCGAAATTGGCATGATTACTTCCCTAACCAACGGCATTGTAGGATTGTGCAAATTCTCCCCACGTGGTTTGAATGCTTGAACCTGGACTCGAGAAAAGCCCAGTCTTATCGAGCGCTAGCAATACAGGATAGTCGGTGCTGCAGCACGTTTGTGACTTGCAGTTTTTCTTACAGGGTAAAACTTTAGAGCAAAGGAAACCTAAACCCATACCATACCGACAGCATTAAGAAATGTGTCAATACCGAACCCACGTATCTAGGAAGAACGATATCGAATTCAGAATCCATTGCACATGTGAGGTGCTCTTTTCTGAACCAAAACGCCCCATACGGAACAGAAAATACAACATACTACGGTGTATGGATTATGAACTGTACTCAGACTTTAATCACTGTAGGAATAAATCCGTCATTCATGTTTAATCACCTACTAAACCGAGGTGCCTGGATGCCGGAAACCGAAGAATCTAAGAAATTAGGGGGGTCAATTTTATACCTGTTCAACTGTAACACATTGCAATACAGTACAGGACATCAGCAGTGAAATATTTGATCTTTTTTATATTTTTGTGGTGGTTCTTAAAAGAGCCTTTGTGTTCAAGGGGAAAGATCCTGCAGCAGGCGGTCCGTGTCTAAGCGCGCTCCCCGCCAAACCCCGAATTCGGAAAAGAAAATAAAGAGTAGCGGAAGGGCTTTTAATGCCAATCGCTCTTGTGTCATTAAAATAGTCTCATGCATTTGAACACTTTCAAATGTGGATATGAATGCTGAAAAACGAATTTAGAGCAAAAGGGGAGACGTGTGTCGCTGGTGTACTGCAGCAGTGCAGTCGTGCAGAGGGGCTTTTACACGAGTTGGTAGAAAACCGCTTCTCGGTAGGGCTTTCACTTCTCAGCTAACCAAACGAGAACTGTGCCTCGTACAGACTATAATGGAATAATGTGACCCTCTCGAGTGTTGTGGTGGCTCTTAAAAGAGCCTTTGTGTTCAAGGGAAAAGATGCTGCAGCAGGCGGTCCGTGTCTAAGCGCGCTCCCCGCGGATGCGGCGGGCCAGCTGGATGTCTTTGGGCATGATGGTCACCCTCTTGGCGTGGATGGCGCACAGGTTGGTGTCCTCGAAGAGCCCCACCAGGTAAGCCTCGCTGGCCTCCTGCAGAGCCATGACGGCGGAGCTCTGGAAGCGCAGGTCGGTCTTGAAGTCCTGGGCGATCTCTCTCACCAGGCGCTGGAAGGGCAGCTTGCGGATCAGCAGCTCGGTGGACTTCTGGTAGCGGCGGATCTCCCGCAGAGCCACGGTGCCGGGCCTGTAGCGGTGGGGCTTCTTCACGCCGCCGGTGGCGGGGGCGCTCTTGCGGGCAGCCTTGGTGGCCAGCTGCTTCCTGGGCGCCTTGCCGCCGGTGGACTTGCGAGCGGTCTGCTTGGTTCTCGCCATCTTCCTCGCTGCTCTTCACAATCAGCACTGTACTGAGAGCAGCAGCCCGCACTCGGGTTTATATGCGCAGGCAGCCCCGTCCTGATTGGCTGAAGGGCCCCGGGAGCCTCTCGCTGATTGGATACTTTGACAAGGAGCGCGCAGTTCATACACCCTCTCTGATCTTTGTTTTGTCAAATCAAAGTATAAAGGCGTTTTTATACCTAGAAATCAATAACCTGTCAAGGACCTTGATTTCTTTTAACTATTAATAATCCAGGACAAGAATATACTTCCATCAAATCATGAAATCGTATAATTGACTAGAACGAAGTTAAATCACATATATATTGCAATGGAAAAGGTCATCCTGTGACTCGGGGGAGGAGTGTTGTGCTGAGGGACCCCGATTTCTGTTCAACTTTACAGCTCGTTATGCAATAATAAAAATGTGATAGAATAATGTGAATGAAGAGAACAATCTTCTAAACCCCATGACAAGTACTACAAGGAACCCGGTTTACTCTGCTCGTTTAGAATTAAAAGGCGAAAATCTACTTGAACGAACTGAACAAAGAAAATGATTGTATGAACTGTCTTGCGAGCGCAACAGAAATCGCTCGTCCACACAGCGGCTGTGATTCTGAGCCACAGACATCACTGCTAAAACCTCAGGGGGAAAACACAAGTGCTTCGACCCATTTATAAATATTGCACTCCTATTCATAAAAACAAGAACTCGCTCATTTGAAGAGGCTGTGGGTGGCTCTTAAAAGAGCCTTTGTTTTTCGGGTCAGTCGGAGGTCTCTGCCGGGCTGTTTACTTGCTCTTGGCCGGCTTCTCGGTCTTCTTGGGCAGCAGCACCGCCTGGATGTTGGGCAGCACGCCGCCCTGCGCGATGGTCACGCCGCCCAGCAGCTTGTTCAGCTCCTCGTCGTTGCGGACGGCCAGCTGCAGGTGCCGGGGGATGATGCGGGTCTTCTTGTTGTCCCGGGCGGCGTTGCCAGCCAGCTCCAGGATCTCGGCGGTCAGGTACTCCAGCACCGCGGCCAGATACACCGGGGCTCCGGCGCCGACCCGCTCGGCATAGTTTCCCTTGCGCAGCAGACGGTGGACACGGCCCACAGGGAACTGCAGTCCGGCCCTGGAAGAGCGAGTCTTGGCCTTGGCTCTGGCCTTACCGCCGGTCTTTCCTCTGCCGCTCATCTTGCACTGTCAAGCTCGTCTGAAGAAAACTGCTAACGATGATCACAACTTGTCTGCCGCCCCGCTTTTGAAGAGTCGCGGCTGAACGTGATTGGATGGACGGGAACAAGCTCTCCACCCAATCAGAGATCAGTGCTGCCAAGCGGCGCTCTCGGTCTCCACCAATCAACAGGCAGGAGGGAAATTCGGACTCTGAACACAGAGCGCGGCTCTGCTGCCGAGGCCGAGTGAGAAAATATGTGTTTTTCAGTTTCAACCGTATTAGCATTATTCTCATACACAGGTATATGGAATAGCGAAATGCGATTTAGCTAGCTCTCAGACGGTAAGTGGTAAAAAAACAACAATACAGTTGCATAAGAAAAGACAGAGACCACAGGCCATGTGCAGAACAGGCGATTAGCAAAACTGCAACAGATAATGTGCAAAACACTTTGCTTAAACGGTCATTTTCATGCTTAAAAACGTATATTTTAGTGAATTTCACCACCGTCTGACTCTCAGTAACCACGCTACCTTGAGTGGAATTAAGCTCCACTCCCATAAGAATCTGGAACACCCGCCTGCGAGGGCTCGATATTGAAAAGTCACCATTGTCGCTATTAGAGTGACACATCTGTCACGTTACGCCTTTTCACATGTCCGCTATAGCTGCGAGACTAGCAGTCACGAATTGCAAGTCACACACTAATGAAAACCCCCGTGCAATGCAACAATGTAACATTTCGCCTCAACTAAATTCATTAAATGAAAAGGAGATGCAAGGAGTCACAACGCTGTTCAATGGAGATCAGGACGTTTATTTAACAAAAAGGCCTTTTAATTCTACACCTCCTCTGGGCACCCACTCTCTACAGTAGTATTTAGAATATTTACATTTGTACATTTTACCCAGCATCGCATTTCAGTATCATTAATAAAAACTACAACTCAATCCCCCCCATTGTGTAAAATAATTATGTCTCCCCCCACATCGAGCGAACCGGCGCTTTCAAGCGGTGAAAAGGGAAAGTCTGCGCTCTCTCTCGGAAGGGCTGGTGGCTCTTAGAAGAGCCTTTGAGTTTGTAGGAAATTAACTCGAGGGTCGATCGCTCACTTCTTCTTGGGAGCCGCTTTCTTAGCTTTGGCCGTCTTGGGTTTGGCCACCTTGGGCTTCGCTGCCTTGGCTTTCTTCGGGCTCTTCGCCTTCTTAGGCGCCGCTGGCTTCTTGGCCTTCTTGGGGCTCTTGGTCGCCTTCTTGGCCGCTGCGGGCTTCGCGGCTTTCTTGGGCGACTTCTTGGCGGCCGCTGGCTTCTTGGTCGCCGCCTTCTTGGGCGACTTCTTGGCGGCCGCTGGCTTCTTAGCCGCTGCGGGTTTCTTGGCCGCCGGCTTCTTGGCTTTGGCGGCGGCGGCGGCTTTCTTCACGGGCTTGGGCTTGGTCTCCGCCTGCTTCTTGTTGAGCTTGAAGGAGCCCGAGGCGCCGGTGCCCTTGGTCTGCACCAGGGTGCCCTTGGTCACCAGGCTCTTGATGGCCAGCTTGACGCGGGAGTTGTTCTTCTCCACGTCGTAGCCGCCGGCCGCCAGGGACTTCTTCAGGGCGGCCAGGGACACGCCGCTCCGCTCCTTGGAGGCGGACACGGCCTGCAGGATGAGCTCTCCCACGCTGGGGCCCGCTTTCTTGGGCTTGGCGGCGCTCTTCTTCTTGGGCGCCTTGGCCGGCGCGGCGGCGGGGGCCGGAGCGACTTCTTCTGCCATCGCTGCGTCTCTGTCTGCTGTCGGACTGTCTGCGGCTCCGCGCGCAGGCGGAACTTCAAGGCCGCATGAGAACCGTGGAGACTCAACCGCTGCTGCTGCTGCAGCTCCGCTCCGCACAGCCCGCTCGCACTTGTGTTTTCTCCCCGCACAAAACTGCCCCGTAATCCTCACAAATACACAGAAAGGAGTACAAAAGATGCAAAATGCAGAGGAAACCCCCTGGTCTTTAATATGCAGTTGAGTTACAGATTTTTCTGTACGATAATTCTGACAGAATTGCCCAGAGTCCAACAACAGCGCACACGAAAGGCGGTGCTCACCCGGCACTTCATCGTCTATTTCTAAAATAAATGTACTTAAACCGTCAGTAAAGATAAAAACAAGGTGTAAATAATACAGTCGAGACTGACGGTCATGTAACCCAATAAGAATGAATTCTGAATTATTTAAAACTGATGATTTATTTTGCTCTATGTTCGGTGTCATTAACACAGTCCCGGACTCGCTGTTTCTAAGAAGGACACGGACAAGTTTTGTCAAATAAGACAGTTTTATCCCCGTGAAATTAGGAGTATTTCGAGTTTTTCCACCGATACGCTTTTATAACATGCCGAACAAGCGTAGTCGTAGTCGCTTTGTTTATCTCAGACATTTTCAAATCAGTTATTTCAAAGGCGATTCTTCAATGGGGCTTTAGTAAAGACCGCGACTCTACCGTCAATACCAACATCCAGATAAGACCTGCGAGGCAGCAGTTTTAGAAGCAACACTAGCAAAGCTTTATTTCAAAACGATTATTTCTTGATAATAATAATTAAATAGAAGACCTATACCAACACTGAATTATCCAGACTGTAGAAACATCCTGAGTTTATGTCTTCAGCTGCTCTGAAGAAACGAGCTGTGCCGTCTCTTCCATCTGTATGTTATGCGAGAGGCAAACGGGAAAATCTGCACCCCAGGAACCCCCAAAATCCAAGTACAACAAGACATCGGGTACAGAGAAAACCCTCCGATGTTCAAAACGTGCTTCAACTTCAGCAGACTCTGTGCGGCAGTTTCGACAGAAATGCCCCAAATCCGACAACAGAGCACTCGAAAGGCGGTGCTCATCCGGCACTTTGTCTTGTATTTCAAACTTATAAGATTTTTAAACACCGCTACAAATAGGAATCGTGTGCATGAAATACTGTCAAGACTGGTGGTAAGCTATCACGATAAAAAGCACGTCTGCGATATGAAAATAAATATGATTTTTATTTTGCTCTTTGGGCAGCGTCAGTAACACACTCCAGGAAGCGACGCTTCTAACAAAGGACTAGACCAGTTTCGTAAAACTACCACTTTGATTCCTTGACAAAAGTTCAAATCGCCTATTAGAATATAGTGGAATTGCTGGAATGCATGTATTTCAGATTTTATAAGCCTGTTGAGATTTTTGAATGAGGCCAAATGGAAAATCAGCACACACTGGCGAGCCCGTTTGAATGAAATTGTCCTGACGTGAAAAAAAACAGCCCAGGCAGAGAAGTGGAGCCTGAAATGGTCCTCAGGCTTTTTGTTGTCATTCGGACAATGAAAACGCCCGGTAAATTAAACTACCAAGGCTGTAACCAAGGCGTGGTACAGCGTAATAATCCGCCAGGCACTTGATCAGAGCAAGGGACATTGTAATGACATGTTTTAGAGTGTATGAAAAGCAATATCTGATCATTAAAGCTGAAGGTTGTTCTAAGGACTCCTTTAGAAAGAGAGTGAGGAGGTGTGTGTGACTTAACTCGAGGTGCATTTGGATCGAGCAAATGAAACATTTCCTTTCCCAAAGAGTTGCGGGAGAATGGAGCAACTTGCACACCCACAGGCTCTGTTCTGGGTCTGATTCATAAAAACATGTTCTATCCTTGATCACTGGTGAAAAAAATAATAAAGCTCATGGAAATCTCCTTTCATTGCTTTGAGACTTACAATGCCTTGTAAGAAATGTTGTGTAACCGATTCCTAACAGTCGCCAATTAGAAGCATCGAAGGCAGAAACCTCAATGTGAAACAGAAAGTCATTTATGTCTACAGTCACACTGAATTAGGTATACTGATAACATACTTTAAATGAGGACTAAACTGCCAGAAAGAGACAAAGCGTGTCCCCCACTTGTCCTTAAATAACCGTTTGTACTTACAAAATGCTACGCGTAGCGCTCAGTGACAAGGATGTGTTTTAAGAATAATAAGCTGGACCGCTGTACAACTTACACATATACGTCCACACAGAAAAGTCAAATTCAAGAAAGGTGTAAAGGTTATTGCACACTTGGGGCCATAAAAGCGTCGAAAACCGGGAGTTGAAGCATTGAGGAAGAAATCATGATTGCTCTTTCACGGACTCTGTGGGTGGCTCTTAAAAGAGCCTTTGGGTTTGTAGATCCGGGACGGGCGGGCCGGGTTTACTTGGAGCTGGTGTACTTGGTGACGGCCTTGGTGCCCTCGGACACGGCGTGCTTGGCCAGCTCTCCGGGCAGCAGCAGGCGCACGGCGGTCTGGATCTCCCGGGAGGTGATGGTGGAGCGCTTGTTGTAGTGCGCCAGGCGGGAGGCCTCGCCGGCGATGCGCTCGAAGATGTCGCTGACGAACGAGTTCATGATGCCCATGGCCTTCGACGAGATGCCGGTGTCCGGGTGCACCTGCTTCAGCACCTTGTACACGTAGATGGCGTAGCTCTCCTTCCTGGTCTTTCTGCGCTTCTTGCCGCCCTTCCCGGCCGTCTTGGTCACGGCTTTCTTGGAGCCCTTCTTGGGAGCGGATTTCGCTGGTTCAGGCATCTTAACTGCACTCTGCGCACACAGTCATGGGAGCTTAGGGCTTCTACAGCCCCCTATTTATAGCGGCCGCGTGCAACTCAGCTCGCTCAGCTCAGAAGGCGGCTCATTGGTCAGCGAGAGAGCTGCTCTCCTATTGGCTGCGCTCTGCGCCAATTACATTCAAACGGCTGAGCGCCTGAGCCGCTCGCTCTGACTCCAGGCGCCTCTCTCTCCCCTCCGCCCGAGCACTCAGGAACAAAGGGCCGTGTGATCCGTTTAACACAACGTGCAGATTTATTGAAATCCCGCTCTCATAACGCTTATGTCCCCTACCCTAGAAAAAAATGTCATCGGCGTAAAATGTGCGATTTGTGCAAACTTGGAGTCAAAAGGACTCTGGGTGATATTGTAGGCAACCCCAAAATCACTCTTGAACAACCAACAGCTTTGTATAGCAACACTTTTGAGCTTTGGCACTGCTTTCAAATTAGTCTGAGCTCACGAAACCTTCACACGAGCCCTTCTACAGAATGAATGTAATGAGAAGGGCTCTTGGCGAATGAAGTGGAATTTCTCCCGCACAGAGCTGAGCAGCACCGCTTCCTTTCTTAAAAGCCATAAAACGTGCGTGAAAAACAAACCGTTTAGTAGCTGAACCCCAGTCGGTTCCCAGGACCGTATTGCAATTTTCTACCATTTTGAACACGTCTAATAAGCGCTCTTCAGATGAAAATGTCTTCAATGAAAGAAACGCAAAGCATGTAGGAATACGAGTGAGGGGGATGAAAACTATGGGCAGAAAAACGTGTTTCATCCCGTAACGCTATTTTATTCGTTATTTGTTTACAGATTCACAAACAGCTCGCTCTGTACCGCGCATTAAGGTAGGATAGTCAACCTATTCTGCGATTACATTTCGAGCTGGACCTTCAAAGTACAGCTTCATTCCACACACAAGCACAAAGATTTCAGCTCTTTTCTGAAAAGGTGGGTGGCTCTTAAAAGAGCCTTTGGGTTGATACGTCGGGGTCCAGTCCGGTAGTGAAGCTCCGCTCCTGTTTAGCCGCCGAAGCCGTACAGGGTGCGGCCCTGGCGCTTCAGCGCGTACACCACGTCCATGGCGGTGACGGTCTTCCTCTTGGCGTGCTCGGTGTAGGTGACGGCGTCGCGGATGACGTTCTCCAGGAACACCTTCAGCACCCCGCGGGTCTCCTCGTAGATCAGCCCGGAGATCCGCTTCACTCCCCCACGGCGAGCCAGGCGGCGGATGGCGGGCTTGGTGATTCCCTGGATGTTGTCGCGGAGAACCTTGCGGTGACGCTTAGCGCCTCCTTTCCCGAGTCCCTTTCCGCCTTTGCCTCTTCCAGACATCTTCAAGTTATCAGTTAGTGACACGACACACACTGCTGGGCTGCAGCCGCGGCGCTTCTCTTTTCAAGCCTGAGAGCGGACCTGCTTGAGACAGGAGGCGCGCTGACACACGAGCCCGCCTCCTCTCCGACCGCAGCAGCAGCCCAGACTGCAGAGGAACCTCTTCCCTGCCGGAGAGCTCTCCACCACAGCAACTTTAAACAGGCTACACTTCGAAATTGGCATGATTACTTCCCTAACCAACGGCATTGTAGGATTGTGCAAATTCTCCCCACGTGGTTTGAATGCTTGAACCTGGACTCGAGAAAAGCCCAGTCTTATCGAGCGCTAGCAATACAGGATAGTCGGTGCTGCAGCACGTTTGTGACTTGCAGTTTTTCTTACAGGGTAAAACTTTAGAGCAAAGGAAACCTAAACCCATACCATACCGACAGCATTAAGAAATGTCAATACCGAACCCACGTATCTAGGAAGAACGATATCGAATTCAGAATCCATTGCACATGTGAGGTGCTCTTTTCTGAACCAAAACGCCCCATACGGAACAGAAAATACAACATACTACGGTGTATGGATTATGAACTGTACTCAGACTTTAATCACTCTAGGAATAAATCCGTCATTCATGTTTAATCACCTACTAAACCGAGGTGTCTGAATGCCGGAAACCGAAGAATCTAAGAAATTAGGGGGGTCAATTTTATACCTGTTCAACTGTAACACATTGCAATACAGTACAGGACATCAGCAGTGAAATATTTGATCTTTTTTATATTTTTGTGGTGATTCTTAAAAGAGCCTTTGTGTTCAAGGGGAAAGATCCTGCAGCAGGCGGTCCGTGTCTAAGCGCGCTCCCCGCCAAACACCGGAAAAGAAAATAAAGAGTAGCGGAAGGGCTTTTAATGCCAATCGCTCTTGTGTCATTAAAATAGTCTCATGCATTTGAACACTTTCAAATGTGGATATGAATGCTGAAAAACGAATTTAGAGCAAAAGGGGAGACGTGTGTCGCTGGTTTACTGCAGCAGTGTAGTCGTGTAGGGGGGCTTTTACACGAGTTGGTAGAAAACCGCTTCTCGGTAGGGCTTTCACTTCTCAGCTAACCAAACGAGAATTGTGCCTCGCACAGACTATAATGGAATAATGTAACCCTCTCGAGTGTTGTGGTGGCTCTTAAAAGAGCCTTTGTGTTCAAGGGAAAAGATGCTGCAGCAGGCGGTCTGTGTCTAAGCGCGCTCCCCGCGGATGCGGCGGGCCAGCTGGATGTCTTTGGGCATGATGGTCACCCTCTTGGCGTGGATGGCGCACAGGTTGGTGTCCTCGAAGAGCCCCACCAGGTAAGCCTCGCTGGCCTCCTGCAGAGCCATGACGGCGGAGCTCTGGAAGCGCAGGTCGGTCTTGAAGTCCTGGGCGATCTCTCTCACCAGGCGCTGGAAGGGCAGCTTGCGGATCAGCAGCTCGGTGGACTTCTGGTAGCGGCGGATCTCCCGCAGAGCCACGGTGCCGGGCCTGTAGCGGTGGGGCTTCTTCACGCCGCCGGTGGCGGGGGCGCTCTTGCGGGCAGCCTTGGTGGCCAGCTGCTTCCTGGGCGCCTTGCCGCCGGTGGACTTGCGAGCGGTCTGCTTGGTTCTCGCCATCTTCCTCGCTGCTCTTCACAATCAGCACTGTACTGAGAGCAGCAGCCCGCACTCGGGTTTATATGCGCAGGCAGCCCCGTCCTGATTGGCTGAAGGGCCCCGGGAGCCTCTCGCTGATTGGATACTTTGAGAAGGAGCGCGCAGTTCATACACCCTCTCCGATCTTCTTTGTTTTGTCAAATCAAAGTATAAAGGCGTTTTTATACCTAGAAATCAATAACCTGTCAAGGACCTTGATTTCTTTTTACTATAATAATCCAGGACAAGAATATACTTCCATCAAATCATGAAATCGTATAATTGACTAGAACGAAGTTAAATCACATATATATTGCAATGGAAAAGGTCATCCTGTGACTCGGGGGAGGAGTGTTGTGCTGAGGGACCCCGATTTCTGTTGAACTTTACAGCTCGTTATGCAATAATAAAAATGTGATAGAATTATGTGAATGAAGAGAACAATCTTCTAAACCCCATGACAAGTACTACAAGGAACCCGGTTTACTCTGCTCGTTTAGAATTAAAAGGCGAAAATCTACTTGAACGAACTGAACAAAGAAAATGATTGTATGAACTGTCTTGCGAGCGCAACAGAAATCGCTCGTCCACACAGGGACTGTGATTCTGAGCCACAGACATCACTGCTAAAACCTCAGGGGGAAAACACACGTGCTTCGACCCATTTATAAATATTGCACTCATATGAATAAAAACAAGAACTCGCTCATTTGAAGAGGCTGTGGGTGGCTCTTAAAAGAGCCTTTGTTTTTCGGGTCAGTCGGAGGTCTCTGCCGGGCTGTTTACTTGCTCTTGGCCGGCTTCTCGGTCTTCTTGGGCAGCAGCACCGCCTGGATGTTGGGCAGCACGCCGCCCTGCGCGATGGTCACGCCGCCCAGCAGCTTGTTCAGCTCCTCGTCGTTGCGGACGGCCAGCTGCAGGTGCCGGGGGATGATGCGGGTCTTCTTGTTGTCCCGGGCGGCGTTGCCAGCCAGCTCCAGGATCTCGGCGGTCAGGTACTCCAGCACCGCGGCCAGATACACCGGGGCTCCGGCGCCGACCCGCTCGGCATAGTTTCCCTTGCGCAGCAGCCGGTGGACACGGCCCACAGGGAACTGCAGTCCGGCCCTGGAAGAGCGAGTCTTGGCCTTGGCTCTGGCCTTACCGCCGGTCTTTCCTCTGCCGCTCATCTTGCACTGTCAAGCTCGTCTGAAGAAAACTGCTAACAATGATCACAACTTGTCTGCCGCCCCGCTTTTGAAGAGTCGCGGCTGAACGTGATTGGATGGACGGGAACAAGCTCTCCACCCAATCAGAGATCAGTGCTGCCAAGCGGCGCTCTCGGTCTCCACCAATCAACAGGCAGGAGGGAAATTCGGACTCTGAACACAGAGCGCGGCTCTGCTGCCGAGGCCGAGTGAGAAAATATGTGTTTTTCAGTTTCAACCGTATTAGCATTATTCTCATACACAGGTATATGGAATAGCGAAATGCGATTTAGCTAGCTCTCAGACGGTAAGTGGTAAAAAAACAACAATACAGTTGCATAAGAAAAGACAGAGACACAACAGGCCATGTGCAGAACAGGCGATTAGCAAAACTGCAACAGATAATGTGCAAAACACTTTGCTTAAACGGTCATTTTCATGCTTAAAAACGTATATTTTAGTGAATTTCACCACCGTCTGACTCTCAGTAACCACGCTACATTGAGTGGAATTAAGCTCCACTCCCATAAGAATCTGGATCACCCGCCTGCGAGGGCTCGATATTGAAAAGTCACCATTGTCGCTATTAGAGTGACACATCTGTCACGTTACGCCTTTTCACATGTCCGCTATAGCTGCAAGACTAGCAGTCACGAATTGCAAGTCACACACTAATGAAAACCCCCGTGCAATGTAACATTTCGCCTCAACTAAATTCATTAAATGAAAAGGAGATGCAAGGAGTCACAACGCTGTTCAATGGAGATCAGGACGTTTATTTAACAAAAAGGCCTTTTAATTCTACACCTCCTCTGCGCACCCACTCTCTACAATAGTATTTAGAATATTTACATTTGTACATTTTACCCAGCATCGCATTTCAGTATCATTAATAAAAACTACAACTCAATCCCCCCCATTGTGTAAAATAATTATGTCTCCCCCCCTATTGAGCGAACCGGCGCTTTCAAGCGGTGAAAAGGGAAAGTCTGCGCTCTCTCTCGGAAGGGCTGGTGGCTCTTAGAAGAGCCTTTGGGTTTGTAGGAAAGTAACTCGAGGGTCGATCGCTCACTTCTTCTTGGGAGCCGCTTTCTTAGCTTTGGCCGTCTTGGGTTTGGCCACCTTGGGCTTCGCTGCCTTTGCTTTCTTCGGGCTCTTCGCCTTCTTAGGCGCCGCTGGCTTCTTGGCCTTCTTGGGGCTCTTGGTCGCCTTCTTGGCCGCTGCGGGCTTCGCGGCTTTCTTGGGCGACTTCTTGGCGGCCGCTGGCTTCTTGGTCGCCGCCTTCTTGGGCGACTTCTTGGCGGCCGCTGGCTTCTTAGCCGCTGCGGGTTTCTTGGCCGCCGGCTTCTTGGCTTTGGCGGCGGCGGCGGCTTTCTTCACGGGCTTGGGCTTGGTCTCCGCCTGCTTCTTGTTGAGCTTGAAGGAGCCCGAGGCGCCGGTGCCCTTGGTCTGCACCAGGGTGCCCTTGGTCACCAGGCTCTTGATGGCCAGCTTGACGCGGGAGTTGTTCTTCTCCACGTCGTAGCCGCCGGCCGCCAGGGACTTCTTCAGGGCGGCCAGGGACACGCCGCTCCGCTCCTTGGAGGCGGACACGGCCTGCAGGATGAGCTCTCCCACGCTGGGGCCCGCTTTCTTGGGCTTGGCGGCGCTCTTCTTCTTGGGCGCCTTGGCCGGCGCGGCGGCGGGGGCCGGAGCGACTTCTTCTGCCATCGCTGCGTCTCTGTCTGCTGTCGGACTGTCTGCGGCTCCGCGCGCAGGCGGAACTTCAAGGCCGCATGAGAACCGTGGAGACTCAACCGCTGCTGCTGCTGCAGCTCCGCTCCGCACAGCCCGCTCGCACTTGTGTTTTCTCCCCGCACAAAACGGCCCCGTAATCCTCACAAATACACAGAATCGATGATCAAATACACGAAATACGGAGAAAACCCCCTGCTCTTTAATATGCAGTTGAGTTACAGATTTTTCTGTACGATAATTCTGACAGAATTGCCCAGAGTCCAAGAACAGCGCACACGAAAGGCGGTGCTCACCCGGCACTTCATCGTCTATTTCTAAAATAAATGTACTTAAACCGTCAGTAAAAATAAAAACAAGGTGTAAATAATACAGTCGAGACTGACGGTCATGTAACCCAATAAGAATGAATTCTGAATTATTTTAAACTGATGATTTATTTTGCTCTATGTTCGGTGTCATTAACACACTCCCGGACTCGCTGTTTCTAAGAAGGAGACGGACAAGTTTTGTTAAATAAGACAGTTTTATCCCCGTGAAATTAGGAGTATTTCGAGTTTTTCCACCGATACGCTTTAATAACATGCCGAACAAGCGTAGTCGTAGTCGCTTTGTTTATCTCAGACATTTTCAAATCAGTTATTTCAAAGGCGATTCTTCAATGGGGCTTTAGTAAAGACCGCGACTCTACCGTCAATACCAACATCCAGATAAGACCTGCGAGGCAGCAGTTTTAGAAGCAACACTAGCATAGCTTTATTTCAAAAGGATTATTTCTTGATAATAATTAAATAGAAGACCTATACCAACACTGAATTATCCAGACTGTAGAAACATCCTGAGTTTATGTCTTCAGCTGAAGACACAAATAGGAATCGTGTGCATGAAATACTGTCAAGACTGGTGGTAAGCTATCACGATAAAAAGCACGTCTGCGATATGAAAATAAATATGATTTTTATTTTGCTCTTTGAGCAGCGTCAGTAACACACTCCAGGAAGCGACGCTTCTAACAAAGGACTAGACCAGTTTCGTAAAACTACCACTTTGATTCCTTGACAAAAGTTCAAATCGCCTGTTAGAACATAGTGGAATTGCTGGAATGCATGTATTTCAGATTTTATAAGCCTGTTGAGATTTTTGAATGAGGCCAAATGGAAAATCAGCACACACTGGCGAACCCGTTTGAATGAAATTGTCCTGACGTGAAAAAAAAACAGCCCAGGCAGAGAAGTGGAGCCTGAAATGGTCCTCAGCCTTTTTGTTGTCATTCGGACGATGAAAACGCCCGGTAAATTAAACTACCAAGGCTGTAACCAAGGCGTGGTACAGCGTAATAATCCGCCAGGCACTTGATCAGAGCAAGGGACATTGTAATGACATGTTTTAGAGTGTATGAAAAGCAATATCTGATCATTAAAGCTGAAGGTTGTTCTAAGGACTCCTTTAGAAAGAGAGTGAGGAGGTGTGTGTGACTTAACTCGAGGTGCATTTGGATCGAGCAAATGAAACATTTCCTTTCCCATGTTGCGGGAGAATGGAGCAACTTGCACACCCACAGGCTCTGTTCTGGGTCTGATTCATAAAAACATGTTCTATCCTTGATCATTTGTGAAAAAATAATAAAGCTCACGTAAATCTAGTTCTATTGCTTTGAGACTGAAATGCCTTGTAAGAAATGTTGTGTAACCGATTCCTAACTGTCGCCAATTAGAAGCATCGAAGGCAGAAACCTCAATGTGAAACAGAAAGTCATTTATGTCTACAGTCACACTGAATTAGGTATACTGATAACATACTTTAAATGAGGACTAAACTGCCAGAAGGAGACAAAGCGTGCCCCCCACTTGTCCTTAAATAACCGTCTGTACTTACAAAATGCTACGCGTAGCGCTCAGTGACAAGGATGTGTTTTCAGAATAATAAGCTGGACCACTGTACAACTTACACATATACGTCTCCACAGAAAAGTCAAATTCAAGAAAGGTGTAAAGGTTATTGCACACTTGGGGCCATAAAAGCGTCGAAAACCGGGAGTTGAAGCATTGAGGAAGAAATCATGATTGCTCTTTCACGGACTCTGTGGGTGGCTCTTAAAAGAGCCTTTGGGTTTGTAGATCCGGGACGGGCGGGCCGGGTTTACTTGGAGCTGGTGTACTTGGTGACGGCCTTGGTGCCCTCGGACACGGCGTGCTTGGCCAGCTCTCCGGGCAGCAGCAGGCGCACGGCGGTCTGGATCTCCCGGGAGGTGATGGTGGAGCGCTTGTTGTAGTGCGCCAGGCGGGAGGCCTCGCCGGCGATGCGCTCGAAGATGTCGCTGACGAACGAGTTCATGATGCCCATGGCCTTCGACGAGATGCCGGTGTCCGGGTGCACCTGCTTCAGCACCTTGTACACGTAGATGGCGTAGCTCTCCTTCCTGGTCTTTCTGCGCTTCTTGCCGCCCTTCCCGGCCGTCTTGGTCACGGCTTTCTTGGAGCCCTTCTTGGGAGCGGATTTCGCTGGTTCAGGCATCTTAACTGCACTCTGCGCACACAGTCATGGGAGCTTAGGGCTTCTACAGCCCCCTATTTATAGCGGCCGCGTGCAACTCAGCTCGCTCAGCTCAGAAGGCGGCTCATTGGTCAGCGAGAGAGCTGCTCTCCTATTGGCTGCGCTCTGCGCCAATGAAATTCAAACGGCTGAGCGCCTGAGCCGCTCGCTCTGACTCCAGGCGCCTCTCTCTCCCCTCCGCCCGAGCACCCAGGAACAAAGGGCCGTGTGATCCGTTTAGCACAACGTGCAGATTTATTGAAATCCCGCTCTCATAACGCTTATGTCCCCTATCCTAGAAAAAATGTGATCGGCGTAAAATGTGCGATTTGTGCAAACTTGGAGTCAAAAGGACTCTGGGTGATATTGTAGGCAACCCCAAAATCACTCTTGAACAACCAACAGCTTTGTATAGCAACACTTTTGAGCTTTGACACTGCTTTCAAATTAGTCTGAGCTCACGAAACCTTCACACTAACCCCTTCTACAGAATGAATGTAATGAGAAGGGCTCTTGGCGAATGAAGTGGAATTTCTCCCGCACAGAGCTGAGCAGCACCGCTTCCTTTCTTAAAACCCATTAAACGTGCGTGAAAAACAAACCGTTTAGTAGCTGAACCCCAGTCGGTTCCCAGGACCGTATTGCAATTTTCTACCATTTTGAACACGTCTAATAAGCGCTCTTCAGATGAAAATGTCTTCAAAGAAAGAAACGCAAAGCATGTAGGAATGCGAGTGAGGGGGATGAAAACTACGGGCAGAAAAACGTGTTTCATCCCGTAACGTTATTTTATTAGTTATTTGTTTACAGACTCACAAACAGCTCGCTCTGTACCGCGCATTAAGGTAGGATAGTCAACCTATTCTGCGATTACATTTCGAGCTGGACCTTCAAAGTACAGCTTCATTCCACACACAAGCACAAAGATTTCAGCTCTTTTCTGAAAAGGTGGGTGGCTCTTAAAAGAGCCTTTGGGTTGATACGTCGGGGTCCGGTCCGGCAGTGAAGCTCCGCTCCTGTTTAGCCGCCGAAGCCGTACAGGGTGCGGCCCTGGCGCTTCAGCGCGTACACCACGTCCATGGCGGTGACGGTCTTCCTCTTGGCGTGCTCGGTGTAGGTGACGGCGTCGCGGATGACGTTCTCCAGGAACACCTTCAGCACCCCGCGGGTCTCCTCGTAGATCAGCCCGGAGATCCGCTTCACTCCCCCACGGCGAGCCAGGCGGCGGATGGCGGGCTTGGTGATTCCCTGGATGTTGTCGCGGAGAACCTTGCGGTGACGCTTAGCGCCTCCTTTCCCGAGTCCCTTTCCGCCTTTGCCTCTTCCAGACATCTTCTAGTTATCAGTTAGTGACACGACACACACTGCTGGGCTGCAGCCGCGGCGCTTCTCTTTTCAAGCCTGAGAGCGGACCTGCTTGAGACAGGAGGCGCGCTGACACACGAGCCCGCCTCCTCTCCGACCGCAGCAGCAGCCCAGACTGCACAGGAACCTCTTCCCTGCCGGAGAGCTCTCCACCACAGCAACTTTAAACAGGCTACACTTCGAAATTGGCATGATTACTTCCCTAACCAACGGCATTGTAGGATTGTGCAAATTCTCCCCACGTGGTTTGAATGCTTGAACCTGGACTCGAGAAAAGCCCAGTCTTATCGAGCGCTAGCAATACAGGATAGTCGGTGCTGCAGCACGTTTTTGACTTGCAGTTTTTCTTACAGGGTAAAACTTTAGAGCAAAGGAAACCTAAACCCATACCACACCGACAGCATTAAGAAATGTGTCAATACCGAACCCACGTATCTAGGAAGAACGATATCGAATTCAGAATCCATTGCACATGTGAGGTGCTCTTTTCTGAACCAAAACGCCCCATACGGAACAGAAAATACAACATACTACGGTGTATGGATTATGAACTGTACTCAGACTTTGATCACTGTAGAAATAAATCCGTCATTCATGTTTAATCACCTACTAAACCGAGGTGCCTGAATGCCGGAAACCGAAGAATCTAAGAAATTAGGGGGGTCAATTTTATACGTGTTCAACTGTAACACGGTACAATACAGTACAGGACATCAGCAGTGAAATATTTGATCTTTTTTATATTTTTGTGGTGATTCTTAAAAGAGCCTTTGTGTTCAAGGGGAAAGATCCTGCAGCAGGCGGTCCGTGTCTAAGCGCGCTCCCCGCCAAACACCGGAAAAGAACATTAAGAGTAGCGGAAGGGCTTTTAATGCCAATCGCTCTTGTGTCATTTAAATAGTCTCATGCATTTGAACACTTTCAAATGTGGATATGAATGCTGAAAAACGAATTTAGAGCAAAAGGGGAGACGTGTGTCGCTGGTTTACTGCAGCAGTGTAGTCGTGTAGGGGGGCTTTTACACGAGGGGGTAGAAAACCGCTTCTCGGTAGGGCTTTCACTTCTCAGCTAACCAAACGAGAATTGTGCCTCGTACAGACTATAATGGAATAATGTAACCCTCTCGAGTGTTGTGGTGGCTCTTAAAAGAGCCTTTGTGTTCAAGGGAAAAGATGCTGCAGCAGGCGGTCCGTGTCTAAGCGCGCTCCCCGCGGATGCGGCGGGCCAGCTGGATGTCTTTGGGCATGATGGTCACCCTCTTGGCGTGGATGGCGCACAGGTTGGTGTCCTCGAAGAGCCCCACCAGGTAAGCCTCGCTGGCCTCCTGCAGAGCCATGACGGCGGAGCTCTGGAAACGCAGGTCGGTCTTGAAGTCCTGGGCGATCTCTCTCACCAGGCGCTGGAAGGGCAGCTTGCGGATCAGCAGCTCGGTGGACTTCTGGTAGCGGCGGATCTCCCGCAGAGCCACGGTGCCGGGCCTGTAGCGGTGGGGCTTCTTCACGCCGCCGGTGGCGGGGGCGCTCTTGCGGGCAGCCTTGGTGGCCAGCTGCTTCCTGGGCGCCTTGCCGCCGGTGGACTTGCGAGCGGTCTGCTTGGTTCTCGCCATCTTCCTCGCTGCTCTTCACAATCAGCACTGTACTGAGAGCAGCAGCCCGCACTCGGGTTTATATGCGCAGGCAGCCCCGTCCTGATTGGCTGAAGGGCCCCGGGAGCCTCTCGCTGATTGGATACTTTGAGAAGGAGCGCGCAGTTCATACACCCTCTCTGATCTTCTTTGTTTTGTCAAATCAAAGTATAAAGGCGTTTTTATACCTAGAAATCAATAACCTGTCAAGGACCTTGATTTCTTTTAACTATAATAATCCAGGACAAGAATATACTTCCATCAAATCATGAAATCGTATAATTGACTAGAACGAAGTTAAATCACATATATATTGCAATGGAAAAGGTCATCCTGTGACTCGGGGGAGGAGTGTTGTGCTGAGGGACCCCGATTTCTGTTGAACTTTACAGCTCGTTATGCAATAATAAAAATGTGATAGAATTATGTGAATGAAGAGAACAATCTTCTAAACCCCATGACAAGTACTACAAGGAACCCGGTTTACTCTGCTCGTTTAGAATTAAAAGGCGAAAATCTACTTGGAACGAACTGAACAAAGAAAATGATTGTATGAACTGTCTTGCGAGCGCAACAGAAATCGCTCGTCCACACAGGGGCTGTGATTCTGAGCCACAGACATCACTGCTAAAACCTCTGGGGGGAAAACACACGTACTTCGACCCGTGTATAAATATTGCACTCATATTAATAAAAACAAGAACTCGCTCATTTGAAGAGGCTGTGGGTGGCTCTTAAAAGAGCCTTTGTTTTTCGGGTCAGTCGGAGGTCTCTGCCGGGCTGTTTACTTGCTCTTGGCCGGCTTCTCGGTCTTCTTGGGCAGCAGCACCGCCTGGATGTTGGGCAGCACGCCGCCCTGCGCGATGGTCACGCCGCCCAGCAGCTTGTTCAGCTCCTCGTCGTTGCGGACGGCCAGCTGCAGGTGCCGGGGGATGATGCGGGTCTTCTTGTTGTCCCGGGCGGCGTTGCCAGCCAGCTCCAGGATCTCGGCGGTCAGGTACTCCAGCACCGCGGCCAGATACACCGGGGCTCCGGCGCCGACCCGCTCGGCATAGTTTCCCTTGCGCAGCAGCCGGTGGACACGGCCCACAGGGAACTGCAGTCCGGCCCTGGAAGAGCGAGTCTTGGCCTTGGCTCTGGCCTTACCGCCGGTCTTTCCTCTGCCGCTCATCTTGCACTGTCAAGCTTGTCTGAAGAAAAACTGCTAACAATGATCACAACTTGTCTGCCGCCCCGCTTTTGAAGAGTCGCGGCTGAACGTGATTGGACGGACGGGAACAAGCTCTCAACCCAATCAGAGATCAGTGCTGCCAAGCAGCGCTCTCGGTCTCCACCAATCAACAGGCAGGAGGGAAACTCGGACTCTGAACACAGAGCGCGGCTCTGCTGCCAAGGCCGAGTGAGAAAATATGTGTTTTTCAGTTTCAACCGTATTAGCATTATTCTCATACACAGGTATATGGAATAGCGAAATGCGATTTAGCTAGCTCTCAGACGGTAAGTGGTAAAAAAACAACAATACAGTTGCATAAGAAAAGACAGAGACACAACAGGCCATGTGCAGAACAGGCGATTAGCAAAACTGCAACAGATAATGTGCAAAACACTTTGCTTAAACGGTCATTTTCATGCTTAAAAACGTATATTTTAGTGAATTTCACCACCGTCTGACTCTCAGTAACCACGCTACATTGAGTGGAATTAAGCTCCACTCCCATAAGAATCTGGATCACCCGCCTGCGAGGGCTCGATATTGAAAAGTCACCATTGTCGCTATTAGAGTGACACATCTGTCACGTTACGCCTTTTCACATGTCCGCTATAGCTGCGAGACTAGCAGTCACGAATTGCAAGTCACACACTAATGAAAACCCCCGTGCAATGTAACATTTCGCCTCAACTAAATTCATTAAATGAAAAGGAGATGCAAGGAGTCACAACGCTGTTCAATGGAGATCAGGACGTTTATTTAACAAAAAGGCCTTTTAATTCTACACCTCCTCTGCGCACCCACTCTCTACAATAGGATTTAGAATATTTACATTTGTACATTTTACCCAGCATCGCATTTCAGTATCATTAATAAAAACTACAACTCAATCCCCCCCATTGTGTAAAATAATTATGTCTCCCCCCCTATCGAGCGAACCGGCGCTTTCAAGCGGTGAAAAGGGAAAGTCTGCGCTCTCTCTCGGAAGGGCTGGTGGCTCTTAGAAGAGCCTTTGGGTTTGTAGGAAAGTAACTCGAGGGTCGATCGCTCACTTCTTCTTGGGAGCCGCTTTCTTAGCTTTGGCCGTCTTGGGTTTGGCCACCTTGGGCTTCGCTGCCTTGGCTTTCTTCGGGCTCTTCGCCTTCTTAGGCACCGCTGGCTTCTTGGCCTTCTTGGGGCTCTTGGTCGCCTTCTTGGCCGCTGCGGGCTTCGCGGCTTTCTTGGGCGACTTCTTGGCGGCCGCTGGCTTCTTGGTCGCCGCCTTCTTGGGCGACTTCTTGGCGGCCGCTGGCTTCTTAGCCCCTGCGGGTTTCTTGGCCGCCGGCTTCTTGGCTTTGGCGGCGGCGGCGGCTCTCTTCACGGGCTTGGGCTTGGTCTCCGCCTGCTTCTTGTTGAGCTTGAAGGAGCCCGAGGCGCCGGTGCCCTTGGTCTGCACCAGGGTGCCCTTGGTCACCAGGCTCTTGATGGCCAGCTTGACGCGGGAGTTGTTCTTCTCCACGTCGTAGCCGCCGGCCGCCAGGGACTTCTTCAGGGCGGCCAGGGACACGCCGCTCCGCTCCTTGGAGGCGGACACGGCCTGCAGGATGAGCTCTCCCACGCTGGGGCCCGCTTTCTTGGGCTTGGCGGCGCTCTTCTTCTTGGGCGCCTTGGCCGGCGCGGCGGCGGGGGCCGGAGCGACTTCTTCTGCCATCGCTGCGTCTCTGTCTGCTGTCGGACTGTCTGCGGCTCCGCGCGCAGGCGGAACTTCAAGGCCGCATGAGAACCGTGGAGACTCAACCGCTGCTGCTGCTGCTGCAGCTCCGCTCCGCACAGCCCGCTCGCACTTGTGTTTTCTCCCCGCACAAAACTGCCCCGTGATCCTCACAAATACACAGAATCGATGATCAAATACACCAAATACGGAGAAAACCCCCTGGTCTTTAATATGCAGTTGAGTTACAGATTTTTCTGTACGATAATTCTGACAGAATTGCCCAGAGTCCAAGAACAGCGCACACGAAAGGCGGTGCTCACCCGGCACTTCATCGTCTATTTCTAAAATAAATGTACTTAAACCGTCAGTAAAAATAAAAACAAGGTGTAAATAATACAGTCGAGACTGACGGTCATGTAACCCAATAAGAATGAATTCTGAATTATTTAAAACTGATGATTTATTTTGCTCTATGTTCGGTGTCATTAACACACTCCCGGACTCGCTGTTTCTAAGAAGGAGACGGACAAGTTTTGTCAAATAAGACAGTTTTATCCCCGTGAAATTAGGAGTATTTCGAGTTTTTCCACCGATACGCTTTTATAACATGCCGAACAAGCGTAGTCGTAGTCGCTTTGTTTATCTCAGACATTTTCAAATCAGTTATTTCAAAGGCGATTCTTCAATGGGGCTTTAGTAAAGACCGCGACTCTACCGTCAATATCAACATCCAGATAAGACCTGCGAGGCCGCAGTTTTAGAAGCAACACTAGCATAGCTTTATTTCAAAACGATTATTTCTTAATAATAATAATTAAATAGAAGACCTATACCAACACTGAATTATCCAGACTGTAGAAACATCCTGAGTTTATGTCTTCAGCTGCTCTGAAGAAACGAGCTGTGCCGTCTCTTCCATCTGTATGTTATGCGAGAGGCAAACGGGAAAATCTGCACCCCAGGAACCCCCAAAATCCAAGTACAACAAGACATCGGGTACAGAGAAAACCCTCCGATGTTCAAAACGTGCTTCAACTTCAGCAGACTCTGTGCGGCAGTTTCGACAGAAATGCCCCAAATCCGACAACAGAGCACTCGAAAGGCGGTGCTCATCCGGCACTTTGTCTTGTATTTCAAACTTATAAGATTTTTAAACACCGCTACAAATAGGAATCGTGTGCATGAAATACTGTCAAGACTGGTGGTAAGCTATCACGATAAAAAGCACGTCTGCGATATGAAAATAAATATGATTTTTATTTTGCTCTTTGGGCAGCGTCAGTAACACACTCCAGGAAGCGACGCTTCTAACAAAGGACTAGACCAGTTTCGTAAAACTACCACTTTGATTCCTTGACAAAAGTTCAAATCGCCTATTAGAATATAGTGGAATTGCTGGAATGCATGTATTTCAGATTTTATAAGCCTGTTGAGATTTTTGAATGAGGCCAAATGGAAAATCAGCACACACTGGCGAGCCCGTTTGAATGAAATTGTCCTGACGTGAAAAAAAACAGCCCAGGCAGAGAAGTGGAGCCTGAAATGGTCCTCAGGCTTTTTGTTGTCATTCGGACAATGAAAACGCCCGGTAAATTAAACTACCAAGGCTGTAACCAAGGCGTGGTACAGCGTAATAATCCGCCAGGCACTTGATCAGAGCAAGGGACATTGTAATGACATGTTTTAGAGTGTATGAAAAGCAATATCTGATCATTAAAGCTGAAGGTTGTTCTAAGGACTCCTTTAGAAAGAGAGTGAGGAGGTGTGTGTGACTTAACTCGAGGTGCATTTGGATCGAGCAAATGAAACATTTCCTTTCCCAAAGAGTTGCGGGAGAATGGAGCAACTTGCACACCCTTGCTCTTACCCTGGCTTCAGGAACAATATAGTAAACACTCGGGAACAGCCACAGGCTCTGCTCTGGGAATGGGTCCGATTCATAAAGCATGTTCTATCCTTGATCATTTGTGAAAAAATAATAAAGCTCATGGAAATCTTGTTCCATTGCTTTGAGACTGAAATGCCCTGTAAGAAATGTTGTGTAACCGATTCCTAACAGTCGCCAATTAGAAGCATCGAAGGCAGAAACCTCAATGTGAAACAGAAAGTCATTTATGTCTACAGTCACACTGAATTAGGTATACTGATAACATACTTTAAATGAGGACTAAACTGCCAGAAAGAGACAAAGCGTGCCCCCACTTGTCCTTAAATAACCGTCTGTACTTACAAAATGCTACGCGTAGCGCTCAGTGACAAGGATGTGTTTTCAGAATAATAAGCTGGACCACTGTACAATTTACACATATACGTCTCCACAGAAAAGTCAAATTCAAGAAAGGTGTAAAGGTTATTGCACACTTGGGGCCATAAAAGCGTCGAAAACCGGGAATTGAAGCATTGAGGAAGAAATCATGATTGCTCTTTCACGGACTCTGTGGGTGGCTCTTAAAAGAGCCTTTGGGTTCGCTGATCCGGGACGGGCGGGCCGGGTTTACTTGGAGCTGGTGTACTTGGTGACGGCCTTGGTGCCCTCGGACACGGCGTGCTTGGCCAGCTCTCCGGGCAGCAGCAGGCGCACGGCGGTCTGGATCTCCCGGGAGGTGATGGTGGAGCGCTTGTTGTAGTGCGCCAGGCGGGAGGCCTCGCCGGCGATGCGCTCGAAGATGTCGCTGACGAACGAGTTCATGATGCCCATGGCCTTCGACGAGATGCCGGTGTCCGGGTGCACCTGCTTCAGCACCTTGTACACGTAGATGGCGTAGCTCTCCTTCCTGGTCTTTCTGCGCTTCTTGCCGCCCTTCCCGGCCGTCTTGGTCACGGCTTTCTTGGAGCCCTTCTTGGGAGCGGATTTCGCTGGTTCAGGCATCTTAACTGCACTCTGCGCACACAGTCATGGGAGCTTAGGGCTTCTACAGCCCCCTATTTATAGCGGCCGCGTGCAACTCAGCTCGCTCAGCTCAGAAGGCGGCTCATTGGTCAGCGAGAGAGCTGCTCTCCTATTGGCTGCGCTCTGCGCCAATGAAATTCAAACGGCTGAGCGCCTGAGCCGCTCGCTCTGACTCCAGGCGCCTCTCTCTCCCCTCCGCCCGCGCAAACAAGAACAAAGGGCCGTGTGATCCGTTTAGCACAACGTGCAGATTTATTGAAATCCCGCTCTCATAACGCTTATGTCCCCTACCCTAGAAAAAAATGTCATCGGCGTAAAATGTGCGATTTGTGCAAACTTGGAGTCAAAAGGACTCTGGGTGATATTGTAGGCAACCCCAAAATCACTCTTGAACAACCAACAGCTTTGTATAGCAACACTTTTGAGCTTTGGCACTGCTTTCAAATTAGCCTGAGCTCACGAAACCTTCACACGAGCCCTTCTACAGAATGAATGTAATGAATGTAATTTGATGAATGAATGAATGTAATTTAGTAGCTGAACCCCAGTCGGTTCCCAGGACCGTATTGCAATTTTCTACCATTTTGAACACGTCTAATAAGCGCTCTTAAGATGAAAATGTCTTCAATGAAAGAAACGCAAAGCATGTAAGAATGCGAGTGAGGGGGATGAAAACTATGGGCAGAAAAACGTGTTTCATCCCGTAACGCTATTTTATTAGTTATTTGTTTACAGACTCACAAACAGCTCGCTCTGTACCGCGCATTAAGGTAGGATAGTCAACCTATATTGCGATTACATTTCGAGCTAGACCTTCAAAGTACAGCTTCATTCCACACACAAGCACAAAGATTTCAGCTCTTTTCTGAAAAGGTGGGTGGCTCTTAAAAGAGCCTTTGGGTTGATACGTCGGGGTCCAGTCCGGTAGGGAAGCTCCGCTCCTGTTTAGCCGCCGAAGCCGTACAGGGTGCGGCCCTGGCGCTTCAGCGCGTACACCACGTCCATGGCGGTGACGGTCTTCCTCTTGGCGTGCTCGGTGTAGGTGACGGCGTCGCGGATGACGTTCTCCAGGAACACCTTCAGCACCCCGCGGGTCTCCTCGTAGATCAGCCCGGAGATCCGCTTCACTCCCCCACGGCGAGCCAGGCGGCGGATGGCGGGCTTGGTGATTCCCTGGATGTTGTCGCGGAGAACCTTGCGGTGACGCTTAGCGCCTCCTTTCCCGAGTCCCTTCCCGCCTTTGCCTCTTCCAGACATCTTCTAGTTTTCAGTTAGTGACACGACACACACTGCTGGGCTGCAGCCGCGGCGCTTCTCTTTTCAAGCCTGAGAGCGGACCTGCTTGAGACAGGAGGCGCGCTGACACACGAGCCCGCCTCCTCTCCGACCGCAGCAGCAGCCCAGACTGCACAGGAACCCCTTCCCTGCCGGAGAGCTCTCCACCACAGCAACTTTAAACAGGCTACACTTCGAAATTGTCATGATTACTTCCCTAACCAACGGCATTGTAGGATTGTGCAAATTCTCCCCACGTGGTTTGAATGCTTGACCCTGGACTCGAGAAAAGCCCAGTCTTATCGAGCGCTAGCAATACAGGATAGTCGGTGCTGCAGCACGTTTTTGACTTGCAGTTTTTCTTACAGGGTAAAACTTTAGAGCAAAGGAAACCTAAACCCATACCACACCGACAGCATTAAGAAATGTGTCAATACCGAACCCACGTATCTAGGAAGAACGATATCGAATTCAGAATCCATTGCACATGTGAGGTGCTCTTTTCTGAACCAAAACGCCCCATACGGAACAGAAAATACAACATACTACGGTGTATGGATTATGAACTGTACTCAGACTTTAATCACTGTAGGAATAAATCCGTCATTCATGTTTAATCACCTACTAAACCGAGGTGCCTGAATGCCGGAAACCGAAGAATCTAAGAAATTAGGGGGGTCAATTTTGTGTTCAACTGTAACACGGTACAATAAAGTACAGGACATCAGCAGTGAAATATTTGATCTTTTTTATATTTTTGTGGTGATTCTTAAAAGAGCCTTTGTGTTCAAGGGGAAAGATCCTGCAGCAGGCGGCCCGTGTCTAAGCGCGCTCCCCGCCAAACACCGGAAAATAAAATTAAGAGTAGCGGAAGGGGTTTTAATGCCAATCGCTCTTGTGTCATTAAAATAGTCTCATGCATTTGAACACTTTCAAATGTGGATATGAATGCTGAAAAACTAATTTAGAGCAAAAGGGGAGACGTGTGTCGCTGGTTTACTGCAGCAGTGTAGTCGTGTAGGGGGGCTTTTACACGAGGGGGTAGAAAACCGCTTCTCGGTCGGGATTTCACCTATTAGCTAACCAAACGAGAATTGTGCCTCGTACAGACTATAATGGAATAATGTGACCCTCTCGAGTGTTGTGGTGGCTCTTAAAAGAGCCTTTGTGTTCAAGGGAAAAGATGCTGCAGCAGGCGGTCCGTGTCTAAGCGCGCTCCCCGCGGATGCGGCGGGCCAGCTGGATGTCTTTGGGCATGATGGTCACCCTCTTGGCGTGGATGGCGCACAGGTTGGTGTCCTCGAAGAGCCCCACCAGGTAAGCCTCGCTGGCCTCCTGCAGAGCCATGACGGCGGAGCTCTGGAAGCGCAGGTCGGTCTTGAAGTCCTGGGCGATCTCTCTCACCAGGCGCTGGAAGGGCAGCTTGCGGATCAGCAGCTCGGTGGACTTCTGGTAGCGGCGGATCTCCCGCAGAGCCACGGTGCCGGGCCTGTAGCGGTGGGGCTTCTTCACGCCGCCGGTGGCGGGGGCGCTCTTGCGGGCAGCCTTGGTGGCCAGCTGCTTCCTGGGCGCCTTGCCGCCGGTGGACTTGCGAGCGGTCTGCTTGGTTCTCGCCATCTTCCTCGCTGCTCTTCACAATCAGCACTGTACTGAGAGCAGCAGCCCGCACTCGGGTTTATATGCGCAGGCAGCCCCGTCCTGATTGGCTGAAGGGCCCCGGGAGCCTCTCGCTGATTGGATACTTTGAGAAGGAGCGCGCAGTTCATACACCCTCTCTGATCTTCTTTGTTTTGTCAAATCAAAGTACAAAGGCGTTTTTATACCTAGAAATCAATAACCTGTCAAGGACCTTGATTTCTTTTAACTATAATAATCCAGGACAAGAATATACTTCCATCAAATCATGAAATCGTATAATTGACTAGAACGAAGTTAAATCACATATATATTGCAATGGAAAAGGTCATCCTGTGACTCGGGGGAGGAGTGTTGTGCTGAGGGACCCCGATTTCTGTTGAACTTTACAGCTCGTTATGCAATAATAAAAATGTGATAGAATTATGTGAATGAAGAGAACAATCTTCTAAACCCCATGACAAGTACTACAAGGAACCCGGTTTGCTCTGCTCGTTTAGAATTAAAAGGCGAAAATCTACTTGAACGAACTGAACAAAGAATGATTGTATGAACTGTCTTGCGAGCGCAACAGAAATCGCTCGTCCACACAGCGGCTGTGATTCTGAGCCACAGACATCACTGCTAAAACCTCAGGGGGAAAACACACGTGCTTCGACCCGTGTATAAATATTGCACTCATATTAATAAAAACAAGAACTCGCTCATTTGAAGAGGCTGTGGGTGGCTCTTAAAAGAGCCTTTGTTTTCCGGGTCAGTCGGAGGTCTCTGCCGGGCTGTTTACTTGCTCTTGGCCGGCTTCTCGGTCTTCTTGGGCAGCAGCACCGCCTGGATGTTGGGCAGCACGCCGCCCTGCGCGATGGTCACGCCGCCCAGCAGCTTGTTCAGCTCCTCGTCGTTGCGGACGGCCAGCTGCAGGTGCCGGGGGATGATGCGGGTCTTCTTGTTGTCCCGGGCGGCGTTGCCAGCCAGCTCCAGGATCTCGGCGGTCAGGTACTCCAGCACCGCGGCCAGATACACCGGGGCTCCGGCGCCGACCCGCTCGGCATAGTTTCCCTTGCGCAGCAGCCGGTGGACACGGCCCACAGGGAACTGCAGTCCGGCCCTGGAAGAGCGAGTCTTGGCCTTGGCTCTGGCCTTACCGCCGGTCTTTCCTCTGCCGCTCATCTTGCACTGTCAAGCTCGTCTGAAGAAAACTGCTAACAATGATCGCAACTTGTCTGCCGCCCCGCTTTTGAAGAGTCGCGGCTGAACGTGATTGGATGGACGGGAACAAGCTCTCCACCCAATCAGAGATCAGTGCTGCCAAGCAGCGCTCTCGGTCTCCACCAATCAACAGGCAGGAGGGAAACTCGGACTCTGAACACAGAGCGCGGCTCTGCTGCCGAGGCCGAGTGAGAAAATATGTGTTTTTCAGTTTCAACCGTATTAGCATTATTCTCATACACAGGTATATGGAATAGCGAAATGCGATTTAGCTAGCTCTCAGACGGTAAGTGGTAAAAAAACAACAATACAGTTGCATAAGAAAAGACAGAGACAACAGGCCATGTGCAGAACAGGCGATTAGCAAAACTGCAACAGATAATGTGCAAAACACTTTGCTTAAACGGTCATTTTCATGCTTAAAAACATGTATATTTTAGTGAATTTCACCACCGTCTGACTCTCAGTAACCACGCTATCTTGAGTGGAATTAAGCTCCACTCCCATAAGAATCTGGATCACCCGCCTGCGAGGGCTCGATATTGAAAAGTCACCATTGTCGCTATTAGAGTGACACATCTGTCACGTTACGCCTTTTCACATGTCCGCTATAGCTGCGAGACTAGCAGTCACGAATTGCAAGTCACACACTAATGAAAACCCCCGTGCAATGTAACAATGTAACATTTCGCCTCAACTAAATTCATTAAATGAAAAGGAGATGCAAGGAGTCACAACGCTGTTCAATGGAGATCAGGACGTTTATTTAACAAAAAGGCCTTTTAATTCTACACCTCCTCTGCGCACCCACTCTCTACAATAGTATTAATATTTACATTTGTACATTTTACCCAGCATCGCATTTCAGTATAATTTTGAAAAACTACAACCCAGTCCCTCTCCTTCTGTAAAATAATGATTTCTCCCCCCATATCGAGCGAACCGGGGCTTTCAAGCGGTGAAAAGGAAAGTCTGCGCTCTCTCTCGGAAGGGCTGGTGGCTCTTAGAAGAGCCTTTGGGTTTGTAGGAAATTAACTCGGGGGTCGATCGCTCACTTCTTCTTGGGAGCCGCTTTCTTAGCTTTGGCCGTCTTGGGTTTGGCCACCTTGGGCTTCGCTGCCTTGGCTTTCTTCGGGCTCTTCGCCTTCTTAGGCGCCGCTGGCTTCTTGGCCTTCTTGGGGCTCTTGGTCGCCTTCTTGGCCGCTGCGGGCTTCGCGGCTTTCTTGGGCGACTTCTTGGCGGCCGCTGGCTTCTTGGTCGCCGCCTTCTTGGGCGACTTCTTGGCGGCCGCTGGCTTCTTAGCCGCTGCGGGTTTCTTGGCCGCCGGCTTCTTGGCTTTGGCGGCGGCGGCGGCGGCTTTCTTCACGGGCTTGGGCTTGGTCTCCGCCTGCTTCTTGTTGAGCTTGAAGGAGCCCGAGGCGCCGGTGCCCTTGGTCTGCACCAGGGTGCCCTTGGTCACCAGGCTCTTGATGGCCAGCTTGACGCGGGAGTTGTTCTTCTCCACGTCGTAGCCGCCGGCCGCCAGGGACTTCTTCAGGGCGGCCAGGGACACGCCGCTCCGCTCCTTGGAGGCGGACACGGCCTGCAGGATGAGCTCTCCCACGCTGGGGCCCGCTTTCTTGGGCTTGGCGGCGCTCTTCTTCTTGGGCGCCTTGGCCGGCGCGGCGGCGGGGGCCGGAGCGACTTCTTCTGCCATCGCTGCGTCTCTGTCTGCTGTCGGACTGTCTGCGGCTCCGCGCGCAGGCGGAACTTCAAGGCCGCATGAGAACCGTGGAGACTCAACCGCTGCTGCTGCTGCAGCTCCGCTCCGCACAGCCCGCTCGCACTTGTGTTTTCTCCCCGCACCAAACTGCCCCGTGATCCTCACAGATACACCGAATCGATGATCAAATACACCAAATACGGAGAAAACCCCCTGGTCTTTAATATGCAGTTGAGTTACAGATTTTTCTGTACGATAATTCTGACAGAATTGCCCAGAGTCCAACAACAGCGCACACGAAAGGCGGTGCTCACCCGGCACTTCATCGTCTATTTCTAAAATAAATGTACTTAAACCGTCAGTAAAGATAAAAACAAGGTGTAAATAATACAGTCGAGACTGACGGTCATGTAACCCAATAAGAATGAATTCTGAATTATTTAAAACTGATGATTTATTTTGCTCTATGTTCGGTGTCATTAACACACTCCCGGACTCGCTGTTTCTAAGAAGGAGACGGACAAGTTTTGTCAAATAAGACAGTTTTATCCCCGTGAAATGAGGAGTATTTCGAGTTTTTCCACCGATACGCTTTTATAACATGCCGAACAAGCGTAGTCGTAGTCGCTTTGTTTATCTCAGACATTTTCAAATCAGTTATTTCAAAGGCGATTCTTCAATGGGGCTTTAGTAAAGACCGCGACTCTACCGTCAATACCAACATCCAGATAAGACCTGCGAGGCAGCAGTTTTAGAAGCAACACTAGCATAGCTTTATTTCAAAACGATTATTTCTTGATAATAATAATTAAATAGAAGACCTATACCAACACTGAATTATCCAGACTGTAGAAACGTCCTGAGTTTATGTCTTCAGCTGCTCTGAAGAAACGAGCTGTGCCGTCTCTTCCATCTGTATGTTATGCGAGAGGCAAACGGGAAAATCTGCACCCCAGGAACCCCCAAAATCCAAGTACAACAAGACATCGGGTACAGAGAAAAACCTCCGATGTTCAAAACGTGCTTCAACTTCAGCAGACTCTGTGCGGCAGTTTCGACAGAAATGCCCCAAATCCGACAACAGAGCACTCGAAAGGCGGTGCTCATCCGGCACTTTGTCTTGTATTTCAAACTTATAAGATTTTTAAACACCGCTACAAATAGGAATCGTGTGCATGAAATACTGTCAAGACTGGTGGTAAGCTATCACGATAAAAAGCACGTCTGCGATATGAAAATAAATATGATTTTTATTTTGCTCTTTGGGCAGCGTCAGTAACACACTCCAGGAAGCGACGCTTCTAACACAGGACTAGACCAGTTTCGTAAAACTACCACTTTGATTCCTTGACAAAAGTTCAAATCGCCTATTAGAATATAGTGGAATTGCTGGAATGCATGTATTTCAGATTTTATAAGCCTGTTGAGATTTTTGAATGAGGCCAAATGGAAAATCAGCACACACTGGCGAACCCGTTTGAATGAAATTGTCCTGACGTGAAAAAAAACAGCCCAGGCAGAGAAGTGGAGCCTGAAATGGTCCTCAGGCTTTTTGTTGTCATTCGGACAATGAAAACGCCCGGTAAATTAAACTACCAAGGCTGTAACCAAGGCGTGGTACAGCGTAATAATCCGCCAGGCACTTGATCAGAGCAAGGGACATTGTAATGACATGTTTTAGAGTGTATGAAAAGCAATATCTGATCATTAAAGCTGAAGGTTGTTCTAAGGACTCCTTTAGAAAGAGAGTGAGGAGGTGTGTGTGACTTAACTCGAGGTGCATTTGGATCGAGCAAATGAAACATTTCCTTTCCCAAAGAGTTGCGGGAGAATGGAGCAACTTGCACACCCTTGCTCTTACCCTGGCTTCAGGAACAATATAGTAAACACTCGGGAACAGCCACAGGCTCTGCTCTGGGAATGGGTCCGATTCATAAAACATGTTCTATCCTTGATCATTGGTGAAAAAATAATAAAGCTCATGGAAATCTCGTTCCATTGCTTTGAGACTGAAATGCCCTGTAAGAAATGTTGTGTAACCGATTCCTAACAGTCGCCAATTAGAAGCATCGAAGGCAGAAACCTCAATGTGAAACAGAAAGTCATTTATGTCTACAGTCACACTGAATTAGGTAGACTGATAACATACTTTAAATGAGGACTAAACTGCCAGAAAGAGACAAAGCGTGCCCCCACTTGTCCTTAAATAACCGTCTGTACTTACAAAATGCTACGCGTAGAGCTCAGTGACAAGGATGTGTTTTCAGAATAATAAGCTGGACCACTGTACAACTTACACATATACGTCTCCACAGAAAAGTCAAATTCAAGAAAGGTGTAAAGGTTATTGCACACTTGGGGCCATAAAAGCGTCGAAAACCGGGAATTGAAGCATTGAGGAAGAAATCATGATTGCTCTTTCACGGACTCTGTGGGTGGCTCTTAAAAGAGCCTTTGGGTTTGTAGATCCGGGACGGGCGGGCCGGGTTTACTTGGAGCTGGTGTACTTGGTGACGGCCTTGGTGCCCTCGGACACGGCGTGCTTGGCCAGCTCTCCGGGCAGCAGCAGGCGCACGGCGGTCTGGATCTCCCGGGAGGTGATGGTGGAGCGCTTGTTGTAGTGCGCCAGGCGGGAGGCCTCGCCGGCGATGCGCTCGAAGATGTCGCTGACGAACGAGTTCATGATGCCCATGGCCTTCGACGAGATGCCGGTGTCCGGGTGCACCTGCTTCAGCACCTTGTACACGTAGATGGCGTAGCTCTCCTTCCTGGTCTTTCTGCGCTTCTTGCCGCCCTTCCCGGCCGTCTTGGTCACGGCTTTCTTGGAACCCTTCTTGGGAGCGGATTTCGCTGGTTCAGGCATCTTAACTGCACTCTGCGCACACAGTCATGGGAGCTTAGGGCTTCTACAGCCCCCTATTTATAGCGGCCGCGTGCAACTCAGCTCGCTCAGCTCAGAAGGCGGCTCATTGGTCAGCGAGAGAGCTGCTCTCCTATTGGCTGCGCTCTGCGCCAATGAAATTCAAACGGCTGAGCGCCTGAGCCGCTCGCTCTGACTCCAGGCGCCTCTCTCTCCCCTCCGCCCGCGCAAACAAGAACAAAGGGCCGTGTGATCCGTTTAGCACAACGTGCAGATTTATTGAAATCCCGCTCTCATAACGCTTATGTCCCCTACCCTAGAAAAAAATGTCATCGGCGTAAAATGTGCGATTTGTGCAAACTTGGAGTCAAAAGGACTCTGGGTGATATTGTAGGCAACCCCAAAATCACTCTTGAACAACCAACAGCTTTGTATAGCAACACTTTTGAGCTTTGGCACTGCTTTCAAATTAGCCTGAGCTCACGAAACCTTCACACGAGCCCTTCTACAGAATGAATGTAATGAATGTAATTTGATGAATGAATGAATGTAATTTAGTAGCTGAACCCCAGTCGGTTCCCAGGACCGTATTGCAATTTTCTACCATTTTGAACACGTCTAATAAGCGCTCTTAAGATGAAAATGTCTTCAATGAAAGAAACGCAAAGCATGTAAGAATGCGAGTGAGGGGGATGAAAACTATGGGCAGAAAAACGTGTTTCATCCCGTAACGCTATTTTATTAGTTATTTGTTTACAGACTCACAAACAGCTCGCTCTGTACCGCGCATTAAGGTAGGATAGTCAACCTATATTGCGATTACATTTCGAGCTAGACCTTCAAAGTACAGCTTCATTCCACACACAAGCACAAAGATTTCAGCTCTTGGATACTTTGAGAAGGAGCGCGCAGTTCATACACCCTCTCCGGTCTTCTTTGTTTTGTCAAATCAAAGTATAAAGGCGTTTTTATACCTAGAAATCAATAACCTGTCAAGGACCTTGATTTCTTTTAACTATAATAATCCAGGACAAGAATATACTTCCATCAAATCATGAAATCGTATAATTGACTAGAACGAAGTTAAATCACATATATATTGCAATGGAAAAGGTCATCCTGTGACTCGGGGGAGGAGTGTTGTGCTGAGGGACCCCGATTTTTGTTGAACTTTACAGCTCGTTATGCAATAATAAAAATGTGATAGAATAATGTGAATGAAGAGAACAAATCTTCTAAACCCCATGACAAGTACTACAAGGAACCCGGTTTACTCTGCTCGTTTAGAATGAAAAGGCGAAAATCTACTTGAACGAACTGAACAAAGAAAATGATTGTATGAACTGTCTTGCGAGCGCAACGGAAATCGCTCGTCCACACAGCGGCTGTGATTCTGAGCCACAGACATCACTGCTAAAACCTCAGGGGGAAAACACACGTGCTTCGACCCGTGTATAAATATTGCACTCATATTAATAAAAACAAGAACTCGCTCATTTGAAGAGGCTGTGGGTGGCTCTTAAAAGAGCCTTTGTTTTCCGGGTCAGTCGGAGGTCTCTGCCGGGCTGTTTACTTGCTCTTGGCCGGCTTCTCGGTCTTCTTGGGCAGCAGCACCGCCTGGATGTTGGGCAGCACGCCGCCCTGCGCGATGGTCACGCCGCCCAGCAGCTTGTTCAGCTCCTCGTCGTTGCGGACGGCCAGCTGCAGGTGCCGGGGGATGATGCGGGTCTTCTTGTTGTCCCGGGCGGCGTTGCCAGCCAGCTCCAGGATCTCGGCGGTCAGGTACTCCAGCACCGCGGCCAGATACACCGGGGCTCCGGCGCCGACCCGCTCGGCATAGTTTCCCTTGCGCAGCAGCCGGTGGACACGGCCCACAGGGAACTGCAGTCCGGCCCTGGAAGAGCGAGTCTTGGCCTTGGCTCTGGCCTTACCGCCGGTCTTTCCTCTGCCGCTCATCTTGCACTGTCAAGCTCGTCTGAAGAAAACTGCTAACAATGATCACAACTTGTCTGCCGCCCCGCTTTTGAAGAGTCGCGGCTGAACGTGATTGGATGGACGGGAACAAGCTCTCCACCCAATCAGAGATCAGTGCTGCCAAGCGGCGCTCTCGGTCTCCACCAATCAACAGGCAGGAGGGAAATTCGGACTCTGAACACAGAGCGCGGCTCTGCTGCCGAGGCCGAGTGAGAAAATATGTGTTTTTCAGTTTCAACCGTATTAGCATTATTCTCATACACAGGTATATGGAATAGCGAAATGCGATTTAGCTAGCTCTCAGACGGTAAGTGGTAAAAAAACAACAATACAGTTGCATAAGAAAAGACAGAGACAACAGGCCATGTGCAGAACAGGCGATTAGCAAAACTGCAACAGATAATGTGCAAAACACTTTGCTTAAACGGTCATTTTCATGCTTAAAAACATGTATATTTTAGTGAATTTCACCACCGTCTGACTCTCAGTAACCACGCTACCTTGAGTGGAATTAAGCTCAACTGCCATAAGAATCTGGATCACCCGCCTGCGAGGGCTCGATATTAGGCCCTCAGGCTTTTTGTTGTCATTCGGACAATGAAAACGCCCGGTAAATTAAACTACCAAGGCTGTAACCAAGGCGTGGTACAGCGTAATAATCCGCCAGGCACTTGATCAGAGCAAGGGACATTGTAATGACATGTTTTAGAGTGTTTAAGACATGTTTAAGAATCTGGATCACCCGCCTGCGAGGGCTCGATATTGAAAAGTCACCATTGTCGCTATTAGAGTGACACATCTGTCACGTTACGCCTTTTCACATGTCCGCTATAGCTGCGAGACTAGCAGTCACGAATTGCAAGTCACACACTAATGAAAACCCCCGTGCAATGTAACAATGTAACATTTCGCCTCAACTAAATTCATTAAATGAAAAGGAGATGCAAGGAGTCACAACGCTGTTCAATGGAGATCAGGACGTTTATTTAACAAAAAGGCCTTTTAATTCTACACCTCCTCTGCGCACCCACTCTCTACAATAGTATTTAGAATATTTACATTTGTACATTTTACCCAGCATCGCATTTCAGTATCATTAATAAAAACTACAACTCAATCCCCCCCATTGTGTAAAATAATTATGTCTCCCCCCCTATCGAGCGAACCGGCGCTTTCAAGCGGTGAAAAGGGAAAGTCTGCGCTCTCTCTCGGAAGGGCTGGTGGCTCTTAGAAGAGCCTTTGGGTTTGTAGGAAAGTAACTCGAGGGTCGATCGCTCACTTCTTCTTGGGAGCCGCTTTCTTAGCTTTGGCCGTCTTGGGTTTGGCCACCTTGGGCTTCGCTGCCTTGGCTTTCTTCGGGCTCTTCGCCTTCTTAGGCGCCGCTGGCTTCTTGGCCTTCTTGGGGCTCTTGGTCGCCTTCTTGGCCGCTGCGGGCTTCGCGGCTTTCTTGGGCGACTTCTTGGCGGCCGCTGGCTTCTTGGTCGCCGCCTTCTTGGGCGACTTATTGGCGGCCGCTGGCTTCTTAGCCGCTGCGGGTTTCTTGGCCGCCGGCTTCTTGGCTTTGGCGGCGGCGGTGGCTTTCTTCGCGGGCTTGGGCTTGGTCTCCGCCTGCTTCTTGTTGAGCTTGAAGGAGCCCGAGGCGCCGGTGCCCTTGGTCTGCACCAGGGTGCCCTTGGTCACCAGGCTCTTGATGGCCAGCTTGACGCGGGAGTTGTTCTTCTCCACGTCGTAGCCGCCGGCCGCCAGGGACTTCTTCAGGGCGGCCAGGGACACGCCGCTCCGCTCCTTGGAGGCGGACACGGCCTGCAGGATGAGCTCTCCCACGCTGGGGCCCGCTTTCTTGGGCTTGGCGGCGCTCTTCTTCTTGGGCGCCTTGGCCGGCGCGGCGGCGGGGGCCGGAGCGACTTCTTCTGCCATCGCTGCGTCTCTGTCTGCTGTCGGACTGTCTGCGGCTCCGCGCGCAGGCGGAACTTCAAGGCCGCATGAGAACCGTGGAGACTCAACCGCTGCTGCTGCTGCAGCTCCGCTCCGCACAGCCCGCTCGCACTTGTGTTTTCTCCCCGCACAAAACTGCCCCGTAATCCTCACAGATACACCGAATCGATTATCAAATACACGAAGTACGGAGAAAACCCCCTGGTCTTTAATATGCAGTTGAGTTACAGATTTTTCTGTACGATAATTCTGACAGAATTGCCCAGAGTCCAAGAACAGCGCACACGAAAGGCGGTGCTCACCCGGCACTTCATCGTCTATTTCTAAAATAAATGTACTTAAACCGTCAGTAAAGATAAAAACAAGGTGTAAATAATACAGTCGAGACTGACGGTCATGTAACCCAATAAGAATGAATTCTGAATTATTTAAAACTGATGATTTATTTTGCTCTATGTTCGGTGTCATTAACACACTCCCGGACTCGCTGTTTCTAAGAAGGAGACGGACAAGTTTTGTCAAATAAGACAGTTTTATCCCCGTGAAATTAGGAGTATTTCGAGTTTTTCCACCGATACGCTTTAATAACATGCCGAACAAGCGTAGTCGTAGTCGCTTTGTTTATCTCATCAATTTTCAAATCAGTTATTTCAAAGGCGATTCTTCAATGGGGCTTTAGTAAAGACCGCGACTCTACCGTCAATACCAACATCCAGATAAGACCTGCGAGGCAGCAGTTTTAGAAGCAACACTAGCATAGCTTTATTTCAAAACGATTATTTCTTGATAATAATAATTAAATAGAAGACCTATACCAACACTGAATTATCCAGACTGTAGAAACATCCTGAGTTTATGTCTTCAGCTGCTCTGAAGAAACGAGCTGTGCCGTCTCTTCCATCTGTATGTTATGCGAGAGGCAAACGGGAAAATCTGCACCCCAGGAACCCCCAAAATCCAAGTACAACAAGACATCGGGTACAGAGAAAAACCTCCGATGTTCAAAACGTGCTTCAACTTCAGCAGACTCTGTGCGGCAGTTTCGACAGAAATGCCCCAAATCCGACAACAGAGCACTCGAAAGGCGGTGCTCATCCGGCACTTTGTCTTGTATTTCAAACTTATAAGATTTTTAAACACCGCTACAAATAGGAATCGTGTGCATGAAATACTGTCAAGACTGGTGGTAAGCTATCACGATAAAAAGCACGTCTGCGATATGAAAATAAATATGATTTTTATTTTGCTCTTTGGGCAGCGTCAGTAACACACTCCAGGAAGCGACGCTTCTAACACAGGACTAGACCAGTTTCGTAAAACTACCACTTTGATTCCTTGACAAAAGTTCAAATCGCCTATTAGAATATAGTGGAATTGCTGGAATGCATGTATTTCAGATTTTATAAGCCTGTTGAGATTTTTGAATGAGGCCAAATGGAAAATCAGCACACACTGGCGAACCCGTTTGAATGAAATTGTCCTGACGTGAAAAAAAACAGCCCAGGCAGAGAAGTGGAGCCTGAAATGGTCCTCAGGCTTTTTGTTGTCATTCGGACAATGAAAACGCCCGGTAAATTAAACTACCAAGGCTGTAACCAAGGCGTGGTACAGCGTAATAATCCGCCAGGCACTTGATCAGAGCAAGGGACATTGTAATGACATGTTTTAGAGTGTATGAAAAGCAATATCTGATCATTAAAGCTGAAGGTTGTTCTAAGGACTCCTTTAGAAAGAGAGTGAGGAGGTGTGTGTGACTTAACTCGAGGTGCATTTGGATCGAGCAAATGAAACATTTCCTTTCCCAAAGAGTTGCGGGAGAATGGAGCAACTTGCACACCCTTGCTCTTACCCTGGCTTCAGGAACAATATAGTAAACACTCGGGAACAGCCACAGGCTCTGCTCTGGGAATGGGTCCGATTCATAAAACATGTTCTATCCTTGATCATTGGTGAAAAAATAATAAAGCTCATGGAAATCTCGTTTCATTGCTTTGAGACTGAAATGCCTTGTAAGAAATGTTGTGTAACCGATTCCTAACAGTCGCCAATTAGAAGCATCGAAGGCAGAAACCTCAATGTGAAACAGAAAGTCATTTATGTCCACAGTCACACTGAATTAGGTATACTGATAACATACTTTAAATGAGGACTAAACTGCCAGAAAGAGACAAAGCGTGCCCCCACTTGTCCTTAAATAACCGTCTGTACTTACAAAATGCTACGCGTAGCGCTCAGTGACAAGGATGTGTTTTCAGAATAATAAGCTGGACCACTGTACAACTTACACATATACGTCTCCACAGAAAAGTCAAATTCAAGAAAGGTGTAAAGGTTATTGCACACTTGGGGCCATAAAAGCGTCGAAAACCGGGAATGGAAGCATTGAGGAAGAAATCATGATTGCTCTTTCACGGACTCTGTGGGTGGCTCTTAAAAGAGCCTTTGGGTTCGTTGATCGGGGACGGGCGGGCCGGGTTTACTTGGAGCTGGTGTACTTGGTGACGGCCTTGGTGCCCTCGGACACGGCGTGCTTGGCCAGCTCTCCGGGCAGCAGCAGGCGCACGGCGGTTTGGATCTCCCGGGAGGTGATGGTGGAGCGCTTGTTGTAGTGCGCCAGGCGGGAGGCCTCGCCGGCGATGCGCTCGAAGATGTCGCTGACGAACGAGTTCATGATGCCCATGGCCTTCGACGAGATGCCGGTGTCCGGGTGCACCTGCTTCAGCACCTTGTACACGTAGATGGCGTAGCTCTCCTTCCTGGTCTTTCTGCGCTTCTTGCCGCCCTTCCCGGCCGTCTTGGTCACGGCTTTCTTGGAGCCCTTCTTGGGAGCGGATTTCGCTGGTTCAGGCATCTTAACTGCACTCTGCGCACACAGTCATTGGAGCTTAGGGCTTCTACAGCCCCCTATTTATAGCGGCCGCGTGCAACTCAGCTCGCTCAGCTCAGAAGGCGGCTCATTGGTCAGCGAGAGAGCTGCTCTCCTATTGGCTGCGCTCTGCGCCAATGAAACTCAAACGGCTGAGCGCCTGAGCCGCTCGCTCTGACTCCAGGCGCCTCTCTCTCCCCTCCGCCCGAGCACTCAGGAACAAAGGGCCGTGTGATCCGTTTAGCACAACGTGCAGATTTATTGAAATCCCGCTCTCATTCCGCTTATGTCTCCTACCCTAGAAAACATGTCATCGGCGTAAAATGTGCGATTTGTGCAAACTTGGGAGTCAAAAGGACTCTGGGTGATATTGTAGGCAACCCCAAAATCACTCTTGAACAACCAACAGCTTTGTATAGCAACACTTTTGAGCTTTGACACTGCTTTCAAATTAGTCTGAGCTCACGGAACCTTCACACTAACCCCTTCTACAGAATGAATGTAATGAGAAGGGCTCTTGGCGAATGAAGTGGAATTTCTCAGAGCTGAGCAGCACCGCTTCCTTTCTTAAAACCCATAAAACGTGCGTGAAAAACAAACCGTTTAGTAGCTGAACCCCAGTCGGTTCCCAGGACCGTATTGCAATTTTCTACCATTTTGAACACGTCTAATAAGCGCTCTTCAGATGAAAATGTCTTCAATGAAAGAAACGCAAAGCATGTAGGAATGCGAGTGAGGGGGATGAAAACTATGGGCAGAAAAACGTGTTTCATCCCGTAACGCTATTTTATTCGTTATTTGTTTACAGACTCACAAACAGCTCGCTCTGTACCGCGCATTAAGGTAGGATAGTCAACCTATTCTGCGATTACATTTCGAGCCGGACTTTCAAAGTATAACTTCATTCCACAGGCCAGCACAAATATTTCAGCTCTTTTCTGAAAAGGTGGGTGGCTCTTAAAAGAGCCTTTGGGTTGATACGTCGGGGTCCGGTCCGGCAGTGAAGCTCCGCTCCTGTTTAGCCGCCGAAGCCGTACAGGGTGCGGCCCTGGCGCTTCAGCGCGTACACCACGTCCATGGCGGTGACGGTCTTCCTCTTGGCGTGCTCGGTGTAGGTGACGGCGTCGCGGATGACGTTCTCCAGGAACACCTTCAGCACCCCGCGGGTCTCCTCGTAGATCAGCCCGGAGATCCGCTTCACTCCCCCACGGCGAGCCAGGCGGCGGATGGCGGGCTTGGTGATTCCCTGGATGTTGTCGCGGAGAACCTTGCGGTGACGCTTAGCGCCTCCTTTCCCGAGTCCCTTTCCGCCTTTGCCTCTTCCAGACATCTTCTAGTTATCAGTTAGTGACACGACACACACTGCTCGGCTGCAGCCGCGGCGCTTCTCTTTTCAAGCCTGAGAGCGGACCTGCTTGAGACAGGAGGCGCGCTGACACACGAGCCCGCCTCCTCTCCGACCGCAGCAGCAGCCCAGACTGCACAGGAACCTCTTCCCTGCCGGAGAGCTCTCCACCACAGCAACTTTAAACAGGCTACACTTCGAAATTGTCATGATTACTTCCCTAACCAACGGCATTGTAGGATTGTGCAAATTCTCCCCACGTGGTTTGAATGCTTGAACCTGGACTCGAGAAAAGCCCAGTCTTATCGAGCGCTAGCAATACAGGATAGTCGGTGCTGCAGCACGTTTTTGACTTGCAGTTTTTCTTACAGGGTAAAACTTCAGAGCAAAGGAAACCTAAACCCATACCACACCGACAGCATTAAGAAATGTGTCAATACCGAACCCACGTATCTAGGAAGAACGATATCGAATTCAGAATCCATTGCACATGTGAGGTGCTCTTTTCTGAACCAAAACGCCCCATACGGAACAGAAAATACAACATACTACGGTGTATGGATTATGAACTGTACTCAGACTTTAATCACTGTAGGAATAAATCCGTCATTCATGTTTAATCACCTACTAAACCGAGGTGCCTGAATGCCGGAAACCGAAGAATCTAAGAAATTAGGGGGGTCAATTTTATACGTGTTCAACTGTAACACATTGCAATACAGTACAGGACATCAGCAGTGAAATATTCGATCTTTTTTATATTTTTGTGGTGGTTCTTAAAAGAGCCTTTGTGTTCATGGGGAAAGATCCTGCAGCAGGCGGTCCGAGTCTAAGCGCGCTCCCCGCCAAACACCGAATTCGGAAAAGAAAAAAAAGAGTAGCGGAAGGGCTTTTAAGGGTGGGGTTTGAATGCCAGTCGTTCTTGTGTCATTAAAATAGTCTCATGCATTTGAACACTTTCAAATGTGGATATGAATGCTGAAAAACGAATTTAGAGCAAAAGGGGAGACGTGTGTCGCTGGTGTACTGCAGCAGTGCAGTCGTGCAGAGGGGCTTTTACACGAGTTGGTAGAAAACCGCTTCTCGGTAGGGCTTTCACTTATCAGCTAACCAAACGAGAATTGTGCCTCGTACAGACTATAATGGAATAATGTGACCCTCTCGAGTGTTGTGGTGGCTCTTAAAAGAGCCTTTGTGTTCAAGGGAAAAGATGCTGCAGCAGGCGGTCCGTGTCTAAGCGCGCTCCCCGCGGATGCGGCGGGCCAGCTGGATGTCTTTGGGCATGATGGTCACCCTCTTGGCGTGGATGGCGCACAGGTTGGTGTCCTCGAAGAGCCCCACCAGGTAAGCCTCGCTGGCCTCCTGCAGAGCCATGACGGCGGAGCTCTGGAAGCGCAGGTCGGTCTTGAAGTCCTGGGCGATCTCTCTCACCAGGCGCTGGAAGGGCAGCTTGCGGATCAGCAGCTCGGTGGACTTCTGGTAGCGGCGGATCTCCCGCAGAGCCACGGTGCCGGGCCTGTAGCGGTGGGGCTTCTTCACGCCGCCGGTGGCGGGGGCGCTCTTGCGGGCAGCCTTGGTGGCCAGCTGCTTCCTGGGCGCCTTGCCGCCGGTGGACTTGCGAGCGGTCTGCTTGGTTCTCGCCATCTTCCTCGCTGCTCTTCACAATCAGCACTGTACTGAGAGCAGCAGCCCGCACTCGGGTTTATATGCGCAGGCAGCCCCGTCCTGATTGGCTGAAGGGCCCCGGGAGCCTCTCGCTGATTGGATACTTTGAGAAGGAGCGCGCAGTTCATACACCCTCTCCGATCTTCTTTGTTTTGTCAAATCAAAGTATAAAGGCGTTTTTATACCTAGAAATCAATAACCTGTCAAGGACCTTGATTTCTTTTAACTATAATAATCCAGGACAAGAATATACTTCCATCAAATCATGAAATCGTTTAATTGACTAGAACGAAGTTAAATCACATATATATTGCAATGGAAAAGGTCATCCTGTGACTCGGGGGAGGAGTGTTGTGCTGAGGGACCCCGATTTCTGTTGAACTTTACAGCTCGTTATGCAATAATAAAAATGTGATAGAATAATGTGAATGAAGAGAACAATCTTCTAAACCCCATGACAAGTACTACAAGGAACCCGGTTTACTCTGCTCGTTTAGAATTAAAAGGCGAAAATCTACTTGAACGAACTGAACAAAGAAAATGATTGTATGAACTGTCTTGCGAGCGCAACAGAAATCGCTCGTCCACACAGCGGCTGTGATTCTGAGCCACAGACATCACTGCTAAAACCTCAGGGGGAAAACACACGTGCTTCGACCCGTGTATAAATATTGCACTCATATTAATAAAAACAAGAACTCGCTCATTTGAAGAGGCTGTGGGTGGCTCTTAAAAGAGCCTTTGTTTTTCGGGTCAGTCGGAGGTCTCTGCCGGGCTGTTTACTTGCTCTTGGCCGGCTTCTCGGTCTTCTTGGGCAGCAGCACCGCCTGGATGTTGGGCAGCACGCCGCCCTGCGCGATGGTCACGCCGCCCAGCAGCTTGTTCAGCTCCTCGTCGTTGCGGACGGCCAGCTGCAGGTGCCGGGGGATGATGCGGGTCTTCTTGTTGTCCCGGGCGGCGTTGCCAGCCAGCTCCAGGATCTCGGCGGTCAGGTACTCCAGCACCGCGGCCAGATACACCGGGGCTCCGGCGCCGACCCGCTCGGCATAGTTTCCCTTGCGCAGCAGCCGGTGGACACGGCCCACAGGGAACTGCAGTCCGGCCCTGGAAGAGCGAGTCTTGGCCTTGGCTCTGGCCTTACCGCCGGTCTTTCCTCTGCCGCTCATCTTGCACTGTCAAGCTTGTCCGAAGAAGTCTGACAATACTGATCACAAACTGTCTGCCGCCCCGTTTTTGAAGAGTCGCGGCTGAATTTGATTGGATGGACGGGAACAAGCTCTCCACCCAATCAGAGATCAGTGCTGCCAAGCGGCGCTCTCGGTCTCCACCAATCAACAGGCAGGAGGGAAATTCGGACTCTGAACACAGAGCGCGGCTCTGCTGCCGAGCGATGACAAATATTTGTTTTTCAATATCAAGCTTATTTTCATTATTCACATACACAGGTATATGGAATAGCGAAATGCTATTTAGCTAGCTCTCAGACGTTAAGTGGTTATAAAAACAACAATAAAGTTGCATAAAAAAAGACACAACAGGCCATGTGCAGAACAACAGGCGATTAGCAAAACTGCAACAGATAATGTGCAAAACACTTTGCTTAAACGGTCATTTTCATGCTTAAAAACGTATATTTTAGTGAATTTCACCACCGTCTGACTCTCAGTAACCACGCTACATTGAGTGGAATTAAGCTCCACTCCCATAAGAATCTGGATCACCCGCCTGCGAGGGCTCGATATTGAAAAGTCACCATTGTCGCTATTAGAGTGACACATCTGTCACGTTACGCCTTTTCACATGTCCGCTATAGCTGCGAGACTAGCAGTCACGAATTGCAAGTCACACACTAATGAAAACCCCCGTGCAATGTAACAATGTAACATTTCGCCTCAACTAAATTCATTAAATGAAAAGGAGATGCAAGGAGTCACAACGCTGTTCAATGGAGATCAGGACGTTTATTTAACAAAAAGGCCTTTTAATTCTACACCTCCTCTGGGCACCCACTCTCTACAGTAGTATTTAGAATATTTACATTTGTACATTTTACCCAGCATCGCATTTCAGTATCATTAATAAAAACTACAACTCAATCCCCCCCATTGTGTAAAATAATTATGTCTCCCCCCCTATCGAGCGAACCGGCGCTTTCAAGCGGTGAAAAGGGAAAGTCTGCGCTCTCTCTCGGAAGGGCTGGTGGCTCTTAGAAGAGCCTTTGGGTTTGTAGGAAATTAACTCGAGGGTCGATCGCTCACTTCTTCTTGGGAGCCGCTTTCTTAGCTTTGGCCGTCTTGGGTTTGGCCACCTTGGGCTTCGCTGCCTTGGCTTTCTTCGGGCTCTTCGCCTTCTTAGGCGCCGCTGGCTTCTTGGCCTTCTTGGGGCTCTTGGTCGCCTTCTTGGCCGCTGCGGGCTTCGCGGCTTTCTTGGGCGACTTCTTGGCGGCCGCTGGCTTCTTGGTCGCCGCCTTCTTGGGCGACTTCTTGGCGGCCGCTGGCTTCTTAGCCGCTGCGGGTTTCTTGGCCGCCGGCTTCTTGGCTTTGGCGGCGGCGGCGGCTTTCTTCACGGGCTTGGGCTTGGTCTCCGCCTGCTTCTTGTTGAGCTTGAAGGAGCCCGAGGCGCCGGTGCCCTTGGTCTGCACCAGGGTGCCCTTGGTCACCAGGCTCTTGATGGCCAGCTTGACGCGGGAGTTGTTCTTCTCCACGTCGTAGCCGCCGGCCGCCAGGGACTTCTTCAGGGCGGCCAGGGACACGCCGCTCCGCTCCTTGGAGGCGGACACGGCCTGCAGGATGAGCTCTCCCACGCTGGGGCCCGCTTTCTTGGGCTTGGCGGCGCTCTTCTTCTTGGGCGCCTTGGCCGGCGCGGCGGCGGGGGCCGGAGCGACTTCTTCTGCCATCGCTGCGTCTCTGTCTGCTGTCGGACTGTCTGCGGCTCCGCGCGCAGGCGGAACTTCAAGGCCGCATGAGAACCGTGGAGACTCAACCGCTGCTGCTGCTGCAGCTCCGCTCCGCACAGCCCGCTCGCACTTGTGTTTTCTCCCCGCACAAAACTGCCCCGTAATCCTCACAAATACACAGAATCGATGATCAAATACACCAAATACGGAGAAAACCCCCTGGTCTTTAATATGCAGTTGAGTTACAGATTTTTCTGTACGATAATTCTGACAGAATTGCCCAGAGTCCAAGAACAGCGCACACGAAAGGCGGTGCTCACCCGGCACTTCATCGTCTATTTCTAAAATAAATGTACTTAAACCGTCAGTAAAGATAAAAACAAGGTGTAAATAATACAGTCGAGACTGACGGTCATGTAACCCAATAAGAATGAATTCTGAATTATTTAAAACTGATGATTTATTTTGCTCTATGTTCGGTGTCATTAACACACTCCCGGACTCGCTGTTTCTAAGAAGGAGACGGACAAGTTTTGTCAAATAAGACAGTTTTATCCCCGTGAAATTAGGAGTATTTCGAGTTTTTCCACCGATACGCTTTTATAACATGCCGAACAAGCGTAGTCGTAGTCGCTTTGTTTATCTCAGACATTTTCAAATCAGTTATTTCAAAGGCGATTCTTCAATGGGGCTTTAGTAAAGACCGCGACTCTACCGTCAATACCAACATCCAGATAAGACCTGCGAGGCCGCAGTTTTAGAAGCAACACTAGCATAGCTTTATTTCAAAACGATTATTTCTTGATAATAATAATTAAATAGAAGACCTATACCAACACTGAATTATCCAGACTGTAGAAACATCCTGAGTTTATGTCTTCAGCTGCTCTGAAGAAACGAGCTGTGCCGTCTCTTCCATCTGTATGTTATGCTAGAGGCAAACGGGAAAATCTGCACCCCAGGAACCCCCCAAATCCAAGTACAACAAGACATCGGGTACAGAGAAAACCCTCCGATGTTCAAAACGTGCTTCAACTTCAGCAGACTCTGTGCGGCAGTTTCGACAGAAATGCCCCAAATCCGACAACAGAGCACTCGAAAGGCGGTGCTCATCCGGCACTTTGTCTTGTATTTCAAACTTATAAGATTTTTAAACACCGCTACAAATAGGAATCGTGTGCATGAAATACTGTCAAGACTGGTGGTAAGCTATCACGATAAAAAGCACGTCTGCGATATGAAAATAAATATGATTTTTATTTTGCTCTTTGGGCAGCGTCAGTAACACACTCCAGGAAGCGACGCTTCTAACAAAGGACTAGACCAGTTTCGTAAAACTACCACTTTGATTCCTTGACAAAAGTTCAAATCGCCTATTAGAATATAGTGGAATTGCTGGAATGCATGTATTTCAGATTTTATAAGCCTGTTGAGATTTTTGAATGAGGCCAAATGGAAAATCAGCACACACTGGCGAACCCGTTTGAATGAAATTGTCCTGACGTGAAAAAAAACAGCCCAGGCAGAGAAGTGGAGCCTGAAATGGTCCTCAGGCTTTTTGTTGTCATTCGGACAATGAAAACGCCCGGTAAATTAAACTACCAAGGCTGTAACCAAGGCGTGGTACAGCGTAATAATCCGCCAGGCACTTGATCAGAGCAAGGGACATTGTAATGACATGTTTTAGAGTGTATGAAAAGCAATATCTGATCATTAAAGCTGAAGGTTGTTCTAAGGACTCCTTTAGAAAGAGAGTGAGGAGGTGTGTGTGACTTAACTCGAGGTGCATTTGGATCGAGCAAATGAAACATTTCCTTTCCCAAAGAGTTGCGGGAGAATGGAGCAACTTGCACACCCTTGCTCTTACCCTGGCTTCAGGAACAATATGGTAAACACTCGGGAACAGCCACAGGCTCTGCTCTGGGAATGGGTCCGATTCATAAAACATGTTCTATCCTTGATCATTGGTGAAAAAATAATAAAGCTCATGGAAATCTCGTTTCATTGCTTTGAGACTGAAATGCCTTGTAAGAAATGTTGTGTAACCGATTCCTAACAGTCGCCAAATAGAAGCATCGAAGGCAGAAACCTCAATGTGAAACAGAAAGTCATTTATGTCTACAGTCACACTGAATTAGGTAGACTGATAACATACTTTAAATGAGGACTAAACTGCCGGAAAGAGACAAAGCGTGCCCCCCACTTGTCCTTAAATAACCGTCTGTACTTACAAAATGCTACGCGTAGCGCTCAGTGACAAGGATGTGTTTTCAGAATAATAAGCTGGACCACTGTACAACTTACACATACACGTCTCCACAGAAAAGTCACATTCAAGAAAGGTGTAAAGGTTATTGCACACTTGGGGCCATAAAAGCGTCGAAAACCGGGAATTGAAGCATTGAGGAAGAAATCAGGATTGCTCTTTCACGGACTCTGTGGGTGGCTCTTAAAAGAGCCTTTGGGTTCGTAGATCCGGGACGGGCGGGCCGGGTTTACTTGGAGCTGGTGTACTTGGTGACGGCCTTGGTGCCCTCGGACACGGCGTGCTTGGCCAGCTCTCCGGGCAGCAGCAGGCGCACGGCGGTCTGGATCTCCCGGGAGGTGATGGTGGAGCGCTTGTTGTAGTGCGCCAGGCGGGAGGCCTCGCCGGCGATGCGCTCGAAGATGTCGCTGACGAACGAGTTCATGATGCCCATGGCCTTCGACGAGATGCCGGTGTCCGGGTGCACCTGCTTCAGCACCTTGTACACGTAGATGGCGTAGCTCTCCTTCCTGGTCTTTCTGCGCTTCTTGCCGCCCTTCCCGGCCGTCTTGGTCACGGCTTTCTTGGAGCCCTTCTTGGGAGCGGATTTCGCTGGTTCAGGCATCTTAACTGCACTCTGCGCACACAGTCATGGGAGCTTAGGGCTTCTACAGCCCCCTATTTATAGCGGCTGCGTGCAACTCAGCTCGCTCAGCTCAGAAGGCGGCTCATTGGTCAGCGAGAGAGCTGCTCTCCTATTGGCTGCGCTCTGCGCCAATGAAATTCAAACGGCTGAGCGCCTGAGCCGCTCGCTCTGACTCCAGGCGCCTCTCTCTCCCCTCCGCCCGAGCACTCAGGAACAAAGGGCCGTGTGATCCGTTTAGCACAACGTGCAGATTTATTGAAATCCCGCTCTCATTCCGCTTATGTCCCCTACCCTAGAAAAAAATGTCATCGGCGTAAAATGTGCGATTTGTGCAAACTTGGAGTCAAAAGGACTCTGGGTGATATTGTAGGCAACCCCAAAATCACTCTTGAACAACCAACAGCTTTGTATAGCAACACTTTTGAGCTTTGACACTGCTTTCAAATTAGTCTGAGCTCACGAAACCTTCACACGAGCCCTTTCTACAGAATGAATGTTAATGAGAAGGGCTCTTGGCGAATGAAGTGGAATTTCTCCCGCACAGAGCTGAGCAGCACCGCTTCCTTTCTTAAAACCCATAAAACGAGCGTGAAAAACAAACCGTTTAGTAGCTGAACCCCAGTCGGTTCCCAGGACCGTATTGCAATTTTCTACCATTTTGACCACGTCTAATAAGCGCTCTTAAGATGAAAATGTCTTCAATGAAAGAAACGCAAAGCATGTAAGAATGCGAGTGAGGGGGATGAAAACTATGGGCAGAAAAACGTGTTTCATCCCGTAACGTTATTTTATTAGTTATTTGTTTACAGACTCACAAACAGCTCGCTCTGTACCGCGCATTAAGGTGGGATAGTCAACCTATTCTGCGATTACATTTCGAGCTAGACCTTCAAAGTACAGCTTCATTCCACACACAAGCACAAAGATTTCAGCTCTTTTCTGAAAAGGTGGGTGGCTCTTAAAAGAGCCTTTGGGTTTATACGTCGGGGTCCAGTCCGGTAGGGAAGCTCCGCTCCTGTTTAGCCGCCGAAGCCGTACAGGGTGCGGCCCTGGCGCTTCAGCGCGTACACCACGTCCATGGCGGTGACGGTCTTCCTCTTGGCGTGCTCGGTGTAGGTGACGGCGTCGCGGATGACGTTCTCCAGGAACACCTTCAGCACCCCGCGGGTCTCCTCGTAGATCAGCCCGGAGATCCGCTTCACTCCCCCACGGCGAGCCAGGCGGCGGATGGCGGGCTTGGTGATTCCCTGGATGTTGTCGCGGAGAACCTTGCGGTGACGCTTAGCACCTCCTTTCCCGAGTCCCTTTCCGCCTTTGCCTCTTCCAGACATCTTCAAGTTATCAGTTAGTGACACGACACACACTGCTGGGCTGCAGCCGCGGCGCTTCTCTTTTCAAGCCTGAGAGCGGACCTGCTTGAGACAGGAGGCGCGCTGACACACGAGCCCGCCTCCTCTCCGACTGCAGCAGCAGCCCAGACTGCACAGGAACCTCTTCCCTGCCGGAGAGCTCTCCACCACAGCAACTTTAAACAGGCTACACTTCGAAATTGTCATGATTACTTCCCTAACCAACGGCATTGTAGGATTGTGCAAATTCTCCCCACGTGGTTTGAATGCTTGAACCTGGACTCGAGAAAAGCCCAGTCTTATCGAGCGCTAGCAATACAGGATAGTCGGTGCTGCAGCACGTTTTTGACTTGCAGTTTTTCTTACAGGGTAAAACTTTAGAGCAAAGGAAACCTAAACCCATACCATACCGACAGCATTAAGAAATGTGTCAATACCGAACCCACGTATCTAGGAAGAACGATATCGAATTCAGAATCCATTGCACATGCGAGGTGCTCTTTTCTGAACCAAAACGCCCCATACGGAACAGAAAATACAACATACTACGGTGTATGGATTATGAACTGTACTCAGACTTTAATCACTGTAGGAATAAATCCGTCATTCATGTTTAATCACCTACTAAACCGAGGTGCCTGAATGCCGGAAACCGAAGAATCTAAGAAATTAGGGGGGTCAATTTTATACGTGTTCAACTGTAACACATTGCAATACAGTACAGGACATCAGCAGTGAAATATTTGATCTTTTTTATATTTTTGTGGTGGTTCTTAAAAGAGCCTTTGTGTTCAAGGGGAAAGATCCTGCAGCAGGCGGTCCGTGTCTAAGCGCGCTCCCCGCCAAACACCGGAAAAGAAAATTAAGAGTAGAGGAAGGGCTTTTAATGCCAATCGCTCTTGTGTCATTAAAATAGTCTCATGCATTTGAACACTTTCAAATGTGGATATGAATGCTGAAAAACGAATTTAGAGCAAAAGGGGAGACGTGTGTCGCTGGTGTACTGCAGCAGTGCAGTCGTGCAGAGGGGCTTTTACACGAGTTGGTAGAAAACCGCTTCTCGGTAGGGCTTCCACTTATCCGCTAACCAGACGGGAATTGTGCCTCGTACAGACTATAATGGAATAATGTGACCCTCTCGAGTGTTGTGGTGGCTCTTAAAAGAGCCTTTGTGTTCAAGGGAAAAGATGCTGCAGCAGGCGGTCCGTGTCTAAGCGCGCTCCCCGCGGATGCGGCGGGCCAGCTGGATGTCTTTGGGCATGATGGTCACCCTCTTGGCGTGGATGGCGCACAGGTTGGTGTCCTCGAAGAGCCCCACCAGGTAAGCCTCGCTGGCCTCCTGCAGAGCCATGACGGCGGAGCTCTGGAAGCGCAGGTCGGTCTTGAAGTCCTGGGCGATCTCTCTCACCAGGCGCTGGAAGGGCAGCTTGCGGATCAGCAGCTCGGTGGACTTCTGGTAGCGGCGGATCTCCCGCAGAGCCACGGTGCCGGGCCTGTAGCGGTGGGGCTTCTTCACGCCGCCGGTGGCGGGGGCGCTCTTGCGGGCAGCCTTGGTGGCCAGCTGCTTCCTGGGCGCCTTGCCGCCGGTGGACTTGCGAGCGGTCTGCTTGGTTCTCGCCATCTTCCTCGCTGCTCTTCACAATCAGCACTGTAGTGAGAGCAGCAGCCCGCACTCGGGTTTATATGCGCAGGCAGCCCCGTCCTGATTGGCTGAAGGGCCCCGGGAGCCTCTCGCTGATTGGATACTTTGAGAAGGAGCGCGCAGTTCATACACCCTCTCTGATCTTCTTTGTTTTGTCAAATCAAAGTATAAGGGCGTTTTTATACCTAGAAATCAATAACCTTGATTTCTTTTAACTATAATAATCCAGGACAAGAATATACTTCCATCAAATCATGAAATCGTATAATTGACTAGAACGAAGTTAAATCACATATATATTGCAATGGAAAAGGTCATCCTGTGACTCGGGGGAGGAGTGTTGTGCTGAGGGACCCCGATTTCTGTTGAACTTTACAGCTCGTTATGCAATAATAAAAATGTGATAGAATTATGTGAATGAAGAGAACAAATCTTCTAAACCCCATGACAAGTACTACAAGGAACCCGGTTTACTCTGCTCGTTTAGAATTAAAAGGCGAAAATCTACTTGAATGAACTGAACAAAGAAAATGATTGTATGAACTGTCTTGCGAGCGCAACAGAAATCGCTCGTCCACACAGCGGCTGTGATTCTGAGCCACAGACATCACTGCTAAAACCTCAGGGGGAAAACACACGTGCTTCGACCCGTGTATAAATATTGCACTCATATTAATAAAAACAAGAACTCGCTCATTTGAAGAGGCTGTGGGTGGCTCTTAAAAGAGCCTTTGTTTTTCGGGTCAGTCGGAGGTCTCTGCCGGGCTGTTTACTTGCTCTTGGCCGGCTTCTCGGTCTTCTTGGGCAGCAGCACCGCCTGGATGTTGGGCAGCACGCCGCCCTGCGCGATGGTCACGCCGCCCAGCAGCTTGTTCAGCTCCTCGTCGTTGCGGACGGCCAGCTGCAGGTGCCGGGGGATGATGCGGGTCTTCTTGTTGTCCCGGGCGGCGTTGCCAGCCAGCTCCAGGATCTCGGCGGTCAGGTACTCCAGCACCGCGGCCAGATACACCGGGGCTCCGGCGCCGACCCGCTCGGCATAGTTTCCCTTGCGCAGCAGCCGGTGGACACGGCCCACAGGGAACTGCAGTCCGGCCCTGGAAGAGCGAGTCTTGGCCTTGGCTCTGGCCTTACCGCCGGTCTTTCCTCTGCCGCTCATCTTGCACTGTCAAGCTTGTCTGAAGAAAACTGCTAACAATGATCACAACTTGTCTGCCGCCCCGCTTTTGAAGAGTCGCGGCTGAACGTGATTGGATGGACGGGAACAAGCTCTCCACCCAATCAGAGATCAGTGCTGCCAAGCGGCGCTCTCGGTCTCCACCAATCAACAGGCAGGAGGGAAATTCGGACTCCGAACACAGAGCGCGGCTCTGCTGCCGAGGCCGAGTGAGAAAATATGTGTTTTTCAGTTTCAACCGTATTAGCATTATTCTCATACACAGGTATATGGAATAGCGAAATGCGATTTAGCTAGCTCTCAGACGGTAAGTGGTAAAAAAACAACAATACAGTTGCATAAGAAAAGACAGAGACAACAGGCCATGTGCAGAACAGGCGATTAGCAAAACTGCAACAGATAATGTGCAAAACACTTTGCTTAAACGGTCATTTTCATGCTTAAAAACGTATATTTTAGTGAATTTCACCACCGTCTGACTCTCAGTAACCACGCTACATTGAGTGGAATTAAGCTCCACTCCCATAAGAATCTGGATCACCCGCCTGCGAGGGCTCGATATTGAAAAGTCACCATTGTCGCTATTAGAGTGACACATCTGTCACGTTACGCCTTTTCACATGTCCGCTATAGCTGCGAGACTAGCAGTCACGAATTGCAAGTCACACACTAATGAAAACCCCCGTGCAATGTAACATTTCGCCTCAACTAAATTCATTAAATGAAAAGGAGATGCAAGGAGTCACAACGCTGTTCAATGGAGATCAGGACGTTTATTTAACAAAAAGGCCTTTTAATTCTACACCTCCTCTGGGCACCCACTCTCTACAGTAGTATTTAGAATATTTACATTTGTACATTTTACCCAGCATCGCATTTCAGTATCATTAATAAAAAATACAACTCAATCCCCCCCATTGTGTAAAATAATTATGTCTCCCCCCCTATCGAGCGAACCGGCGCTTTCAAGCGGTGAAAAGGAAAGTCTGCGCTCTCTCTCGGAAGGGCTGGTGGCTCTTAGAAGAGCCTTTGGGTTTGTAGGAAATTAACTCGAGGGTCGATCGCTCACTTCTTCTTGGGAGCCGCTTTCTTAGCTTTGGCCGTCTTGGGTTTGGCCACCTTGGGCTTCGCTGCCTTGGCTTTCTTCGGGCTCTTCGCCTTCTTAGGCGCCGCTGGCTTCTTGGCCTTCTTGGGGCTCTTGGTCGCCTTCTTGGCCGCTGCGGGCTTCGCGGCTTTCTTGGGCGACTTCTTGGCGGCCGCTGGCTTCTTGGTCGCCGCCTTCTTGGGCGACTTCTTGGCGGCCGCTGGCTTCTTAGCCGCTGCGGGTTTCTTGGCCGCCGGCTTCTTGGCTTTGGCGGCGGCGGCGGCTTTCTTCACGGGCTTGGGCTTGGTCTCCGCCTGCTTCTTGTTGAGCTTGAAGGAGCCCGAGGCGCCGGTGCCCTTGGTCTGCACCAGGGTGCCCTTGGTCACCAGGCTCTTGATGGCCAGCTTGACGCGGGAGTTGTTCTTCTCCACGTCGTAGCCGCCGGCCGCCAGGGACTTCTTCAGGGCGGCCAGGGACACGCCGCTCCGCTCCTTGGAGGCGGACACGGCCTGCAGGATGAGCTCTCCCACGCTGGGGCCCGCTTTCTTGGGCTTGGCGGCGCTCTTCTTCTTGGGCGCCTTGGCCGGCGCGGCGGCGGGGGCCGGAGCGACTTCTTCTGCCATCGCTGCGTCTCTGTCTGCTGTCGGACTGTCTGCGGCTCCGCGCGCAGGCGGAACTTCAAGGCCGCATGAGAACCGTGGAGACTCAACCGCTGCTGCTGCTGCAGCTCCGCTCCGCACAGCTCGCTCGCACTTGTGTTTTCTCCCCGCACAAAACTGCCCCGTGATCCTCACAGATACACCGAATCGATTATCAAATACATGAAGTACGAAGAAAACCCCCTGCTCTTTAATATGCAGTTGAGTTACAGATTTTTCTGTACGATCATTCTGACAGAATTGCCCAGAGTCCAACAACAGCGCACACGAAAGGCGGTGCTCACCCGGCACTTCATCGTCTATTTCTAAAATAAATGTACTTAAACCGTCAGTAAAGATAAAAACAAGGTGTAAATAATACAGTCGAGACTGACGGTCATGTAACCCAATAAGAATGAATTCTGAATTATTTAAAACTGATGATTTATTTTGCTCTATGTTCGGTGTCATTAACACACTCCCGGACTCGCTGTTTCTAAGAAGGAGACGGACAAGTTTTGTCAAATAAGACAGTTTTATCCCCGTGAAATTAGGAGTATTTCGAGTTTTTCCACCGATACGCTTTTATAACATGCCGAACAAGCGTAGTCGTAGTCGCTTTGTTTATCTCAGACATTTTCAAATCAGTTATTTCAAAGGCGATTCTTCAATGGGGCTTTAGTAAAGACCGCGACTCTACCGTCAATACCAACATCCAGATAAGACCTGCGAGGCAGCAGTTTTAGAAGCAACACTAGCAAAGCTTTATTTCAAAACGATTATTTCTTGATAATAATAATTAAATAGAAGACCTATACCAACACTGAATTATCCAGACTGTAGAAACGTCCTGAGTTTATGTCTTCAGCTGCTCTGAAGAAACGAGCTGTGCCGTCTCTTCCATCTGTATGTTATGCGAGAGGCAAACGGGAAAATCTGCACCCCAGGAACCCCCAAAATCCAAGTACAACAAGACATCGGGTACAGAGAAAACCCTCCGATGTTCAAAACGTGCTTCAACTTCAGCAGACTCTGTGCGGCAGTTTCGACAGAAATGCCCCAAATCCGACAACAGAGCACTCGAAAGGCGGTGCTCATCCGGCACTTTGTCTTGTATTTCAAACTTATAAGATTTTTAAACACCGCTACAAATAGGAATCGTGTGCATGAAATACTGTCAAGACTGGTGGTAAGTTATCACGATAAAAAGCACGTCTGCGATATGAAAATAAATATGATTTTTATTTTGCTCTTTGGGCAGCGTCAGTAACACACTCCAGGAAGCGACGCTTCTAACAAAGGACTAGACCAGTTTCGTAAAACTACCACTTTGATTCCTTGACAAATTAGAACATAGTGGAATTGCTGGAATGCATGTATTTCAGATTTCAGATTTTATAAGCCTGTTGAGATTTTTGAATGAGGCCAAATGGAAAATCAGCATCACTGGCGAACCCGTTTGAATGAAATTGTCCTGACGTGAAAAAAAACAGCCCAGGCAGAGAAGTGGAGCCTGAAATGGTCCTCAGGCTTTTTGTTGTCATTCGGACAATGAAAACGCCCGGTAAATTAAACTACCAAGGCTGTAACCAAGGCGTGGTACAGCGTAATAATCCGCCAGGCACTTGATCAGAGCAAGGGACATTGTAATGACATGTTTTAGAGTGTATGAAAAGCAATATCTGATCATTAAAGCTGAAGGTTGTTCTAAGGACTCCTTTAGAAAGAGAGTGAGGAGGTGTGTGTGACTTAACTCGAGGTGCATTTGGATCGAGCAAATGAAACATTTCCTTTCCCAAAGAGTTGCGGGAGAATGGAGCAACTTGCACACCCTTGCTCTTACCCTGGCTTCAGGAACAATATGGTAAACACTCGGGAACAGCCACAGGCTCTGCTCTGGGAATGGGTCCGATTCATAAAACATGTTCTATCCTTGATCATTGGTGAAAAAATAATAAAGCTCATGGAAATCTCGTTTCATTGCTTTGAGACTGAAATGCCTTGTAAGAAATGTTGTGTAACCGATTCCTAACAGTCGCCAAATAGAAGCATCGAAGGCAGAAACCTCAATGTGAAACAGAAAGTCATTTATGTCTACAGTCACACTGAATTAGGTAGACTGATAACATACTTTAAATGAGGACTAAACTGCCAGAAAGAGACAAAGCGTGCCCCCCACTTGTCCTTAAATAACCGTCTGTACTTACAAAATGCTACGCGTAGCGCTCAGTGACAAGGATGTGTTTTCAGAATAATAAGCTGGACCACTGTACAACTTACACATACACGCCTCCACAGAAAAGTCACATTCAAGAAAGGTGTAAAGGTTATTGCACACTTGGGGCCATAAAAGCGTCGAAAACCGGGAATTGAAGCATTGAGAAAGAAATCAGGATTGCTCTTTCACGGACTCTGTGGGTGGCTCTTAAAAGAGCCTTTGGGTTCGTAGATCCGGGACGGGCGGGCCGGGTTTACTTGGAGCTGGTGTACTTGGTGACGGCCTTGGTGCCCTCGGACACGGCGTGCTTGGCCAGCTCTCCGGGCAGCAGCAGGCGCACGGCGGTCTGGATCTCCCGGGAGGTGATGGTGGAGCGCTTGTTGTAGTGCGCCAGGCGGGAGGCCTCGCCGGCGATGCGCTCGAAGATGTCGCTGACGAACGAGTTCATGATGCCCATGGCCTTCGACGAGATGCCGGTGTCCGGGTGCACCTGCTTCAGCACCTTGTACACGTAGATGGCGTAGCTCTCCTTCCTGGTCTTTCTGCGCTTCTTACCGCCCTTCCCGGCCGTCTTGGTCACGGCTTTCTTGGAGCCCTTCTTGGGAGCGGATTTCGCTGGTTCAGGCATCTTAACTGCACTCTGCGCACACAGTCATGGGAGCTTAGGGCTTCTACAGCCCCCTATTTATAGCGGCCGCGTGCAACTCAGCTCGCTCAGCTCAGAAGGCGGCTCATTGGTCAGCGAGAGAGCTGCTCTCCTATTGGCTGCGCTCTGCGCCAATGAAATTCAAACGGCTGAGCGCCTGAGCCGCTCGCTCTGACTCCAGGCGCCTCTCTCTCCCCTCCGCCCGAGCACTCAGGAACAAAGGGCCGTGTGATCCGTTTAGCACAACGTGCAGATTTATTGAAATCCCGCTCTCATTCCGCTTATGTCCCCTACCCTAGAAAAAAATGTCATCGGCGTAAAATGTGCGATTTGTGCAAACTTGGAGTCAAAAGGACTCTGGGTGATATTGTAGGCAACCCCAAAATCACTCTTGAACAACCAACAGCTTTGTATAGCAACACTTTTGAGCTTTGACACTGCTTTCAAATTAGTCTGAGCGCACGAAACCTTCACACGAGCCCTTTCTACAGAATGAATGTAATGAGAAGGGCTCTTGGCGAATGAAGTGGAATTTCTCCCGCACAGAGCTGAGCAGCCCGCTTCCTTTCTTAAAACCCATAAAACGTGCGTGAAAAACAAACCGTTTAGTAGCTGAACCCCAGTCGGTTCCCAGGACCGTATTGCAATTTTCTACCATTTTGACCACGTCTAATAAGCGCTCTTAAGATGAAAATGTCTCCAATGAAAGAAACGCAAAGCACGTAAGAATGCGAGTGAGGGGGGTGAAAACTATGGGCAGAAAAACGTGTTTCATCCCGTAACGTTATTTTATTAGTTATTTGTTTACAGACTCACAAACAGCTCGCTCTGTACCGCGCATTAAGGTGGGATAGTCAACCTATTCTGCGATTACATTTCGAGCTAGACCTTCAAAGTACAGCTTCATTCCACACACAAGCACAAAGATTTCAGCTCTTTTCTGAAAAGGTGGGTGGCTCTTAAAAGAGCCTTTGGGTTTATACGTCGGGGTCCAGTCCGGTAGGGAAGCTCCGCTCCTGTTTAGCCGCCGAAGCCGTACAGGGTGCGGCCCTGGCGCTTCAGCGCGTACACCACGTCCATGGCGGTGACGGTCTTCCTCTTGGCGTGCTCGGTGTAGGTGACGGCGTCGCGGATGACGTTCTCCAGGAACACCTTCAGCACCCCGCGGGTCTCCTCGTAGATCAGCCCGGAGATCCGCTTCACTCCCCCACGGCGAGCCAGGCGGCGGATGGCGGGCTTGGTGATTCCCTGGATGTTGTCGCGGAGAACCTTGCGGTGACGCTTAGCGCCTCCTTTCCCGAGTCCCTTTCCGCCTTTGCCTCTTCCAGACATCTTCAAGTTATCAGCTAGTGACACGACACACACTGCTGGGCTGCAGCCGCGGCGCTTCTCTTTTCAAGCCTGAGAGCGGACCTGCTTGAGACAGGAGGCGCGCTGACACACGAGCCCGCCTCCTCTCCGACTGCAGCAGCAGCCCAGACTGCACAGGAACCTCTTCCCTGCCGGAGAGCTCTCCACCACAGCAACTTTAAACAGGCTACACTTCGAAATTGTCATGATTACTTCCCTAACCAACGGCATTGTAGGATTGTGCAAATTCTCCCCACGTGGTTTGAATGCTTGAACCTGGACTCGAGAAAAGCCCAGTCTTATCGAGCGCTAGCAATACAGGATAGTCGGTGCTGCAGCACGTTTTTGACTTGCAGTTTTTCTTACAGGGTAAAACTTTAGAGCAAAGGAAACCTAAACCCATACCATACCGACAGCATTAAGAAATGTGTCAATACCGAACCCACGTATCTAGGAAGAACGATATCGAATTCAGAATCCATTGCACATGTGAGGTGCTCTTTTCTGAACCAAAACGCCCCATACGGAACAGAAAATACAACATACTACGGTGTATGGATTATGAACTGTACTCAGACTTTAATCACTGTAAGAATAAATCCGTCATTCATGTTTAATCACCTACTAAACCGAGGTGCCTGAATGCCGGAAACCGAAGAATCTAAGAAATTAGGGGGGTCAATTTTATACGTGTTCAACTGTAACACATTGCAATACAGTACAGGACATCAGCAGTGAAATATTCGATCTTTTTTATATTTTTGTGGTGGTTCTTAAAAGAGCCTTTGTGTTCAAGGGGAAAGATCCTGCAGCAGGCGGTCCGGGTCTAAGCGCGCTCCCCGCCAAACACCGAATTCGGAAAAGAAAATAAAGAGTAGCGGAAGGGCTTTTAAGGGTGGGGTTTGAATGCCAGTCGTTCTTGTGTCATTAAAATAGTCTCATGCATTTGAACACTTTCAAATGTGGATATGAATGCTGAAAAACGAATTTAGAGCAAAAGGGGAGACGTGTGTCGCTGGTTTACTGCAGCAGTGTAGTCGTGTACGAATAGGCTTTTACACGAGGGGGTAGAAAACCGCTTCACTTATCAGCTAACCGAACGAGAATTGTGCCTCGTACAGACTATAATGGAATAATGTGACCCTCTCGAGTGTTGTGGTGGCTCTTAAAAGAGCCTTTGTGTTCAAGGGAAAAGATGCTGCAGCAGGCGGTCCGTGTCTAAGCGCGCTCCCCGCGGATGCGGCGGGCCAGCTGGATGTCTTTGGGCATGATGGTCACCCTCTTGGCGTGGATGGCGCACAGGTTGGTGTCCTCGAAGAGCCCCACCAGGTAAGCCTCGCTGGCCTCCTGCAGAGCCATGACGGCGGAGCTCTGGAAGCGCAGGTCGGTCTTGAAGTCCTGGGCGATCTCTCTCACCAGGCGCTGGAAGGGCAGCTTGCGGATCAGCAGCTCGGTGGACTTCTGGTAGCGGCGGATCTCCCGCAGAGCCACGGTGCCGGGCCTGTAGCGGTGGGGCTTCTTCACGCCGCCGGTGGCGGGGGCGCTCTTGCGGGCAGCCTTGGTGGCCAGCTGCTTCCTGGGCGCCTTGCCGCCGGTGGACTTGCGAGCGGTCTGCTTGGTTCTCGCCATCTTCCTCGCTGCTCTTCACAATCAGCACTGTACTGAGAGCAGCAGCCCGCACTCGGGTTTATATGCGCAGGCAGCCCCGTCCTGATTGGCTGAAGGGCCCCGGGAGCCTCTCGCTGATTGGATACTTTGAGAAGGAGCGCGCAGTTCATACACCCTCTCCGATCTTCTTTGTTTTGTCAAATCAAAGTATAAAGGCGTTTTTATACCTAGAAATCAATAACCTGTCAAGGACCTTGATTTCTTTTAACTATAATAATCCAGGACAAGAATATACTTCCATCAAATCATGAAATCGTTTAATTGACTAGAACGAAGTTAAATCACATATATATTGCAATGGAAAAGGTCATCCTGTGACTCGGGGGAGGAGTGTTGTGCTGAGGGACCCCGATTTCTGTTGAACTTTACAGCTCGTTATGCAATAATAAAAATGTGATAGATTATGTGAATGAAGAGAACAATCTTCTAAACCCCATGACAAGCACTACAAGGAACCCGGTTTACTTTGCTCGTTTAGAATTAAAAGGCGAAAATCTACTTGGAACGAACTGAACAAAGAAAATGATTGTATGAACTGTCTTGCGAGCGCAACAGAAATCGCTCGTCCACACAGGGGCTGTGATTCTGAGCCACAGACATCACTGCTAAAACCTCAGGGGGAAAACACACGTGCTTCGACCCGTGTATAAATATTGCACTCATATTAATAAAAACAAGAACTCGCTCATTTGAAGAGGCTGTGGGTGGCTCTTAAAAGAGCCTTTGGGTTCGGGGTCAGTCGGAGGTCTCTGCCGGGCTGTTTACTTGCTCTTGGCCGGCTTCTCGGTCTTCTTGGGCAGCAGCACCGCCTGGATGTTGGGCAGCACGCCGCCCTGCGCGATGGTCACGCCGCCCAGCAGCTTGTTCAGCTCCTCGTCGTTGCGGACGGCCAGCTGCAGGTGCCGAGGGATGATGCGGGTCTTCTTGTTGTCCCGGGCGGCGTTGCCAGCCAGCTCCAGGATCTCGGCGGTCAGGTACTCCAGCACCGCGGCCAGATACACCGGGGCTCCGGCGCCGACCCGCTCGGCATAGTTTCCCTTGCGCAGCAGCCGGTGGACACGGCCCACAGGGAACTGCAGTCCGGCCCTGGAAGAGCGAGTCTTGGCCTTGGCTCTGGCCTTACCGCCGGTCTTTCCTCTGCCGCTCATCTTGCACTGTCAAGCTTGTCTGAAGAAAACTGCTAACAATGATCACAACTTGTCTGCCGCCCCGCTTTTGAAGAGTCGCAGCTGAACGTGATTGGATGGACGGGAACAAGCTCTCCACCCAATCAGAGATCAGTGCTGCCAAGCGGCGCTCTCGGTCTCCACCAATCAACAGGCAGGAGGGAAATTCGGACTCTGAACACAGAGCGCGGCTCTGCTGCCGAGCGATGACAAATATTTGTTTTTCAATATCAAGCTTATTTTCATTATTCACATACACAGGTATATGGAATAGCGAAATGCTATTTAGCTAGCTCTCAGACGTTAAGTGGTTATAAAAACAACAATAAAGTTGCATAAAAAAAGACACAACAGGCCATGTGCAGAACAACAGGCGATTAGCAAAACTGCAACAGATAATGTGCAAAACACTTTGCTTAAACGGTCATTTTCATGCTTAAAAACGTATATTTTAGTGAATTTCACCACCGTCTGACTCTCAGTAACCACGCTACATTGAGTGGAATTAAGCTCCACTCCCATAAGAATCTGGATCACCCGCCTGCGAGGGCTCGATATTGAAAAGTCACCATTGTCGCTATTAGAGTGACACATCTGTCACGTTACGCCTTTTCACATGTCCGCTATAGCTGCGAGACTAGCAGTCACGAATTGCAAGTCACACACTAATGAAAACCCCCGTGCAATGTAACAATGTAACATTTCGCCTCAACTAAATTCATTAAATGAAAAGGAGATGCAAGGAGTCACAACGCTGTACAATGGAGATCAGGACGTTTATTTAACAAAAAGGCCTTTTAATTCTACACCTCCTCTGGGCACCCACTCTCTACAGTAGTATTTAGAATATTTACATTTGTACATTTTACCCAGCATCGCATTTCAGTATCATTAATAAAAACTACAACTCAATCCCCCCCATTGTGTAAAATAATTATGTCTCCCCCCCTATCGAGCGAACCGGCGCTTTCAAGCGGTGAAAAGGGAAAGTCTGCGCTCTCTCTCGGAAGGGCTGGTGGCTCTTAGAAGAGCCTTTGGGTTTGTAGGAAATTAACTCGAGGGTCGATCGCTCACTTCTTCTTGGGAGCCGCTTTCTTAGCTTTGGCCGTCTTGGGTTTGGCCACCTTGGGCTTCGCTGCCTTGGCTTTCTTCGGGCTCTTCGCCTTCTTAGGCGCCGCTGGCTTCTTGGCCTTCTTGGGGCTCTTGGTCGCCTTCTTGGCCGCTGCGGGCTTCGCGGCTTTCTTGGGCGACTTCTTGGCGGCCGCTGGCTTCTTGGTCGCCGCCTTCTTGGGCGACTTCTTGGCGGCCGCTGGCTTCTTAGCCGCTGCGGGTTTCTTGGCCGCCGGCTTCTTGGCTTTGGCGGCGGCGGCTTTCTTCACGGGCTTGGGCTTGGTCTCCGCCTGCTTCTTGTTGAGCTTGAAGGAGCCCGAGGCGCCGGTGCCCTTGGTCTGCACCAGGGTGCCCTTGGTCACCAGGCTCTTGATGGCCAGCTTGACGCGGGAGTTGTTCTTCTCCACGTCGTAGCCGCCGGCCGCCAGGGACTTCTTCAGGGCGGCCAGGGACACGCCGCTCCGCTCCTTGGAGGCGGACACGGCCTGCAGGATGAGCTCTCCCACGCTGGGGCCCGCTTTCTTGGGCTTGGCGGCGCTCTTCTTCTTGGGCGCCTTGGCCGGCGCGGCGGCGGGGGCCGGAGCGACTTCTTCTGCCATCGCTGCGTCTCTGTCTGCTGTCGGACTGTCTGCGGCTCCGCGCGCAGGCGGAACTTCAAGGCCGCATGAGAACCGTGGAGACTCAACCGCTGCTGCTGCTGCAGCTCCGCTCCGCACAGCCCGCTCGCACTTGTGTTTTCTCCCCGCACAAAACTGCCCCGTAATCCTCACAAATACACAGAAAGGAGTACAAAAGATGCAAAATGCAGAGGAAACCCCCCGGTCTTTAATATGCAGTTGAGTTACAGATTTTTCTGTACGATAATTCTGACAGAATTGCCCAGAGTCCAACAACAGCGCACACGAAAGGCGGTGCTCACCCGGCACTTCATCGTCTATTTCTAAAATAAATGTACTTAAACCGTCAGTAAAGATAAAAACAAGGTGTAAATAATACAGTCGAGACTGACGGTCATGTAACCCAATAAGAATGAATTCTGAATTATTTAAAACTGATGATTTATTTTGCTCTATGTTCGGTGTCATTAACACACTCCCGGACTCGCTGTTTCTAAGAAGGAGACGGACAAGTTTTGTCAAATAAGACAGTTTTATCCCCGTGAAATTAGGAGTATTTCGAGTTTTTCCACCGATACGCTTTTATAACATGCCGAACAAGCGTAGTCGTAGTCGCTTTGTTTATCTCAGACATTTTCAAATCAGTTATTTCAAAGGCGATTCTTCAATGGGGCTTTAGTAAAGACCGCGACTCTACCGTCAATACCAACATCCAGATAAGACCTGCGAGGCAGCAGTTTTAGAAGCAACACTAGCAAAGCTTTATTTCAAAACGATTATTTCTTGATAATAATAATTAAATAGAAGACCTATACCAACACTGAATTATCCAGACTGTAGAAACGTCCTGAGTTTATGTCTTCAGCTGCTCTGAAGAAACGAGCTGTGCCGTCTCTTCCATCTGTATGTTATGCGAGAGGCAAACGGGAAAATCTGCACCCCAGGAACCCCCAAAATCCAAGTACAACAAGACATCGGGTACAGAGAAAACCCTCCGATGTTCAAAACGTGCTTCAACTTCAGCAGACTCTGTGCGGCAGTTTCGACAGAAATGCCCCAAATCCGACAACAGAGCACTCGAAAGGCGGTGCTCATCCGGCACTTTGTCTTGTATTTCAAACTTATAAGATTTTTAAACACCGCTACATATAGGAATCGTGTGCATGAAATACTGTCAAGACTGGTGGTAAGCTATCACGATAAAAAGCACGTCTGCGATATGAAAATAAATATGATTTTTATTTTGCTCTTTGGGCAGCGTCAGTAACACACTCCAGGAAGCGACGCTTCTAACAAAGGACTAGACCAGTTTCGTAAAACTACCACTTTGATTCCTTGACAAATTAGAACATAGTGGAATTGCTGGAATGCATGTATTTCAGATTTCAGATTTTATAAGCCTGTTGAGATTTTTGAATGAGGCCAAATGGAAAATCAGCACACACTGGCGAACCCGTTTGAATGAAATTGTCCTGACGTGAAAAAAAACAGCCCAGGCAGAGAAGTGGAGCCTGAAATGGTCCTCAGGCTTTTTGTTGTCATTCGGACAATGAAAACGCCCGGTAAATTAAACTACCAAGGCTGTAACCAAGGCGTGGTACAGCGTAATAATCCGCCAGGCACTTGATCAGAGCAAGGGACATTGTAATGACATGTTTTAGAGTGTATGAAAAGCAATATCTGATCATTAAAGCTGAAGGTTGTTCTAAGGACTCCTTTAGAAAGAGAGTGAGGAGGTGTGTGTGACTTAACTCGAGGTGCATTTGGATCGAGCAAATGAAACATTTCCTTTCCCAAAGAGTTGCGGGAGAATGGAGCAACTTGCACACCCTTGCTCTTACCCTGGCTTCAGGAACAATATGGTAAACACTCGGGAACAGCCACAGGCTGTGCTCTGGGAATGGGTCCGATTCATAAAACATGTTCTATCCTTGATCATTGGTGAAAAAATAATAAAGCTCATGGAAATCTCGTTTCATTGCTTTGAGACTGAAATGCCTTGTAAGAAATGTTGTGTAACCGATTCCTAACAGTCGCCAAATAGAAGCATCGAAGGCAGAAACCTCAATGTGAAACAGAAAGTCATTTATGTCTACAGTCACACTGAATTAGGTAGACTGATAACATACTTTAAATGAGGACTAAACTGCCAGAAAGAGACAAAGCGTGCCCCCCACTTGTCCTTAAATAACCGTCTGTACTTACAAAATGCTACGCGTAGCGCTCAGTGACAAGGATGTGTTTTCAGAATAATAAGCTGGACCACTGTACAACTTACACATACACGCCTCCACAGAAAAGTCACATTCAAGAAAGGTGTAAAGGTTATTGCACACTTGGGGCCATAAAAGCGTCGAAAACCGGGAATTGAAGCATTGAGAAAGAAATCAGGATTGCTCTTTCACGGACTCTGTGGGTGGCTCTTAAAAGAGCCTTTGGGTTCGTAGATCCGGGACGGGCGGGCCGGGTTTACTTGGAGCTGGTGTACTTGGTGACGGCCTTGGTGCCCTCGGACACGGCGTGCTTGGCCAGCTCTCCGGGCAGCAGCAGGCGCACGGCGGTCTGGATCTCCCGGGAGGTGATGGTGGAGCGCTTGTTGTAGTGCGCCAGGCGGGAGGCCTCGCCGGCGATGCGCTCGAAGATGTCGCTGACGAACGAGTTCATGATGCCCATGGCCTTCGACGAGATGCCGGTGTCCGGGTGCACCTGCTTCAGCACCTTGTACACGTAGATGGCGTAGCTCTCCTTCCTGGTCTTTCTGCGCTTCTTACCGCCCTTCCCGGCAGTCTTGGTCACGGCTTTCTTGGAGCCCTTCTTGGGAGCGGATTTCGCTGGTTCAGGCATCTTAACTGCACTCTGCGCACACAGTCATGGGAGCTTAGGGCTTCTACAGCCCCCTATTTATAGCGGCCGCGTGCAACTCAGCTCGCTCAGCTCAGAAGGCGGCTCATTGGTCAGCGAGAGAGCTGCTCTCCTATTGGCTGCGCTCTGCGCCAATGAAATTCAAACGGCTGAGCGCCTGAGCCGCTCGCTCTGACTCCAGGCGCCTCTCTCTCCCCTCCGCCCGAGCACTCAGGAACAAAGGGCCGTGTGATCCGTTTAGCACAACGTGCAGATTTATTGAAATCCCGCTCTCATTCCGCTTATGTCCCCTACCCTAGAAAAAAATGTCATCGGCGTAAAATGTGCGATTTGTGCAAACTTGGAGTCAAAAGGACTCTGGGTGATATTGTAGGCAACCCCAAAATCACTCTTGAACAACCAACAGCTTTGTATAGCAACACTTTTGAGCTTTGACACTGCTTTCAAATTAGTCTGAGCGCACGAAACCTTCACACGAGCCCTTTCTACAGAATGAATGTAATGAGAAGGGCTCTTGGCGAATGAAGTGGAATTTCTCCCGCACAGAGCTGAGCAGCCCGCTTCCTTTCTTAAAACCCATAAAACGTGCGTGAAAAACAAACCGTTTAGTAGCTGAACCCCAGTCGGTTCCCAGGACCGTATTGCAATTTTCTACCATTTTGACCACGTCTAATAAGCGCTCTTAAGATGAAAATGTCTCCAATGAAAGAAACGCAAAGCACGTAAGAATGCGAGTGAGGGGGGTGAAAACTATGGGCAGAAAAACGTGTTTCATCCCGTAACGTTATTTTATTAGTTATTTGTTTACAGACTCACAAACAGCTCGCTCTGTACCGCGCATTAAGGTGGGATAGTCAACCTATTCTGCGATTACATTTCGAGCTAGACCTTCAAAGTACAGCTTCATTCCACACACAAGCACAAAGATTTCAGCTCTTTTCTGAAAAGGTGGGTGGCTCTTAAAAGAGCCTTTGGGTTTATACGTCGGGGTCCAGTCCGGTAGGGAAGCTCCGCTCCTGTTTAGCCGCCGAAGCCGTACAGGGTGCGGCCCTGGCGCTTCAGCGCGTACACCACGTCCATGGCGGTGACGGTCTTCCTCTTGGCGTGCTCGGTGTAGGTGACGGCGTCGCGGATGACGTTCTCCAGGAACACCTTCAGCACCCCGCGGGTCTCCTCGTAGATCAGCCCGGAGATCCGCTTCACTCCCCCACGGCGAGCCAGGCGGCGAATGGCGGGCTTGGTGATTCCCTGGATGTTGTCGCGGAGAACCTTGCGGTGACGCTTAGCGCCTCCTTTCCCGAGTCCCTTTCCGCCTTTGCCTCTTCCAGACATCTTCAAGTTATCAGCTAGTGACACGACACACACTGCTGGGCTGCAGCCGCGGCGCTTCTCTTTTCAAGCCTGAGAGCGGACCTGCTTGAGACAGGAGGCGCGCTGACACACGAGCCCGCCTCCTCTCCGACCGCAGCAGCAGCCCAGACTGCACAGGAACCTCTTCCCTGCCGGAGAGCTCTCCACCACAGCAACTTTAAACAGGCTACACTTCGAAATTGTCATGATTACTTCCCTAACCAACGGCATTGTAGGATTGTGCAAATTCTCCCCACGTGGTTTGAATGCTTGAACCTGGACTCGAGAAAAGCCCAGTCTTATCGAGCGCTAGCAATACAGGATAGTCGGTGCTGCAGCACGTTTTTGACTTGCAGTTTTTCTTACAGGGTAAAACTTTAGAGCAAAGGAAACCTAAACCCATACCATACCGACAGCATTAAGAAATGTGTCAATACCGAACCCACGTATCTAGGAAGAACGATATCGAATTCAGAATCCATTGCACATGTGAGGTGCTCTTTTCTGAACCAAAACGCCCCATACGGAACAGAAAATACAACATACTACGGTGTATGGATTATGAACTGTACTCAGACTTTAATCACTGTAGGAATAAATCCGTCATTCATGTTTAATCACCTACTAAACCGAGGTGCCTGAATGCCGGAAACCGAAGAATCTAAGAAATTAGGGGGGTCAATTTTATACGTGTTCAACTGTAACACATTGCAATACAGTACAGGACATCAGCAGTGAAATATTCGATCTTTTTTATATTTTTGTGGTGGTTCTTAAAAGAGCCTTTGTGTTCAAGGGGAAAGATCCTGCAGCAGGCGGTCCGGGTCTAAGCGCGCTCCCCGCCAAACACCGAATTCGGAAAAGAAAATAAAGAGTAGCGGAAGGGCTTTTAAGGGTGGGGTTTGAATGCCAGTCGTTCTTGTGTCATTAAAATAGTCTCATGCATTTGAACACTTTCAAATGTGGATATGAATGCTGAAAAACGAATTTAGAGCAAAAGGGGAGACGTGTGTCGCTGGTTTACTGCAGCAGTGTAGTCGTGTACGAATAGGCTTTTACACGAGGGGGTAGAAAACCGCTTCACTTATCAGCTAACCGAACGAGAATTGTGCCTCGTACAGACTATAATGGAATAATGTGACCCTCTCGAGTGTTGTGGTGGCTCTTAAAAGAGCCTTTGTGTTCAAGGGAAAAGATGCTGCAGCAGGCGGTCCGTGTCTAAGCGCGCTCCCCGCGGATGCGGCGGGCCAGCTGGATGTCTTTGGGCATGATGGTCACCCTCTTGGCGTGGATGGCGCACAGGTTGGTGTCCTCGAAGAGCCCCACCAGGTAAGCCTCGCTGGCCTCCTGCAGAGCCATGACGGCGGAGCTCTGGAAGCGCAGGTCGGTCTTGAAGTCCTGGGCGATCTCTCTCACCAGGCGCTGGAAGGGCAGCTTGCGGATCAGCAGCTCGGTGGACTTCTGGTAGCGGCGGATCTCCCGCAGAGCCACGGTGCCGGGCCTGTAGCGGTGGGGCTTCTTCACGCCGCCGGTGGCGGGGGCGCTCTTGCGGGCAGCCTTGGTGGCCAGCTGCTTCCTGGGCGCCTTGCCGCCGGTGGACTTGCGAGCGGTCTGCTTGGTTCTCGCCATCTTCCTCGCTGCTCTTCACAATCAGCACTGTACTGAGAGCAGCAGCCCGCACTCGGGTTTATATGCGCAGGCAGCCCCGTCCTGATTGGCTGAAGGGCCCCGGGAGCCTCTCGCTGATTGGATACTTTGAGAAGGAGCGCGCAGTTCATACACCCTCTCCGATCTTCTTTGTTTTGTCAAATCAAAGTATAAAGGCGTTTTTATACCTAGAAATCAATAACCTGTCAAGGACCTTGATTTCTTTTAACTATAATAATCCAGGACAAGAATATACTTCCATCAAATCATGAAATCGTTTAATTGACTAGAACGAAGTTAAATCACATATATATTGCAATGGAAAAGGTCATCCTGTGACTCGGGGGAGGAGTGTTGTGCTGAGGGACCCCGATTTCTGTTGAACTTTACAGCTCGTTATGCAATAATAAAAATGTGATAGATTATGTGAATGAAGAGAACAATCTTCTAAACCCCATGACAAGCACTACAAGGAACCCGGTTTACTTTGCTCGTTTAGAATTAAAAGGCGAAAATCTACTTGGAACGAACTGAACAAAGAAAATGATTGTATGAACTGTCTTGCGAGCGCAACAGAAATCGCTCGTCCACACAGGGGCTGTGATTCTGAGCCACAGACATCACTGCTAAAACCTCAGGGGGAAAACACACGTGCTTCGACCCGTGTATAAATATTGCACTCATATTAATAAAAACAAGAACTCGCTCATTTGAAGAGGCTGTGGGTGGCTCTTAAAAGAGCCTTTGTTTTTCGGGTCAGTCGGAGGTCTCTGCCGGGCTGTTTACTTGCTCTTGGCCGGCTTCTCGGTCTTCTTGGGCAGCAGCACCGCCTGGATGTTGGGCAGCACGCCGCCCTGCGCGATGGTCACGCCGCCCAGCAGCTTGTTCAGCTCCTCGTCGTTGCGGACGGCCAGCTGCAGGTGCCGGGGGATGATGCGGGTCTTCTTGTTGTCCCGGGCGGCGTTGCCAGCCAGCTCCAGGATCTCGGCGGTCAGGTACTCCAGCACCGCGGCCAGATACACCGGGGCTCCGGCGCCGACCCGCTCGGCATAGTTTCCCTTGCGCAGCAGCCGGTGGACACGGCCCACAGGGAACTGCAGTCCGGCCCTGGAAGAGCGAGTCTTGGCCTTGGCTCTGGCCTTACCGCCGGTCTTTCCTCTGCCGCTCATCTTGCACTGTCAAGCTTGTCTGAAGAAAACTGCTAACAATGATCACAACTTGTCTGCCGCCCCGCTTTTGAAGAGTCGCGGCTGAACGTGATTGGATGGACGGGAACAAGCTCTCCACCCAATCAGAGATCAGTGCTGCCAAGCGGCGCTCTCGGTCTCCACCAATCAACAGGCAGGAGGGAAATTCGGACTCTGAACACAGAGCGCGCTCTTCTGCCGAGTGAGGACAAATATGTGTTTTTCAGTTTCAACCGTATTAGCATTATTCTCATACACAGGTATATGGAATAGCGAAATGCGATTTAGCTAGCTCTCAGACGGTAAGTGGTAAAAAAACAACAATACAGTTGCATAAGAAAAGACAGAGACAACAGGCCATGTGCAGAACAGGCGATTAGCAAAACTGCAACAGATAACGTGCAAAACACTTTGCTTAAACGGTCATTTTCATGCTTAAAAACATGTATATTTTAGTGAATTTCACCACCGTCTGACTCTCAGTAACCACGCTACCTTGAGTGGAATTAAGCTCAACTCCCATAAGAATCTGGATCACCCGCCTGCGAGGGCTCGATATTAGGCCCTCAGGCTTTTTGTTGTCATTCGGACAATGAAAACGCCCGGTAAATTAAACTACCAAGGCGTGGTACAGCGTAATAATCCGCCAGGCACTTGATCAGAGCAAGGGACACTGTAATGACATGTTTTAGAGTGTATGAAAAGCAATATCTGATCATTAAAGCTGAAGGTTGTTCTCAAGACTCCTTTAGAAAGAGAGTGAGGAGGTGTGTGTGACTTAACTCGAGGTGCATTTGGATCGAGCAAATGAAACATTTCCTTACCCAAAGAGTTGCAGGAGAATGGAGCAACTTGCACACCCTTGCTCTTACCCTGGCTTCAGGAACAATATAGTAAACACTCGGGAACAGCCACAGGCTCTGTTCTGGGTCCGATTCATAAAAACATGTTCTATCCTTGATCACTGGTGAAAAAAATAATAAAGCTCATGTAAATCTAGTTCTATTGCTTTGAGACTGAAATGCCTTGTAAGAAATGTTGTGTAACCGATTCCTAACAGTCGCCAATTAGAAGCATCGAAGGCAGAGACCTCCATGTGAAACAGAAAGTCATTTATGTCTACAGTCACACTGAATTAACATACTGATAACAATAATTGCTTACACTTATATAGTGCTTTTTCTGGACACTCCACTCAAAGCTCTTTACAGGTAATGGGGATCCCCTCCACCACCCCCAGTGTGCAGCCCCACCTGGATGATGCGATGGCAGCCATAGTGTGCCAGAACGCTCCCCACACATCAGCTATCAGTGGGGAGGAGAGCAGAGTAATGAAGCCAGTTCATAGATGGGGATTATTAGGAGGCCATGATTGGTAAGAGCCAATGGGAAATTTGACCAGGACGCTGGGGTTACACCCCTACTCTTTTTCGAGTAACACCTGGGATTTTTAATGACCACAGGTGACCACCCCCTGCTGGCCCCACTAACACCTCTTCCAGCAGCAACCTTAGTTTTTCCCAGGAGTCTCCCATCCAGGTACTGACCAGGCTTACACCTGCTGAGCTTCAGTGGGTTTGCACAAATGAGCGTGGCAAAAGCAGAGTGTTGGTGATATTGTATGCTAACCTCATCAGCATTTAGGAGAATGGATCTTTACAAATTCTTCTCAGGGTTTGCACTCCCTCAATATCCCCTTAATTCAGCTGGTAAAGTCATTTTACCGTTCTGCAGGTAATGTACGTCTATTATTTCATTAAGTGCTCAGGTGGAAGAGAAATCTGCAGGACAATGTGGATACCCAGCACAGGTCTGGGAACCCAGGGTCTAGGTCAATCGTTAGCATTGCTCAAAGATGCATTTCAGTATTGCCCTTCAGCCACAAGGGGCCACTAACTCACTGAAGTACCCTTATTATCGCCAATGCTGCTCTCCTTTTCACCTGAAAGAGTGAGGAGACACTCTTTTTTACTTTGATACTATTAGGGGCTGCCGTTTCCACGGTCTGCACGCACAGAATTTGTGACTGTGACAAAGTTTACCTTCAATATTCAATCAGTTGTATCAGAAATGGCATTGAAAGGCATCTGAGAAATGAAGAACAATCTTACCCTGCTGCACCTAGACAAAGCATTTTCATCGTTTAGAAGCATGCCAGTTTTATACTGCTAATAAAGGAGGGTGACTTCCATTTACAAGAGACTCTGTGTGAAATGTAGCGTGGGCTTGTGTAGCAAGGAACGGTATGAGGCTTTCAGGGAGAATTTATTAGTACTCATTAATTAAATTGACACCATAGACAAGGCGAAGCTCAGATTTCCAGTTTTATTGCTGTTTGTGTCTTTAAGTCAGAACACTGTGCACCTCATTTCTCCCCTTTCTCTGTCCTTCCTTCTCCTCTCTCTCTTTGCCCCCTCTAGCTTCTTCTGTCTTGTCTAGTTCTTCTCCATTGTCTCTTTGATCCAGCTCAGATAGTTGCCCACTTTAGTGTATACTCCATAAGTCCCCTTCTCCCCACACTTAATCCCCCACGAAACTATACCAGCGGCGTAAAATGCGCCCCCTGATCCCCCTTTCTGCAGGGTGAACGCCCCTCCACTGTCCCCCTGGCATGTGTCCTTTCCACCTTCGGGCAATCCAGCACAGAACATGTTTTCAGTAAGCGTGGGGATGTCTCTCTGGCGCCCCCTCTGGCTTTCGATGGAACTTCTGCACTTCTCTTGCTCAACGACAGGCAGGCGGATGAACTTGAGCCTGTTGGAGATGGTGTCCTCCTCCGTCACCCCCCAGCCTGAGACGTAACTGAGGGAGAAAGAGGTTTTAGGTGGGAGCCTGGCCAGTAGCTGGATGGGTCACCTCCTGGGAAAGCTAAGGTTGCTGCTGGAAGAGGAGTTAGTTGGGAATGGTAGAGGATGCTCACCCTGTGGTGTGTGTGGGTCTTAATGCCCCAGTATAGTGACAGTCAATACAGATAGCTGTGCAGTCCAGATGTGTCTATCGGCACATCACTCATGCTTTTTTCACACCGTTCACTGCCCGTTAGTGATCAATAACAGTCTTCCCTTCAAATTTGTACCTCAGGCTGTGGAACATGAACAAACATGTAGCTTGAAAGTAATATTTACATATTTTACCCTACTGAATGTACTTTTTGAGATTTGCGTCCCTTTTGAAATGTTGAGTTAAAAAGGCATTGGGGTCAGGAAGGACTTTGCTTGCACGAGGAAGAAAAACATGTTGTTCTGCAGAGCAGCTGAGGAGCGCTTTCACAGGAATCGCTTGACGTGACTCTTTTCCGGACAGAAGAATTGGCATATTCTGTTTCAATATCACCTGACATTACAGCCAGTTTCCAAAAAGACCCACAGAGGAGGAAAAAATCCTATAATTCAATATCCTGAAAAAGCTTTTAACATTACAAAGAGCCGAGGAGAAATTAGGGCCAAGACTATTGGTTAATACAGTACTGAAACCATGGCTGACCAATCACACTGCATTCACTGTGTAGAAAGAGACAGATGGGGAAGTAAAAATTTGTCTCACCCCACACTTCCAGGGCTGTAAGGGGTGCCCTCTGGTGGCAGACACAGCGGCATGATGTGTCTGTTGACAGTGACAGGCTCCTTCAGCTTGATGAGTGCCAAGTCATTATCGAAGGAAGTCGAGGACTGAGAAAAGCCAGGATGAGGAAACACTGCCTCCACAGAAAGCTTGTTTTTCAGGATATTCTCCACATCGTTGTCTCCTACATATACCTAGGAGAACATAAGAAAAACATGAGAAAGTTTGCAACAAAGAAGAGCCCATTCAGATCCTATAGCCTCTGTTACATGCAGTAGTTGATAAGGATCACATCCTTATATATTATATGTATATTTCTATGTATATTTCATATACATACCTGTATATGAATGTATGAATGAATGTATATATATGAATATATAGTTCAGGTGGGTAGCTGCGTCAGCATGCGTAGGCTGAAAAAGAACAAGTAATAGGTTTATTCCATGCTGAAAAGAAGCTCACACCTGAAGAAGGCTCCACGGCCGAAACTTCTTTTCAGCATGAAATAAACCTATTACTTGTTCCTTATATGAATATATGTATATATACATATGTCTATTTATATACATGTATTATGTATATTCCTTATACATTGATTGTATACATTTTATACATGCTGTACATAAGAAATACAATGTATTTCTACCACATGTATATTTTTGGTATATTTCCCTACACAACCACAGGAAATAGCATCACCCACACACCCAGGAGAAATGCATCTTTCAGCATGTCCAGAGCTGTTTGACCTTTGGCACTTTGAGAGTCACTCCTTCTGTCACGTACTGCCTTTCTTGCAGTCACTCTATGTATGTGGTGTTCATATAGGATATATCTTTAATCACCATAAATGGAAGTACGTTATTGCAGTACATTACAAAATCACAGCTTTCAGTGCCATGTCCCAAACTTCCAATGTCGTCTATGCAGATTATATTAGATGTATGCCGTTAAGTCATGTATGACATATGCTGTACAACCTATCTTTTACACATCAGAATAAAACATAATATATTGATTTGCAACATCTCGCAGCTCAGAGGTGAATGGAGAAGAAAACCCAACAGGAGAGAGACAGCACTGGGGAAAATGGAGGACAAATAGGGAGAAGGAGACAGAGATCGTCGCATATTTGAATACAGACGGTGCATTCGTACCTCCAGGGATTCTACGATTGTCTCGAGAGACTGCAAGGAATGCTTTTTGGAATGCACGTTGTGAGCAGCCGTCAGGATCCAGCGATCGGCAATCAGAGCTGCTCCCGCCCTCCCGTAGAAGGTGTTCAGGAACACCTGCCAGGGAAATGCCCCCTCCTCGGCGTCTTGCCCCCCCAGAATGCGCTGAGTCAGGGAGGGAGAGGCTGAGGGCTTGCCACACACTGGGGCAGAAAGAGTAAAGGGGGTGGGGGTGGCAAATGGAAAAAGAAGAGGTGGAAGTACAGATCACAAGCACTGACAGAACCACTGGACTGCGGTTGTAGCGGAGCAAGTGTGGGCACGGTGACATCATCGCCCTCCCTGGGCTGAGGGAGGTCTCCTTAAGCTCACTCGGTTGGTTCCCTGTTGCGTTTTGCCAGAGACCCGGGTTCATGCCCCAGGTGTTGGGGGACGAACCGGCGGGGTGGAGGGGTGAGGGCACGAGCCCGCGCGAACCACGACGGTCACACGGTGTTGAGAGAGACACCGACTGAGCACTACAGGGCATTCACTCTGGAAACGATGGTTACAAAGAAGAAGCAACTCTTCCGTCCATCTGACCCGTTTAGCCGTTAGAAGTTAATTGATCTGAGGAGCTCATCTGGCCATTTCTTTTCGAAAGAAGCCAGGGCATTGGCTTCCACAATGCTGCTGGGTATCCCATTCCATACTCCCACCGCCATTTGTGTAAAGAAAAGCCCCCTGCTCCTGCATTTCCACTCTCTGGCCACCTCTGTCCCCTGGTTCAGTTTTGACTGTTGATTCTCAAAAAGGCCACAGGACTTTGAGTACTTGGTTTTCTGCCTGCTTGCAAAACTAGGAATTATCTGCATTTTACATAATCTACCAGGTGTTTGCTCAGTCTTGAATTTTGTCTAGTTCCTTAGCTACAGTACTTCTATGGTGTTTGCTTATCCCATTTTAATTACAGCAGAATCTAGATCACTGTAAATTAGGAAGATCAGAGGTGATATTCTGCTAATTACATCACCCCGTTTTGAACATTCACTCCTTATCTGTGCTCTCTGTTTTTCTCACTCCCAACACATACATTTCTTTGAGTCTACCATTTCTGCATTAATAATTAAAGTTTTATGAAACCTTTCTCACAAAACCTAAATGATCCATATTGTATGCTCTGTGTGTTCCCATTTCTGTTGTTGCTGGTTCCACTGTTGTAACTTTTGATATGAGAGACAATAAAAAAAACACAGGAAAGCAAAGAGCCTAGTCAGGTCAAAGAGATGACCGTGATATCATCGGTTAAATAGTTGCTTACAGGTTTACCTGGAAAACAGGTTGGGATGATGTAGTTGCTGTTGGAATCTGTCCATTTCCTGTCAGCAGCGCAGGTGTAGTTCACTGAAAATAAACAAGCAGACAGATAACCAGATACAGAGCTGACAAATAGACACACTCAATCTATTTTAATATAATGTGCAGTACTTATAAAATATAATAATCCTTACACTCATATAACACTTTTCTGGACACTCCACTCATAGCCCTTTACAGGTCATGGGGAATCCCACTACTACCACCAGTGTGCAGCCCCACCTGGATGATGCTCCAGTCCTCTCCCCACACACCAGCTCTCAGTGGGGAGGAGAGCAGAGTGATGAAGCCAGTTCAGAGATGGGGATTATTGGGAGGCCATGACTGGGAAAGGCCAGGGGGAAATTTAGCCAGGACACCATAGTTAACACCCTTTTTCTTTTCAGGAAATTCCCTAGGATTTACAATGACCACAAGGATCAGGACCTCAGTTTTACATCTCATCTGAAGGTCAGTGCATTTATTTTTACACTATAGTGTCCCACCACTGGCCAGACTTTCATCTGTTTAGCTTCAGTGGGTTGCCAGTTTTGACTTGCATGGTGATATAGCTGTGGGCTAATAATATAATATACACTAGCACATAGTGTACTGTGCTAATATAATACACACTGATACGAAACACACACAATGATAAAGAGGTGGTGTCATTTTAGTTATTTTTAGTTAGGATCTTTTACAGATCTTCCTCCGATTCATGTTTTATTTTATTTCTAATCTGTTAATCCAGAGGTGTGACACTACCATTTTCTAGACCATTTTCTAAAAAAGTTAGCTCAGGTACCGTATAAATCTGTTCTGTGCAAACTGACTAAGGTTATAGCATAATATTGTTTTGTTTGTTTATAAAGCAAGACACACTGTCCAATCTGGACATCTTTCTGTTATATGATGATTCATGTTCTTAATTTAAGGGGGTATGAATGCATCTGCAGGACACTGTGTGTGCAGCAGACATACAGGTTACTTGTGAGCGAAAGTGGTGAACACACACGTGCTAACACAAACACACAGCCGGTCAGGCTCACCGACAGCCCCTCTCTCCAGGGTGTAGTAAGGCTCGTTGCAGTGATAGTGGATGACAGACTGGTACTGATTGAGAGAGCCAGAGAGAAACTGCACTCCTCCGTTTAGCAGGTTGGAAGGTGTCCCACAGTCTATTACTACACAGAGGGAAACACACAGGAGATCTCAGCAGTGCAATGAGGGAAAGACAGAGAACGCAGGTCTGGTTCAGAGGTGTGGGAAGAGGAGAAAAGGAAAGGACAGCTGACTCACTGCGACACTCAGGCAGGGGGAGGTGCCACTGTCCATCGCTCTTACACATGGAGAAATATCCCCCGATCTCCTTCTCTCCCTGAGAAAGAACAGGAGTTAATACAGGCAGGTCATCACCACTGATAAAAGACATAAACACTGCATAGAGTGCACTACTCTAGTTCATTAGCACTGCATGGAGTGCACTACTCTACTGTAGTTCATTAGCACTACATTAGCACTACTCTAGTCCAATGCATTGATTCACTATTAAAACACATTAACACTGCATTGTGAGTGAGGTTTTAAAACACATTTTAAAACACAAAAAGGCTCTTACTACAGGGAATATGACTTTCTGAATCTACTTTTACACAGGTGCTGCACTAAAAGAGATGGAGAAAAAAAGAGATTTAATATAGGCCAGTAACTGTCTTGAAACTGAAGTATTTTCAACTCTGACCAATTGACCCACAGCACATTAAAGAGTAGCAGACTAAATGACACCACAGTAAATTAAGAGTACTTGAATCCTGAGAGACGCACAAGTGAAGCACAGACTCACCATCATCAGCTTGTAGCCGGTGTCACACTTGACTCGGATGTAATCTCTGAACTGATACTTTAAGAATTGTGGGGTCACTCTGCCATGAGAGATACTTCTGGGAGATGGGCACTGAACCCCTAGGAATATGAGAAAAATTGGGTTGGGGTAATTACAGTGTTTATTTTATGCGTGATGAGTGTATAAATGCATAATACTAATATATCACGTTGGTATTATAATGTTATTACAGTATACTCAATATTTCTGTACTTCATCGTTTTATGAAAGGTTTAGGGGTGCCAAAAACACCTCTTATCTGCTATGTACCATCCTAATCGTGTGATGGGTTTGAGTTTCTTGTGGTCACAACTGTTAGGTCCCTCATTCTGATGTTATTCTTCACTAAGTATTTAGGGGGTTCAAGTAAATATAGAACTGTGGGGCTCCACTGTCATTAAAGTCGGTGTTTCCGTTACCATTTGGGAATCTTCCCAGGGTGCAGGAGTCTGCCGGTGACCAGCCTAGCCTGGCAGAGTGATGGCCTTGCTGTGTGCTCTGCTCTCCATGCCCGCGACAGGACAGTGTGTGAGTTTCTGTTTCAGCGTGTCAGAGCGAGCTGCACTTCACTTACGCTCTGTGGTGTACTCCAGCCTCCAGCCCCGGCTGTCTCCTCTCTGGTCGGTGTGATATTCCAGCCGCACCTCGTTAGAGGAGCTCACGATCGGCGCTGGAGCTTCGCTTCCGCACAGGAGAAGATCGGCATGACCCGGGATCGACACCTAGAGACACAGAGGGTGTGGAGAAAAACTGGGGGAGACTTCAAAATGACCAAGTTAATTTACTAAAGGATCATTTGACAGGAAATCTGCAGTTAAGGAATGGTGTGCATTGAGGCTTGACTTGTCATTGACATTGATGGGAATTTGGTGATGTTGGTGCAGGATGGGTGCAGCAGGGATTAGTGGGTGATTTAACAACTTAGTTTTCTTTCATCATCACCACCACAAGAGTTCATGTACCAATGGATCACTTTACAGGGGATCTGCAATGGTCTATGCAATTAAAAAAGGGTGGTTCCAGTCTAGACTGGGTTATTATTGTGACCAGTAATCATGTTCAGTGTTTTGAGAAGCAAAGAGAAGGTGACTGAGGTTTGACATTCAAATTGGCATTGATGGGAGGCTAGATTCCTTCACGCCTTGCAGTTGGGGCGGGAGGGATCAGTGGGTGATCTGATAGCTCGGTATGCTTTCTTCATCGCTACTACGAGAGCTGTGATGCTGAGCTAAACTGATCTGCGCTAGACATGTCCAAAAAGGGGGTTAATGAAATTTGAGTGACAGGTCATTCTGAAAGCATTCCAAAACATTCAAGAGGGAACTGGCTTGCTAATGGTTTCATCCATCGCTGTACCTTGAGCCAGTGATGAGGGCACTGGGACAGCTGGTGCTCAATGTCAAACAGCCCCAGGAAGTGGAGAGTGATGTGGAACCCGGGCTCCACGCTGATGGTGTAGCGACAGGACAGGCCAGGGGGTGACAGGTTTGGGTACCCCGGAGAGGAGATCAGCCCCCGGGGCTCGGTGAACACCCCACCTCCACACTGCACTGAGAGAGGGAAAGGGAGAGGAACAGAAACACTCAGTGCTCGTGCATTCACGCAGTTCAGTTTACTGGCTAAAGTCTATAACAGAGCACAGTGTGGGGATCCATACAGTATTCACACAAACTGTCATCAAAATCCGAAACAATATTTCAATACTATTTTTATACAGAGACAGGGAAGAAAGTGAAATGAGATTTAATGGAGTGCACATATTGACCTACTAACCAGATACTGAAAGACAATATCTGTTACTTTTAAATGTTTCAATTTTTAAAGGATTTCACTTAAGGGTCTTTCTAGGCAGGAACACTCACAGTATTTTATTCTAGTGAACATAGTGAGGCAGGAAAAGCTTACGTACATTGGCAGGTCCTGTTGTTAGGCTGCAGCTCGTATCCATGGCGACAGGAGCAGAGGTATCCTCCCAGGATATTGTGACAATAGTGCTGACAGAGAGGCTCCTCCCCTTCCTGCACCGGTGACGCACACTCATCCACATCTGAGAGAGGGAGTGAACACAGCCACCATAACAGAGAGACTGACTGGCTGCAAGATTGCAAGAGGGCGCTCTACTTCTGTCCTGTTCCTAGTTCCCTGTGATTATTCATGTCTTTCTGGTGTGTCTTGTTGTGTAGCCTATTTACTTCCTGCTTCTGCTCTGCTCCTCGTTCAGCATTGACGTTCGGATGTCCTGAGACCCGCCTAGCACCAGGTCACTCCTGACCGTGGCCTGAGGGCACAGGTTTCTATACGGCATTCCCTGAACAGCTGAGCCCGGGCTAACCCCCGTCTCGTCGCTACGCATAGGGTCTTTATCGCTCTCCTGCCATTCCACTGTTCATTCCAGACATCCGTGACAATTCCCCTCTTACAGAGCAGCCTGGGGAATCTGCACGCACTGCAAACTCCACCTTTGCAGTAATCTCCAAGTTAAGAAGATTAGATGGCACAGTGGAACCATCCCTCTATTACTCCATAGCCACCCTCCTGGTCTGTCTGTGCTGGTCTTTCACTTTCAACTCTGTAACTGTGGAAAATCCTCACCTGGTTATTTTCTTTTGCCTGGTCTCCCTCTGACTTGTGGGCCTCCACAGAAAAGACTGAGGACCCTACTAGACCTAACGAGTCTTCACCAGACTTCACTCCACATAAAGACTGCATATGAAGTTTGGAGCAAGAACTTTTCAAGGAGCTTTTAGAACTCGCTGCCCAGCACAACTGTGGGGGGGCTTTTCAGACAACCTCTGACCCTTCCCTGAGTGATTTTGTAGGGATTTACAGTATAGGGATCCAGCATCCCCAGGTGCAGCCAATTCCCTAAATCCCTCATGGGAATGCACAGAATGAATTCCTGGGCCTCCCTCTGGTAGTTACACTCTGTTAGTACAGTCCTGGTTCATCCCCTCTACTACAACAACACAGGACTTTGGCACTACGTAGGGAGTGATAGGGAGACAGATCAAATGCCCAGTATAGGCGGTGTTTTCACCTATGCCGAAAAAAGCTGAGTCTCAGAGTGGCATGTGGACACAGTGAATCAAGACTGACCTATGGCCTGGTAAAAGGCTTTAAATCCGATGTGCTGATGAGGCCCCGGAGAGGAGGAGTCTGACTGGAAGAGGAGGCGCAGACGGTTGCTAGGCGAGAGGATGGGACTGTTGCCAGGGTGATGCTCATCAGCAGAATTCTGACCACAAAACCTTCCCAGAACCTTCTTACCAGACATCACCTGCTCAGAAAGAGAGAAAAGTAAAGAGTAAAAGAGAATCAGGAGACACTCTTGACACAAACAGACTTATTCAGCACCTAGGGCATCAGTGCATCATCAGGGTTTTTTAGTTTTTACCGTGAGAGAGTCATAGTAGCAATCTTGCGAGGGCTCAATATCGAGGTATCGGAAGGTGAGTTGGAGGGCGAACCCCTGAGGTACAGCCAGGTCCCACACTTCATTGAGAGAGGCAGGGTAGGGATTTGGGTAACCAGGTGACTGCACTTCTCCATACAAGACAGGGGAAGACCCTGAGAGTGCCACTGCCAAACACAGGGACACACACAACAACCTAATACGACAACGAAAAGAAATATCATAACACTTTTCCAAAACAACACAAGAGCCACACTTTAACATTATTACTAAACCACGAATTATTCAAAATAATACAAGAATAATATCATATCTATCATAAAACAAGACAGGAAGAACATTGTAAAATAATCCAAGAACAAAACAAGAGCAATACTGTAACAATATTGGACAAAAGCACTCCAGTAACATTGTTATTAAAGTTACTTTACAACATTATTGTTGTTAAATGCGAACAAATGTTGTAACAATGCTTTAATAATGATTTGCTTTTCATATCGTTACAAGAATTTTAGTCACCATGATACAATAAGAATATTACCACCAATAATGATACTTAGATATGATATATTTTTTAAAATGTTATAGAAGGTCCTTGCTCACAGGAAATTAAGGAAGTTATGTCACTTCAGCCTAGAGCAAAAGAGAAGATACAATCCAAGTACATAATATCCTAAGAAGTGGAGACAGTGGTAGCATAAGGGCCTGTTTCACACTCTGTAGTGATAAAAAGACACAGACTTACAGTATAACAGGAAAATAATGTGAATCATTTAATTATGGAGAATAAGAAAGCCACCACTCTTTCAGCACCAAGAGTGTCTGGAACGGCCAGGTAGTGAAAAGGCCCAAGTTCATTTAAGAAATGGCTGGTTGCAAATATAGATTTACTTAGCTACTTTACTGCCAAATGAGGAAGATTTTCAAAATGGCCTCTTTTCATGTTGAACTTTTCTCTCATTCTCATCAGACACATCTCGAGCAAATCCTGCTTCTCAGAAATAATCCACCTGCTACGCAAAAACCAGGAACAAGAGGGAGGTGTTGCAAACGCCTCAGGCCTGCATCTGATACAGTCTGTGTTACATCCACCCTGCTGTGAAGCTGTAGTGGCACAGATCATGCCTCAACCCTGTGGTAGAGGACACAGGATATACAGAGCACCTTGCTGTAGTACATCTGGGATACTTCGGCAATCTAGCACTACTTCACCTTCCGAACCACCACCAGGTGTTTCCCAGCGGAGTCCTTCCTGCCTTTTCCTTGTTCCTTTTCCCTGTTGTTCTGCACTCTCTGAAATGATCTCAGATTCAGATTCAGATCTCAGAAACTCTCAGATTCTGCCTGGGGACCTCCTGTGTTGCTGTGGTTCCCAGAACCAGTCCAGTCTGGTCAGGGTGGCTGGGGATTCCTGCCTGTTCCAGTTCTCAATGGGCCATACTGCTCAGGCTGGTTCAGAGTGCGCCTTAGGTAATTCCGCTCAGTCCGGTTCCTGGCGAGATCCCAGTTTACCTCCCCAACGATGTGCGACCTACCCGGCTCCAGGGTTTGTCCCTTAAGCTCTGCCCAGCACTCTGGAACAGAGCACAACTCCTGGTCTCTGGCACGCCTTTCCAATCCGCCCTGACAGAGCGTGTTTGGTGTGCCTGGTCCCAGTCTTTGGTGTTCCGATTACCTGGTGCTCTTCCTGATGAACCACCCAAATGACGTGCACCCTGTCCTGCCTAACTCCAGGTGCAGACCAAGCAGTCCTGGGGCTTCTCCCCCTGTCTGTCCTGGTGAAACTGAGACCATCCTGGAGCTCATCGGCCACTACATCTGGACAGCGACACCCTTGCCCTTGGGTCCGTTACTTAGTTCCTCGCCTGCCCAACCCATGCAGATGGGTGGCACATTGTAACAGTTTGTCCTTGTTTTCCGTTTTAAAAAACCCAGATCAAACAGCTTTGCAGAAGATTGATATTGAACCACAGATGTTTGTTTTTTTTGGTGACAGGATGACAATTCCACTATATTTGGGTGGACGTGGAAATATTACCATGACCGTTCTTGAAAATACTATGCTCAAACATAAGCATTAGCACATTAGCCTAACAACCTGCTGGTGAGCCAAACACAAACACCAACAGACATTAATCAATTTATAAAGTACTAAGTAGGCAGTTAGGCACATGTACACAAAAACACACAACAGTATTTTCATAGACTAACAACAAAAAAAAAACGTTAAACCTTAAATAATACTAAACACACACTGAAAGTATTAAAGCTTTCATTTAAATCACAGACTCACACAGAAATGCTCACATTAAATCAGTCACATTGAGCTATAAACATAGATTAATTAAGGATGAAAAAGCATAATAATATTGACTCACCAGATGTTCGAGGTGAGTAGACCCATGACCTAGTTAGCTTGTAATAGAATATTACAGTTTATGTCAGTCCAGGTTTTAAAATATTTTCACTTTATAGATGTAGCGAAAGACAAAACTATAGCAGGCGGCTTTACTCTTGGAAGTATTTTTTTTCCTTTCCAAAGGTAGCAGAAGAAGAAGTGGAATGAGGGAATGGGAATGAGAGAGCCTGAAAGTCACTAAGGAACAAGAACTTCGGAAAACGGCCACTGTTTAATTTGGCAAGAAGAGAGAGAGAGGGAGGTCAGTATGAGCACATTGGCGAGCTGGCTATCCTCCTATATTCACTCTGACCAGAGAAGGAGATAGGGAGATACAGAAGGAGTGGGTCAATTTAAAGACACTAGCTGTACATGACAGTATACCACTGACACAAATGCACAGACATTGACGATAAAAAAAACGACAGGCTTATTGGCTGACTGATTGGACAGTGCAATACATATTCACTGGGGTTACACATAGAGAAAATGAAAGAAGGAGGGGTATTGTGGTCAGTTACCTTCCAGTAATAATGTTATTTATCAGACGGCTTTATTTGCTCTTTAAAGTTCAAACTCCAGACTGCCTGTTAAAGATTACTCCATTAAACACACAAACACACACCACTGTCTTTCAGTTGATGGAATTCTCATTCCTAGTCCTGGGGAACCACAGTGTTTCCACCAGGGCCCTTAATCACCAGTGCTAATTGGTGCTAGAAATTGTGATCTGCTTTCTAGTTTAGACTTTGGTTCTGTGCAACGTTTAAAAAAAAACGAAAGTGCATAAATGTCAGCATGCAGAACTTGATATAAACTCTCCTAAACTTCTTAACTAAACATTTGCTTCCTCATTTCTGACGGACAGCTCTTAATAAGTGATCCAAAGATGAGCAGACAAATGAGCTTGCACACCTGAATCTGGGATCACATCAATTACAAACTTCAGAGAGTTCTTTAAGAGCTAAAAGTAAATATTTAAAAGGCTTTATAAAGAAAACCAACAGACCAAAGGACCAGAACTGAGAACCACTAAGGTAACGGACAAATGAAAAACTGACCTAGTCTTTAAGTTTCCATACATTCCCTATTCTGCATATTATGCTTCACAAACTGGAATTTCCCCAGTGACCATTCAGTGGGGAAAAATCTCATTGTAAAGCTGCAGTCGTCCTTAAAGATGGAAAACGTAATGATCCCCTCTAAAATGTGCTGTACCGTGGTTCTCCAGGAGCAAAGGGCCTTAACCGATTCATTATAATCTAGCCATAGATTCAAACGAAATGTTCCCTTGGGTATGTATTACTTACATGTGTTTTATACGATAAAACAGATTTATTGTCTTAAAATATTCAAACAACGAACAGAAATAAAACTGTGTATATCAAGCAGCACTGAGCTATTTTGTCTTATTTGTAATTTAGAAATCCTCATTTCACACAGTGAAGTACCGCAGTGCACCACCCCCTACTGTTCTGAATGACTGCCCCTCTTACAGTAGCTATGATCTCTCTATAAGGAATATATGCCCTTTTTTTCATGGTCTAATGCCTGTTACTTATAATCAGTGAAACAAAGAAGCTGTTTGCAATTTCTCCCTTAGATCCGCATGTGTCCACGGTTTTGCCTTTCTGTGTTGCTTGAACCCTTATCTTGTACCCCTTACTTGTCAGGATAGACCTCAGCTTCTCCCGTGACCCTAAATTGGATTGGAAGTTGTTAGAAATGGATGGATGGATGTTTCTTTCCGCCTGCTGATCCGTGAAGATCAGAAATAATGATGCCATCAGATTATGCAATCAATCAATCTTCATCCTATGCATGAATGCACTGCCTGATTAATCAACTATTCATTCATTTCATAGATGTGCCAGCCTAGTAATAATTAAGACAGTAGGCCTCTATTGTGTGTAAATGGGTTCGCATGTGGTGCAGAAATTGAATAATGAGGTAACTGATAAAAGGCTGGGAGTCACACTCTCACACTGGTTTCATTTAGACTAGGTTTGGTATATAAAGGGATTCACAGTAATGGTTGATTATTGGGTTGTGTAGACAGGTACGGTTTGTTGTACCTTAAATAACTTTTGTAAAAAGAAATTCTCCTTGAAAACTCTGTTTTTCATGTGCGCAGGCAGCTCAAGGTGATGTACAAGAACAGCCAAATCTCAAACGTGACCTGAGATCTTACTTCTGACAAGTTACCATATCCAATATGAAGTATAACCCTACAGGAGGGAAAACCAGCTGTCGGGGTAAACCGAAAAACAGGTTGGCAGTCTGGCCAGCAGCACGTCAGCCACAAGGATGAACTCTGCTCATCTTTTGTTCACTCACAGTCAACACAAAACAGAGCCACGGTCTCTTCCACACTGTGTCTGTGGACAACAGCCACCAGGAAAACAAAACTAAAAATCAAGAGCTTTCTTTTCAGCAGTGGCTCCTTTTATTTTTAACCAAAAACTCCCAAAGCACTACATTTTTTCCCCCAGTTTGCTCAATAACGACTTTTCATCTTCCTATCCAGCATTTTTTCTTCATTTCCTTGCATTGGGAATTATTGTACAGCATTATTTTGTGCTTGCGCATAAAACAGGCCTCCCACGTTCACCCTGCCTCTTAATCATATATTCGTATATGGACCATGGATTTCACTTTAATAATGTATTCAAACATTTGGTTTAACCAAACATATGATCTATCCTGGCTCTATCCTGCCTACAGTGAAAGATAGTATCTGCTTTGAACTTACATTGGATTATATGGTACATGAACTTGTTTACAAATCCTGTGCTCTTAGGTGTAATTTAGTCTTTTTCATTCTCCACTATGCCTCTCCTCTCTTTCCATGGTCTCTCTGATCCAACCCAGGTAATTGTCCACTTTAGTGTAGTAACCCCTTTCCCTACAGTACAACCCCCAGGACACAACGCCATAGAGACGGAATGGACCCCTTTCTATCTGTCCTCCTGCTCCTCTCCGAAACTCTCGGAGGAAGAAGGGACCCCCACTGTCCCCATGGCAGCTATCTTTGCCCTTCTCACCAGCACAGAACATGTTCTCAGTGAACATCTGCTCCAGTGGTTTTCCATCTTTGTTCTTAGAGCAGGTGTCTCTGTCCTTCACAGGGATCTCAACATACAACAGTTTCGAGCTCAGTGTGCCATGTTCTGTCCTGCCCCATCCTGAAACAAACCCCAGTCTTTCGGAAATAAGAGTCCCATCATCTTTCCTCTCGGGGAGACAGATGGGGAGAAGATGGGGTCCCAGGGGTACGCGGGATTTCAGTTTGACCAGGGCGATATCATTGTCATAATTGATATGTTTTCCACTTTTAGGGTCTTCCAGGTATCCTGGGTGGATGAAGATCTTCTGACTCTGCAGAGTTACAGCGTTCTTGGAGCTCTCTATATTCTCAATGTCCGCTGTCCCCCCGTACATCAGCAGACTGTCCTTGCCCTCAACCACATGAGCAGCTGTGAGGACCCATCGGTCAGAGATCAGAGATCCTCCTCCTTTTGGATCATTAACATAGACCTGCCAGGGGATCTGACCAGGCTCTGCCTCTCTGCCTCCAAAGATACGGCCGAAATCAGAGTGCTTGCTCTCGGGCTCTCCACACACTGTGAGAAAAGAGTACAGCAGAGAGAAGAGCAGAATTATCAGAACTACAGAATATGATCGCGACATCTCTAAGACAATGACTGACCTGTTCTCCAACGACCACAGTATATTAACACAAACCTCCACTCTAATACTACAATCTTGAAGCATATGAACAAAGCCTGTTCATCATCAGTCAGAGATACTTCTCCATAAACAATATTTTTTAGTGTATGGTTCCATATTTCAATTTCCCTGAATAATTAATAGTGCAGAATACAGGAAGTATCCCAGTGGATTAAAATGAACAGTACTGATTCCTACCTGCAACACATTTTGGCAAATCCAGACTGTCATTCAAAGACCTCCAGTAGCCCTGAGCTTCACATCTGTACACGTCTGAGACAAAAAAAAACAGGATGAATAACCCTTTATAGTTGAAGCAGAGTCAGAGCTAACATATATATTCCCATACTGATCCTACAGCAACATGACAAAGGTCATTTTTTATTTAATCATCCTTATTGCACAATTTCCTCCAGCTGTGTAGGTCCTGGTGCTTTAAAGAGACCTAGAAAAGCTACAACCATGCCTGACCTACAAGGTTAGAGCCCAAGAGAGTCATCTAACACAGAAAAGCAGGTGAAGACAAATAGTACACACCCTAGATAAACAATCAACTCAGGGTCATTGATACAAACCCTACCAGAAAAAACATTTACAATACTAAAGGTTGTACTCATCACGCTGAGAACCCAAGGAAAAAAATCACTAGGTAGCACAAATACCGTACAGTAAAGTAGACAGTCTTTTTTGCGACTAAGTTTTAACCTGATGTGAATAGGCCGCTGCTTTTTGGACTTTATCACAGATATGTGTTTTCTCAGTGCAACGCTACTAAAATCACTTTGTAAAGCAAGACACATAATCTAATGTGGAAATCATTCTATTACATGATCTTTTCACTAGGACTAAATCTGAGGGGCGCACTGTGTGTGCAGCAGACAAACAGGTTACTAGTGAGTGGAAGTACAGTGGTGCACACAGACTCATACACACGCACACACAAACACTAACACACATACAGTAGCTAGTCTGACTCACCAGAGACCCCTCTCTCCAGGACGTAGTAAGGCGCGCTGCAGTGATACTGGATGACAGACTGGTACTGATTGAGAGAGCCAGAGAGAAACTGCACTCCTCCGTTTAGCAGGTTGGAAGGTGTCCCACAGTCTATTACTACACAGAGGGAAATACACAGGAGATCTCAGCAGTGCAATGAGGGAAAGACAGAGAACGCAGGTCTGGTTCAGAGGTGTGGGAAGAGGAGAAAAGGAAAGGACAGCTGACTCACTGCGACACTCAGGCAGGGGGAGGTGCCACTGTCCATCACTCTTACACATGGAGAAATATCCCCCGATCTCCTTCTCTCCCTGAGAAAGAACAGGAGTTAATACAGGCAGGTCATCACCACTGATAAAAGACATAAACACTGCATGGAGTGCACTACTCTATCTGATTAATACTACATTGAGTGCACTACTCTAGTTCATTAGCACTAGTCCAATGCACGGATTCACTATTAAAACACATTAACACTACATTGTGAGTGAGGTTTTAAAACACATTAACACTGGATTGCACTAATAAAATACTTTAACACCTGCTGATACATCAAATTGTATCAAATTGTTCTGTGTCAATGGATCACTAGGAAGAGAATCAGGAGGCATTTACTGCAGGGAATATGACTTTCTCGTTCCACTTTTACACTAATTCTGCACTTAAAGAGATGGAAAGGAAAATTTAATATAGTACAATAACTGCTACACAAAAGTACTTTAACACCAATTGACTCACAGCACACAAAGAGTAAGAGAATAAATGACACTACAGTAAATTAAGAGTTTTTGAAGCCTGTGAGACAGACTCACCATCATCAGCTTGTAGCCGGTGTCACACTTGACTCTGATGTAATCTCTGAACCGATACTCTGTGAATTGTGGGGTCACTCTGCCATGAGAGATACTTCTGGGTGATGGGCATTGCACTCCTAATAATAATAATAATAATAATAATAATAATAATAATAATAATAATAATACAATGTTGTTGGGCACAAGTCATACTATCTGATGTTGATGTCATATGTGCTTATTTTTGCCAACAAACAAGTCTTCATGCATTCCTCAATTGAAACATCTCTGAATGATGGGATTAGTTATTTCTTGTCACTCCTCAAACTCCAGAAGAACTGGGAAACTCTCTCAAGAAAAGATAAGAGTTGCACAGACAAGGCCATAAAACAAAGTAGACCTGGTCATTCTGAAGTCAAGAGAAGAGACCACTGCATTAGAGACAAGATCATAAATTTGGGGTCATTACTGAGCAAGGAATGCAAGAAAGGACTTTTGTTGAGCTTCAGTTTTAAGAAACTGGGCAAGAATGGTCCATATATAGGTTCTATATACCACAAATATATTGTTTTACCATTCTATTAATATTAAATGAAGAAATCACATTTTTTTATCAAAAGAAACAAGAAAGGAGGGATATCTGATCAAATGCCTATAGATATCACTTGTTTGCTCTTGAATGAAACAGCTGCTTATAATTAAACAGATGAAACGGTCAGAATTTTGATTGTAACAAGCATTACTGGAAAACGTCAGAATTTCGATAATTGATTATTGAGACCCACCCACATCGGATGAGAACCCAAGATTAGAAACCTAGTCACCCCTCTAGTGGCTAAATAAGATACTATCCCTTCCCATTGCTGAGCAAATCAGAAGCAGTAAAATAGAATCCTTAATTCTTTGAGAAAATACCTTTTAAAGTACAGGATGTGATGCCACATACATATTCCATTCTCTTACAAACGAATAAGCTCAAACTATTCGATTAAAACATCATATTAGGTACAATATTTATTTCAGGAAAGAGTGAGCTATGCTTGCTTGGTTATCAGATGAATGGGCAAAACATGAGTAGTTCAGAAATGTATCAAACCTGTGTGCATTATTTAGAAGAAAACGTGACTTTTCTCAAATACCAGACATTTCTGTGATGCCTTTTCTGAGAGAAGCAATAAAAATTCCTGAAGGAGAGATTGGGAGATCTCGGATATGAATTGTCCAACCAGAATCCTGGCGGAAGAGACTTTGGAATATTGTTTGTCTGAGCCTCAGAAACAGGGCAAACCAACAACCAGTTTGGAAGTTAGGCCCGGTAATTTAGGAAGTAAACACCCAAGGCAGCCAGTACACCACGGGGACCTCCACCCTCTCCAGCCTGCAGCCCGTCTTCATGTCTTCACACAGCTCCTCACGTTGCTCAATCCTCACAGATCAGGTGATCCTACTGCCTCGCTGTCCAGCCCATAAGCGATAGGAGCACACCAAGTTTCTCTAGTCTGCACAACTCCAAAAGAAATAGTTTGGATTGAACTTGTGCTCCGGTACAATCCATCACAGGGATACCAGAAGACATTTATCTTGATAATTAATGTGACTCCATTCCCTTTTCCTCACTTAATTGGTTACTATCTTAGCAACTTTCACTTTTCTCATTCTCTACTTTCCAACTATTTTCTAGATTCTTTCGAACCAACGTTTTTTTGGTTGTATTATTTTTATTCCTATTTAACTCATCTATTTTAAGAAAGGGGACCTGTCCTGATTTGAATTTATGCAGATTAACCTCACTGCTATCAGGAATTCAGGTTGCTAAGCATTGTGTTAATTGTCACGTTGACCTTGCTGTGTTTCCAGAGACCTTCACAGCTATTATAGGGTTAGTGGGGTGATTAAGACCACTACATCACAAGACTTGTTTTATATCTTCCCTTGGTGTTTCTGTAACCTCCCAGACTCGGGGTATAGGTCTTGCATTTGAAAGTGCTCACAATAGGGTCTAAGATTTAGTCACATGTGCTATTCTCGTAAAATATTTAGATGATTGGCTGCAGGTTCAAGCAACCCTCCAAACCTATCTGCACCACAATGAGATATAACTTGCCTATAAATTTGTCTTTGGCATCACCACACAATATATTCACACAAACAATAGTTCTAAGCACACAGCAATACAGATACACACATTTTGCTCTGCCCAAATTACACTATCATTTTGCATGTTCCAATAGCTCCATGCAGGAAACAATCACTTAGCTGCATTTAATATCTTGACTGCACAGGGACCAAAGGAGTTCTTCTACACATTTTTTGGGGGCCACAGACATGATAATCACCTCTCTGAAGGTAGCAGCTGGAAACAGGAATGAAGAGGGTGGGAGAGGTCTTCAACGATAAGCTGAGCTTGTGTTTGAACTGCAGTCTAATAGAGCTCTATACAGCTGGTTCTCCGGTCAACCAAGCATTGTACTAGAAATGTTCACAATTCTAGATGACTTCCTTTTACTCTTCATACTCAAGCTACCCTACCACACAGTGATACCACAGTTAGCTTTCTGCTAACATTATATAAACCCTCTCTAAAAAAAACTCACCCCAAAACCTTTTAGCTTCCTGATCAAAAATGTAGACTGACTAGCCTTCTTAAAAATGCAATCATTTCTCCAAAAGAACAACAAAGGACGTGGCACCCTTCACCTTGAGTCCTGCTAGAGAACGCAACACCTGTTTTTTTATCGAGGAAAGTCCCCCCTTTAATCTCCCACACTATCGAAAAGGTATGTATAGTATTTTTGTCTTTTCATAAAAAAAATATTTGTTCAAATCTATTGTAGATTGTGCATGATTGCTTTACCAGTGTTGCTAAATAGATTAGGAGTCTACAGTCAACAAATGGGCACTGTGAAAACAGACCAGCTGCAGCCAGTGATTTTCTAAGCTTTAAATTGAGTCCAAGTGCGGTTTTCATACTGTAAGAGTAGCTGCAACAAGCAAACAATTAAACATATTTACACAACTATTGACAAATAGTGTTTTAGATGTTTTTTCATCCTGCGTTTTCTGTTCTGCTGCTGTGATACTATGAATATAGAAGGTGTCACGGCCCTAGATTGGCAGTGTTTGTTCATTTTTTCTCTTTTATTTTTTCTTTTCCCTTTCTCTCTTTCTCTCCATAAGATATCACAGTGGGGCCCCCCTTTCATTAAGATCGGTGTTTCCATATATCATTTGGGAATCTTCCTTGAATGTGGGGCAGAGCAGGTATCCAGCACAGCCCTGCTCTCCATGCCCGCGACAGGACAGTGTGTGAGTTTCTGTTTCAGCGTGTCAGAGCGAGCTGCACTTCACTCACGCTCTGTGGTGTACTCCAGCCTCCAGCCCCGGCTGTCTCCTCTCTGGTCGGTGTGATATTCCAGCCGCACCTCGTTAGAGGAGCTCACGATCGGCGCCGGAGCTTCGCTTCCGCACAGGAGAAGATCGGCGTGACCCGGGATCGACACCTAGAGACACAGAGGGTGTGGAGATAACTGGGGGAGACTTCAAAATGACCTAGTTAATTTACTAAAGGATCATTTGACAGGAAATCTGCAGTTAAAGAATGGTGTGAATTGAGGCTTGACTTGTCATAGACATTGATGGGAATTTGGTGATGTTGGTGCAGGATGGCTACAGCAGGGATTAGTGGGTGATCTGACAACTTAGTTTTCTTTCATCATCACCACCACAAGAGTTTAGGTGGTGAGCTTAACTGACCTGTATTAAATGCCCAAAACAGTATGATGGGGAGTTTTAATTTACTGTAATATTCAGAATCTGTGACGGTAAATTGAGAGCCTATTTGGTAATTTTTCTGAACCAATCAAACATAGTGATTTACAGTCTTACAACTGAATTTTAAATATACAATATGCAAGTGATTGATACAACACTGAAAACATGCATAACAAACAACAGCAAAAGAATATATTTAAATCAATCTGCTGTGATACAAAAGGCTGATCGATCACTCAGGGAGTATCGGATCAGACTGATCAGACTTAACTTCAAGTTCAACTACGCATTGACACTATAATGTGTCATGGTGTACCTCGTAGGTTTTATCTCATATAATTGTTAAATTTGTTCATAGATACAAGTGAATCTGCATTAACTATCACAAAAAAAACATCAGACGGGTTTGGAATAATAGTTAAATTCTCAAGACTTATAATGTTTGTCAGTAAAGAAGTTTGTTAATCAAAGATCCGTTAGCCATAGGTCATTGAGGAGCTGAACTTTCAGTTGGCAAAACGGAGCTTGGTTGGACTGGTCCAAGCTGGTCTGCGCTTGCCAGTTTCTCACTCTATGCTAGGAATATCCCAAGAGAGCAGAGTGCACCGTAGTTTGTCTTGTTCTTGGGGTCCAACGACAAGATAGGCAGGTGCAGAGCTTTCAGTTCATCCAGATATAATTTGTTTCATTTTCATATTCAGGATGTCAACAAAGAGAAAGAGTCTAACTATCTTCTTTTGTTGATCAGTCAAAAATAACAGTGGGTTGGCAAACACAAGATTTCTTCTGTTTCAGAAAGAATACTTTGGACAAAATTCTGTGCTTTACTGACTCACTTTCTCTGACTGGCTTCTTGGAGAGAAGTTTAAGTCCTGACTTGTACTGCTTGCAATCATATGGTTGGAAGAATCAGATTGCCAGTTCAGTGGGAGAGATAAGGAGACAGTTAACCAGCAACAAATAAGGGTACAGATTTTATGAGGCGACAAGTTGCTGATTGGTTGGTTTGCTATCAGGTTAGGTTCAGACACCCACCTTGCAGATTCTCATTGGAGGACTTTCCTTTGGGTGATGAACAGTGACCACTGGTTTTGAGAAGAAATCAGACTACAGATTTCATAGACTCCATCTGTGTTGAATATCATTACACTGTTCAACTTTGATACAACTCTATGATGTATTTTACAAGAGGGTTCTCTTAGCCACATTCCTGTGTCACCAGGATGCTTGGTCAAGGCACCACAAAGATTTAACATTTCTAATAATGACACTAAACTGGCTTGCTAGCGGTTTCGTCCATCGCTGTACCTTGAGCCAGTGATGAGGGCACTGGGACAGCTGGTGCTCAATGTCAAACAGCCCCAGGAAGTGGAGAGTGATGTGGAACCCGGGCTCCACTCTGATGGTGTAGTGGCAGGACAGGCCAGGGGGTGACAGGTTTGGGTACCCCGGAGAGGAGATCAGCCCCCGGGGCTCGGTGAACACCCCACCTCCACACTGCACTGTGAGAGGGAAAGGGAGAGGAACAGAAACACTCAGTGCTGGTGCATTCACGCAGTTCAGTTTACTGGCTAAAGTCTATAACAGAGCACAGTGTGGGGATCCATACAGTATTCACACAAACAAACTTTCATCAAAATCCAAAACAGTATTTTCAATATTATTTTTATACATAGAGACAGAGAAGAAAGTGAAATGAGATTTAATGGAGTGCATATACTGACCTACTAACCAGATACTGAAGGACAATATTTGTTACTTTTAAATGTTTCAATTTTTAAAGGATTTCACTTAAGGGTCTTTCTAGGCAGGAACACTCACAGTATTTTATTCTAGTGAACATAGTGAGGCAGGAAAAGCTTCAGTGTCTGGACGTACATTGGCAGGTCCTGTTGTTAGGCTGCAGCTCGTATCCATGGCGACAGGAGCAGAGGTATCCTCCCAGGATATTGTGACAATAGTGCTGACAGAGAGGCCCCTCCCCTTCCTGCAACGGTGACGCACAGTCATCCACATCTGAGAGAGGGAGTGAACACAGCCGCCATGATGGACAGACTGAGTGGCTATCCGACACAGTACATTTCTGCTACACAGGTAGAAAAAAGCAAATGAACGAGAGTGGCAGACAAATGCCTAGTGCAGCCGTGTTCACGAATGCAGACAAAAGGAAACTTATAGTTTAGGAGTGGCATATGGGCACAGTGAAACCAGACTGACCTATGGCCTGGTAAAAGGCTTTAAATCCGATGTGCTGATGAGGCCCAGGAGAGGAGGAGTCTGACTGGAAGATGAGGCGGAGATGGTTGCTAGGCGAGAGGATGGGACTGTTGCCAGGGTGATGCTCATCAGCAGAATTCTGACCACAAAACCTTCCCAGAACCTTCTTACCAGACATCACCTGCTCAGAAAGAGAGAAAAGTAAAGAGTAAAAGAGAATCAGGAGACACTCTTAACACAGACAGACTTATTCAACACCTAGGACATCAGTGCATCATCAGGGTTTTTTAGTTTTTACCGTGAGAGAGTCATAGTAGCAATCTTGCGAGGGCTCAATATCGAGGTATCGGAAGGTGAGTTGGAGGGCGAACCCCTGAGGTACAGCCAGGTCCCACACTTCATTGAGAGAGGCAGGGTAGGGATTTGGGTAACCAGGTGACTGCACTTCTCCATACAAGACAGGGGAAGACCCTGAGAGTGCCACTGCCAAACACTGGGACACACACAACAACCTAATACGACAACAAAAAGTAATATCATAACACTTTTCCAATACTACAATAATGATATACTTTTTACAAGAGGAATAATTTAAGACAGACAGAAATAACACTCCTAAATAAAATAACCCAAAAAGCAGGCTAATAACAACAGCAAACTGTAATAGCAGAGACCATCACAGTGCACACAAGTACATCCATCAAAGTCTTAGTGGAGCAATTCGTCAATTAGTCTTCAGCAGAAGAAAAGCGATCATTCTTCAAAAACGATGAAGGTTCAAAACGAATTTGCTCCTCAAACAATGTGATTCAAATCTAGGAAAATATGTCCAGAATGGTTTAATAGATACTCACTGAGCCAAACAGCCCAGGATTCAAAGATAGAAAAGGAGCGTCACACAGTAGATCAATAAATTGCTTGTTAATTTCATCTTCTGTTACAAAGTTTGTTTTCTCAGTAATTCTTTGCTCTGAACCAAAATAACCAGAACAAAACCTAACTTCTATCAGAGTCTTCACCATATTTCATAGGTACATTTTCCTTAACTATACAAGTTAATTCCAAACCGCTAAATAATAGAAAGAGCTCTGGACTCAACTAGTTGTGAATGTCCTGAACAGCCAGGTACAGTAGTTAAAATCAAGGCACCTGATACAGTGTGCCTCATTTTCCATTTTCAAAAACCCATACAAATACAGGTGTGCAGAAGATTGATATCCAGCCACAGACGTTTTATGGTGACATTGTGATACATGTAAATCCACTATTTGATGGTGGAAGGAGGTTTTTACTATGACAGACCTGTAGAAACCATGCCCAAACATGAACACACATTACTGCTAAGAAAACTGTTTTCTCAGTTTTAGAAGGAGCTGTTCATCAATAATAAAGCAATAATAAAAATGCTGGACCCTACATCAAAAACACACCAAATTAAAGTACAGCATTTTGGAGGACAGACTCACACAGAAATTCACTTATCGAAACAGGAACACAAATGCAGTGTAATTTGAAAACACAACAACAATCTGGTAATGTAATGTGTTGACTCACCAGATGTCTGTGGTGAGTGGACCCATGATCTAGCTGCTTTTTAATAGAATTGTAAAAATGCTGTTAGTCCAGATAGTGCGATATTTTCCCTTTTACAGATCAAACAAAAGACAAAACCGTAGCAGGTAATGTTTTCCTTGGTCTTCCTTTCCTAAGGTAGCAGAGGAAGGGGTGGAATGAGGGAATTAAAATACAAAGAGCTGAAAAGTCAATTGGAAATAAAAAACAACTGAAAACCCAGCTATTTAATTTGGCAGACAGAGACAGCCGGAGAAAGAGGAAGGTCAATAAGACCGCATTGGCAGACCGGACACCCTGCCGTACTCACACTGGCCAGAGAAGGAGATACAGAAGGGGTAGGTCAATATAAACACTCTAACTGGACATGAGAGTATACCGTTGCTTCAGATGGACAGACCTCGACCATAGTAAACCACTGAAAGTTAAACACAAATGCTCAAATATTCTAACCTGCAATTACAAATAATGACCTAGAAAAATGGGTCGGATTAGCATCCACCCCACCATTGTAGATTAGCTTGGGCGGTTATCAATTACGTTCCAGATCCTGAACACATGCTTTGATCACCCTTGAACACAAGGGAGTGCCAACAATTAGCCTCAGATACACTTGCCAATTCACCACAACTAGCCTAAAATACTCTGGTCCAAATCAGGTACTGTATGTAGTGTTGGAGACTATATAATGAAACACTGGGTCAATCAGTGACTGTACACCTTCCACATTTCTTCTGCCTCAGATGCCTGTCAATGTTGATTTAACGAGGGGAAAGTAACTGTGACACAGCATCAGGATTTTTGCGATCCAGTCCCGAAACAGAGTAAAACATTTTTCTTGATCCCAGTCCCACATAATTTGTTGGGCAGAGTCATTTGTAGTACTGTTCTTAAAAATGGAGGGGAAGGAAGACAAGCAGGCACCTAGTTGTGGTGGGTTTTGCGTGTTTATAATTTTGTAATCTTTAACAGGCAGTCTGGAGTTTGAACTTTAATGCGCAACTAGATCAGTCTGATAAATAACACTGTGACTGGCAGATAAATAAACATAATCCTCCTTCTTTCATTTTCTCTATCTGTAATCCCGGTGAAAATGTATCGTGGTGTCCAATCAGTCCGCCAAGGAAGATGAATGTGAATCATTCTGAACAGCGTACAATATATTTAGAAAAATACACAACAATTTGAGACAAAAGAATTCCAAAAGAGTTTTAAACTTCCAGGATAGCCTTAAAGACCAGGAAAAAGGTAACTTTTGGGTGAGTTCTCAGTGCTAGTCTTGGGGGACCCCAGTGTCTCCTGGTATTTGTTATACCTGGGCCATTAATCACCAGTGCTTACTGGTGACTGTGTCTATGATCTGCTTTCTGTTTGGACTTCTTTCTACAAAGCCCTGGATTTAAATTTACCATAAAGTGCATTATTTCCAACAACCTCAGCATGAAGGATTCTCAGACGTCTCTCCTCAACTTGCTCATTGAAAAAACAATTCTCCCTTATTATTATCCCTGACTAACAGCTCTTAACAGGTGATCCCTTGATGTTGATCGGATACAGATAGTAATGACGCTGGATCAGACATGCCCACAGTGGGTCACTGTCTTTGTCAAACTTATTTGCCATGTTATGTTATTTTATGTGTCCAAGTGACTGACCCAAAAAAAGGTTTTATTTGCCTCTGAAAATAGTTTTCTCATCAGCCTGTCCAGGCAATCACCTGTAAAAAACAAAATGTCCCACACCAACTCCAAAGACTAAATCAATGGAGGTCTTCCTGAAGCTATTGAATCTGGTCTAAGAATCTGTGGCTTGATTCATACCTTAGTATCAGGCCCAGACAGACAATGTCCCACAACCGCCCAAGATACCCTATCTTGCTGGAAAGTTTGAAAAGGTCTGAAAAATGATCACTTTCTCTTTTGAAATGTTTACTATAGGGCGTTTTTGGTCCTTTCATCCCTCTAAATCCCATAAATTTCCTCAAACATTTCAGTAATAGTAGTCTTCCCTTGTTCAGCACCTCTCATGCCACTTTTTTCGGTGATATGGTAGTGAACGATTAGCAGGAAGTATTTTGTCCTTTGTCTCCTGTGTTTGAAAACACATCAATTCACAATGGCAACAATGCAGGAGGCTTCACTGCTAGACTGTCAGCAGACAGACTTGAATGCAACCTTCCCAAATTGATATCAAAAAGCAAATCACGTCCAAGTCAGTGAAACCCCTTATATACAGTACTACTTACTGTAAATAGCCAAATACTCCACTTAAAACTCCAGGTGAGAATGTGGAATTAACTACCAATGATCTCCTACTTCAAATAATTACTACCTGGTGTGTCTATGTATATCTAAGTGTATGACATTACTAAAATCTACTACAATGTTACTGCATGTAACATGATCAGATTACTTTTAGAGAATTTTTGTAATACTACTTTCTGTTCCTAAAAATCTCTGTTCATAGAATTGAAATCAAATGCAAGTATTGTCTACATTTTGTGAACTACATACACTTTGTCATTCTTTGAAAAACAGTCTTTATTTGCTGCACTGCCCTTGACAACAGGTTGCCATAGAATAATTGCAGATTGCCATAGAGCCCTAATTCTAACTTGGAAGACTGTTAGAAGTTCATTTTATTGTGCTGTGCTTACATTTAATTGTATCATCTTGAATACTGTACCAAGAAAATGTATTCCTAAATTCCTACAGTAGGTTCTCTGGAATGTAGAAATTTGTAGGCCACAACGAGAAACCTCATGTGTTGCAAAAACCAATCTCTGCCTTCCAACAGAATAACTCACCACAAAATCCAAGAATGATGCTGGGAGTAAGATGGCTTAGGCTGCTCTGCTTTGCTGCACAAGATCTTGAACAAAGAAGCCTAGGCGGGGACCAAACTCTTAGCAGTGGACGTCTTCAAAATGAGCAGTGAAACACAAAGCTGGGGAAACATGTTTAAACAGCATTCAGCCTTAGATTAAAAAAAATACCATAAAGTGTATTATTTCCAACAACCTCAACACAAATAATTCTGAAGTCTCTCCTCAACTTGCTTCTTCCAAACTTTTTGACAAGCAGCTCTTAACAGGTACACACTTGATGAAGATCAGACACTGGAATGACACACAGTGAGTCAGTGCCTTTCCTTCTTCTGAAGTTCAGTTGGCAATATTTTAATCGAGCACAGCTGAACGAGGGCAGTTCTAAGCCCACTGTGTTAACACGGGGTTCAAACCAATTACCATTCTCTGGAAGAGCAGAAAACACATTTCACAAAGGCCTCAAACAGAAAACTGCACAATCCAACAGACCAGGACAGAGAATTGTTGTCATTGTCGGATGAATGGCTGATCTAGACTGACCTTAAAACTCTCTCTTCAGACGTCCAAATCCGGAATTTCCTCAGTGACAAAAAATGTCCTCTTTAAGCTGTCGTTAGAGATGGAGAATTAAATGGTTGTCCATAAAACCGTTGGCTCTCCAGGACCAAGAGTGTACAAACCTGATTTATTTAAATAAACACATAACCAATTCAATACAATATAGTCCAGAATGCCCCATTTGTTTGTATTCTTATTTTACACATTTCATTTACATTTTATTGTATTCCATATATAAAATATAACATGGTACATCAGTTTGCTTTAAGATAGTGTGTTTTATTTGTACTTTTCCACATAAACAACTAGCCCAAAAATGTATAGAATGATTTGCATTACAAGAAAACACCCAATAATGACATTTCCAACTCTTGCACAGACATTGCACAATTTGATAACAATTCACAAAGAAAAATAGATCCAGAAAGTTTTAATGTTGCAATTAAATGTAGACATACCACATTATATCCCCTTTTGTCAGGGCTTATCATTAGTTATGTATATGTCATGAAACAAAGTTGAAATTCAATTATAATATCATGCAAAATATCCATCTATGTCTTCTGATTTGTGTTTCACTGTTGTTTCCACCTGACAGTCATTAAAAACTAGAAAAACAAATAAATCAATTAATTAATGTATTATCTTACTAGGGTGATAAATGGTCCATTTAGCATTGCCGTCTCACAGCACCATGGCCCTGGGTTCGATTCATGGGTTGAGTTTGCATGTTCTCCCTGTATTCATTTGTTTTTCCACTGGCTGCTCCAGTTTCCTCCTACAGCCCAAAGACATGCTGGTAGGTTCATTGGCTTCTGGGAAAACTAGCCCTGGTGTGAGTGTGTGTGTTTGTGTCCGTATATTGTCTTCAATGGGCATACAGTACATCCCATCCAGGGTGTACCCCCACCTTGCAATTCATGACATTGAATTGGTTGAACCGGTTAGAAAAGGGAGGGATAGGTGATCCTATTAAGTAATTACATAACTGATTAATCCACTAATTAATTGAACGGTAGGGTGATCTACAAGACTGACTAGAGTAGACAAAATACAAAATTAACCCACGGGTTTACTTCTAATAAGTTACCACTTCTAATGTTTTGTATCACTCTGCAGCTCAAGATGGGGGGGGGGTAGATTAGAAGGTAATGAATGAACTGGCAATATGCCCTGCTAGTCTCAAAATCCAGACCGATTCCTAATCCCTCATAACAGAGGGTTCCCATTTCTACACAAGGAAACCCCACAAAATGTACTAGGCTCAACCCCGTTATCAGATACAAAGGTTCAAAGTGAAAACTTTAGTGATTTACACAAGCTATTTTAATCTACCCAATCTCAGCCTACGTGGAAAAGAGATGTCAAAATGATCTAGTAACTTCTTGTGCACTATAATTCAGATTGAATGGGTCCTGCACTTTCAAATCTAATTTAATGGAGTCTTTTGTGTCCAATCTCTACTAACATATTGGGAAATACCCCTCTTTTATAATCCTAATGTTGTTTTTCTCTCCTCTTTCTCAATAGTTTCTCTAATCCAGTCCAAGTAATTGTCTACTTTGGTGAAGTAACCTCTGTCCTCACAGACTATTCCCCAGGACACAACACCATAGAGACGGAATGGACCCCTTTCTATCTGTCCTCCTGCTCCTCTTTGAAACTCTCGGAGGAAGAAGGGACCCCCACTGTCTCCATGGCAGCTATCTTTGCCCATCTCACCAGCACAGAACATGTTCTCACTGAAAGTCTGCACCAATGGTTTTCCATCTTTCCTCTTGAAGCAGGTGTCTCTGTCCATCACAGGGATCTTGACATACAACAGTTTCGAGCTCAGTGTGCCGTTTTCTGTCCTGCCCCATCCAGAAACATACCCTAGTCTATTGAGAATTAGAGTCCCATCATCTTTCCTCTCGGGGAGACAGATAGGGAGGAGATGGGGTCCCAGGGGTGCGCGGTATTTCAATTTGACCAGGGCGATTCTGTTGTCAAAATTTGAAGGTTTTCTTCTTGTTGGGGCTGTTCGGCTATCTGGCTGGATGAAAACCTTCTCACTCTCCAGAATCACAGCGCTGTTAGAGCTCCCAATATTCTCAACGTCCACTGTCCCTCCGTACAGCACTGGTCTGTCCTGCCCTTCAATCGCTTGAGCAGCGGTGAGGACCCATCGGTCTGAGATTAGAGACCCTGCACCTACTGGATCTTTAACATAGACCAGCCAGGGGATCTGACCTGGTTTGGCCTCACTGCCTCCAAGGATACGGCCAAAATCAGAGAACCCAATCTCGGGCTCCCCACACACTGAGAGGAAACAGGAGAAACAGAAAAAACAATAGAAAACAATTATCAAAAGTCAAAGATTTGTTCAAGAAAAGAAGGTTCTTCAAGTAAATAACTCAGAGGTTGATAGTATATTAACAGATACCTATAGTATAATGACACAGAGATAGAAACAAAAAACCTGATCATCACATACTGTAGATAGTTAAAAAAAATCACTAGCAGTTTTAATAATAATTGGCTAACATACTTCCATTTTTATTTGTAAAATCCCCAACCTTGTTAATACAGCAAGTTTACTATACCTTCAACACATTTTGGCAAATTCCAACTGCCATTCAAAGACCTCCAGTAGCCCTGAGCTTCACATCTGTACACATCTGAGATTAGAAAGAGATTAATAAGACTCTACAGGCACAGGTGAGGCATAGTTAAAACATACACTGTATTCTAATATAGTGTAATGTCACCAGAGGAAGAGTAATAGAAGGATAGTATTTTCCTCATTATATACTACAGATACAAGCTGACAAAAAAAACTGAACTAAACTGAATTGAAAAAAAAATGACCTATTCAATCTAAAACTAGCCCCTAACAAGATGGCTTAACATTGGATGACAAGAAAATGGTCTCTCTCTCATCAAGACAATGTGAAACATCTGCTTATCATGCCAGACTATACAAGTCAAACCCTGAAAGGTCAATACCATGAAAGCCAACTTGGTGGAAGCACATTAAAGAAAGGAAGTTAAATTTTTTTTTTGTTTGTTTTTTATCATGGATTATTCTACGCATTTTGATGCTGGAGTTATCACCTTGTCTTATATTTTTTACTCTATTGCTAAGTCGACTCTCAGCTAACTGTAATACCCCCAGGAGAAATTAAAAACAGTGGTTATTTCTAAAAAAAATACATGAGTAATTATTTTATATGACTGCTCATTCAGTATAAATAGCATCATATACTGTCCCCAACTCAAGATTGCATCACAATAGACTCTACAGCACTATCTTCTGTTCCTGGGATTTCAGTCTCAGAGAACAATAGAGAGAGAGGTAGGTAGGTAGGTAAATAAGAGATGCACAGAAGAAAACCAACCACATTCTTACCGTCTCCCTCCAGTCTGTAGTACTTGGACTCACACCCAAACTGAATCTCGTTCTGATACAGAGTTTTGGGGATCTTACTGACCACTCGTAGTGTCCCATTCTTTGGCACAGGAAAGCCACAGTCCACAGCTGGAACAACAGTCAGGATAAGGTCACTGAACACATTGGGTCCTGCACAACAAAGTATCTTCTCTGTCCCCGTCATCACATCTCTGTGTTCTTACACTTTGTCTTTGTGCGACAAATAATCTCTGTGTCTCTTTGTGTCAGGGAGTGCTTTTTGTGAGTGTTTTGTGTCATTATAAAATACAAAAGTGAGGCACCAAGGGTCTCAAACTCAGATGAATATGGGGGCCGCATTAAATAAAATGCGCGAATCAGCTGGCCACATTCATACATATTCATTCATATCATATTCATACAAAATACATAAAATATTAAAAAATTAATTAAAACTGAAATTTGTATTTGAAACACGTTGGTTAACTTCACCTCGATATCATGTGAGGTTATTTCTGAAGTTCTTCATTCTGGCTGTTTCTTTGACAGTGTTTTGCAAGGACCAGAACATCAACGTTAGGCCTGATATCACAAGAAGTAGCCAATCGCAATGTTGCTCGGAAATGTTCACTGGCGAGTCTTGACCATAAAACTGATTTGTTGAACTTCATTGACAAGAAAAACTCAATACGTACGTACTGCTAAACACTGTTATGATTCTAACAGACACAGAGACTAATCACAGAAACCTTTCTGTCTTTCTTCTTTCTTTATTGACAGCACTCCGTCAGCTGGCAATCAGGCAACAGATGTACACAACAACTCAAAAGGGCTGTGAATAGGACATGTAGGCGGGTTCAGGGTGGTTTCAAAACAAGGGACAAAACAGGAGTAAACAATTAACTACTATTTACTTTAGGTTTTATAGTCACTATATAATTAGGTACGGTGACATCTCACGCCTACATTTCCCAGCCTGCACTGCAGCACATGAGTCGTTGCGGGCCGCAGATACAGTAATTACTTTGAGGGCCTCGTGTTTGAGACCCCTGGTATAGACAGAGGTCTATACCACTTTAATATTATTGAGTACACTGCCTGGACCATGGATAAAATTGTCTGTTTCTTTGTGGTGTTATTCATCTCTCAGGTCATCTCTCAGTCTCTGTGTACGTACGCAGGCAGGAGCTGTTGTCAGGCTGTAGCTGGTATCCATTGCGACAGGAGCACAAAAACCCGCCTGGGGTGTTTTGACACTCATGGTGACATGCCTGCCCATTTTCATCCTCTGCAGAGCACTCGTCTATATCTGAGAGAGAAGAGAGAGGTGAACACACCCACTGACTGACTATTTCCAACTCTACAACCTATAGTACACCCAAAGCAGAACCAAGATAAAGAGAGATTGTTCAGTTTAGTTCAGAAAGTCTTTAAGGTTAAAATGGAATATGGGTTCCCTACACTGGGAAGCTGTGAACCCAATCCCTCACGAATGAGTGAATACCAGCTACTGTGAGATCTGGACAGGTTCACAGAACTAAGCACTCAGTCGTCTGAGTTCTATGAGTCTTCAATATCAACAAGCTTCATGTCAAGGAGATAAAACTTTGTAAAACTCCATATGATATACCATCTAGCCACACATTTTAGACAGTTAGCTCCTCAGAACAGGACCTACCATGTCACCACACCTATAGCAGAATACATTATCCTGTATTTGAGGGACAACCAGTACTGTCACAGGCCAGTATGGTCATAGTCCATCATCAATACAGTAGTTGACAGCTTCACTTAACTTAAACCAAGGTTCTGAAAGTAAGGTTTGTTAACAGCTTGCCTGTTGTATTGAATACCTAGAGAAATACAACCTACAGTGTTAACATTATGTTAGTGAGCTTAGTCTGGTATGCCTACAACACTAAGGTTGAAGACTGGTACAAGCAGAAACATTACAGAAATACTGTATACTGTTAGCACCTCAAGATCACCAGGGAGCATTTTCTCCCTGCATCTGATCTCCAACCAGCCTTGTCATTGCCTCAGCCAGGTGAAATAAACCAATGTATTGAGCACACTATTTTATTTTATATTTGTGGGCTCGTTTTGTCATTATTGAAATCTGACCAAAATAACTGAACTCAACTAAACTGAAAATGGTTTCCCTGCTTCTTGACAGTATCTCAATACAACTGTTTTCACAAAAATGTTTACCTGATTTAAATACATTTATATTGTCAAATTTACATTGTCACCTTGAGAGATGTATTAATTGATACAGTAAAGTTTTTGCCACTTTTCACATTCAAAGTGAACTGCAAGACTGAAAGACAAACACGTAGACTGACCCACAGCCTGGTAGAAGGCCAAGAAGCCGCTGTATCTGTGTGGTCCTGGGGTTGAGGCGTCTGTCTTGAAGACAAGGCACAGACTGTTGCCAGGTGACATGACGGAATAGCTGTCAGAGGGATCGTCCTTGGAAACATAATTGTGACCACAGAACCTTCCCAGAAATCTCTTTCCAAACATCACCTTGACATAAAAAAGAACAATTTATTAAGACTCTAATTTAACCACACCAAGCAAAGGTACATTAAATAAGAAACTGAAAAACACCCAATAGATAATACACATTCTATTAAAGATACAAGTAATAGGTTTATTCCATGCTGAAAAAAGAAGAAAGAAAACACAACGTTTCGGCCATGGAGCCTTCTTCAGGTGTGAGCACGTTGTGTTTTCTTTCTTCTTTTTTCAGCATGGAATAAAACTATTACTTGTTCCTTTGCAGCCTACACATACTGACGCAGCTACCCACCTGTTCTATTAAAGATGTAGATTTAAATAAAATAAGTTGACACTGAGCCTACTATACAGTAGAACTAACACATACTGTATGGTCAGTACAGAGGGTCTCAAAAGATAGACCTTAATATTATATATTTTAATATAATATACAGACTTTAATGGTAGAACTAACATAGAAAAATCACAACAACAAGAGGTACAGTACAGTTCAGGAAGACAGAACTACTGTAGATAGATACACAACTGATACACAACTCAGAAGTTTTTTTAGTTGTCTCACCATGAGGGTGTCATAATAGCAGTCGTGTGAAGGCTCAATATCAATGTGACGGAATGTGAGGTTGAGGGTGTACCCCTGGGGTACTACTAGGTCCCAACTTTCATTAAGGGATGGATGATAAGGATTGGGGTAACCAGGTGACTGCACTTCCCCATACAGAGCTGGGGTGGACCCTGCAATCACAACTCCCCAGTACTGGAACACACACAGCAACCTGCAATGGCAATGAGAAGTAATAACGTAATAACGCAGTAACACAGTGCAACCAGTAACAATGCAGAAACGATGTTGAAGATTGAATAAACTGTGCATTAATACAACAAATCTATCATTATAGGCAAGTATGACCATTTTTAATGGGACATAAATGGAATATGCTTTTGTCTGGAAAAATAGTAAGTCACTTCAGCAAATACAACTAAGCAAGTGAAATCACTGCTACCCAACACTGCAATACACTCAGCAACCTGCAACAGCATACAAAAGTATTTAACGAGATAGAAAAAAAGTTTTTATCAGGAAAAACGTTGAGTCACTTTAGTAGGAGCACAAAACACATTACAATATGTTTCTCTCTCACAGGCACAGAACGACACATCAGTATGAATGTTTGGACACCATTCCCGTCCTTTTCTGCATAATTATATGAGTCCATACATAAAAAGAGAAGAGGAGGGTGTTTTACTCACCAAGGAACATGGATGGATAGATTCATACTATGCCTCACTTGTGTTGGAACAGTCCAAATCTTCATTTCCCACACACCTCTTACTAGCCAATTAGCACTCCAAAACACAAAGATACAATGACAAACTGCCAGAAGCAGAAGTGAGTTCACAGAGCAGCGACAGAGGGAGAGAAAAGCTAGAATTTATCATTCAGAGGAAACACTGCTTGAAACAGAAACAAGTGACTTAGTGACAGATTGAGAGAGATACACAGCAAGAAATCAAGGAGGTTAATGTTTGTCTCTGTCACTGTTTAAAAAAATTGAATGATATAAGAAGGAGGAAGGGAAATACAGCAGGGGATGTTATGGCTGTTGTATTGCAAATTTGATGCTAGTTTTTTTAATCCATTTGTTTGTTCACTAAAGTGCAAATTCCACTCTCGGTGCAATCAGGTCTGTTAACCCCTTTAGCGCCATGTATTAGAGTTTATCAGATTATCATTAACCTGGTATTAATTTTTGGAAATTAGATTTTGAAAAAAAAAATATATGGATAACATCACAACATGAGGTATCCCGTAACAACCTAAATGTGTATGAATGTCTACATGCTTTCCTCTGGGGTTTACTTGTCATTGTAATTATATTTGACTATATCCATTGCTCCAGCTGCGAGGAAAAATGTTTTCAGATTTTTCTCCATCAAGATCACATTACTCATATCTACCAAGGGTGTAGTGCTGACACTTGTTAAACATTCACAAGCAGAACTTTGTTGGTAGATATATGACTGTGCAAGGTGATAGGTTGTTAGTAATCAGGGTGATCGTCCCCCCCAAAAAAACAATCCCAACCACAGAATAGACCACAGTCTTACAAATGTTGAATCCAGTAGACTTTACTGCAGGATTTTCAACAGCTAGACTCCAATGCAACCTACACATATCAATATAAAAAAAACAACCATCATCAACTTTGTTAAACCCCCTATATACCCAAATAATCCACTAATTAACTCCATGTGAGAATGTCAAATTAACCACCGATATCCTGCTTCTAATACTTACCATCCGGTGTGTCTATTTACAACTGATAAGAGGTCTTTGATGAGCTGTAATAAACAACTACTACCAATTTTGATTAAATGATTATATACCCAACTAATTCACTAATTACTTCTGTGTGGAATTAACTATTAATAATCTCCTGCTGCAAAAAAAAATACCACCTAGTGTGTCTATTTACAATTAATGGAGGCTTTTGATTGCCTCTACTGGCAAATTCCTGCCCTGGATTCACTGAATGCAGCTCCTCTCCACCTATACTATAAAGTCAGCCCAGCACTCATCCAAAGAACTCTAAGAAAGTGTGAAACTGCAAAATGCAAATGATACGAACATTTTATCAATATTATGTTTATTACAGGACTCCAAAAATAATTTACATTCATCTTAAAAAATAGAAGGGTATGAAGTGTTACATAATGAATACTTATGGCCACAGAACACAGATATATAAGGAATACCACACTTGTGCACTAACTTCAAACCTTCCGGCTATAATTTTATACTACTTCATGTTGTAAGACCTAACATAGGAAGTTATTTACAGAACAAGATATAGAAAATCAAAAGAGCTACCACTAGGAGGGAGCCATAAAAATACAAGTTCAGGACAATTACATTCCCTTTAAAGATTGGCATTCCACACCCCTTGTTATGCATAAACGCACTGAAGATAAAAACAAATGACGATAATGACCTAGGAGACACCTAACATTTAAGGGATAAAATACTCCCCACCTGATGACTCAAGCAATTATTAATAATGCAAGCTTTTAAAATTTTGAAACGATGTATAAAAGTCCTTTGTCAAAGGAGTTGCTGTTGTTGCCAGAAGTTTCAAAATTTTGAAATTGAAATGACAGATTATTAGGGTCTGTATGACAGCAATGAAAATGTAAAAATGTATAATCCCGCCAGATACCAGGGTATGAAAATTAGGATGCTTACTATTTGGGCTAAAAGTGTAGCCAAATGTGTGGACTCAAAGCAGGGAATATGAGTTGTTTGCTTTGCAATATGGTAAATGACCATTTTTGCTTAGAATTAACTTCTTGCTTAAGTCCCGTTTATGGTCTCTATTTTACTTTAAATGGATTGAGTATTCCAGGGATACAGGGGTGGAAAGACAGGTGTGTGTCTGCGAGAGCTGTAACCCAAGAGTTCTTTTTTGAAGTTACCACTGACACTGTGTTTGAAAGTATGCTGTTACAAAACTCTGATTACCATGTATCATTACTACATTCTACTACAAGTCGACTACATTCTTACTTTATGTACTGCTTAATATGATCAGATCACTTTTAGAGTATTTCTGTAATACTATTTTCTATCACTAAAAAGAACTGTAATAAAATGTATTGTCTCCATTTTATAAACTACACATTCATCGTCATACTTTATAAATCAATCTTGGTTATCGTGCCCTTTACAATGGATTGCCATAGAATAATTGCAGATTTCCATAGGGCACAAATTCTACCATGGAAGACTGTTAGAAGTTAATTTTAAAGGTCAGTATATTCAGTTAATGGTATTATCTTCAATATGGCACAGTGCAAATGTTAATGAAATCCCTACCTTAGTCCAAATTCTCTTATATTTGAGATGTAAAGCACAAAAATAATACTATGACTGATGTCCATGTTTTCACAAGATGTCTGGTAGAATGTTCTCTGGACTTGTGAACTTTTTGTCCTCTCCAAGAAACATTTTGTGTAGTAAAAACCAAACACTGTCTTCTACAGAAGAACTCATCCCAACAACCAATCATGGTGGTGGAAGTATCATGGGTTGGGGTGCTTTGCTGCACAGGGTCTTGGGCAAAGACGGCTGTGAGGGGACCTGATACTATGTAACCTCCTCAAAGGTATCGGCAAAGTCATTGCCGGACTTACAATCTGATGTATACTTCTGCAGTTCAAGCTGTGGGAAGAGACCAGAAATCAAGCTAATTCAGAGAATTCTATTTCACTTAACACAATACAGAGCTGCACTTTCCACTAAGACTGTGTGCGGACAACAGCAAATGAGAAAATCAGACTACCATATCAAGTGCTTTTATTTTTCTTTAGAACCTCTGAAAGCTTTCTAACACGTTCTTACTGTTAATAGCATAGGTTTTCGGCACTCTGGATCAAGAGTTTAATTATCCACTTTGCTCATGTATCAAAATGCTTAATTTAACTCAAAATCTAATCGAAATTAGGCTAATTCAGCCTACAAAGAAAACGATTATCCAACATGAATGTAACAACTTGTTGTACCATGTAAACCAACAAATCTGGTGCTCTAACATCTAATTTAGTCTACTCTTGTTCAAATATCTCTAGCTCTCCTCCCTCTCAATAGTCTCTCTGATCCAGTCCAGGTAATTGTCCACTTTAGTGTAGTAACCCCTCTCCTGACAGATTATTCCCCAGGACACAATGCCGTAGAGACGGAATGGACCCCTTTCTATCTGTCCTCCTGCTCCTCGCCGAAACTCTCGGAGGAAGAAGGGACCACCACCATCTCCACTGCAGCTATCTTTGCCCTGCTCACCAGCACAGAACATGTTCTCGCTGAAACTCTGCCTCAATGGTTTTCCATCTTTCCTATTGGAGCAGGTGGCTCTGTTCTTCACAGGGATCTTGACATACAACAGTTTCGAGCTCAGTGTGCCATGTTCTGTCCTGCCCCATCCTGAAACAAACCCCAGTCTTTCAGGAATCAGAGTCCCATCGTCTCTCCTCTCTGGGAGACAGATGGGGAGAAGATGGGGTCCCAGGGGTACGTGGGATTTCAGTCTGACCAGGGCGATGTCGTTGTTAAAATTGGTACGTCTCCCAGTTGTTGGGGATTCTAGGTATCCTGGATGGATGAAGATCTTCTCACTCTCCAGAGTTACAGTGTTATTAGAGTCCCCTAAATGGCCAATGTCCACTGTCCCCCCAAACATCAGCAGACTGTCCTTCCCCTCGACCACATGAGCAGATGTGAGAACCCATCGGTCGAAGATCAGAGATCCTCCTCCTTTTGGATCATTAACATAGACCTGCCAGGGGATCTGACCCAGCTTTGCCTCACTGCCTCCAAAAATACGGCCGAAATCAGAGTTCTCAATCTCAGGTTCTCCACACACTGAAAGAAAAAAAGATAAATAAAATAGACAGAAAAGTAGAGAGAAATGCAGAGTTATCAGAGCTAAAGAATATTATCACACTCTCGATAATGCAATAATAATAATTATTTACACTTATACTGTATAGCACTTCTCTGGAAACTCCACTCAGAGCACTTTACAGGTAATGGAGATCCCCTCCACCACCACCATTGTGTCACACCCACTTGGATGATGCACAAGTGCACTCACCACACACCATCAGTAGGGAGGAAAACCAATTCACAGATGTCAATTATTAGGAGGCCACAATTGGTAAAGGGTAATGGGAAATTTGACCAGGATGCTGGGGTAACATCCCTACTCTTTTCAAGAAACAGCCTGGGATTTTTAATGACCAAAGAGAGTTGGGACCTCGTTTTTATGTCTTGTCAGCCAGGTTCACACCTGCTTTGCCTCAGTGGGTTGCCAGTTGTGAGTTGCCAGTTGATATGGCTGCACAAAGTTATTAACACAAAGTTAAAGAGATACAGATTCAGCTCCTTATTTAGTCAGGGAGTGTTGAAAACTTACTTTTACTTTAATAATTGCTTAATATATGTTTCCGTATTACAATTTCCAAAATTTATAATAAAGAATACAACAAAGTATCCCGGTGGATTAAAATGAATAGTATTGATTCCTACCTGCAACACATTTTGGCAAATCCCGACTGCCATTCAAAGACCTCCAGTAGCCCTGAGCTTCACATCTGTACACATCTGAGATTAGAAAGAGATTAATAAGACTTTACAGGCACAGGTGAGGCATAGTTAAAACATACACTGTATTCTAATATAGTGTAATGTCACCAGGGGAAGAGTAATAGAAGGATGGTATTTTCCTCATTATATACTACAGCTGTAAGCTGTAGTTTATAACTATTATGCTATAAGGATTGCATTGCACTTGTGCATATGACAAAAAAAAACTGAACTAAATAAAATTGAATTGAAAAAAATGAGCTATGCTATCTAAAACTAGCCCCTAACAAGATGGCAAACTGGAGCTTGAATATGGACGACAAGAAAATTATCTATCTCTCATCAAGACAATGTGAATCACCTGCTTATCATGCCAGACTATACAAGTCAAACCCTGAAAGGTCAAAACCGTGAAAGCCAACTTGGTGGAAGCAAGAATTAGCACATTAAAGCAAGCAAGTTAAAATCTTTTTTTGTTTTTTTTTATCATTTGATGCTGGAGTTATCACCCTGGCTTATATTTTTTACTCTATTGCTAAATCGACTCTCAGCTAACTGTAATACCCCTAGGAGAAATTAAAAACAGTGGTTATTTCTAAAAAAATACATGAGTAATTATTTTATATGACTGCGCATTCAGTATAAATACCATCATATACTGTCCCCAACTCAAGATTGCACCACAATAGACTCTACAGCACTATCTGGAAGAGGTGTTAGTGGGGCCAGCAGGGGGCGCTCACCCTGCGGTCTGTGTGGGTACTAATGCCCCAGTATAATGACGAGGACACTATACTGTAAACACGCGCCGTCCTTCAGATAAGACATAAAACCGAGGTACTGACTCTCGGTGGTCATTTAAAATCCCAAGGTGTTTCTCGAAAAGAGTAGGGGTGTAACCCTGGTTTCCTGGCCCCATTTCACATTGGCCCTTACCCATCATGGCCTCCTTATGATCCCCATCTATGAATTGGCTTCATTACTCTGCTCTCCTCCCCACTGAGAGCTGATGTGTGGTGAGCGTTCTGGCGCACTATGGCTGCCGTCGCATCATCCAGGTGGGGCTGCACATTGGTGGTGGTGGAGGGGAGTCCCCATTACTTGTAAAGCGCTTTGAGTGGAGTGTCCAGAAACGCGCTGTATAAGTGTCAGCAATTATTATTATTATTATTATTATTATTATTATTATTATTATTATTATTATTATTATCTTCTGTTCCTGGGATTTCAGTCTCAGAGAACAATAGAGAGAGAGGTAGGTAGGTAAATAAGAGATGCACAGAAGAAAACCAACCACACTCTTACCATCTCCCTCTAGTCTGTAGTACTTGGACTCACACCCAAACTGAATCTCATCCTGGTACAGAGTTTTGGGGTTTGCACTGACCACTCGTAGTGTCCCATTCTTTGGCACAGGAAAGCCACAGTCTACAGCTGGAACAACAGGCAGGAGGAGATCACAAGAACAGGTCCTGCACATCACAGTATATATTTTCAATATCTCATCACATGTCAGTGTTCGAGTCTTCAGTCTTTGTGTAGTATATGTGTGTCTTTGTGCCAGAGAATATTTTTTTGCCATTACACAATACAGAAATGAGTCGCTGTGTTATTACTGTTCTTTCCCACTTTAATATTATTGAGTACGCTGCCTGGTCCACAGGTAGGTTGTCTGTTTCTCTGAGACATCGTTCATCTATCAGCTCGTCTCTCTGTCTCCTGGTACGTACGGAAGCAGGTGCTGTTGTCAGGCTGTAGCTGGTATCCATGGCGACAGGAGCACACAAACCCACCCAGGGTGTTGGAACAGAAATGGTGACACATGTACCCTTTGTCAAACTCTGTAGTGCACTCGTTTATATCTGAGAGAGAAGGAGAGAGTGAGATGAACACACCCACTGACCGACATCTGAGCTCAATGAACTTTCCGAGTCAAGCACCTTCACATTCAGAAGATACAACCTTGTATTGCTCCACAATACATACAAGTTAGCCACACATTGCATAGAGTGAGCTACACAAAATAGGACCTATAATGTCGCCACATTATGCAAGATTCCCCATCTGAGGGACATTCAGCACTGACATACTGTAGACCAATATGGTTATATTCTATCATCAACCAAGCAGTTGACTGGCTTCACTTGACCTGAGCCAAGATTCCTACAGTAAAGACAGTACAGATAATGAACAGCTGGTCTGCGGTATCGAACTAGGAGCACCCCCATCAGCCAGTTAATAATTGTTAATTGTTAATTAATAATTGTTACTGGTCTCGCAACACTCAAAAATGGAAGTTAACATGATTTAAAAGCATTTTTCATCCTTTCGTGCTACAAAAAGCTCTCACTTTCCTACTAACCCCCATCACATTGAGAGCTGAATCCAGTGCAAATTTGCTTCCACTCCACATTCAAAGTGACCTAGAAGACTGGAACACAAACACGAAGACTGACCCACAGCCTGGTAGATGGCTGAGAAGCCACTGTATCTGTGTGATCCTGGGGATGAGGAATCCGTCTTGAAGACGAGCCGCAGACTGTTGCCAGGTGACATGATGGAATACTTGCCAGGGCGATCACCCTTGGAAACATGATTCCGACCACAGAACCTTCCCAGAAATCTCTTTCCAAACATCACCTTGAAATAAAGAAGAACAATACTGTTTACTAAGACCTTAATATGTCCAAACCCAACAAAAGAGAACTGAGAAATAGTTTGGATAAACACTTGACAGTGAGATAATATACTGTATGTCCTATTAGAGATGTAAATATAAATAAAAAGAGATTTAAATTAAAGAATATCACATAGAACGAAATATAGACCTAAGACACTTGGTCAGGACGGGGGCTAGAAAGACCCTAATAAAGACCTTATCTATCTGTGTGTCTTACCATTATGGAGTCATAGTAGCAGTCCTCTGAGAGCTCAATATCAATGTTAGTGAATGTGAGGTTGAGGGTGTACCCCTGGGGTACCAACAGGTCCCATATTTCATGAAGGGAGGGAGGATAAGGAGCAGGGTAACCAGGAGACTGCACTTCCCCATGCAGTACTGGGATGGACCCTGAAATCACTGCTCCCCAACACTGGAACACACACAGCAACCTGAAATGAAAATGAGGAGTAATAACAAAGCAAAACGCACAGTTAATCCTGTAACAATACACAAAAATGGACTGGATTAATAGTGCACTTACATAACAAACACATAATCATAGGCAAGCACAAAGTTTTAAAGCCATTTTAATAGGGATATGAATGTGAAAATGTTTTAAAAATGTGTTTTAATATAAATTTTATTAAGGAAAATTATCACATCACTTTAGTAAATGCACCTTAGTAAGGGGACTCTGAAAGATCGCTGCTGCCAAACAAACAAGTGCAATGCACTCAGCAACTTAGAACAGCATGCGACCATTTTAAAAGAGATATTAAAATACTTTCAATCAGGGAAAAACAGTGAGTCACATTAGTAAGAGCTGAAAACGCATTACAATGTGATTCTCTCTCACAGGCACACAGGTGCACTTCAGTATGCCTGTTTGGAAACAATTCTATCCCTTATCTGTTTCAATAAACAATTCAATACTTAAAAATTGGAAAAACACCATCTCACTCACCATGGAACGTGGATAAATAGACTCATATTCTGCTTCGTTTGTGTTGGATCAGTCCAAATCTTCCTTTTCTGTGTAGCAATTACTAGCCAGGTAGCACTGAAAAACAGACTACCAGACGCTACAGTAAGTTCAGAGTGCAGCGAGAGAGGGAAGGTGTTCAATTATCATTCGTAGGAAACACAGCTTGAAACAGAATCATGTGACTCAGTGACAGATTGAGAGAAATACACAGGGTTAAAGCAAGGAGGTCAATGTATCTTTCTGTGTCACTATTAAATAATAGAAAGATAGAGGCATCAAGTGTTATGGCTGATGTTTTGAAGTTTTGATACTTGTTGTCTAATCCATGTTTGTTTGCTAATGTGCAAATTCCATTCTCTAAGCTGTCAGGTCTGTTGACCCCTTTAACACTGCCTATCAGTGCTCAAAACTGTTAACTTATCAAATTTTTGAAAGGCACGGTTTACAGGTTGATTTGAAAACAATATCTTGATAGCATCACAACCTGAGGGATCTTGTGACAAACAAAGTGTGTATGAATGTCTATATATTTTCCTCTGGGGTTTAGTTGTTGCTTTAACTACTGTATATTTGACTGTATTCATTGTTCCAGCTGTGAGCGAAAATGTTTTCAGATTGTTGGTTCTATCCATAAAGATCAGATTACTCAGATCTACACAGGGTGTAGTGCTGACACTTGTTAACTATTCACAAGCACAGATATGCTGGTAAGCATCAGAGAGCCGAATGCAATGGATAAGTGCTGGAGATGAAACTCATGTTGAAGATTGCACTTTCAAGGTAGACTCCAATACAGCCTACACAACTCAATATAAGAAAAAAACACAACCAACTCTGTTAAACCCCTTATATTCCCAAATAATCCACTATTTAACTCTGTGTGAGAACATGGAATTAACCATCAATAATCTTCTACTGCAAATAATTACCACTCGGTGTGTCTATTTACAAATAATGGAGACCTTTGCTGGCCTCTAGTGACAAGTTGTGGCTATTATTGCACCGGTCTGGCTGAATGTATCTCCTATCCACCTATACAGTCAGCCCAACACTCATCCAAAGAATGCTTAGATAAAGCAGGCCTATATCTCGTCTATATAATTTATTTGGATAGAAAGAGTGAAGCTACCCAATACAAACAACATGAGCATTTTATCCATATTACAATCTATACAAATTTCCCAATAAAACGCTAGGTAATTTTCTAGTCACTATTCTATGCAACAGTAACAAATTCTGAAAAATAATTTAACTTCATCTTAGAAAATGTCAAAATAATGTCTTAAATACACAGATATAGAGTGTTACACCATGAGTGTTTACAGATATTGCTATTTTAGAGCTACAGAACACAAATATATAACGATCGCCCCACTTGTGCACTTACCTCACTTTAAAAAAACCTTCCTGCTACAATTTTATACTACTTCCTGTAGTAAGACCTGACACAGGACGTTGTTTACAGAATTAGATATAACAAATCAAAAGAACTACCACTAGATGGGAGCCATAAAAATAGAAGTCCAAAACAATTGCATCCCCTTCAGAGATTGGCATTCCACAGCCCTTAGCATGCATGAACCCAATGAAGATAAACACACATGATGATAATGAGCTAAGAGACATCTAACATTTAATGGGCCAAATAACTCCTACCTGGACACTCAGTCAACTTTTATTAACGTAACTGTTTTTCCAGTTGTGGAACTATGTATAAACGGCCTTTGAGAAAGGAGTTGTTGTTGTTACCAAAGTTTCCAAAGAATTGTGGAATTGAACGGACAGAGATCGTTCGGGTCTAGACGATAGAGAAAGAGCTACGGCACAAAATGCAGAAATTGTTGATCCTGTCATCAAGCAGGTTGTGAGAATAAGGATGCTTACTACTGGGGGCAAAAGTGTAGCCAAATTTGTGTGCTCAAAGTAGGGGAAGGTTTATTTTGCAATATGGTTAATGAACATTATTACTTAGAATTCACTTCTCGCTTAAATCCTGTTTATGGCTTCGATGTAACTTGGATTGAGTATTCCAGAGCCACAAGGTGGGAAGACGTGTGTGTGTCTGCGGTAACTGTAACAAAAGAGTTCTGTTTTGAAGTTCAGTTCAAAGCACTGACACTGTGTTTGACTGAATTAAGGGTTCTATCGAGAAAGTATTCTGTTACAAAACTCTGCTTACTGTATAACATTAGTCTACTATATTCTTACTTTATGTACTACTTAATATGATCAGATTACTTTTAGACTATTTCTGCAATACTATTTTCTATTACTAAAAAGCAAAGTATAGGGAACTTTAATAAAATGTAAATATTGCCTACATTTTACAAACTACACATTCGTTGTCATTCTTTATACATCAGTCTTTATTTGTTATATTGTCTTTGACAATGGATTGCCACAGAATAAATGCAGAATTCCACAGAACGCGGATTCTAACATAGAAAGACTGAAAGAAGTTAATTTTAATTTTCAGGACATTGAGTTAATTGTATTATACTGAACATAACAACAAGAAAATGTTAATAAACCCCTAGCTTACTCGATATTCTCTTATATTTGAGATCTAAAACACAAAGACAACACCATGACTGATGTCCATCACAAGACATTTTTGTCTTTGAGACAAGACAGATTATCGTTTGGATACTGCTGTACCAAATGGTTCATCTTCTCCCCAGGCTGGACCCAGTGAAATAGAGATAGTCCAGATTGGATACAACTCTGCTCTAAGCGGTCTCTCTTTTTCCCCAGACTGAACCCCGTTTGATAGGGACAGTCCAGTCTGGATGCCACTGTGCAAAACTGTGTTTTTTTCTTTCCTTTTTTCTTGTTTCTTTTCAGTTTTCACTAGCCTCACACCAATGCCTCCACCCCCCCAGACGGTGTTTGCTATGGCTTCCCCGACTCCCACATTGTTAAACTACATATTTCTTTATCTTCTTGCATTTGGAATAATTTTACACCATTATTTTGTTTCTGAATAACCTAGGCCTTGATATTCTGTCGTGTATTCTTGAATATGTCATGAATCTCTTGCCGATCTCATTTAGCATCTACGTCTACACAAGCAAAGCCAACTCTAAGGTAATAGTAGGTCCTTACTTTTAATAGCATAAGGTTTCTGTACTCTGGAACATAGATTTCACTTTCCACTTCGCTGGTGTATTGAAAAGTTCGATTTAACCTAAAAGCTAATCGAAATTAGGCTAATTCAGCCTAAAAAAATGATTTTCCAACATGAACGTAACACCTTGTTGTACCATGTAAACCAACAAATCCGGTGCTCTTGCGTCTAATTTAGTCTACTCTTGTTCAGATATCTCTAGCTCTCCTCCCTCTCAATAGTCTCTCTGATCCATTCCAGGTAATTGTCTACTTTAGTGTAGTAACCCCTCTCCTGACAGATTATTCCCCAGGACACAATGCCGTAGAGACGGAATGGACCCCTTTCTATCTCTCCTCCTGCTCCTCTCTGAAACTCTCGGAGGAAGAAGGGACCCCCACTGTCTCCACTGCAGCTATCTTTATCCTTCTCACCAGCACAGAACATGTTCTCAGTGAACATCTGCTCCAGTGGTTTTCCATCTTTGTTCTTAGAGCAGGTGTCTCTGTCCTTCACAGGGATCTCAATATACAACAGTTTCGAGCTCAGTGTGCCATGTTCTGTCCTGCCCCATCCTGAAACAAACCCCAGTCTTTCGGAAATCAGAGTCCCATCATCTTTCCTCTCGGGGAGACAGATGGGGAGCAGATGGGGTCCCAGGGGTACGCAGGATTTCAGTCTGACCAGGGCGATGTCGTTGTCATAATTGGTGCGTTTCCCAATTGTTGGGGCTTTTGGGTATCCTGGGTGGATGAAGATCTTCTCACTCTCCATAGTTACAGTGTTCTTGGAGCTCTCTATATTCTCAATGTCCGCTGTCCCCCCGTACATCAGCACACTGTCCTTGCCCTCAACCACGTGAGCAGCTGTGAGGACCCATCGGTCAGAGATCAGAGATCCTCCTCCTCTTTTATCTTCAACAAAGACCTGCCAGGGGATCTGACCCAGTTCTGCCTCTCTGCCTCCAAAGATACGGCCGAAATCAGAGTACTCATTCTCAGGCTCTCCACACACTGAGAGAAAACAGGTTGAATAAAGTAGAGAGAAATGTCCGATTATCAGAATTACAGGCCATTATCACAGTGTCTCTAACACAAAGGTAGGGATTTACAAAAGCATACTGACTGACCTATTCTCTAAACACCTTAGTATATTAACACAAACATACAACATTAACACAAACCCAGAGTATAATAACACAATCCCGTAACATTAACACATACCTGTAGCATATTGAGACAAAAATATAAACAAAGTGCCTGTTCATCAACTAAGGTTGCTGCTGGAAGAGGCGTTAGTGGGGCCAGCAGGGGGCGCTCATCCTGTGGCTCATGTGGGTCCTAATGCCCCAGTGTAGTGACGGGGACACTAAACTGTAAACAGGCGCCGTCCTTCGGATGAGAGGTAAAACCGAGGTCCTGACTCTCTGTGGTCATTAAAAATCCAGGGTGTTTCTCGAAAAGAGTAGGGGTGTAACCCCGGCATCTTGGCTAAATTTCCCCATCGGCCTTTATCAATCATGACCTCCTAACAATCCCCCTCTGTGAATTGACTTCATTACTCTGCTCTCCTCCCCACTGAGAGCTGGTGTGTGGGGAGCGTTCTGGCGCACTATGGCTGCCGTCACATCATCCAGATGGATGCTGCACATTGGTGGTGGTGGAGGGGATCCCCATTACCTGTAAAGCACTTTGAGTGGAGTGTCCAGAAAAGCGCTATATAAGTGTTAGATATTATTATTATTATTATTATTATTATTATTATTATTATTATTATAATCAGATATAGTTCAAACCAGCTAGTAATTGAATGAAGAATTCCTTAATATTTTTCCTATTACATATAAATTCCCAAATGTAACAGTAAAACAGGTCTCTTATTGGATTCAATTGATTGGGATTGACTCCTACCTGCAACACATTTGGGCAAATCCACACTGCCATTCAAAGACATCCAGTAACCCTGAGCTTCACATCTGTACACATCTGAGAAGTCAAAAGAGATGAATACGTTTTTTACAGGCAAGTGGGGGCACAGTTCACATATATATAATACTGACCATAGAGCAGGAATGTTCAGTTTTGCCAGTGTGTCTAACACAGCTTCTAAAAACACAAATCAGTTAATTTTTGGCTTAAATATGCTAATTGGACAACTTCTTCCAGCAGATCAGGTGTTTTAGAGTAAGAGACAATGTACAGACACTAGTCTTTCTAGACTGGAGAAATCAATAAAGACAGTAATACAGGCCATGGAAAAACTATCAGCTTTCTGTACAAGCTCTTACAGTTTGTACAAGCTCTTACAGAAAGACATATACTGACAATACCAAGGGCTGGACCAGTCACCCAGAGAAATTGGGACAGTCACTGAGCAACAGAGATACACTGTATTGCCGTGTTCCTGTGACTCCATTCACAGGCAGAAGCACAGAAGTAAAAAAATCAAAGGGTTACCGTCTCCCTCCAGTCTGTAATATTTGGACTCGCACTCAAACCGTATCTCGTCCTGGTACAAAGTTTTGGGGTTCTCACTGACCACTCGTAGTGTCCCATTCTTTGCCACAGGAAAGCCACAGTCTACAGCTGGAATAACAGTCAGGATAAGATTGCTGAACACATCAGGAGCTGCACAGCAAAGTATCTTCTCTGTCATCACATGTCTGGGTTTGAATCTTCTGACTTTGTGTAGTGTATGAGTTTCTTTGTTTCAGGGAGGGCTTTTGTGAGAGTTTTGTGCCATTACACAATATAGAAATGAGTCTCTGTGTTATTACAGCACCCCTACTTTAATATTATTGAGTACGCTCGTAGTATCTCAGTCTCTAGCAACTCTGCAAATCTGCAGTCCACAGCTGGAACAACAGAAGAAGAAAAATCAGGATGAGATAACAGAAGACGACAGAACCTGAACAATAAAGTGTCTGTTCTGTCTCCAGTTTCCCCGCTCTGTCTTTGTTTCGCTATGTTTGTCTTCTCTGTTGGCTCCAAATAGTCTGAGTGTGTCTCTTGGGATGTGGTGTACTGTATACCACTAGTTTAACAATTTTGTTGTTGTTGTTTTTTATTGTCAGCCATCTCCCTCCCCATCCACAAATGTCTAACAACTTTAGATGTTTTAAAAAAATCAAAGAACATCATGTAGCTTGTGTACCAGACAGTAACCAAGAAGAGTAGTTAGTTCTGAGGAAGGAGATTTCATGTTTTCAAAGCATACAAATAGCATGTTGGAAATGCTATAAAATGTTAATCTTCTGTTGACCTATTTGGTGTTACATCCGTAGCAATAGAAATCCATCCATTTTCTAACCACTTTAACCAATACAGTGTCTTGAGAGACCTGGAGCCTCTCCCTGCAAGCAATGGGCTCAAGGCAGGATGTGCCCTGGACAGGACACCAGTTCATCACAGGTCAGACAGACACAAACACTCATAATTTAAAGCAAGCTGTATCACTCTGCAGCTCACAACTGGCAACCCACTGAATCTCAGCAGGTGTGAGCCTGGACAATACCTGGATGGGAGACCTCCTGGGAAAGCTAAGGTTGCTGCTGGAAGAGGTGTTAGTGGGGCCAGTAGGGGGAGCTAAACTGAGGGTCAGTGTGGGTCTTAATGCCCCAGTATAGTGACGGGGAGACTATACTGTAAAAAGGTGCCGTCCTACAGATGAGACAAAAAAAACGAGGCCCTGACTCTCTGTGGTCATTAAAAATCTCATGGTGTTACTCGAACAGAGTAGGGGTGCCACCCAGTGTCCTGGCTAAATTTCCCCCTGGCCTTTACCAATCACAGCCTCTTAATAATCCCCATCTCTGAACTGGCTTCGTCACTCTGTTCTCCTCCCCACTGAAAGCTGGTGTGTGTGTGAGAGTACAGGTGCATCATCCAGGTGGGGCTGCACACTGGTGCTGGTGGAGGGGATCCCCATTACCTGTAGTGTCCAGAAAAGTGTTATGTAAGTGTAATTTTCCCAGAAGCCAATGAACCTAGCAATCTATCTCTGAACTATGGGAGGAAACTGGGGCACTTGGAGGAAACTCATGCAAATCTAGGGAGAACAAGTAAAATCAATGCAGACAAAACCCCAAAATAGAACCCGGAGCCCTCATACATACGCTGGCAGGTGCTATTGTCAGGCTGTAGCTGGTATCCATGGTGACAGGAACACAAGAACCCGCCTAGGTTGTTGTTACACACATGGTGACACGCCTGCCCCTTCTCGGCCTCTACAGAGCACTCGTCTATATCTGGGAGAGGAGAGAGAGAGGTGAGCACACCCGCTGACTGATTCACTCCTCCTCCATATAACACATCAACGCCGAACCACAGTGAGAGATTGTTCAGTTTGACAGACATCACAGAGATATAACATTAGTTCTGTACAACTGGGAACTGTGAATCCGTGTCGTCATGAGAGGGAGAGAGTACGAGCTACTGTGAGAACAGAAGAGCATCACAGAACTAATCAAGGAGATAAGACTGTAGAAGTATGCAGGGCAGCCTAGTGAGTCACTAATGTCAGCCAGTGAGTTCCTCAGAACAGGTTGTTAAAGTAAAATGCACTATCCCATAAGTAGGGGAAGCCCTGTGCTGTCGTAGCCCATCAATCCAGTGGGGCACAATCTCTTTGGACAAGGTCAGGCCCAGCATTCCATTCACAGTGACTGATGATCAAGTGATTTATCTGGACGTTGCTACTTACAAGCCAAAATCCTGTGGGTTGAGTTAGTTGTGGTCTGACTTTCTGGTGAGATCCTGCGTACAGTGCTGGCATAAGTTCTGAGTACTTGACCTAATATGCACAATTCACTGAGGTTCAAGGGTGGTATCGCAGCAAACACTCCAGAATTACTGTGAGCTACCATGCAACACAGGCGTAACCCCATCAGCCAGCTGTCATGCAGTGAAAATATAAGCCAAGAATCATTCTGGGGCTTCCTCCTTCCTCCAGTCCAGCAACATTTATAATTGAAGTTCACAAGATTTAAACACATTGTAAAGCTTCTGTATTATAAAAATGTTTAATGTCAGCACACTGTGAGTTGTATCCAGTGAAAATTTTTTGTAGAGCATTTCACATTCAAAGTGAACTGGAAGACTTGAACACCAAAGCAAAGACTGACCCACAGCCTGGTAGATGGCTGAGAAGCCGCTGTATCTGTGTGGTCCTGGTGACGAGTCATCTGTACTGAAGACCAGGCGGAGACTGTTGCCAGGTGACATGATGGAATAGTTGCCGGGGTGATCACCCTGGAAACTGGGATTCGGACCACAGAACACTCCGAGAAATCTCCTTCCAAACATGACCTTGACAAATAGAGAGAAAATTCACACACTAACACCATCACAGCAAACAATGATGCAAAAATTAAAGGCCTATGAAAGTGTCCAGAAACACCTGACCAAAGATAATACTACTAGATATCATCCTAGATAATCATCCGACTAGTCATCACTAGTCATAATCAATCATGACTATCCTAGAAAATCATCCTACTAGAGACATAAATGGAACTAAAAGAAGTTGATCCATTTACACCTAAGACAATTGGTCAGGACAGAGGGTCTAGAAAGTCCCTAATACTGTATAAAGGCAAAATTAACATAGAAAAAACACCACAAGAGGCACAGCTAATAAAGAGAGATTAATAACATGCTGTAAACATATATATAGACACACAATGGAGTCTCATCATGGAGAAAGCCCATCAAAGACTACTCCCAATGACAGTTGGGAAAGTTGGGAGTTAATCAGGAAGCAATGACACACCTCTAAATAACTGTGACTGAGAGTGATCACCTCTTCAATAGCACTGTGAAACAGCAATACAGTAATTATTTTTGTTTTGTTTGGGCATCAATGGGGCACATTCCAATCAACTTTATTGATGTGACAATAAAGTATTGAATCTGGGGTCTTGAATGGAGTCCATTCAGCAGTTTTCCAGTTGAGTTCCTGTCATTCTGTGTATCTCACCATGAGGGAGTCATAGTTGCAGTTGTTTGAGGGCTCAATATCAAAGTGATGAAATGTGAGGTTGAGGGTGTACCCCTGGGGTACCAACAGGTCCCATATTTCATTAAGGAATGGAGGATAAGGAGCAGGGTAACCAGGTGACTGCACTTCCCCATGCAGTACTGGGATGGACCCTGAAGTCACAACTCCCCAACACTGGAACACACACAGCAACCTGGAATGACAATGAAAAGTAATGAAAATGTAATAACACAGTGTAACCATTAACAATATACAAAAGATGTTCAAGACTAGATTAACTGTACATGAACACGAAAAACATTATGTACAAACTTTTAACACTTATTTTTAATGGGATATACTTTTAAATTGGGAAAAACTTTTGTAAATGAACATAACGCATGTTTTTTAGCCTGTTTCCTACTCACAGGCACAAACACATTGGTATTTGAACACTATTCCAGTCCCTGTCTATTTGAGTAAAAGATTCCATTAGATTAAATAGAAAAGCTTGGTGTCTCACTCACCATGGAACATTGATGAACAGCCCCATACTCTGCCTTATTTGTCGTTTCTGTTGGATCAGTCCAAATCTTCCTTTTTCCCCCCCCATGTAGCACTGCCTAGCCAAGCAGTGCTAAAAAATACAAAGACACAGTAACCGACTGCCAGATGCTACAGAAAGATCACAGTGCAGCGAGAGAGGGAGAGAAATTTATTGTTCTTACAAAACATGGCTTGGAAGAGTCACAAGTGTCTCAGACAGTGATAGACACAGCAAGAAAGGAAAGGAGTCAATGCATCCAGTATGTCGCTATTAAAAAAAACAGAATGATCTATGAGGGAGGGAAAGATAACTGGCAGAGGGGAAATGACTGTTGTATTGCAGTTTTAATGCTACAGTAGCTGTCCGATCTATTTGTTTGTTCTCGAAAGTGCAAATTCCAATCTCTGTGTATTCTGGTCTGTTAACTCTTTCAGCACCGAGTGATAGATTGTCATTCACCCTATTGTTAAGGCTGGAAGGGCAGCTTTGAAAGCACATCCAAATGAGTGTTCAATGGGGAAGTCCCTGTAAAGCACTTTGAGTGGAGTGTCCAAAAAAGAGCTATGCAAGAGTAAGGAATCATTATTATTCCATGATTGCAAATGTTTTCATTTGGTATGGTGGTATCCATAAAGATCAGATTGTTCAAAAGTACCTAAAAGGTGGACCCAAGGATCTTATCAAATCAAAACTCATGTCTACGGTATTGGACAGCGCAGGAGACTTCATTGTAGGATTTTCAACAGCTTTACCCCACCCATGTTATTGACTGGGTCCCCTCCCAAGCCAAGAATAGCCCTTGGATCCAATCAGTAAATCCTGGACTCACAACCGCACTCCATTGGTGCTTCCCTACTACCCTAACACCCTCTCTTTCCCCAGGACTATAAATGACAACTTCCCCAGCTTACAGGATGATCCCTCCACTAGTACACCATTTTTCTGACCGCCCCATCATCTCATATCGCCGACCACCTACTCTACTGAACCTTCTTGAGCACGATTCCCTTGACCGCCCTCAGCAATCATCCACACCAGGCACTTTCCCCAGCAATAGAACACATTGCATCACCTGTCAATATATATCCAACACTACGCACAACACAACGCTACTGTATGCAGCAACCTTACTTACTGCATCTCTTGCAGAAAACGCCCGGCTATTTACATTGATGAGACAGTTTCCGGGAACATGTCCGGGCTGTGAGGATCAAAGATCTCTGCAAGCCCACAGTTTCCCACTTCACGCTGATCTCTCCACCTGCATTCTCACAGAAGAGTTTCAGAACTCCCATTGCAGAAAGACATTCAAAACCAAAACTATCCTGAAACTAGGATCACACCTTCTCTCTTCTCTCAGCGACAGACTCATTTCCTTCTTATCCTTTCTGTTCATTTGCAGGCTTTCACACCTCCCCTCAACCATCTTTAGTTCATCACTGCTTCTCTCCTGCTTCCACCTCCTCTCTTCATTCACACATTCTTTATCATCTGCTGGTTTTCCTCTCTCCCTTACACCTCCACAGCCTAAACATATTCAGCATGGAATAAACCTTTACTTGCTCCTTTACAGCTTTCCAACAGATAGACTTTAATGCAGCCTACACAGACCAATATCGAAAAGACTACCACCTCGAGCTCTGTGAAACCTCTTTTATACCCAAATATTCCACTAAAGAACACCATGTGAGAATGCTAAATTTACCACCAACAATCTCCTACATTAAATAATTAGCACCTGTGTGTATTTTCAACTGATAGAGGCCTCTAATGACTCTAACTCTGCCGGTCTCTATTGGCAGGTTGGCTGCTATTGCAATACTCGCCTGCCACGCTGCTTTCCAGATCCTCAGTATGAATCAGCTATTCATAATGTAATCTTTGTTCATTTGGAAATCATGTATAAAAAACATTTGACAAAGAAGCTGCTTTTGTTGCCGCAAGCTGCAGAAAAGTGGAACTTAAATGATGGTGAATAATAAGTGATTAGAAGAGAGAGCTACAACAAAATGTAGAAATGTTAATCATGCCTTCAACCAGGGTGCAACAGTTAAGGTGCATACTTTTGGAGGCAATAATATGGCAAAAATTGTCACACTCGAAGCTTAGATTTTACCATTTTTTTACCATTCATACCATACGTTTCAAGATTGGGTGGACAGGGATTGTGAGAGGAATTTCCACCTCTGACAACTGACACTTTATTCAGCTGAGTGAAGGGTTAATGTCTGTGGTGCTGGTAGGCTTATGTTCAGAAAACGTTTTGTCACAGAACACTGATTATTTTATGACACTTCTATAAGTTAAATGATCACATTACATATAAAGTATATATATACAAAGTACTTCTGGCATACCATTTTCTGTTACTAAAAAGATCAGTATTAAGAAGTGAAATAAAACGTAAATATTGCCTACATTTTATGTACCACAATTTTACTTTAAAACTCCATTTTTATTTGTTATAGTGCCCTTTGCAATAATTTACCACAAACCATTAATTCTAAAATGGCAGCCTGTTTGAATTTATTTTTATTCTCTTGACACAGGTGATTGTACTATCTTTTCCACTGCGCAGAGAAAACGATTGTGAACCCCCCGGGCTGGTGGGAATTCTTGTTTGAGACCTAATATCTATTTAAGTCTTCAACCCCAAATTCCTGGTTCCATCAGTGATGGGTCCTGAGACAGCAAAGCAGACCAAAATTATGATGCTCCCACCACCGTGCTTGACAGTGGGGCTGGGGATCTACTGATAGAAGACATGTTGAAGTGTCTGAAGGGTGCCATGAGCTGCTATATCTAAGGATTCACATACTGTATGTATTCTTAGTTTGTGTTTGTGGTATTTGTTTATCTTAATCTTTTATTAAGACATCCATGAAGATCTAATTACGTTTTATGTCTGAAACATATGGGGAATATGGCCAATCTAAGGGGCTGGGTAAACTTTTTCTCAGCATTGTATATAGAGCATCAAAAGAAACATGAATTCACTAAGTTATTTGCAGGACAATGACAGAAACAAATGTAGCATGTTCACTTATATTGATATTGAATGCACATGGCACAGATCAATTCATTATGCTGATTAACATGAGTCATCACCAGCTTGTCTACTGAGAAGTTGTAGGCCATGAGTTCTGTGACCAACATTGGAAACGATATAGGATGTCTTGGGTGAATCTGTCTCATTCCCCTCAAAGATGCCACATAGACTCAAGTCTATCAAAAAGGACATCCTACTTGTTTATTACAATCTAGTTGTGGACAACATTCCTCTCCTCTTTCTCTATGATCTCTCTGATCCAGTCCAGGTAATTGTCCACTTTAGTGTAGTAACCCCTCTCCTGACAGTACAGCCCCCAGGACACAATGCCATAGAGACGGAATGGACCCCTTTCTATCTCTCCACCTGGTCCTCTCCGAAACTCTCGGAGGAAGAAGGGACCCCCACTGTCTCCATAACAGCTATCTTTGCCCTTCTCACCAGCACAGAACATGTTCTCACTGAAAGTCTGATAGAGAGGCCTTCCGGTTTTCCTCTTGGAGCAAGGGTTTTTGTCTATCACAGGGATCTGGGTGTACAAAAGTCGTGAGCTTATTGTGCCATGCTCCGTCGTGCCCCATCCAGAAACATATCCAACTCTCCCCGGGATCACTGTCCCATCGTCTTTCCTCTCGGGGAGACAGATAGGGAGCAGATGGGGTCCCAGCGGTACGCGAGATTTCAGTCTGACCAGGGCGATGTCGTTGTCATAATTGGTACGTCTTCCTCTTGTTGGGGCTTTTGGGTATCCTGGATGGATGAAGATCTTCTCGCTCTCCAAAAACACAGTGTTATTCGAGTCCCCTAAATGGTCAATGTCCACTGCCCCCCCATACATCAGCAGACTGTCCTGCCCCTCAACCACGTTAGCGGCTGTGAGGACCCATCGGTCGGAGATCAGTGAGGCTCCTCCTCTCGGAGTTTCAACAAAGATCTGCCAGGGGATCTGACCAGCATCTGCTGCACTGCCTCCAAAGATACGACCAAAATTAGAGTGCTCAAACTCAGGCTCTCCACACACTGAGAGAAAAGGAAAGAGTAAAGGAAGAACGGTCAGAATTTCAGAAAATTATCACAAAGACAAAGGTAGGGATTCATACATGCATGTTGACTGATTATCCTTTTAAGGACCATAGGATGTTAATGCAAATATATCATGTACAGGTATGCATGTACTGTTGACTACAAATATGCAGGGTATGAAAACAGACCTCTATTATATTAATACCAACCTGTTGAACATAAATAAGCCGTTCAATATAGTGTATGGACAAAGATATTAACACAGACCTGGAGGCCATCTCGAAAAGATGTTAATATACTATATTGTAGTTTAATAAGCTTCAGTATATTAACACCAACCTGTTCTATACAAACACAACCCTATAGTATGTAAACAAACCTATAGTGTATCTACATATATTAAGGATCACCTACAGTACATCAACACAAACCAGAAGTATATTAACCCAAAGCTACAGTATTTAACCACAAGTCGGTTGTTTATTAACACAAAGCTACAGTATATTAACACAAACCTGTATTACAGCAAAGAGAAAGAGTGAGAATACTATGAAACAGAAAACCTTTCTAGTTCAAGAGTCACTAGTAATAACTAAATAAAATGCTTAGTGTATTTCCTGGTTTTTGCCCGTTCCCCAGCCTTGGTAATACAGCAGGTGCCTCATTGGATTAAATTGTTTAGTATTGATTCCCACCTGCAACACATTTTGGAAAAGCCCGATTGCCATTCACAGACCTCCAGTAGCCCTGAGCTTCACATCTGTACACCTCTGAGAGAGAGAAACAGGGTGAGATTAATAAACACAGCAAGCACTCAAAGATTACCATAGACCCTAAAAAACCCAAAGAAGCATTCCAACTTGCCAGCACTGTAAAATAAACTGCACCAGGCACAAGGAATCTCAGCCCTGTGAACGGAGTTTCTTTAATAGTTAGCTATGACAAACAGCATTAGCAATACATTGTTAATGCCGCTTGTCATTAGCAATACATTGTTAATGTCGCTTGTCATAGCTATGGGTTTAAGTGATTGAGAATGTGAAGTATACTCTTTCTGCTGACACAGTATCTTTCAAAGAAAAGTTATCATTGAACAATAAAAGGCGATCTCTAAACATTTCTCTCTGTAAATCTGGAGTCATATTTTGCAGAGGTTTGGGAGCCAAACTCTTAACCTCAAAGCCCCCAAAGCAGCTTATAGAGGCTGTGTTGCTATAGTTATTTAACAGGATACAATTAAACCTGCTTCGTGCAACCGAATATCCTGACTGTTGTCATCATGTTTACAAAAGTTATCAGGTTAACTGAGTAATCTCGCTTTGTGAAACAACTCCCCACTCTTATTAACATAAACCTGAAGTAAATTAACACAGAATATTAAAATTGACTTATTATCTATAAACATATCTGCAGTGTATTAACACATATCCATAGTATTATCTTTTTGTATATAAACACAAACCTATAGCATACAAACAGCTTTATAGTGTATTAACACAGACATTAACATGTTGTAAGTGTGAACATACAGTACCTTATAAGCAAGCGCTCTGTACATTATGCTTATATAAGGTCGTGTAAGCTAAATGTAAGTTCTGGCTTAGCTGCGTAGACCCAGGAGAAACAGTAAAGACAAATACATCTATACAACAAAGAGACACAGTCAGGCTGCAGTCAGAAAGAGAAACAGAATGAGGCACAGTTGTAAAAACGGAGGCACAGACGAAAAGGCAGAAAAAAAAACTCATACCGTCTCCCTCCAGCCTGTAATATTTGGACTCGCACCCAAACCGGATCTCAGCCTGGTACACGGTTTTGGGGTTCTCCGTGACGACTCGACAATGATTGTTCTCCGGTATTTTTGGGTAGTCACACTTCACAGCTAGAACCGCAATATCAAACATCAGGGCATCACACAGGACAACAGAATTATCAGTGCATTGCAATGTAATGCCTGCAGAAAGGGCCTGCATAGATACTTATGTTCCTGGGGGAGAGCTCAGTCCATATGCTTATGCAGTAGTCAGACACCAAAACCCCAACAAAGTGATAGGGTTTCATTAATATTTAAAGAATGAAGGAGGGAAAAAAAAACAAGGAAAAGCTTAACATTTTTCTCCAGATACTGCCCATTGCAAAGAGATATTGTGTCGAGAGATCTATCACCCGGTGTACTGTGTTCTGAATATCTGTTTCTCTGCTGTATTGTTTCTGTCCACATGTTCGAAACCTGCACCCAATACTCAGACGCTGAGTCAAAACTTGAGTTTTCAAGTAATATTGTTGAGGTTAGAGGTGTAATGAACACCAGGGAGCTCAAGGATTTGGTCACTTTGCGAAACAGAACAGTGTGGTCCAACTCAGCAGCTGGAGAGCTGGTACCTCCATGTTATCAGTCCTTCTGAACTCCAAATAATAATAAGAAGAAGAAGAAGAATCCTTACACTTACACAGTGTTTTTTTGCTGGACACTCCACTGAAAGCACTTTTACAGGTCACGGGGACTCACCTTGTTCCTCACCAGTGTGCAGCCCCACCAGGATGATGCTCCAGTACTCTCCCCACACACCAGCTCTCAGTGGGGAGGAGAACAGAGTGATGAAGCCAGTTCAGAGAGGGGGGTAATAGGAGACCAAGATGGGTAAAGACCAGGGTGAAATTTGACCAGGACACTAGGGTAACACCCCTACTCTTTTCAAGAAACTCCCCGGGATATTTACCGACCACAGAGAGTCAGGGCCTCGGTTTTACGTCTTCTATGAAAAACAAGCCCTGTGAAGCACAAACGATGAAACCCACCGCATTTGTCAGTGCTGCATTTGTGCTGGTTTGTTTCCTTGAAAGTAACGCTTGTGTGTCTTGGAGGGGAGGTTGCCCATGGTGGAGGTGCCTGCAGGGGTGGGCAGTGGTTGATTTTGCGCTTAATATCAGGACATTAGGAACCACACAGACCAGCAACCTTAGCTTTCCCAGGAGGTCTCCAATCCGGGTACTGACCAGTCTCACACCTGCTGAGCTTCAGTGGGGCTGGCAGGTGTGAGCTGCAGCGTGACATATCTGATGGTTTCTTATTGGCTTTACTGGACCAACTGAATAACTGCAGCACCTTCTTCATGTGCTGCTGCTTTCAATAGACCTAGAAAACCCACAGACATATGTAAAGCAATGGCACTTATGTGCCGGACAACAGCAAAGGAAAGGGGACCTAGAGGTGAAAAGAGCATTTGGAACACGGTAGTTTTTAGAACACATGTACACTATGCTGCTCATCTTTCACTCTCTCTGTACGTACGCTTGCAGGTGCTGTTGTCAGGCTTTAGCTGGTATCCACGGCGACAGGAGCACACAAACCCACCCAGGGTGTTGTGACACAAATGGTGACACGCCTGCCCCTTGTCTTGCTCTTCAGAGCACTCATCTATATCTGAGAGAGAAGAGAGAGGGAGGTGAGCACACCTACTGACTGACTCTCTCCACCTCTGCCATACATCAACAATGAGCCAAGAGAAAGAGAGAATGTTCAGTTTGCATTTGATAGACGTTAAAGTGAAAGGATGGAATATTGGTTCCCTGCACTAATGAGCTGTGAACCCAAATCCTTACAAGGGAGGGAGTATCAGCTGCCATTAGGCCTGAAGAGCTTAGCAGAACTTCGCAGAACTGAACACTGACACGAGTCCAATGAGCTTTAAGAGTCATGCAACTTCACACCCAGGAGATTTCTCCTTGTCAATCACCTGAAGACTAGCCTAGCTAGCCACACATTTCAGACAGTGAGCTCCTCAGAATTGGCCCTTCAATTCCGCCATGCCCTGCATACAAAACACTACTACCTCCACACCTATCTCCCAGCCCCACAATGAGGGAAGACCTGCAGTTCATGTCATAAACCAACATGGTCACAGTCCATCCACAAACCTCAATTCTTTACGGTCAAGGTTCAATCCAAGACTCCACCATCCTACCAGATCATGTACTGGCATGTCAGCAATGATACAAAATGCAGTGCGGACATTAGACATGCATGTCTCATCTGGAATTCCTGCTGCACTATAGCTCATAGCTGGTATAGGACATAAAAATATGGTTGTGGTAGGCCAGACTATGAAGGACTGAATATCCAGTAGACCAGGCACTAGAGGCTGCTAAAGGCCCCTATTCACTGTATAGAGTCACACTGGGTGAAGTAAGTTAATGAAATGATTGGTGAAGGTTTTAGAGGGAGCTTTCTTACATAGCATTGCTGTTATGAGAGTTATTGCAAGGCTTCCATGTTTCACAAACATTTCTCTTTACTATTAAACCTCATCATATTGGGAAATGCATCCAGTAACAGAAGCAATTACCATTTTTCAAAACATAAGTAACCTGGAAGATTTTAACACAAACACAAACATTAGACTGACCCACAGCCTGGTAGGTGGCTGAAAACCCCTTGTGTGATCCTGGGGATGAGGAGTCTGTCTTGAAAACAAGGCGCAGACTGTTGCCGGGTGACTTGATGGAATAGTTGCCAGGGTGATCAGCCTTGGAAACATGATTCTGACCACAGAACACTCCCAGAATTCTTTTCTTATGAAGAACCTAGACAGAAAGAGAGAACAGTAAAAATGCTCATAGAGACGCACCAAACAAAGATGCATAAATTAAGGACTAAGGAAAGAGTCTGGAGAAACATCCGGCAGAGATTATACACACCCACTTACAGTCTGACATCTAACCTAAGACATACTGTATGCTCAGGACTGAGAATTTAGAAATATCTAATATAGACCTTAAAGACTGCATTAACATAAAACAACCACCACAATAACAGAGACACATCTTACAAAAGAGAGATTGTGATATACAGTAAACCTTAGAGACACAATTGAATTTGTTCATCAGTTTTTCTAATAGATTTCTTGTCATATATGCTGTGTATCTTACCATGAGGGAGTCATAGTAGCAGTTCTTTGAGGGCTCAATATCAATGTTAGTGAATGTGAGGCTAAGGGCGTACCCCTGGGGTACCAACAGGTCCCATATCTCATTGTGAGAGGGAGGATAAGGAGCAGGGTAACCAGGCGACTGCACTTCCCCATACTTTACTGGGGTGGACCCTGAAATCACTGCTCCCAAATACTGGACCATACACAGAAACCTGGAACAAGAATGAGGAGTAATAAATGTAATAACGCAGTAACCATACACAACAGAATCACTTAGAACGTTTAGCTGTCCTCTATCCCCAAAACAGCACAAAAGACACAGTAATGAGGCTTTAATTAGCAGTATTGAAACTAGGGTTCTGTATTAACACCCAACATCATACTCACATGTACCCACCTAGTAATAACAGGTAAGCAAGTATATTTAATGCGGGTGAAAAAAGAAAAAGTACAGATTAGAAACAACAACAATAAAGCAATAACAGTCAGATGAGTATATCCACAAAACAAAATTATGTATTTTTTTTGCATGTATTACTCAAAGACATAGAAAATATGTAGTGTGACTATACTTTGTTTTAATTGTTTGGCCATGTTTGACTGATAAGATTAAAGACACATATTTAAACATATAAAACCAGAGTGTCTCACTCACCATGTCACATGGTTGAACAGACTCATACTCTTCACCGTTTGTGCTTGATCACTGCAAACACTCCTTTTCCATGCAGCACTAATATTACAGCTCGGGCAGTTAATACAGGGCAGTGTCATTATCTAAAGCAATGTGTTGTCCTTCCCAAAGACCGAAAGGAACAAAATCAATAAATAGGTCTAACTGAGTCAAAAATTAACTTCAGGGTGAGAACATAAAGGAGAGAAAGACAAAGATACAGAGGTGGACTGAACGACGCTACAGTACATTAAAATGACAGTGGAAGAAAAGGGGAGAAGGTGATGGTATATTATCCACAGATAACAGGGACTGGGACAGAGGCGTATCGTGTCTCACACAAGGAGAAAAGACAGACAGGGCAAGAGAAACACAGTGAGAAACCAGGGTCAATTTCCTTACTGAATAAAAGAGAGCAAAGTAAGAGAGGGAAAGTGAGATGGGAGTACAGGCTGTTATATTTCAGTTTTTGATATCACATCCATTTGTTTGTTCATTAAAGTGCAAATTCCACTCTCTGTGTATTCAGGACTGTTAACCCTTTTATCTCCATGCTAAACACTTCTACTGATCTGGTCAAATGTGCAGGTAGAGCTTAAAATCATGATCTACAAATATCACAGACGCAGACCGTGAAGAAATATGACAGAGTTCAAGAAAAATAAAATAGAATAAATATGGAATCACTTGAGAACAGGTAGAACCAAACCACCAGTCCACCTGAAACCCAGAACAGAATGATTCCTAAATGATGTAAGTGGAAGGACAAAATATCAGTGGACCAAATGCTTTAAGTAGTCTAAAACATGTCAAGTTAGGAAAAGCATCATAGAAGGTCCATCATCCGGCTTTTGGGTATCCTGGATGGATGAAGATCTTCTCACTCTCCAGAATCACAGTGTAATTCGAGTCCTCTAAATGGTCAATGTCCACTGCCCCCCCGTACATCAGCAGGCTGTCCTGCCCTTCAACCACGTTAGCAGCTGTGATGACCCATCGGTCAGAAATCAGAGTCCCTGCACCTCGTGGATCTTCAGTATAGACCTGCCAGGGGATCTGACCAGGCTCTGCCTCACTGCCTCCGAAGATACGGCCAAACTCAGAGTGCTTGCTCTCGGGCTCTCCACACACTGAGACAAAAGAGAAAAACCTTTGAAGAACTTAGTTGCCATGAATGATAATTAACTAAATATTTAAATTATTCATATCGGTCCATATTATTCATCCCTTCATACATTTTCTAATTGTTTCATCCAACTCAGGGTCTTGGGGGGGGAGATAGAGTCTATCCCAATAAGCAGTGGGCACAAGGCAGGGTACACCCTGAATAAGACACCAGTACATCATGGACTATATTATTATAAGCAGTAGCAGTAGTAATAGCACTATTCAGTACCTTCAACACATATGGGCCAGTAACCACTGCCATTCCTGGATCTCCACTCACCCTGAGCTTCACATCTGTACACATCTGCAAATAAGAGACAGTTTCATTATTATGGCATGACACTACACAGGCATGCATCCCACACACTGAAAAAGTACAAAACTTGATTATAACCCAAAATAAATATTAATTAATATCTGAAGACACTCGTTCCACAAGCATTGAAATATGGTACAAAGAACACCACATATGCTCACAAAACACAGATTAATATAAACTCTAAGCAGAAACACCCGACAAAGAGTTATACAGGTACAGACCTTAAAGATAAACCTACAGAAAATTAGCACAGTCCATGAATCTGACATGTTTTATTACTGGACACTCAAGCACAAAAAGCAGGACAGGAATGTTACCCTCTCCCTCCAGCTTGTAATATTTTGACTCGCACTTCAGCTGGATCTCATCCTAGTACAGAGTTCTCGGCTTCTTGTTGACCAGCTGCAGTACTCCGCTCTCAGGTAGAAGAGGTGTGCCACAGTCCACACCTGGAATGGTGAACATACACATCTGGATGGTATAACAACATTGAGGGTCCTGTCTATGTGACTATGACTTCCCTTGTGTCTGTATGACACTGCATCTCCTTGTGTTTGAATCTCTCTGTCTTCCAGTCTGTGTTCTATGCTGTTGTTTTCAAAGTCCATTAAGTACATCAATAAGTTGTGCAGTGACACCTTTTGCACAGAACTTTCATCACAATCTCACTACCTGCAGATCCTGGCACTTTTGTCAACACTAGTGGCAGGCACAGACAAACTAAGTTGAAAAACTATGTGGGTGCCTCTCCTTTCAGTTCCAAAAAGTACAATATGTGAAAAAGTCCTGCAGCTTCAGAGAATATGAAATTGATCTAGCTGATGCTGTAATCAATATGCAGTCAGTGTGGGTGTGGTCAGTGAGAGTGTGGTCAATGTACAGTGTCAGTGTGGGTGTGGCCAGAGTGCAGTATCAGGGAGGACGTGGTCAGTGTACAGTACAGATACAGTAGGAGTGATATGTGTGCACAGTGTAGAGGAGGATTCAGTGACTCACGCTGGCAGGGGTGAATGGGGCTCCAGACTCCAGTTCTCTGACAGAATGAAGTATAGTTGGTCTTCATGTCACCCTTCTGCAGAAAAAATAATAAGTGAATAAAGTCAGGTGGGGTAGAGGTCACTACTGTGCAATCATTCTACAAGAAAAATGAGAAACATGAGAAAGAGTAGGATTATTGAAAAACACATAAATAACATTGATACCAGATTAAATACAAGCATCAAAAGTATGTATTATTTAATTTTCATTATTTCTCTATGTACTCACAAAGTCCATCACAGCCTCAAACCCAGTGTTACACTGCACTGTGACTTTCTTGCCATATTCATAGTGGGACCATTCAGGGATCAGACTGGAGTGAGCCGTCACTGTACTGGGACAGTTTCTTGGCTGAAACACCATCATTATTATCATCATCACCTCACTGTTCATTATGAACACCATCACCACTAATGTAACTTACCTTGTTTACTTTCACACCTCAAGAGAAGACTTCCTTTAAAGGTTCTTTATAATGCAATGGTTCTTGCCCTTAACTGATAGAGTGCCCAGAGCATTGCATCTCCAAACAATGTCTTTTGAACACCGAGAAAGCAGCTACATGTACAAGATGTCAGTCACTCAGTCAGTCAGTAGGGTAGACACCTGCATAACCAATAAGTTATCCACTGCAGAGCACATACAGTGTATGCATAATATTGTAACTTAGAGATAGATACCTGTACAATCACCTATTTATTATTCATTATTATTATTCATCATCATCAGTACCTCCAGCACATTTTGTCCAATAAACACTGCTATTTACAGGCTTCCATTCACCCTGTGCATCACAGCTGTAAATAACTGGGAAAGAGAGAGAAAGCTTAATTACAATAGATTGACACTATACCCCAGGCATGCGTCTTAAACTGTGAGAAACTGCAGACCCAGATCAATGCTCAAGGATACGTTCAATAATAAATTATGTCCCTGTTATGTGCTTAGAAAAATACAATACAGATTTAAAAAAAGGAGCCTAACTTACAATCGTAAATTGCACCTTCTGGACCACAGATGGAAGAACAATACTGACTGTACAGTATAAACAAAACTGGAATCCGACACAGACAGATGGATACACATTCTAGCATATAGACATCTAGTGGCTTACAGTGTCATACAGACCCCAAAAGCACATCTGGACAATAGATTCATACATATTCTTTTAAGACAAAGAGATTTAAGAGACTTTAATATAGTCCTTAACAAATTTTGCCCCCCATCCCTTTATAACACTGAAAGAAAATGTGAGTGAGACAAACAAGCACACAGTGAAGGACTGGTTACCCTCTTTCTCCTGTGTGCCATTGTTTGATTCGCACTTCAGCTGGATCTCGTCTTGGTACAAGGTCTTCGGGTTCTCACTGACCCCGTTTTCTGGCACAACTGGAACGCCACAGTCCACAGCTGGAACAGCAATGCCAAACATCAGGGGGGCGTCGCGCCAGACAGCAACGTCTGCACTGCACTGTACCACTCCAGTGTGGACCGCCTGGGGTCATTTTATTTCTTTAGAAAAACAAATGAAAAGTATCCACAAATACTAATAAAGTCACAGGTCCTTGATGAACGATGAAGATCTTTATTAAGGTGGATTTTAAGTTTCCTCTGAGATATTGTAGAGACTGTAGGCTGTACTCATTTCTTTTAAACTCTGAAATGAATTGCACTGCTGCATTTATCCTCTACAGTTTCTCTGTACACATGCTAAAAATGTGACCCAAACAGACAGACAGTGCATTTCTCCCTACTGTATGTGATCTACAGCAGTAGCTCTCAAGCATGTTTTGCAAGCAAGCATATGTCTTAAAGTGCTATGCTGTTTAAGACATATGTGAAATGCTCTCCGATTCAGAAGGAAACTATGTGATTCTCTTCAGTTCCCTTATGGCTTTGCTCATCTGTTGGTCACGGTCCCTGTATGTACGCTGGCAGGTGCTGTTGTCAGGCTGTAACTGGTATCCGTAGCGACAGGAGCACACAAACCCGCCTAGGGAGTTGTGACACTCATGGTGACACGCCTGCCCCTTGTCAGCCTCTACAGAGCACTCGTCTATATCTCAGAGAGGAAAGAGAGAGGTGAGCACACCCACTGACTGACTCCCTCCACCTCTATATAATACATCAACACTGAGCCAAGAGAAAGACAGTTTGGGTTTAGTATTGATAGACATTAAGATAAAAGGATGGAACATTGGTTTCCCACACCTGGGAACTGTGCACTCAAGTTGTCACAAGGGAGAGAGAAGCAACTACTGTGAGGTCTGAAAACTTTTATAGAACTGAGCACTGAGTTCAATAAGCATACACCTTCACATTGATAAAATCAAACCTTGTAAAACTCAACAAGGTAGCCCAGCTAGCCACACATGTCCACAGTGAGCTCCCTAGAACAGAAACTATGATGTCACCATACCTCTTGTAAAATATATTAATTTGAAAGTTGAGCACGTTCATAGCCCATTCACAGTCCACAATCCAGTGGAGTAAGATCTTCTTGGACAAGTCTCAACCCTAGACCCCAACACCCCAGCTGATGACTGATAAACCAGGCTTGTCTGATATGATATAGTAAACACAGTACCAGCACTGGAGCTTATTGCAGGTAAAGGACGCCGACACATGGTTGTGTCAGGTCATGTTAGGAAGGACTGCAGTTAAAGTGGACCTGCCACTTGAGGTCGCCAATGGCATCTATTCACTGTAAATAATCTCACCAGGTGATGATAAATTAGGTAAATCATTTTTGAAGGATTTAGGTGGCACATTGAGACATGGGTGTGATGAATGGAATATTCAGTTTATAAATGATCTGATGGTCTACCTTGGTGGCTGGGATTTGAGTTGCAAAGAACAAACTTATCAAATAAAATCTAAATCTAGTATCTATAGAATATATAATCTAAATCATTATCAGTCCTACCTGTTACAACAGCTCAAGCTTTACTTTTACTGAACTGGTTACACACATTGTTAAGTTTCCAGCTGATAAAAACCTCTCCCTTTTCTATTAAACCTCATCACATTGAGAGCTGTATCCATTGAATTCAAGTTTATCAGAACTGATCAAATCAGAAGCAAACCGGAAGACAAGAACACAAACACTGACCAACAGCCCTGTAGATGGCTGAGAAGCCACTGTATCTGTGTGGTCCTGGGGATGAGGCGTCTGTCTTGAAGACGAGCCGCAGACTGTTGCCAGGTGACATGATGGAATAGTTGCCAGGGTGATCAGCCTTGGAAAAATAATACTGACTACAGAGCACTCCCAGAATTCTTTTCTTATAAAGAACCTAGACAAAAAAGGAACATAAAAAATGCTACTACAGACACACCAAAAAAGATGCATAAAATGAAGACTTCAGGAAACCAAAATCAAGAAACACAACAAGATCTGTAGCAAGCTGTCAGGTGTCAGAAGCTCAGGGCAAAGACCCTGACACAGACAATAAAGACAGGAGTAATTTAATAAGACCACCACAACAACTCTAGAGGCATCCTAACAAAAAGAGATCAAGACTGTGATATAAAACCTAGAGACACAACTGAGTTCATTCTGAAGATTTAACCCAAGATTTCCTGACGTTCTATCAATCTCACCATAAGGGAGTCACAGTAGCAGTTCCTTGAGGGCTCAATGTCAAGTTGTAGGAAAAAGAGGTTGAGGATGTACCCCTGGGGTACAAACAGGTCCCATATCTCATTGTGAGAGGGAGGATATGGAGCGGGGTAACCAGGCGACTGTACTTCTCCATACAGTAAAGGGAGGGACCCTGAAATCGCAACTCCCCAACACTGGAACAAAAGCAGCAACCTGAAAGAGCAATAGGGAGTAATAACCATGTAATAACACAATGCAACCTGTAACAATACATGAAAGACACTGTAAAAATAGACGCCAGAACAGCTTAAACCATTTAGCTGTCTGCTGCCCCCAAAAAGGCAAAACAGGCACAGAAATAAGGCTTTTATCAGCAGTGTTGTGTATTAACAAAGAAAAGTTTCATCATATGCAACCACACAATAATAAGCAAGTGTACTTCATGGGATATATGAAGAAACTACATACCAGAAAAGTAACAATAAAACAATTTAGGTCAGATGAGTATATCCACAAAGCAAAATTGTTGCTTTTTTATACATTTCTTAGTCACAGGCAAGGAAAGACATTTCAATATAATTGTTCAGCCACCCTTAGCTGTTTAGTTAAATGATTCTATACATACACAAACGTATAAGGACTGAGCGTCTCATTCACCATGTCTCATGGATGAACAGACTCATACTCTTCACCGTTAGTGCTGGATCACTGCAAACACTCCTTTACCATGTAGCACTAATAATACAGTTTGTGTAATTAATACAGGGCAGTGTTGTGATCTAGAGCAATGTGTCATGCTTCCCAAAGATGGATAAATAGGTCTACCTGAGTAAAAAATTAACTTCAGAATGAAAACAGATAGAGAGATACAGAGGTGGACTGCAAGATTCTACATTAAATTGATAGTTGTAGGATGGAGGGAGAGGGAAGGAGTTGGTATGTTATCCACATATAACATGAACTGGGGCTGAGGTGGATTGCTTCTCAGACAGGGCAAGTAACCTGGGGCACTGCGCCTGTCTCCTTCCTTACTGAATGAAACAGAACAATGTAAGAGAGGGAGACAAACAGTTGGGGGCAGGGACTGTACAGGCAGTTGTATTTCAGTGTTTGATATCACATCCATTTGTTTGTTCATTAAAGTACAAACTCCACTCTCTGTATATTCAGGTCTGTTAACTCCTTTAGCTCCGTGCTAAACACTTCTATTGATCTGGTCAAGTGTGCAGGTTGAGTTCTGTGGTCTTCAACTTCAGGAATGCTGTCTGTGAAAGAACGGACACACTTCAATAGAAATAAAATACAATAAGTATGGAATCAAACTAATAGTCTTCCTTATGAACCATATAAAATGGTTAAAGAGTATCCAGATAAATAAATGAAGTACACATCAAAGACACTAGTATAGAATATTTAAAAAGGCAACAGCTATACAACCTATAAGAAAGACTGTTTCTCATTCCTGTAGTAGTCATTGGAGGCCTTAATTTTCCGCACAAAGATTGGGAAAAAGCAGTAGGGAGGTCAGCACCTGAAACTTCAATTTCTCTAGTCATCTATTCAGAGGATACTCATTTGTGAGTTCAACACTCACAGAAATGTGTTTGTGCAGTGTTCAAAACAGGAACATTCCCCTTTTGTATTAAATACCTCTTGGTTAGTCGATGACTCCCGTCTGGATCATGAGGACAGAAACAGATCTGGATGGCTGTCTTAGCTGAACTGGGAACTCAGTCTCCTTGAATCTTTACTGGAGCTTGATCTATCAAGATGTCATTTATGTGGCACTTGACATTAGTTACATGGATCAACTGATCGCCTGGCCCGTGGTGCCAGTCGTGATATGGTGGAGACTTTGGATGCCTCTCCTGACACAGTCAAAACCTGGTTACCTGGGGAATGCAATGTAGCTACTTGACCATAATTTAGAGGTCTTTAGATTTCACAATTAGAAGGGAGTACCACTGAGGTGGTATGGATGAGAACTGAAAAATGCTTAATTTCATTTTTATGCTTGTAGCGAATTCTTAATTTAGAGTCGTCATTGAACGTAATCAATATCTTGGATAAGAGAGCTGGACAGAAAACAATGTACAGCTAAGGTGTTGTAATTAATGCTGTAACAAAGGAATCTGGTTGTGATTAGTGTTGTACCAAAGAAGTCAGTACTAGGACAGCTGTCTGTCCTTATTCACATCCGTGACACAGATTCCGGTGTAGTTAGCAAACTAGTCACATTCACAGCTGACTCCAAACTGGTAAGATAGGTAAACACTGTAGAAGCTGTGAAGGACATGACAGAAAGATTAAGACAAACCTCAAGACTGGAAAATTCCTGGCTGATGACATTTAATATTGAATAGATTACATTTATCTATAAGGGAAGTAAAAATCAAACTATAAATAGAAAAAGCTTCAACTATGTACCAGTGAAAGGTATGTTTTCAGACCTTTTTTTAACTTCTAGATAATGTGTAATTAAATACAATAAAGTATAATTCATTCAAATTAAGAACAATTAAATAATATTATGGTCTCTGCTTTCAGGGGGAATCAATATAGTTTTGAAAAAAATACCAATTTACATAGAGGAAGTTTCTTATGATCTGTTTAGACCTATTGTGATCTGATAGAATAGGTCAGGATAGGAAAATAATGTCTTATTTTATCTTGACCAAAGTAATATCATTTATAGTGACTCAGTTCACTGTAATTAATGTATTAGAATAGAATTTGGTTCATTTCCTGCAATGTAACAAAAGACAATTCCAATACTTTTGCACAGTATATCGTAGTTTATTGCCATCTAATGACACACAATAGAATAAAACATTATTTGCTGTAATGATAAAATAGAGTCCATGAATGTATCCACAATTTACCCCTTAACTCTATATCTAATATACTATGATTACCTGTATATTTAACACAATATAATATATTCTTATAATAATGAATGAAATTAACTACAACACACTTTCAGATACACATGATATAATTAAAAAATAAGAATATTTTATTTTAACGTAATGTACTCCAGATTAAATCTGTTTTATTCAGTAAAACCTATTTTCTGGTGCAATTTTTTTTGTAACCCTTTGAAATATGTCAGAATATATTGATTTCACCACTGATAATTCCACACATTTAGTTGAAGGTGAATGTAGTATAATGTAAGATGATGTTCTACAACACTGTTATAATCTAAATTAACCTAATGCACTCTATATTACCCACTTATTTGTGTCTAACCTATCCTCAGCTAATGAAATTTATGTTTGCTTAACGTACAGTAGAATAATCACATGATCTGCTCTAACCAGTCTATTCTTAATCTTCTTCATCTCTCTCCTCTGTCTCCATGGTTTCTGTAATCCAGTCCAGGTAATTGTCTACTTTAGTGTAGTAACCCCTCTCCTGACAGATTATTCCCCAGGACACAATGCCGTAGAGACGGAATGGACCCCTTTCTATCTGTCCTCCTGCTCCTCTCCGAAACTCTCGGAGGAAGAAGGGACCCCCACTGTCTCCACTGCAGCTATCTTTATCCTTCTCACCAGCACAGAACATGTTCTCACTGAATGTCTGCGTCACTGGCTTTCCATCTTTCCTCTTGGAGCAGGTGGCTCTGTCCTTCACAGGGATCTCAACATACAACAGTTTCGAGCTCAGTGTGCCATGTTCTGTCCTGCCCCATCCTGAAACAAACCCCAGTCTTTCGGAAATAAGAGTCCCATCGTCTTTCCTCTCGGGGAGACAGATGGGGAGAAGATGGGGTCCCAGGGGTACACGGGATTTCAGTCTGACCAGGGCGATGTCGTTGTCATAATTGGTACGTCTCCCACTTGTTGGGGCTTTTGGGTATCCTGGATGGATGAAGATCTTCTCACTCTCCAGAATCACAACGTTCTCTGAGCTTCCTATATTCCCAATGTCCGCTGTCCCCCCGTACAAAAGCACACTGTGCTGCCCTTCAACCACATGAGCAGCTGTGAGGACCCATCGGTCAGAGATCAGAGATCCTCCTCCTTTTGGATTTTCAACATAGACCTGCCAGGGGATCTGACCAGGCTCTGCCTCACTTCCTCCAAAAATACGGCCAAAATCAGAGTGCTTGCTCTCGGGCTCTCCACACACTGTGAGAAAAGAGTACAGCAGAGAGAAGAGTAGAAAGAGAAGAAACTTTGGAGGAACTCATTTGCCATGCAATTTAATATTTAATAATTTCTCTACTATCATGTACTATGTTGCGTCAATGCTTATTAATAAGACAGAATTACATGTTGCTATGCTTTCCTAAATGAGGCCCCATCTCTCTTCTTCATCTCTGTGGTGCAGCCACAGAGAAGCTATTCATGCATTTTCTGATTTCAAGTGTTTTCTCTCTGATAAGGAGCAGCTCCCAAATGGGGATGCGCCCAGCCATGCTTGGCTATCATGATCAATGGCCATTCCTAGCTCCTATCTGCCCATGGAATTCCTGGGAACATCTGGACTGCAGTCCTAGATGTCAGAGGTCATTGTTACTCATCTCTCACCTTCACCAACCAATCAGGAACCTGCAGGGCGTGGCAACCCCACATGGGTCTCAAATGCCCTCTAAACTCTCAACCAATCATCACCCGTTTTGGTTCTAGTTTTAAAGGCACCAGAAAGAATCAGAACTTGGCTTCTCCGGCCATTTTCACACCCTCAGAGACAATCACATGACGGCCAGTGTTGTCTGTATAGGGACTGGAAGCTTGTTTCTGGAAAGTGTTGGCCCAAATTGCTAGCCGCCAACGTGGATGCTTTGCTTGATCACCGGATTAAATGCTTGGACTCTTGTTGACAACTGGATACTGGAAGCAAACCACGTTTCTTCCCCCAAAAGAGTGACTTGCTCAGACCCACGATCAGCCTCTGTGCATAGAGACCTTCTACTAGTCAGCCGGACTACTAGTACTGTAGGTCCCTGAGAGAGAGTCTGACAGCAGAAATCTCTCCTCCTAATTTCTCCGACTTGGAACAGCTTCAGAACTGACACTGAGCCAGAGGACGCCGATTGGACAGAGCCTGCCAGCTGGTCTTTGGTGTCCATGCCGGGAAATACGAATTCATATCTGGATAAGTAAACCCAATGTATACATTGCATCTCGAGAATTCAACTGTTACCCCACCACAAGTTGATATCAATTCAATTCACATGAGTAATGTATTTACTTTTGAGTAGGTAATGTAGAAGTGGTAATAATGAGACTGATTAACGATAGTACAGCCAAATGGTATACTGAAGTATATTCTTTGGTTTGCATCTCTTCGTGATTATATACCTTGCACTTTGATAACCCTCACAGTAAGATCTGCCAGCTGTATCTAGGCAGACTGGTATGTGTTTTATATGCACAATTTATGTATTAATAAATGTATCTCGTGTATTGAACCCGTGTGTGCGCATCTCTGATCGATTGATTTTCTAATAGCCATATAAGTATCACCTCAGGGTCACTGCTACAATTAATAAATTGTCTCAGTAAATTCACAGAACTCCTACAAATACTACTGATCTAATTAAACAACAGTTATAACTGAACAAATAAGCTGGACCGTCAATGACTGCCACTGCAGGGGGCTCAAGAACTATTAGCAAAGAAGAAAAAAGAAAAGCCACATAAAATAAACAGCACAGATAAGGAGCTATATTTGGTGGCCTCCAAAATGAGAAAACCACAGGCTCTTATTCGAATACGTTGTTTTTTTCAAAACAAATGCTGAGCAAGTTTTCCTCAAGAAGTAGCGGCTGTACTGTTTATTTCCTATGTTTATTTTAGTTAGTCTTTACCAATTTTGACGGTGAGCCCGCTGTATAACAAAGCAATTGTAAAGTATGTCCTAGAGTCAAAACAGTATAAAACCAGAGTTTTTTTGTGACCTGGAGTTTCCCTACTCTACTTGAACAGATGTGAAAATGGGTGGAAAACCTTCATTCCTATATTGTTATTCCTAATATTAATGATCACTTATTGTTATGTAGAGTGCTCTGAGTGGAGTGACTTATTGGTAGCAGTAGTAATCCCTCTACCTGTTTTCAAATTAATTCATTAAATTCAGGGTCGCAGGGGAGCCGGAGCCTATCCCAGCAAGCAACGGGCTCAAGGTGGGTTACACCAGCACATCACAAGTCATATTATTATAAGCAGTAGTAGGAATATTGATCGTGTGTACCTTCAACACATTTTGGCCAATGACTGCTGCCCTTCACAGAACTCCATTCACCCTGCGCATCGCATCTGTACACATCTGGGAATGAGAGACAGAGTTTCATTATTATGATATTACACTATATCACAGTGTTGAGTATAACAGACATTAGTGTTACGCTATTACAAACACACAATAGAAACACCATACAGTCAAAACAATTCTAATATGTAATATAAGAGAGATAAAATAAGCTCACTTTCTCAGCCATATACAATTTCTAGTATTAGGAATTTGTCTTTTCACAGACCCCAGCTTGCTCTCCATGAGACACACAGACAGGGAGAGAAGCTGGGGGTCAGAGTGCAGAGTCAGCCATTTATATGGCACCCCTGGAGCAGTTGGGGTTCAGGGCCTTGTTCAGGGACCCAACAGAGTAGGATTCCTCTGCGGGCCGCAGGATACGGACCGACAACCTTCCAGCCACAGGCGCAGATCCTGAGCCACAGAGCCACCGCTCCGCCCCAGTATAGAGACACATACCAGAGAAAGAATGAAAATGATGGTACTGTATAAAAACACAAGAGATAATACCTAACGCTTGATATAGACTCTAAAATACACCATACTGCCACACCTCACACAGAGTTATATAGATTCTAAAGACAAACTTACAACCGTACTTACAAACTTACAAATCAATAGGCTTTAATTGTAAATCTGTAGTACTGAGAAAATGGGTGAGTGAGTCAAACAAGAGCAGGACAGGAATGTTACCCTCTCCCTCCAGCTTGTAATATTTTGACTCGCACTTCAGCTGGATCTCATCCTGGTACAGAGTTCTCGGCTTTTTGTTGACCAGCTGCAGTACTCCGCTCTCAGGTAGAAGAGGTGTGCCACAGTCCACACCTGGAATGGTGAACATACACATCTGGATGGTATCACAACATTGAGGGTCCTGTCTATGTGACTTTGACTTCCCTTGTGTCTGTATAACACTGCATCTCCTTGTGTTTGAATCTCTCTGTCTTCCAGTCTGCGGTCTATGCTGCTGTTTTCAAAGTCCGTTAAGTACATCAATCAGTTTTGCTGTGACCCCTTTTGCACAGCACTTTCATTACAATCAGGTCAACACTGTCAACACTAGTGGCAAGCACAGACAAACTAAGTTGAAAAACTATGTGGGTGCCTCTCCTCTCAGTTCCAAAAAGTACAATATGTGAAAAAGTCCTGCAGCTTCAGAGAATATGAAATTGATCTAGCTGATGCTGTAATCAATATGCAGTCAGTGTGGGTGTGGTCAGTGTGCAGTATCAGTGTGGGTGTGGTCAGTGAGAGTGTGGTCAGTGTGCAGTGTCAGTGTGGGTGTGGCCAGTGAGGGTGTGGCCAGAGTGCAGTATCAGGGAGGACGTGGTCAGTGTACAGTACAGATACAGTAGGAGTACTGTATGTGTGCACAGTGTAGAGGAGGATTCAGTGACTCACGCTGGCAGGGGTGAATGGGGCTCCAGACTCCAGTTCTCTGACAGAATGAAGTATAGTTGGTCTTCATGTCACCCTTCTGCAGAAAAAATAATAAGTGAATAAAGTCAGGTGGGGTAGAGGTCACTACTGTGCAATAATTGTACAAGAAAAATTAGAAACATGAGAAAGAGTAGGATTATTGAAAACACATAAATAACACTGATACCGCATCAATTAGAAGCAGATAATGTACATATTGTTTATTTTTTATTATATATCAACTGTATGTACTCACAGAGTCCATCGCAGCCTCAAACCCGGTGTCACACTGCACCGTGACTTTGTTTCCATATTCATACTGGGGCCATCCAGGGATCAGACTGGACTGAGCCGTCACTGTACTGGGACACGTCTTGGCTGAAACACCATCATTATTATCATCATCTCCTCACTCTTCATTATGAACACCATCACCACTAATGTAATGAGAAGTTTACTTTCACAACATCTTTCAGAGCCTGTTTTACATTTAAGGAGACGAAGGTGCTTGCCCTTACTGTTGTACTGTATATCCCAAAATGTCTTATAGGCTGGAAAAGCAGATACCTGCACAAGACGTCAGTCACTCAGGGCCAGATGCCCGTCTAATCATTAAGTCATCCACCTGGGGAGACAGGTATCTGCTTGTTATGACAAACAAATAAGTTCTGGACCCCCGAGATGAAGCTGTTTTGCATGAGTTTTATTGCATGCAAGGAACAATACAATCGGAACTGTTCAAAGATTATAGGTGCAGAGCACCAGTTTATATAAAAAACTTCAGCCGTTTCTAGCTCAAATTGTTACCATGGTAATGGGGAGGAAGACCATCTGTGTTCGGACATTCTCAAGGCCTTGAACACTTTGAATGGCTGGTCTCATCCTCCCATAGTTAGGGAGTCTCTAGCTCGCACTTCTTATCAGCTAACTCCCATCCTTGCTCTGACTCTAGTGCTGAAGCATGGAATATTTTGTAACAGAAGACGTCTTTGTGCAGAAAGAAGTTAGTTAACCCTCTTTTCAAAACTCATATCTTTCCTCATTGCTCAGTAAGTAAGTCCATCTTGGGGGAAGACACCAGCACAATCAGTCATCACTGAGGAAGACATACCAGTCCACTCAGTGGAGTACACCACATGGGAGATCTTCAACTGCATTAGATTTAGAAACACAGTCTCTCTCTTGCTTAAAACTCTACTAGAGTAATATCATAGAATCAAATCATTTTAACAATTCATTTTGCAAGACACACTGATGACACTTTCATATTGGAAATTCAAAAAGGATGGGATATATTATAGAAAAGAGAACTTTTTTATTTCCATCACTTTCCTGACCTTTGGGAACTTGTTGTTGTCTCTTTTGCACGTATTTCGCTCTTTACCTTTGGCTCTGTAGGTGAGTGTGAAGCCAGTGTTGGTTCCGTAGCCATCTGTGTTAAATAAAATCTCCATCTGATGAGACCCAGTGATCAGAGAAGGGGGGGCCTGGTCACCACAGAAGGGCCCAAATACACGAGATGGGGTCTTAATCTGAGAAGTAGAAAGTATTTACAGGATCAATTTGGTCTTTAACATAGTCTCTTAAATCAGAATGAACACAGAGAGATTAGTTGAGAGCCTGATATATACTCTAGAGGCACACCTAACACAGAGAAATTAATACAGACCCTAGTACAGACCCTAGAGGCAAACCTAACAGAAAAATTAATGCAGATCATAGTACAGACCCTACAGATACACCTAAAACACAGAGATCAATACAGACCTCAATATAGGCCCTAAAGATACACCTAACACACAGAGATTAATACAGACCCTAGAGGCATACCTAACACAGAGATTAATACAGACCTTAATATAGACCCTAGAGACACACCTAGTGCAGATTAATACCCCCATATTGACTCTAGAGACACACCTAACATAGATTCATTCAGAATTGTATGTACATCCTAGAGATGTTTATTAATACTGATTAATACAGAAAGACCAAACACTGACCTGCAATGAGTCTATGCAGGGTCCTCCTCTCTGTCCCTCAATGTCAAAGGGATCCTCAAAGTCAATGACCAACTGGAATCCTTCATCAATGCTCAGGCGGTAGGAGCAGGCGGCGTGTTCTGGGTAGGAGCTGGGATGTCCAGGACTGGACACTGAGCCCCTGGTGGAGCTCCCCAGGTCAACACTGCAGTTGACTGAGAGGAAAGGGACAAATAGAGCCACTGGACTAGGTCAGGGGGTTTTAACAATCGGAGTGGGAGTAACATATAATTTAAACTAGTGCATTCTTATACTGTATGCGTAAGAGAGAAAGCCCAAAGGATTTACCACATATTCTGGAAACATACAACAAGTTATATTTTGTAACTGGTAACAACAGGAACACATTAGTAAGATATGTGCAAGTCTAAATTCCTTAGCGTGATGAAGCTGTACCAGCACAGTTGTTGGCTCTGCTAGCTCAATAGTTTAATAGTTAAGGAAGTTTACAATCCATCTTTATTTGATTCAGCTAAAACCACAATAATCCATAACAGATCAAGACAATAAAATGGGAATGATAGTTTGACAAAATACGTACTATTTGCCATTTAGTAGGGTAATAAAAGTCACGGGTAACACAAATGAGCTGAAATATATATTTTTTTATTTCTCCACTAGCTGGCATCAGATCTCAATCACAGAGTCTCTGTAACCCAATCGCATGTACAGTACTATAACTATTATTTGAGCTACACGTACTGTATTGTAGAAGCAGATCTCTCTGGTATTTAGCAGCTCCTGATACTGCACAACCAAGAATGTCTCAAAGTGGACTGCAGTCTAAACTATAAGTCAGGCATTGCAGCTAAATGATTATAATCATATAATTTGGCTGACTCTTGTTCCAAAGCCATATATTATTACTCATACAGTGTATGCAGCTGAGAGGAGTGTGAGAAAAGTCTCTTGTTCAAGAATACAACAGCTGTGCCCTACTTGGAATTTGAATCCACAGCCTTCCAGGTACAGTACATGTCCAGACCACTAACCAGTTATCAAACCATCATTTTTAGTGTTTAAATTGTGATTAAAAAGCTCTTCCTGTTGTAACAAATAAAAATTGTTCTACAGTATGTGCATAAGTTAACCAGTTAGGACCATTTTGAAGTCAGATGCTGAGGGACATTTTGCTTGGTTTTTATGAATGATTCCTATCTCATTTCTAGTGTAGTAAATAAGAAATAGAAAATAAAACCCCATTAAAATTACTCCTTTCACTGCTGGTAGTACTGGGACTAAAAAAAGGGGCACACATCTCTTCTTTTAGAATACAACTGTGCATTTAGTGGGCAGGTAAAATAATCTTTCAGGCAAAATGTTCCATATTTATCAAAATCACAGCTTAAATCCTCCTACAAAGGTCTTGTTTCTGATAGAGATCAGGAGATCAGAGTTTCACCACAGATTTGTACATGAGCACTGGGGGCCTTCTGTCCATGTACAGTACCTCCCCATGCAAGCTGTCCTACTGATGTATCTACCTGTGAAAACACATCTGTCTGAGTATCTGTCTATGCAGATCTTTCTGTTTATCTTTTCTGCATGAACTGCACCTATCGAGTCTGTACAGGTGTCCATTTTGTATCATTGTACCTGTACTGGTGTAGGTGGTGTATTCATTGTACCTGTACTACCTGTACCTGATAATAATTACTAATAATTCCTTACACTTATATAGCTCTTTTCTGGACACTCCTCTCAAAGTGCTTTACAGGTAAGAGGGAATCCCACTGTCACCACCATCAGTGTGCAGCCCCACCTGGATGATGCTCCAGTCCTCTCCCCACACACCAGCTCTCAGTGGGGAGGAGAGCAAAATGATGAAGCCAGTTCAGAGATGGGGATTATTAGGAGGCCATGATTGGTAAAGGCCAGGGAGAAATTTGGCCAGGACACCGGGGTAACACCCCTACTCTTTTCAAGAAACACCCTGGGAGTTGTAATGACCACAGAGAGTCAGAACCTTGGTTATACATCTCATCTGAAGATTAGATCTTTTTACACTCTAGTGTCCCCGTCACTATACTGGGACATTAGGACCCACACAGACCACAGGGTGAGCAGCCTCTACTGGCCCCCCTAACACCCCTTCCAGCAGCAGCCTTAGTTTTTCCCAGGAGGTCTCCCATCGAGGTACTGACCAGGCTCACACCTGCTGAGCTACTGGATGATATGGCTGCTGGTTACGGGTGTAGGTCATGTATTCACAAGTACCTGTACTGGTGTCAGTCGAGTTTTCAGTGTACCTGTACAGGTGTGGTTGTCAAGGTCCAAGGCGTATTCTGGCTGGCAGGAGCAATAGTATCCCCCAATGTAGTTGTTGCAGAATTGTGTGCATTCATTGTATGGGTCTGAGCACTCATCAATATCTGAGGGAGAGAAAGAGAGAGAAACACAGAATGAATGGTTTATGCACAATGAAGCACAAAGGACAGAACACTTACATCGATGGGATAGATTTACAAATTTAAAGCATTGATTGTGAGGGGGTGGGCTGTGTGGCATGAGATTCATCCAAGCAGCAATGTTCTTAACTACAGTAATGTTCTATATATATATAAACATGAAACAGGTGAAACATTAGTGCAGAAGTCCAAAGTCTCAGTATTCAAAAACAAACCCTGAATGCAACCTAATCTAAACCAGACTGCTTTGCCAGCCTCTGCCACTAGTCAGACAAGATCCTCAGATCAAATAGCTCTTCGCAACCCTGTGAGCAACACAACTTCTCTTCTTTGTAACCTCTCTCATGTTCTAGCCCCATCTAGCCTCTTTCCCAGCTGGATTACTGAAATAAGCATGACCGCCCAGTCTGTAACACCCCTCTCCCCGAAATTGCAGAGCACATGTGGCCTCTTTAGAGTCTGCATCGTGATCTAACAGTTCTAGTATCAGCTCGATGACAGCACCACCTCCTGGTCCCATCTACTGAGCTTTAGAATTGGCAGATTCCTGTAACACAGTAATTGTTCATTTCTGAATATATTTCTTACATTTATTTGGCTGTTATTTTTATCCAAAGCATCATATATGTGCCGTCGCTTATCTTATCGTCACTTAGGTGGGCATTTTACAGTGTGGCACCCGAAGAAGGCTCCACAGCTGAAACATTGTGTTTGCCGGTTGCCGGTTGCCAATGGTTGCCTGTTCGTATCCAGTGAGTGGCAGAGAAATTCTATTCCGTTGGGCCCCTGAGCAAGGCCCTTAACCCCAACTGCTCCAGGGGAGCCATATAAATGGCTGACCCTGTGCTCTGATCCCAAGGTCTGTCTCCATGTGTCTCCATATGTCTCCATGTGTCTCCATGTGTCTCCATGTGTCTCATGGAGAGCAAGTTGGGGTATGTGAAAAGACAAATTCTTTTTGTAGAAATTATATATGGCCAATAAAGTGATCTTATCTTTTGACGTAAAACATTTCTTCTGCTACACAATTGCAACGGAGATTGGTTGGAATGTATGGTTGGCTGGTTGAGAATGAGGAAGTTAAATCTCAAGTTAACAAACAATTTCCTACGTAAGAAGCCTTTCACAATAGCATCTGATGGAGCTTGTTTCTCAGAGCCACCAGACATGACTCACAGAGAGCACTGACTTAAACATCCTCAAGTTATAGTCATATACATTTCTGCTTAAAAAAGTGATATACGGGGAAGCTTCACAAATCTCCTCCCGATCTGGAAGGTCTAGACAGTTTTTCACACTCAGTGCAGATCAAATCACAAACTGGCAAATGACTTTCTATGCTGAGCAGCAATCAACTTTTCGTACAATTAGAAATGCTAAAAAATAGTATTCGGAAGACAATGTCATGCCACACATTGAAAAATAAATAAGGTGGAGGCAAAATTCTACCACAAATCATGGTCTCAACTTTAACCACTGGTACAAATGAGACAAGTATTATACTTTAGAATAAAATGTTTTTGTACACATTATGTTGTTAAGGACAAGTCATAAATCATATTCTATTCGTGCACATTATGTGCAGTAGCCTCTATGAAAGCATTTCTCGTATTATGCAGGAATAGTATGAAAGCTGTCAGCAATAAACTAAAGTAAGTGCATTTGAAGTCATCAACATTTGTCAAGGCATTGTTTGCAATGGACTATAGACTATAGAGAAACTCAGCTTAAGTCAGAGATGAGCCCTTAACCGATTGTGACAGCGAGGACATCATCGCTATTAAAAGTCTCTCTGATTTTCTCATCATAATTTCCAGTTGAAAAAAAAAAAACCTTAATCATGCTCAGCTTTGTTTCCTGTCACCTGATCACATACAGAGCAGCCACAGCCATGTTTCTACCTGGTTCAAATGCTATTATAAAATTTCCATGACACGGCCTCTGCATTTTATTGTCAAATTAACCTTGCCTTTACTGCTCCAGTAACCCATTATGTTGCGTTCGAAAGCTCGTATTGTTCCTTCTTACCCTGGGTAGAAAATATTGCCCGGAAGCCGGTGTGTCTCTCGGTGTTGGAATAGTCCGAATGGAAACGTACGACGAGAGAGCTGCCAGAGGTGTGCAGCATGGGATTAACCTGGGATTGCAGCTCCTCGAAGGACAGCTGACCACACAGCGATGCCAGCTGCACCCCATCGGCTGAGATCTGTCCAAAAACGATACACACGTCTATCTTCTAATGCCAGCCTCGCATTTGGAGAGGCAGAGCACTCATAGAGATCTTTGTCACATTATAATTATTTTGTGACCTGCGCGACAGTGTATCAGCGAGTTCTCACCCGGGAGACCACAGCTGCTGGCAGTTAGTGCCTTGATCGGCAGCAGCTGGGATCTCCCTCTTAAACTCTCCTCACCAGATGTGTGAGCTGGGAGAAGAGCACTGATGGAATGAAATTAAATCAACTGAATTGTAAACATTGATATGACTGATCGAGCCTGGAACACACAAACATGTTGTTTGTCCTGGTATTCATTTGTGATATAATGGGTCTCCATGAGCCCTACGTGGGGAAGCTGTTCTTGACATCTTTCACATGGCAGTCAGACACAATCATGTCCTTCAGTTAATAGAGGGCAGATGGGAGGTATTTCCTGATCTGAAAAAGTATCTCCCATGGATTTTGGGTGGGAGTTATGTTGGCTGGAGCTGTCGATCACTCTTCAGAGCAGGAAGCAAAGTGCGACGATGCCAAGTGCTTGAGTGATTTGATTACAACATTGAAAAATGAGGCTGGCAATGAAAAGGCGGTATTTTAAGATCTTTAGTGATGTCATGGAGGATTACAAATTAGTAGAGAACATCTTGACTTCTCATACAAATTGAATTAATTCTGTTAATAATAGTAACAGAACTTGTTTTTGTGCCTCCTTATATATGTGTGAATTCATATAAGTGAGCTACACTAGTTTTGTTTTTCATCATTAATGATAATACAGACAATGAAGATAATCACGATAAAGATACTGGTGTTGGAGATAATGCATATTTTTGCACCGTTGAAACTGTTGACAGGGATGACAGTGAAGATAATAATGGTGCTGTTAGTGCTGAGCAGGGTAGTCATGGAAACGATGGTGAATATAAAAATGGTGATGGAGATGATAGTTAAGGTAATGTTGCTGAACACAACAATGAGGATAATAATGTGACTGAAGATGATAATAATAGGAAAGATAGTAACAGTGCTGAGACTGAAAATAATGAAGGTGATAGTAAATAGAATAATAGCACTGATGATTATAATAATGGATATGACAGAGAAGATAATATTGATGATGAGTGATGAGGATAGAAAAGATAATAGTAATTTCAGAAAACAGTAAAGATGATGGTAATGAAGATGATCGTGAAGATAACAGCACTGCTGAGAATGAAGATGATGGAGGTAATTGTAGCGTAATTGTAGGTGTAATTGTTGCGCTGGAGATTATAGCAATTGTGATAGTGAAGATATGCTGTTGAAAATTATGGTAATGGAGATGTCAGCGGTGCCGAAGATGACGGTGATGGAAATGACAGTTCAGATGTTAGTGGTGCTGAAGATGAAGGTGATGGAGATGATAGTTCAGATGTTAGTGGGTAATGAAGACGAATGTGATGGAGATGACAGTTCAGATGTAAGTGATGCTGAAGATGAAGGTGAAGGAGATGATAGTTCAGATGTTAGTGGTGCTGAAGTTGATGGTGATGAAGATGACAGTTCAGATGTTAATGGTGCTGAAGATGATGGTGATGAAGACATCTCCTCACATTGAGTGCATCATGCTGACACCCCTCACTTTCTTCCAGGTCCAGATGGATGAGCTGCAGCGTCAGGGCAAACCCTTGGGGCACTGGCAGCTCCCACATTTCGTTTACATCCTCGGGGTACCCCTCAGGATATTGCGGCGACTGCAGCCAGCCTGAGAGAGCCAGCGAGAGGGAGGGAGAGAGGAAGAGGGAGAGAGAGAGCAGCAGAGGAAGCCTGGAGCCAAGATGGAAAAAAGGAGTGCGTTAATAAAGTGCTGACATACTGAACAAATGCTTTACTTCAGCACATAAGTTTAATACTGCCTTCATCGAGAAAGAGGGACAAGGAGAGAGAATGAGCGCAAGAGCAGTAGAAGGAGGGCAGCAAGATAGAGCAGAAAGAAATTAACAAGAATTGCTTCTTGACTACATGCGCAGACAAGAAAAGCGCAATTCTTAGAATTGAATCATTTTGTGACTCCATTAATGTCTGTCCTGCAAAACGGTTTGTTTGAACTTGGTAGCTGATCGATTTAGCAAGCAGAGGAAGCAAGCACAGCTCAGCGAGCCGGAGAGTGCTGGCTGTGACGCAAAGCAGCGTTTAAAGTGGTTTGAGAAAGATTGCATTTAAGTTTCCAGTGGGGGCAGGGGTGGAGGAGGGGAGGGGGTATGTAAGATCACATTAGAGTGACTTCTTAAACACTTGTTCAATTCTTGTTTTATCCTGTGTCTTAAACAGCAGCCGTTTATATACCGTAGATTGCATTTCTTGTTTCTCAGTGATAAAAATAAATACTTCCGATGAATTGCTCTTACAGATCTACAAACCAGTGTGACCTGAAAGGTCCGCTTCGAGCCTGGTGACAATACTGATTGTTATGGTGTTGAAGATAAAGATGCCCTTGTTTTGTCACGACATGGGCGGTAACAGGACAACCACAATCACTGATAAGATTAGTCGCCTTAACCAGAGGGCAAAATTGGTCGCTGGAGGGTTTTAAAATGTTGTGCTGATTACGTTCCAGCATTCTTCTTTGACACAAATTGTCCATCTCGGCATCTTGCAGATGAATAGTAGAACTCCTGAACCTGCTGGTTTTTATTACGGTCTAGACACTTCATTTCCATCAAGACATCGTCTCACAGTACTGTAGTGGCAGCACAACTGCCACCAATTCAGAAACCCAACACTGACAGGACATTGTCCCACAAAGCACAACATTCTCCAGGCAACGGTTTTTAATGCAGATAAAATGGGACAAAATGGGATGGGAATGCGGAACCAGGATGCTGTCAAAGAGGACATCCTGGCTTCTTTCATGAAACGGCTGGATGAGATCCTCCAATCAGGACAGGAGGCTCTACTTTACACAGAGAGATGTGGGAGTTTGGAACAAGCTACCCAGCCACACTGACAAAGCCAATACCCTGGTGTCTTTCAAGAAATGGATTAATGAGATCGTCAGGTTTGCTACTAACTGCCATGGGATGACTGGCAACATCTCATTTGTAACATTTCTTATGTACTGAGATGTCTGACCCCAGATGATCATTAATTTGCTTAATTTAACTAATCACTGCTTCATTGTTTGCAGTGAAGTAGTTTCAAGGCATAAGACGTTGATGATTCGAACGTTACCTCTAAAACATGCTGAACTGAGGATCTGAAGGACCAGAGTTTGAGACCCCAGTGTTAGTTTTGCGGATTTACAAATTCTTCTACTGCCAGAAGAATGATCTTAAAAAATCATCATCTGTTATCTGTTGCTTGAGATCATGCACCACAAAAAATAAAAACTTCTGAAAGTTCCCTTGAGTAACATGTTGAAATTTGACAATTTGTCAGGTATTGTCAGGTGCTAAAACTGGGGATATATTTTGAATTTTTAATATAAGGTGGAGTCTGACTAGGAGAGCCAAGATGTAAATTTTTCTAACAATATAAAACAAATCTGGGAGAAAAGCAGTGTGTCATCTTCAGACATAAGTGTGAATTATCCACAAATTAATGTAAGATGTATTTAGCAGCCCATGTGGTTTAGTGTTAAATTGAATGACTTGCTAACTGAAGAAGCTGAAAAACTGAAACCCCAATTCTCATCATCTTACCATTTAACTAGATAGGTCACTGATAGCCGAATGACTATGTGCATAGATGCAGATTCAAACGTCGCTAAGTAAGCACAATGAATCAGAAAGCCTCTGTCTTAGTCATCAGTCTCAGCTTACATGAACAGTGCTTTGGTTGAAAAGATCTGAAACAAAATGTGCATAAAAAGCAGCTTTTCATTTAACACCAAGATAGGTAAATTGATTTCAGGTAACATTTTTAACTCAAGCGTTCACGCCTACATTATCTAAGATTAGCCCTAAGGGGATATTTTTAGACCCATGAACAATTCTAACCGTTGTCTTCAGCAGTGGGTTTTCTGTTTAAGGTGTGACCTTATATGACTTTCTTTGTAAGACCCACCTGCAAAAGTAGAGCTAATCACAGAGAGCTAGTTAGACATCAGCCTGAAAAACACTCAAAGTTATACTAAGTTATACAAAGGCCAGCCAAGACGCTGTGTTAATAGAATAAAAAAGCACTTAGACCAAAGATGGCATCGAGCACAATCCAGAGGATTTTGACAATGAACCTTCTGGAAAGGAATTCAGTCAATCTTTTTAGCTCATTTGAGTCCTGCTGTTTTTGTGCAGCACAAGGGCAGCATTGAAAGATTTTTTCTGAGACTGGCTAAGAGGACACTGATGCACCACATACAATAAAACGCTACAACTGTGAATGCAAGCGAGGCTGCGCTGACTCTGGTGAAACTGAGGGCGGGACAGGTCAGCCGCGTCAAAACCGCGATGGAAACAAAGGCGACTGAGAAATGAGACATTATTTCAGCCATGTTCCACGACAGACACCAAAGGAAACCTGCTCTAGCAACGTAACTCAAGAGGTACTCTCAATGGCACCCATGTGAGAATGTGACTCTCACCCTTCTCCTCTTGCATGGACGGAGCTGGCCTGCCACAGAGACATATCCGTGTTAAGGCCCAGTCCTGATCAGGGGGACTCACACACCTGCTGGTTTTCATTCCTGCTCACCTGCATTAGATCAGTGAAGCCTTACTGGATCGAAATACTTACAGTACTTCAATTGAATAGTTGCATTATGTTTCTAGTCACAAGCTTGGGCTTTTCTTTCACTTACAGAATACAAAGGTTGAAGCTCTAGCCTGTTTAATAGCTGGGGACAGACAGGTCAAATGAACCTGATTATTATGAAGTCAATGAAGGGTTTGATCGTGGGCTAAGCTGGCACAAAATCCAGCAGGCGTGTGTCTCACCAAGGCCAGGATTGGAAACCACTCCTCTACAGAGGGAAGAGAAACCTGGAGAGACTGTCCTGAAAGAGCATCGGCCGTGACCTTGGCCGCTAATCTGGAAAAAGTGGTGTGCGCGTCCAAAAAGAAGTGTTTGAACTGAGGTTCAGGAGGCATGAAGGCAACCAAATTCCCATAATCCTCCAGGATCTCGCCTCCAGATAAGAGAGAATTTCCGCAGTCGGACCCTCTCTCTTCCTTGGATGCACCTTTCTGCAACCCTCTCCACCTGAGCAGCTGCCCCGTGGTTAACATCTCTCTCTGCGCAGGAAGAAAAACACAAGAATGGTTCCAAAGCGAGAGGAGGATTTCCAGCTGTTTCGGAAGTATTCCTAATTTCCTCATCCTAGAGGGGAGGGAGGGGTTGGGAGGACTTTTTATTCAAGCTGGTTGAGCCAGGTCAGCCAACATGCTGCTTCTCACAAACATTGCATGCCTATTCTATTTTCTTCCAGGCCATTGTTATCCCTCATAAAGTGGAAAAACAGATGCACCAGAGCCGTGAGTCTTTTTCCTAGAAACCCCTGGAGCCAAGTGTCCCCAGCTCTTCCAACGGCTCGTCCAATCCCGCTAACTTTCCGAGGGCAGGCTGACCTCCTGCGGTGTGGGAAGGGTTGCTTGTCTGTGACGCAGAACTTAGCACAGTAGCGGAACGCTCGAGAGGGGCAGGGCAGCCATTACAACAATAGAGAACAGCTTCCTGTTCTCACTTCGCACGGCATTTTATCCAATATTGAAACAGCTTGATTTAGACTTCTTCCCTGTATATGCCATGCGGCATTAAAAACTTACTGGATCAATCAGCATCTCTTTTGTTTTTAATGTGTCTCAATTCCATACAAGGCTCTGGAGCAGCTGAGAGCTCCCTGACTCCGTCTCGCAGTGAAAATCTAACATACCCATGCAGAAACCTCCTGGAGAGAGAGTTTCACAATCCCACTATGCCTGTGGACAGCAAAACAAGCCGATTCACCGACTCGCAAAGCACAGACATTGATGCCTCCGATACAGCCAAACAGCTAGAATCTCCCGATTTCCGAAAGGGTTTTGGAACTGTTCTGGGCAGGAAGACTTTTTGATTCTGCCTAGATTAGTGCCAGCGTACTTAAATAAGACGACCCACTTTTCTGCTTATGCATCGGCTTTTCAAAAGGCCAGAATTTCGAGCAGGATCAGACCCTTCAGGTTGTATCTACAGATCCAAAACAGATTTTTAAGGGGCTCTAAACACAACACCCAAAGGTGTCTGTGGAGGGAAGGAATACAGAGACAGGCTGAAGCACCTCTCGAGAGAACAAAACACCATCAAACAGTTTATTTGCCTGCCATTCAGCTAATTCAGCTAATTAGCAAATTAAGCTATAAATGGTGGATATTTGGTCAGATTAAAAGCAGACCTACCTGATCATACTGCACAAAGACACTGCTTGTCACTTTTCTGATGTCTCTACCTTTCTGTGACTCGCTCGATTTCTTTTCTCTTCCAAAATCAATGTTTTTGTGTGTTTGCTTTTTGGTCAGAGAGGGGAGGAGGGGAGGGTTACTGGAATCGCACTCACGGGCCAGCCAGGCAGTACAGGACATGAGCGCTGCAAAAGGTGAGACAGGGTGAAAAAGACAGACAGGAAGACAGGATGACAACCAAAACTACATCACGTCACCACCAACCACACAGAAGGAGAAAAGCCGTACCCACACTGTGCGCGGCGGGAATTCACGTTTGTGAGCTAATCCATACAGTCTGCGTGCAACCATAAGAAGGTTGTCAATCATTCTGTTTAGCTGCTCTAAAAGTAGCTTTGTCATATCTTTGGCCCTTCCCCCGGCACTGTTTGTGGTTTCAGCCAGATTGTCACATCCACTACAACTGCTTCAAATCTTGAATGGCGAGATGCCAGAGGAAGAGAGCTGAAATAGTGAGAGAGGAGGGGTGAGACATAAACACCCCGAATGAACACTAGCAGGGCATCGACAGACATCTGTGTGAGGGGTAGCCAACTCAGGGTTGCAGTGCTCACACGCTCCGAGTGCATGGTCACATTAGGAGAAAGATGGACACAGAAAAATGGATATGCAGACAAAGAATACAGACTCTTTCTCTCTCTAACATTTCTAAAGTACAGTACCACTGTAAGTTGCCCAGGACAGTCAGAGGGAAAGAACGAGGAAGAGATGTACAGTAACTCTTTTCACAGCATACAGTGCTGTCACTTCAGATACACTAAAGGGAAACCACAATAGAGAGCTGTAATTTAAAGTTCAGAGGAAGTGAGAGCACAGAGGAGGGAGAGGGGGAGCGGGGGGGAGAGGAAGAGGGAGGAGGGGTTTTCCACTGTGTGCTCAGAAATAGTGTGGTGAGGGGTCGGGGAGAGAGAGGCCAGACGTACAGTAGGCGGACAGTGTTAACACAAAGGCAGACCTACTGTAACTACGGTGGAGAGGAGCGAAACACGGGCGAGCAGAGGAGAGAAAGAGAGAGATCACGTTTCAGACACAGAGGGAGGAAGAAGGGACGACATCATTCAGACTAGCGGTGAAAGAAGATGAACTCCACTGAGATTACTTGCCCAGTGGGAGAATATAAAGACAAGGAGAAATGCTGCAAAAAGTGTCCTAAAGGTGGGTCTATATTGTCCTATTGTGTTAATATTCTTGCTCAGCTGACTTTTAAAATGTAGCACCCAGTCGGTCTGCAGCCTCCCCTACTTCTTTCCCTTCTCAGATGTGTGTTGACTTATCGTAGTGCTGACTCAATGTAATACTGGCGTGTCAGAATTAAAACTCTCCTGTCTGTCCCTCTCTCAGCTCTGGCTGTAGTGCTCTCTCAGCTGGTGTGTCAGTATTTACAGTTTGCTAGAGTGATTTTCTGTTTCTCTCTCAGCTCTGGCTGTATTGCTCTCTCAGCTGGTGTGTCAGTATTTACAGTTTGCTAGTTTGCTGTTCTGTTTCTCTCTCAGCTCTGGCTGTAGTGCTCTCTCAGCTGCTGTGTCAGTATTTACAGTTTACTTTAGGTACATCTCTCAGAATATTTCATTCAGTATGAACACTCTCCTGCCTGCTCATCTCTCAGATCTGTGTTGACTTTCTGTAGTGCTCTCTCAGTCGGTATGTCAGTATCAACACACTCCTTCCTGCTTATCTCTCAGATCTGTATTGACGTACTGTTGTGCTTACTCAGTGTGAACACTCTCCCGTCTCTTCCTCTCTCAGGACAGCATGTCAATAGGTTGTGTGTGGACTCTCTCTCTCTGACACACTGCAGCCAGTGTCAGGAAGGAACGTTCATGGATAATGAGAACTACCTGTATAAATGCATCAATTGCAAACACTGCGATACAAGTGAGTGACCACATCCTTACATCACCTCCCTCCTGTCCCTGGATCATCTGTTGCCTCATTCCATTCTCTCCATTCATCTCCTCTCCATCCATGCTGTCTGGAGCCCCAGTTCAAGTGCTACAGGGGTCTGTAACCCTGGTCCCGGAGAGGCCCAGTCCAGTGACTCCAGGGGTCTGTAACCCTGGTCCCGGAGAGGCCCAGTCCAGTGACTCCAGGGGTCTGTAACCCTGGTCCCGGAGAGGCCCAGTCCAGTGACTCCAGGGGTCTGTAACCCTGGTCCACGAGAGGCCCAGTCCAGTTACTCCAGGGGTCTTGGACCCTGTCTTAAAGCTTCAATTCGATTCGTCTTACACGTCATCTCATTCCAAGCAAGAAATCTATTCAATTAATAGAAATCTGGTCCTTGAGGACTGAAGAGTATTTATATTTTAGTATTAAATGACTTCTAAATTGCTTGATTACACGAATCCCCTATTTTATAGGATCACAATAAAATTGGCGACATCTACCAAACACCGTCCAGCACAAGCGATGTGGAACCCTGATCTAGACTATCCTCCTGGTGTTCTCTCATACAGTTCATCATTACTGTAAAGTAAGCTGAAATGGGTCAAATACTCTGCATTAATTCCTCCTCTCCCTTCCTTAACACCTCTCTGTTACCCCAGGCTGCCGACTTCAACACTCTTTTTATGGGCTCACCTCCCACTCAGGTTGGAACAGCTTGAATGTGTCTACTGTACAAACCTCTAGGCAGACACCATATCTATTTAAACCTCCCTCCTCTCTCTCTCTCTCCCTCAGACAATCACCAGATCACAGTATCCAAGTGTTCAGCAGACAGAAACACGCAGTGCGAGTGTGTGTCAGGGTATTACTGTGAAGACATCAGCTGTGAACACTGTCTGCCTTGGATGATCTGTAAACCTGGAGAGGGGGCGAGGATACCAGGTGAGACTACAATCTGCACGTATAGTGTACGTGCACATATGACAGCATGGAAAACAGAATTACCATATTGACCCAAATAAAGGCTTTATTTTTAAAAATGAAGGTTACGTTGCTCTATTTTCATAGACTGATGCAGTGGAACAAAAATCTGACTCCTTGATTGTGTCAAGAGGAATGTCTGAACAAACTGCGTAGCTTAGATATTTAGATGAAAACTATCCGGTTCCTCGCCTACTGTGTGGACCTGCCCTGATCCTGGGTTAACCACAGCAACGCAGATGATATCTGATTCTTTTTTTCTTTGCAAAGCAATAATGGCAGATAATCTAGACCAGAAAGCAACATCAAAAACTTGCTAAGAAAAAGTAGACTACAGTATGTTTGAATAATTGGATGACATTACCATACTTGTAACACAAAACATTTCCAGTCATCATGAACAAGTTGTATGTTCATCGAATTAGACATCACTGACAGCCCCAATAGCACGTCAGTGCTTATTTCTCCGCATGCGTCACTGAATGTTCTCCTGCACTTGAGAAAGCACTTGCTCAGAGGGGCTCCAGTCTGTTGTATATTTTTAATCATGGCTCTTTAGGAATTAGAATGGCACAAGATCATTTTCTATTTGGGTCAATAAAATATGTTTACTGTAAAATAGAGCTCCTACACCAGATCTGAATGCACTTCTTTTCACTGGAAAAAGGATGTACATGGCTGATGGAGAGCGCTTTGGCATGAACTCATTACCATTGCTGCTTTTGTGAGGAGTAAAAACTAAAGCGAGTGAAGATGTGCTCTAGTGACGCAAGCCTCCTTTTTTCTTATTCTTCCTCTTTTCATTTTCTCACGGCGGTAACTGTAGCCACCCCCAGAAACAATGCCTTCTGTGACTCCTGTCCTCCCGGAACCTACAACAACGTGACTGACTCACACACCCCCTGCCTTCAGCACACCAAGTGAGGATCTGTCTGTCTGCAGCCGGTCTGCCTCTCTCTACAAACTCATATAGGCCCCTGTGCGTTGATCTCTCTCTGTTAGGCATGTCTCTAGTGTCAGGTGTGCCTCTGGGGTCTATGCGGGGATCTACAGTATATGGAACTCTCTCTGCTAAGTGTAGGATATATATTAAGGTTTGTTGTTCTGAAATGGATAAAGAGTCAAGGACCTGTACCTTGTTTGTAATACCGGTGAGGTCCAAGGGTTCAAATGTCACTAGTTCATGTGTAAGCAGTGCGATCAGCCAGAAGAAGTAATAGTCAAACACCACTTGCACAGTGAGGGGGAAATTTAATCAGTAGGTTATTCCTAGCTTGATATCTAGCAGCGGATCCTAGGACTTTATATGACTGTGAGGCCAGTGGCCAACCCCGTGCTCTTCCAGTCAAGTCCGTTTTCCTCGTGGGCACTCCGAGACTTGCACTGGGGAAAAGGGCAGATGGCTCTAACCAGCACGTGATTCAGAGGAGGGTGTGGTCTGTCCTCATCTCTCCCACACTTGCGCAAGGGTCACAACTATCGTTGATTTGACTGACAATTGGAAACCGGAGATACAACAAGATAAACCGATCAGAATTCCCATCTTAAATTCACATACAGTCGTCTGTTTCAATCGACCTTTCTTCAGCACACCTCCAGCACTTACATTAACTTCTCATTCTATGTAACAGTTGCACCGTTCTGGGGAAAGTGTTGAAAACAGCAGGAACGAACATTTCAGATTCCATCTGTGGTCCATACCAATGCCCCAACAGTAAGAAACCTTTTTCATTGTTACCTCCTCTCTCTACTTGCTGAGGTCATTTGGATTGTTTAAGCTGGTGTGACTCTTGTTGGAGAACTTGTTCTCATTAGTATCTCTTAATGCAGATGTTCTCTTTTCTTGCAGTCAGTCATATCGCCTGTATTAACCCTCTCTGCACTGTCTCAGGCAGTGGTTGGCTATTACCTGCAAGCCTGTGGGCTGGATTTACTTTGTTCGTTGTGGTTTTCTTCGTCTTCCTGGGTTTTCGCTCCTGGAGGAACAAACGGCAAACAATCTTCACAGGTGGGTCTGTCTGGCTGTCTAGGTAACTCTCCACGTTGTTGGTTCACACTGGTTCCTCTGTTCACGACTGACATCCCTTTATTCCAGTCGTACCCAATCCTGGTCCTGGAGGAGCACTGTCTCTGCTGGTTTTCATCCCAGCTGAGCTCTACATCTATAGTGCTAATTGACGACTTCATTGTTCTGCTTGCTGACTTAAACTTTTCTTTGGTCAATCCAAAAATACCAAAAAGTGCTAGATGGTCGATCGGTGATGAACAGTTACAGGTGGGAGTGCTACTGCATCCGACACACCCACAATGGGAGTGCCACAACATCCGACACGCCCATAGTGAGAGTGACACTGCACACAACACATCCACAAGGAGCATAATGAGCCATGTCTTTCTCCTACAGTTGGTTACGTTACAGACAGTACCCCTCAATGAGTGTAAATCTAAAACTCAGAAATGGGTATTGGGCTGATACAAATGACAAATTCCCCCTTGATCTATTCAGAGCTCAGAGTAGATTTACAGATATAGCCCAAATAGGAAAATAACTTCTATTAATCTGTGATTGATTGATTAAAACCTCAGGAGGGACAAAAAACACCTTTCTCCAGGTCAAGGTTTGGGATCTGCTGTATGGATCAATTTGACAGAACGCCCGGTCTGGTCTAAACTGCCCGTCTTTAATTGTGTCTGTTCATCTGGCTTCCTTTTCCGCCTGTGTGTCTCTCCGTCTACTCTGCGTGCTCCACTATCTCTCCTCCTCCTTGGCTGCTGTTGCTCTCACTGGCTCATACGTCCTTTTCAGTGGCCAAGTCTGCGGACCCCGAAGTCAAGCTCATCATCCCTCCTGTCATCCCACTGTCCGATCAGAAGCTTCCAGTCCTCTCTCCCGACAGCCCCAAGACACTGATCTGCGAACCTGAACTTACAGGTAAAAACCGCAACCTTCAGTCTCTCCCATAACCCTCCACAGTTACATGCTATTACCCATAATACCCTCCTCACCTCGGCTACCCTTAACATCCCCCCTCTCCTTTCCTCAATTATTATTAATAATAACCATAATCATCATCATCCTTGATGTGACGGCAACCAAAGTGCGTCAGTCCTCTCCCCACACACCAGCTCTCACTGGGGAGGACAGCAGAGTGATGAGGCCAGTTCAGAGAGGGGGGTTATTCGGAGGCCATGATTGGTAAAGGCCAGGGGGAAATTTGGTCAGCACACTGAGGTAAGCTCTTTTTGAGAAACGCTCTGGGACTTTTGATGACCACCAAGTGTCAGACCTTTTTTTTTTACAATATAGCATCCCCATCACTATACTGGGGCATTAGGATCCACACAGACTGCAGGATGAGCGCCCCCTACTGGCCCCACTAACACCACTTCTAGCAGCGACTATTTTTTCCCAGGAGGTCTCCCATCCAGGTACTGGCCAGGTTCACACCTGCTGACCTTCAATACTAATGAAATTTGTCTTTGCTACTGGCAGTAGCCAAGGGGGATTTTGGTGTAGTACAGGTATTAAGGATAAATGAGCAGGTTATTGGCCAGTTGTGAGTTGCAAACTGATTTAGTTGTTGCTATTACACCTTATACTCTTAGTATCCTCCTTATCTGCCCTTAATACCCCCTCTACTACCCTCAAAACTCTTACAACTATCCCAATACACCCTAAAGTACTACCAACATGCTATTATCTACATATATACCCTCTATATAATCTTGAACATCCCACCTAGTTACCTCTCATAGTTCCCCTGCTACCCAGTAACCTGCTTATCCATCCCTAATACTTCCCTAGTACTACACCAAAATCCCCTTGGCTACTGCCATTACAGAATTCTAGTTTCATCAGTACTGAGGTTGCCGTTACTAGTACTCGTGTGAGCTACAAGTCCCCCACTGTGGGTTTCCAGTGTAAGGAAGCTCTTTATCTTAGAACACTACTACTGTCATTACACATTTCACCACAGTCCCCACTCCCTCAGCGCAGTGCCCTCAGGGTGAAATTGCACATCTTGCAGTGAAAGAGCTCTGTTGGGTTGATCAGGCGGTTGCTCTGTTCTAGGTTGTTTCATACTCGTCGGTCATGTGCAATTTTACACACTGAACACATTGAAAGGCACAGGAAAAGAAAAGCCACAGTATGTCAGATCCACAGGAACACACTGTTATGCAGTCTTTTGAGTTACTGATCACTTACTAAGCATTTATTGGGAATAAGAAGGGTGAAGGCCGTGATCATGAAGGGTTCTGATACCAGCTTTGTGCAGTTCTGGTTTTTGATGTTGGTGCATGGAGGTCTCACTTACTAGCTAGGATAGGCGAGAGGTTTCCTGACCTGTTCATCAATTACTCTCTAGTCCTGAGCAAGCAGAGGGACTGATGAGTGACTCTTGATTGATTTTGCATCGGGATTGGCAGATCCATTGCATTTTGATATCTGTGGAACGAAGGAATGTACAGTATCTCTCTCCAGTACATTGCGGAAGTCAGTGTTGACGCCACTGACAGAGACACTGACAACGATCAGTTCTCACAGATCCCATCGCCCACAGCTAGGTGCACGCAGACAAGTTTGTTATCCTAGAGGGCTGCATGGTGGCTGTGTGGTTGAGATTGCTGCCCTACAGTGCTGAGACCCTTGGTTCCATTCCTGGGGTGCTGTCTGCATGGAGTTTGCATGTTCTCCCCAGATTTACGTGAATTTCCTTCAGGTGCTCTGTCTATCCATTTTCTAACCACTTTATCCAAAACTGGGTCATGGGGGGAACCGGTGCCTGCAACAAGTACAAGGCAGGACACACCCTGGATAGGACGCCAGTCCATGACTAGGTAGATACACACTGAGACAGTCACACCAGGGGCAGTTTTCCCAGAAGCCAATTAACCTCCCAGCATGTCTTTGGACTGTGGGAAGAAAACTCACACAAATATGGGGGGAGACCATGCAAACATCCACACAGACAGCAGCCCAGGAATGCCACCAGGGCTACAAAGTAGCATCGGTAACCACTGTGAACACTAGAGTATATTAACTTATAAGATGTTTCCCTTTTCATATGAAAACCATCATCATCATTGCCCTCGTTATATTGCAGGTCTCTGTCCTGGCATACCAAGTGAGACATGCGACCCCTCTGTGATCTTTGACATTGAAGAGGATGGCGTGATGCTGCCAACACTGACAGCCACTGAGAGGTTTGACCAATCAGCCATTAAGGACACTGGGACAGGAAATGGCTTCAGTGCACCCATGTACTACTCAGAGCCCCAGGAAGACGAATGGACTGATTTGTACTGAAGGACACTGATAATTCTGCTCTGTGCACTGATACTGCGTTTGGGCAGCTACAGTCCCCAGAAAGGGTTAGCACATGGCTCAGCCGTCTCCCTTTCCCTGACTGTTAAAGACCAATAGTTCTAGCGTTTTCCAGACAATGTCCCGCTTCTCGAAATGGATGTAAAGGATATTTCTTTCCACCCCCTCTTTCAAATGCTGCCAAATCCATTTGGACCACAAATGCCTTGCAGTGATGAATCACTCACTAACCCCACGAAAGTCCCAGTGCGTCATCGAGCATCGGAATGAGGCCAAGGGACAACCTAGCGCATTTGGAAAAAAATATATATGGGAGCCAACTATTACATCAGAAGATCTGTGAATTTTGAATTAATCGACGTATCTTATTATTCAGCTTTGTCTCTTTTAAAGTTTGTTCACATTTTCAATGCTGTAGAATTATTTATTATAATCTATTTTTGTACATTTGGGTTCACATTTGTTCTATAAGAACTGTGTACCATGTGATGGACCTGGACTTGGTTTTTTATATGTATATACACTGACCAGCTTGTTGACAAAAGCAATAGTTTGGGAAAAGGGAATCCTGAAAACAAAAATCAATAAACGATAATTAACAAAACAAGAAGTGATGCGCGGGGCCCGTTCAGGCTCAAGGTGTCCGTCGGAGCTGGGGGGCCCTTAGTGGTCCCCAGCTGAGTCGCCATGTTGCCAGCTTCAGTCCCATTCTGCTAGCAGGCTGAGGCAAACTGGTTTGTTTTCAAATCAAAAGGAAGCCGTGCACTTACCCCTTTCAGAACATCCGCGCTGCCCGGTACGACTGCAAGCTATTAAAGAAAAAAACTAAGCAAGTACCTGAAAACAGGATTGTTGGGTTTGTTTATGAAAGCAGCAGCTCTTGTGCATCCCACCTACACTACAGGCCAAAACCACATTCAACCGCAAGGCTAACATTATAGCCCAGGCTGCAGTAATCAGCCGACCAGCTTTTGCAGCGCCCTCTTGTGGTCTGGAGGGGAGATGGGCTCTCCCATCGATTTGAAAACGGCTGGTGCCAAACCATTTACCCCTAAATCACACTACTGTATATGCGTCCACAATATTTTCCTTAGGCAAATACAGCCGATACCTTATGTGAGCATTTCTGTTGGAGGAAGGGCGGATCTTTTTGTATCGTTGTCTGGAGAGGAGCGGCTTGCCTATGGGGAACGTCTGAAACGAATATGTTCGGCAGCAGAATGACTTTGAGGAACTTCTGAAAGAAAACGCCGGGCAGCAGCCCAGTTATGCTCTGGTCAGTCCCTTACTCCTACAGAGTTGTTTTGTTTCAGAGCGAACGTAGACTCTAGTTACACTTAAGAAGGACTTTGGTGTTCCTGCAGGGTTTTTTTTTTTAAACCCAAAAAAACTCTTTGGGAAAAAAAGGGAATTTGTAACATAGCTGCAGTTCCTGGCTGCAGTGACTCCAAACTGCCCCTGGTTGTCCGAGGAGGACCTCTGTGCCACTGTAGTATTATTTTCGTATCAGGAACCAAGACAACTGGTCAGCAACAGGGCCCAGTCACACAGACCCAGCCAGAACTGGTCCCTGATTTGTGGGGGAAGGCGTCTGTGTTTCTGGGGACACCCTGGAGCATTTCTTCTGCCGCCTCCCCAGATACCACAATCCCCCGTCGAAAGCACCAGCCCAGACCCATTCGTTTCAGCTCTTTCTGTATCATTTCTGTGTTGGCTCTCCACGTTTCACATCCCCATGTGAGTGAACGCTGCTGACCACCTTTATGGAGGAACCTGGGCTGTTTTCTCTGCGAGATTCACAGACATCCCAGGCCAGTTCTGCATTCTTGCTATTTTTAGACTTTTTGAAATCGACACCCCTTCAATACAATGGGAAAAATAAATGATGTCTATTTTTAAGGAAGCGAGAACATTTTAAGGTTGATATTTTATTGCTGATCATCTTTTATTAACTCTGCTTTATGACCCTGATTGGCTGGTTTGGGAATTTGAATCTGAAGACTAAGAACAGACTGGGGAGTCTTGTGAAACTACTGTATGTCAGAAAGTCACTGGTGCTGATGTTTTCAGCTATATCTTACATCTATCAATTATGATTCTTCCATAAAGCTTGGTCCATTCCAGAAGACCCTTTAGACCCTTTGTTAAATTAATTCCAGTTACTCCCCTCAGAATGCAGATACAGATTTATCCATTCAAAGGGGAACTTCATTGGTAGTTTTATATTTCAGGGTGAGAAAGAATCTGCATCGAAGAGTGCATTTCAAACCACAATTCAGTAAAAAGTAACTTGTAAAACCTGTAAAGCAGACAAAATTGGCGGAGTGCCATGTTCTCTAATTCAGAACGAGGCAACAAAGCTTCCGGTGAGGTGATATGTCACTATTACACTGTAAATAAGCAGGCTGGTGAAAACATCTCTTATAATCCAATAGAAATATTGCTCTCCACTTCAAGAGGATCTTTCTGACAAATACCACTTACTTGTTAACTCTGCATGCAGATCACGCTGGAACATTTCTGCAGTGAAATGAAATGTCTGCTGCACAACCTGCTTTATCCAGGGTCACTGGGGAGCCAGAGCCCACCCTATCCCAGCAAGCCACTGGCACAAAGCCGGATACGCCCTGGGCAGGACGCCAGTCCGTCACAGGGCACACACAGACACTAACCCACACACCAGTTTTCCCAGAAGCCAATTAACCCCCCAGCATGTCTCTGGATTGTGGAAGGTAAACCGGAGCTCCTGCAGAAAACCCACACTACCCTGGGGAGAACATGCAAACTCCCCACAGACAGCACCCCCAGTAACTGAACCCAGCATTGCAAGGCAGCAAAGCTGACCACTGTGCCACTGTGTCACTCGCAACACAAACACTGGAGTATTTTTCCTTGGTAACCTCTACAAGCTCAATATTTCCCATTTTATATCTGGAGTTCATGTTTTTGGTACCTGCATGCACCAACCTGCACTTATCTGCAATAAGGAATTCCTGCAAAATCTTAGCAGCATGACAAGTGCCTCCTGCTTTGTGGTTTGAAAGCACCTATTCTAAGCTTCCCTTTTAGTTTAATGAAAACTCCCGCTTCTGAAACTCTTGTGTCTACTCCTGCCGTTCCTGACTTATTTAGTAATTCACCTACGTAACTTTCTAAATTGAGAAACTCAATTTCCACATTGGAATAAATTGAAAGTGATCTTTGTGCACAGGTGCCCTCTACAATTAGACTGGCCACCTTTACAATATTATTTTATAAACAGAAGCATGTTTACTCCATTTATTTTCTGCGGCGGATGTTTTGAGACGCACTAATGCAAGAAGACATCACGGCGTACCGCGCAAAAGGCGCCTGCGCTCATGAAGCACACCGTCACAAATCCAGGATCCATATTCATTTTTATTATGTCTCCATCTTGTGGCTAAAGGTGGGTACTACAGCAGGCTCCCGGAGTGCCTTGACCAAAATGAATGAAATGCATTATTAAAACATCTTATCATTTAAAATGATAAAACCCTAGCATCGTTAATTATACAATAAGTCCCTTTGACAACAAAAAAAGTAAAAGAGACAGATGTATTGTAAAAATCACTAATGTTAGACTACTGAATTAACAGAGACATCAGTGCTTTTTGCATTATAACAACTGATTACATAGAACTACAGGAACAGTTAATCCTTTCTGTAATATCACTAGACTACCTTGGATTGGATCTGGCTGTACCAGAACTCGGTGCCGCAGAGGTCCAGCTGTTATTTGACTTTCTTGAAGACTTGCTTAGCAACCACTCCCTGTACTCGCATCTCCTGTGGAGAGAGGCAGACGAAGGTCGACGAAGATCAAAACATTGTGAAGAAATTCCAGCAGCGCTTCTATGGTTTGAGAAAGCCGAGTTCCTCTTGAGGATCAAAAGAGAATTCCATCAACACTGTACAGCTCTTTCATCGAAAAGTATTTGAACTGGTTCACTTCACTCAGGCAATAAGACAAAAACTGCCTTCAAGATGTTGGAAACTTCAACTCTCAAGTCATTGGCGAGTCTGTAAGACCCCAGCAGACCCTGAGGACAATCTGTACCATCAGTGAAGACCCATATCCTTCATCCGGCTTTTGAACTTTTAATAAATTAATTATATATATTTTCTGGTCACTCCACTCAAAGCGCTTTACAGGTAATGGGGATCCCCTCCACCACCACCAGTGTGCAGCCCCACCTGGATGATGCTCCAGTCCTCTCCCCACACACCAGCTCTCAGTGGGGAGGAGAGCAGAGTGATGAAGCCAGTTCAGAGATGGGGATTATTAGGAGGCCATGATTGGTAAAGGCCAATGAGAAATTTGGCCAGAACACTGGGGTTACACCCCTACCCATTTCTAGAAACGCCCTGGGATTTTATAATTACCACAGAGAGTCAGGACCTCGGTTTAACATCTCATCCGAAGGACAGCACCTTTTTACGGTATAGTGTCCCCGTCACTATACTGGGGCATTAGGACCCACACAGATCACAGGGTGTGCGTCCCCTACTGGCACCCACTGACACCTCTTCCAGCAGCAGCCTTAGCTTTCCCAGGAGTCTCCCATCCAGGTACTGACCAGCCTCACACCTGCTGAGCTCCAGTGGGGCTGCCAGCTGGGAGCTGCAGGGTGATATGGCTGCTGGCGTTTTGCCTTTAAGAAGACATATTTGCTGTCCACAGTGCAAGACAAATAAAAGGAAACGTAGCCTCATTCCAGAGGCCATCACGCTTTCAAACAATGGCAGTAAAGACATCTTATTGATATGACGTCTATTGCATAGATCCACCTCTACAAATGTGCATGCACTTCAATACCTTCTTAAATATTACACATTGTTTCATAATAAATACTTGTATATGTGTTGTTTTATTTGTTATGGGTTGTATGTTGTACCGCTTTCTACTTAAAATGAAATATGTGGAATAGTATTGAACAGCACACTCACCAGATGCAACAGGTCTCCCTCCTGCCAGTGGGTCCAGCCTCTGTTCTCCTTCTCTCCCTTCTGAACACACACCAGTCTGTCTCCCTCCCACTGCACAGTCGTCTATTGGGGGGGGGCGAGGGGGGGGGGAGAGAAAGACCAGTTTGCTGCCAGGCATGATCAGGAGGAACCTTGAGGAGAACTACACTTCCCGTAGTGCGCAGAAGTTTGGTTTCGTGTCCCAGGGAGCTCTGGAGGCTGTAGTGCATGCACTCAAATGAGAAAGCTAGGTACAATAGAATAACCAAATAAAACTACTTTTCCCATAATGCACCTCTAAAGGCATCCATACAAAGCACCTTCTTGGCCACACACTAACCATTCAGCAAGACTCCGCAGCAAAACTCCGCAGCAATTCACTATGAAGCAGTGCCAAGATGTTTGAGTGCAATGTTATGATGTGATTTACAAACTCACGAAATGACATTCGGCAACATCAGATTTAATCTTTTTTTTTTCAGGACAGACCCCCTTTATTCATTGTCTGTGCAACCAGCATTTAGAAATGAAGAACTGGGTTACGTGACACCACATTCACTGAACAAAATGGAAACGTCTGCCTACATAAGGTTTGCAGATCCTATACTGACAAGATGTGACACAATACATCTCTGAGAACGCCCCCTCCTCAGCCTCTCCCCGTGTACAAGATCTTGATGTCCTTTTGACCAGCTTGCAGACTAATGCAGTGAATGATTGACTGGCCAGTAAACAGATCATTAACCACTCTAGTTCTCAAGACACCAACAACATAACAAAGTCCGAGTGTCTGTACTCTCTGGACAGTGCAACTGTACTGACCCCTCTAATACTGCTATGTGAGAAGAGGAGATGACCGCTCAGTCAGTGCAGCTGTACTGACCCTTCTTACACTGCTATGTAATAAAAGGAGATGATCGGTCAGTCGGTGTGCATGTACTGACCCTTCTAACACTACTATGTCAGAAGAGAAGATGACCGGTCAGTATGTTTTTATTACAGATTCCTCTCTCTCTCTTTCTCGCACACTGCAGTGTGAATGTCCAGGCGGTCAGTATGCTCATACACCCACACACCCAGCAGTCACCCTGCTCAGTTAGCTGCAGGCCCTGACCTGACAGACCCTGCCGTCCACAGGCCCCAGGTCCTCGGTGAACTCCTGGCCCAGCGTGAAGTCCATGATGAAGTTCCGAAAGGTGGTGAGGGTACGGATGACCATGTGGTCTCCCTCTTGGACGAAGTCCTTGTCCGGACGCAGCAGGCACACGATCTTCCGAAGAGCAAAGTTAATATCTAACGCAGAAAGGGGAGAGGAGACACTCTCAGACCCACTCCACCAATCAGAGAGGGAGCGAGTTCAAGGCTGTCCAGTCCCTGTCTTGGAGGGGTCAGTGTGTGTGTCTGCAGCAGGGCTGTCCAGTCCTGGTCCTGGAGTGGTCAGTATGTGTGCAGCAGGGCTGTCCAGGTCTATTTAAAGCAGCAGCACTGGAGCTGGGAGAAGCTGTTGAATTCTTCCACAACAGCCAGCTGGTCCAGCTCATTAAGAGCAGATTTGGAATGAAAACCCACAGACACACACCAACCCCCCCAGTACATCCTGGAACAGAGATAAGACTACTGACCGGACACAGTGCAGTACACTGACATCACACAGAGTGGGGGAGAACACTGCACTCGGAGACAGTACATGAGCTCCACACCACACTGAGAGAAAGAGATAATACTATAATAATAATTCCTTACACTTATATAGCGCTTATGGACACTGCACTCAAAGCGCTTCACAGGTAACAGGTCTGAAAACCTGAATTCATCCAAACTCAATACATCGCAGGCAAGAGAGCGGGTTAATCAAATTACTAACTTCAGCAGAACCCTGTGCAGGTAGGTCTCGCTGTGCTCGCTGGTTACTAAAGCGGAGTGTCTTACCCAGCGCTTGCAGATACTCGTCCATGTTCTCCTGCGACACCAGCTGGTAAACTCCGGTCAGATTGGGTGGCATTGTGCTCGTCTCGGACCTGTAGGTGCGGGCGCTGTGCCTCTCTGCTCCCGTGCGTCAACCCCTCCTTCTCCCGAGACCGTAGTTCGGCGTCCGTGCTCCAATCACCTGGGACAGAACTGGAAACAGAACTTGTCTCCCGCACTGGAATGGGATTTTTTTTCTCTTTCTCCTACCGTCGCTGGCGCTCTCTCTCTCTCTCACCGTCAGGCTCCTTTTCTTTTGTCCCAGTAGCTGCTTAAAAAGACGTGCCTGTGCAGGACCACGAATATCCACCTCTGGCCGGGTTCTGTTCTTTTTTTTTTTGTTCACGCGAATTTCGCTGATCTCTCCCCCTCCCTGCTCCTGCGTGATCCCTTTTCCGTCTCTGTTTCTTCGACAGACAAAGCCCCTGAACTTTGCGCACACTCTCTCCTTTTCAGTGCGTGCGCCTGCCCTTCGTTGAACCTCTCCTCCTCGTCCTGTTTCTGTGTTTCATGGAGGAGGGCTTTTTTTCTCCCTGTATCTGCGGAACCACAGCAACTTTCCCCTCTCTCTCTGCTACGCTCGCCTCCTTTTCAGTTCTTGAACCAAGTCTTTTATCTCCATTTTCACGGGGGAGGGGAAAGGGGAGAGAGTTCATCCCCCTCTCCGTGACCGCGTTTTTGCTCACTCGCTCTGTCCCGTCTCTCTCTCTCTCCTCACAGTCGGGGTCACTCAACTGCTCGGCTAGCAGCCCTCATTCATCTCAGGCTGAATCACAGAAACGACAGTGGGGGGTGGGAGAGTTTGGGGGCGGGTTGAAGGATTAGAGCACTTTTGCGTTTGAAAAACCATTTTAAAAAAGCTTCCCAGATATGTGTCGAGGAAATTTAACTAGCAAGGAAGCCACAAGAGAGAGTTTTCACCTGAGTAAGGGCTTTATTTCAATATTGCAATATTGGGAGCCCTGCTGCCACTTCGCACAGTGCAACCAGAGACTCAATTTGTTACAAGCAGTAAGGGTTTTTATAAGACGTTGCGCTGTAAAAAAGCTCAGCGCTTTGTCCCTTCTAAAACTTCCCCTTTCCCGAAGACAAAACAGATTACATCATAGAGCGAGAGAAGAAGCACTAGATTTGTTATTCAAAGCTTATCAGTTACTTTCAGCTAATTCTAACGACCCAGACAGCATATATTGTTTTGGTACATTGTCTTCTAAAGTAACCTAAACAGTATACTTTGTTGACGCAGTTTTCTAAAATTCTGGACGTACTGTAGCACAGCAATTACATCCTTGAAATATATTATCTAAAAGCGCCAATATATTTTTTGCAAAGCTCTCTACATTTTAAGAATCAATTTACTTATTAGATTTCCACTTCATATGCCAGAGATGTTATATTTTTTCCTTATGGTTTACGCACGTTCTTTTAAGCGTTTTCTGTCCCGATTCGCTCAAAGAAGAGAACCATGAATGCAATGCTTAGCAATGCTGTGTTGCTCTGCTTTAACCTTCCAAGAAAGGTCTGCGACTCGACGTGTATCGATTCACATCAGGGATTGTGCAAAGAATTTCAGCCAGTGGCTGGCAGTGCTGGGGGCCCGGGGTTCAATTCCCCAGAGGCTGTCTGTGTGGAGTTTGCATGTTCTCCCCGTCTTCACATGGTGCTCCTGTTTACTCCCACAGTCCAATGACATTCTGGGAGGTTGATTGGCTTCTTCAAAACTTAGCCCTGCTGTGAGCCAGTGTGAGCTTCTTCAATAGCTTCTATCCACAAGCAGTGAGACTGGCGAACACATTTAGCCATCCCCCTCGGACCACACCTACACCATCACCATCTACCTCTTTATGATTTCTTATCTATTGCACATCTCCAGTCATTGTTTACACGTCTGTATTGTTTACATTCAAACTGTCTACATGTTTACTTGCACATTGTCTATTGTTTGTTTGTACATTGTCTTGATGCACTGTTTGCACTTTGTCTTGTTTTTTACACTTGTTTTACAATCGAGAGACTTTCTATAAATAAGAATTCCATTGTAACAGTGCCGGTTACATATGGCAATAAAGTTCAAGTTCAATTGTTTGCGTCTGTGTGTGTGTGTCCTGTGATGGACTGGTGTCCTGTGCTGGGTTTATCCCAGCTTGTACCCATTGCTTGCTGGGATAGGCTCCAGCTCTCCCCTCCATTGGAGACAGCAGCTAATTGCATATCCTGCTTTTCTATTCCCTTAGCAAAGTTTTACAGTGCAATTTTCCTACACTGTAGTCTGATGTGCAGGTTCCCCACATCCCTGTGCAACACACTCTAGTGACTCCTGGTGGTCAGTCCTGGAATCCTGGCTTTCAGTGTCCTATGAAGAGGGCTCCCAATATTTAAAGAGGTCGTCTAGGAGCTGGGCGTCCCACACAACTTACTCGGAAGATGTCTTCTTTGCTCCAACACTAGCAGGGAGAGACTTTGCTCCACAGTGACTCAAACAGCAGCCACGTCCAAGCCCAGACATTTCCAAACAGAGCTCTTACGCGACGCACACACATTCTACTGAGCAGAGGCATGCATCCCGTTAAATAAGCACTTTTCTTTATTAACAAAAAGGTATGTATTCCAAAAGTTAATTCGAACTACAAACAGCAAAAAGGTGTTTAAATGTGAACGTGTCCTGTGCCATCAGCCGCAATCTCCTCACCCTGGGTCTCCTGTCCTGTTCAGAGTGTTTGTTACTGAAGGATTCTCTGTGATCTCCTCTCTCTTTCACTGTGTCTCCTGTCTTATGATGTGTCTTTTACTGCGGGCTTCTCTGTCATCTCCTCTCATTGTGTCTCCTGTTCTGTTGCGTGTCGTTTACAGATGGGCTCTCTGTGATCTCCTCGCTCGAACTGTGTCTCCTATCCAGTTGCGTGCACCTATTACTCTGTGATCTCCTATCCCCTTGATTTCTCAGGCCTCTCCTCTCTTTATCCATGATCAGCTCCTCTAGTGCTGTGTGTCTCTTGAGACTACACAGTGAAAGATGGCAATGGTACATCTTTCAAATTCAACTCTTGTAACATTTTTTAAAAAACACTAGCTATTACATAATGGAGGCCAAATGAGAAACAGAAAATAAGGGAGAGGCTGTAATGTAACCAAAATACAGTCTTTTAAAGAGCCCTCTCGCTTTGGCAGAATTAACTCAAAAAATGCTAGGAAGCCTTTACAAGATCATTTACCAATGATATTTATATACTGTTCTCAGGCTACTACAGGACAAAAAGGGCTGCTGTTTTCCTAGAGCCCTTTCATGGGAAACTACAGGCGGCTAACCCGCAGTACACTGTTCACAAGCATTCGTAATGGAAATCCGATGCGGCTGTTCCTTAACACTACGAAGAAACGTCATTCCTCCACTTTCTTCCCGTTCCTGCTTCTGGGATCCTTCCTAGACGTCCTGGAAGAGACAGAACAAAAGCTTAAGGGCGGAGCGGTGGCTCTGTGGCTCAGGATCTGCGCCTGTGGCTGGAAGGTTGCCGGTTCAAACCCCGCGGCCGGCAGAGAAATCCTACTCTGTTGGGCCCCTGAGCAAGGCCCTGAACCCCCAGCTGCTCCAGGGGTGCTGTACAATGGCTGACCCTGCGCTCTGACCCAGGCTTCTCTCCCTGTCTGTGTGTCTTTAAGGAGAGCAAATTGGGGTCTGTGAAAAGACAAATTCCGAATTCAAGAAACTGTATATGGCCGATAAAGTGATCTTATCTTGAAAAAAACAGACACAGATGATGTTCTGCCAGAAAGGGGAGCTTTTGTACTTGGAAGTGATACACACATATCCCATAATGCTGTTCCCTCCCTGTGCTGACAGAAAACGTTGCCACCTGAGAGCATTGTGGAATGTAGCTCCACAGTGGGTGTCTGCTTTGCTCCTTTTGAAGAAAATTCAAAGACAGCTCCTACGATGCCTCCCCCCACTTGGCTTTTGACCTCACCGGTTTCCCTGCCAGCTGAGCATTATGGGCGTAGCAGTTTGTTGTGCTGACCCAAATTCCTTTCTTTTTTTAATTCGATAACATTTCAGACCTCCACGCTTATAAAAAAAAGCATAGTCCTGTAAAATACAGGAAGTGTGGGAGGAAACGAGTGCACTGTGGGAACTGTAGTTTATTTCCCTCTGTCGTTGTGTGCCTCACCTCTCTCTCTCGCCTCTTCCTCTTATCTCTTGCGCACGGAGCCACTCTTCTTCTCTTCCGATTTCTGTTTCTTCACGTCTTTCTTCCCCTTCCCTCCAAGGTTCTCATACACCTCCTCTTTATTCCTGGAATGAATAATTATTAGGAATTTCACTGATAATAATAACATCATTGTCATCAGTGTGGGCATCTGGACACTCCACTCAAGGCCCTTTACAGGTAATGGGGATCCCCTCCACCCCCACCAGTCTGCAGCCCCACCTGGATGATGCTCCAGTCCTCTCCCCACACACCAGCTCTCAGTGGGGAGGAGAGCAGAGTGATGAAGCCAGTTCAGAGAGGGGGGTTATTAGGAGGCCATGATTGGTAAAGGCCAGAGGGAAATTTGGCCAGGACACTGGGGTAACACCCCTACTCTTTTTGAGAAACACCCTGGGATTTTTAATGACCACAGAGAGTCAGGGCCTCAGTTTTATGTCTCATCCGAAGGACGGCGCCTGTTTACAGTAAAGTGTCCCAGTCACTATACTGGGGCATTAGGACCCACATGGACCACAGGGCGAGCGCCCCCTACTGGCCCCTCTAACTCCTCTCCCAGGAGGTCTCCCACCCAGGTACTGGCCAGGCTCACGTTTGCTGAGCTCCAGTGCCAGTTGTGAGCTGCAGGGTGATATGGCTGCTGGCAATTAATTAATTAACCATCCAGTATGTGTTTGGACTGTGGGAGAAAACCAGAGCCCCCAGAGGAAACCCAGACAAACACGGGAGACCATGCAAACTCCACCCAGACAGCACCCCAGGAACTGAACCCAGGGCCTCAGAGCTGTGAGGCAGCAATGATAACCACTGTGCCACCATGCTGCTGCTGAGAATATTATAGTTTAAAATGATTTTCCCTGCAATTCCCCAGGGTGTTCTTTCTCCCTCTTCTGCCATCATTGTCATATAATATATATTAAGAGCAACAGCCAGTGTGTTTTCGCCAATAGCAGACTCTTCTTATTGGCTAGGACTGCAACTACAAAGGCAGGGAGTCAGGGCAGCAGGCAGCAGCACAGCCTGGGACAGGCCTGGGACAGGCACCGCCAGGGTGCAGGTTCATGGGAAATGTAGTCTTCTCACTTGGACACTTTGCGGCTGGCCTTCGTGTGCTTGTTTGGGAAGGAGAGGTTGCCGTATTCCATTTCGGCGGACTGCAAAACAGGAGAAAAAAAAAAAACGAGAAGAGAGAATGAATAAAAACAAGCACAATCACTGCTCTTAAGGCACAGCCAAGACCCCTGGCTTCCTACAAGAAACACCTGGATGATATGCTAGGATCAGTTAGTTCCTAACTACCAGACAGGCCAAATAGACTCCTCTCCTTCTGCCTTGTGTTCTTTATCAGTGTTTATGTCAAGAATATTTGACACTTGTTAAGGATTGGAGGTGCATACTCTGTACTGATTGCCCCAGGCATAGTGTGATGTCCCAGAATAGGTACATCTGTAGAGCCAAATACACACTAAGCGACACATCAGTACTTTCAGCTTTGGTTTCTAGAACAGATCCCTCTTCTACACTACGCCCGACTCACTAAAAGAGTGGGCACTTCTGTATTTAAAAAAAATTTGAAACTCGGGAACCCACCTTCGCCACTTCCTGTTACATTTCTCAGATCTAGGGGGTGCAGGATGAATATGTCCGCTATCTGGTACTGTCCTGCTGTTAAAAATTAAAACTACAACTCCCACAAGTCTTTTCATCCCAAAGCTCTTTACTGAGGGGGTTGTAGGTGGTTCCCTTTCCTGACGTTTAGCAAAGCAGTGAAGGAGGACTGTCACAGGGAGGGGTGTAAACTAGGTGACTTCCTGGCGAGATGTCGATCACGAAAAAAGTACTACTGAAAATGATTTCTCATTTGGTCCAGCAGAGGTCAGTGTAACACCCCAGATGTGAAAATGTCATTCAGCAGGAAGAAAGTCTGTGCGTGACAACATCATTTATCACTCCTTTCATTCTCCTCCCCGAATTCCTCCATATTTTTCAGTACAGCACTTGCTGTATCTGCTGCTGTGACATCTGCTTGCACTGACTGATAATGGACAGTCACCTGATGGGGAAAGTTTTTCTTTCATGTTAGTTTGACATTCTGTTGGAATGTATAATGTGATATATATTTTCATATCATATCATATAATGTATAATATATTGGAATGTGAGATGTTCTCTTTGACATAAAGTTGATTTTGACAGAAACAATAATCTGCAGTAGTCACCCCTCCTCGGTGCAGTCCGTCACAGTTCGCCCTGCACGAGCTCTCTCTTACCCCCAAGGCCTCGAGTTTCTTCTTGGTGGTCTCGATGTACTGGGACACAGCCAGGTAGATGAACTTGTACTGTGCCTCGGTCTGCACCATCCCCGACCGCTGCTCTCTCACCATCTGGATGCACTTCTGGATGTCAATGTCGCAGTCCAGCCCTGCGAACACGAGCCGTCTCATTGAACGCATCGCGCACAACAAGGATACGTTCTTTCGTGGACAGGGCAGTTGAACCTTCCTGATTATTTTTTTTCGGGGGAGGGGGGGCAGTTGAGAGCTCATATTGAAATATACTCCCTCTGGTTTGGCTAGCACCAAACAGCCAGCAGCTGTATCACCCAGCACTGGCAGCCCCACTGAAGCTCAGCAGTGTGGGCCTGGTCAGTACCTGCAGGGGAGACTCCTGGGAAAGCTGAGGCTGCTGCTGGAAGAGGTGTTAGTGGGGCCAGTAGGGGGCACTCACCCTGAGGTCTGTGTGGGTCCTAATGCCCCAGTATAGTGATGGGGACACTGTACTGTACAAAAGGTGTACAGTATAAACATAAAATGTATTAAACGTTTTTCTTATGAAACATAAAACTAAGGTCCTGTCTCCTGGGTCATTTAAAACCCCAGGGTGTTTCTTGAAAAGAGTAGGGGTGTTACCCCGGTGTCCTGGCCAAATTTCCCCCTGGCCTTTACCAGTCATGGCCTCCTAATAATCCCCATCTCTGAACTGGCTTCACCACTCTGCTCTCCTCCCCACTGAGAGCTGGTGTGTGGGGAGAGGACTGGAGCATCATCCAGGTGGGGCTGCACTCTGGAGGTGGAGGGGAGTCCCCATTTGAGTGGACTGTCCAAAAAAGTGCTTTATAATTGTAAGGATATAATTATAAAAGTGTTTCTTCCTTATAACTATACCAACACTCACAATCCCACAATGTGTTTAATCTCATAACTATTAAATTAGCTGTGGTTTTGTGGGAACTATAGTTTACATTTCTAACCGTGTCATTGTTTTGGGATTAGAGCATTTTGCACACTACGTAAACTCACGTACAAACAATATTGCCATGATGTGTCCACGGTGAGTCAGATATTTACCTTTGGTGTCAATGGTTTCTACCAGCATGTCAATGACAATAATGGTGCCGGTTCGTCCTATTCCAGCACTGTAGGGGGAGACAAATCGAGTGAGCACAGCAAGAACAGACTATCAACTATCAACCTACCAACTGCAAACACAGCATGAGCGGACACTGCTTTCGTTATAGAGGTTTTGATACAACCGGAAATTTTGTTTCGGTTGTCTGAATTGTTCGTTTTAAGGACATTGGGCAGACTTCATTCTGTACTCTATAAATACTCTTTGCTATTATATTACATAGAAATATCACCCTTCAGTGAAATGTATACTTTTTCATTATCAAGAAGATGAATTTTGAGATTAATACAGCATTACTGAAAAGTAAGCAATTACAAATACAATGCATGTAAAAAAACAACAACTATCTTTTAAAGAGCTCAGAAAATGGTATTACATTGCAAACAGCATCTCTGAAACTCTGTTGTCACAAGCAGGGTAGGTTGAGCTGTTCACAATACACTGCAAAAAAACTACAGCCCCCACCAGCAATTTTGCTATTTAAATATTTGGAGGCATGCTGTGCTGCAGATTGCCAATACTCTCCCCAGGAGTGACAGGACAAACAGATTGCAAATCAAAGACGAAGGAATTAAGTACCAGGCAACTCGTTACACAATCAACCTTTTGTGCTGCAGGTTTCCTTTGAGCTGTGTTTAAAAGAGGAAACGTTTTAATTGATTAAAATATAAGAAATATTTTGGGAGGTTAATAAAGAGACTTATGAAAGAGAAAAGCATTCAGAATTCCTTCTGGAATGATCATTCTTCTCACAGCCAGCTGTCCACACCCACTGATAAAAGTCTGGTTTGAATCTCTTTCTCTTATTCAAGGTCAACACAACAAACTGGCCAATAGTTCAGGTGGGCAGCTGCGTCAGCATGCGTAGGCTGCAAAGGAACAAGTAATAGGTTTATTCCCTGGTGAAACGAGAAGGAAGAAAACACAATGTTTCGTCCGTGGAACCCTCACACCTGAAGAAGGCTCCTCGGCCGAAACGTTGTGTTTTCTTCCTTCTCTTTTCAGCAGGGAATAAACCTATTACTTGTTAAATTGGCCAGCAACTCAGTGAGCCGCCTGAGGTCTGCTCCCTCCTTCCCTGTAACTCTGTGCTGGGTCTCTGGGTACCTGCAGTGCACAATCATGGGTCCAGCCCCACGGATCTCCAGCTGCTTGTTGTTGACCTGGGTGAGGAAGCTGAGCACTCCACCTGGCTCTGAGGGGACACCATGATCAGGCCAGCTCAGGTACTGATAGTGCCAAATTTCCCTGGTGTCTTCACTCTGAGAAAGAGAGAGGGCTGGGTCACTTCATGCCCGCTGACCCACTGTCACACGGATCAGCGAACTAGCATGCTGATCACCAAACACTGACCAAGGTCAAGATGGACAAACAATATCAACCCAGTGTCACCCGAGATGATCACAGTGATCAAGTACTGATTGTCCAACCTTGCCTAAGGTCAAGATGGACACATAAGCACTCATATTATCAACCCAGTTTCACTCATGATGATCACAGTGATCAAGTGCTGATTGTCCAACCTTGACTAAGGTCAAGATATTGTCCAACCTTGACTAAGGTCAAGATGGACACATGTGCACTCACATGATCAACCCAGTGTCACTCATGATGATCACAGTGATCAAGTACTGTTTGTCCAACCCTGAGTAAGGTCAAGATGAACACATGAGGACTCACATTATGAACCCAGTCTCACTCGTGATGATCACTGATGGTCAGATACTGACAGTCCAACCTTGGCTAACGTAAAAATGGACACATGAGGACTCACATTATGAACCCAGTCTCACTTGTGATGATCACAGCAATGATGTATTGACAGTCCAGCCTTTAGTCCAGTCAGTTTTAAGATATCACCCAAACGAGAGCCAGTGTAAAGTACTGACTGGAAAAGTCAATAATCTTCAGCTTGTTCTTCAGAGTTCGTGCATTTGTAGGGTTAGCATATTATTCTTTATTAAAAATGAGTATTTACTGTGCAGTCATTTTGGAATGGGAGTCTCCCTGCTGTGGATGTGTTCGTGTGGGAGGAGTGTCTAGCACAGCCGTGAACTGTGGAGAATGCACTCGCGAGGGACCTGTTCAGTGTGGAATCTGCTGCCCGTCTTTGATTAGCGCGTGCAGCTGCGATTCCTTTAAAGGCACACTGAGCACCTCCTCTGAAGAGGACGAGCAGGGCTACCCCGGAAGGGGAGGATCAGTACACACCGGCAGTCCCGGAGGGGGATTGTACCCAACCAGTTTCCTTCTTTTTATTTTCCCGTTTCATTTAGCCTGTTCTATCCTGCGTCTATACCGAGGCAGGCTGACCTTCTTCCACAGTTGGGAGTTTTTATTTTGGCCTTGCCTGCTCATCTAGACTGGACCCCCCAAGATAGGGCAAATCCAGCCAAGGGGGGGGCTTTCCCCCCCCTCTCTAACGGGGTCCAGCCTGGGCGCCGCTCTGCATGAACTTGACTAAACGGCACATTTAGTATTTTTCCTTTATTGTTTCTGTTCTCTTTCGGGTTCTCGCTGACCTCACACCAGTGCTCGCCCACGGCCCCTCCCACTGTCCCCTTGCTACAAAGGATGAACGGCTAGCGTTTCCAGCACCAGACAACCGTGACGCGCGGGCCGATCTGCGACATATTCACACACACACACACACACACACCTCGTCCTGGGGCGAGATCTCCAGAATACGGATTTTGTAGTCGGTGGCATCGCGCTCGGATACATTCCGGACCAGGTAGTTCCCGTACTCCTTCGTCCCCTCCGGTTCTGGCCAGTACGGAACGCACTTGTTCTGGAGGGCGAGAAAAGACAACCGCATTGCAGGCCGGGATTTCTCTGCACCTTCATTCTCAGTTCTCGGGTCTGCGTTCAACTTGGAAACCCCGATCAGATACCTCCTGGTTTCTGACCTTCGCTGGGTTCTTGCGGCAGAAGAGAAGCTAAATTGTCCTGAGAGATATGGAAGCACCGTGCCCTTCAAGGTAACTAGCAGAGAAGATCTTTGCATCAATTTTATCTCTTTGTTGGGAGCACCACGTCAATATTATTATTATTAATTCATTTGACAATAATTTATTGCACTTCTATAGCGCTTTTCTGGACACTCCACAGGTCATGGGGAATCCCACTGTCACCACCAGTGTGCAGGCCCACCTGGATGATGCTCCAGTCCTCTCCCCCCACACCAGCTCTCAGTGGGGAGGAGAGCAGAGTGATGAAGCCAGTTCACAGATGGGGACTATTAGGAGGCCATGATTGTTAAAGGCCAGGGGGAAATTTGGCCAGGATGCCGGATTAACACCCCTAATTTTTTTAGAAACGCCCTGGGATTTTTAACAACCACAGAGAGTCAGGACTTCGGTTTTATGTCTTATCCGAAGGACGGTGCCTTTTTAAAGTCTAGTGTCCCCGTCACTATACTGGGGCATTAGGACCCACACAGACTGCAGGGTGAGCGCCCCCTGCTGGCCCCACTCACACCTCTTCCAGCAGCAGCCTCAGCTTTCCCAGGAGTCTCCCTTCCAGGTACTGGCCAGGCTCACACCTGCTGAGCTCCAGGGGGGCTGACAGTGCTGAGTCGCAGGGTGACTCGACTGCTGGCAGTCCCGTCAGTATTTAGCCTTTTCGCCATAGCGGCACATTCCCTGGACCTGGAGAGGGGTAGAAAGGCTTCAACACTCACCCTGCCTTTCTCCACCTCTCGGGTCGTCATGACGATGACCCGGGATCTCTCCTGCCACACCATCTGCCAGAAGTCGTTGACTGTGGTCTGCAGGCAGCCCTGCGTGGCGATGTAGACCTTCTGATCCCCGGGCTCCCTGACGAGGTTCTGCGGACAGGACGAAATCGACGGGCTGTCTTCAGAGGCTCCGCGCACCAACATAGCGGCATTTGCAGGCTGACATTTGAGTCCAGTTACCGTATTTGAACATTCAAAACAGGTCAATAGGCTTCTGGGAAAACTGTGTGTGTGTGTGTGTTTGTGCCTGTGTGCACCCTGTGATGGACTGGCGTCCCATCCAGGGTGTATCCTGCCTTGTGCCGGCTGCTTGCTGGGATAGACTGCGCCCCCCCCCCCCGCGACCCAGAACTGGATAAAGAGGTCAGGAAACGGGAGGGTGGATCAATTCGGAACTGTTCAGCGAAATCACAGCCAGGCCATGCCGGATCTTGCTGTACGAGTGGAGATTCCCTGACTTCAGTGTGCAGCACAGCAGATGAAGGATCGCTGGGCTAGTGTGGTGGCGGGATCAGAGTATTTGCAGATCATCTCAGGAATGTTTCTGACAAAGCAGGGATTTCTGTAACTGACTCAATCAATGAGGGATTCCTTCTGATTTCAGTCCAACAATCCGAAATTGCCGCCCGTAGTTTTAATTAGAATACATGTTTGTTCCATTTACCACAGCATCCCAAAGGATCCTAAAACTCCTGCCATATAGGAGAGGACCTGCAACCTGCTTCGCTCACCCCTGAAATGCTGCCCCACCTAAGTGACACACAGAAGCCATTCTGCTCCAGATCAGGGAGAGAGAGGAATTACTTCACTTTAGAGCAGAATGTATCTAGGACACTGCTGACAACACTGCTATTCTTAGTACTAACTACTGGTAACAACATAGCACACAACACATAATACATTGAACTAAGTAACATTAGAGTAATAGTTAACATTCCTTCTTTAACAATAATAAAGGAGAAGCAATTACCTAAGAGTAGAATTTATCTAGGAAAGTGGTGAGAGCACTCCTATTGTGATAAGACGATACACAGTACATAATACCCAGTACACAGTTCACTAACTACTGTTATGTTACTGTTAACGACTGTACTAACTACTGTTAGAGCAGAGTTAATGATACTAGTTGACCAGTGATGGCCAAGCAGTTAGGACATCTGTTTACGGCCTCATCCTACAACACAGTGTCCACAGTCCCCACCAAGATGCCAGGCCTTGCCTTGGTCCTGCGATCTGATGGGACCAGACCACAGGGTGGTAGCCCTGCTGGTTAAGATTAACTCCTCTCATTGATGTTGCAGAGTTATTGGCGTCCCACTGGAACCCCGTTCCTTAACTATCAGAGCATGTTCGCGGCATTATTAGAGACCAGCTGGAGTCGCGCTGGAGCGCTACTGAAGGATTTCCGATGCAGGAGACAGAATCCAGCACTCTCTCAGAACGTTCTGCGCCACAACAGGGGCTTAGTGTTTACTGTGCATTTATTGGGAGCTCCAGGCCAACGAGCAGAGAGACTCACTTTGACATAGTTGGCGTTGATGTAGTCCGAGCCGATGACATTGGGGTCTCCAGACTCCAGCACCACTCGGGTGTCATTGACTAGAGAGGGCGAGAGAGAGAGAGAGTTACCACAGACACAAGGACAGACTGACGCCGCCATGCAGACTAACAGAAATTACCCGATTTACCCCCTATTCGCATGTGTTTATGGCTGGCATGGCCGGTATATTTTAGCAATCAGGACCGATCTGCCACCTCTTATGAGACGATTGGGCACTGGATCTTGGAAAGCAATCATTTCCTTCTCCCATAGTCAGCACCCATGCATTTTCTAACTGTATTGTCCAATTCAGGGACTGTGAAGGAGCTGGAGCCTATCCCAACTTCAGCCCCATTTTCTCAGAAGCCTGGATCTTTGGGCTGTGGGAGGAAGTCAGTGAACACACAGTGAGACCATGCAGACTCCACACAGATAGCACCCTGGGAATTGAACCCAGGGTCCCAGCGCTACAAGACAGAAATGCTCTCCACTGCCCCACCATGTTGCCCTCTACAGCCTCTATAATCACCAGTAATGTGGATTCATTCAGAAAAGTTCAATTTTTAGGGACAAACAACTCTTCTCTCCTTTCCCAATGGATTCCCAATGGTATTCAGTGACACTGTGACATTTAGTCTACATCTGCTATTATCAGTACAATTTTGGTATGAAAGATTAGTGATACTGATTCCTGGGCTTAAAGGAAAGTCCAACAGAGAAGACTACAAGAGCACCTTATACACGCTCCAAAACCCTCAAAGACACTGACAGAGTCAACCCAGTGTACTGCTTCAGAATCGACAGCAAGCAAGAACCAGGAGGACGCAAGCGAGGACTGCACGAAAGTGCCTTTGAAACTGAGAACAGGCGGCTCTCGGTGGCGGGAGGGGGGAACAAGCTGCCCAGCCCCGTTGTTGAAGCCGATCCCCTGGCTTCTCTCAAGAAACGGCTGGCTCAGATCCTCATGCCAATTAGCTGCTAACGACCAAACGCTGATTAGCCTTAAAACGGCTTCCTCTTGTTTGCGATCTTGAAGAGCGTGAGGACTGCCACCCCAAATCACGGATGTGGTTTTCCTGAGGAGCAACTGTACATCGAAGCATTATCTTCCACAGCGCAAAGAGAAGCACCACCACCAGCAGTGATTCTGAACGCACGAACACTTCGGGTCCAGCCTGACCGCCTTCGCATCGTCTTTTGTTAAAGCTCTCCAGCCCCCCGAAATGAGGAAACGCACCCCTCTGTGCACTGTTCGAATCAGCCTGGCATTCTGCCTGCGTGCTCCTTTTTCATTTGTAGCATCCTATCTGCGAGATGACGCAGGTGAGTCATCAGGTCCTCAGTTCGATCCCTCACCACCGGCCTCAGATTGTTACAAGAGGGTGAGTCACCTGTACCGGTACCGAAGTACAGTAATCAAGGCCTGGTGTCAACCCCAGCACTGCATTTAACAGGAAATGAGAAAAACCCTGCACTCAGACGCTCAGCCTTCCTCTCTGTCAACATCCTGTTAACTACTTGGGCCCTGCAGAGTCTTCTTCCCTGGCCTAACCTATACTCCAGGCCCAGTGTGCGTTGCAGCCCTGTGGCGTGAAATATCACTGTGCCGCTCCGGCACTCGTTCCCTTGCAACATAAAACGTGAGAAAGGTTACAAAGATACAGCCACTCGCATCTGAGGGCTTTCTCTGGCCGGTTATTGAAAGGAGCCCAGGTTTCTGCTCCATCATAGCTGGGGAGCCTGTTCCCTGCTCCTGCAACCCTTTGTGTATGGACTCCCCCCACCACCACTCTCGGTTGTCAATGCACTTCTGTGTAGTTTCCATTTGTGGTCCTTGAATTCCTGCTCCACTGCCAATAACGTAAAAACCTGCTGGGTTGTCTCTTCTAACATCTTTGAGGCTTTGAGGATACACGAATCATGTCCCCCCTCAGCATTTTCTCTGTTCTCAGTGTGGGACATGCCTTTTAGCCTGGGAATCTCCTACAGACATGGCTGCCATCCTAAACAAGATCTATTGCCTGTCCAAGGTTGTGCATTATACAACTGAAACAACATCCAGTGATTTAAATTCTAGACTTTTAGCCACATATCCTAATGTTTAAACAGCCACTCCTTCCCCACGTTGTCCCCACGGAAACGAATGGTCAACAAAGACTGCCGAGTCTTTTTCATACACAATTCCTCCAGACTCGGTGTTTCCCCCTCTTAAATTTCCGATGCGTATTTCTGCTCCCTGCTCCCTGTCGAACTCCTGCTCGTCTTACAACAAACAGCCTCTGCCAGGTACTTGTGTCGTCTTACAAAGCGTCTTGGATTTGCAAAGCAGATTCTACAACGCCACTTTGGGGGCAATCTGCAAAGCTCAACTGGTTCGCTAAAGCTACCAGCATCCAGGCGATTAATGCAAATGAAGCACAGCAGCGACAGCAACAAGAAAGGTCGCCACAGTGTGAATATTTTCCACCACCCAGATCTGAGCATCTCTTTGAGAAGGACCCGCTCTGTGGTAAACAGGGTGTGAGGCTGAAAGGGTCACACCAGAAGACAGCAGCAGAGACCTTCTGCTCACAGGAACACAACGACAATATTGTCCTTACAGGGAAGGATGTTTTTGTAGCGATTCTTGCTCTTGTTCTCTGGCCTCATCCCTTCATCGCGACTCTTCCTCAGCTTCGCCTCCTGCTTCTGCAGAGCCTGGAAGAGCGAGAGAGAGCACGATCCGGGGCTGAGCAGGGATGCACTGGGTCTTGGAGACACACGGGGAATTATGGCATATGGTGCTTCCCATCGATAATTAATGGCACCTCCCAAATTCATTCTCCCATTCTTCTCTCCATCCTCCATTCCTGTCCTAATCTTCAATTTTCTGCTACCTTCTCTCTGACCACTCCCACAACCTGTTTGACCGCACCACTCCATCGATCAACCCCACCCCCATTTGGACACACACCTCCCTGACCACTCCCACTCCTTATCCAGGCACGCCCCCCATCTCTGGCCACTTCCTTTCTTTCTCCTTTCTTTGGCTACTCCATTAATGTCACTATCTCTGTACAATTCCTGCTCACTGGTCATTTCATTTTCTACGGCTAGGCTGTAGTCACTTAGCCTGTCTTCCCTGGGGAGCCAGGTCTTCCGTGTCACACCCTCTTCTCTCTGGCCACTCCCCCTCCCTCTCCCATTTATGAATGTCACACACACTCAGGTTCTGACCACGCCCTCTTCTCTCTGACCACTCCTTCTACAATTCATTAATGTCACACACTCTCAGGCTCTGACCACGCCCTCTTCTCTCTGACCACTCCCTCTACCATTCATTAATGTCACAAACTCTCAGGCTCTGACCACGCCCTCTTCTCTCTGGCCACTCCCTCTCCCATTAACCAATGTCACACTGTCTCAGGCTCTGACCACTCCCGCCTCTCCCTTGCCACTCCCTCTCTTCTTTATCAATTTCACACTCTCTTGCTCTCTCTGTTCTCCAGAAGAGATGGTGACTTTGAAAGCAGGAAACTGCAGGGTGGACACCCCTGATCTCCCTCGGCCCCCACTCTACGACTGCCTCTGTGTCACCACCCCTTCTGTCCCAGTGGATCTTACATCAAACTCCTCCCAGAATCCGGCCTTGTTGGAGCTCTGGGCGTCCTCTCTCCCAGCGGTCTGCTCCAGGACCTGGACACGGCTGTCGATATCGGCTGCGTTGACCCGCGTTGAGTAGTACGGCTGGGACACAGAAGATCGAGAAGAACTGCTGTTACCGTCTTTATCTCATTCGGACGTCCGCAATGACTAACAATAACGACCATCAGAATGTCCAATACAATACAACACCGATCAATCAAGGAAATGGAGGTCTATGTAATGCTGGAAACACAGAGCTGTTGATCAAATAATTCTTTTTGATCCCACAGACGTGAAGAAAACACTGCTTTATTTTTTTAGCAATCAGCAATTGGATTAGCATAGTATTGCATTACGAGCTGTAAAACTCGTCTAGGTATCGCTGCTTCATGACCTTTATTATTACCTGTTTTAGGTAGATCATGGTCCCATTTAGTTCCTCAATTCCTTTGCGTTTGAAATGTTCCACCAGATCTGTCAGAGTATCAAACATGTCAGGACCGCCCACTGTGTACCGATCGTTCTGAAAGACAAAAAAGGGGACAGAGCCCCACCTGTCATGCTCTGTCATGCTCTGGCCCCTCCCACCACAGTTGCTCCGCCCACCGCCATGACTCCGCCTGCCACCACCTCTCCCATTGGCTGTGCGTCCCCACTGCCCCTCCCACTGGCCTTGCACTGTCTCTCTCTCTCCGCTCTTTCTCTCACCTCACACATGATCTTGATGTGTGACACGCGCCCCCTTATCTGCCCACCCACGTCCTTCTTCTCGTCTGTCAGCACAGACAGAACAAAGTCTCCGGGCTTGGAGAGGGACTCCCGCACCAGGAAGGTCCCCGGCTCCCCTTTCTCCCACAGCAGCTTCTCTGCGTTGGACCCGGAGAGGTGTCCATGGTACCACCTGAGTGAAAAACAGCAGGACAAAGGGAGAGAGGCCAATTCAGACAATCAGATCACTGACTGGACACTTCAGCACAGCAACACTCCAGTAGGACAGAGCTATTAATTCAGACTGTTAGCTAACTGGACATTACAGAACAGTAATACTCCAATAGGACAACAGAGAGATTAATTCAGATTATGAGGTCACTGACTGGAAACTGCAGTAAAGGTAATATTCCAGAAGTACAGATAAAATGATCAGATTATTAGCTCACTGACTGGACACTACAGATCAGTAATACTCCAGAAGGACAGAGAAATTATCAGATTATTAGCTCACTGACTGGACACTACAGATCAGTAATACTCCAGTAGGACAGAGAAATTAATTCAGATTATGAGGTCACTGACTGGACACAACAGCACAGCAACACCGCAATGGCACAGAGGGATGGAAGAGAAGAGATTAATTTAGACTGTTATCTGACTGACGGGTCGCTACAGTATCCCAGCCCTGCAGTGGGAGTGGAGGGGATCAGGGCTAGTTTGTAAACTCCCTCGACACACCACGGGCACGAGGCACCAGGGTGTGCACCACGGCTCGTCTGTGGGCGTCGTGCAAGGCCTGGTGCAGACACTCACCAGGAAGATGACCCCAGGAGGCTGGAGATGGCAGTTCGGGCTTATTTTGGGGCGGAGCGGTGGCTCTGTGGCTCAGGATCTGCGCCTGTGGCCGGAAGGTTGCCAGTTCGTATCCCGCAGCCGCCAGAGGAATCCTACTCTGTTGGGCCCCTGAGCAAGGCCCTCAACCCCAACTGCCCCAGGGGCACTGTACAATGACTGACCCTGCGCTCTGACCCCCAGCTTCTCTCCCTGCCTGTGTGTCTCATGGAGAGCAAGCTGGGGTCTGTGAAAAGACAAATTCCTAATGCAAGAAATTGTATATGACCAATAAAGTGAGCTTATCTTATCTTATATCTTGTGACTTCTGGCAGAGACAGAAAACGTCCCCCCAAAGAAGGACAAGGTGGGAAGGGACGGGATTTGTCTGGGGGTCTGGGTGCAGACAGTCCATACACAGAAAAGTGTCAGCCTTGGGTGTTGGTGTAGGAGCCAGAGTAACCCTAAGAGTGTGTGTGTGTTCGCGCGCGCGCGCGTTTCGTGTAAACGAGTGGAAAGTGTAAATGTGTAAATTTAGCAGTGTGACTTCTCAGTTTTGTTTTGTTTTTTTCTTCGCTCCGTCTGAACTTCCTGTTTGGCGGTTGGAAAATTTGGTCTCAGATTCTCGACACAGCAGAAAAAAGCAAGCGTTATTTATAGCTCACTGCCTTACTCTCTCTCTCGATCTCTCTCTCTCTGCTTTCTCTCCTCGTCCCCTCTCACCCTCAGCCCTCTCTCTGCCCGCCTGGTGCCCCCAACACTCTCTGTCTCTCTCAGCGCATGGCTGCCCAGATGTACAGGGACGGATACTCTTGTCATAATAAATTAAGTAATAAAGTACAACACTATACAAAGCCATGGATTGACGGTATCATAATACAGACATTCTGCCTTATCACTGCCAGGATAGCTAATGTGCTACAGGCAGGACAAGACATCATTTATGCTGCACATTAATGCTGCACTGAGAGAGAAAAGGCAACTAATACACACATGCTGACTAACTGTAATACATTAATACTGCAAGTATTGGTGGTGATGAATTTAATGCAGACATACCAGTTGGCTGGGATACACTGCACTGAGAGAAATAGGGGGGTGAAAACAGCATATACAGCATATACAGTATAATATAGGCACAGAAAAAGCATCTTCAAATATCTAACAGTGGGCCTTTAAAACATAGTATTATAAGAACCTTAAAAACTGCACAATCTGACCCAGGCATTCAAAATACTCCAAGGCTCTGACAAACCCAGCAGACTTCTTCAGAATCCACAGCGAAAAAGGAATCAAAGTACACGAGCGTAAACTACATGAAAGTAGATTCACAACTGAGGGCAGGAGGCGGTTCTTTACGCAAAGGGTGGTGGGAGAGTGGGACAAGCAAGCTGCCGCTGATACCCTGCCTTCTTTTAAGTTTTAAGAAACTGCCGGGTGAGATTAATGGGATCAATTATCAACTAACTACCAAACAGGCCCAGATGAACTGAATGAACTTAAATTTGGATGCTTCCCTGCTGGCTCAAAAATGTACTTTCACAATTCCAGGTGCATATAAGCGCTTTACAGATTCTCTTGGTTGTGTTTCACCTTCTGAAAGCCCCAGTGACTGAGGAGCCTGATGCCTTCAGAAAATCAGAGCAGGCGTTAATTACGGGCAGTTAGCATGGCTGTTCTAAAGTCTCCCTCCCTGTCTCTCTTTCAGTCTGACTGTCTTTTTTCCAACATGAGGCACTTCTCTGTCTGCCTCAACCTACCAGTCCTGGATGATTAACTCAAATCGCCTTTTTTGAAAATGTTGGGGGTTTAGACGCAGGTTCTGTGATATGTGACAAGGGTTTTAATAAAATTCACTTCTTTTTTTCTTCCCCACAGCAGCTGTTGTGCTTCTGTGCCGTCTTCATGTTCTGCTCTGCACAGAGATGTAAAGAATGGCAAGAGGTTCATGTCTATACACTGGCTGACTGAGGGAAGCCTGCAGTAAAGTGTCACTGATACAGGAGAGGTTAGGCAGACACACTGGCTGACTGAGGGAAGCCTGCAGTAAAGTGTCACTGATACAGGAGAGGTTAGACAGACACACTGGCTGACTGAGGGAAGCCTGCAGTAAAGTGCACTGATACAGGAGAGGTTACACAGACAGAGGATGACTGAGGGAAGCCTGCAGTCAAGTGTCACTGGTGGGGGAGAGATCCGACCAACACACAGGATGACTCAGGGAATCCTGGAGTCAAGTGTCACTGGTGGGGAGAGATCAGGCTGAAGGGTTACACTGACACCCTGGGCGCCGGGGTCAGCCCTGCAGGAACGCGTCGCTGGACAAAGACGACAGCGCAGGAATGTCTGGAGACAAGACCGTGATTTTACACTACGAGGGCGCGAGATCGCAGAGGGGAAGAAAGACTTCCTCCGTCTGTTACTGATCCACCTGCCGGCACCCCTCTCCCAGAGGGGTGGAGCGTGAATTCGGAATGGAGGGGGTGAGTCACACACGCCATAATGCTCTCTGCCCCTTTTACAAGCCTCTGCTAGTATATTTAGGCCGATCCGATTTGCTCCAATGATCTTGCTGCTTACCTTCACAAATTGTTCCACCCTCTATAACGCCACAGCCGTAGGCAAACCAACAAGCCAGATGGCGTGTCAAAAGAGCTCTCAATAAATGATCTGGCTAATAGCCCCACGATCAGTCCCTAGAAAGCCTTATTCAGCTGCGGCAACATGCATGAGCCGTGCTCATCCCTGTTTGAATACATTAACACTGAGATGAGAGGAAGACAGAAAGAGAGAGAGAAGGGTGGAGAGAGGAGGGGAGGTGGGGAGAGATAGAGGAAGGGGGGGAGGGTGGCCTGGTCAAGATTTTGAGAAGTATAAAGACTGAATTTTCCAACCGCAGAGAATAGAGGAAGTTCAAAAATGAGACACACAGAGAGATAGAGAGAGAGAGAGTTACTGTGTGCACAGTAAAAATGGACACGTAAAGTCATGAGCATGACCGAAGCTGTAAGGGAAATCTGGAGCCGGATCAATGAATTGGAAATGAATCGGTGCAAGATAAAGCCAGAGTAAATAGATCAATGACTTCCAGCGCAGGGTTGTAAGCAGTGGGTGTTTGTCACCCACTCTAGATGGAGATTAAAAAAAAAAGGCACATGAAGTTTTCTCCCTCCTCCAGCCTTAGGCGAAGCTGTGTTCCACTGCCTGGTGGGAGTTGTAGTTTTTACCACCAAAAATATCCCAACGAGCCATATTGTACTAAGTTAAGGGAACTGATGAAGCCAGCCGACACACTTCCACCATAATGTTCTGCCACGTTAAAAAGATAAGAAAAAAGAAATAACTGCTTGGAAGCTGGGATCAGGAAAGCTGAGGATCAGAGAGGATTCAGCAGAACATAAGAATGGTTCCGAGCAAGAGGAGGACATTGGGCCTATCGAGCCTAGTCTGGTCGTGAATATGACTGATCTGTGGAGCCCTTCCGTGAAGGAAGCCAGGCTACTTGCTTCAATAGCATGGCTGGCTCCACACTCCCGCCACCCTTTGTGTAAGAAACTGCATCCCCAGTTCAAAATGCACTTCCACATAGTTCGACAGACTGTAAATGCCTATAGAGGACTGCATCAGGTCCCCTCGCACAGTCTTTTCTGTTGAGGCCTAGAACGTTTTGGATCTCTCTGCCTGTCAGTGCAGGACACACCTTCATGCCCTGGACCAGACACGTGCAGACAGATGCACGGAGAGAAAGACAAATGGACAGGCACGCAGATGGACAGACAGACAGAAGGACAGACACATGTGCAGACAGACAGATGGACAGAAGGATGGACAGACAGGCCGGTGGACAGACAGACACAATCAAAAGGACAGACAGACAAATGGACAGACACCAGACACGTGCAGACAGATGGATGGAGAGGAAGACAAAGGGACAAACAGTCAGATGGACAGACAGACAGATGGACAGACACATGTGCAGACAGACAGATGGACAGAGAGAAAGACAAAGGGACAAACAGTCAGATGGACAGACATGTGCAGACATACAGATAGACAGATGGACAGCCGACCTCTCAGTGGTGGGGTCGGAGCAGTTCAGGGGGTACTTGAGCTCGATCAGCGTGCCGTCCTTGTCCTGCAGGGTGCCGTGCTCCCCGGTGTAATACTCCACCAGCTCGGACAGCGTGGCAAACTTCTCCCCGCCGTACAGGTCATAGTAGTCGCCCGTGTTCTGGATCCGGATGTGAGTGACCAGCTCCCCAACCCTGCGCGACAGCGACACGAACCGCCGGCTTACTCGCAGCAGAATGCAGCGCCGCAGAACATTTTAATAAAATACAAACAGCCTTCAAATGATTAAAACCGATATTATTTTCCCCCTAAAGAATGAGAGCCAGGGGCTGCACCTTGCGCATTATCTAGCTCACTGTCCTATGAAGACCAGGTGACTCAAGTTTTACTTCACCTTTTGGATAAACAAACCCTGAAGAAGAGCGGGGAAAGGCGACGTTTTCTCAAAAAGAAATGTCCTCCCTTTCATGCGCGTTTTAGAATCACAATATTGCGAGAGAAACCCGTTAAAAGCAGCCTAATTACAAAACGAGATCGCTTCCCCGTCTCCCGTCCCTGAACACGGATAGGCTATATCCCGGTACTGGGGACTCCCAGCACATTTTAGACAACATTATTCACGGGGCTCATTTCAGGATTTTGCCATTTTAGCAAAAGCAGCGCACAAGGGTTACCGAGCGAACCGCCGACGCGTTTATTGAAGAACGACTGGAAGATGCGCTTACAGACAGCCTGTCGCATCCAACAGGGCACGGCTTGCCCCGAGGAAACACGGCAGTGAGTCAAGCCCTCGGAAAAAAACGACGCGACGCGATTCCGTCTCCTGCAATTCTAGCTGTCCATGTCCATCCTTACGGGCCCGGCACATCAATAAACGCACCTCTGATCAGTAAGCGCCCAGTTTAAAATAAACCGAGACGTTCTGCTTTTTAGATTCCTATGGTTCCTACAGTATTTAAAAAGTCACCCGTCGAGGTCTAGGCGCTCAGGGACGGAAGATTGGCGTGGATTAGACTCGTGTGCTTCAAGAGTTTAAAAAGGGACGGATATAAAAGCCAGTTCCTTTAAGGTAATATTTCCTCTTCATGTAATAAGCTGTGTGTTAAGAGTGTGGCAGAAGTCAATTTACACTGAAGTACAACTGTCTCTCCGGCTAGGGTCTCTTTTTCATGCTTGTCAAGTTTATGGCCTCAGGAAGGTTGCACGGCAGAAATCGGTTGTTTTTTTTAATAGTCTTTCTACTCTTCAACGTGGAATTCACCTCTTCCAGCTAACCTATACACAGTGCGTGCCCACGCAACCTCGGGGCGCCAGACAGCGAGTTCATGGGAAGTCTACAAATGGAGGCGATGCTCTGGCCAATCTCTCTGTGCAGGTGTAGGTCTAAGGAGCACCTGAAATGGTTTCAGCGGGAGCGAAGGACCTTTTCATTGCGGTCTTGCTTTCTCGCCTTCAGCCGGTCGGGATCCAGAGATCTCTTTCCAAATTCCCCACATTGCAACAAGATGGCGGGCGCGGTGGCACCCAGCGTCTGGCCACCTTTCGACTCGCCGCGCGAGTTTCCCCCAACTGAACCGGATCTCGCCCCTTCCGTGCTTCGACGGCCCGACGAAGCGACACGGGAGAGGGGAAATAAAAATTTCATCATCTCATTAAATAAATGACTACATGATGTATGTGGCCTAAATACGAGAATGCGGAGAGACGTTGTTGGAGGGTTTGATGAAGCGGTTTTTTCACACGTGGTATTTATATCTTTGTTTAGGGTTACGGCTGTTAAAACGTCGCCCACGATTAGTAAAAACGAGAGCAAGACGAAGAATAAACACTTGTCCACGATAGGTCCAGATAAAGATGAGCGGTCCAGATGATGTTATTCATTTGAAACACAAGAACACCTCGGATCTGGGGTGGAAAACACGTCAATAAAATGTGCTTAACTGTGCGTAGGTGGTCCAGGATTCGAAACCAACCTATTCATTTCCAACCACATCAAAGTGGCCCGATTTTGCGCAATGAACTTCAGCAATAATAGTAAAAGTGGCCGTAGTACTATAAAGCGCTGTACCTGCCGCAAAGCCACTATCCGTTAATACACGACTGGAAGAGGGTATTTTTTTCTAACTGAAATCTTGAAAAAATACCTTCCTGATGGCTTGATTAATGAACGTATTTATCAGGATTGGGTTTCTTATTTTTGCAAAACGCGTCTGAAAAATGCAGCTTTTTACATACACTTGGCTTCCAAATGCATGCATGCCCCCGACTGTATCGACTGAGCGCCGATTGTAGCAAAAAAACACATTTCAACTGGGCATTCTGCATGTCCCGCGGAAATAAACGAACACACGAAAAATACGAAGATGATCTGTGCTGGCAGCCAGTGGGTGTGGAGATCATTTTTTGTTCCAACCTATTCATACCCTGTCAATGTGTCAACAATAAATGTTAAAAAAAATAAAAAGAGAATGAATTTGTCCAAGACAGCTGGTAGTTTCACAAACCCTCATGAGGGCTTTGGAAAGTTCTGGAAATCACCTCTATTGGCCCTCAGTGTAAAAGGTAGATGAACAAAGAAACAGGGTACGCAGAACTCCAAAGAGAGTTGACGACAAGAAGAGGGCATTTAACTCAGGGGGCCCAATTTGGTAGTAGTTAATTGATCCAAAAACTCCAAACGTGCTACTTTACACAAAAAGGCTGAAATCAATATCCCGGTATTTAAAAAAAAACAGCTGGATGAGATCCTCTAATCGGGACAGTAGGAACTACTCTACACAGAGGGTGGTGGGAGGGTGGAACAAGCTGCCATGTTGTTGAAGCCAATACCCTGGCGCCTTTCAATAAACTGCTGGACGAGCCACATGAGCTACTACTAACTAGCAAATGGGCTCGACTCTTTTCTCTGCCTTTTTTGATCCGCCCTTAAAATCTTTTCTTTTTTCGTTATCACTTCTCAAGAAAGAACGCCGCGTTCTGTGAAGCAGGGAGGCAGCCCTGCTTGGCCCCCGCGCCTTCCTGAGAGCAGACAGATGGTTTACTCACTAAACCACGCTGCTGTGACGAAAGACCGAAATTTCTTGATTGGCCGTTGCAAAAAACGCAATCAAACCTTTCGGGCCCGTCTGGCCCATTCCTCAATTAGTAGTTCAATTTGGCTGAGGATCTGATCCAGCCCTTCCTTCAGAGAAGCCAGGGAACGGCAGGGCCTGGCTAGTGCTCCACACTCCTGCCGCCCTTTGTGTAAAGAAGTGCCCCCTGGGCTTGAAATTTAAACGAGCCTCCAAAATCGCTGGCATGAACTGAGCCGAGTCCTGCCTGGAGGAACGGCAAGGAGCTCTTTCAGGAGGAAGGCTTGAACTGAAGGAGGCTTCCTGCTGTCCTTTAGTGTGATATCGTTCCCCGAGGAGGATGAAAGAAACACCTTTTAAAGAAGCAGGGGCTGTTAAACTGACGTCCAGGAGGAGGTCAAATTCTAATCCCTGTATCAATCCCCACCCGCAGGGCATCTCGGAGCCTCTCAGCCCCAACTTCACCCTCACAGCTGGCTCCATGGCTCATTCCTGGTGACTGAGGGTCTGGGTGGAGGGTTTGTTCGCCCTGATCACATGGCCGACGCCAAGCACAGCAGCGTTAGGCCTGCCGTGGGTCTGTCCTGATTCCGGCCCCTGGTGTTGGGTCACTCCCGGCGCAGTGCCCACAGCGCGGGCGAGACTGCGGGTTACCTGACGGACAGAGAGAAGTCCCCCTGGTTCTTCTTGCTGGGCCGGGCCAGGAAGCTCCCGTGGACGCCCCTCGCTTTCAGGAGGGCCTCGGCGTCGATCCCCGAGAGGTCCCGGTGAAACCACCTGCCCGCGCAAAGACAGGGAGTCAGCCCGGCGTCGCCAACGCCCTGCCCGCCGGCGGGAACACTGCCAGCGCCCACACGAGCGGCAGCGCTCCTGAACACAATGTGGTGTGCACACAGCCAGCGTGATCATCATATACACCACGATCGCCACCTGACACCATTAACACACTAGCAGTATTAACACACTGACAGCATTAACACACTGGCACCATTAACACACAGGCACCATTAACACACCAGCATAGCAGCATTAACACACTGACAGCATTAACACACTAGCATAGCATCATTAACACACTGACAGCATTAACACACTGACAGCATTAACACACTAGCATAGCAGCATTAACACACTGACAGCATTAACAGACTAGCATCATTAACATACTGACAACATTAATGCACTAGCATCATTAACACACTGACACCATTAACACACCAACAGCATTAACACACTAGTATCATCAACACACTAACAGCATTAACACTCAAGCTTAAATAATATTCGAGCACCATTAACACACAAGCATCATTTATACAGAAGCATCATTAACACAGTAACATCATTCATGCACAAGCACCATGAACACACAAGCCGAATTAATACACGAGCATCGTTTATACAAAAGCACCATTTTCACACTAATCACATTCATGCACAAGCACACTTAACACACAAGCATCATTAACACACTAACCTCACTTCACGAGAGATCTCACTGGTCCTACTTCAACACACACCGTATTCATACACGGTCCATAACACACACAGCAACATCACTGGCACCACCACCCTGGGACTCGCACACAAACCCGGGCCAGAACTTTCTTCTTGGGTCTGCCCCAGTTCGTGCCGGGGGTCCTGACTGCCTATTTTATTATGGCCGGAGTGAGCGAATGCATGTCCACAGTCACATAACTAGCCAGAGTAACAACACCGTGTTCCCATGTACAGGTGGCAGAAACAGTGAAGAAACACAATGATTAAGAGGAGCAACTACATATTAAAGTATTTCCCTAATACTGCTAGAGATCCTATCCTTCTAAGTTGATTTCCCTATGTAGTTGTTAAGGTTTTGTTCAGATTTTATTCTCTTGGCTTTTTAGTCAGCTATCTCAACACTCTGCTGTTAGGCCATGACGATTTTAATGAACTACAAGTCCCACGATCCTAGAAAGGCAAAAAACGCTACTATGCCAAACAGACAACATGGTGTCCAGGACTTGTGGGAAGTGTTGCTCTCTCAATCATCCCCTGTGAATCTCTTTTCATTTAATAGAAAGGCTTCTGATATTTAAAGGGCAAGAATTTCCTTGTTGTTTGGTCTCAGTCAATATAATTAATGCGAGAGAGTCCAGGTAACAGTCTACATTAATGAGCAGTGTGTCTCAGTTCAATCCAACATAATCTGTCAGATTGTATTAAATCACACAGCAGTGTTGATGCCGGAATATAATCTCTGTTTTTAACTAATCCAGAGCACAGTAAAGTCAGTACAGTAAAGCCTGGAGTTTCTCAAACTGTTGTGGCAGTATCAAAGTGTATCCGATTATAATTTCAGTTTATAACCAATCAAGATTACAGTAAAGTCAGTCCAGTCCAGAAAAGCCAGGAATGACTCAAACCACTGTCGGTGTTAATGGGGATTCGGATTATAATCTCATTTAATGCCTAATCAAACGCAAAGTGAAGTCTGTCCAGTCTGGAGGTATGCAGCGATCAAAAGCAAGGAATTAATATGCAGTACTTACCTAACCATAATTCAGCTCGTCTTCTCTTTTTTTTTAAAAAAAAAGGCCAGTTCAGAGAAAAAAAGAAAAATCATTTTAAAAATACATATTATAACAAAGGTAAAATGATAAAGAAGCTGTTAGCGTTAGTATATGAACGTAGCTTCTGCCTGTGACCCGAAGTGTATTCGGTACAATACTGCAATTTTAGAGACCATACTTCATCATCAAAAAATCCTTTCTCGCCAAATATCACAGAGGCCTCTGAATTGTATTACTATTATTATTATTATTATTATTATTATTATTATTATTATTATTATTATTATTATTACTATTATTATTATTACTACTACTATGACTGCTGCTTTCGATTCCACATAGTGATGCTTTCCTCTCTATGAATCTATTACTGTTATATATAGATTTAGATATCCTTACCTCTTTATATAAATATCTTACTGTCTCTTTGCACTGTCTCTCTCTCTCCTGCCTTTATAAATATTTCGGATTTATTTAGATGTTCGGTATTTATAAATATCTCAGTATTATGATCGTACTGTCCCTTTCTGTACTACGAGTGGCTCGTTCGATCTTCAGCAACCTATATATGTCCCTCTCCGTCTCTCTCGCCCTCCCTCCTCTCTTGTTCTGTCTCTTTTCCTTCCTTTTTTGCGGCTTCTTCAGCAAAAGAAAGAGAGAGAGAGAGAAGTGAAAGCCAGCTTTTGCAAATGACAGAATGGACTGAGTGGTGCAACCGTGTTACAAAGTGGAAGAGGGGAAAATCTACTGAAATAATCCACCCTCCCCCCCCCCACAGAAAAAACCTGCTTCCCAGAATGCATCGAGAACTTGGTGTTCGAGGCCGCTTCTCATTTTGGTGCATCTGTGCACTGCTAGTGGCCCGATGTCAAAACCTGCCCCTCTTCAGCTTTTCTCTTGTCCCTTGCCAGACACGATGCAGATCAAGTCCTCCACCCCTGAGCTGAAATACGATTATCCCCAACTCCTTACATTAGCTAGGCACCATCAAACAGATCTGCTCAGAGAGACACACCCCAAGCCACCCTGCAGCTGCTGCGAGTCCTCTGTGCCCTGTGATCAGGACGGTTTACTAACTTCTGCTGCTCCCCCCAACGCGTGCTACTATGATTGCAGAACAGCCACAGCTGATGTTGCACCAGCGGCATTGCAGTTGCTACCACTGAATTACCAAGTCTGGTATCGCAATCGTCGCTTCTCTGACTGCCGCCGTCATTGCTGTAGCTGAGATCCTTGCTACAACTAGGGCTCTGCTACCGAACGCGACAATGTCACTTTTGCAATGACAGTTGCATGGGCCGCGGCCTGCTCTGAATGCCCCGTTTCTCTTGCTGCAAGCGCTAGTGCTGTTACTGCTATTCTCGGCTTGTCTACTGCTGCTGTTGCAATCACTGCTCTTTTGCCACCACTGGTGCTATTGCAAAGAGCGTTCCCTGTGACTGTACGGGCATAGAAGGGGAACTGTAGCTCAAGTGACTCATGATGGTAATAATAATAATAATAATAATAATAATAATAATAATAATAATTACAGTCTGGTCCGTGGTCCAGTGGAAGGAGTTTGAAATCCTTTGGAGAAAACTTTTCGCTGTCAGCGATCTATCCTTCCTTCTCTCTCTGTCTGTAATCCCTAGTCCACGCACTGTCTTCACCTCTCCGCAGCCCCTCGCTTTCTCAAATCACCTCTTTCCCCTCCGTGGCTGTTAGAATCCTCCCAGAGATGTTCGGCTTTCTGTGCCGCCTGGTGCACAGCATTCAACTGAACTAGTAAGAACAAGGCAACTTCCTCATTGTCACAACCCCCCCCCCACACACACACACTTCATCCTCTCTGTTTCTCTTTCCCTAGACGCACATGTGCAGAGATGAGCCATGTCTCTCTGCCTGCTTGCCAGCGGATGTGTGTGTGTGTGAGAGAGAGAGAGTTCGTATGCGGGGCTGCAAGCGTTCACTTCTCTGTGTGTCAGTGCATGATCCGTGCCTGCAAAAATAAGTCTGGAAATGTATTTATAAGCCGCGCTTACATGCATAACAACTATTTAAAGCCCTGCGCATGCAGAAATAAATGTGTTCGTAAATCACTTTACAAGTCTGTTTACAGTAAGGACTCAAGCCAAACATATACAGACAGACACACTGTGTTCTGTACATGTGGTACATACAGTGTGTATGCAGAAATGCATAATATACTTTACATGCAAATAATTTAACTGTAACAAGAACAAAATCTCATCAGACAAAATCGATTTGATGCAATAAGGAGTGTGTTTCAGCCAATTTGTTCCCAAATTCAGAATTAAAACTCTTTCAAGCTAGATTGACAGTCCTTAAACTGCAGCTCCCACAACGTCCAACAAAGTCAGAGTCCATGGAGCAAGATGGGAAGGTTTACAATCATCATGGGCTTTAAATATATGTAGAGGAGTGATAATGAACAGGAAGAAGAACACAGCCCATGACTCTCAAAGCAGGAGACTAACTCGGCCTGACTGCTTACGGTTGAGCTTTCTGTGAGTCAACCGACAGTCCAGCAATCATGCAGATAATAACTAGTTTGTGCAATTGCTGTCACAGAGAGGAAACAAACTGTTCCACTGCTGAAAGCACTTCCCATAGAAGAGAGTGAAAGTGAGGAAGAAGCGTGTTTGGAACCTGCTATGTGCCGCCCTCTGCTGGCACGCAAACTACAGTGTTGGACACAACCTCTCCATCTGCCTGTGTTGTTCTCCAGCATTTCCTCTTTTGAGTCCCTAGCACAGTCTAATACTATCACTGTACCCAACCGTGTGGCTCAGCGGTTAGGGTCCAGGATTTATAACTAGGAGGTTGCGAGTTCAAATCCCAGCCGAGGCACAGCTGAACTTCTCCAGTGAAATACACAGCTCTCAATGGGTACAAATATCTGCTGCTTTGGATAAAACCTACACACTGATAACTGTGTGAAAAACACACTCTACACATGCAAATTCTGTATACCAGGGGTTGCAAACTCAGTTCCTGGAGCTCCTACTACGTATTTCTGTTGTTTGTGCTCACATGAACAGTCGATTGACCTCGTGGGTTTCGTACACAAAGGCTTTTTATTTTGGACCTTTTACAGCCGATTACTCAAAACACTCACTTTGCTCACCAGAAGGCACGGTTAGACGCACATCAGAACAGAAGAGTATTGCAACCATGCATTTAATTAAAAAAAATACACCAACTACCTGAGAGCCCAGATGAAGAGACACTGGACACTAGAGTTTGAGACTGATTGTGCATACTTACTCTGTACACACAAGGAGTACTGTATGTACATAGTAAATACTCAAAGTTTCTACTGTATATAGCCTATAACACTAGTAGACACACTGTATGCAGTGTTTTTACATGGACAGTAAATAAGACAGCTGAGCACAGTATATAAACTGTAAGACCAACATACACTGAATATAGTCCTTACAAACCCTTACAACCCTGCTGTGTGCGCGCATAGTACAGTATATACACTCTCTATTTACATATCGTAGCACAAACATTGCATACTCGTTACAATGTCAAGTAAACACCAATAGGTTTCAAGAACTCGTCTACAGGAACTGGAGAAGTATTCAAATCAGTTGTTTTTGTTGCCACAGCAACTAATTTGAATACTTCACCACTGTAATCAAATTAATTTTCATGAGCAAACGTGAAACGGTGTGGTCAAACAATGAAGCCTTATTTCTTATGGGCCCACTGATATACAGGCTGACTGATATGCAGAACAGCTGATCAACTGCTTGAATGAATGACCAAGCCCTTCTCTGCCACACTGAAGTACTGAAAGATACTGCATGAGTGATCGACAACTGACACACTGACTCATGAACTGACACACTGACTCACAGACTGACACGCTGACTCTCAAAAGGACACACTGACTCACAAACTCACACACTGACTCACAAAATGACACACTGACTCACAAAATGACACACTGACTCACAAACTGACACACTGACTCACAAAGCGACACACTGACTCTCAGACTGACACACTGACACTGACTCACAAATGGACACACTGATTCATGAACTGACACACTGACTCTCAAGCAGCCACACTGACACTCTGACTCACAAAACTGCCACACTGATTCACAAACTGCCACACTCGCCGACACACTGATTCACAATCAGCCACACTCGCCGACACACTGATTCACAATTAGCCACACTCGCCGACACACTGATTCACAATCAGCCACACTCGCCGACACACTGATTCACAATTAGCCACACTCGCCGACACACTGATTCACAATTAGCCACACTCCCCGACACACTGATTCACAATTAGCCACACTCGCCGACACACTGATTCACAATCAGCCACACTCGCCGACACACTGATTCACAATCGGCCCCCCTCACTGACTCAGGACGGCCAGGGCCAGCTGACACCTTGCGCACAGAGGGAGCCGAAGGGCTGCCCGGCTGGTAATCAGTAACCGGCCAGAGGGCGCAGTGCAGCAGGGCTCCCAGACAAAAGCCGCACACAGCTCAGGGAAGAAGAAGGTTTGCGTGCTCACCCACAGGCCATGACTGGAGCTGAGTCTCGCACTTCTCTCTCTCTTTTATCTCCCTCTGGTCTCGGTGCCAATGGAGCGGGGTGTGCAGCCAGCCAGCCAGCCGATATCTGTATCAAACCCTTCCCTTTGCTCTCTCCCACTCTCCCTCGCTCTTTTTCTCCTCAGTCTTAGTGCAGTCCCCCCCCTCTCTCCCTCCCCCCCCCCACACCACCACCACAGAGAACCTCTGTTCCTTGTTTATAATGTTTACTCTGATAAGATATCTGCTGACGAAATTGCCCTGTTCCCCTGTGTCTGACAGGCCCCTCCCTTCTCTCACCCCTCCCTATAATTTCCCTCAATTATCTTAATAACCTGTCTGTCCCTTAATAACTACGTTCCTGTATCTCTGTTCCTCCGGCTGGTGTTGCGATCTTTCTGTGCCGGGCTGTTCTGAACTGCGCAAGCTCGTCTTCATCCCCGTCCCGAGCGCGGTGCTGCTGGCTCAGTCAGTTTGCATGGCTATCTCTCGCTCTGCACGGATCCCAAGGGCTGTGTCTTTTAACACCGAGTCCAACGCCGACCGCCTGGGGGGCTGGTCTTTTTCAGGGTCGCAAAAGCGGACGCGGGGGGCCCCAAGCCAAGTCTCTGTACTCCTCACGGGCTCTGACGCGCTGCCCCAGCAGCCTTGAGGATGAACGGCGAAGCGCGAGCCTGAGGGCACAAGTGGGACAAACTATGAGGAAGTGAGTTGTGACTGAGAAAGCCTCTTCACCTTTACTCACACACCGGCGACCGCTGTTCCATTCATCTCCCTTTGGCCGTGCCTGCTGCTGATAGGTCCCTGCTCACAGGACCTGGGCACTTCTGAAGTGGCTCAATCACCTCGCTCACTAAGCCAGCAGCTGGATCACTCTGTGACTCACCACTGGCTGTCCCACTGCAGCTCAGCAGGGGGGAGCCTGGCCAGTACCTGGATGGGAGACTCCTGGGAAAGCCAAGGTGTTAGTGAGATCAGTAGGGGGCGCTCACCCTGCAGTCTGTGTGGGTCCTAATGCCCCAGTATAGTGACGGGGACACTATACTGTAAACAGGCGCCGTCCTTCGGATGAGTGTAAAACCAACGTCCTGACTGTCTGTGGTCATTAAAAATCCCAGGGCATCCTGGCCAAATTTCCCATTGGCCCTTACCCATCATGGCCTCCTAATAATCCCCCTCTCTGAACTTGTTACGTTACTTTGCTCTCCTCCCCACTGAGAGCTGGTGTGTGGGGAGCGTTCTGTCGCACTATGGCTGCCGTCGCATCATCCAGGTGGGGCTGCGCACTGCTTGGGGGTGGAGGGGATCCCCACTACCTGTAAAGCGCTTTGAGTGGAGTGTCCAGAAAGGCACTACATAAGTGTAAGGACTTTACTTATTTTGTTTATGTCACTTAGTTCTTGTGCATGTGTATTGTGTTAAATCACAAATAATCAAACTGATGTCAACAACAAGTAATCAATTTAGAAAATCTGCTAATTTAAATAAAACAGACACTTTTATATTCCTGACACCACACTGGCACCACACACGGAGCAGAACTCTGTAGTTTCCAAAAGCACGCATGGCTCTATATTTAACCCAGCTACAAAGCTAGAAATATCGTTGTCAGACAGACGCCAGTAAAAAATATAGAACAACAGAAAACATACTCTGCAATAAGACCTTCTTAAGCTTTTTTAAGTGCCAGATAAAAGCATTTATTCTACAAGAGGTAATGTATATAATTATTGTTTACATGCGTCTGCTAACTCGTGGAAGTACAGCCCCATGTCCAGTAGGGGGCAGCAGCCCAGCATGTGGGAGGAAACCCATGCGAACATTGGTCGAACATGCAAACTCCACACAGACTGCCACCCGCCATTCAATCCGTTTCTATTGAAATGAAACGATTTGATTTCTCTGCTGAGTAACAATATAACACTTGTCACACGATCGGAGCTCTAATCAGACTCGCAAAGCGGACAAATAAACTTCTGCATGCAAACATTTCAACATCTCACTCGGGTATAGCTTTAATCGAGCTGTTTATTTTCCTTTTGTAATATAATTTACACAGTATTCAGTAAAAGTTCAACTCACCAAATATGTAGAACAGCATGTGAGAGAGAGTCCTTATTATCCCCAACGGGCAACGTGTTGTGATACAGCAAATAAGGGAGATAATAAAAGATATAGTGCTAAATTTTGCTTTGGTTTCATGGCTAAAGGAGACCAAGGGCATTATGGAGAGTGTGTCTCGCCCGCTTCACTGTGAATTTACACTACTACCATTGGGGAGATACAGTACCTCTGTGTCCCCAACTCTAAAAGTCACAGATTTAGGAAATCTTTCATCCCCTCTGCAATATCTGTCCCAAACAATGTAAATGAACTCCTTGGGCACTACTGTCCTGTCTTCTCTGATTACATTTTGCACACACCTATGTATTTATTTTTATTTATTTTGTTTGTCTTTTGTTTTATAACTATTCTGATGTCTGTTTTGCTTGTCTTGGGCTGGACTGCTGTAACACATCAATTTCCCTACGGGATTAATAAAGTATTATCTATCTATCTAATCTTTGTCTTCCTTGTTATATTATTGTACTGGACCATGACGTAAAACAAACTTCCCCCAGACGATAATAACCCTTGAAATGTGAAACAGCAAAGGTGAGATCTTTCAGTACCATAAAAGAGATTTGGGTCTTTGTTTTCCGATTTACATTTTTCTGCGAAAAATCCCCTTACATCTTGAGCGTAATTTAATGTATTAGAGATAAACAGCAACGTTTCATAATCTGAAGCAATGCTGATAAACCAATAACAACTCTTTTAATAATTTGCATTATTTAAAAGTAATCTGTAACCTTTTCTTGCGATTTACCAAAGAAGAAGCTATTCTCTGTGTCTCTGGTAGCTCGGCACCATGCTGATTAATACCTTTTCAAACTCTCAAAGAAGGGACTTTGACGTATACACAGTCCGGCTGAAGAAAGACTACATTTCCCATACTCCCAATCGAAACCTTGATACAAACTGACACCCCATTGAACCGTTCAAAACCTCCTGTCCAATCCTTTTCCGTTTTACTACACGGCCGCTCAAAAAGTCATCAGCGACACACACGGGGAAGTTGCAAAGCTTCTCTGGGGGCACCCCAGCGGCTGTTTTGCAAATACACCTTGTCATGTAAAAAATGGGGACGAATTTGTTATGCGTGTCTAAGGCGACTTGCCGTATTTCAAGCAATGGGCAAGTTTAAAAAGTTCAGGTCACGTTGTTGTGTGTATACTGTATGTCTCTAACGCAATAAGAGTAGGCTACGTGCACTCAACGCAGACTGAACAGGTAAGAAGAGAGCACATCAGAACTACTGATATGCTTGCTATTGACATACGATACACTGGAACTGAAAGCTACAGAGCTCAAAATAAAGACAGAAAGGTACAGCAGCGACACCCATTCGGTTTTATTTCAGGAACGGCTGCACCACAGAGATAAATGAATGATGTGCCTTTACCATTTCAGCTCCCTCTCCTCCGGACAGCGCTGCTGGGTCACTCGACACCGACGGCTATCCTATACGCGAGCACGCTGACGTATGCTTGAGGGCAGAGCATGCGCACTTTGGCGAACGAAGCGCTGGCTTCTGCACACTTGGGGGCACACGGCGTCAGTTAATGATTCACTTGGGTAGCCTTGTAATGTCAACGGAAAGGGGAATGGATTATTAGCTTAGCGCTGGTTAAATCTTTACAATAAACTGTACTCGTCGAGTTACATATTAACTAGGTTTGTGAGCCGTTAGTATAACGGTGAAGTGGAGCCCTGCAGAGCTGGTGAGAAAGAGATAGAAAGGGAGAAAATGGCTGGTTGCCCCTCAAGCGCACCTGGTTTGTGGTTCTGCGTGGTTCCGGGGTCGTGTAACAGCCACGGGGGGAGGTATCGCGAGTGGAGAGAGCACTAGCGAACTAACTGAACTCTCTCCCCTAGTGTCGGCAGGGATGTTTGTAGAAGTGTAGTAACGATGATGTCGGGGCGATTCGTGTGTGAACACGCAGTCTGCCAGGACCTCTTAATGCTAACCAAATGGCACGGTCAAAAAAAACTACAATACCCATGAGCCCTCAGCAAAAGCCCAGCGTGCCTAAAAGACTGATGGGAGTTGTAGTTTGGCTTTTCTGCCGTACAGCACTACACCGCACCTTCCGCAAATCCATGGTCGTCATAGCCACTGGAATGCATGGAACCGAGGGTAACCATGGCTACCAGAATACTACAAGCTCGAAGGCACAGAACATGTTCTGTCAAGTGCAGAATAGTAACTTTTTATTCTAAACATTTTGAAGCGGATATCCACAGGAGCACACATTGGTTTTTATTGCACCGCCTACAAAACTCGATACGCTATTCGCTCTGGAGTTTCAGAACAAAATGTGATTCTTGCAGTAGTGACAGGTCTCAGTGGTTCATTTATCTGAGGGAGCGCGACAGCAGGAGGGGGTTTGCAGAGTCAGGAGGACGCGCTGGTTCGGAGGCCGGACCATCAGTAAGAAAACAAAGTTATATCGAGGGAACGACTTAAAATTCGCGCCCACGAAATACCTACATCGTGCCCCCGTTTTCTTTAATTCGTGCGCACGAAATAACGTTTCCTAACCCCCTCGCAAGCACTGACGTGGCACTAGCAGTGAAAGAGAGGTGCAGTCCCGATAGTTGAAGAGTACAGTAGCTACAGTGCCCTAATAACTCATCCCCAAACCAAAATAAAACTTAATCAGTTCATCTCTATCCATTATCCTTATCTACAGCAGTGTCAGATATGCTTTATTGTACCGATATAAAAACATGTTAACTAGCGTTTGAAAGCGTTGTCGTCAGGAGAAGGGGACAATGCGGGCGTTTTAAACTTTCTATGTGCGTGCGAAAACGGAAGAAAGAGAAAACGTTATTTCGTGCGCACGAATCGTAAATCGTTCCCTCGATATAACTCCCCATCACACACACACCGATGGCCCCTCCCGGGCTCCGTACGCTTGTACAAAAGGCAAAAGTACAAAAAAAAGCTCAGCTGCTGAGCACGAAGCGAACACCAAAGCACATTTAGATTAAAAAAAAATCAATTTCAATAGCCAAATCCACATAACGTCCAAGGTCAGAATTCCCCATCTCTACGGGTTGTTGTTTTTTTTTTTTGCTTTCTTAATTGCAGCCGAGTTGAACTGAATGTTTTGGAGCTACGTGATCCTTGGATCACCTTGCCGTCCTCCTCTGTAGCTGCTTGCGTCCTGCGTGAAGTGCGAAGCGAGCGGATCGGCCCGTGAAGCGCAGTTACGACTTGTTCACACCGCCGTCACGCAAGCCAAAACTGCCCTGTGGGTTCTTCGGGCTCTCCGTGGACTGATGGCGAGGCGCTCGGCTCCGGAAGAGCAGCACGGGTGTTTTTTTTTTGCTCGGAGCCGCCAAGCGTCTTAAGCGGAGAGGAGGGGACTCTCGGCTTCGCAGATCCAGGACAGGGTCCGGCCGCACTCTTCGTCATTCCAGTTCCTCACGGCTCCCGCGGCTCGGGAGGCGATCACGGCGCAGTTCTCTCTGCCCCGGTGATTGTCCGGCTGCCTCGGCATCCAGTACCTGTCAAGTTCCAGTTCACGTTTAGTTCTCATTCCGGCCTTTTTGTTTGTTCTTGGCAGGAGAGAGCAGTGAAGCGCGATGCTGCTGTTCCAGGACTGAGCTGGAACTGAACAGTTTCTCATTGAAACATCAAAAATACGAAAAGGGAGACAACATAGTCAAACCGATACAGAAATAGACGCCCTTCACAGCCAGGGGAATTCTCAGTGACAAAAGCTGAAAATAAAGCTTTTAACATGTTTCCATTGCACGTCTTATCTTTTGATTCTTTAAATATAAAAGCAATTCGACCTTAAAAGCACGAATGGACAGGAGCGGTATCGGACCATTTACTTCTGTGGATTTCGCCAAAATAATGACCAGATTAATAGGAAAAACACACCCTTTCGCCGAATCAGGTCTAACAAAATATAAAATAACAGCAGAATCTCTCCATTTAACGTCTCTCCGCGGCCATCGCGTGTGTTTCTTCCCGGTTCTGCCCAGACAGTCAGGGGCCGGTGGCGTTTCCGCCGAACTCACCCTCCGGTTTCTCTGGCCCCGTTCACCCACAGCCAGGTGCCCTCGGAGGCGGCATCGCTCAGTCCGATCCAGTAACTGCCTCCCTTGCTCTGTCTCGATATAAAGAGCTGAGCGGGAGACACAGAGTTACTCATCCGTGATGCTGGTTATTAACGTGATAGCAAAGGGAGCGCTACTAGAAACCCCCCACCCAAATACAATCGATGTGCTATGGTCAAGTCTGGTGGGGAGACGTAGGTTAGTTCCCTTTGTTTGTGAACTTGCCAACATCCACATCACCCTGGCAGCCCCTCTGGAGCTCAGCAGGTGGGAGCCTGGTCAGTACCTGGATGGGAGACTCCTGGGAGAGCTGAGGCTGCTGCTGGAAGAGGTGTTAGTGGGACCAGTAGGGGGCGCTCTCACCCTGCAGTCCATGTGGGTCCTACTCTCCTAGCTGAGGGAAAGGCAGCCTAGCTACTAGGATGAGGCTGATCCCTCCCGCCCTGTTACTAGTGCAAGGAATGAGCTGAGGAGCTGCCACAAGGGTGTGAGAGAGATAAGTGAAGGGAGGTCCCAGGGAGAGAGGGAGATGGCTGGGAGGAAATAAGCAAGATCAGGCCCTAGCTTTCTTCCCAAACATCTCTTGTCAACACGCTATGGTTCCCCAATTGCGTTCGCCCCCCTTCCCCTTCATAGTCACTTACCTGCTCCAGTCTGCTGTCTATGACCACCAGGTCAGCCCCCTGGCTCCTGCAGTCAGCCTGACTGTCCCTCCAGCTCAGCCTGCCAGTCGAGAAGTGGTAACACTTGGACTGGAAAAACTCCCAGTCCTGAGGACACAGTTTGCAGAGCCTCTCTGTACAGGGAGAACGCAGAGAGTGACAGCAGATTCCTCTCAGTCCAGTTCCCTGACCAACACAGTGTACTTCAATCCCATGTCTCTTGAGTGTATGGGGACATCCCAGCCCTCCGTTTGTCCCAGTGGTTAGACAAACGTGTCTAAATGCCCTGCCAGGACTTTGAATCTCCTTCAGATCACTTTTCTAAGCTCCTGTATCCATTTCATGGTCACATGGCAGCCAGAGCCTATCCCGGCAGGGAACGTGCACAAGGCAGGATACACTGTGGGAGGGACGCCAGTGTATTGCAGGGCACACACAGACTCACACCAGGGATGCTCTTCCAGCAGCTCATTAACTTACCAGTACGTCTCTGGAGCACCCACGCAAGGCAGCAATGCCTACCACTGGGCCAACACGCTGTCCTGACTTTATAACCTTTCTGACAAAATGAATTCAATGGGTGCTTAATTGCTTTAGCGACCCAGGTGCTGGAGATCAATGCGATGCTAAATGGATTTTGCAGCGGGATGGAACAAAAGAGTTATTCTGCCCCTCGCAGGGGCTGACCCGTCACAGGACTGAACAACCAACCCCCCCTTCATTACACTGGAAATGCTTTCAGTAAGATACAGTAGGTAACTTCGTGAGCACGAATGAGCTGTGCTATCAGGCATGCTCAGCTACTGGGGAGAGCAGACTGTGCAGAACAAAGCAGAGATGATTCGTTTTGTGTGTCAGAATAAAAAAGTCCCCATCATGCCTGTTTTCCAGTAACATTGCATGTGAAAGTGCTTACTGATATCTGTGTTCAGGGACAGGAGTCTCTCGTTTTCTCTCTTTAACTCCTCTTTTTCTTCCACTAACTTCTCATGGGCAGCAGCCAGAGCAGAATAGTTTGCACTGAGCTCATCCAGCTCGTTCCTTCTTGGTAGAGAGCTCTGTGATTGGTTGACGTGAAGGAATCCGTTACCTGGTGGGGAATAGACATTCGGTCTTTACCATATGGAAGCACGCAGGCACTGGTATCGGGCCGGCAGGAAGCTGCTGACAAAGGAACTCAGGCAGCGACACAAGTTCTCAGCCAGCAGCTGGATCACTCTGTGACTCAGCGCTGGCAGCCCCACTGGAGCTCAGCAGTGTGAGCCTGGTCAGTACCTGGATGGGAGACTCCTGGGAAAGCTGAGGCTGCTGCTGGAAGAGGTGTTAGTGGGGCCAGTAGGGGGCGCTCACCCTGCAATCTGTGCGGGTCCTGATGCCCCAGCATAGGGACGGGGACACTATACTGTAAAAAAATGGTGCTGTCCATCAGATGAGACATTAATCTGAGGTCCTGACTCTCTGTGGTCATTAAAAATCCCAGGGTGTTTCTTGAAAAGAGTAGGGGTGTTACCCCAGTGTCTTGACTCAATTTTACCCTGATTGTTACCAATCATGGCCTCCTTATAACCCCCTCTCTGAACTGGCTTCATCACTCTGCTCTCCATCCCACTAAGAGCTGGTGTGTGGGGAGAGGACTGGTGCATCATCTAGGTGGGGCTAGAACATTACCTGTAAAGTGTTTTTAGTGGAGTGTCCAAAAAGTTGTTGTATAAATGTAGGAATTACTATTATTATTATTATTATTATTATTATTATTATTATTATTATTATTATTATTATTATTTGATTGGTGGTATCCGTACAGATCAGATTGTTCAAAAATTCCTAAAAGCAATTAGATTAGCAATTAGAAGCAAAAGATCCACGGATCTTATCACATCAAAAATCACTACCACACCATTGGACAGTGGGGGAGACTTCATTATTAATAATAATTTTAGTAATAATTATTATTATTAAACGGCTACAGTTCCACACAGCGTTATACTCACAGTAGACAGACTGGATTATGAAGCCAGTCAGTGAAACAACACACAGCAGCCCCAGAAACACTGCGATCAGTCTGTAAGGAGGGGGCCCGCGCCCTGCTTTCACTGTGAACACAGACATGAGGAGACATAAGATCATACGCTGATGTCTCACTCTGGGACATAAGGAAACAGGGAAGTTTACAAACATGTAAATGCCTGTCAGCACAACTAACACATGTAGTTCCTGCAGGCTGCCTGATCCAAAGATCTGATCCAGCTGTATTGGCTTCAACCACCTGGCTTGGTTGCTTGTTCCATACTCCCACCACCCTTTGTGTAAAGAAGTGCCACTCATTCTCAGTTTTAAATACACTTCCACACCATTTCCTCTTGTACCCTCTGTTTAAGTGTCTCTCTGCGGATTCTAAAGAGTTTCACTGAGTTGACTCTGAGGATGTTGAATGTTGTATGCGATATTCTAACACCTTAGTTGTGCGATTTTAACACAACATCCCTTGGTTTTGAATCTAGTGCATTCAGAAATGGCCTGTGTTTATGACTTCAGTTTCTGAACTCTTCCAAAGGCTCCATTCTGTTCAAGGACATGACTGTTTAGCAGCCTTCTATAAAGCTGTTGAATTAAACATGCAGGTAGAAATTTAGATTCTCCTGGTGTGTCAATATTCACAGCAGAACAGAAATGGATCAGTAGGAGTTGAAACATAAGCCTGACACACTATACTAGGGTTAATCACAGCAATACTTTAACAGATTCTAAAGACGTTCGTTACCTCTCTGTCTGTCCTGCGTTCTTCTGTTTTCATGTAGGCACTGGTCCACTGTGCTGTACACATGATTATCAGGGCTGATTAAATCAGTGTATATTTCTTCTGACATCTTAGATATGATTATGTTTTTGTACTCCCTGTCCATGTCCTTGCTGTGATCGGTGTGCTGCAGTCACAGTGCCAGTCAGTCTTCAGTATTGCTCCCTGCACTGGATCTTACTTCTCCTTCTCTCTCTGTTATTTTAACTTCAGAGGAAAATGACTGCTCTGATCCCCGGAAATTGTGCAAGGCCTGTTGTGTCTAGCAGATCTGAAAGAGTGCAAGGCTATCAGAATCTGTGCGTGTGTCACTCATGCTAACGATGGGGACAATAAACTGTAAAAAAAAGGATGATGGGTAGGAGCCGTCCTTCAGATGAGACGTAAAACCAAGGTCCTGACTCTCTGTGGTCATTAAAAATCCCAGAGCGTCTCTCAAAAAGAGTAGGGGTGTTACCCCGGTGTCCTGGCCAAATTTCCCCCTGGCCCTTACCCATCATGGCCTCCTAATAATCCCCATCTCTGAACTGGCTTCATCACTCTGCTCTCCTCCCCACTGAGAGCTGGTGTGTGGGGAGAGGACTGGGGCATCATCCAGGTGGGGCTGCACACTGGTGGTGACAGTGGGATCCCCTATTTCCTGTAAAGCGATTTGAGTGAAGTGTCCAGAAAAGCGCTATAGAAGCATTAGGAATTATTATTATTATTATTATTATTGAAAGTTTTATCTTCTCAGCTTTTCTGCAGGCTGGTATCGACCGGAGATCCACCGGATTCCTCAGGCCCTGCTGTTGTCCGACGGGCAGGACTTGGCGGAGTATGTGGGCTGTTCCGAGGAGGGCGACGTTCTGCACCGGAGCCGCTCCCACTCCTCGGGGTGCTTCTGAAATCCGACTCGAGGCGCTCCAAGAGCCCCGCCTACGCCTGGGATCCCGCCTGGCTCTGTGCTCCACGGGCGCGGTATCTCGTTCTCAAGGTCCTTGTACCGGCTCAATTTTCCAGCCTCCCTCAGGCAGACATTCCCGCCACGTGGGACAGCTACATCGACGAGAAACCGCCCCGGGAGGAAGACGCCCCGTCGGTTTGCTTCAACAGTGGTAACAGCCATGTCATGCATGGTGGTGACGTTCTCCTTCTTCACACCTTTCAGGCTGGTGATCGTACCAGTGATCAGGCACGGGTAAGCCAAGCTCCTGAAGCGCTGACCAGCACAGATATTATTATTATTATTATTCTTTAAAGGATCTAAAGTCCTCCGGTCCTCTTCCACCTGCCCAAAGGGCTCCCCTCACCCCGGCAAAGCCACGGAAACTCCAGCCTGCTTGAGGGCCTCCCTCTGTCCCGTGACTGCGAGATCAGTCTCACTCGTCCACCCCCCACGGGCCTCGGACAGAGCCGCCTTTCCCTTCCTCCCCAGCTCAGGCCAGCAGCAGGATCACCCTGCAGCCCCCCTGGAGCTCAGCGGGTGGGAGCCTGGCTCGGGTTAATGTCTCATCTGGAGGACGGCACCCTTTCCAGTAAGGAGTCCCTATCGCTATACTGGGGCATTAGGACCCCCACAGACCACAGGGTGAGCGCCCCCTACTGGTCCCACTAACACCTCTTCCAGCAGCAGCCTCAGCTTTCCCAGGAGTCTCCCATCCAGGTACTGGCCAGGCTCCCACCTGCTGAGCTTCAGTGGGGCTGCCAGCTGTGAGCTGCAGAGTGATAGAGCTGCTGGCTGAACACGATCCGCATTGAACTGAAGATTTTTTCAATTCCTGATGATGAGATGAGAATTTCAATTCATCCTACTGACTGCGAAGGGGTTCTTTCTAACCGTGCTGACATGATAGTCTGATCTATATTGTGAGGCCTGACTGTTTTTCTCCGTTAAAAAAGTAGCATGAGAACTGTGAGCTGACTTCCAGTGCTGTAGGAAAAAGGGCTTGATTGCATCACAGGACATTGTGTAAAGGGTATGATGCTTTTAATGTTTGTGAGCGTTTATTTAGCAGTCACAGACAGCTGACTAATCCTTCTTAATCATCAGCGTGACACAGCTGACTTGGACTGAGGTCATGAGCATATACACTGGTGTGAAAAAGTGTTTGCAAATCACTTTTTCACACAGGGCCATGTAGGTTTGGATTTTTTTTCCCCTTAATAATAAAAATCTTCATTTAAAATCTGCATTTTGTGTTTACTTGTGTTATCTTTGTCTCATATTTCAATTTGTTTGATGATCTGAAACATTTCAGTGTGAAAAACATGCAAAAAAAAAAAGAAATCAGGAAGGGGGCAAACACTTTTTCACACCACTGAATATGTATTACACACGTTAGATACTTTGTGTTGTGTTTTAAGAGCAGGCAGTTGTCATCAAGTCAAAGTTTATTTCTCAAATGCACAACAATACAGCGTGCAGCAGTAGTTGCTGGAAATGAAATGTCTTTTCTGCAAGCTCACAAAAATAAGGTTACATGATAATAGATATTAATGTAATAGAAACTGAATAAATCTCAATATGAATGGAGCTGCTCTGTGTCCATGGTGTATGCAATGCATTATATCCAAGTAGCGCAGTATGCTGAATCACTTCAGGTTATATTGAGGTCAAAACATGTCATTAACAGCTTTTGCAGACTTGTTCCTTTGGAATGTAATCAAAGTCGACTAGACGCAAAGGAAACCGACAGAACGTGGAGGGAGATGGACAGGGTGGGCTACCCAGCAAATGCCAACAATGTGCTTAATGCACAAAATACCTTGTCACCTCCTGTAGGAGCTGCTTCAGAAGAAATCAAAATGAATATCCCCAGAGTATCCCCATCTATGGCTCCTGCTGCAGCAGAAACAGTCCCCGCCCTCAAAACCCATCATCTTCCTCAGGGAATGAGCCACAGAACTGAGGGACCAGCTGAGTAACGCCTGCCTTGCAAACAAATAAAATCTCACAATGGGGCAGATTTGAGAATCAGACCAGGTCTTATTATACATTATAATACAACAATTAACACGCAATAGCCCGGGTGGTTTCCTTATGACTTTTTTGTAACGGGGTGGGACGCGAATGGTACACACAAAGCTTCAATTTACACGGCAGGTGAGAACTGGACACATGCTCATCAGCGACCATAGCAACGGCCATGAACGTTCGATCGATTTTCCTTCGTAGCCAATCAGGAGGTGGCGTCTTAATTTTTTTAACCAATTAGAACAAAGAGACGCTTAAGCACTCAAATACAGCCAGGTGTTTTCGCGCTAGTCGATAGAGTAACTGTGCCGGCGGAGGTTTGTCTTCATGAAAAGTATGTTTTTCTTTTGCAGTCCTGGGGGGTGGTTTAGGTGGAGTTGTGTAGATTTAAGGGAGGTATGTCGGATGGAAACGGGCCTAAAGCTCTGCTCTTTAATTTAAAAACATATGAGACGCAATAACACGCAAAATAATTAAAAAAAAAAACTCGATTAATATAGTCTTTCACAGAAATCAAACTGTGCGCACACAGGTCGAATCGGCCGGTGCCGTGGTAAATACACGCGAGTCCGAGACCACGGGAAGTTTGGAGCGCTGTGGAAAGAGGAGGATAGTGGAATCCGGTATTTTATTATTGATATCACATTGTCCGGAAGAAGTGGAGAGCTGCTGTCGGCGAAAATCATCCCCTGCTCTACGATGGAAAATCGCCGTTAAGAAAGAATGCGAAAAGGTAACTTTTATATTTATTTCTAGATACGACCTGTCATTTATTTTGTAAATGTGCCGCTATTACGGAAGTATCAGTGAAGGTTTTGAAATGAAATTGAAGTGTATAATTAGCGTGTATATTAATTTTTGAGCTATACATTGAACAACTTGTTCTAGAACATGCTGGGCATTGCACAGGCTTAATACGTTTGTATGATACTGCTTGTAAAATTATTTTGAAGCGCAACTTGCAAACTTCATTATTTATGCGAGTGTGCCCCCTGTTGGAATGGAAACGGAATCAATGTTGTGTGTTTTGTTTCCACATGGGACTTAAGTGTTCGGACCAAGGCGAGTCTTTTTTTTTTAGAAGCGCTGTACCTGTTGTGCATCAGTTCAATTTCAGATGCAGTTTAAGCACGGAAAAGTTTTCGTTACGAAGTGAGAAAGTTATCCTGGTTGTAATACCCCCAATGCAAGGAGATGCTACTGTAGGTCTCAGTACTAGCTGGGGTCTCGCCTGCAAGCGATGGTTAACTAGAAACAACTACTTCCCATTTCAGAGCAGCTCGGTTTTCTCGGAGCAACGCAACTTTTAAAACCTTGACGTGATCAATTCCTGATCAGTTGCCTTGCCCGGGGGGCTGGGTTAAAGGGGAACTGCAAGGTTATTTGTATATTTCAGGTTTGGAAAAACCTCCGCTTTTCACCACAAATTAAACAACATTTCAGGGTCTGTGCAGCACCTTGTTCTGCGATTCAGAATTAGGCAACAAAACATCGGGTGATGTGAAGCGGCCCTGTTACTCTGTAAACAAGCAGGCTTGTGAATCCAGCTCTTTTAATCCAGGAGAAATATTTCTCTCGACTTCGAGATGGTTTTGCTGACAAATACTACTTGTACGGATCACGCTGGGACGTTTCTGCAGTGAAATGTCTGCTACACAACCTGTACCTATTCGCTCGTCCATCACAGCACATCAGTCATTACAGGGACTAGTGAGCAGGAAGGCCTTCTTCACGTCACGGTACTCGTCTGTGGTGAGACCAGGGATTTGCAACAATATGGCGACTTACAGTACTTTCACAATGTTCATGACCTTGTGTTTCATTCAGAATTTGGATTTTTTTTCCCCCTGTACCGTCAATGAATTTATTTTAAATTGGGACTGCAGCTCCCCCTTAACTAACTGACCAGTGGTCAGTGAGAACTGCGGCCTGGGCTCGGAAGTGGATGATTTATGCTTCAGGATTCCTTTGTAAGGTTTAAAAGGAGATGAGCTGCCCATCCACACCTCCTAGTTTTGCAGCTAAGTGGAAAAGGTCAAGTTGCCTTCATCGCTTGGATGACAGCTCAGCAGAGCTTGCCACGTGTTCTGTAACTGTGATTCACAGTCTGTTTTCTAGCAGGGCTCAGCTCACTAAAATCCCTCTTTAAGAAGAGTGTGTTGTAATCGGTGATCTTGCTTAAGGGCGAGGTTGGCAAATGTGGTTTGAGAATATTTGGGAGGTGCAGTGGTGAGCAGTGCTGGGGCCCTGGGTTCAATTCCTGGCGTTTTATCTGTGTGGAGTTCGTATGTTGTCCCCATGTCTGTGTGGGAGCTGTGGTTTCCTCCCACAGCCCCAAAGCACACTGGTAGGTTACTTAGCTTCTGGGAAAATTGGCCTTGGTGTGAGTGTGTTTGTCTGCCTCCTGTGATGGCCTGGTGTCCTGTCCAGGCTGTACCCGGTCTTGTGCCTGTTGCCTGCTGGGTTAGTCTCGGGCTCCACTGCCACCCTGCATTGGAAGAAGCAGTTTAAAATGGAGGGATGAGACCTTTTGTCCTGTCAGCAGCCATATCACCCTGCGACTCACAACTGGCAGCCCCACTGGAGCTCAGCAGGTGTGAGCCTGGTCAGTACCTGGATAGGAGACTCGTCTGTATTGTAAACAGACGCCGTCCTTCGTATGAGACGTAAAACCGAGGTCCTGACTCTCTGTGGTCATTAAAAATCCCAGGGCGTTTCTCGAAAAGAGTAGGGGTGTAACCCCTGCATCCTGGCCAAATTTCCCGTTGGCCCTTACATGGCCTCCTAATAATCCCCCTCTCTGAACTGGTTACATCACTCTGCTCTCCTCCCCACTGAGAGCTGGTGTGTGGGGAGCGTTCTGTCGCACTATGGCTGCCGTTGCATCATCCAAGTGGGGCTGCACACTGGTGGTGGTGGAGGGGAGTCCCCATTACCTATAAAGCGCTTTGAGTGATGTGTCCAGAAAAGCACTATATAAGTGTAAGCAATTATTATCCAGCACAACTTACAGTACATACGGTTACTGTTAACTGTTGCCTGTTACTTTGAGTACAGCTGGATTTGATGGGCCGCTCTGTGTGTTGTGACCTACATATGGGCTGCCTCCTTCTCCGAAGATCCGAAGAGGCAATGGGATGCTCAGCATCTGTAAATTGGGAGGGGGAGATAGAATTTCTCTCCCAACCCCTCTGTGCATAATGTTTCTTAACCATGGAACTATTGCCAGAGCTATAAGCATTACAAACTATTCCTAATCCCCACCCCCTTTTCTAGATGCTAATAAGTATGCCTTCATTTAATTTTTTAATGCCAATAAACTTTATTACAGCGTTGTTGTGATTCGTGTTTTGCTGAACACCGTGCACGGAGAAAGAATTGAACCCTTCAGAGCTGCGATTGTTCGTTGGCAGTCATCTTGTTGAGCAAGTGGGTTGCCAAGGCTGGATTAGCACAGGTCCTTGTGAGCCTACCGGGTGTTTGCACCTGAAAACGTACTGTAGTGTTGGAGCAAACACGTTGCATGTTACATTTGTGCAACAGTGATCTTTAACACAGTACGTATGTTGTGTGTAGTGCAGTCAGCGTGCCAAGTCAGTTGTGCACTCCTCTTCCATTACAAAAGATTGAAATATGGTGCTCAGTGTGGGTTTATACCCAATCTACCGTCTTTAGGTTAGTAACTACAATAGCTCTCCTCTTCTCCACAGTCTCAAAGAGTGGAAGAGTTCATTGTGAGGGACCAGTCGAGTTTGGCGTTTTAGTCCATGCTGTTTGTTGATTGGCTGAGCCAGATCTTACTTTTGCGTGTTGGTTTTGGAAATCTAACCTTAAGCCCCATCTTGTATGGAGAAGGCCGTACACCCGAGTACAAAGCCCTTGTTGGGTTTCTGCATCCGTGTTTTGAATCTCAGGGCCGATTGAAGGCCACTGTGAGCCTTTTACGGGCTGAATTCGAAGTGATCTTGCAGTCTTATCCCAGATGAGCTGAACTCTGCGTCGGGCAGGGTAAATGGGTTTTAATGACATGTCAGCTGGAATTGTTTCTCTTCAAGTGATTGTCCAGAAGTTTTCCTGGAGTTGGAAAGGCCATTGTGCGGTTGAATAACAGATTACCTATTTAATAGCTTTTAGAATGGACATTTTGTAACTTTCCAGCCACAGGCACAGATCCTGAGTCACAGAGCCACTGCTCTGCTGTTAGCATGTAACCTGATACCCCACAGCAGTGTGAATAACAAGAGGAGGAGATGAACTCCCCCTCCGGACCACAAGAGGGTGCTTAAGAGATCTGGCTCAGCCAATCACAATTGGCATAGCAGGGGTGGGAATAAAATGCTAAACCCCATTCTTGCATGGGCTTAAGTTACACCCAAGGGCACAGCTACTAAGTATTGCTTCATTGTTTTTCTGAGTAGTTGAGATGAACAGATATTAGACTTTGTTGAATTTGAGTACCGTTTACAGTTTTTATTTATTGAAATAAGGCAAACTCATTTCTTTCTCCCTAAATGATAGAAATCAGAGGGGTGGCTCTGTGGCTCAGGATCTGCGCCTGTGGCTGGAAGGTTGCTGGTTCGTATCCCGCAGCCGGCAGAGGAATCCCACTCCGTTGGGCCCCTGAGCAAGGTCCTTCACCCCAGCTGCTCCAGGGGCGCCGTATAAATGGTTGACCTTGCGGTCTGACCCCCAGCTTCTCTTCCTGTCTGTGTGTGTCATGGAGAGCAAGCTGGGGTGTGTGAAAAGACAAATTCCTAATGCGCAAGAAACTGTATATAGCCAATAAAGTGAGCTTATCTTAAATGAGCTGCACTCAATGGTGGGGTGTGTGGTTTTTCATTTCCCATCAAATGGATTTGGTGCTCTTTTAGTATATGTCTAGAAGGTTTTCCATTGTTGACTTTAACATCACTTTTAAAGTGAAGTGACGACTGCAGTTTTAGTGAATAGGAAGATCTCGTTCTCGGCTATCTTCGAGGAATTTCCTGGGCTGCACATCTTGTGAAGCTCTTCCTCCTTATCACCGCCACAGGACTTTCTTCAAGATATCGTTTCTAAATGTCAAACCTCACAAACCGTTGCAGCCAGGACCCGCTGCATTCAGTTGATCTAATGGACTGAAACTGCTGAATGATGTCCTCTGTGTAAACTGATACCGCAGCACTTGTTTGAATAAACAGGACACCGGCTCCCCTCCAGACCACATGACGGTGCTTTCTGATGGGCCTATCTAGATCTCATATTTGCATATGGGCTTTGCAAATCTAATATTAGACCCCATGCTTTCATGGAGTCAACTTTACACCTACATGCAAAGTTCTGTGTGTCTCTTTCATGAAGAGGGGTGGATTGAATCCCACTGAACACATTTTATGATTTTCATTGGTAGGAACTTGTCTTTGCGCCCCAGCTAGCCTGTGCTGTGTCTCGTGCCAGGCGTGTGGGCTTGCGTGTCCTGTGTCAAATAGAATGCTTGCCCTTTTAGTATTTCTCTAGAAGGCTTTCTCAAGTCAGAAAGCCCGTTTTCTGGTTGGGGTGGGGGGGGACAGACGAAATAACTGTTGAAGCAAAGTGTTTACTGAGTGAGATGTAATCGAAGTGAGGACATCTTTAAAAACTGTCCCTGCTCCTTGCAGGTTTCGGCTGTACCACTGGTTTGGTCAGTAGTGGTAAAAGCCAGCCTTCTGCCTTTCAACTAGGGCTGGAAGCTAAACCTGTAATGAATGGAGGAAGAGCTTCAAAGAACTGTTCAAGGTGCACCATCAGAGGTGGACAAAACTGAAGGTGATGTGTAGCTGAGGAGTGGAATGCAGAAAAAGACCAAGACCTTAACACGAGGTTACTACAAGCAAACGGAAGGGATAAAGCTGCCTGGGTTTGGGAAAAGGGATAGAGTATGCGTGCAGCGAGGCGATCGCTGGGATGGGGAGCCTTTTGACTTGGACCAGGAAGCTTAAAACCACCTCCAGGGTATCAGTCCCAAAAAGCCCCTGGTCAAGGCTGGAAGAGACCTGCCCACGCCATGATCCACTGCCAGAGGAGGGGCGATGGGAATAGAAGAGCAGGACGAGGGCAGCCAGGCAGATGTAGCTGCCGAGTTCTGCAGTGAGCTACCCACCCCTCCCCGCCACGAGCAAGTGGAAGAGGGAGACCCTCTCGCGCAAAGCGCGGGTTCCGGAGGCGGATAGAGAATGACCAGGAATCCCTCGGAACAGGAGAGGAGTTCCTATGGCCTAAAGTAAACTGCTGGATTTCCGGAAGAGCTCTGCTGTACGTCTGCTTCTGCAACATCCTGCCCGGCGGCTTAGTGTGCATTTGACATCTTCCTACAGGGTCAAGGTGGAAGGCGAAGGATGTAACCTCCCATCTGTCTAAGGAGGAGGATGCCTCTGACCTGACAAACTCCGGGCTGATGGTGTTGCTCTGTGTGGACATAAACCCTGTCCAAGCTTTTGGCGAGCCGATCGAGGACAGCCCTGCCCCCACATGATAAACGGCACCCGGGTGAGGGGTGGTCTGTCAGTTGACTTCTGCAGTTCTCGTGCGACGCCATCACCTGGACCAAGGGGAGAAACGTGCCCTAGATGGTGTTAAGCCCAGAGCAGGGGAAAGCTTTCAGCAGAGAAGAGACCCAGGACAACCTGTTCGGAATTCTGGGACGCTTCCCTTTTGGAGAGAGCGGAGCTGCTGGATATGGATGCTGTACTCCGATGAGTTTCACGCCAAAGCTCTAGAGCACAGGAAGCTGGGGTGAGGCAGAGATGCCCTCCGATCTCCCCTGCTCTTTGCTCTGTTCACAGAGCCCTTTTTAAGGACGTCGAGGCCCTGCGACTTCCAAGGGAACTTGGGGAGGCTGATGACGCAACTCATGTTCCTGAACTCGGGCAGGAGCTTGCCGAGAGCTCTGCAGGTCACGCAGAAGGTCTGAAACTTTATGTGGAGCTCCTTAAGACACTCTTAACACTTGAAGAGATAATAATGTAATGATAATGTTGCTTTATTGGCCCTATAGAATTTCTTGCATTAGGAAATCATCTTTTCGCAGACCCCAGCTTGCTCTCCAGGAGACAGACAGGGAGAGAAGCCTGGGGTCAGAGCACGGGGTCAGTCATTGTACAGCGCCCCTGGAGCAGCTGGGGTTAAGGGCCTTGTTCAGGGAGTAGGATTCCTCTGCCGGCCGCGGGATTTGAACTGGCAACCCTCAAGTCACAGGCGCAGATCCTGAGCCACAGGGCCACCGCTCCCCCCCAGTAAGAAGAGTGTAAAAAGAAGAGTGAGGTCATCTTACTTTTCCCTTTCCCCATAAGGGACAGTGTGATTAAATCATGTACTGCACATCTTGTGTAGTTTCCCATGCAATTAATATGACAACCTGTGAAAACCCTGGAAAATTATAACAGCCCTTTTTTAAACTCAAGGTAAAAAGATGGGAAAGATAAAGCTTGAAGGCTAAAGCTCTCGTTTCTAACTATATATATATATTTTTTCTAAAGGATTTAATTAGTTTTGCATTTTTCATTTAAACTAACAAAGATGTATTAACCAAGTAACAATTCCTATGGAGACCTACAATGATTCTTAAGGCAATACTTCTTTAAAAGTGATTGGCTTCTCTCTCTCAACCGTTCTGTCAGTTTCACCTGTTTCTGTGTCTGGGTGACGATGACAAATGATATTAGCTTGGTACAGTTAACTTGCTGAAGGTTGGAGGATTCTTCATAAGCACGGGTGTGAAAACTGTTGTGTGCAGTGTCCTGCAAAATGTGCTTTCATTGGTTTAAGCTGGAGAGTTCATAGCACTTAAAAAGTGGGCTGTCGTTGTTTTTATTGAATCTAAACCTGGAACAGCAAAGACCAGGGGATTTTTTCCTCTTTGGAGGAACGTGGGTCCCATTCGCAAGTTAAATGTTTTCCCAACCCCCCCTCGCCCGGGTTAGAAACATTCACAGAATGTGTAAAAATAGGAAGGACATTATTCTACAACAATTAAAAACCTTTTGTCAATACAGAGTTTAAAGCATGATTCCTTTTGCACTGCCTTGGGCTGCTAACTTCTTGCATAGAAACAAGTGATTCTATTAACTTTTTTAATGGTCTCTGCAATTCAAGGCTTTTAACAACCGCAGGCAGATGTGCTCCTCTTGAAGATGGAGTCATGGCTTTAGGTCAGTCGGCCTGTCCACCCTGTGAGAAGTTCTCATCCAATCGAATAGCAGAAGATGATGATGCCCTTCTATAGTCGCAGGTGTGAAACTTAAAACGCATTTTAAAATAAAGATGCCATGACACCGTGCTTAAAAATAGATTTATTCCAGTGTTTACTAAGCAAATCAGGAGCCTCAGACTCCATTCCTGGGGGCCTAGTGTCTTCTGACTTTCGTTATAACCTTAGGTGTCAGTTAATCAATTAACCTCATTATTTTCTTGCACACAAGATTCTTTAAAAAGCCTTCTATAGCCGATTACTCAAATCGTCCCTTTAAAGGTTGTTACCTAGAAGACATCTCATTGGGGAGAGCAGTGTTAGAACATTTTGCTTATTACTGTAAAACATTGAGATTAGATCTACTCTAACTGTGGTGTAATGTTAGCTCACTAACTCCCAGGATAGATTTGGATTCTTTAATGTGTACAGATTTAAAAAGAACCTGAGGAGTTTTCTACAGTACAGCCTTGAAAGGCAGTTACTTGTTCAGCAATTTCACTGTATCGGCAAGCAACTGACAACTTCTTTTTTACGATTCGCTTTTTCTAAATTGCTCAGTTCAGATGTAAACTAGGATTAGGATATCTGATTTGTAAAAAAAAAAAACTTTTTTTAAATGGTGTATTTTGCACTCTCAGACTAACAGGACACAGCATGACCTAAAATGTTGTTGGTTTACTGGGCTGTTTGCCAAAGTTAAAACATACAAAGAGCTTCTTGTCTGCACGTTTAGCAGATGGGGAAAAGTGGCAGAGTGGATAGAGGGCAGTGGAATGATCTTTCCCACGTTAGTGGGAATGTTGAAACTTGAAGGACAGCGACGTGCCTTGTCGACACTGGAGCAGAAAGGGACCACAGCCCGACCATGGAGAAACTAGGGTAGAACTGGCTGGCCAGAAACAACAGGCTCAGTAACCACAGCCTGGCCACAGAAACTGGGAGACGGACGCACAGCTGCTGCCCAGACCACCCAGAGCGGACAAGCTGTGGTCCCGCTGGCAGCTGGGGGAAAAAAAGCCGAGAGGGAGAGGTGTATATCTTGCCACGTACACGATTTAGACCTTCGTCCCTAAAAACAAACGTTGTTTTTTTACAAAACATTGTGCTAAATGTTAAGACATGGGCAGCCCTGGCGAATTTATCGATGCACAGATCAGTATTCAAATTGTGGAAGTTCCTATCCGTCCCCATCTCTTCTGCCTGAGCTGCTCTGCGCTCTCTTTATCTTTTCTACAGTTTCTCTTTGCACGCCACACACTTTTACCCTGTAGTGTTTCATTCTTCAGCCGTGCTGTCGGTCACTCTTATACCCGACAGACAAGACCCTTTTCACACGAAAACCGCAGCGGCACAGCCGCGAAACTCCTTTTTCTCCTTTCAATGTCTCTCCCTCCGGGGCGGTAACCGGAAAGACGAGGGCGAGCTCGGAGGCGGAAACGGCTTAAAAGAACGGGGAGGAGGAAAAGGAGCAAAGAAATAAAGGATTAAACAACTTCCAAGGCAGCCGGAGGGAGAGCAGCAGCAGCACAGCCGCCGCCGTCGTCGCCAAAGTCCACGCCGGAAGCAGGCGCCCGTTTCCGCCCGTCAGCAAGATGGCGGCTCCCATGCTGAGGGAACTTTCAGACAAGCTGGGCTCGTCCGAGCCGGCGGTTCGCCTGATCCTGTCCATCCTGATCGGTGAGTCCGGGGGAGGGGGACGCAGACCGCCGGCGCCGACACCCAGCCGCCCCGGCCTGAGCGCTCATATCGCCGTGTCGGCAGGTCGGGCGCTCGGCTGAGACGCTCTCGTCGTACTGACACGGGTGACCGTCCGGCGTCCGGGCTGACGGGGGCTCGCCGGACCGGCGGACAAGTTCAGCCGAAGTACCGGCTCGTTCCGCCGACACACTGACAGACGCGCAGTCGCCGCTGCGGCGGACGCTCACACTGTACTGACAGCCCAACACGCTGACGCTGGAGGGGAGGAGAGGCGGGAGTTAGTATGTGCGGTCGTGTCCAGGAGCAAGCCCCTGCAGCGAGAGTAGAATCGCCTGCTTCGTTCAAACGGGCCGTTTCAGCAGTGTGTGTGTGTGTGTGGGGAGGGGGGGGGGGTCCAGTTCAGGGTGGCTTGAACGCTGCTGCTGCGAGAGAGGGAGTGGAGTGGAGTTAGCCCTTTGCTCCGAGCTGACACGCACACACTCGCAGGCTTTCAGAGCCGGAGCGTCACAGTCCGTGGCGCTGTCGGCAGCCGCAGAACGAGAATGATTGCGTTGTGATGGTATCCGAACAGAACAAAGGTCGCAAACGAGAGGAGGGGCTTGTTCGATCCCATCCCATCCCCAGCAGCTTGTTCCACCCTTCCACAACTCTTTGTGTAAAGACGTGCCCCCCCCACCCCATGTTCTCGGTTTTAAAATAATTAGAGCCTGTGTCAGCCGCACTTACTTATTTGGCTTAGAGACTCATCCGTGAAAGGCTGCCGCTGTTACTGTTGTATTTCCTGTTCTCCTGCTGCAGGTGCAGTTTCTGCTGCTCGAGCTCGCGTTTCACAATGTCCAGCCGCCACCGCTGGCTCCGTTCCCACGGCGACGGCTGGTCCTGCCCCTCTGCTCATTTCTCCCCTCTCCTCCCCCGCAGGTTACCCCTTTGCCCTGCTGTACAGACAGTTCCTGTTCCGGCGGGACCCCTGCCTCATCCACGTGTTCCACGCCCTAAGCGGCCTGGGGCTGGCAGCCTTCAACTTCGGTGAGCAGGGGGGGGTCACTACTCTTTTGAGAAGCGCCCTGGGATTTTTAATGACCACACCGAGTCAGGACCTCGGTTTTACGTCTCATCCGAAGGACGGCGCCTGTTTACAGTTTAGTGTCCCCGTCACCATACTGGGGCATTAGGGCCCACATGGACCCCAGGGTGAGTGCCCCCTGCTGGCCCCACTAACACCTCTTCCAGCAGCAGCCTTAGTTTTTCCCAGGATTCCCTCATCCAGGTACTGACCAGGCTCACACCTGCTGAGCTCCAGTGGGGCTGCCTGTTGTGAGCTGCAGGGTGATATGGCTGCTGGCATTTCTGTCAGCCTTCGTGTTGCCGTGTCCCCAACGCCCAAGTCTGTTATGAAAACCATATAAGTGCAATTTCTTCTTGAAAGCTCTGGTTAAATATTTCTCTCCATCTCCGTTCCCATTTAAGATTGGGGGAAACAGACGATTTTTCCCCTGGAGTCTGAACGGCTGTAACCAGCTGCCATTAAACTAGGGGTGTTCACTTTCCAAAGTTGCAGCAACTTAAAGCAAGGTTTTTTTTCCTCCATGAAAGGTTAGTATTTTTTTCTGATGACAGTATTCTTTAATACTGTTTGTAATGAAACTGGTGGGAGACCAGGGGTACCCATTGTGATACAACCTGTTGATGAAAACTAAGGCAAAGGTGCCATCGGTAGTGCCTTGATTAAGCGCGCAGTTGGCGTGTCTATTAATTGTTTGTTTGTGTTCACTCTTTCAGGCTGCCCAACTAAAACAAATCCAAATTTCTGAGCCGTAACTCACCCCCTGAAATGGGTTTCCTTTGTCGTCTGCAAACGATTTTGAAAGCCTGCCACGCCTGGCGTCCTCATTAACCAGCACAATAAAAATGGCTTGTAAATGAGACACTTTTTTTTGCGCGACTAGTCTTAAGTGTAAAATAGAGGACAATCTGAGATCCCCCGATTTACTGTCCCTGTGGATAGATTTATTAACAGTACAAAGGATAAGATGGCTATTTGAACATAATATTCCTTTTGATTCCACTTTAGGCTTTAGATGTGGTTCAAAGTCTCCAATACCTGAGAAAAATGGAGGGTAAAGACGTGTCAAGGTTTTGACCGTTCTTTAGTCAGTCCAGTTTGGCTGTACCCAAAAGTGAGGCATTGCCGGATGTTAGGTGTGCTTCTGGGGGCTGTTTTAGGGCCTGAATTAGATTCACTATGTTCTAGTTGTGCTTTCAGGTGTATGTTAAGGGCCCATACTAATCGTTGTGTAGGGATGGAGAGATGAAGGCCGAACCTCTCTCCATTTCCTCTCTCTCTCTCAGGCTCTCAGCTCTTCCACTCGGTCGCCTGTGTACTCGTGCAGTTTCTGATGCTCCGGCTCATGGGAAGAACAGTGACCGGAATGGTGAGCAGTTTCCTCTTCCAGATGGTGAGTCCCTGCCCCGGCGTCGTCTTTTTTTTTCTTTTTCACCCTGCTGACCTGCTCTCGTCACGCTGTTCTTGACAGGAAATGGCCTTTTCTTTTGCGCCAGCGTCTCAGAAGAGATGTTTGTGCTTTTCCCCCTGTCTCTCTTTCACAGATGTACCTCCTCCTGGGCTATTACTACACAGCCACAGATCAGTACGATATCAAGTGGACGATGCCTCATTGTGTGTTGACTCTCAAACTCGTTGGTAAGAGCTTTGAAATTCCTCTCGATATCATCAATACTGATAAAGTACTGTTGTGTTTGAGAGTGTGACTCATGCATTGCATCAGTGTGATAAAAATCGCACTCCATCTTAATACTCCATGGCTCTTAATGCTCCGTCATCTCTTCTATGTCTGTGTCAAGGGAGGGGCCACTATCACATGATAATTACAGTAAGTTACAGTTACTGTGTTATGCCGGTACTGAGTAAGTGCGCACTTTCTAATTTCATAATAACTGTGAGCAGGATTTAGCATAAGAATGGATCCGAAGCATTTAAGGTCAGAAAACGAGCTAGATGAGCTTTTATCATTATTAGTTAATTGATCCCAGGATCTCGCCCAGCTGTTACCTGAAAAGGCCGGAGTATAATCTTTAAGAGTAGTACTGTGTAGCTTGTTCCCCACTCCCACAACTCTTGGTATAACAAAGTCCCAGGTTCCGTCTTAACGGCACATCCATGTTAGTGCTCTGTGCCTGCATGGAGACGAGGAGGCACTCTTGATCAGTGGATTAGGAACTGAAGTGTTTGACAATTAAATCCAGCTGAGCCTTCACCCTGTTTTCCAGGTCTGGCCTTTGACTACTATGATGGAGGGAAAGACCCGGTGAGCTTGCCGTCATTGACCTGAGTCGGGTTTGGAGCGTTAACTCCGGTCCTTCCGTTTCATGTTCTGTGCTGCTTGTTTCCGTTCCTTCACCAGCTTGTCGGTCTTCATCTTTTCCTTCTCTTTATATAATAATTGCTTACACTTATATAGCGCTTTACAGGTAATGGGGATCCCCTCCACCACCACCAGTGTGCAGCATCCACCTGGATGATGCGACGGCAGCCATAGTGCACCAGAAACACTCGCCACACACCAGCTCTCAGTGGGGAGGAGAGCAGAGTGATGAAGCCAGTTTAGAGATGGGGATTATTAGGAGGCCATGATTGGTAAGGGCCAATGGGAAATTTGGCCAGGACGCCGGGGTTACACCATTACTCTTTTCGAGAAACTTACAGGAATTTTTAATGATCCGAGTCAGGACCTCGGTTTTACGTCTCAGCCGAAGGACGGCGCCTGTTTACAGTATAGTGTCCCCGTCACTATACTGGGGCATTAGGACCCACACAGACCGCAGGGTGAGCGCCCCCTGCTGGCCCCACTAACACCTCTTCCAGCAGCAACCTTAGTTTTTCCCAGGAGTCTCCATTCCAGGTACTGACCAGGCTCACACCTGCTGAGCTCCAGTGGGGCTGCCAGTTGTAAGCTGCAGGGTGATGTGGCTGCTTTATCTCCTTCCTTTCCTTCGCTTCATGTCGGTGCAGATCTATTAAACTGTCAGTCTCTCTCTCTCTGTGCCTGTGTGTCTGTCACCTGTTCTTGCCAGTTTTGGGGAGCGTTCAGGTAACACACATACTGAGACTTGGATACATCTTTGTAGATGGGTAGATCTAGTGTAGAGACATCAAGGAGCTGTGTCCACAGTCTAGCACTGTTGTCTAATTGAGTCTGTCTCTCAGGGTATAATATCTCTAATTTAACCACCTCCCAGCTCAGTGCAGTGGTACTGTTTCTCCTCCTCATTCTTCTGGAGCCTCTAATGCAAGGCTCTACAATCCAGATCCTGGAGGCCTCTCCTTCTCGTACATCTGGACACCCCTGGCGTAGCACGTGCCTCTATAAGACTCCTTCCTTCTCTTGCAGTAGGTGTACTGACCAGTCAGTCAGTATTTCAATCGGTATTTCTTTTCTCTGTCTCAGGAAACATTGAGCTCCGAGCAGAAAAAATCAGCCCTCCTGTCAGTCCCCAGCTTCCTGGAGGTCTGCGGCTTCTCCTATTTCTACGGCGGGTTTCTGGTTGGACCGCAATTCACGCTGCGCAGCTACCAGAGTCTGGTCAACGGGGAGCTGACTGATTGCCCAGGGGAGCGTCCAAACAGGTAACGCACAGCTGGGGAGAAGGCTACAACTCCCATCATCCCTGGCACCAAGGTACCACTTTTACCCAGTAGTAGTGGGAGGCGGATGTATTATGGAAGATGTTTTTTCTGTCCCCCCAACCCCCCCCACCCCTTGTTTCTCCCATTTACTGTCCTGATCTCAGCGTTCCATTCCTCTTTGAACAAATTATTTCTCTCATTTTGTCTTTAATCCGTCATGCTGCTGAAATTCAGGGGTGCTCTGCTGGCGTGTGCGGTCAGTGGTCCACGATGACTGAATTTCAGACGCAAGTGAATTAAACGATGTGGAATAAGTCATAGGGCAGCATGGTGGCACCATTGCTTCCTGGCAGTGCTGGGGCTCTGAGTTCTGTTCCTGTGGTGCTGTCTGTGTGGAGTCTGTATGTTCTCCCCGTGTCCATGCTTTTGGATGCTCTGGTTTCCTCCCACAGTCCAAAGAAGTGCTTGGGGGCTAACTGGCTTCTGGGAAAATTGGCTTTCCGTGAGTGCGTGTCCTGTGATGGACTGTTGTCCCGTTCAGGATGTGCCTGTTGCTTGCCGGGATAGGCTCCGGCTTCCCATGGATAGATGGAATCCGTCATATTGAAAGTTCAGTTTGCCTTTCGGCTCACGAGAGGATCATCTCGTGGCTACTGCCAACAAGCAGTTGAGCAAAAGTCCCGATCTCGGACAATTCAGAGATCACGAATTGGGTCTCCCCCAATCCCCAGTGGTCCTGTTTGTCGCGGAGGTGCCTCAGTCAGCGCCTGACAAGCGAGATGTCTTAGTGGAACGAGCAAAGGTGAAGAAAACTGAATAGGTTTCGCTCTTTCTTTTTCTTCTGGTCGGTAGGATATTTGCAGGAGATATTTCTTCTAGAAAAGGCCACAGCTAAGCTGCACTCGGCCTTTATCGCTGTTTAACAGGTCTGGGACCCTGCTATCGATAGTTTGATTTTTGCTTATCGATAAAGGAACCGGGATGTGAAAGTATGTTTCTCCCTTTATCTGTCTCATTTCTTTTTTTTTTTTACAAAACCCCAGCCATGTACCTTGTGTATCTCTGGAAGAAGGGTTTTCTTCATTCCCCCTACACTGAAGGTGAATAAAAAATAAATCAATTGTTCGACGAGAACAAATCCGTGACTTACACTCGTGTCTCTGGTTCTGGTCATGACCCGCCTGCGGGGAATTGAAAGCTGCTGGCTTTGTTCCCAGGCTCGAAGGAATGGCATGCCGATAAAGATTAACGGATCAAAATGGCTTTATTCCCTCTCTCCTTCTCTGTCCAGCATCTTTCCTGCCATTAAGCGGTTCTCTCTGGGCCTTGTCTGCCTGTCAATCTACACTATAGGAAGTCCTTCCTTTCCAGATAGCTACCTGCTGTCGGAGCAGTTTGAGGTGAGTGGTACCAGTCATTTTTTTTTTTAAGACCATCCCAGAAACTTTGTCGGGTTGAGTGATGACTGTATTTGCCGTGATGATGTTGGCGACATTGTCGTTTTCTGATGCCGGCAGTGTTGTTGACGATAACGATACGGGTCGCGTTCCCGATGATGGGAGCCCCCGTCTGAAAGGCTCTGTTGTGTTCCAGGCGCAGCCCTTCTGGTATCGCTGTCTGTACATCATCATCTGGGGGAAGATCACTCTCTACAAATACGTCAGCTGCTGGGTCATTGCGGTCTGTATCTTTCTTTCTTTGATCCTAGGGTCAAACTGCTCTCTGGAGTAACCCCTCTCCAGCTCTCGGACCCTTGTCTAAAAGTCTCTTCACCTTTGATGGAGTTAATTGATTAACCTCTACTGTAGGTTGTCAATATCATTAGTAATTAACATTAATAGCAATAACTGTATTGATAATAGTATAATTCTAACTATGATATGATTTATTATTAATGTTATTGTTGGTAATGGTAATAATTACTAACCCCTGCTATACACCCTTAGAGCATTTGGAATCTCTCTACCTATGCCTATACTTATTATAAATGTCTCTTTTCCCTTAACTTAACCCAAAAATGTTTAAAACCTAAGTGCCCAACCCTGAAGGTTATATTGGCCACCCTAAATCTGTTGTTGCTAAAGATTTAATAACTTCTAAGTTATCAATTACGCAATTAATTCTCACTATTAAGGGAGTTTGTGTCCTTGTGGGCTGAAAGGTATTCAGGTGTTGGTTCCATAGTCCCACTAAAGGAGCTCATCAGACCACCTGCCTATTTGATCGCAGCCCAGCTAGTCTTGTGAAACTGGGGGTTTGATGGGTGTGTCAGACCTGCTGGACAGGGGCTTCCAGCAGCCAGGGTTGGGGGGTCTTTGGGTTGGTGAGTTAGGCTCGATTTAAAATTAAAACTGAAGGAATTAAATAACAGCTCTGGTTATTAGTGATACAGAGCTAATAGAAGAACATGCTACGTTTCCCCATAGTGGAGGTAATCGGGCATCGTGGTTGGGGGGGGCGACAGGGTGCCGGATTTGGCCCTTGTGCCCCCTGTGACCCCCGGCGGCCCCCACCGGTCAGGTCTGCGTTTCCGCCTTGACCTCGGCCTTCCCCTCTCGACCGCAGGAGGGGGTGTGCATCCTCTCGGGCCTGGGCTACAACGGGCGCGACGCGGCCGGCGTGGCCCTGTGGGACGCCTGCGCCAACATGAAGGTGTGGCAGTACGAGACCACGCCCCTCTTCACCGGCACGATTGCGGCCTTCAACACCAACACCAACGCGTGGGTGGCCAGGTAACCGCTTCCCTAAAGAGCACCTCGATGCAGGAAACGGCGCAGGACTACATTTCCCTTGATCCCACATAGACCACTCTCTCGGCATTGTTGCCCCAGTGCACTATGGAAGTTGTAGTCTTAAAAAGGTAATGAAACTGGTTTTTATTCAACGCTCCTCCTGTGTATGAATGGCTCTTTTAGAAACGCTGATTTAGCCATTGTTCAGTTGTCTGAATCAGTGGATTCACCTCTGGTGACAAATAATAAACTTTATTTTATATAGCGCCTTTAAAAGGTGGCTTCTCAAAGCGCTTTACAGAATGACAACAACAAATAAAAAGAATACACAAGATATGTTTGTTGGATAGTTGGTTTAAATTGCAGTGAGTTTGTTTTTGATCATGGATGTGTTCTCGAAAACGGCGATGAATACCAAAAATGTATATAATCAGGATTGCCCCCATAACAATTAATGTAATTACTTGTTCCATAGGTTGTCTGTAAAGCACAAAATTCATACACTGTCGTTCTACAACATGACCTATATTTATTGTACTGCTGAAAGATTACCGTTTACTAAAAAGTCTGATGATTCTCTGAAAGATCTGGTGTATAACAGCAGTGCAGAGTATCATTTCAGTTTATACAGTTCCTAAATTGACATTCCTGACTGATTTTGCTGGAAAAAATAATCGAACCCTCAGTGCTTGAATTTGCTGTTTTTATTTGCAAGCGGTAACAGGGAGATTAGACTTGAACTGAGAAACGGCGTTTTACAGCCCCAGTGTGTGCTGGTTTGCAGTCCAGCTGGGTTCTTAATGATCCGAATCTGTGCGTTGTTGGCATAACTGGACCTGTGTCACAGCTTCTCCCAGTTCTTCCTGTGCTGGTGCTTGAAACAGCCCTGTAAATCCTGTAGCCTTACTGATCCTCCTGCAGATTTACATAGTCTTCTGGCACAGTGGTCAGCATTACTGCCTCGCAGAGCTAGGCCCCCCTGTATATTTTAGAAGGCCAAGTGTCTTTCAGGTCCTTCAAACAGAAGACCCAGAGCTGTGCCCATTTATACTCGGAGGCAGACTAATTGCCAGCAGCTGAGACTCATTACACAGGAAATGAGCCTGTTTTCTTTCCCTTGCCTGCTGGGAGATGTAGTTTCCAAAGCTTCCATGTTGCCCTGTGGAACTACAACATCTTTAGCAGATAGGGTTTTAGTTGGATGCTTCACAAAATCTGCTGTGTGTGTATATATATATAAGCTTTCTCCAGATTTTAGCAATCAATTCTCAAATGCTGAGATGCCTTTTAATGACCTCTAGTAGCAGGTCATCTGCAACTGCAGCCCTTTTTAAAAATGGCCACAGACAGGGTATGTTGTCTTTGGTTACCATGTTATCAACAAGGGTTCAGAGACTCCCCCTTCCAGTCCTGGAGGTCCACACACCTGCTAGTTTTCTATTCCAGCCTTGCTCAACTATTTCTTTGCACTGACAAGTTTCTCCATTGTATATTTTCAACGTCTGGGTTTTTACCCTGTGCAAAGGCAGGCTCCAACATGTCCAGGAACTGAAATCGGTCAATTAAAATAAATCCGATTTTGCTATGGGATCTTTAATGATCATGTAATCAAGACGCCACATTACCTGCCACCACAGTGGGGTTTTGGTTTGCCGATTGGCGTTGCAGAGGCATGAGCACCACCTGCTGGTCAAACAGCACCACTTAGAGCTGCAGCCTGGTTTTCCTCATCCCGGTACTGGCCAGGCCCAGCCTTGTTCAATTGTTCTGAGATCTGACTAGATCAGGCTAGCAGGCAGTCATGCATTTCGGTGTGTAGTCTCACTGTACAGAGTGCGGAGTGTCTCAGGGTATGCAGGGGTTGGCAGCTTTTTTTTTACCCTCTCATTTAGGGTTTCTTTGCACACACTTCCCTCACAGTGCCCTTTTTCCTTGTATCCATCTGTCTTCAATATACTATATTTATGTCTCCCTATTTCCTATAAGAGATTATCCCCTTCCTTCTGTTATTTGGATTGCTCAGCAGTGCCATTGCATTGTAGGAACTAGAACAGTCATTTGCACTTCTGCAAGGCAGTGCCTTAAAAACAAAGCATAGCAGCCCTGTGTGCATGTTACACCTCGGTGCTGGCACACTGCGGGAGCTGTGGTCTCACCGTGTCTGGCTGGCGTTTTGTGGCTTTGCAGACACGTGTTCAAGCGCCTCAAGTTTCTCGGGAACAAGATGGCGTCCCAGGCCGCCACGCTGTTTTTCCTGGCCATCTGGCACGGCCTGCACTCAGGATACCTGGTCTGCTTCTCGCTGGAGTTGATCATCGTCGTCGCGGAGAGACAGGTGGGAGACCCTCGCTGGGCGGCGCGGCTGTCCTCCTGTAACACCCCCCCGCGTGTTTCTTCGTTTCCCAGCGTCGCCGCACTGATCGTTTCTCTCCATCTCGGCTCCTGGTGTGGGGAAATATCCCCTCTCGTGGCGTCACTCTGCAGCAGGAGAGTCTCCTTGCTCAAGTCTGAAGTTAGAAGCAGTCGCTGCTCGAGCACTGAGAGAGCGCTGGATGTCCCTCTCTTGGTCCTGCTGTTTCTCTCCTTTATCCTACCTTGCTCCTGGCTGGGACTCGTAAGCTTCCCATGGCACCGAGACCGATGAACCCCCGTTTTGACCTTCAGAAAATCTGTCTAGGGTTTGACCAAAGGCTGCAACGTAAGAGAGATTGGATTCTCCTGGGAAAACTAATTTTATGACCCCAAAATCCAGGGAACCAGAATCGATGTCCGTATTCCAATCAGGAGGGGGAAAAAACCCCCAGGCAAACTGACTAGAAAAAAAGAAACAAGCTAGGGGGAGGATGTGGCCGTACCAAAAACAAGTCTTCTTCCGCATTCTACACCCGTCTACATTAACCACATTGAAAGCAGAAAGAAACATACAACATGTCTTCGCCCATCCCAAAAACCACACACCGCTCGATGGGCTCCCCCCCGCCACCTCCAGCACCTGGAGAAAGAAGGGAAAACACTAAGAAAATAACACTCCAACCCAGAACTGTAGCACCCTCCTCCCCCTCCCCCTCTCCGGCTGCTTCTCTCACTTGTGGTCTGTCTTTCTCTTGATCCCAGCCTCACTTTATTCAGTTTGTCGTCTCTTCGAGCGCAGAGCTACTTTCAGTGTCAGTCTAATCCGGGGTTACAGACCCCCGGGAGTCAGTGGACCGGGGGGTTACAGACCCCCTGGAGTCAGTGGACCGGGGGGTTACAGGCCCCCGGGAGTCAGTGGACCGGGGGGTTACAGGCCCCCGGGAGTCAGTGGACCGGGGGGTTACAGACCCCCGGGAGTCAGTGGACCGGGGGGTTACAGACCCCCGGGAGTCAGTGGACCGGGGGGTTACAGACCCCCGGGAGTCAGTGGACCGGGGGGTTACAGACCCCCGGGAGTCAGTGGACCGGGGGGTTACAGACCCCCGGGAGTCAGTGGACCGGTGTTACTGGACTGTCCAGGGGTGGAGACCCCTGATGTGGGATCGCTGTCTGGACTCGCTCCCTCCTTCCTGTCTTCCCCAGGCCCTGGCGCTGGTGCGGGACAGCCCGGCTCTGACCCGGCTCAGTCACAGCCCGGTGGTGTACCCAGTGACGTACGTGCTCCAGCAGACGGTGCACTGGCTCTTCATGGGCTACCCCCTCATACCCTTCTGCCTCTTCACCTGGGACAAGTGGGTGAAGGTAAGCAGGGTGCCGGACACCCTCTCTTCAAGACGGGTGGGGGGGGCGGGGCTGAAACAGCTTCACATGAACTGCGAGGCACTGGGGGGCCGGGCTGCGCTTGCGGGCAGCTTATCCAGACTGTACTGAAACGCAAATACCTTTCCTCCTCCTTCCGGGTTTTCGTTTGAACTACAATCGTGTTCCTCAGCCTGTCTGACGTTCGCAGATTTTGGTTGGTTCGCATTTCTTCTCTGGAAATGTAACTTTGGCATCGACAAACTATTTCCTTTCTCCAACTCGCTCGCTCAAAAAGCCCGCGCCGCTCTTCTCCCCGTTTGTTGGGTTGAAGACCAAGCCTCCTATGTCTCCTTCGTCTAATTACCTGAGGTAATGCTTTCCCGCTGGGGTCGGATGCCTTTGATTCGCTCACTGTCCTCCAGCGCCCCCAAGGCCTCATGGGAGTTGTAGTTTTTAACCTGTATAAACTGGCGCAGCTCTAGTTCCTTTCCCTTAGTGTTGGCGGTGTAGTGGTGGGCTGTTGTCCTGCTCCCTCAGGAGGGGGAGAGTGGGCGGGGAGGGGGGTGTGGACAGTCAGAATGCAGAGTTGATGCTCTTTCTCTGTGGCTCAGGTGTACACGTCTATATATTTCTGCGGCCATGTCCTTTTCCTCTCCTCCCTGCTGGTCATGCCTTACCTCCGCCGGGCGCTGGTGCCCAGGAAGAAAGGGAGCGAGAAGAAGGAGCAGTAGGCAGGTGAACAAGAGCCTTTCTGTGTGTCTGTCTCCTTCCTTCTGCCTCGTTAATGTGCTGTAGGGTCCAGTCACTGTGTCTGTACCATATTAAAGGGGAACTGCAGTCCCGATTTCTCTGAACGATTATTAAACCTCCATAACCATTTTGTTTTTCCCTTCAGAACAGATTCCGAATTAAGAACACAATCGTGAACTTTGTAAAAAATACTCCCAAGTCGCCATGTTATTGTTAACACCTGCTCTCGTCAAGGGCGATAGTGAGAGTACCCACGAATTGTGACGTGAGGCAGCCCTTCCTGCTCACTAGTCCCCTGTAATGAATAATGTAATGTGACGGACGAGTGAATAAGTACCCGTTGTGCAGCAGATATTCACCACAGAAATGCTCCAGCGTGATCTGCACGCAGAGTAAAGAAGTAAGCAGTGTTTGTTGGAAAAGCCGTCTTGAAGTTGAGAGCAATATTTCTACTAGATAAAAAAAAGGTAGATTCACAAGCCTGCTTGTTTACAGTATCATAGATCCGCTTCCCTCGCTGTGCAGACCTGGAAGTTCCATCTGTTTTGTGATGTAAATGGGAGTTTTTTTTTTTTTACAAGAGTACATTGTGAAATGCACTTGTCAATGTTGATTTTCTGACCCTGAAATATGAAGATAGCTTTGCAGTTACCCTTTTACCCCTCTCTCTCTGTGCAGTGTTGATGTACTTGAGTGTCCAGTCAGTGTGTCTGTATTAACCCCCCTCTCTCTCTCTCTCTCTCAGTGCAGTGTTCATGTACTGGAGTGTCCAGTCAGTGTGTCTGTATTAACCCCTCTCTCTCAGTGCAGTGTTCATGTACTGGAGTGTCATGTCAGTCAGTGTGTCTGTAACCCCTCCCTCTCTCTCTCTTTCCCTCCAGATGTGCAGACAGACACTCAGAGGGGAGAGAGAAACACAATGCTGGATTTATCTCATTCTTTTCAAAGGGAAACACAATCCTTATGGTTTATTATTAACTACCACAACAACAGCAACGGCAAGAACAGAATATATTTTTTATGTTTTAATATATATATATAAAAATTTGTATATTTTTGGTTTGGGGGAAAAAGAACATCAACAACCAACAATTTATAAACCATGGTGCCACACCCACCCTTTTAAACTTTCTGAATATACATAGTCTTTTTTTTTGTTTAAAATATTCACCCTGCTTCCATAAAGGATAAACATCAACAAGCTCTAAAAGAACGTTTTACATGTTCTTGTTCGTTACTGCTTATGCAGATCACAGCCTTACGCAGCCAGGTTGTCTGATGAGGAGCTAGTCCCTTATGTACATTTGTGTACAAATATGTATAATGTTTGTCCCCTCCCTGCAGTATTGTGCAAAATAGATGGGTTAATACTGGATTTTTTTTAGATTCATGATTAATAATTAATCCACTGTTATGAATTTGCTCTTAATTTGTTTTAGATTATAATACAAGCTATGTAAGTGCCTCCTGCAGTTTGTTCCCCATGCCCTGGGTTCAATTCCAGACCTGGGGTGCTGTCTGGATGGAGTTTGCATGTTCTCCCCAGGTTTGTGTGGGTTTCCTCCCGCAGTCCAAAGACGTGCTTCAGCCCTTGCCCTGACCTGGATAAAGCCGTTAGCGAATGGAGCTCGAGGAGGTAGACGAGAGAGAGCAAGATCACAATTTCATTTAAAATACAGGATTAGTTGCCCTTTCTCCATTCTGAGGAGCTCCGATTTTCACTTCATTCCATGCTTCAACAAGTTGGAAGTGAAGTTACTTTTCTTCAGTGGCGTTGACAGCCCTGATCCAAACCTTTTCACGGGAATGAACAGGTAATCACTGTTTTTGTTGATTTTTTTTATTTTAGTGAAGGAGTTGCAGATGACGAATCTTCAAGAAGTCATTTCAAATTATTTGAAATTTTAAAACGAAAGGCTTTAAAACTGAAATCATGGACTGTTTTTTTTTATAGGCAGTACAGTAACAATTAAGGCAGTAAATTAACACAATAGAAAAAATAAATGTCCTAAAAAATCAAATTAACCCACTATTCTTGCATAATAGTGTCTATAAAGTACTGCTTATTTACATACATTATAAATGTTATCCGACTTAAAGGATTTAATATTGCGGTACGATTTTTCCCTCTGTCCTCACTTCATTATAGTGCCTGCTCACTATTTCAGATCCTTTCCAAGGCTCATATACATAATCTTCACTCTACAGTACACGTCTCTATACACTGTAGTTATTGAGCTGTGGTTTTAAGAGATGCTGTAAGATTTGCATTTCAAACATGGAACAGGAATGTAACAAAAACCTCGTTCTTGGAACGAACACCCCGAGTCTGAACTCATGATGACTCTCCTGGCATGGCAGGCTGGACGCAGATCACATGGCACGGTCAGTGAGGGTGACGACCCACTGCTGTGAACGGACCAAGTCGCTGCCTCTCTTGACTAAGCCTTTCCTTTCCATCACTACAGGGCCATGGTTTCCCACAGTGCTGTGCTAGTTAGTTCCCCGAAACGGGGGCAAGGAAGTCACGCGACACATGAGTCTAGTTATTTCGGAAAGGGTATTCTCTGCTTTTCTTCCTCATAATTTGTGGCGTCCCCATCTGTGTTGTGCCACTCCGGCGCGTGTGTTTCTTTGTTCAGCCGATTCGCTCTTGACCAAATGCATAGCATTTTTCCTGCAGGTCCTCACAGAGGACACTGATTTTTTTTTTAAAAACGGATATAAAGGGCTGATGTACAGACACTACAAACCAAAATCTAGTTCCACATCTAAAACCACTTGAATACTTGCACTGATGTGTAAATCTTCACATTCCAGCATGTAGCCCTTCAGAAAGTCCTCGGTGCTGTGGGTCGCTTAGGTTTTTGTTGGAGTCTTCAGTTATTCAGAGAGATGCAAATTTAAGAAGCACTCGTTCTTCATGAACTTAACTTCATTGTTTGAAATGTCCTCCTGGCTTGGCCCTGCCCTTTTCAGCAGCGAGCTGTCTCGAGTTGAGGCGAGAGGCCGGGCTTGGCCCTGGAAACCTGCGACTGCGGGTTGCCCGGGTTGGGCTTGGTAAAGTTGGAGTGGTAGTATTGGCCAGCGGTCTGGGTGTTGACCGCTTCCAGTATCCCGCCCAGTTCAGCGTTCAGCAGGGCGACTTAAGTGACGGCCCAGGGGTTCTGACCAGAGTCCCTGTCTAAAGAAAATTACACAGCAGCCACGTGTGGCTGTGATCCCAGGAGGATCACCAGAAAGAGCAGTTAAAACACTGGGAGCAGATGGCAAAAACTGTCACATTTTCCTATTGGAACCCATCATCAATTTGGGCGGAAAATAACAGGAAGTCACTGATTTTTCTACAGTAGAGCTGGAAGACAAACAGGAAATGAGCAGGCTGCTGTTTGCCCTCCCCTCCTGAATTCTGTTCATCTCGCACTCTGTCAGAGAACTTCGATGAGCGTGACACTATACAATCCTTTTCTCTTTATCCACAAGTTAATAATGTGCCTTTTTTATACCACACAGTGGGAATAATAGCCAAGTGCTGCCTTCAATCCCAGGTGCCAGATGTGAGTCCCGATTTATAATTTGCTGTTCGGACTTTAGCTTCTCGCAGTTATTGGCCTAATTCTGGCATCGTATGGTCATGGTTGCAAAGACTTTGAAGTGGTTGCAAAGTAGCTGTGAAGCCCCTGTTAGATTTAAAGTGCTAAATATTTCGACATTAGGTAACCTAGTAGCCTGGCTGATTGGAGAAGATGAGGGGAGACTTGAGTAGAGGGTACTAGTCTAGGAACTGAGTCTGGCCGCCAAGCCCTTGTTAAAGAAATTTTTAGAGAGGCTTTCGGCTAAACTTTTTTTTTTTTGGAAAAGACAAATTGTGCAAAATGTGTCCGGGTCAGAGTGCCAGTCTTGAATTATATCTCCAACTGACCTTCTTAATTAACCCTAAATGCATCCCATCGTTGCCCTGTAGAAACGAAACTACTCGGTGCTTTCAGTCTGTGACCCAGACTGCGGTCTTGAAGGATTCCTCGGTATAAAGATACGGAATGGGGAAGGGCTGCGTTCGAACTTGTTGCTGGAGGGGGGGTGTCGCATCTGCGCTGACCCATGTGCTGGGAGAGCAGCAGCTCAGACAGTGCAGGCTGGAGCAGAAGGGAAGGGCCTGTCATCACGGCCTCTGGATTGCTGCTCTTCCCGGTTGCCCACTTAACAACCCTTCCAAAGCTAAGGTCACAGACGTGTGCAATACCGCTGCCTGGAGTTTAATACAGGACATGGAAATAGGTGGATTTCAGATGCCACAAGGACCTTTTCAATTAAACCTCATCCAGGGGAATACAGGAGACCAGATTGGGGAGCCTGCGAGTTGAAGAGGAGAGTGTAGCAGGGTTGGGAATGGTAGCACAGGCTCTGTGCAAGTGGGATGGAAGATGATGGAATAGTAGTTCATTAGCAGCCGAAATGAGAGAGCCAGTTTAGAGGAGGGGAGTCCGTTCCTGGTCCTGGTGAGGCCCAAGCCATTTGGTCCCGTTCCTAAAGATTGGCAGCACCTGTTAAAATACTGATCAGTCAAACTCGTAATCTGTTCGATTAAGACTTCAGGCCTTGAGGGCTGAAAGGTACGTGGATTTAGTCCTGTATCTTCTCTGACTTCATGAGTGAGTCGGCAGTGTGATGGGTCATGACAGAGTTGATCTGTGTCTTTAGAAATTGGACTGGGCTGTCGGGGATCAGGGCTGGAGACCCCTGGGCTTGAGGGGCAGCATGGTGAGATTCGAGAACCAAAACACTGAGCCTTGTCTTCTTTCATGACTGTTTCATTTCACAGGCTGCAGTATGATCAGTAATGGCCACCTGTACCTCTTGCTTTCGTTTCAACTGGACACAGAGCAGGAGTTTATAGGATTGACACACACTCGCCGTGTTGAATGGTACTTGACCTGGACTGGATTGTACTGGAGAGGACTATATTGTACGATATTGCTTGGACTGGACCTGGCTAGGCCATACCGCTTTGAAATAGGATTGGGCGATCTTGAGCTTGACGATTCTGTATCCAAAACTGTTTCTGTAGCCACTGGACTGTGCCAGCTATCTTTGAGCTAAAAAGCACTGCCATGTTTTTCCTCTTTCTAATTGGTTCTTTGTGCCAAAATCTCAAAGCCCCAATTATAATTGACGATTGCTTTCTGTACATAAGCACATGTATATATAAAGCTATATAGTATCACCCAGTTACAGTGACCAAGAGTGATTCTTTTGGAAGTACACCTCCAAATAAAGTAGTGTCCGCACTAACCACATGCTCAGTTTACACGCACTTAACTCCAAAATGGCCTTTCTCTTTGTAACGAATGTTAAACTGTTCCACTGCTTTTTTTTTCTGGTTTCAGCAACCTTGTTCTTGTAATGAATTGATGCTGATTAATCGATGGAAAAAGGTTTCTTTTGTACCTGTTCCTTTTTTGCTAAGAAAACAAAGCGTATGTGAATGACCCATTTTCCTTTTTTTATTGTACCTTGTTTCGGCCTTATTCCTCTTCTGAAACCTTTCAATGTCTTGTAAGACCTTCTCTTTCAGTCTCTCTCCTCCCTCCCTGTAATCAGATTTTCCCCTCAGGCCCCCCACAGACTCGGTCTGTCTTTGGATACGGTTGCTGCCATTTTGTTACTAAAATAGAGAAGGAAAAAAAAGATTTTAAAGAATTCTCACAGGTAGGAGGAGGTTAGGGCAAGAGGCGGGATCACAGCAGGAAATGACACGCAGGAAGTACAAACTACCAGACCAAAACCGCTGCAGTCACCTCTGACCTCCATGTTTCTATTGAATAACGATTAGAATTCTAAATAATACCGTGAGAGAGCGTTCCCTCACTTAACAGGCACAGTGGGGAACTACAGCTCATGGAAATTACTAATATAATAGTGGGATGATAATTATTTGTTAATTATTGTTCCTGTTTTGCCTTATTGTTACCAAAATTGAAAGAAAGCAAACTAGTGGTGAACTTGTAATTGTTTTTATTTTTTTTATATTAATAAAATAACTTGACTATTAGTGGCTGTGTGTATTTATACTGAGCTGTGTATATTGTGTGTTTTGAATGATTTAAACGGTGGGTGTCATGTGTGGATTATATAAAAATCAGTATTTTTACAGCTCCTCATGCACATAATGTGGAGTGTCCTGACAGGCCTAATGTTTTCTGGAATCTATCATTTTAAAAGCTAATAAGATTTTACAAACACTAAAATTGATTTTTTTTTTTTGTAGGTAGGAAGGACTTTGTTGAAAGAAGCCTTGTTCCACACTCCTACCACCCTTAGTGTAAACAACTGCCTGTTATTCTGTTTTGAATGCGCTTCTCCAATTGCCTTTCAAATGTTAGATTAATTTATAATCTAAGAGGTGGTATGTTCCAATTTTCAGAAGGCTTTGTAGCAGCTGTAAGAGGTCATGGAGAACTTTGGTATGGTTTAAAAATGTGTTGATTACAAAGGCCCTCTGGAGTTCTGAGCAGAAAGTGTCTGCATAAAGTCCAGCACGGAACTCTAACCCATATCTTCCTTTCCAGACTATGTACAGGCAGTGAGTAATCTCCAGCATTCCCCTGAACCCCAGGGTTAAAAAAAGCATATTTAGAAAGTGTACACATACTGTATAGCCAACCACAGCAGGAACACCTCACTCAAAATGTCTTGCTTTCCCACATTCCTCAGTGTCCTATTTGACCTAAAGAAGAATCTTTCACTTCCAAAAAGTCCTTTTTAAACTATAAGGTGGAAACATTCCTTCTGATTTCCTTCTACAGCTTTTTGTAAGGTGCCTGGGAAAAGACTAATTCTCAGTTCTTGGTAATTCAAGGTAAGGCAGGTGCTTTAATTAAGGGTTGGGTAATGGGTAAGGAAACAGCAGGGTAAATGCTGAAATTAATTAGTAATTTATGGAGACCCCCAAGGGACAACTGCTCTTTCTAATCTAGATCGGTGCTCTAGTTTCTTGGTGCAACTGGAAACTCGTTGGGTGATCTCGTCTCGTAGAGCAGACTGTAAGTTGATTAAATGAATTGGGATCGTTCTTGGTGTTTGATAACCAATGGCACTTGAGTCCCCACAGTGTACTCCAACTTTCTGGGGCAAAAGCAGGTCTCAGTGGGGGGTTTGAAGTCCTGCTTTGGTTCTGCCGGGTTGAGTCCAGATGAATATGGTATTAACTGCAGTAATGTTGGGAATTCCTCACACTCACCTCAGAGCACTTTCTCACTTCTCCTGATCTGCTGAGTGACACTTGCGACAGCTGGGGGCTGCCAGTGTCAAACACAGTCCACTCTGAAAGAGTCAGGGAGTGAATCCCAGCCTCCTGGATAAACTCCCCTGTGGGCTCGAGTGATCTGGCCTTCTTGAAGCTCCCTTAGATGCAGTGGGAATCAAGCAGGTCCCTCCTGTATGCTGTGGGCTGGGGTGGAAAAAGAGCGCAGATATAAATGCAAGGAGTCGCTGTTACGGCTGACCTGATGGCCTTGTAATTGCAGCCTGGTTGATGTTTTCTCCACCTGGCTAGGTGCTGCTTTTCTTTGAGGTACTAGGTGCTTGCTGGAAAGAGTAGCTTTTACATAGATTAATGGGGCTGGAGCACAACACCGAGCACAAAATGGAGCAAGCCCAAGCACTGCAGGATTGATGCTGGTGTGTGTCAGTCAGTGTGAGCTATGGGTGTGTGTGTGTGTGTCAGTCAGTGTGAGCTATGGGTTAGTGTGTGTATCCATCCCCCAGCTTGCTCACGGAACTAGCATGCTCTTCTGTTATTGGACTTGGTCCCTCTGTCCGTGCATCTCTCTACATCCACACACGCCTTGTGTTTCTTGTTCACTGGCCTGCGAGCGAGGTCTTTGGAGAGACTGCTGCAAGCGCAGCCGATACCCAGCGACGGGGCACTCGCCTGAGCCAGGGCGAGGGGGGGGTGGGGGGCTGGAGTCGAGAGTCGAGAGAGGAGGGGGGAGGCAGAGACGCAGTGTGGGCGGGTAGACGGAGCTGTAGAGCCTTCAGACACCGAGCATCTGCCGAAACCGACCGCCACCATTATCAGCGCCGCTCACGACGGCACTAAAACTCACCGCAGGGCGAAATAATAATATTGCAAATAAAGCCATCGGTTAATTCTGCGCGTAGGAAAGGCGGAGAGGCTGCGCGTCCCTAAGACCTTCCAGACAGACGGATGCTGAGAGAGAAACGGTGGTAGAGAGGGAGAGAGGAGCTTCGGGTACCAATTTGAACGGTAAGGAACAAACGAGAATGGGAAAACGATGACGGGAGCTGCGTGCGTCTGTATTTCTAAATGTGTGTGCGGACCTAAACACCCCCGAATTTGTCGGTTGAAAACGGGGGAACGCAAATCGTATAGGGGTCTTCCTGCGCACGGGCTCTTCGTATCGATGGGGGTGAATTTATTGGAACACGGAGCTAACATTTATGCAGATATTAATGGATGTTTCTAGCACCGAGTCCTTGCCTCGTCTAAATATGCATCTGCCCCCCTGTGGCTGTGCTCATTTTGTCCGCGATCACTGCACGCATATAGGCGCACATAATTACATATATGCGCCTCTGCATGTATTAAAATGTGTACTGTACGCACGTAAATGACAAACACGCAATTGCGACTGCGTTAGGCAGGGGCTTGTTAGCCGTGCCGTGAGTCTGTCACCGCAGAGTCCCCATTGTACTTGCAAAATGCCTGAGAAATATAATAGGGGCATTCTCTCCAAGTACCTCTGGGAATTTTATATACCTGTGTGCAGATTCCCCAAGGGCGCGAGACCGCTTTGGAAACGACTTTCTGAGCCTCTCGCTCCCCCTCACAGAGAGGGGGGGGGCAGCCTGACCCGTTCTGTGTCAGCGGTAGTGTGAGGTCCCAGTGAGCATCGCACTGACATAATCCATTTCCAAACTCAGCACCCCACACTGTAGCAGGATCATGGTAGCATTTTCACCAGAGAAATTTTCTCCTATAAGCACCCCCCCCATTCTGAACACCAGTGCCCTCTGACCTTTGAACCAAGCCTGCTATGATCATTGCCATTCAAAACTGAAGGCAGAATAGAGATGGTCCATATGCTGGGATCCAAGGTCATGACCTGGGTCTCTCCGTAAGAACATAGGAAGGTTACAAACGGGAGGAGACCCATCCAGCCTGTTTGGTAGTTAAGTAACTAATTGATCTGCCGATCTCATCCAGATAGTGTCTACATGGATGGTTTCCGTAAATATCTGTATATATGTTACAAAACATATATACAGATCTATATAAATGTGAAGGGCGGAGCGGTGGCTCTGTGGCTCAGGATCTGTGCCTGTGGCTGGAAGGTTGCCGGTTCAAATCCCGCAGCCGGCAGAGGAATCCTACTCTGTTGGGCCCCTGAACAAGGCCCTCAACCCCAGCTGCTCCAGGGGTGCTGTATAAATGGCTGACCCTGCGCTCTGACCTGAGACGCACAGACAGGGAGAGAAGCTGGGGTCTGTGAAAAGACAAATTCCTAATGCAAGAAATTGTAAATGGGTAATAAAATTTCTTAAAACCGAGCTGGAAACGGACAGTTGCTGCTGATGTTTGTCACGTACTGTATAGAGAGAGAAGATTGAGGCGATGATGTTTCAGACTGGGGCACCACAGCGCTCTTTTGAGGTGTTACTGAATCCTCGTTGAAGGACAAAACGGTGCATTAACATCTTTGTTGTTTGTGTGAAAGATTTCAGCTGGGAGAGGTTTGACAGAAAATCTCCTCTCTCCTGTTTTGCAGTGCGAATCGTCTGCTCTCTGCTTGGGAGAATAAATTTATCGTCTTGAGCTGTAGAAACTGGTTTCCCAGCTGCATTCCTAATTTAATGTTGTGGCTTTGGTGAATGGTTTGGCTTTTAGGGTCGATTAATAGCAAAACTAATAGATATTACCAAGCCTCAATTATTATTTGTTAGCTGATATGGCTGATTTAATTTACGATCAGATATAGTAGAAAAGCACCATCCACTAAGAACCCTACAAAAGAAGACAATTTGTCCCATCCAGACTATTTGATCGTTAGTAGCTCATTGTTCCCTGGATCTCATTTAGCTGTTTCTTGGAAGGAACCAGGGCATCGGCTTCCACAACATGTCCAGGTAGCTTGTTCCACGCTCCACTACCCATTGTGTAAAGAAGTGCTTCCGGTTCTAAGATGTAAATACCCACCCATTTAATTTTCACTTTTATCCACTGGATGGTGATAAACTGATCACATTTATACTGTAGAATATGCGTGAGGCACTAATTTGGAGCTCTTATTCAATTCACATCGATGACACAATTGAATTCAAAGGGTATTTCATTTGGGCACTATGGTGGTGCAGGGGTGAGCACCACTGTCTCACGGCACTGGGGTACAGGGTTCAGTTCCTGGGGTGCTGTCTGTGTGGAGTCTGCATGTTCTCCCCATGTTTGTGTGGGTTTCCTCCTGGTGCTCTGGTTTCCTCCCACAGTCCAAAGACATGCTGGTGGGTTAATTGACTTTTGGGAAAACTGGCCCTGGTGTGTGTGTGTGTGTGTGTGTGTGTGTGTGTGTGTGTGCTCTGTGATGGACTGGTGTCCTGTCCAGGCTGTACTCTTCCTTGCACCCTTTGCTTGCCAGGATAGACTCCTGAATTTGAAGAAGTGGTTAGAAAATGGATGGATGCCATGGAATTCGGTTCCATTTTATTCGGAGGACTGATCCATTACACTACTGCTCCAGTATGACAGCAGACAAGACAGCAATTAACTAAGCTCTGCACCAGTTCATTAACAATGGCAGTGTGAAAGCCAAGAAAATCCAAAGGGAGGTTAAATGAAGAGAAAAGCTAGCCAGAGAATAAGACAAAGCAAAGCACCAGGTTTTTAGATGCTAGAAATATTGGAACCAGAATTCATGATGAAGACACTAGGGTTTTAGAGAGCATTTCTGATACAATTGGGATCACAAAAACATAGCCAACTGAAAATACAAGAGATTAACACAAGGTGCTCTGGTGAGACACAAAAGCTTAAAAAGTGATTGGTAGCATAGCACTGTAGATCAAAAATAGTGTTCAGGTTCAGGAACTAAAGATTGAACAATCAAGAGTCTCTGAAACTACCTGGACCAGACTGTTCAACAAACATTCCACATTTATAGTGTTAGGCGTGTGGTGGACCACCAAATGCACATAGTAATTAGAATTCGACAGTGTCCCATGAAATTCAGACTTTTTGTTTGGAAGACATAGTTTTGAAGGGAGACTGCAATTTACCACCCAGTAGGTGGGAAAACCCTTTAGGGGCAGAATCACCGAACCCTGAAGTGGTAGACATACAGTAGTTGATGATTGCTTTCTTACCCTCTTTGTTAGAATGCCTACAGTACCTAGCTCACACAATTCTCCTCTTTTCAAACACTCGAAGCAGAGTGAATTGTAAACTGAGGGATATGTGTATTGTGTATAGTTTTAGTCGTCGTGTTGTAAAAAATATTGTTGTGCTGGAGATACATTCCAGTGCTTAAAGGAATGCCTGACACTGAAGGAACAGAAGCTTTATAGTGCTGAATAGAGAAAATCATGAGGGAAACCATTACAAGTATTTAAATTCCTCATGGGTAAAAAAAGTCAAAACCGTCAGAATTAACAGTGAAACATGAAACCAGAGGACATAACTGGGCACTGTGTGAAAGTGCCTTAAAATGAGAAATGGAACAGGAGGCATTTCTGTATGCAAAGGGTGGCAGGGGTATGGAACAAACTACCCAGTCATGTTGTTGAGGCCAAAACTTCTCCCAGCTTCTTGTAGGAAACAGTTGAATGAGATCATTGGTTTACAAACTAGCAAATGAGCTAAATGGGCCAAGCTCTCATCTGTAACCTGCTTATGGTCTTATATTTATGCAAAAGACAAAGTAGTCGCACACTAAGGAAAAGGAACAGCTCTCTCTCCTGACTGGGCACGGGGAGAAAGTAAAAACCATAATCAATCAGTAAATATTTACATCACCAACCCAATATAGCAAAGCAAACGTTTCCATATTAATTAGTCTATGACGTTACTTCAAACAGACAAGCACTGCAGTCCCTCTCTGGGAACACAGTCAAAATCAACAATCACTTTAGCAGCTATGTCTCTCTCCTTTCCCCTCTCTCTCTCTCTTAACACCTCATGAGGTGGGGAGACAAAGCAGAAGAAGCAGAGAGCCAGTCAGACTCCCATTGCACAGCAGTCTGATCCATCTAGGGTTTTTTCCCTGTGGGAGGCTCTTGTGAACCAGCCCACGCTGGGTACTGGCTATGTCTGACCCGCCAGGTCGATCGGGAATCATTCCAGCGGAATAAACGGAGTCTGCTCATTGAGATCTTGGCAGGACATCCTTCTGGTAGACAGGTAACGGTGAAACACTGTGGCCCGGTGAAGAAGGTTCCCCATGAGAGAAGATCTGTTCAGCCCCTCATGTGTTTTTAGTTTTAGTAGCTCATCCAGTCATAGAATTGTCTAGTTCCTGAAGAATCCCAGAATGTAAAGTCTTCCTTTGGTAGCTCACTGTAAGCTGTGCTCTTTTGCGACAGGCCTGACTCTGACCCACCAATAGAACAGTCCTGATGGGTGCAAGGACCTATCCCCACTTATATTGCAAACTAATTTAGTCAACCCTGCGTCAGAATGTGGCTCAACTCTCGCCCCTTCACTAATGAACTAATTAGTCAATGATTATTTCACATGTGAACCTGCACACAAACAAGAGAGGCTGTAGCACCCTCTAGTGTTTGGCCGAGTCTGGAGGAAAGCACTGTCCTCGCTATTGCTGGCCGGCTGCAACTCCATGTGATCGTCCGTTAGAGCCACTTCATCCAGTATTCAGTCGCAGGGGAGCCCGAGTCTCTCCCAGTCTGGGAGGAAACCCACAGAAACCCGGGAAGAACATGCAGACTCCACACAGACAGCACCTCAGGAATTGAACCCAGGTCCCCAGTGCAGCGAGGCAGCAGAGTCAACAACTGCACCTCCATGTTGCTCTCCATATAATCCACGTGATGTTAAACCTCACTGTATCTATCGGTGATCCAATGGGAATACCCACTCATGCTAGTCAGCTGTCGGTTCCCCAAACAGCAGGGCTCTAAGCACTTGTGTCTGGAGCCGTGTGCACAAATGAGTGTGTCCTACACAACAAATCAGGCCACTCGGCTCCAGAAGTGTCAAAAGGCACTGCCCAGCTCCGCTGTTTCCTCTGGAGTCTTTCCACTCTGAGCAAACTGGAGGGTTTCATGAGCATGGGTGTTAGACGCTCTGTGCCACCCGTGGGCATGTTAGATGTGCTCGAAATGTATCTAAAACCGATTATGGAGAAGATGGATTCACTTCTGACCAGCTTTTATTTCATTTGTGCTGGCAGAACAGCATTTTGTCTTCCACGTGACATTGTGTTGCTAGGAACTCGCTATTTAAGTACAAACCATCCAGTAATATTTACACAGATGCTTCACTTGTCTTGCATTGGCCTTGAAGAACAATAGATTGCTTTCTAGTTCTGCTGTAGTTCAGCTGTAACTCATTTCCTCCAAATGATTGAGTGCCGCAGCATCACTGAATACCACATTCAGAGAAATGGCGCAATGAGGCTAGGTTTACGAAGTTAAATGGAAAACAAGGAGAGAGAGGGTAATATTAATCGTCTTGGTAGTTTTCCATCTTTAGCATGGACAAGCACAGTATGGAGAAAAGCGGGATTAGAAATTTGTGCAAGTCCTTGAGGAAATAGAGATGACAGTTCACCGCTGCAGAGTTTAGCCTGCTGCGTGGGTGACAGTCACGGTTCCGCGCGGGGTCGTGCCCCCCGCCGCCTGTTCCGGCCCCCACACCTGGGCCGCGAACCCGGGTCTCTGGCGTAACACAACAGGGCACCAACCGGGTGAGCTAAAGGAGAGTGCACCCAGCCCAGGCAGCTGGGGACCCTGCTACGTGCAGTGTGGGCACTGATGTCACCACAGTATCTCCGCTACACCTGTCACACATGATTTTCTCCATAAAAAGGCAGCAAAGCATAAGGGATGAGCAGGAATCCTCACAAAGTACGCTCATTTTATTATTCGGATTTATGACACACTGCAGTGGACTGGTGTCCTGACCAGGGTGTATCCTGCCTTGTGCCCGGTGCTTGCTGGGATAGACCCTGGCTCCCTTACAACCCCGAACTGGATGAAGAGGTTAGGAAAAAGATGGAAGAACGATGACAGACCTTATTGTGTTCGCTGATTCGGGGAGTCAAACGGCAGTGTGACGTCAGATGTTGGATTTTTTTTTATTGAGGAACAAACGAGCTCTATGAGCTTTCATTCCGGCTGATCAGTTAATGAGCTGCACCCCTAACCGAATCCATCATTTTTGCTGAATTTTTTTTTTATAGTTTTGTGCTGTAGAGTTGTCAAGTATACCCCCTTTTGTGCAACCTCTCCTTTGAGCTCCCAAAACGCTTGAACGCCGTGAATGATCTGGAATCGGGGACCCACAAAGTGCACCTGGGCTGTGCTGGCTCTTCCTAACCCTTTCTCTCTCACACACACACACACACACACACACCTCATTCTTGATCCTAAACCGAATGGATTCCCCCCTCCCTCCTCACTCATTCTCTTGTGCCCCTCTCTCCTCAGTGTCACCAGGATGGGCAGCTTCTGTGTTTTGGGGGTCCTCCTCCTGTCTCTGGCTCCAGCCGGCCGCTGCAACAAAGGTGAGATCAGCCCGATTTAGGAACGGAATCCCAGTTGTCCATCTTCATCCCTCCCCCCCCATCACTACCAAATGGCTCCTTTCTGGGCCAGCGCAGGCCCGGTTCCATCTCGTGTTTCCTATCAATTATTGGGAAAAGGGAAAGCAAAGACTGGCAAACTGCCAAAGGTGTTCTCCACAGTGGCTGTATGAATGCTTGCGGAGGTTTAAATATCATGCATTTCCTTCCCAGGTTAATTAGCAGCGATCTCTGACCGTCTCATCCTCCTCTGCGTGGGCTGTGGCGGCGGTGGTGTCTGTATCAGTGGCCCTGTTCGATTAACTGTCCAGATTAACTGCCGCCCTGCCAGTTAGATTAGTTGTAGCAGGAGCAACATGGTTACCAGTTATTGCTGATGTTTTGGCGATGGCTCTTGCACGCGCTACCAGCGCATAATAAAATGCTCGGCTGCTGTTGATTGCAATGCATGTGGAGAGGCAGTCGCCCCGGAAAGGGGGAGAGGGGGCAGATTGTGGTCTAGAAATGAAAGGAGATGGAAAAACGGGGAGAACGAGAGAGGGGCAGATCTGGGAGGGGGAAGAGAGAGGAGAGAGTCCAGGCTCAGAGATCCACAACCAATCTGTTGGGTGGGATCCGGTCGGAACAGATTGAGAGGGAGAGACAGGGGATTGAGGGATTGAAGAAGGTAAGAGCACTGGAGGGAGGGGGGAAATGAGAACAGTGTTTTTATTGGGAAATTTCCTGTAATCCAGGATGTAATCGCTCTGCCTGATGGGAAGATTAATACAGTAATACTGCGTAATCTGAAGTGAGGGGGCAGGATTGGACGGGGAAAAGGGAGAAGGTTAATGTCAGGGAGGGACAGAGTATCTAGCCAGCGGGGGAGAGGCACAGACGGAGATGCACCTCCCTGGGATGAGACAAACCACTCTCCCCCTAAAATAACACATCGAATCCCAGAATCCCCGGACCGGCCAGGGGCAAAAGAGCTTCCAATCCTACTGGGAGAGGAAACTCATTAGAGCCCGTCGCAGCGCGAGGAGCAGAGAGTGAGCCTCTGTGTTACAGTCCGAAATGCTCGGCAATGTTTGCCGTTTGTTGCAACAGTGTTGGGCAGCCCCTTCGTTTGGCAGTGCCCGCGCCGAAGCTCTTTGAATGGGACAGAAGCAGAAGGCAGGGTTAGAGAAAACAGGTCTGATGGAAGAGAGCGTCCGCAAGATGTCTTCGCTGTGGGGGGGTCAGATCTGTTGTAATCAATGCCGGCGATCGGCTCAGCCGGGCAGCAGGTGCTAATTGGGTTTCTTGTACGCGAGGGGCGATCGGTTGTCGACGTGGCCACACTTGTCAGCGAGAGAGCCCATTCTGACCTCCCGCGGCCCGACCCCCTGAGGTTAATTCCCTCTGTGAAGTGGTTGTCTATATGGAGAAGACATCGTGAAAGGCGCTATAGGCAGCATGTGTACGATTGCGTTGTGAAAGTCGCGTTGCTTTCAGGATGAAAAATTTCATAGGATCCCGATCCCAGTGGCAAATTATAAACCTCAGGCCGCCGGGTCCTGTGTTCGCGGTATATTTCTCTTTTATTTGTTTAGACGTAGTGGATAACAATATCAGTTAAAGGTTTTGGAAGGGCCCATCAATGGGCTTACTGACATGGTAAAAGGTATGCATTTTACCTGCTTAACACGCGAGTTCTGTCGGGCTTTACTGATTTTTTCATTGATAATTCTGATTTGTGTTCTTTCCTCCGCTAGTGAAATCACACCCTTTAAAAACATTTTAGCCAGCAGGTAGGGTGTCCTTGAATGTTCCGCCACACAACCCTCTGCGACATTTCTCTCTCGTTCAGTGCTCAGCCAATCAGCAATGTCTTATTTTAGTTGCTCAGCCGGTGAGGACACCACTCAGCCGACAGCCAATAAGCATGCCCTTTGTTGTTTGCCCAGCCAATAAGCATGCCCTTTGTTGTTTGCCCAGCCAATAAGCACAAGCCGTGGATCGAGACCGAGTACCAGGGGATAGTGATGGAGAACGACAACACGGTCCTACTGAACCCCCCACTCTTCGCCCTGGACAAAGACGCCCCCCTGCACTACGCAGGTACAGTTTCATCCCACCTGCGAATCTTTCTGTGCCACTGCACATCTTCCACCATTTTTGTTTGCCATTTCCTAATCAATTCATTTTTCATTTTTGTTGCGTCTCATTTTTTCTAAAGCCAGGCGGCTCAGTGGTTCAGCGGTCAAGGTGACCGGCTTGTTCCCAGCAGTCTGTAGTTCAATCCCACGCCTGACACCACGGCTACTGCTCTGCCACTGCCATAAGAGCCATTCCGAGCAAATTCTTTGCTTGAGCTTTACTCCACTGATGAGGCACAAAACCCAGATTATGGGACAACTGATTCTGCAAAAGGAGGAGAAGAGTGCCGATCTCTGGAAATGTTTTGCAGGAAACAAAACACCTGCAAACGATGTCGAATGAATGTTAGGGTCGAAAAAAAGGACTAGTACTCTCCAGGCACTCTGCGGGTGGTCCCGTGATTTATTAACCTGTTCCTCTCCCGCTCTCGGTGTGTCCCAGGGGAGATCTGCGGGTTCCGGGTGCACAGCGGCGGCGGGTCGGGCTCCAGTGCTTTCGAGGCGGTGGTCCTGGACAAGACGACCGGAGAGGGCCTGATCCGGGCGAAGGAGCCACTGGACTGCGAGAGCCAGAGAGAGCACACTTTCACCGTGCAGGCGTATGACTGTGGGGAGGGGCCCGATGGCACCAACAGCAAGAAGTCACACAAGTGAGTGTGACCCCCTGGGGGCGTGTCTGATACAGTGAGAGAGAGAGAGGGAGCGATGCCAGTGAGAGGGGGAGGTGGTAACACTGCCACTTTGCACCCAAGCTGGAGGATGAGGCTGTAGGGCAAGGAGGAGAGAGAGGCGCAGCAACACAGCGCCTCTGCACACAAGGTATAGGGGAAGGAAAGAAGAAGAGAAAATGGAGAGGAAATAGGAAAGATACCGCAGGGCTCCAGATTTCTTCAAAATCAACCAATCGGAGGACACCAGAGGACGTGCGTGCAAAACCGAGAACGGCTGGCACTTCTTTACACAAAGACGTGTGGGGATATGGAACGAGGCGTGTTGCTGAAACCAAAGCCCTGGCGTCTTCCAAGAAAATAATTGAAATCTTTGAAATGGATTTAGTTTCTAACCCAGTGAGCTACAAGAGTCAAATGGGCTTCTCTCATTCGGAACCTGCCTTATGTTGTTAGATTCTCCAGATCTCTGGGCACGGTGTTAGTTATTATACCTGTAAATGAGAAAATGCATCTATGTATATACAGAGCATGCACAAATGTCTACATCCAGAAATATGTGCATAAAGGTCTAGGAGCTGCTTCTCCTTATGTTTGTACTTTTTAATATATGGGGCTAACATCTTCAGCTGAGCAGAAAATGCTCAGGAAACTGAATCTGCAGCGAGGGAGTACAGAACAGGGAGAAGAGGAGGAGACTAAGCAACATCCAAGGGAACAGTGAGATAAGGAGGTCAAGGGCAGATGGGAGAGAGGGGTGGGGGGAGGAGTACATACAGGGAGAGAGAGGAGCCGCTTTCCAGTATCAGGTGTCTCTCTACAGCAGTGGCTCTCCGTTCTCGCCCTGTGGGACCAGTGTGCTTTCTGGGTTCTGCTCTGCAGAAGTTGATCTCGAGTTTCTGTTTCAGTTCCGTTTTCATGTTTGTCTTTCAGCTTGTAAAGGGGCTGTATTGGGGTTTGTCATTGTTGACAACCCTGCTCCTGGTTTCCCACCTCCCTTCATTTAGGTGTGTGAGATAAAGTGTAATCAACTGGGCCTGGGCAGAAGCAACAAACAAACAGTCATTGAGCGCGTGTCTGATACAGTGTCACGCCCACTGTGAACGTGTCTGATACAGGGTCATGCCCACTGTGAACGTGTCTGATACAGTGTCATGCCCGCTGTGGGCAGGTCTGATACAGTGTCATGCCCGCTGTGGGCAGGTCTGATACAGTGTCATGCCCGCTGTGGGCAGGTCTGATACAGTGTCATGCCCACTGTGGGCGTCTGATACAGTGTCACGCCCACTGTGAACGTGTCTGATACAGCGTCATGCTCACTGTGGGCGTGTCTGATACAATGTCACGCCCACTGTGGGCGTGTCTGATACAGTGTCATGCTCACTGTGGGCGTGTCTGATACAGCGTCATGCTCACTGTGGGCGTGTCTGATACAGCGTCATGCCCACCTGTGTCTATTTGTCAGAAATAGGGGGAGAGTTAAGGACGGATTGTAAACTCTAAAGTTCTGTAGCTGAATTTGAAATTAGTTGATTTAGCTAGGATAGTTTTGAAACCAAGTGAGAAAAAGTCTAAATTAAGCAGATCAATGAGAAGTGCCAATCAGCCCTGGTGATGAAGGACCAAGCAACAGGAGACACAGCGGTCTCCCAGGACCAGAACTGAGAATCACTGCACTAGGCCGTATGTTGAAGTCCATATTTACTACAGTTTTACTCTTCAACTACCCCTCTACTCTTATCTCCCAGGGCGACAGTGCATGTGCGTGTGAACGATGTAAATGAGTTTTCGCCGGTGTTTGTGGAGAAGCAGTACCAGGTGTCAGTGTCAGAAGGCCGGCTGTTTGACCGAATTCTGCGGGTGGAGGCTCTGGATGGGGACTGCTCCCCGCAGTACAGCCAGATCTGCTTCTATGACATTGTCACACCCAACGTGCCCTTCGCCATCGATAACGACGGTGAGAGAGACGTTCGCACTGCGCACGCACACAGCACTACGCCAACACTACAGACAGGGAGGAAAAGAGGTGCAGGTGTGGTCTGAGGGCTAGACACACAAAGACTGGGGAGTGGAGAGAAACAGAGGGATCGAGGAGAGATTGGAGAGAGGAAGATAGAGGAGGAGGAGGAGGGAACGTTCCCTGGGCAGAATCAGTGTCACTCGTGGGCAGTTTGATTTCAGCACCTTGGTCAGCATCACACAGCTGTGGGAGAGAGGAAGATCCCATAGTTTCATAGTCATCAAAGGACAGTGTCTTGGAGTGAGACCAGAGGAATAGAGGGAGCTCCTACTGTAGTCCTCTAGAGTTCAGCAGCTGGGACAGCACCAGAGTGAGACCAGAGGGATAGAGAGATCCTTTGACTTCACAGTTGTCTAGAGTTCACTTCGGAGTTCCTCAGACAGCACCAAAGTGCGGACAGAGGCAGGTGGGAACAGGGGGAAAGGGTGAAAGAAGAGTTGCTGGAAACAGTGGCTGAGGGATTGATGAGGCACAACACAATGAGTGACATGAATGGATTAGGAGCCCAAGGGAAGTTTAAAGACATGTCACTTACACTCAGGTAATACTATATACATAAACATTCACCTGGATATTAAAGCTTATACATAGGTTTGAGTTCTGAGATCAAGCACACCGTACAGACTTGGAACTCATTCCTCATTTCTGGAGTTATCAGGACAGTCAGCAGATCTTGATTAATATCCTTCCTCCTCTGCCGCTGTCCAACAGGGAACATCAAGAATACAGAGGTCCTGGACTCTCGGCGGCAGCGGTTCTATCGTTTCACGGTCACGGCATTCGACTGTGGGAAGAGCCGAGCCACAGCCGATGCCGAGGTCACCGTGGAGGTCAAGCCGACCTGCAAGCCTGGCTGGATAGGTAATCGTTGTGATGACCTTAATCATGGCAGCAATACTGATTATTTGTCCTGCCACGATGTCTTTCTCTTCAGACATCTGCGCTGTCATCTTTTGAAACTCAGGAGCTTCCAAAGATAGTGAAGGGAATCAGGTTTATAAAAACAGGTGATGTACGGGCTCCTTGATTCTCTATGACAGCTGATTTAACTGCCTTACAAAATACCTAGACAGACAGATGAAAGAGAGCATAACTTACAGACAGAAATATGTCGTCCACGCATACAAACAACTTATCCTCCACAAGGTACAATTTTAAATATTTCAATAAACAGACATAGCACATCTTTTGAGTTCTTTTGAGTCTTTCGGTTCCCTATTTGAAAGTAGGCAGCACTGAATTTTGCTGGTTAATCTAACACAGATGTATTATTCTTATTTAAAAGAAAACGTCCACCAGTGTGTGGCTAGTCCATTATGAAAGAATATGGAGTCCTGGCCAAACTGAACCAGAACCACCAGCTGTGAAGGTGTGCGATTACCATCATTAATATACACAGCACCACCTGGTGGCACACCAGAGTTAGTCCTTCACCCTGCAACTCAACAATCCTGTTTGTGGTCCTGTGAAACTGTGGACTTGCTGGCCAGTGGACATGAGCGCCAATCTGAAAGCAGACAGCAAAACTGAACACTGCAGGGCTTCAGTATTAGGGTTTCCCCCCTGGTCCTTTAATTCCCAGACATACAGAGGCAGCACCGCATTTCAAAGGTGTGACTAGAGAAGGAGAAATGAGTGGTTTTGAAACACATTCAGGGGGTAGATATCTAGAAGACACTGCAATGGAACATTTTTCCATAACATTTTCTATGTGACTGCTAGCTCTTCTGTGCTGTTTGGTCTCAAGTGTTTTATTTTGTGTTTAATCCCATTGATTTATTGAATAAAAGCAAGGAAAATGTGAAGACGGACACAGTGTGTGTTCGGCTCTGTTGCTAAGCAATAGGAAATATATATCCCATCTGTGCTGTGAAAACACGCATTGTAGCAGAACTATCCATAGTCTTACTCTCCTCCGGAGTGATTCACAGTGGCTTTATTCCCTTGAGGAAAGGGCCGTGTTTCCGTTACACAGAACGTCATGCCCACTGCCCCCACCCCTCTGCCTCTCACTCAGGGTGGTCGAAGAGGGTGGAGTACACCCCGGGATCCGGCGGCGTGCCCCTCTTTCCCACGCTGCACCTGGAGACCTGTGAGGAGCCCGTGTGGAACATCCAGGCCACCGTGGAGCTGCAGACCAACCACATCGGGAAGGGCTGCGACAGGGACAGCTATTCCGACCGCTCGGTCCGGCGGCTGTGCGGTGAGCCGCGCCGGCGCTCTGTCTCTCGCTCTCTCCCGCTCCCTCGTTCGGCGATTCAGAACGAGGCAACGCAACTTCTGGGGAGGTGAAGCGGCCCTATTGCACTGTAAACAAGCAGGCTTGTGAATCCCTCTCTTTTAACCCAGGAGAACTATTGCTCTCCACTTTGAGTTTTGTCGACAGATACTACTTGTTCGTTAACTCTGCCTGCAGATCACGCTGGAATATTTCTGCGGGGAAGTATCTGCTGGACAACCTGTACCTATTCGCTCGTCCATCACAGCACATCAGTCATTACAGGGACTAGTGAGCAGGAAGGGCCGCCTCACGTCACAATTCTCGCAAACTCTCGCTCTCGCCCCTTGGCGAGACCAGGGGTTTGTGACAACATGACGACTTACAGTATGATTTGCTTAATTTGGAATTTGTCAAGTTTTGCAAGTGAATTTATTTTGTTACCAAGATTTAATAACCAGTCTGAGAAACTGGGACTGCAGTTTCCCTTCAATCCCCTTATCACTCTCACTTGTTGCTGATGTATGGTAGTATCCAGTAAGTAAGTCAATTTCTCGGCGTGTTTCCAGCAGCTCCTCCCTTCTCTCCCTCTCATTGGCCGTGCTGCTAGGCTGTGGTGTCCATGTTAACCTCATTCTCTCTCTCTCTCGTGCCTCTCTCAGGGGCGGTCCGAGGGGAAGTGGACCTGCTCCCTCCCCCTTCTCCTTCCACCAATTGGACCGCCGCGCTGCCCACCCTGCCCTCCCCTGATTCGTCGCTCGTGTTCTCCTTCAACAACTCCGCCCATGTTGCCGTGGTGCCACCCCGGGCGGTCGCCATGGTGAGCGGAGACCACTTCACCCTGCAGCTGTGGATGAAGAGAGGGGGCGGGGCCCTGCAGGGAGGCCCAACCAATACGGGACGGGGAGCCAAGAGGGAGGAGGAGACTATCGTCTGCAACACTGTCAAGAATGGTGAGCCTCTTAGCCAGTCAGTGGCCTCTATGGTCTGGGCTGTGTTAATGTACTGTTGTGTTGGTGTTCTGTCAGAAGGGGTGTCTCCATTGATCCTCCCTCTTCTTCTTCTCTTCCTGCAGATGACTCGTTCTCTCACTACTCTCTCTCTGTGCATGGGTGTCGTCTGTCTCTCCTGTACTGGCCTGATCTTGGAGCTGCTCGTCCTGTCAAGTTCCTATGGAAACTGGAGCAGGTGAGGCGGCACTGGGTTGTTCTGGTGGGGCTACTGACGGACTGGAGTGACTGGAGCTGGATTTGACTGACTGGAGCCGGACTGGAGCCGGACTGGAGCCGGACTGGAGCCGGACAGGAGCCGGGGCTGGAGCTGGGGCTGCACTGCAGTGACTGAAGCCGGACTGGAGGTGGACTGGAGTGCCCGGCTGCTCCTTCTCCTTTAACTAGCCAGGATAACAGAGCGAACTGGCTGTGATTTGTGCAGTGATGCTGCTGGAAAAAGCCCAGTATACTCTGCGCTGGTCTCCCAGATCCTCCTGTCTGCAATAACGCCACCTCCGTCCCTGTTTCAGGTGTGCGATGGCGAGTGGCATCACTTTGTTGTCAGCGTGGAGTTCCCTGCTGTGACGCTCTACGTTGACGGCGTGACCTTCGACCCCGCGCTCATCCACGACAACGGCCCCCTGCGAAGCCCCACCCCCCGCCCGCGGCTTTTCATCGGAGCCTGCTGGGGTACGAGCTCCACTGCTTTACTGCTGCTGCCGCAGTGGGGTGGATCGCCCCCACATGGGGGGAATTAAGAGGGGCAATAGGCAATGGGGTGGCCATTGAGAGCCATCATCGAGTCTAACGCTTTAACCTTCCTTGTCCAGAGATATTAATTGTGTAATGGCAATTGTCATGGGACGTCTTTTCTGGGAAATGTAGTTCAACCAAGATCTGGCCTCTTGTCTAAAATGACTTCCCCTTTACAATAAGATCGTTTGCACATGGTGGGGCAGAGGTCAGCACTGCTGCCTTGCAGAACTGGGAGCCTGGGTTCAATTCCTGGAGTGCTGTGTGTGTGGAGTCTGTATGTTCTCCCGGTGTTTGAGTGGGTTTCCTCCGGGTGCTCCGGTTTCCTCCCCACAGTCCAAAAGACATGCTGGCGTGTTAATTGGCTTCTGGGAAAACTGGCCCTGTTGAGTGTGAGTGTGTGCGTGTGTGTCTCTGCCTTGCGCCTATTGCTTGCTGGGATGGGCTCGGGCTCCCCAGGGTGACCCTGAATTGCTCATCTGCTCGGTTGCTTGGTGCCTGACTGACCCTCAGAAGGTCTTCCATCCTCTTGTCGAAGGACCCCAGAAAAAACTTTCAACAAAACAGCTTGTTCCAGACACCCATCGCCCCATCTTCAGCCTTAAATAGATCTCTCTTCATTTCTCGTTGTGCCCCAAACTTATCATTGTATCTCTAGACCATTGAGGTTTTTTTCCTTGCACTCTTTTATAAAGGAGATATCGTTGTCTCTCCTACAGTTTCCGATGACAAAGAGAAAGACCTCCAGAACAGCACTTTAGCAGAGACAGGGGAAACAGGTGAGTAAATACTGCTTCTCTGTTTGGTCAGCTTCCAGCTCTACAAACACACCATGTATATTAATAATAGACCATCTGTACTGTCTCTCCCTCTTACTGCACTATCCAAAGTGCCCCTATTGTCTCTCAGGATAGCTGTGTTGAAATTAATTGTTGTTATCTCTCTGTCTCACCTCCCAGGATATTACCAAGCCCATTTTCGGGGTCTCCTGGCCGGGGTCACCCTGCGCCCCGGCAGTGTGGAGCCCCACAGTGTCGTGGAATGTCTGTACGCTTGCCGGGAGGGGCTGGACTTTGGGGACCTGGAGTCTCTGGGCACGGGCATGAAGGTCAGGGGTCAGGCTATCGTTTGTGTGTGTGTGAGGGTATCCACAAAAACACATGGAGAGGCCCGACCAGCACTTACAGCACTACCACCAACCCTTTCTAATCAATTTAAAGAGATGGTATCATAATAATAATTGCTTACACTTACAGTATATAGCGCTTTTCTGGACATTCCACTCAAAGCTCTTTACAGGTCATGGGGAATCCCACTGTCACCACCAGTGGGCAGCATCCACCTGTGTAATGAGACAGCAGCCATAGTGCGCCAGAATGCTCACCACACACCAGCTCTCAGTGGGGAGGAGAGCAGAGTGATGAAGCCAGTTCAGAGATGGGGATTATTAGGAGGCCATGACTGGTAAAGGCCAGGGGGAAATTTGGCCAGGACACTGGGGTAACACCCCTACTCTTTTCAAGAAACTATCCTAGGATTTTTAATGACCACAGAGAGTCAGGACCTCAGTTTTATGTCTCATCTGAAGGACGGTGCCCTTTTACAGTATAGTGCCCCGTCACTATACTGGGACATTAGAACCCACACAGACCACATGGTGAGCGTCCCCTACTGGGCCCACTAACACCTCTTCCGGCTGCAACCTTAGTTTTTCCAAGGAGTCTCCCATCCAGGTACTGACCAGGCTCACACCTGCTGAGCTTCAGTGGGTTGTCAGTTGTGAGCTGCAGGGTGATATGGCTTCTGGTATATAAGGTATATGGACAAGAATGGATTAAAACCCATTGTCAGGAAATCATTAGTAGCTCTAACGAGTGTTGTTTCTGTATTGGGATTCAATCTGAGCCCATCCAGCTTATTTGCAGATACATGGGCTCATCACTGAATAGCAGGCTGCCCATTCTAGAACCTCTGCCACATGGATCAGCTAGAGAGTATTTGAAAAGTTCTGAGATGGCTAGAGTCCTAGTTCTGTGGAAATTAAAGCATGATGTAAGAGATTTGTTTTAGTGACCAGTCAGTCAGGGTCACTGTGCTGTAGTGTCCAGTCAGTCAGTGTCTCTGTGCTGTAGTGTCCAGTCAGTCAGTCAGGGTCACTGTGCTGTAGTGTCCAGTCAGTCAGTCAGGGTCACTGTGCTGTAGTGTCCAGTCAGTCAGTGTCTCTGTGCTGTAGTGTCCAGTCAGTCAGTGTCACTGTGCTGTAGTGTCCAGTCGGTCTGTGTCACTGTGCTGTAGTGTCCAGTCGGTCTGTGTCACTGTGCTGTAGTGTCCAGTCGGTCTGTGTCACTGTGCTGTAGTGTCCAGTCAGTCAGTCAGTGTCACTGTGCTGTAGTGTCCAGTCAGTCAGTGTCTCTGTGCTGAAGTGTCCAGTCAATCAGTGTTAATATAATTTATTTTGCAGAGGGAATGTCAGGGAGTCTGTGATGATTCTCTTTACCCTTCTGTCTGCCTTCCAGGTCCATGTTAATCCCTCCCAGTCGGTGCTGGTGCTGGAGGGGGATGACGTAGAGAGCTTTAACCGGGCCGTGCAACAGGTGACGTACAGGAACTCGCTCCGGTTCGCCACGCCGGGAGTCAGGCCCCTGAAACTGGCCACCTCCCTCAGGTGCGATCCCCGTCTTTCATCACATCCAGCTCCTCTGCCTCTCATCCTGGTCCTGTTTCCCCGGAGCCCAACCCCTGAGACCCCTCATCTCTCTTCAGTCAGCACTCTGCCTCTCTGCATTACCTTCTTTCCTCCGTCTCCCTTGATTTCTGACCTGTCTCCTCCCTCCATCTTCCTTGATTTCTGACCTGTCTCCTCCCTCCATCTTCCTTGATTTCTGACCTGTCTCCTCCCTCTATCTTCCTTGATTTCTGACCTGTATCTTCCTTCCATCTCCCTTGATTTCTGACCTCTGTCCTTGGACGGATCCCAGCGTTGTCAATAGCCAGTCTTAGGCAGACACATTTGCAGAGCTCATGAGGAGAGCCGATCAGCTGAACTCTTGTCAGAATTCAGCTGTAAAACGTTTTCTCGCCTCTGGCTTCTTTCTTGCAATTTTTTTTAACATCATCTAAGCAGCGTGACAAGCTGCTAGACTAGGTGGCTAGATGATTGAGGTGCGACGATAAATATGGAGTTCATCAGCTTACAAATGAAAGCCCTGCTTTGCTGCTGTACACAGTGGAAAACCCCCTATTGCTGTCTGTTGTAGGAAGCCCCTGTCGGTCCCTATCAGCTGAGTGTCTATGGTAACCCCTCTGTCTCTCTCTCAGGTGTTTCAGTGAGGAGGGCTGCCTGTCTCTTCGGCCCTTAGAAGGATACCTGGTGGTCCTGCAGCCGGATGCCCCCCAGATCTCTCTGTCTGGCGGGGGACACCTGGTCCGGCCGGTCGGGGATTTCGAGGCGGCCCGGGGGGTCGCCCTCTTCCCCGAGCTGAGGATCACGTGTTCCCTCTCCCACTCCATCAACACCGCGGCCGAGGGGATGGAGGGAGGAGGTGAGGGAGGGAAGTGGGGCAAGAGGGCAAGAAGGAAGACATCTGTATTTCCACGAGAAGAGATGGGGAGGTTGGGGGGGGGGGGGGTTGGGAGATGGATGGAGGGAGAATCCAAAGGGATCTCTCGGCAGAGAGCGGGAATGAGAAGAAAGAAGAGGGGAGGGTGCAGGAGTTAACGTCTGTCTCTCTCTCTCCCTCTCACACACAGCCCTGATGTCAGATGCTGTTGCCCACACTCTGGATGGCTGTGAGGTGTCCCCGGTGGGGGAGGAGCTTGACCCCGAGAGGGAGGAGCTAGTCCTGGAGGCGGAGTCAGTGAGGGAGAGGGGGCTGGAGCTCACCAACACTACGGCGTACATCGCACTGACAGGTGCCTGTCTCGTCCATTCCCCTCGTCTGTGTCACGCCCTCCTTGCCACTCTCTCTTGTCTCCTGCTAGGGTGTCTGAGTAACCCCTCCTCCTCCCTCTCGCTTTATCTTATCCCTCAGGCCCAGAGTCCATCTCTGTGTATGAGGACGTGTTGCGCTCCCTGCGGTACCGGCTGGCCCGTGGGTCGGCACTGTTTGAGAGGAGGTTCCGCCTGTCCTGCTCGGAGATGAATGGGCGATACACCAGCAACGAGCTGACTGTGGAGGTTAGAGAGGCTGAGCGGCAATGGGAAATAGACAAGGGCAGACAGTGGGATGAAAGATGGATTTGTTGATGGGGGCGACAAAGAGACCGAAAGAGAAGATGTGTGCAAATAAGGTTGTAGGTGTGTCTTTAGGGCCTATGTTAGGGTCTTTATTAATCTCTGTGTTAGGTGTGTCCGTAGGGTCTATGTTTTGGTCTGTATTAATCTCTGTGTGTGAGGAGTGTCTCTAGGGTCTATATTAGGGTCTGTATTAATCTCTATGTGTCAGGAGTATCTCTAGGGTCTATATTAGGGTCTGTATTAATCTCTATGTGTGGGGGTGTTTCTAGGGTCTATATTAGAGTCTGTATTGATCTCTGTGTGTGAAGGGTGTCTCTAGAGTCTATGTTAGAGTCTGTAACAATCTCTGTGTGTGAGGGGTGTCTCTAGGGTCTATATTAGGGTCTGTATGAATCTCTCTCTGTGTTAAAATATCTCTGTAATCTCTATTAGGGTTTATATTAATCTGTCTGTGTTAGGTGTACCACTAGTGTATGAATTGCCTGTTAAATGTATTAACTATTGATTTTTAAATGCTTGTCTCACTTTGTTATTCTGATCGGTCTTGTTTTTCCTATAGTTTAAAATATTGGCTGTTACCCATCTTGTCAGTTTGATTGTGTTGTGTTGCCCATAATTGTCCACAGTATGCTAAATCAGGTCTCTCTAGTGTGATAGTGTCACAGCCTGTCTCTCTCTCCCAGGTGAATTTCTTGCACTCCCTGGATGGCCTGTCCCACCCCTCTCACCTCCTAGCCTCTCAGCAATTCCTGCACCCCTCTCGTCACTCCGGAGAGCTGGCTGGGCACACTCTGGCCCACGCGCATCGCAACTCAGGTAACACCACTCCAAAAAGTGATAGAGATCACTAAGGTGCAGGATGTAAGCTTTAATAACAGAGGAAACTGTCAAACCCAAAAGCGTTTACTCAAGAGAGCACTCTGGAGAACTGGCTGGCAGTCAGTCTTCCCATTATCCGGAAGAACCATGTCCCATTCTGCTACAAAAACTCAGAGATGTCCCACTGAGCTTAAGCCTTCACACACAGTCTTCCACCTGTGCTTTCATCAGCAACCAGCACTAACCACCCTCCCCAACGAGGCACCAGGGTCTTCTACACTAGATACTGGGGTGTCAGACCCGAGTGAGGGCCCTGCAGTTCAGCCACGGCGGGATTTTCACTCTCACTCCTCTCTCCACTCCGGTCAGCAGCCGACTCCCTGACTCTCTCGCTTTCCCCCCGTGCAGTGGTGCCAGGTGCCGCCACGGTGATCATCGTGGTGTGCGTGGGCTTCCTGGCTCTCATGGTCGTGCTCGGGATCTTCCGGATCCGCTCCATCCATCGCCGGAGCGACGGGCAGAAGGGCGGGGCCAAAGAGGGCGGCAGCGAATGGGACGACTCTGCTCTCACCATCATAGTGAACCCCATGGAGGTACAGAGATCAATGATAACAGAGCTGTAGAGTGAATAACACACAGAGATCAATGATAATAGTGCTGTAGAGTGAAAAACACATTGAGATCAATGATAATAGTGCTGTAGAACGAAAAACACACTGAGATCAATGATAATAGTGCTGCAGAGTGAATAACACACTGAGATCAATGATTATAGTGCTATAGAGCGAAAAACACAATGAGATCAATGATTATTGTGCTGTAGAGTGAAAAACACACTGAGATCAATGATTATTGTGCTGTAGAGTGAATAACACACTGAGATCAATGATAATAGTGCTGCAGAGTGAATAACACACTGAGATCAATGATAATAGTGCTGTAGAGTGCATAACACACTGAGATCAATGATTATAGTGCTGTAGAGTGAATAACACCCTGTGATCAATGATAATAGTGATAATAGTGATGTATAATGAAGACCACATAGTTTAAATCACCAAAACATATATATACACTTAAATATACACCGACACTACAGCTGCTCAGCTTCCAATAGCTGACTTTCATCATTCAGTCTCTGCATTTGTTTTAGTATTAACTCCCACTACCTCTGCCTCTGTCTACCGTTTCTCCCCCCACCCCGTTATCTCTCAGTCCTATGAGTCTCGAGTCTCAGGAGACGGAGGAATGGATGGAGATGAAGAAGAGGAAGGGGAGGAGTCTCCAGAATCCCCCCCTGGAGATGCCCCAGACGACCAGCAAATCATCATAAAGAGAGATTGCCGGGAACACGCCCCCCGTCGCTACTGATATCCAATCACAGCAGAGTTAAGAAACTGGGATACTTGCAGCGGCCATCTTGGCTCCGTTTTCCCTTCACTTTGTATAACGGCTTGGCTGTTGCCCAGTATCCCAAATGGCTTCTGTTTCCTCAGAAAAACCGTTCAAGCCAATTAGGTCCAGACTGCACAGGAGAATTTTGTCGGATTGGAAACTGGAGCCCTTGGTGGCCTTTATTCCTCTCATCCCATGCTTGTTTCGTTTTGGAGTTTTGTCCTACTTTTGAGCCAAAATGGATCCAGCTTCTTAATCCTCCTGTTACGGTCTCCAAGTGTTATTTATTCAGCAATTCCTTAGTATATCCCCCATCTCTTTTTCCTTATTAATCAGCCAATGAAATTAATGGAGCCCATGAATGACTCATGAAGACCAGCTCTAGAAACAACAGTATAAATGCCCTTACTGCTGAACATCACCGGCACGCACACAACACAACCTCATTCTATAATCTACTCAATAATACACAACCTATTGTAGAGTTCCATGCAATCCACACACGCCACAACTGTAGCTACTTTCCGGCAATCCGTTTAGAATATTCTACACAAGTTGCAACAGGTTCTGCACCGTGTTGTGCTGCGTGCACAGCCCAGTGTTTCGTACATAACCTACAATATGAACTCTGCATACAATCAGTACCACACGAGCCCTGCTTATTCAACCTGGATGTCACAGTTCAGCACAATATCTAAAACCTAATCCCTGGAACTGAGTCTTTGACCCACAATTTGTCTGAAATACACTCACCTGTGTAAATCTGGGGTGTTCTAGTACACACCAATTTCTAGTGGGCCATCTAACACCAGAATCCACAGTATACGGACAGCACAGGCAGTAAACGCACACTTTCTACTCTCAAAAACTACTACAAAGCTGCTGATATATAAAGCCCCTTCACTCACCTCTATCTGTTGTCCACATCGTGCTTCGTATTCAGTGTTTACTACACAATCGTGACTACACAATCCTCCTACACACTCTCTATTCAGAATGTCAGCCCAGTTACTGGGTGATCTTGATTGTATTGATTCCTGTAAATAGAAAAATATGTTATTATTATTATTATTATTATTATTATTATTATTATTATTATTATTAGCTGCAGCTCCCCCGCAACTGTGAGGGGGCGCTGATCTTTGTTGAACTGTCATTTTTATTTCGCCAATTCACAATGACTTGCTCTCCCGCCCCCCCCATTATTAGCAGATAATAATAATTCTAATAATATCTTGCTTGTTGCGTGTTTAACTGAGTTGTGTGTCTCCGCCCTGCAATGACCAGCGTCGTGTAAATTTGATCTGAGTGTACTAACCTTGCTGTTCATTCCTGTGGGTACAAAAAAACAACTTGTCCTCTCTCTCTCTCCTCCTCTTTTTACGTTTCTCTGTCTCTCTCAGTCCTGTCTCTACCTCGGGATTTTCCCCTCCTCCCAGGCCCTCGATCTGTCCTTCTCCTTCCTCGTCTCTTCCTCCTCCACTGCTGCCTCTCTCTCTCGCTCCTTGTTGGTGTACAGTGACCGTGTCTGTATCTGAGCCAGTGTTCTCCTTGTTTTATTGACGTCACGGTTCTGCAGAAGCCTCTTATTATTGTAATTATTCTTCTTCTTGTAAAACAAGATTCCTAATAAAACAAAATGCAAGAATGATGTCAAAATAGCTGCTGGTCTCCGCAGTAGAACTGATCCACGCACGCGTGCGTCCGACAGGGCCTTTTCTGACATCCCCCCAAAAAACGGCCCTGCGTTCGTCTACAGTATTGGCGATTTGTTTTCGTGTTGTGTTTCCCAGAGCTTGAACTGAATCGGAGAAATCTCTAATCAAGGCGTGGGAGCGTGCATTTGAACAGACGCGGGTGTGAGCTGCTCGTTATGTCCGATTGGATGAAAAGAGCACAGGTCAGCGCTGCTCCCAGCGACTGTGTCACTTCCAGGGACATCCAAAAGGGGGTAGTCAGGGCGCAGTCCGTGATACAAGAGCCAGGAGATCCATCCAAGAAGAAGAGGATTAAAACCAGGGAACGGGGAACTAGGGCCAGGAACAGGGAATTTAAAAACATGATGGGAGCAGGCGCTCCGAGGTCAGGACACTGGGGTGAGGGCCTGTGCCTGCTGCCCCTGAAGCCTGGGAGCAGGCGGGCCTTCGGGTGGCCATCTTCCAAAGCTGAGCCCGGAACTCCGGAGACGCCGGATTTATATCACAAAAAAAAAAGGGAGGAGGGATTTTAAGCAGGACAACGGGGTTCATGTCCTGTCTCTTACAAACAGGGCCCTGGGATTGTCCAAGACAATCTGTTTAAGGTCTCTTAAACCTCTTAAAGCAGGGGTCTGTAACCCTGGTCCAGTTACTCCAGGGGTCTGTAACCCCGGTCCACTGACTCCAGGGGGTCTGTAACCCCGGTCCAGTGACTCCAGGGGTCTGTAACCCTGGTGCCCGGTTCATTTAGTTTAACCAGTCACCTGTTTTTAAAGATTGGCAATGGCTGTAAACTATCGATGAATAACAGGAGAAATCTGTTAAACTAAGAGAACTGTGGTCCTTGAGGGTTGAAGAGTAATTTTAAACCTAAACATTCTAAACTACTTAATTTAATAAATTAGCTGTTTGATTTATCAATGGGACTGAATGTTCTTTTAAACTGGCCACTTAGTGGTTTTTAAATCTGACCAGATCAACCTACAGAAGTGTTGGCGCGTCAGCCAAAACATCCGTTGTAACATAACGCACTCCCGTACCGCAACTGGTCTAGGGTAACACGTTTTAAAATAATCGTGTGTCTTAAAATCGAAATAAAAAAACGGTCCAACTGAGATCTTAAAGGATTTTTCAAGGCGAATCGATCCCTGATTGGGTGCTCAACTAGTCGGGTCTGAGACGGAGGGAAGGAGGTGCTGCACAATGGACTTTGTTTAAAGGTTGCGCAAACCTTCCCTTTCGCCTCCCCTACACGTTTTGCGTAACCTCCGCCCTTCACCTCCACCGCTCCATCGGCGGACGCTGTTGGCGCCACGTAAACCTCTTCGCAGAATCTCGGCGGCGTTTCCGCATCAGCCGCAGCCGGAGCGGCGACTCGCTACGCACTTTGCGTAGCTCCGCCACCCGTCTGCCGGGAGCTCTTGCGCGGCCGGGCTTCGTGAATCCCGTCGGCCAAATAATGTTAAATTAAAGGAGGCGTACGGTGGCCGGTGCTGTGCCTGCGGATCCAGAGAGGGGGAAGCGATTGGAGGATTACGGCAGACACTTGACCGGCTGGGTACTGCGGTACGTTGACATTGCGCCGAGAGGGAGGACGGCCGTGTGACGGTGGTCTGATAAGTTATATGCAGCGGAGGGGGGGCGGCGCACTGTTGTCCCGTCCGTCTCTCTGTGTTGTCTTGGCTCGGAGGCGGACAGCCTTGCCTCTGTCTGTTCAAAAACAGCCCCCTGCCTCACCGTCCTCTACCTTGGTCTGCCCGCCGGTGGCCGGTGAGCTGTCCTTCAGCAGGTGAGCGGACAGCGAGTGTACGAGGGCGCCCGCACGTGTGGAGAGCCGTGTGAATCGTGTGCTTGTTGTGGCTTCAGCGTGTCTTTCTGTGATGTTGTGACTTAGGGGAAGGGTCTAGTGTGTGCAGGTTGCGCTCTCTGTGCATAGCTAAATTAGGTATTTTCCAGTGTCTTCCTACTCTGTGTGAGGAGTATATTCTTTTGCATGGAAGAATGAACCTGTTATATGTCAGTAATCCGCTCTCTGTGTGTCACCTACAGTGAATCCAATTAGCTCTGAGGTCACTTTGGGGCTCCTGCTTCTATATTATACAGTCTTAAATATATCAGTTTATATAACATAGCCTTCAGGCAGTCAAGGCTGTCTCTATGGCATAATCGTCTGTCAGGCTGTGTGTCTGTCTTTTATCCTTGTGTTTATATTGTATCCCTGTCTGTCTTTGTTGCTCTGTGATTGGTCAGTTCAGGTTGTGGCTGCCAACTGATTGGCCGGAGCTGGTGGCTGCCATGGCGATGCGGGATCTGGTGGAGGGGGAGTGTGGGGGTGCCAATCCGCTCATGAAGCTGACGGGTCACATGACCCAGGACCGAGAAGGCGGAGCTTGGAGACACAGGGCCACACCCACTGTGAGTCACATGGAGCAGAGACATATTGTTCTGATCTTGGAAGTTTTTCCTCTTATCATAAACGCCTGTCTCTCTCTCCCTCAGATTCCCACTCCTATTGAGATTGCCACTGAAGATGACGTGAGTAAAGTTATTATTAGTCACTTGTTTGAAGTAATTGAAGAAAGAGATGTAGATCGTTCCAATATTACAGGAACAAGAGCAACAGCAGCTGCTCATTATATTTGCCAGCAGCTATATTATCCTGCAACTCACAACTGGCAGCCCCACTGAAGCTCAGCAGGGATGAGCCTGGTCAGTACCTGGATGGGAGACTCCTGGGAAAGATAAGGTTGCTGCTGGAAGAGATGTTAGTGGGACCAGTAGGGGGCGCTCACCCTGAGGTCTGTGTGGGTCCTAATGCCCCAGTATAGTGACGGGGACACTACACTATAAAAAGGCTCCGTCCTTTGGATGAGATGTAAAACCGAGGTCCTGACTCTCTGTGGTCATTAAAGATCCCAGGGTGTTTTTTGAAAAGAGCAGGAGTGTAACCCCGGTGTCCTGGCCAAATTTCCCCCTGGCCTTTACCAGTCATGGCCTCCTAATAATCCCCATCTCTGAACTGGCTTTATCACTCTGCTCTCCTCCCCACTGAGAGCTGGTGTGTGAGGAGAGGACTGGCGCATCATCCAGGTGGGGCTGCACACTGGGGGTGGTGGAGGGGATCCCCATTATCTGTTACGTGTCCCAAAAAGCGCTACAGAAGTGTAAGGATTCAATTGGATTTATTGTTGTAATCACAATGGGTTGCCAGCGTCTCTCTGTCGCCCTCTAGCTGGTTAGCGAGTTCCTGCAGGACGCGGCCCCCCCCCGCCCCCCCCACACCTTCAAGATGGACGACCTGCTGGTGGAGATGCAGCAGATAGACCAGCAGAGCTACAGACAGGCTCCTCAGAGAGGTACCGTCTCTGCTGTCCTGTATCACTCTACCCCAGGCCTGGTCCTGGTGTCTCCCACACCTCCTAATTTCCCACGTTCATTAGATAATTGAATCCTTACTGGATCTAAGATCCAGTTGCTTCATTGGAATATTTGCGTATTGCCTCTGGTCATAAGTTGGCCGATTTTACTTTGCTTATAAAATGCAATGGTTAAGGATCCAACATGTTTAAAAGGGAACTGCAGTCTCAATTTCTTAGACCGGTTATTTATTCTCGTAAATTCATTGACGGAACAATGGATAAATCGTAAACTTTGTGAAAGTGCTGTATAGTCGCCACGTTGTGGCAAACTCGCATTGGAGTTCCCACAAATTGGGATGTTTTGCAGCCCTTCCTGCTCACTAGTCCCAGTAATGACTGATGTGCTGTGATGGATGAGCGAATAGGTACAGGTTGTGCAGCAGACATTTCGCCACAGAAATGTTCCAGCGTGATCTGCAGGCAGAGTGAACCAGTGAGTAGTATTTGTCAGTGGAACCATCTGGAAGTTGAGAGCATTATTTCTCCTGGATTAAAAGAGAGGGATTCACGAGCCTGCTTGTTTAAAGTGTAATAGAGCCGCTTCACCTCACCAGAAGTTTTGTTGTTCTGAATCGCAGAACATGGCGCTGCACAGACCTGGACATTTACTTGTGATGGAAATTGGAGGTTTTACAAGTTACTGTGCACATCTTACTTCCATTGTGGTTTGAAATGCACTCATCAGTGCTGATTCCTTCTAATCCCCGAAATTTAAAAATAGCATTGCAGTTCCCTCTTTGAGAGCTGGGAGAAATCGGTTCAAATCCATCGCGTTATTATGAAGTGAATTGAAGGGATGGATTGTGGAACTGAGGGCGAGCCAGCGGGTGTATGGGGGTCACCAGGCCCAGGACTGCTGTTTCACTGTTTCCCTGTCTGCCAACAGCCCTGTGCTCGGTCGCTGCTTGTCTCACGGGCTACAAGCCAGGCTTGACAGCTAGGATGTGTGGTGCATTGTGGGGAAACAGTAGGCATGTCTTGTTACAAACCAGCTGATACTCTGGGACGTGACCGCAACACCTGGTGTACTAGACATGCACGACAAGGAAGAACAGAGGAGAAAATAAGAGTCAAGTGCATTTGATTTGTGCTTGTAGTTGAATGTGTCCTGAAAGTTTTTCAATATTCTGGCCATTCCTGAGCTGTTAACAGGATCAGAGGATGCATTCTGAAAAGGTATTTGATTGCTTTTGCTCTGCAGGTTCCTGAACACACCCCCTTTTCCTTTTAAGGTGTAATGTTAAATGTAACAATTGATGCCATCTCACTGATTGTTTAGATGTTTCTCTCCTTCTTTCTGTACTTCTGTTTATTTATGAGCTGTCTCTTCTCTTTTCTTCCCCCGCTGTTCCTGATTGGTGGCCCTCTCCGTCCCGGGTGCGCCCGATTGGCGGTTCTCGGCGCAGCCCCGGGGGTGGCGGCCCTGGCTCTGTCGGGCGATTGGGCGGCTGAGTTCCTCAACTCCCCCGACCCCGCCCCCTCCCAGACGCAGGCGGGGCCGAGCGAGACGGCGGACTCTGATTGGACCAGGGAGTTCATAGATGACGGCACAGGTGCGTTGGATCCGTGTGCTGGATTTTGATTCTGTGCTGGTTCGAGAATTGAGACTGGGGACCATCCAAATGCCTGAATCTGCTGTGCGAATGGTAAAATTGAAGTTGGGGGAAGGGATATTGACATTGCACAACACGTTATTTAGTCCTCCTTTACAGATGTAAAGTTCTACAGTTTCCAAAAGTGAAGCGATTACTCAAAGGGTGTGAGATCATCAGTGAGTCCTCTCTTGCAAGAAATTGAGGACTGGCAGTGTGAGGCTTGTGCTTGTAGTCTGGGGACTGTGAGCAACTTCCTTGCCAGGTGTGTTGCTTAAGATGATACTCTTCTGAAAGCCTTCCAGAATGGTTACAAATGAGAGACCAGTCCCCCCCATATGGTCTGTTTGGTGGTTAGTAATTACAGGGGAGCTGTTCTTATATTTTGGGGTTAGAAAGAATCAGGTATTAATGAGTGCATTTCAAACCCCAATAAAGGTAAAATCTTCACCGTGACTTGTAAAACCTCCAATTGACATCACAAAATAGATTATATTTCCAGGTCTGTGCAGCACCATGTTCTACAATTCAGACCGAGGCAACAAAATTTCCAGTGAGGTGAAGCTGCTCTATGATGCTGTAAACAATCAGGCTTGTGAATCCAGCTCTTTTCATCCAGTAGAAATATTGCTCTCGACCATGAGATGATTTTGCTGACAGATAATACTTACTTGTTAACTCTGCCTGCAGATCACGCTGGAACATTTCTGGGGAGAAATATCTGCTGCACAACCTGTACCTATTCGCTCGTCCATCACAGTCATTACAGGGACTAGTGAACAGGAAGGGCCGCAAACCATCTCAATTTGTGGGAACTCGAATGCGAGTTTGCGGCAACATGGCGACTATACAGTATCTTTGTAGTTTTTTTTTCCGCCATCAGTGAATTAATTTTGTTACCGAGATTTAAGAGCCGGTCTGAGAAATGGGGACTGCAGTTCCCCTTCAGTTCACCATCTCACCCGGCCGTTGCTTGAAACAAGGCAGGGGAGCGACTGCCGCCCATCTGCAAAGAGCCGCAGGGGACTCTGGGATTGCCGCTGCTGACGCCGTTTCTCTCTCTCGCTGTCGCTCCCAGACCCGGCCGCGCCTGTGCGCTGGGCAGAGGAGTACCTGGAGCAGTCGGAGGAGAAGCTGTGGCTGGGAGACCTGGGGGAGAAGGAGCAGGACAACGAGTGGTGAGGAGGAGTACCCGCTGACCGGCTGACTGGATGCTGGCTGACCAGATACTGCATCACAATGACACTGACTGGCTGACCGGACACCGGGTGACTGATCAGACAGTGACCAACTGACTGGAGGCTGACCGGCTGTCCAGACGCTGCCCAACTGACTGGACACTGGCTGACAGCACTGCACCACATTAACAGGGAGTGACGGACCAGACATTGACCAGCTGTCTGAACACTGGTTGGACAAATACTGTGCATCACATTAACACTGACTGACCGGACACCAGGTGACTGATCAGAAACCAACCAACTGACGGGATGCCAACCACCGGTCCAGACACTGACCGTCTGACTGGACACTGGCTGATGGCACTGCACCACATTAACATGGAGTGACTGACAAGACACTTACCAGCTGACCAAATACTGCATCACAATGACGCTGACTGGCTGACCGGACACCGGGTGACTGATCAGCCACAGACCAACTGACGGGGTGCTGACCGTCTGTCCAGACACAGTCTTTTAAAATCGCACAGAATGAGATTGAGTCACAGTGTTGACCCCAGTGTCCGGGCTGAATTCTACGTGAAGTGGGCCCCTTCCTAAAAACAACCAACATTGAGATGCGATTAGTTTCTTTTTCCTTTGCTAATGCCCATAGCGGGCATTATGGTGGCAGAGTGCTTGGCATTGCTGCCTCGCAGCACTGGGACCCTGGGTTCAATTCCTGGGGTGCTGTCTGGGTGGAGTTTGCATGTTCTCCCCTGTGGGTTTCCTCCCCCAGTCCTGACATGCTGGTAGTTTAATTGCCCAGGGAAAACTGGCCCTGGTGTGCGTCCCATCCAGAGTCTACCCTGCCTTGCTCCCAGTGCTTGCTGGGATAGACTCCTCCTCCCCAACGACCCTGAATCAAGAGGAGGTTAGAAAATGGATGACACCCTTCACTGATTTTGTTCTTTTCACCATCTCTGGGAGGGGGAAGACCATTTCCCGTGGGAATTGGTGAATAGTTTCCTTTAAGATGGTAATAATGTTTACTTTTCTCTCCCTCCTTCCGGTCAGGACGCGGGAATATCAGGCCGGAGAAGATCTACAGCAAACCGCCAAGCAGCTTCTGGCTAAAGTCAGCGACCCCAAATTACAGAACACAGAGGTCAGTGCCCCTTTTAACAGCCAGTGAGAGGGCAGTGTTTTAGATATACTGATTTGGTTTCATTTTTATTTACCAGGCTCAACTTAACATTGAGTAAGTCGCCCAGTGCGATGCCTGTTGGTGATAATATAATAAAAAACCTGTTCGACAGTCCCATCTCCTCAGACATGGTAGATCTGTCCACTTTCCTACAGCTCTTCTGTGTCCTGTAGGATAAATGTATTTTGCTTGAGTGTCTTTGATGGGCGCTCAGACTGTTAATACGAGATCTCAGCTTGGCTAGATACGGTACTTCTGTGTTTCTGTCTCTTCTGTTTTATGCCTGGTGTTCAGTCACTAAAAAAAAAAAGATTAATGCTCTTGTCCAGGGGTGCACAGTTTAACGTGGCAGAGTCCCACGACAATCCTAATTGTAGGTGTGGTTCTGACGATGAATGATCGTTAACAATGGTGATTTGTTCTCCTCCCCTGATGGCTGTGTAATTCTCTGTTCCCATCTTAGTTTCTGAAGTTTATTAGGCAGATCGGGGAGGGGTCAGTCACCATAGAAACCAGCGAGGTGAGGGAGAGCACTGATAACAGGCAGGCTGAACAGGCACAACACTGGGCTACTAACATCGACCAGGTAGGACCCCTCACACCCAAGCAGAGACTAGAGACGACTCGTTGCTTACAGATAGTACAGCTTCCAGACTACACACTATAGACAGTCCTTCACTATGCAGTCAATCCGCATGGATTTCACCCTACAGATTGCCACTATATAAAGTATGATCTGTCTTATAAACACTGTAAGCTTGATCACATAGAGAATTTACTGTGCAGAACACTGCATGGGCTACAGCATAGAATATACAATATAAACGCAGGACTAAGTACTGTAGTGTTTTCTATATAGATAGGTACTTTATTGACCACTACTGTGGAAGTTTGTCTTTGGCTTCTCCTTTAAAAATATAAAACACACTAGGAAAACATAAAATCATAACAACAGCACATAATACATAAATGGATAGAGGGAGGACTACATTTACACACATTCATTGAGCTGTTTAATTGCAGAGGGGACAAAGGACTTCTTATAAGTGGTTTTATCTGAATACTCCCTGATGAGAGCATTATGAATTGGGAATGGAGTGGGTGTGTGGAGGCAGCTGTGATCTTCCTGGCCATTCTGAGAACTGTATTAGGATATAAATCGCTGAGCTGGGGGATGCTTTTTCCTAATAATTTTTTTCCTGGACAGTTTGGTTTTGCTTTTCAGCCCCAGGTTTCCATACCAAACTGTCCTGTTAAATGCTCTCAACGAGGCTTTTTATAAGCCATCTCTCGGACATTGTGACTGACATTCAAGTTCTGTAGTCTTGGAATTTAAAAACCTCTTTCTTAAAAAAGCTGTCTATATTCTCAGTGAAGCCCAGCCTCTGATCGATATGCGTTCCCAGATATTTCAAGCTATGTTGTTCAATATCTTTTTTAATTTTCCCAGATATTTCAAACTCTAGTTTATAATATACCATATAGACGATGCCCTGTAGATGAAACATGATGTACTGAATAAAGTATATTAGCGTACCGGCTGTGCTGCACACTGTGCAATATCCAGAGATAATGTCAAAGTAGAACTTGTACTTAGACTCAACTTCACCTCCCAAAGACATTCCCTGCCAAATGACTGGCCTCTGGCCCAGTGCACCTGATCAATCAGGGCACCTTTCACTCAACCTGATTCCTGGTGTACCGGCGGAGTTCCCAGTACATGCTCACTTGATAAGATATTGATCCGAACAGTGCCCAGCCACGATCAATACTTTGGCTTCATTCACGAACGGGCTGGATGAGATCCTGGAACCAATTAACAACCAACGACCAAATTAGATGGTGCCTAGCCATCCTCCTTTCGTTTTGTACCTTTTATTATGTCTTCTGTGTGCTGTGTTGTAGAGTGTATATTCTCTAAGGTATGGTCAGCTGTGCGGAATGTGTTTTCTGTGCTGTATAGTCGGTACGGACTGAAATATGCAGGGGACCCTACATCCTGTAACATGCAGGATGGAGTGGTGGGGTTCACTCGGATTACAACCCTAAAACCCTCATTGGCCGCTAACAGGTCCGAAAGTGTTCGTTCTGGGTCAAGTCAATGATTGGGTCCTCAGGAGTTCAAAACCAGATCGGTCTGGGTCCAGTCTCAGTCCAGGACATCTGCACCAGCCTGTACAGAGGTTCGCTTTGGTAGAGCACATGGGCTGTCCTAGAGCCTGTATTCATGGGTCCCAAGCCTGCTGGGGTTCCCCGTGTCTGTTGGCTCTCATTCCATGGGCATGGCTGATGCCCTGCACTGACTCTCGGCTCACCTGTTTCTGCACGTCTAGCCCCAAGTTTTAAGAAGTCCCCTCCCTCCATTTTTTAAAGGTGCTGTTTCCGGCACGCAGTGATGTGCGCGGTCTCTCCTCGCCCTGTAGACCCTCAGCTTGGGCAGGTTGGGGGGGGGCAGGGGGGATCACACCCACTCACGGTGAGCGCTTCTGTCCTTCTGCAGAGGTCCAGCTGTTTCCAGTCTGGCCCTCGCGGCTGTGTGAGAGCAGCTCCCAGATATTGGTCCCTGATGGCCGCCTGTTGGAAATCGCGTTCGAAGCTTTAAGAACTAAAAGCCGGGCACTACACATTTGTGCACTGCAGCCTGGCAGCGCTGGAGCCCTGGGTTCTATTGCTGGGGTGCTGTCTATGTGGAGTTTACATGTTCTCCTCGTGTTTGTGTGGGTTTCTGCTTCTGGGAAAACTGGCCCTGGTGTGTGTGTGTGAGTCTGTTATAATATATTATAAATATAATGTATAATTATTAATTATTATCAGTTAAGAACTTTATAAAGGACCCAGAACTGTTATTGGGAACCCCTGTTCTCAGGCAGAAGTAGTTGAGAGCTCCCAGCTTACCATTTGAATCCGTATCGGACAGACACAGTTCTTGCTCTATTTAGTTTGTCTGGTTCTGTGCGTCCTCACTGTCTTGTCTCAGCTCTCTCCTGTTCTCTGACACACTTTTAAACTGCCTCAACTCCCCCCCAACCCCTGCCCGGTTCCACCCCTCCCACCAAGTTACTTAGACAGATTCACAAGGTCACAGTCACCACAGAAACCAGCGAGGTGAGGAAGGAAACTGATAGCAAGCAGGCTGAACAGGCAAAGAACTGGGCGGCTAATATCAACCAGGTAGGACCCCAAGGGGAGGTGCAGTAGAGCGCTGCATGGATTTGTAGTTTTTTAGATGCTTTTTTTTAGGCTTGTAGTTTGCATTTGTGCTGAGTGAGGTTGGGAGTGAAAGAGATGAGAGGGAGACCGGGATGGAGTGAACAAGAGAGGAAAGAAATTAGGAAAAGTCCGAACGAGAGAATAAAAAACAAAGGCGTCCGCCCCTGTCTCTCTGAGCACCATGCTTGTGTTCTTGCAGTTAATCGCTCTCGGTGTACGTGTCCTGATCTCTCTCTAAGTCTCTGCCCTTCTTTTGAATTTTTCCTCTCTTTCTCAGGTGGAGGTAGAGTCCTGGGTGGATGAGTTCACCACAGGGGGCGCTCTCTCCCCTAACCCTGACTTTGAGAAAGCGAAGGCAGCTGTGGAGGTAACTGGGGAGCCCCACTATCAGAACTGTTCTTGACCGAATCTCTGTGGCCCAACGGACCCACCTGTTATGTGTCTTTCTTATGAAGCCACCTGGTTTAGTGCCCTGAGAGGTTGTACAAGGGTCCAGTTACTTAAAGAGGACTACAGACTGGAGAATACACAAGGGCACTCTGTGAAACTGTGAACCTGTGATGTCCTGTTAACTGCAGAAGAGGACATTATTAACAGCTACAAGTGCAGTTCTTACGCAACACTTGTTTAATTAAGAAGTGAACAGACTGTACTGCCCAGGGCTTGTTAGTGACAGTTAGAAACAACCCTTTTGTGTGAAGTAACTTTCATATATAGTGATTTATAGAAACAGTGATAGGATAAATACTATGATGCGTTACTACTCCTAAGTACCATTAATGGACATATGGCTGCCCAGTGCCATGTGGGATATGTAGTTTGTTAGAGAACTTTCTCTAAGGAACTACATATCCCACATGGCACTGGGCAGCCATATGTCCATTAATGGTACTTAGAATACCATTAACCCATGTAGTTCTTTAGAGAACTACATATCCCATATGGCAATGGGAAGCTATATGTCCATTAATGGTACTTGGAGTAGTATTGCATCATAGTGTCTATCCCATCACTATTTCAGAGATGTGCAGTTTTGTAAGAACTGCAGTTCACATAGTGCCTTTGACCACGTTAGAAAATCCCTACGGGCAGTTCAGGGTTTGCAGTGCAACATGGGAGCTGTAGTTTTTGTCTCCTCTGACATTGTTCCCTGTGACTGTACCTGCAGAGTGACGTGGATTTCTGGGAGAAGCTGCAAGCGGAGTGGGAGGAGATGGCCAAGAGAGACGCCGAGGCTCACCCGTGGCTGAGCGAGTACGACGACCTCATGTCCTCGTCCTATGACAAGGTGTGGCTGACGTGCGTGCATGTGTGCGTGTGTGTGTGTCTTGAGTGCTTCTCCCTCTGGCTCTGTGCAACGCCTGCTTGCTTTGGGGCGCTTTTGATTTTCATTTCCAGTGGAATGCCCGGTGGAGAAGCATGTGATGGGGCACGTGCACTTCTCTGCCGTGGGGCACTGGGGAGTGTTACCAGCGGTAGGGTGTGGAAGTCGCTGGCAGAGGGATGCTGGCTGTTAGACAGTATGTGATTCCCACCTCCGCTGTGTTAGTGCACTGGAGTGGTGGAGTGTTTTGTCTGGAATTAACCCCTCTCTCTGTGTTTACTTGTTAATGCACTGTAGTTTCTGTATTAACCCCTCTGTGTGTGTGCTTGGTAATGCACTGTAGTATCTATAACAATAATGGGGATTACAATAGTCATTACAGTGACTAGTGAGCAGGAAGGGCTGTAATCCCCCTCTATGAATTGTCTTCATTACTCTGCTCTCCTCCCCACTAATAGCTGGTGTGTGGGGAGCGTTCTGGCGCACCATGGCTGCCGTCGCATCATCCAGGTGGGGCTGCACATTGGTGGTGGTAGTGGGAGTCCCCATTACCTGTAAAGTGCTTTGAGTGGAGTGTCCAGTGCTATATAAGTGTAAGCAATTATTATGAATTATTAGTTAACCCCCCTGTGTGTGTGAATTCTTGTTAATGCCCTGCAGTGTCTGTATTAACCCCTCTGTATTAATGCAGTGTATCTGGTTTCACTCTGGTCTCTCTCTGTCTGTCAGGGATACGAGTTTGAGCAGGACAACCCCTACCTCTCGCACCCGGACCCACTGGCGGAGGGCGTGAAGAAGCTGGAGCGCGGAGACATTCCCGGGGCAGTGAGGCTGTTTGAGAGCGCCGTGCAGAGAGAGCCCAACAACCAGCTGGTACTGAGGGGGGCGCTGTGTCTGCAGCAGGGGTGTTTACAGTGTTTAAAGGGGAACTGCCGTCCCAGTTTCTCAGACCAGTTATGAACTTTCAGGAGCAGGATAAATTCAGTGACGGTATGAAAAAAATGGGACAAAATCGTTAACTTTGTGAAAGTACTGTAGGTCGTCCTGTCGACGCCACTCACATTCAAGTTCCCTCGAATTGCTACGTGAGTCAGACCTTCCTGCTCACTAGTCACCATTAGGACTAATGTAATGTGATGGATGAATGAGCGCGTACAGGTGGTGCAGTAGATATTTCACTGCAGAAAAATGTTCCAGCGTGATCTGCTGCAGAGTGATCTTGCTGCAAGTAGTATTTATCAGCAAAGCCATCTGTAAGTCGAAAACGTAATTTCTGTTGGATTAAAAGAGAGGGATTCACAAGCCTGCTTGTTTACTCTGTAATAGAGCCGCTTCACCTCACCGGAAGTTTTGTTACCTTGTTCTGAATCGCAGGACATGGTGCTGCGCAGACCTGGAAATTGAATCTATTTTGGGATGTAAATTGGAGGTTTTACAAGTTACTACGTGACTTTTACTTTCATTGTTGTCTGAAATGCACTCATCAGTGCTGATTCTTTCTAACCCCCGAAATATGAAAATAGAGTTGCAGTTCCTCTTTAAACAGCACGGGACTTGGTCTGACACCGTCCCACCTTCTTTCTTTCTCTCTCTCCCTTAGGCTTGGCAGTACTTGGGCACCTCCCAGGCGGAGAATGAGCAGGAATTTGCGGCCATCAGCGCCCTCCGCAGGTACAACGCAGGCACTGCAGCACCCGCTAAAACGAAGAACTCGAATTCAGATCTCGTCGCGAGTTCCTCACTAGCAAAGCCCATGCGCTCGTGGCGGGTTAAAAAAAAAGATGAGGACACCAGTCTCAAAAGAAAGAGAGAATTTGAGCCGATACCTTAACTTCCGTTGAGAAACGGCGAGATGAGCTGCGGGGGTGAATTAGCTCCTCACTAACGAGCGCGAAGGGCTGATCTCTGTGGGGCGGACTGTTCTCTGTGGCATTGCTTTCCCTTTTTGGATTTGCCAGTTGTTATTCCTGCTCAATTTGACATCTGCGCTTCCCCGCAAGGGGGCAGACTCGTCTTTTAAGGCATCGCCTAGGCAGGATGGGGTCAACGTACCGGTGGGAGGGAGGGGGTGGCTGGTTGGAGGAGAGGGGACGCCTCGACGACGGCCAACGCGCCGGACACGGTGCCGCTGAGAGTGTCGCTGCAGACTTATCACTCCCCGACCCCTTGCGGGGCTCGACTAGCCTTGTCTGCGCCACACTCCTCTTGCGGGGCAAAGCTGGGAAAGACATTGAAAGGCATGTCTCCCCCACCAGAGTGCCTCTGGGAAGCTTTTCTCTACTGTCTCGACGAAACCGTCCTGTAAAACGTTCTGCCCTCAAGGCCCGATCGCTGCCCTGCAGTGTAAATACCCCCCAGTGGAAACTTCAACTTCTTCCTTTTAGGATTAGTGAAGGGCGGCATGGTGGCACAGCTGCCTGAGCATTGCTGCCTCGCAGAGCTGGGGCCCCGGGTTCAGTTCCTGGGGTGCTGTCTGTGTGGAGTTTGCATGTTCTCCCTCTGTTTGCATGGGCTTTCCTCCAGGTGCTCCAGTTCCTCCCAAGGTCCACACACATGCTGGTGGGTTAAAAACTAGCTCTAGCGCAGGAGTGGGAGTCTGTGTGTGCCCGGCGAAGGACGGGCGTCCCATCCAGGCTGTACCCCACCTTGTGCCTGCTGCTTGCCAGGATAGGCTCTGGCTGCACCCCTGAATTTGAAGGAGCAGCTAGAAAATGGATGGATGGGTGGAAGATGAGTGAAAACGCCCATCAGTGCCTTCAGCTGTGTCTGTTGACCTCGTCCTGTTAAACCCTGAAACTAGTGCTTTTTCTGCATGACATTAATGTGGTACTATACCGCTATGGTAATGCTATATAATATGGTTATATATTTTGTATATGGAATATATTGTGGTAATATGGTAATATAATATGATATTATATAATAAGATAATTATTACACTCATACTCCAGTATCCAAACCTAGTTTGTTCCTGAAAATCTGTTTGGAAGGCGGGAGATTGTCAAATCGAAAATAATAATTCCATTATTTCTTCCTCCCCTGTTCTGACCCGAAGACAAGTTTACTCAAAAACCCCCCTAAACATACCATCCAGATCATTATAGCAAGCTCGGTGAACAGCGCAGTTCTACTCAAATAAGCCAGCTACATACGATACAGATATCATATTTACATTTTTCATTCTTTTGTAATAGATCACTATCCAAGCGATCGGCTAGAACGATGCGCGTATTGTTGTTGACTATGATGCTAAAGAATCTTTTTCTCTTCCTACCTGTGCTAACTCCATACATATTTATGAATTATAATTATCTGTCCATAATAAATAGCCATATACAGATAATATTATTAATACCCATAAGGCCGTAGTTGTAAACGAAGTAATCTGTATTCAGTTTAAATACCACAGGTTTAAGTAATTAATAGGAGTCGCTGCCTGGGGAAAAAAGCTGTTATATGTAAAACAGCTTTTATATGATAAAAAATCTATAATATATAATATACAATATGATGATTATACAATATTATATATGGTAATATAATATGGTGATGCTATATAATGGTAATGTGGTATTCAGAGCTGTGTGCTGTACTGCAGATCCAGTCTGGTATTGAGCTCTGCTGTCGTTGAAACGGTGTCGGCCGCGGTATTGACTCATGCGGCGCCCGCCCTCCCTCCCGCAGGTGTATCCAGCTGAAGAGCGACAACCTGGTGGCGCTCATGGCCCTGGCGGTCAGCTTCACCAACGAGTCGCTGCACAAGCAGGCCTGCGAGACGCTGCGCGACTGGCTGGCCCAGAACCCCAAATACCGCCACCTGGTGGACAGAGCCAGGGAGGGCGGCGGCGGCGGCGGCGGCGACCGGGCCAGGGACCGCGAGAGGGAGAGGTTCGGCTCCCTACTGCCCGAGTGAGTCCCCCCCCCCCCTCGTTCTAGGGTAGCGCCCCCTAACCCTGGAAGAGGTGTGAGTGGGGCCAGCAGGGGGCGCTCACCCTGCAGTCCATGTGGGTCCTAATGCCCCAGTATAGTGACGGGGACACTATACTGTAAACAGGTGCCGTCCTTCGGATGAGTGTAAAACCGAGGTCCTGACTCTCTGTGGTCATTAAAAATCCCAGGGTGCTTCTCGAAAAGAGTAGGGGTGTAACCCCGGTATCCTGGCCAAATTTCCAATTGGCCCTTACCCATCATGGCCTCTTAATAATCCCCATCTCTGAACTGGCTTCATCACTCTGCTCTCCTCCCCACTGATAGCTGATGTGTGGGGAGTGTTCTGGCGCACTCTGGCTGCCGTCGCATCATCCAGGTGGGGCTGCACACTGGGGGTGGTGGAGGGGAGTCCCCATGACCTGTAAAGAGCTTTGAGTGGAGTGTCCAGAAAAGCGCTATAGAAGTGTAAGCAATTATTATTATTATTATAACCTTGACTGCACCCAGTGCCCTTATCAAAGAGCGTTGAAGTGGTTTGTGTTTTTCGATCTTTTACCTTCTGAAACCATGTGGGCATCTTGTCCCCCCAGAGGTACAAACCTCTGCTCCACAGTCCTCAAATTACTATGCAAATGATGGAAAGAATGGTATATGTATTGCTGTCAGATTCATTTCAATTCAATAAAACATTAAAATATAGTTTTATAGAAGATAAGTGCTTTGTGTGAGAAAACTGGGTCAATTCAAGCTTTCAATCAAGTATGCAAATGAGAGAAATGAGTGGCTGTACCAGCCAATCAGAATGCTCCATGTTTCTACCTACCCTTTGCTGCTCCTTAAAGATCAATTTTGTCTTTTTATTCTGCATCAGGTAATCTTCTTAACATTTTCCTGAAAGTGGTACTTTATCAAGATGTCTTCCAGCAGCTTTATTGTTAAAGTTATTTTGATTTTGAAGGTACTTCAAAATCGTTCATCTTCTGTTAACATACTAGATGTTTCAGAAAATAGAGCTACTTGTTAAGATTCTTTTTTGTATGCATGCCGTCAGAATTGCCATCACTGGAGATTGGTAATCGATACCTCGTGTCTGTTCCTTTTTGTCTTCATGTGGTCAGAATTGCGATCATTAGCAATCAGTAATCGACACCTTGTGTCTGACAGGACCCTGTTCTCAGAGGTGCAGGCTCTCTTCCTGACGGCGGTGAACTCCGACCCTGGGGAGGTGGACCCCGATGTCCAGTGTGGGCTGGGGGTCCTGTTCAACCTGAGCGGAGAATTCGACAAGGCAGTGGACTGCTTCAACACCGCGCTGAGCGTGAGGCCGCAGGTACTAGAAGATCTTTAAACACGGCGCTGCATGTTCTGATCATACTCACTGTGAATGTACTGTATGAATTAATACTGCCAGACTATTAGAAAACACTGTGATTAGCCTGTGCATGCATACTCTGTACAAGACGAGCCCTATCTCTGTAGTAACACATGACGGGCTGAAGGAATTTAACCTTTTTAGTCTTGACCAGTGGAGACTATGAGGGGATCTGATGTATAAAAGTATTGGAAATGTCAGGCTTCCTCAGAATCAACACTGTAACACGAACCAAGAGGAACCATGTGGAGGTGGAACAACAAGGAACTGCATTTAAAACTGAAGACGGGGAAGTACCTTTAAAACTGAGAACCGGAGGCACTTTTTTACATAAAGAGTTGTGGGAGTGGGGAACAACTAAGGAACAAGTTGTCCAGCCATGTTGTTGCAGTGGATTTTGTGAGGATTTCCTGGGTCGGTGAGCTCTGATCTAGATGGACTCCTCTCGTTTGTAACTGTGCTTTTTTTCCCTTTATCCCTCAGGACTACCTTCTGTGGAACAAGCTGGGTGCCACGCTGGCCAACGGCAGCCGGTCAGAAGAGGCTGTCGCCGCCTACAGGAGAGCACTGGAACTGCAGCCAGGTTTCATCAGAAGCCGCTACAATCTGGGGATTAGCTGTGTCAACCTGGGAGCACACAGGTAAGCCACATGTGTTAAGGGGGAACTGCGATGCAATTTTTGCATTATTCGTGGTTATAAAGAATCAGGACTGATGAGTGCATTTCAAGCCACAATGAAAGTAAAGTGTACACAGTAACTTGTAAAACCTCCAATTTACATCACAAAATAGACAAAAGTTCCAGGTCTGCACAGCACCACGTTTTGCCATTCAGAACGAGCCAACAAAACTTAGTGAGATAAGGCGGCCCTATTACACTGTAAACAAGCAGACTTGTGAATCCCTCTCTTTTAATCCCATAGAAATATTGCTCTCCACTTCCAGACAGATTTGCTGACAAATACTACTTGTTAACTCTGCCTGCAGATCACGCAGGAACATTTCTGCGGTGAAATGTCTGCTACACAACCTGTACTTATTCTCTCGTACAACATCTTACATTAGTCATTACAGGGACTAGTGAGCAGGAAGGGCTGCTTCACATCGCAGTTCATGGGAACTCGAATGTGAGTTTACGACAGCATGGCAACTTACAGTACTTTTCACAAAGTTCCCTGGATTTCACGCTTAATTTGACATTTGTACATTCTATTTCAATGAATTAATTTTGTTTCTGACATTTAATAACTGGTCTGAGAAACTGGAACTCCAGTTCCTCTTGAACAGTGTAGGAATTGTCTCCAATGTGTGTGCTGTGATTACCGTGTGTTGCTTTAAGGAGTTGAATCTGTGCCGGCGGGTGTTGCTAGTCTGTTTAGGGGTGTTTACTACTGTTTTCTCTTTGTTAGCTTTTCTCTCTCTCTCGTTGCTAGGGAAGCTGTGGAGCACTTCCTGGAGGCGCTTTCTCTCCAGCGGGCGGCGCAGGAAGGGGCGGGGCCTGTGCCGGGGGCGGGACCCCGCGGGGGCGGGGCTGCCATGTCGGAGAACATCTGGTCCACGCTGCGCATGGCGCTGAGCATGCTGGGAGAGAGCGAGCTGTATGCGGCGGCCGACAGCCGCGACCTGGACACGCTGCTTAGAGCGTTCGGCCTGCGAGAGAAGGAGGGGGACTGAGAGAGGGGGGCGGGGGCGGGGGGGCAGATACTGTGTGAGTGTTTCGTCCGAGGAGGAGGGTGCGCGAGTGGGACAGTGGGGCGAGGAGGAGGAAGAGGGGGGCGAGAGGGAGACGACGGCGGTGAGGGGTGGGGACGTTAGCGGGGACAGGCAGGGGAAGGCCGGTGTCTCGTTGCCATGGAGCACACCTGAAGACAGACCTAAACTGGCTGCAGTAGAACTCCAGTTAATTTTCCAAACGTGGTGTTTTCCATTATTTTTAGAGCTCTGTCGTAAAGCAGCAGTTGTGTATCCATAGATGTAATTCCAGGAGAGACAGTGGGACAGGAGAGACAGTAAGACAGGAGGAGGAGGAGAGAAAGTGGGACAGGAGGAGGAGGAGAGAAAGTGGGACAGGAGACAGTAAGATAGGGGGAGAAGGAGAGACAGTAAGACAGGAGGAGAAGGAGAGACAGTAAGACAGGAGGAGGAGAGAGACAGTGGGACAGGAGAGACAGTAAGACAAGATGGGAGGAGAGGAAGACAGGAGAGAGTAGCAGGACTCTTAACGGTTGGGCACAGTCACTGAGGGGAGAGGGGGGTGAACTCTCCCTCTCTCGGTGTATTTTAATTTCAGCATCATTAGGCCATGCTCTTGTAATATAAACTTGTTCATTTGTAAATGGAATTCTGCCACCTATTGTAAAATACAGTGCAAAATAATGGTACATAATAAAAAGGAATTCAATTCATACCGACATCTGTGTCACACGGTGTGTCACTATTACAGCTTCTTAAAAAGGAGTCCGTCTGCATTCTTGGAGCTCATCATTAATTAACTCTTCTTTCCTGAGCTGATTACCTTCTGTGTGGAGTCTGCATGTTCCAGGGAATTGTCGGGCCGCCCAGTTTCCTTCCTTCCACCTTTCAGACGTGTGCTGGCCAGGATAATCAGTGTCTCCGTATTGTCTTTATGGATTTGTTTACCAGCCAGAGTGCGGTCTAGTCTGTCACCCAGGTGATGCTTTTGTGAAAGCCTATTTCCAGGAATAAGCGGCTGTCTGATACTGGAGGAATGCGGAAAAAAGCAGAATTTAATACTGCAGGAGAAAAAAAAAAAACGTTTTTAAGAGGTGTTCTTCTGCAAATGGCTGCCAGCAGCCATATCACTCTGCAATTCACAACAGGCAGCCCCACTGGAGCTCAGCAGTGTGAGCCTGGTCAGTACCTGGATGGGAGACTCCTGGGAAAGCTAAGGCTGCTGCTGGAAGAGGTGTTAGTGGGGCCAGCAGGGGGCAACCGCTGTCCTTCGGATGAGACGTAAAACCGAGGTCCTGACTCTCTGTGGTCATTAAAAATCCCAGGGCGTTTCTCGAAAAGAGTAGAGGTGTAACCCCGGCGTCCTGGCCAAATTTCCCATTGGCTCTTACCAATCATGGCCTCTTAATAATCCCCCACTATGAATTGGCACATCATTCTGCTCTCCTCCCCACTGAGAGCTGGTGTGTGGGGAGTGATCTGGTGCACAATGGCTGCCGTCGCATCATCCAGGTGGGGCTGCACACTGGTGGTGGTGGAGGGGATCCCCATTACCTGTAAAGCACTTTGAGTGGAGTGTCCAGAAAAGAGCTATATAAGTGTAAGCAATTATTATTATTATTATTATTATTATTATTATTTAAGTGTAAATGTGGTGGCTGTTGAATCTCTCTTGGGTTTGCAAATACAAAATTCTTGGAGTGATGGAAAACCTAGTTTTTGAAAATACAGAATCAAATGTCTAACGACTTATTAAGGTGATTAAGGTTTTTCGCATGTTTAACTTGACTGTCGATCTCCGGAGTTTCTTGTCGCCATTTTGGCTCATATTGCCCCCTCCTAAATCTGCTTTGAGCCAAAATGGCTGCGAGTCTCTACAAGGGCTTGCGCAACAGCCGCAAAGGCGGGGCGGGGCTGGAGCTGAAGTGGGGCGTTCCCTGTCCCAAAGAGAGTCGTCGATCTTCCAGTTGCAGCCAATCGGGTTGTGAAGAGGGGCGGGACCGGACTACGATTGGCCGGTTTGAAAAAAGCAGGATGTAACGTTCCGCGAATTCAAAAAAGGCAGAGAGCTTTATTTGTGTGGTAACAGAGAGAAATTCTAGGGACTGTGGAGTTATCTGACCGTGGCGTGTGAGTAGTCTACAGGTTGGGAGTCACGCGAACGGGTAACAGAAGAAGCAAGGGGAAAACCAGGTAAATATGGCAAAAAGAGACCAATAAATAGACATGTTTTGCAGAACAGACGCTAATCAAAAGCAAAATGAGACAAGCAACGCAAGTCTCTTTTCAGACTGAGATTGAGAAGATAAATGCGATCAGGTTGTCGAATGACCAAGGTCCTGCGAAAATAAACTGTTGTGTAGCTGTGTTAGAGTTTACGTGTAAACTGCAGGCTGTCTTTTTGTGTATCTTTCAGAAAAGTGTCATTTTCCTAATACTTATACTGAAGAAACACTCCTGCCTTGAGTCTCTTTACGGTTGAGCGGTACGAAGTGGTTGTGCTGCGTCTGGACTCCGACTCTCTTTACTGCACATTAAGGTGCTCTGTCCTTGTTTTGAATTGGATCAGAGGTCAAAATGGGCACCAGCGAGAGCAAGGTCGCTGTGGCAACACCCAAACTGGAGCCCCCCAGCCGGCCCGTGAGGAACAAGCACCTTCAGAGCGTGATCGACCCTCGCTCCCCCAGTGCTGGTATTGACAGAACACCGATCCAGGTGAGAGAAGCAGGATAGGGGCAGGTATTTCCTATTGCTGGGTCTCAGGTCCAGGTGAGAGAAGCAGGACAGTGACACAGGTATTCTATACTGTTGATGGGTCTCAGGTCCAGGTGATAGAAGCAGGACAGTGACACAGGTATTCTATACTGCTGATGGGTCTCAGGTCCTGGTGAGAGAAGCAGGACAGTGACACAGGTATTCTATACTGCTGATGGGTCTCTGATACAGGTGAGAGAAGCAGGACAGTGACTCAGGTATTATATACTGCTGATGGGTCTCTGATACAGGTGATAGAAGCAGGACAGTGACTCAGGTATTCTATACTGCTGATGGGTCTCAGGTCCAGGTGAGAGAAGCAGGACAGTGACACAGGTATTCTATACTGCTGATGGGTCTCAGGTCCAGGTGAGAGAAGCAGGACAGTGACACAGGTATTCTATACTGCTGATGGGTCTCTGATACAGGTGAGAGAAGCAGGACAGTGACTCAGGTATTATATACTGCTGATGGGTCTCTGATACAGGTGATAGAAGCAGGACAGTGACTCAGGTATTATATACTGCTGATGGGTCTCAGGTCCAGGTGATAGAAGCGGGACAGTGACACAGGTATTCTATACTGCGTATGGGTCTTCTTGTAAAGGATGCAGTTTTTTCCTCAAAGGGTTGTGGGACAATGGAAACATGCACCCCAGCCCTGTTGTCGAAGCTGATACCCTCACATCCTTTAAGGAACGATTGAATATCATGGGGATGAACAGCATCTTGTTTGTAACCTTGTGTCCTTCAGATCACGTTGATCTTGACACCTTATGCCTCTAAAGGCATTAATTAGCTGAATTTAAGTGAAGCCCAGAAGACCTGAAAGGTGTGCAGTACAGGGTTCCTTCTGTGTTTCAGGTGGGTGCTGTCAGCAGCCTCACCCCTGTGAGGGGGGGGCTCTCTGAGGGTGCAGTCCTGGAAGACGACCCCCGCTCCCCCACGCTTGGTATTTCCCGCACCCCGATGAAAGATATCATGGCAGGTAGGAGTGTACCACTGTTGAGGAAGGACGGGGGCGGGGAGATGGCAAAATCACTCTGTGTGTGTGCAGTGGTAATAGACACCGTTATCTCTCCATTTCAGCTACGGTGACCTCCTTCGTTCGGCGGCTGAACGATCTCTTCCTCGACGAGGAAGGCAGGGCAGAGGAGGGCGCCCCCAAAACGGTCCCACGAGATCCCTACCCTGGGGTGCAGGACGAGCCCTTTGTGGCCCCACCGGCCCTTTCTGAAACCCCCCAACTGGATTCTCCGGGGGCCGTACCCCAAAACCTACAGGCGGGGGCACAAGTGTGCCGTGAGCCCTCCCGATTCGGTTGCGGCTCGCCCGCGAAAGACGTTCCTCGTTTCCAGACACCCCTCCTGCCGGGAAGCTTGGGAATTGATGCCGGAGTTCTACAGACATCTCATGTGCTGAACAGTCCTGAACCAGACAAGATGGAAAACCCTGAGCCAATGGGAGAGCCTGCAGGACCAGAAATAGGGGAGCTCATGGAGTGTGGCGGGAGAGAGACCAAAGACGGGGTGCCCAGGGAGGGGAACGAGTCATCCGAGTCGGGGTGTGAGCAGCCTCAAAGCCAAGAAATGGGGTTACACCTTGAGTCCTGCCCCCCCTTTGGTAGCGGCCTCCAGCAGAGTGTGCCCCAAAACGGGGAAGAGGAGGCTCCCCCTCTTCCAAGCTCAACTTCTCCAAGAAATGCCACGGTCTCTGGTGCAGAACCCCAAAGCTGTGAAACGGAGCCGCACCTGGCATCCCAACGTCCCGACAATTCCGGGGTCGGCTCTGACGTGGCGAAGGCGGAAGGCGGGAAACCCGCCGGCTGTCAAGATGGTCACCTCGCCTTGCGGCCACAGTGGCTGAGGTCGGGTTTTGGGGTAACGGGGAAGGGGGTCCCCCCAGAGAGCCACAGGGCGGTCCCACAGGATTCGAACCGAACGCCAGACAGGGCCACGGCGGGACATCGGGGAGCAAAGCATGCTGGGAGTGGCGTTAAGGACCGGGCGTCACGTTGCAAGAAAGGTGGGGGATCAGGAAGTGTCCAGGGACTCTGACCGTCATGTGTGTCTGCTGCAGGCAGCAGGCAAGTATGCCCGTGATAACCACTGTCTCCGTTTCTCTCTCTCTCTCAGAGAAGACTACCAAAGTGCTGCTGGGTGAGGGCCGCTCTCCACTGCAGATTCTGAAAGAGACCAACTCACCTCGGGAAAGACCGCTGCAGGTAACTCTTGGACTGCTGTCCCACACCATAGCTCAGAGTCGGCAGGCCATATTTTGGTTTTGAACCAGAGTTATGCTTCTGGTTACCTGCTGAGGACAGATTTCACCAACCCTGGTCCCGGAGAGGCCCGGTCCAGTGACTCCAGGGGTCTGTAACCCCAGTCCTTAATGATCTTTAACATACTTGATTTAACAAATCGCCTGATCGCGATGAGGACTCTTCAGGACTAGGGTTGGAAATCTCTCTTCTTGAGTTTCTCTCAGTTTCATCAGTTGCTGGTCCGTTCACAACATACCTCACCCTGGGGACAAGACCATTTGCTTCTCACAGGAATTAGTCACAGAACTGGTCCCACGGGAATAGGAAATACCAGGAGGTTTTCGTTTTGCCTAATCCTTGTGATTTGAGAGTTTGGAGGACGAGTAACTTCCAGTAGTAAAAAAGCAGAGGCTTCATACTCCGTTCCTGGAGAGCCTTATCTCTGTGATCAATTAAGTAATTCAGAAATGTTTGTTAGCAAAGATCAAAATATCCTTCAGCCCTCATGGAACAGTGTTCCCTTTCAGCAAAATATTACTTGTTTAATTGAGCAACTTGAGCAACAAGTTACTCGGTTTTCAATAACAGGTGATGAAGGGTGAGCTGCAAGAATAAGTCAGTCAGGGCTCTCCAGGCCCAAGGTTGGAAGTTCTTGAACTAGGCTGCCATATTCTCTAGATCAGGCTCCCTGTGCTTTTCGTTCTTGTGTCGGGCTATCTAAAAATGTTCAGTAAAGTCCTTCAGTCCAAAATGCAGTGAACTTACAATAACCACACAGCTGGCTACAATTGTGAAGATCACATCACTAAAAACTGCCCGTCTAGTGCATGAAGATAACGACTACAGGAAATGAACATGTATGCAAATGGACTTTTTAAAAAAGAACCTGTAAAACAGATCTCTTTAAATTATAAACACCTGAAGACCTGGCTGGAGCTGTTAAACTGGTCCGGTTAAGCAAAAAAAAAAAAGAGCTCATTTGGGTTACGAGCTCAGCTGGACTGAAAATCTGGAGACCGTGGTCCTCCAGAACTAGGACTGGAGATCTGCAGGTCTACCAATGCCTTAGGTTTTGTTCGTTACATGTGATTACAGGGCTGTGCTAACAGTGAACACTGTGCTCTTTCCCTGTTTTCAGATGAAGAAACAGCCCCCTCTGCTGGTCAGAGAAGGAAGGGTCACCCCTGACAGGCACAGTCAGGCTGCAACACTGAATAAGGAGAATCGGATGAGGTAGTCGGGGAGAGAAAGATGAACAGATAGTGCCTGATGGGGAGACAGAGGTGTGCCCCTCTGTCATTAACACTACACAAGCTCTTGGCCTCCACATCCACGTCTCTAAATATGTTCTGCTCTTTATCAAGAAGTCCTGTTAGTCGTAGCTCTGTGCGTCCTGATTCTCTCCCACTGCCTTTGCTGGGATCTTTCTCTGTGTCAAGTCAGTCTTTGTCTTTTTAATTCGAGTTGTAAATAAACAAATCCTGTAAATAAACTCCTTCCGAGATTGACCGTTTCGACTTGCCTGCACCTCGTGTCCGGCCTCTTCAGAAGCAGTCACACACATTGCCACACACTGTGATGCAGGTCTAGTTTAATTGAAAAGAACCAGTGGTAACAACATTCAGAAACAAATATCTGAGAAGTTGTAAAAGCGCCCCCCCCCCATAGTGTTTACAGGCAAGGTAGGGGCAGTCTGTTTTGTGGCTCTGCGGATTTCTGTGCCTTTATTTACAATCGATCCTTAACTCCTGCGACAAGCAGTACATTGGTGGTTTAAGTGAACCCGAAAATATCAATTTCAAAAGCCATAAGGCCTGGTGCAAATTGCTCCCTGGTGTGTGCACTGAAATCCATTTTTGTAAAACGGAGAATTAAGTGAAAGATCATTAGCTGTAGGAAAGAAGACTTGAAAAACCCACAGCAGTGAGATGGATTAAGGTGGAAGGGGAGAATTGTGCGACTTCCTGCTCGCGGGTTAATGAACCAGTTTAGTTGACGACAGTCTCATGTGTTGGCAACAGCCGGCCTAATCTTTCTCGCCCGGTGGAAGAATTTGGGATGAGTTGGAAGAATAGATGCCCAGGAGACCAGGAAGGAAAGCCCAGAGGAAGAGGGGCGGGAGCAGGTGAGGAGGAAAGGAGACAACCGAGTTTGAGAGCTACCAGCAGTTTCGCTAGCGAGAGAAAATGGAAGCTGTGGAAAGGGAGAGAGAGGCCCAGATCTAAGCACATCTCAAGATTTGGAGGTCAAAGGGGAAAGGGGGGGGTGAATTACCCAGAATGCACAGCACATGTTAAACGCTATGTTTCAAAAAGTGGATTTTCACTCTTGGGTGCGGGTTTGCAATTTCAGATTTGGGCAATCCGGGAGTTTTTAACCTTTTTTTTTTCCAGCCCTGTTTCACTCACATTTTGTAATAATACAGTTTCACTGTATTCGGGCATGAAGTGAGCGACCGGATCATTCAATAATGCTGATGGCCGTCGAAACATCACGAACGCGTCATGGATTTAAAAGATGTTATGTAGCTCCCACCTCCGCACATACCTCTGCTGCAGATTTGATTTTTGTTTTTTATTTTACAGTTAAAATGATATAAGATGAATGTTGCGTAACCCAGAGAGAGTCCGTGTAGAGCAATTGAGGTAGAAAAGATGCATACGCCTGTATCAGGGTGTATACTGTATATATCCAGTTCTGGATAATCAGAATCTCTTTCAAGCAACACTAGCCTGTAGAGTCACTCCGATTAATAATAATTCCTAATACTTATATAGTGTTTTACTCCCCTCCACCACCACCACTGTGTAACCCCCATCTGGAAGCCATTAATTATTGTAATTGGAGCATTAAGCGTTGTGCTTGAATGAAAAATAGCAGGACAGCAACACCTACTTGATAGAGGTAAATCGTATATTATTAGTAAGATATATGGCTGGACAAATGTATACATTAAAAAAACCAGTTTGGCTGAGAAGAACATTTCCCATAATCCATTGTAGCCCTCCTTCCCACTGTCTTCTGGGAGTTGTAACTTGCATGTCTAGAAAACGTGTCTGAAAATCACGATTTAAAATAGGAACTGCAAAACAACATGAAGACTAAATTCAAATTCGTCGGCGAACACACACTTCCAAGTTTTAAGGGAAGCCACCTGCAGATGGTGTTTTGTTGATCAGCTGTAAAATCATTGGCATATGATTGCATGTTTAATTACATTTGCTTATTGCCTGTCAGCCTTAATGACAATAAAACTCTTAACCTTAATATATTTGAAAAATCGGTTCACAACCAGTAAAACAATGACTTCTTTCTATTTTATAACTTAATTACCAATGAACAGGGTGTTTTTTTCTTAATTTTCCTCTTGAAGAAAAACAGACGTCTCATAAAGTATTGCAAACCTTAACAGACACCAGAATGAGTCCCAGTGTGCATCAGTTTTACAGTATGGGTTCCAATTTGCAGATACATAAGCTTGTGTTGTATATTTGTTTCTGTAAGCTAAAAAAAATCAATTAAATAAGTCCAATAAATAACAAGAAAACTAACAGTACAATCAAAGGTTAATGAAAAAAAAGCATTTCTCTAAAGATCCTTCAAGTTACAAGTGTTAAAATCATTTACATAACTCTAAAAATAGAAACGATTTATGAGTTTCTTATTTTAAAAAATATTGCTAATTGTTTTCCCATTATTTAGCCATTTGTTATGTATACTTTGTTTCCGTATTGCGGTCCGTATTCGAGATCAGTCTTTCCCTGAAAAGCACGCACGCTACCATTAATGACAATAAATACAGATGCAGAATCGGGCTGTTTCATTGCTCGGTAACAGGTCTTGCAGAGAGTGAGAGGGAAGAGAGACAGACAAAACAGACAGGCTGACTGCTTCAAGACTGACATTGTCTACCCCCGTCTGTCTCCAGGTGAGCAAACTCAGACCCACTGTCTCTATCTCAATTCTTTCCTCACTATGGCTTCTGTCCTCTCGTCTGTCTGTTCCTATAACTCATTTGCATAAACTTAAATATTGTCTTCCGACAGACTAGCTTCTACCTATTCTGCCCCTCTTTCTCTCTCTGTCGGTATTTATCTCTCTCTCTCTCCCTTTCCTCCTCTCCATACTGCAACATTCCTAGTTCCAGATTTTCAGGAAGCTGTCCCATGATCCTGTGCAGGCAGCCATTCCGTCTGAGGTCACTCCGATACAGCTCACACGGTTGTCATGACCAGACAGAACACCTGGGGGAGAAGGAGGGGGATTGCTTGATAGGCATCATTGTCTATAACGTTAACACAAAACTACAGATTCTAATATAGAAACCAGGGACACTCCTCAAACAGAGAGACGAATACAGACCCTAATATAGACCCTAGAGACACACCTAACAGAGAGATTAATACAGAACCTCATATAGACCCTGGAGACACACCTAACAAGGAGAGATTAAGACAGACCCTAATATAGACACTAGAGAAACACCTAATACTGTTTAATACAGACCCTATTATAGATCCTAGAGACATGTATTATAGTACACAGACAGATTCATATATCTCAGAGCGGCATCTTGCACAATGAGAATTATATAGACCACAGAGAGAACCAGACACAGACCGTAGAGATATGTCTAACACAAAAAGAATAATGTGTCACCCTGAAACTGACATAGGGCAATTAGTAACGGCCCCAGTATCAGCCCAGCAGACAGCTGGCCACTCACCCACTCTCTCAGCCTTGAGGGTGTCCCAGATGTTGCAGTTGAAGTCGTCATACCCGGCCAGGATCAGCCGGCCGCTGCGGGACATGGCAATGGAGGTGATCCCGCAGATGATGCTCTCGTGGGAAAAGCCGATCAGCTCCTGGTCGGCGCGCAGGTCGAAGAGCTTGCAGGTGGCGTCGTCAGAGCCCGTGCAGATGGCGTTGCCGTTGGGGAAGAACTGGGAGGGAGGCAGGGGGAGAGACGTACATGTAAGGGCTCGAACCCTAGAGCGTTTCCAAGACGGGTGGAAGACCCGTTATTCCTTTTCGCTCCCGCAGAGGGAGTTCCCACTGGGGAAGAGCTGGGAGAAAGGCAGGGAGAGAGATGTAAGGGTAAGAGCTCGAACCCTGGAATAATTCCAAAATGGACAGGGAGTCTTGTCACCCCACCACTCTCGACCACTCGCGCAGAAAGGGTTCCCACTGGGAAAGAACTGGGAAGGAGGGAGCACTAGAGGCGTACAACAAAGGGCTTGACCGTAGACCGATTCCAAGATGGGTGGAAGACTCGTTATCCCTGTGCTTGATCGCTCACACAGAGGGAGTTCCCAATGGGAGAGAGCGGGGGAAAAGGCAGCGAGAGACGTACAGGTAAGAGCTCAAGCCCTGGGCTCATTCCGAGACGGGCCGGAATCCCATCAGCCCCGCACTAGGCCACTCACACAGATGGCGTTGATGTCGGACTCGTGGCCCGTGAAGGTCTGTCGGCAGGTGCCCTCGCGTACGTCCCACAGCTTGGCAGAGGAGTCGCAGGCCCCCGAGATGAAGAGGTTGAAGTCCGGGGACACGGCCAGACTCATGCAGTCCCCCGTGTGTCCCGTGAAAATCGTCTTCTGCGTCCCCGTCTCGATGTCCCACAGGGCACTGCGGCGGAGAGACGTAGGGATTCGGTGTGCGCGGTTAGGTGTTACTCCAAGCACTGCCTCAGCTCTCGCGGGGGAGAGCTCATGATATCGGGGGGCATGGTGGCTTGCAGCTCTGGGGTCCTGGGTTCAATTTCTGGAGTGCCTCGTGCCCGGAGTTTGGAAGTTCTCCCTGTGTTTGTATGGCTTTTCCTCCGGGTGCTCCGGTTTCCTCCCACAGTCCAAAGACATGCTGACGGGTTATCTCGCTTGTGGGAATACTGGCCCTGGTGTGAGTGTGTGTGTCTGTCTGCCCTGAGATGGAAAGGCTCCAGCTCCCCCACGACCCTGAATTGGATGAATATGGCTAGATGGATCTCGTAATATTATCGACCTTAAGACATACTGTAAAGAAGTAAAGAGACTTTATCATCCAAAAATTGTTCATTGAATTCAGAGCAATGAACTCAGCGTTTTCGGCATTTGGAAGAGAAGGCCACATTGGGGCTGACACCAGGATATGAAAGGCACAGGGTTATTTAACCCCTGTACTGGAACAACTGGTGTAACTGTAGTTCTCTTTAAAGAATGAGATCCTGAAATTCTGGGGAGAAGCTGTTAAAGGGGTCCAATTAAGCCAATTATAATCAGCTTTAGGTTATTACGAGCTCAGATGTGTAGTCTCTTTCGTAGAAGGTGACCATTTTGGCTCTTACTGGGGGTCCAGGCGTAGTCGCTGAGCCAAAATAGCTGCTGACAAACCAGTAATTGAACCCAGGTATGGATGGGGACAATCAAGGCCCAGGTGGGTTATTAAAGATCTGTAATTGGGAGCAGGGAGTCTGGAAATATGGAAAGGAGAGTTTATAAAGGCTCAGAACTAATTAATAGCAATCAGTGAAGCAGGTGATGTAAATGAACTGGTTTAGAGATCATTTAGGACCAGTATCTCAGTTTCAGCCCATAAGGATCAGAGTTTTCCTAACTGAATGTATAACCTGCTTATTTCTTCAACAACCAACGGGTATTCCTGATCACAGTCAAAGGAGAGTTTGGATGTAAGAGGTCAAGAATATACAGTTGTGCTCTGTATTGTGGTTTCTGAGCTGTCCTGTATTCTCATCAGACACACTGGGGGGAGGACAAATTTAAGTCACTTTGTTAAACCGAAATCAGACACCCCTGTGCTGTGCTGTGCTGGAACAGGCAAGACCTGTCCTGTCTGAGCCACGATGACACCTGTGAGCTCTAAATGAGGTGATCAGCTGAGCTGATGGGGTAAGCAGGCCAGCATGCTCACCAGGTGGTGTCTCCAGAGCTGGTGACGATCTCGTTGTCATTGAGGAAGCGACAGCAGGACAGGTATCCTGGAGCAAGAGGGAGACTGTGTGAGTGGTAACTGTTCATATTGCAGGCACTATTCGAGATGTATTACTTTATCTGGACACACTGGCAGTCGTTCAATACCTTCAGCTTTTACAGGTAATTGGAATTGTGTGTTGGATGGGTGATCCATTAGTTAGTTAATCCAGAAGTGTTTCAGTTGCTACTAATTGAACAGTGTGGGCGCCCAGCTTGCAGCTCATCTTGATTAGTACTGTCTGACTGTCTGCTTAGTGTTCATTAAGCAGTATGCTAATACGTCAATGAACTGTATTGAGCTCAAGTGTGTGGCCAGCTGACCTGTAAGGTGATTGGTAAACAATCTAATGAGTTAAGGACACTACTGCTCTGCCTGCACTGGTTGATTGTGTGAAAGAGGTGTCAGGCAAGTCCATGTTTGTTCATGAACATTCAATGTGTTCGATTTGAGTCTAATCGGGTGTCTGTATGGGTTGATGAGTTACTTGCTTAAAATTGTGTTCAAGGACGGAGTCACCCTGGTACGTTAGACCCTGTGTAGACTGATTTTGACTTGTGTGATTAAGGTAAAGAGGTAATGCATTATAGTGTTGACTGGTGAGCCGTTCAAGTTGTTGAGTTCTGTGTTTGAGTGCAGGTGGTGACTAATGATGGAGTTCATGAGCAGGGATATCTGACCTGTGCTACTGGTCGACCGGTTACTTTATGTGACAACCCCTATAATTAATCAGTCAGTTCATGGCTTAAAGTGGCATAGTAAAATTGTTCTCATTTCAAATTCAGCACAAAATCGGGAACTTGGTGAAAGTGCTGTATGGTTGCTAATGTTGCTGCAGACCCCTGGTATCCCTGTGGGCGAGAGTGAGAGTTTTCACGAGTTGGAGATGTTTTGCGGCCCTTCCTGCTCACTAGTCCCTGTAATGACTGATGTGCTGTGATGGACGAGCGAATAGGTACAGGTTGTGCAGCAGGTGTTTCCCCCCAGCAACGTTTCAGCGTGATCTGCAGGCACAGTTAACAAGTAAGTAGTCTAGAAGTGGAGAGCCATGATCCTACTGGATTAAAAGCTATCAATGCCGTTTCTTCCTAAAACGGGAAATGTTAAAAACCGTGTTGCGCTTGAAACGGCTGGGGTGTTGGTGAGCAGGAACGGTACCCGTGTGCGCGGCCAGCTCGCGGCTGACTTTGACGTTGCCCTCTCGGGTCTTCAGGTTGTAGATGGAGCACATGTTGTCCAGCCCCCCACAGGCCACGAAGTTCCCTGAGGGGGCGTAGGCACACGTCATTACCCAGGAGGACTTGAGAGGGATTGCGTTGACCTGAGAGAGAGCGAGCGAGCAAGTGAGTGAATGTTAATGCAGGTCTGGGCTAGAGTGAGGATAACGCAATGAGAGAGAGAGATCTGGATCTCTGTACCTTGTTAGTGGTGTAGCTGTCCCACACGATCAGTTTTCCATCCTGGGATGCACTGACCAGCAACCTGGAGGAGACAGAAGGGGGGATGATCTAGATACACAACTGTGAACTGCTCGGCCAACGCGCCGCGGGAGAGAACTGTGGAGTGAGTTTCCGAGTTCGGTCGTCATGGGTAAAGTCAGGCACCAATGAATACACAGAGCGGAGTCCAACTAGCGGGCGGAAAAAGATTTCAGTAGATATTTTTGTATAAAAAGAGAGGTAGCTGCACACAGACTGAGTACAGTATGTAGAGAATGTGTGTATAGACTGCTCCTTTATACCTGGTTCCTAGGGTCTGTGGGAGTGTGCATGTGGAGAGACTGATGACACAGGTGTGTGTGTATTTATGCTCACACAGGCTGGTCTAGGTGCAGTGTGCCTGTAGAGAGACTGATGACACAGGTGTGTGTGTGTGTATACTGTATGCTCACACAGGCTGGTCTAGGTGCAGTGTGCCTGTAGAGAGACTGATGACACAGGTGTGTATGTGTATATATGCTCACACAGGCTGGTCTAGGTGCAGTGTGCCTGTAGAGAGACTGATGACACAGGTGTGTGTGTATATATACTGTATGCTCACACAGGCAGGTCTATGTGCAGTGTGCCTGTAGAGAGACTGATGACACAGGTGTGTATGTAGTCACACAGGCTGCTGCAGGTGTTGTACCTGGAGTCGGTAGCCCAGTGCATGGCGTAGATCTTCGCCAGATGGCCTCTCAGCGTCTTCCTGGTTCTCATCTGGATGCGGCCGACCACCTCCGTTCCGGCCACCATCTCCGCCAGGGTGGTGTCTGCCACGGCTTTCCGGGCGTCCTGTTACACGATTGGCACCGGCGTCGTTATCGGCAGAAACGATCTCACCGCAGACCTAGAGCCAGCCTCTGTAACCTGCACGGGCGCCTCCGCTGGGCTGCTGTTATCACGGTCCTCACTACAATCGCACGGCAGCTATTGCCCTCACTGCTCCAGTCTGCCAGCACAGGGAACATCGCTTTGAATTCACCTCGATCCGTTCAGGGGAGGAGGGGAGAAAAGTAACTTCTCACCATTAGTTTGATTTATAGTCTGGCCAAGTGGGTGATCAAGTCTTGCTTTCACTTGCTGTGCTTTCCTGGGATAGGTATTGTGTAGACGTTCATATATTACACAGATTATTAGTAATCTAATAAATGAATAATAAACTTGTCAAGGAAATTGGATTGATCACTATCGTCCAGACCATTAGTAATGATTACAAGCGAGAGTATCTTTTGTGGCAGCTACAATAGTTCTAGCCGAATTTAAGGTCCATTTTAGACCAAATGAATCCATATAGAGTTGATCCATATGCACAGCTGTTCAAGAGTCATCATTGGGAATTAATATATACATATTATGAGATTCGATAATCGAATCTTTCTGCCTTTCTTTCCTGTTGTTGAAATTGGATTGATCTTGATCTTCCAGAACCTGATCACAACAACACGTCAACTATACACAAGCTGCTAATAGGAAGAGTTGTAGGAGCTGATCGGTCAGTCTGTCTTCCCCAGTTGGATTGAATTGAAGTTCCCAGAATTTCTTCCTCTCTTTTGTTTGGGTTCATCCCCGTGTGTTCCTTAAGTTTGAAAGGCTACTTTTGGTGCTACAAAACCAGATCTAAAAGGACTAACCATTTACATTTCGGAGAGGAGAGTGGATTCTCACCCTGGATATAATCATCGTGCTTCAACAACTGACACGCCTAGTTCATCCAATTCAGGTTTCATGCATTATCTGTTCATTACAAGATAATAACCCAGTGTCATATCATTAAATTCCAGATCACACGCTACTGCACAGCGTGATCAGATTCTAACAGGATCTTTATACTTATGCGGTCTTGAGTGACGTGCACAAGAGACAGTTTTTGTATTGATGAAATCAGGCTGGCTAGGTGGTGTTTGTTTTTCATGATTCATTCTGATCTCACGTTTGAGGAGTAAATGGGGAGGGGTCAGTCTTGACTGTGTTGGCCATATTAATTTAGTGTCGTTTAGGTGTTAATTAAGTCTCCAGTAACAGGATGTTCATTATCTATCAGTAACCGATTAAGGAACTGTACATGTTGTGGATGTTAAGGAGACATTGCAAAGTTTCTGTGTGGTGCGATGTTGATCAGTTGAACACTCTGGTCTCAGCAGTGTTATCTGTGGAGTGCTCAAGAGCCATGTTGGATTAATTAACGTCAAGCAGGTAATTGGACTCACGGCAATCTGCTGTTTCAGGGCCTCTGCCTCTTTCCGAAGCTGCTCCACTTCTCCCATGGCAACGGTTGCTAGGCGCTGTCACCACCGGCAATGGACAGGAAGTGAGGTCGGGTGCAAGAAGGAGCTGGGAAAGAGAGTTTTGGAATCATCTGTGCGTGTTCAGTAACTGCTTCGTCCGATACCGAGTCAAGTTCAAAACAGCCCATCACAGGACACAAACACACACTCACACCAGGGCCAGATTTTCCCGAAACTAGTTAACCTACCAGTTAATTAACTGTCAGAAGGGGCAGAACATGCAAACTCCACGCAGACAGCACCCCAGGAATTGAACCCACAGCCCCAACGGTGTGAGGAAGCGGTGCTCACCCCTGCCCCACCCTGCCTCCTTCTTCCCAGACACTTTTATTAGATGTAACTCCCCCAGGAAGCAACAGTTGCAAGCTAAACACAGGGCTCTTATCTCCTGTCTCTTGGTGTTTGCTGTCCGGCTGCGTTTGTTTATTGCTGAGAAACGATCCTTTTCCTCTTCTGAATCGGCTTATTTGCTTTGCAAACGAGTTCTCCCAGTCCCCCAAAAAAATCTGCTTGCGCCACTTTGCAAAATTTGACTGGGCGCACACACACACGCACACGCGCGCACACACCCTCGGAGCACGCTGTAAATATGGGCACGCGGAGCACGGCCGGGTCCTGCCAGCCTCCCCGCCGTCTCAGTCAGTGCAGGGTCAAGCCGGGGCGCTGTCTCTGTATGTCCAGGTGCTGTGGCGTCCAGTGGGCCTGTGGACATGAACTCCCTTCTCTCTCTCGCCCTCTCCCATTTGCATGCCGATTTAAATCTCCTTCTGCTGATCTGACCATCTCCCTTTCTCTCTCTTCCTTTCATTTCCATGCTGTATGCAAATAACCCCATTGGCCAGGTCACACACACACACGCACACCTGTCTCCCTACCGCGGCTCGGCTGTAGTTTGCTGCACTTGTAATCGCAACTACCCGATCACGTAAGACCCAGGTCCAGAACGCGCCGTATTGTTCCAGCAGAACCAGATTTAGATTGCAAATGCAGAACATTGGACCGGCCACACGTCAACTTGACCACGCTGGCCTGTTTGGATTGGACGTTCAGTTTCAATGGATCTTCTTATACGGGAACTGCACGCGAGCCCGTACCTGAAGTTTCCCGTCGCGTGTAAGTGCGACGGCGTGGAGGGGGCATTTAAAGCCGAGAACGGGAGGCACGTCTGTACACAAAGGGTTGTGGGAGAAGGGAACAAGGCGCCTGGCAAAGAAACGGCTGGATGAGGCCCTCGGCTAAAGCGTGGGATCTCGCGCCCGAACTGAGCCGGGTGGGCCTCGGCGGGCCCCCCCCCACTCCTCGTTTCCGGCCTCTCTCGACTTCTTTGCGAGACCCGGGAAGTCTTTCCTGCCTTTCGCGTTTCCACTATGCAGCGCCTTCATAAAAAAAAAACTTTCAACCCAAAGCAGCTCCTGTCTCCCCCCCCCCGAATGACTGCCCCATAGAGAAAACAGCCGCTCTTACCTTCGGCGGTGGCGAAACTGGGAGGCACGCGGTTGATCGCTGAGCTCTCTCTGTGCAGCGTCGCCGTCCTGTGCTGTCAGTCTGCTGCTCTGTTTGTCTTTCAGCTCCGATCTTGTGACCCTCGGCGATTTGACTGAAATTTGTTTGGAGTGACACAGAGAGAGAGAAAGAGAGAGAGAGATGACGAGAGGCCGCCCCAGCCAGCGAGCAGGAGATACAGACTAATTGCAGCACGGGGTCGGCGCCGTGGGTGGGCTGGAGGTGGCCGGTGGGCCTGCAGGGCGGGCTCCCTCTCTGGGACGGGACATACAGAGGGTCCCGTTCAGCTGGCCTCTGCCCTCCAGGGCGTTAACGCCCGGAGCAGCGAAGGGAGAGAGGCGGGCAGACTGCGTTAGAGCCCAGCAGGAGATTTCAAGCAGGGGATCCGCTGGGCTAAACCGCCTCTGATCCGATTAGAGACGACGACTGCTCTTTACGAGGGGATAAAGGAGGGGAGGGGAGGGGGGTATTAGCGCAGAGAGAACTCTCGGCCTAACTAACCAGACGCCAGCAGACGTGAGCACTACAGGGGGAGAGGCGGTGATGGTTCGGTGGAAGAGGGGCAGAGGAACACTCAGTGCAGGACAGGACAGTGCCATAACCCTGCAGGGAGAGAGGAGGTGTCAAAGTAGATGAGTGAGTGACCTGGCTGGACGCTACGGTACTGAGAGATGGGTGGAGAGACAGATATTTCATACAGATGGGGAGACTAACTGAACGCAGTACTTGTTCCCTCCCAGTAGGTGGCGGCGCTGTCGCGCACGGCCCGTGGTTGGCTTGAAGCGATGAGGAGCTGCCCTGTAGGCACTGCCACCCGGAGACCGTTTTAGACTGGCCATTGACTGTGAGCGGCGGCTGCTTTCTGGGGATTGCACAGCAGCAGCAAGAGCTCCGCCAGCCTCTCTACCGCTGGCAGGAAATGGAAACGGCTCAGAGAGCCTGGAAAGAGAGGGCAGGAAACGCTCAAAACATTCCCATTTTTCTCATGGGCTCCTGAAAGACACTCCCCATGATCCTCTGCAGGAACCTCGGTTTGGTACAGCGAGCGTTTTATCCCCCCGGAGGACACTGGGAGCTGTAGCGGGACACTCTTCGCTGGTTCAGCCATGAGCTACGCCTGCCGAGAAGCGATTTCCGTCAGCGTTACGAGCTGTCCTTTCTTTAATTGACCTCTCCTCTCCCCGCGCTATACTACCCTGTGAGCGCCGATCGCGTCTTCCCTCGTGTCGAACTGATCTCGCCTTCGCGCTTCCTAGTGTAAGTTGGAAGTGACTGCGTCTACGTACACGTGACATCCTGTCCTGCGCGGTCTGTGATGTGCTATGTTGTCCTGCTCGGATGGCACTACCGTCCAAAAGCACAGTATTTGTATTTCCAAGTTCACCAGACCCCTAATCCAGTCTGCCTTCCACAATCCATCACTGTAAACCCCCTACTTGACCCTCCCTGCCGAGTGAGGAAGTTTGCCGAGAGTCAGTGGTTGCACGCCAACATGGCGCCCAAGAGCGGCGATGTGGCTGGTTCGCCCCGTGGGCCGTTCGGATCCAGTCTGTCCTCTCGTTATTCCGGACTCCACAAGCGCTTGTGCGCGTTGATTCGGATTGTTTTTTTTCTAGTTGTGGTTTTCCGTCGCGCGTTATTTAACCTGCTTTGGGGGGGGCGGCGACGCCTTTAAGGTCTTGTTATTGGCGCGCGCCTGCGAATCAGCCTGGCGTTGCCCCAGCGCGGATGCCACATACACTGCGCCGCACGCCGAAACAAGAAGAAGAGCTACTGTCCGACTGGGGCTAGGAGGGACTGGCGGGAAAGACAGAGGTCCGAGCGTCTGGAATCGCGAAGCTGTTGAAATGGGTCTTACCTGGGCTTTGCTCTGGTTAAGGTGCTGCTCTTGTCCTTCTCCTCCTCCTCCTCCTCTGTCTGATTAGGTTTCTCTGCCCCTCCGCAGTCTCCCTTGCGCTAGCTTTTTGAGTTCTGCCCTGTTCTGCTGCTGCAACTGGGAGCTCCTTCTCTGTCGCGGCTGGACTTCGGTCAGGAGTCCGGTGCAATCCCGTGCTTTCTCTCCGTCTCTGTCTCTCTCTCTTTCTCTCTCTCTCTCTCCCCGCCTGGCCTTTGATGAACAGATGAGGGCCGAGGGATTGGAAGGGATGAAGGGAGATCAGCGCTGAAGGGATAAAACTGAGGGATGGGCGGAGAGAGAGAGAGAGGAAGAGCGAGAGAGAGGTAAACCGATTTGCTCACCAGAATCAGGTCATAAGGTCAAAAGACTTCAAGGGGTAGAGCAACAGCAGGGGAAGTTGCTCTGTCCCATAAAAAGGGCTGAAATTAGTTCAGAAAGGGAACGCGCGCCTTTCGAGACGGGCACAGATCCGTCCTCAGCAGTTGAGAGGCCAGCCGAAAAGAAATGAAATGAAGATCACTGAAGCCTGGGGCACAACAGACATCGCGAGAAGCCCGACCTGCCCTTACAGAAATGGAATGTACTGGCGGGGTTAGGGAGCGGGATTATGTGTAGTGATGTCGTTTTGCTGGGTGGGGGTGGTGATCGTACTGCTCTGTGACGGTCTCGGGGGGGTTTTGTTAGTCGGCGAGTAGCCATGAATTCCGGGAGGGTTAATTAGCTCAGCTGTTAATTGGATTTCCCGGGAGTGGGGACCGGGGAGTTTGGCGTGCGTTTGTCGGGGGGGGTGTACAGGGGGAATCTTGTTAAAGAATCAGCACTCTGACATAATACCTACGTCAGCCCTGAGAACATTACCCTCTCGCTGGGTAGCGAGACACCCTGCGCTGCCACAGGTAGAGAGAGAGAGGTAGACAGGATACTATCACTGAGCTAGAGATTCACCATTACAGACCGGGCGACTGGGCATTCCAGTACATTAATCCATTCCAGTGTATTAATACTACACTGAGTGAGACAGACAACAATGTCCACTGTTATACACTTACACAGTGACTGGGCATTCTAGTATATGAATCCTTTCCAGCGTATTAAAACTGCACTGGGAGAGACTGAGAGAGTAAGACTCACACAGTGACCGAGTATTGTGACTGCCTGTGAACTAGTCACAGACGGTATCCCAGGTTCAGACTTTTCCACCCGTTCTGTGTACATGTCCACACAGAACACACGGCCCAGTGGGCAGAGCTCCGTCCAGCAGCCGGGCAGAGAAATGTCTACATAAGGCACATGGTCCATCCAGGAGGTCAAGTCTGGGGTAGAGACCGACAGCTCCTGCTTAGTCAACTGAGAGATTTCTCTTTTTAGAGCCAAGTGTGCCTGTATATACTGTACAGTGTGTGTGTACAGGGGTCTGTAAGTATAGTTTGTGTGTGTATAGGGGTTGTATGGGGGTGTGTATGTGTATGTACCGCATGTGCAAGTGTATAGGGTTGTGTATTTGTTTATACAGTATGTTCAGGTGTATAGGTTGTGTACAGTGTGTGCATATACAGTATGTATGTGTGTATAGGAGTGGGTACGTATAGGGGTGTGTAAGTATAGTTTGTGTGTGTTTATGGGGCTGTGTATATGTGTGTGTATAGGGATGTTTGTGTACAGTACAATATGTGTGTATAGGGGTGTGTATGTGTATATACAGTTTGTGTGTGTATTGGGGTGTGTATGTGTATAGACAGTATGTGCAGGTGTATGGTGTTGTGGATGTGTATATATACAGTATGTATATATCCATCCACATATTTATATATACACAGGTGTTTTCTTTCTTCTCTTTTCAGCATGGAATAAAAATGACTTGTTCCTTTGCAGCCTATGCATGCAGACACAGCTCTCCACCTGAACTATACACAGTATGTATGTGTGTGTATAGGATGTGAGATCAAGTTTAGTCAAATTGAACCTGAACAGCGCAACTGAGAGCTTCGGTGAGGGACAAAGAGCGAGGAAGAGAGAGAGAAGGATGATAGAGGAAAGGTAGACACCGGTTTCCTAGATTTACCCACCCTCCTCCCTCCCTGCATTATCTTAACGAGCGATGGCAGAAGCAGGTTAATGAACTTCCTAAGGGGTTTAAGACAACAAGATCAGGATGCAGAGAGCCAAGAGAAGGAGAGAAAAAGACAGATCGCCACATCTCTATAAAGCAGTAAAGACTGATCCTGTGGTAGAGGGAGAGAAAAAGATGAGTCGTGTCTTTTTCATGTCAAAGATGACCTTGTTAATAAATCAGTTCCACTCTCCCCTGATTTTAAATAATGTGAAAAGTACCCCATAGCCTGATCTTGTCAGAACTCAGGAGCTGAGCCTGCTCTGTCTAAGGAAAACTGTAATGAGTGGTATACAGTAAGTGACCTGTAGGTGGTGCTCTTCCCTCTGGACAAGCCATTGCCAGAGACTGTTTCCTGCAAGAGGTTCTGAATCATTAAAGAACCCAGAATATTGTACAAAAGAGTAGGAGTGTAACCTCTGGGATGAATGGCCACTGTGGGTCACCCAGGTGGGGTAGCTGTACATCAGTGTGGGATGACATGGATCTCATCCTAAGTGTTTGAAATCACTTGGGATGATAATCTAAATCCGAGAAAGTGTTATAAAAATGTATGCATTGAGTTTATTATAAAATAAACCAATTTCTTCCACTGAAGAGTTCCTGGACTGCAGGCAGCTTAAAAATGAAACATCTCTGATTTCCAGAGGAGTGAGAGAATGGAAACAGAGCATAGTGTTGAGGAAAGCGTTGAGGAGATCAAAAGAAGACAGCAGAAAGGAGTTCGAGAGAAAAGGAGATAGATGTACGCACACTCTATTTAAACATGGGCTTAACACCGCCTTTTAGGAAAATGTTATTGCTCAGAGAGCCGCAGAGGAGTTAATACAGACGCGCAGACTGACAGGACACTACAGTACATTAACTCTGTCCCCAGACCGGGAGATGATCAGAGATGATTATGTGCTTACTTATTATAGAGATTATAGATCCATATTCTAAAAAGGATATTTTAATTTAGAAAAAAAAAACCTCAAATGCAGACATACAGATACTTTGTCGTAATCCGGACTGAGTGACAGTGTGTATGCATTAACCCCCACCAGAGCAGTGTTCAAATTCTGTCGTATCCATTAATGTGGGGTTTTTTATTTCAATTGATCGGAGATTCAGTCTGTCCGTCATCAGAATGTCCACCATCAGGAAATCACTCTTGTCCTCCACAAGCACAGTGAAATGCACACAGCACTTTAATGTTAACCTCCTCACATAGAAATGAATTGCTACAGATTATCGGAATGATTTACACTTTAAGGAAGACTCTGTGCACGAGTGCACCCTTAACTCTCCCAACTTCCTCACTCTGCTGAAGACCAGCTTCTACATAGTGAGAGACGGACTCTTCTCCCTCTGGTGAAGACCAGGCTCTGGTAGGCGACTTTGACCACGAGAGACTTCTTTTCTGTCGCCATTTTCAAAATTCTCCCAAGCCATATCACTCTGCAGCTCACAGCTGGTGTGAGTCTGGTCAGTACCTGGATGGGAGACCTCCTGGGAAAAACTAAGGCTGCTGCTGGAAGAGGTGTTAGTGGGGTCAGCAGGGGGTGCTCACCATGCGGTCCATGTGGGTCCTAATGCCCCATTATAGTGACGGGGACATTATACTGTAAACAGGTGCTGTCCTTCGGATGAGATGTAAAACCAAGGTCCTGACTCTCTGTGGTTATTAAAAATCCCAGGACATTTCTCGAAAAGAGTAGGGGTGTTACCCCGGTGTCCTGGCCAAATTTCCCCCTGGCCCTTACCCATCATGGCCTCTTAATAATCCCCCTCTCTGAACTGGCTTCATCACTCTGCTCTCCTCCCCACTGAGAGCTGGTGTGTGGGGAGAGGACTGGAGCATCATCCAGGTGGGGCTGCACACTGGTGGCGACAGTGGGATACTTCATTACCTGTAAAGAGCTTTGAGTGGAGTGTCCAGAAAAGCGCTATAGAAACGTTAGAAATAATTATTATTATTATAGTCTTTGCACTGGAGCCTTTAATGTGATGAAACCCTGCTCTTCCCTCCTCACTGAGCTACCCCAGTCCCAGTGCCTCAGAGCTACTGACTCCTAAGACAGGCCTGATGGGCATCCAGCAATTTCAACCTGGAAATCTCTGGAGCAGGAACCAGAAATAACTGGTGTCATCGATTCAAAATGAAAAGGTAACGCTCAACTTCATTTAAAAATGTTGGGGTTTATTTTAGACTTTATATACAAATGAAACGCAAAGAGCACTCTGTGGACGAGTCACAGCTCGTCTCTTTCTATCCTGCCTGCCCTCCTCTCCCTCGCCCCCTCTCTCCGGCTGGAGCGATGAGGGGGCTGCGGTGTCTCCTCTTGTCTCTCCTCCATATTCACGCCCTGTCCACTCTGTCCACCTGCTGACCACACTGCCGCGGCCTCCTCCCTCTCCTGCAGAGAGATAAGACAGGGAATACTGGCTGACTGGACACTGCAGCGCCTTGACACTGATTGACCAGTCAACTGGACACTGCAGAGTCTTGACACTGGCTGACTGGACACTGCAGCGCCTTGACACTGATTGACCAGTCAACTGGACACTGCAGAGTCTTGACACTGACTGACCAGTCAACTGGACACTGCAGAGTCTTGACACTGACTGACCAGTCAACTGGACACTGCAGCGCCTTGACACTGACTGACCAGCCAGCTGGACACTGCAGAGTCTTGACACTGACTGACCAGTCAACTGGACACTGCAGAGTCTTGACACTGACTGACCAGTCAACTGGACACTGCAGAGTCTTGACACTGACTGACCAGCCAGCTGGACACTGCAGAGTCTTGACACTGACTGACCAGTCAACTGGACACTGCAGAGTCTTGACACTGACTGACCAGTCAACTGGACACTACAGCACCTTGACACCTGGACTGACTGGGCAGCTGGACACTGCAGCTCCTGGACACTGACCGATCAACCGACAGGACACTGCAGCACAGGTCACAAGCTCCACCTGTGTGATTGTGACTCAATGCCTCTAGGTCAGTCCCCCATCAAAGGATTGTGGAATGCCCATTCTCTGCAGTATATACAGTACCCATAGAACCCAGCGGTATTGTAGCTTGCTTATGCACAGTACACTAAAGTTCACCTTGGTACATTATGACATACTTGGCTGATCAGTATTGTTTATTGTTTTTCTAATCTCTGCACAGCCCCTGCAGTGTACTACAGGTTGATGCACTGATTGTACACTGAAATAGTCTGTTTGATCATGTCTCTGCTGTGTATATGCACGCAGAGTAGTGTGATCCATTGCTTTGTGGTTTTCTGGTCTGTGGTGGAGGCCGGCACACTGCTTCCTGCTTACCATGTCTCTGTGCAGTCTATCCAGTGTGAACCAGAGTGCCAGGGCACAGCGCCGCCCAGAGGTCACTGCAGAAACACCGTGGGGATTGACCGGTCCAGAGGAGAACCCCACTAACCGCCCACACTGAGGGGAGACCACTGCCTGCAAAACCGGGAGAGAGACAGGTTTGTACCAATGGGTGGAGACCAGCACAGATTCTTACTGACTGAGACAGACGGGTTCTTACTGACTCGGAGAGTGAGAGACAGATTCTTACTGACTGAGAGACAGACGGGTTCTTACTGACTCGGAGAGTGACAGGTGTGAGAGAGACAGATTCTTCCTGACTGAGAGAGACTGGTTCTTACTGACTGAGAGACAGACAGGTTTCAGCAAACAGAAGGAGATGAGGCTTTTACAGAAGGCGAGAGAGACAGGTTCTTCCTGATGGATGAACAGAGAGGCAGAACAATATTGACAGAGCTAAAACTGACAGATGGAGAGATTCTCTTTGGCCAGGGAAAGACAGGTTGGTTCCGACTGACAAAAAGAGGGAGAGGGGTTAATATTGCCTGGCTGAACATCACGGTAAATGACTCGGAGTCTCACAGTCACAGTCTTGGCATCTCTGTCGGTGAAGAACAAGTCTCCCCCCTCAAAGTCGTCGTTCAGGTACAGGAGTGCGCTGTGGTGATGATAAATAAAGGTCACACTCTGGTAGGCAGGTGTCAGATTGGCGCCATCTAGTGGCCTACATCAGAATAGCACTACTGTCAGTACACACAGCCCTGGATATACGAGCACAATCGGTTCCAAAATGTCTGCTCGTAAGCGACCGCTCATAAAAACGACACTAATTTCTCTTACACATAAAAGCTTCCAATTTGTACAAGTACAAACAAACCAGTTGATCTTTGGTACTTTTTCCACTGACTAGCGGCTATATCACCCTGCAACTCACCACTGGCAGCGCACTGGAGCTCAGCGGGTGGGAGCCTGGTCAGTACCCAGGTGGGAGACCCCATGTGAAAGCTAAGGCTGCTGCTGGAAGAGCTGTTAGTGGGGCCAGCAGGGGGCGCTCACACTGCAGTCACTGTGGGCCCTAATGCCCCAGTTTAGTGACGGGGACACTGGACTGTTAAAAAGCACCCTCCTTCGGATGAGATGTAAAACCGAGGTCCTGACTCTCTGTGGTCATTAAAAATCCCAGGGTGTTTCTCGAAAAGAGTAGGTGTGTAACCCCAGTGTCCTGGCCAAATTTCCCCCTGGCCTTTACCAGTCATGGCCTCCTAATAATCCCCCTCTCTGAACTGGCTTCATCACTCTGCTCTCCTCCCCACTGAGAGCTGGTGTGTGGGGAGAGGACTGGGGCATCATCCAGGTGGGGGGGGTCACACATTGGGGGTGACAGTGGGATACTTCATTACCTGTAGAGTGCTTTGAGTGGAGTGTCCAGAAAAGCACTATATAAGTGTAAGGAGTTATTATTATTATTTAAATACTGTGGCACCATCAATTCCTAGGTTGGAACAAGCTGAGCGGTACCTGAGGTCCCGGTGGGTGAAAGCAGGCGGCTCTCTCCAGCACTGCCGGGTGTCGGGCTCCAGCAGGCAGTTGTCGGCGTGCACGGGGTGAGACAGGTCCGTCCGGCCCTCCTGGTCTCCTGCAGGGAGGCAGGGAGACAGGGAGTGCTGAGGACGGGAGAGTCCTGAGTGCGTGTGTGCCATGTGTGTGAGGTGCGTGTGACCTGTGTGTGTGCGTGCGTGTGCGAGCTGTGCGTGTGTGTGCAAAGTGTGTGTGGGTGCCCTGTGGGTGCCCTGTGGGTGCCCTGTGGGTGCCCTGTGGGTGCCCTGTGGGTGTGCCCTGTGTGTGAACCCTGTGTGTGTGTGCAGTGTGTGCGAGGTGTGTGTGTGCCCTTTGTGTGCTTGCGAGCTGTGTGCGTGTGAACCCTGTGTGTGCTTGCGAGCTGTGTGCGTGTGAACCCTGTGTGTGCGTGCGAGCTGTGTGCGTGTCAACCCTGTGTGTGCGTGCGAGCTGTGTGTGTGACCTCTGTGTGTGTGTGCGAGGTGTGTGTGGGCACGGGGTTACCTGTGACGGCCGTGCGGCAGACCAGGTGTGTGAAGGAGAAGTAGAGGGGCGAGGGGCTCCGGAAGTAGGACTGGAGCAGAGAGCGCACCCTCTCGCCGAGGTCATACAGCAGCTGCGCCTCGGCGGCGCTGACCAGCCCGTCCTGGGACAGCTGGGAGAGAGAGAGAGCGTGGGGAGCCGGTCCGTACCAGACTTAACCCAGCCTCACGAGCCGCTGTAATCCCAGAACACTGCTGCAGGGATCATGCAGCCCCAGGGAAAATGGGATGGTCTCCCACCATGCACGTTTCTTAAGAGAACAATATATCCATAGAAGATGCATATATATATGTGCATAGTTAGTATAATGTATATATGTAGCCACATATATGTCGGAAAATCTCTATATCAAACTGCTGAGTCACCCTCTATATCGTTACCTATATTGTTAATCATCCAGGTGGGGCTGCACACTGGGGGTGGTGGAGGGGATCCCCATTACCTGTAAAGCGCTTTGAGTGGAGTGTCCAGAAAAGCGCTATATAAGTGTAAGTGATTATTATTATTATTACCTTTTATTATACATAATATATTATATATACAAATGTAATTAAATATGTTATATATGTAATCGGCCTTTCATACACAGGCGGGACAGCACACCTGTTAGAAACACGCTCAGGCAGACTTGTGCAGCGGGACGGCCAATTCATCTATTATTGAATTATTTCTTTATTAGTTTCATTTCCCTTAAATGCTTCCCTTGCTCTTCACTCCGGGCTCCGTCATTATATATGTATGTATAGCAGCTGACTCAGCATTTCCATCTGGAGATCCTCTGCTAGAGTATATAATAATAAATTGAATGGCACTCCATTCTGCACTTCCTGATAAGATGATAATTAGAGCATGGTTGTTAACTATTCTCTGAGGTAGTCTAGGGTCTAGCTCTCAAGCCTGGCATTTTCTGTTACGCAGATGCAAGTATATTCGAAAGCTTCGGATCATTTGAGGAGCAGCTCGTAGGGTTTAAATGCACAGCGCAGGCAGGGCCTTACTCTCAGTGCTCTCAGCACAGTCAGACCCTGGAATTTCTCATGGGGGGTGTGCGGAGACCGTCGGCCCCGGTAACCGTCGCCTGACGACGCTGCAGCCTGTGAGCGAGAGAGAAGGGAGATCAAGGGGCGGAGCCAAACGGGCATGACCTCATACAGACTCATCATCACATGATGGTATTTCAACAACTTCAATAACTGCTCATCCAATTCAGGGTCACGTGGGAGCTGGAGCCTATCCCAGCAAGCACTGGGCACAGGGCAGGATATACCCTGGACGGGACGCCAGTCCATCGCAGGGCACACACAGACCTTCTACAGACTTCTCGATTCAGGTATTTATTCTTCAGCTTCAAAATTACCTGATTATGCTCCTAATCTAGTTCCAAGTGGCACGGCAAATTTTCACTGTTAAATATTAGCCATATATTCATTCTTTTCATGAAGCACTTCTAAACATGACAGTTTTCTCCAAATGCAGGATCTTGAAATACAATATCCTTAATTTTTCTTCCCATAGTTCACTGTAAAAAGGGGGAAATGTAACTTTCTCAAAAGCCTCTGCAGAACTGACAGAAGTGATATCCCCTCCCTCCTAGTCAATCTAGGAAAACCCCTAAGCTCCTCAATTGGTCAATGTGTTTGATTGACAGCTCACCGTGGCCAATCCCAAGATGGTACGGCACTCTTCTGGGCTCAGCACTCCATCAAGAACAACACGATTGGTCCCATTGAGAGTGGCATCATCCATTGTGACAGACACCCCTGGGAGAGTAATGGGACCTCCTACAGATACAGAGGGGTTAATACAGACACACTGAGCACCACAATACATTAACACTGCACCGAGAGAGAGAGGGGTTAATACAGACACACTGACTGGACACTCCAGTACATTAACACTGCACTGAGAGAGAGTTGTTTTTTTATTTAAAAAAGGGGGAAATTGTATTTTACCTGCATAGAAGCCACTGTCATCTGTTTCTCCTTCTCTCTGTCCTTCTGCCTGTCTCTCATCCAGTTTTTCTTTCTCTGCTCTAGAAAAGTACGGGTATTTGTCAGCGTGTCAGTAAGTCAGTACAGTGTTAGTATGTCAAGAACGTGCCAGTATTTCAGTGTCCATATGTCCCCCAAATGTTGATACAGTGCCAGTGTCTGCATCACCAACACGTGAGCAGTTCAATGCGAGCTCAGCGTTGACCAGCACACTGACAGTGTCAGAGCTGTGTTTCAGTCTGCTGCTCCAGTGTCATCACAGTGAGCCACTGTGTGAATGCAGTGCATGTGTCTGCATGTGTGATTCACTCACCTCCAGGACTCATGCAGAGACTCGGGGATGACGGATTCTGGAGTCCAGAGATCCTATAGAAAATGATGTTTTAGTATAAGATTAAAAACAGACTTCCGTGCCCATGAAGTCATCTCCATTCCCTTCATCTGGAACACACTGACTCATAATGAATGAGAGATAAAGAGTTTGAACATCTATCCTTCCATTTTCCAAACCCTTCTTCCAATGCACGATCTATTGAAGGGGGAGCTGGAGTCTATCCCAGCAAGCAATGGGATACACTCTGGACAGGATTCCAGTCTATCACAGGGCAGATGGACACACACTCACACACACACAAGACACGCGCCAGGACCACTTTACCCAGAACCTACCAGCATGTCTGGGGCCTGGAGGAGTAAATCCATGGGAACATGGGGAGAACATGCAAACTCCACACAGGCAGCACCCCACAAATTGAACCCAGTGCCCTAGCGGTGAGAGGCAGCAATGCTGGCCACTGCACCCGCGTGCCACCAAGAGTTTGGACATACAAAATCTGCATGTGTAGTATATAGCCAGAAATATTTACAGTATACTGTAACTGATATATAATCCCAAAGTAATTTTCTCAAGAGGAAAGACCTGAGCAATCCTGAACACGCTATTTCCACTGAAATAGCAACGTCCCTAATAAGACATTAACAGGGTCAGTGACCTACTGGATCGGTGAACTTGAAACCCAGATTCTCCATCGCAAAGTAGAGCAGTTTCTTCTCCAGCAGCGACCGATGGACATACCGAGAAATATCCTGAGAGCGAGAGGGAGAGAGAATCGGGGGGGTGAATACAGACAACAAGACTGGCCCACCTGAACAGGAACGGGGTCTAGGGAGAGAAAGGCAGCAGAAAGCCGAGCAGAGGAGCTGCGCAGAGTGAGCACAGGCAGCCCAAGACATGGCGAGAGGAGAGAGACGGACACGCGGGGGGTGGTTGACCTCTCGGGGCTGGGCGCTCTCCGGGGTGCTGCCCCCTGGTGTCCTCAGGTAGAGCTGCAGGTTGGAGAGGGTCTCCGGGTCCTCGGGGTAGAAGAGCAGGTAGGCGCGCGCAGACATCACCGCCCCCTGCAGGGCGCCGGCTGAACATCCGGACCCAGAGAGAAATTGTTGGGGGACAGGTCTTAGTATACACTCACACGCTGTACTCCTAATGGAATCCACATTATCCAGGTGGGGCTGCACATTGGTGGTGGCAGTGGGATTCCCCATGACCTGTAAAGCACTTTGAGTGGAGTTTCAGGAAGGTGCTATATAAGTGTATGTTATTATTATTAATAATAACAATAATAATAATAGTTTCCAGCTCTGCTGAGGACTTCTGCTTTCATCCCACCACTAATTCAGGAGAAGAGGCAGGGAACCAGCAGACCTGACATCAACTAACTGGAGAGTGTAAGATCTCTGCTTTGATCGAGCAATCATACTCTACAGAAAACTACTTCCATAAGTGATAGTCACTCTTTTTAGGGGTTATTTGCTTACAATGAGGATTATACATGGACATTGCACACTGTAGTTCTGTGGTTACTGTACAAAGCAGCTGTCATTGTTGTATCGGTTAAGCACACTTACACGCCTGTCATGTCTGATCGTTATTGCTGGCCATCTGCTCCTGAATCAGTTGCCTCTCCTCAACTGGAGGCAGGTCAGAGGTCACATACAGAGATCTGACGTCAGTAACACTGAGTTACTGATTGACAGCCGGAATACATGACTGGGCACTGCAGTACTTTAATACACAGGAATGGGATTAACACAGACTCTAAAACTGCAAGCATGTGCGTGTGCATAAACATGCCGTGACCTCTGACCTTTGAACTCCGCCAGGTGCAGGTGCTCCAAGAGCGATGGCAGGAAGTCCTCAATGGGTGAAATCCTTCCGGGTCGCGTGGCTACGAGAGACACACAGGACTGGCGGCAGGAGAGCAGCTGGAGTGACAGCCCTGAGAATGAGGAAAAAGCAGAGAGGGGTGACTCAAGTAGACTCACTATGTCACAGATATCACACTGCAGTCCTTTAAGTGCTGTAGCTGTACTGGGAGAGGATAGACAGAGTTAATTTGCTATCTACTCATATAATTCATCATAAATGTACTAAAATAACAATGTTAAAAATGTAAGTCATATCATATTAGTTATGCCAGCAGCAATATCAGCCTTCAACTCACCACTGGCAGCCCCACTGGAGCTCAGCAGGTGTGAGCCTGGTCAGTACCTGGATGGGAGACTCCTGGGAAAGCTAAAGCTGCTGCTGGAAGAGGTGTTAGTGGGGCCTGTAGGAGGTGCTCACCCTGCGGTCTGTGTGGGTCCTAATGCCCCAGTATAGCGACGGGGACACTATACTGTTAAAAGGCTTTGTCCTTTGGATGAGATGTAAAACCGAGATCCTGACTTTCTGTGGTCATTAAAAATCCCAGGGTGTTTCTTGAAAAGAGTAGGTGTGCTACCCCAGGGCCTGGCCAAATTTCCCCCCTGATCTTTACCAATCATGGTCTCCTCATAATCCCCATCTTTGAACTGGCTTCATCACCCTGTACTCCTCCATACTGATTGATGGTATGTGGTGAGAGTACTGGAGCATCATCCAGGTGATGCTACACATTGGTGGTGGTAGTGGGATTCCCCATTACCTGTAAAGTGCTTTGAGTGGAGTGTCCAGAAAAATGCGATATAAGTGTACACACTATAAACTGCATTTCCCATAAACACCCTTCTGATGCGTACAGTGCATTCTGGGGGCTGTAGTTTTTGCCATTCATTCTTACCAGCTGCTCTCTCGTAGAGCCCCTTGGTGCCGGTTAACTGGTTGTCCTCCTCACTGGGCTGCAGCGCCTCCCCCGCACAGTTGGCTCTGCACTCTTCTGTTGCAGCCAGCGTCTCGTTCACACACTCCCTCCATGCCTCTGCCGCCCGCGGCCAATCGGAGATGCTCTCAGCCAATACGCCGGAGTCATGCAGGGTCTGAGCACAGAAGGGGCAGAGGTATTGGGAGGTATTGGAAGCAGGGAGAGATATGGAGAAAGGCAGAGAGAAGTGGACAAGGTGGAGGAGATGGAGAGATACTGTACTTCTTCATTCCATGAGACACAAGAGTGTCTGGAGCAGGTGGACAGCATACTTAAAAAAAGGCACCTGTTTTCATGAAACAGTTGCTTCCACTCAGTCTAACACTTAGTTTCTCAAAGTGGACTCGGCAGTTCACAAGTGCAAAGAACCAGCTACAAACTCTGGGTAATACAGCACTGCAGTAACACTGTAGTATAGTACTGGAGAGTAGAATATTATGTTGTGCTAAACTGTTTTGTACTAAACGGTAGAAAACACTACACTACACTGTAGCAAATGCATTGTACTATAGCTCATGGTACTCTGCTTAAAGCTTGATTATATCTCAACCACAGGACCTGCTGCCACCCTTTCACCTGAAGTCAAGACCACTCGACCTTCTGTCCTGTCAGAGCTTGAATGCAGGAGGTGGCAGGCTCTGATTCTGGCATGGATGAGCACAGAGGCAGCAGTGAGGATTGCTGCTTCGCAGTGCCAGGGCTCAGGGTTTAGGTCCTGGGGTACTGTCTGGGTGGAGTTTGCATGTTCTCCCCGTGTTTGCGTGGGTTTCCCTCCTGGTGCTCTGGTGTCCTCCCACAGTCCGAAAGCATGCTGGCATGAAGCACCTGCCCGGTGACTGACAGCCCGGTGTGAGTGTGTGTGTGTTGGTGTCAGTGTGTGTGCCCTGTGATGGACTGGCATCCTGCCCAGGGTGTATCCTGCCTTGTGCCCATTGCTGGATAAAGCAGTTAGAAAATGGATGGATTCAAGGTTGCAGAGTTAAAATAACATGACCAATAGGACATGTTCCTCTGACGAGAATGAAGAAATGTGCCACGTATGTTAGTTTTACTATGTGAGTAGCGGACAAACCAAAGCAATCGGAAAAAGTAACTCATTTTTGTAAATTAAGGAACATTTCTTCTAACTCCTTTGCTTATTTTCTGTATAATTGGAGTAGCTTTCATGCACTTATTGTAAGTGTGTTACTCACACTTGTTATTGCCTGAACAGTAGAGCAGGGATTGTGCAGTAGGATATATTTCATATTATTTGCATTTGAAATGGCATTGGTGACAGTTCCTATTGAAGTTAGTGGCCAGGGTAAGCAGATATGTGATCCTTCCACACGCAGGCTTAAGGCTATTGAAGGCATTGGCACACCTGAACCGGGCCCAACAGTGTGGCACAGCTGTTCCCTGTGTTGTATTGACCTGCATCCCCATGCAGGGGGTGGGATTTCTGACTCTCTCACTCACCCAGTGCTTCTCTTTCTCCCTGTCGAAGAAGGCCTCTTCCCTCACTCCCTTCATCCTCCTGTACTTCTCCAGGTTGTTCCTCATCTCCAGGTGGCTCGGGTTTGACACGAAGAAGGTTTGGGCGGCTGACACCGCCTTCTCCAGCCTGCCCAGCTGCAAGAGAGGAGGAGGAGGTCAACACAAAACGCAAGGGCCCTACAGGCTGAGTGGAGGTAATAATGATTCCATACACTATAGCGCTTTTCTGGACACTCCACTCAAAGTGCTTTACAGGAAATAGATCCCACTGTCACCACCAGTGTGCAGCCCCACCTGGATGATGCACCAGTACTCTCCCCACACACCAGCTCTCAGTGGGGAGGAAAGCAAAGCGATGAAGCCAGTTCAGAGATGGGGATTATTAGGAAGCCATGACTGGTAAAGACCAGGGTGGAAATTTGGCCAGGACACCAGTTACACCCCTACTCTTTTTGAGAAACACCCTGGGATTTTTAATGACCCCAGAGAGTCAGGACCTCAGATTAATCTCTCAGCTGATGGACAGTGCAATTTTTTTACAGTACAGTGTCCCCGTCCCTATACTGAGGCATTAGGACCCACACAGACCACAGGACCAGCGCCCCCCACTGGTCCCACTAACACATCTCTTCCAGCACCAGCCTTAGTTTTTCCCAGGAGGTCTCCCATCCAGGTACTGGCCAGGCTCACACCTGGTGAGCTGCAGGGGGGGCTGCCAGTTGTGAGCTGCAGGGTGATACAGCTGCAGCACAACGAGAGATTCACACTGCGCTGAGAATGAGAAATCAATGCAGGCAAACAGATACACAACAGACAAACGTGAGACAGGTGCCCGGAGTTACTGTATAGAGACAAGACGTACAGTAAGATGATGAACCAATCAGGGAGATATACAGTTACAGACTCAGCCAGCAGTGTACACCCATAGATAAGATGGCAGACACAGAGCCAGTACCTTGTAGTAGGTCACCTGCAGGTAGTTATAAGGATTCCGGTTGGTGAACTCATACTGGATGTCCAGGGAGACAGGGGGGATGGCAGAAGGGGTAACGCGCTGTTCCAGGCAGAATTTCAGACACTCAGCCCGCCGCTGCACCAACCCAAACACAGCCAGGTCCCAGAGACTCCCATCCGCGCTGTCTATCGAGCATCAATAATCTTGAGTCAGTCCCACTGCTTACTCCCGGGCTGAACCGATTACAGCCGTATCACCCTCTGACCCGTCTGAGAATTAAGACAGACACTCCACCACCCCCCAGACATCGTCATTGACAGTGTGGGTCATAGTCAATAATGGGTAGTCAGACACTCTTCCAGCAGCTAATCAGGTCTGATTACCTTCCAGCTCCCAGCCATCGTCATTGACAGTGTGGATTATAGTCAATAATGGGTAGTCAGACACTCCTCCAGCTGGTGATCGGGTGTGATTACTGCCAGAGATCATCAGTGATACTGTGGATCACAGTCAATAATGGATAGTGAGACATTCTTCCAGCAGATGATCAGGTCTGATTACTGCCAGAGATCATCATTGATACTGTGGATCACAGTCAATAATAGATAGTCAAGATACTCTTCCAGCGGCTGATCAGGTCTGATTACCTGCCAGCTCCCAGACATCATCATTGACAGTGTGGGTCATAATCAATAACGAATAGTCAGACACTCTTCTGGCTGCTTTATCCATTCCTGACATTATTGACTCGCCTCACGGTTGACAGTCTGTCAATAATCCATCATTAACGCTCATCCCAGTGATAACCTCCAGTGCAGGATGATCTCGGGGGAAAAGCAATCTGTGCTGATCGGTTTCAATTGGGTACGATATTACAGTTGCCCAGGGGTCCCAGACTCGGGTCCTGAAGGCTGCTGGGTCTTCTATGCTTCTCCAGCACAGGCAGAGATCATGAGCTAGCTACTGCCTGACCGGAGGATTTTAAAGCGTGACTCAAGTCACAGGAGCTGTGAACGATAGCCCAGACACCGGCAGGGGGTGTGACAGGAGTAATAAGTAAATTTGGGGGCTCTGGAGGAGAATAAAAAAGCAGGCGTTTCTTCAGCTGCCCTGAGATCTCTCTCCTGTACCGTCTCTCTCAAACATCGATGGCCGGTTTTCAGTCAAGTGCCTTCTTCGGTGTCATCAAAAACCAATGACAAAAACTCGCACCCGAGCATTCGGGAATCGTTACCGATCACCCGTCAACGAAGCACCAGCGCATCATAAATAATCTGTCCGGTCCAGTCAGTCCACGCCCTTCAGTGACCGAAGTTAAAGATCAGCAGTGGGCTATGCCAAGCCAGTGTTTAAAGAGCACATGCATCCCCACCGGCGCGGTAGTTACCCAGGCGAGCGGAGTCCCCGGCCGCCGCCGCCTCGCACTGGTCGTGACAGCCGCGTCGGACCTGGAGCAGCTCGGCCCGGGTGGCGATGGAGCGCTCCAGAAACTCGGCCGCGCGGTCCCACTCCTGCGTGAAATACGCCCGCACGCCCGAGTAGTACAGGCGGTCGTAGGGCAGCAGCTGGCCCCCGACGGGCTCCAGCAGGGCCCCGGCGGCCCGGGCAGAGAGGGAGAGGAGGAGGAGGAGGAGAGAGAGGAGAGGGGAGCCCGGTGCCACGTCGCTAGCTGCGGTGTTTCCTCCGCGAAACGCCATTCGGATTCCGAGACTGGTCCTCCAGGAGATGGGAGGGCAGAGAGATGTGGAGGGAGAGATGTAGTAAAATTAAAGTGTGTTTTTTCCCTCCTCTCTCTCTTTCTCCTGGGACGGGGGGCGACAGTTGTGGGGAAGGGCTCAGAGAGGAGGAGACGGGGCTGGTTTTCTGCGGTGTGGGAGAATTATTGAAGGGGGAGTGTCGAGTTACAGCGGAGAGGGGGGAAGGACCGTGTCGTACCCTGAAGACAGTATCCTCCTGCGCGGTGGGGAAGAATGCTGTGCGAGTTCAGACCGACCGCATTCCTCAAGCCCTTGAAAGCGCTCTGCTGACCCTCTTCTTCTGCCCTTCGGCCCAACCACGTCGCAGCGAGACCCCTGCAGTTTGCGCCGTCGACAGAACTCACGTTTAAACGCCGGCAAAACGAATTTCATTCATCGTTGATTTCATTTGGAAAAGTGTTCAATCTGTTTTTGTGTCGAGGCTACGTGCCACTTTCCCTAGTCTTTCTACCCCCCCAATAATTATACAGTCATTATAACACAAATGAGGCACAAAGGGTACTCTTTTCTCAGCTCTCCTGTATTGCATACGCAGCCGTCTGTCATTACGTGGGAGGCAGCGCCAGTAATTCCCCAAGTGTGCAAGAATAAACGGGAAATTGTATACACAACGATGCACCACCCCATAGAGGAGTATTCGTTAAGGTACCGACACAAACTCGCTCTGTCTCGCTGCGTCTCTGGGGAAAGTCGCACCATCTTCTCGGGAGAAACGGAGAACGACAGACAACGACAACATACGCCTTGTGCTGCCTAATCTGCGCACGTATTTGAGTGTGGGTCTTCATCCTGTGTTAATAAAGGCACGTTTTCGCCCGGTCGCTGACGTGATACATGAACTCTTAAATTTAAGGAGCCGTTACTAGTTGCAATACCTTATGCTTAGTACGTGGCGGTCGATGGATAACTTGTTGCCTTTTTAAGCATTACGTTTACTGCAACTCGGTAAGGCAAGTCGTGAACAGATAATATTAATCAGTTATCTCAGGGGGTGTCGCAGTGTACGGGAGCAGAACCGCTTAGTAAACCGAAATAAACGCCATAAATGTGGCTCATAAGCGCTGGACGGTTCTGATTCTGAACATTCGTGTTGGATTAATGTACACAATTGTATTTAATTTTTTTTTACTACGTGTTTTTTCCTACTACTATTTTACGACACAACACGTAAAAGGCAGTAATTAGTATGTCTACATTTGAATCTGTGAGTCCATAGAAAGTCTACACTGCTTCTCTGACTCGGAACTTTTTCCGAAGCGAACTTAATGACCGAGGCGACCCGCTCCGCCCGCCGCTAGGTGGCAGTGGCTCTTCTCCGGGGCAGCCGGAGTGACTTTTCCGCTTTCTCATTGTCGGCGCAGCAGCATTCTCGGGATCAGCCGTTACCGTATTTTAAGATATATAAGGAACGATAAGATTATTGTTGAGTTCAACATAGGACAACTTCCAAATGTCACTAGAATTAATACAGTAACACTATGTGAGTTCCTGTGTACAGAGTCTGTTTTACTTTTACTTATTTATGTATATAAATAATTGTGAGAGCCAACTAGAAATTGTTAGGTTTTTAATACCGTTTATTATTCACTTCTGTCCAGAAAGCTTTTAATGCATATTTCACAATCACTTTTTTCCAATTAAATGCTATTAAAATTAACTGCCACCCACTATTTTCCTTCGGCATAAAGCTATTAAGAGATATTCATCGAGATTAGAGCAATTAAACAAAATTTAATATAAAACGTTTAACATATTTGTTATTTGTACATTCCCATGAGTTAAGCTTTATCAGTGGATTGGATGCATAATGAAATGCGTTTTATGCCTGAGGATGGAATTATGAGTTAAGACAAAACGGGACTTCCTTCGTACTAGTTGTATTACGGTTAGGCGCGCGTCCGCGGCGGACTCGGAGTGTGTCTGGCCTCAGGAGCGCGCCCGGCCTTACAGTTTCCAGTGACACAGAGAGACGGACCGAGCCGGAGAGAGAAAGAGACCAACCAAAAAAAAAAAGAGGACAGAAAAGAGAAGGACGATGTCGGACCTAGGCGAAGTGCTGATGTCGGTATTGTCCACGATCCGTGTCCCACGGCCCGGGGACAGCGTTCACAAGGAAGAGTGCGCTTTCTCTTTCGCCAGTCCGGTGAGTCCAGTCCATCCATAGTCTTTCCCTCTTGAACCCCGTCTCTGTCTCGTCTGGCCACGTCTTTGTTTCTGTCTTCCCCGCTCCTGCTTTTCCGGGCTATTTCTGTGTGTTTGTCTCTCTTGTCTGTCCCCCCCCGCCGGCCCGCCTTGTCCAAAAATCTCCCCCTCCTTTCCTATCGTCTGAATATCTGTTCACCCGTCTTTCCCAGAACCGCATATCCACCCATTTTCGCGCTGTGTTCTTTCGTTCCAGTGTGTTTCTTTACTTCTTTCTGCCTTCATTTTCTCTCTCTGGGTCTATTTTTGCCCATTTCTGCCTCGTCTGCTCCTACTATCCCTCCACTCCGTCTCTGTTAGGCGGTGTAACTCCCTCGGGTTGACTTGGGAGTAGTGTTGTTTCCTTTCTGTAATTCATATTTGTGTGAGGCGCTTGCTAACATCTGTATCGCCCCTTCCTGACCGAAAAGTTGTGTAGTAGCGTCTGTCAGCTGTTCTGTGTAGACCATTACATGTCTGTGCATGTTCGTGTGCCAGTTTGTGTGTGTGTGTGCAGGTCTGTGTGTGTGTGCCAGTTCGTCTGTGTATCTGCAGGTCTGTGTGTGCCAATTTGTGTCTGCAGGTCTGTATATGTGTGTGTGCCAGTTGGCCAGTCCATTACAACACACCCCTGTAGTCTGAGTCACTGTTTCTGCATGCTCTCCGTCTCCCAATGCAGTATTCATGCACTGTAGTTTCCAGGCTCAGCCAAACAGTGTCCCTGCCAGGTACCATCATCTGACAGATAGGGATTCCCTCTGCCAAACTGTCAGAACGCCAGGAATCGGCCTGTTCCCTCCTTCCTCTTCTGCACAAGCGTGTCTTGAAGGTGTTCCTTGGAGAAATGCACCACAAAAGCTGACCTGTCCATTGCGGGAGAGGTTTGGGTTTAATTGCAAGTCACTCTAGCAGATTTCCAGGCCTTTCAGTGTTGAGCGATCTCCCGCTCAGTAGAAAAGGAAAGCCCTTCAGCTGAAGTCTCCCTTTTATAACGGCTTCATCTAATTCAGAGTCGAGGGGGAGTCTGTCCCAGCAAGCAAGGGGCACAAGGCAGGGTCCACCCTGGACAGGACGCCAGTCCATCACAGGGAACACACACTTACGCCAGGGCCAAGTTATCCCAGAATCCAATTAACTCACCAGCATGTCTTTGGACTGAGGGAAATCAGATCCCCTTGAGGAAGCCCATGTGAACCCAGAGAGAACGCGCAAACTCCCCACATACAGTACCCCGGGAATTGAACCTAGGGCCCCAGCACCGCAAGATAGCGACGCTAATCTCTGTGCTACTGTTAGACAATGTCTTTGGACCGAGAGAGAATACCCACATTAATATGCATCTGCTTCTGGCTCTGTTCCCGAGCTGAGCCAAACTTACTATGACTAAAACATGCTTCAAATGCTCGGGTGCTGACCGGCCACTGCTCCAGCTCCACAGAGCCCTGCAGGCGAGTCAGCACCAATTGGAGGGGGCGGAGCATTTTCTCCTTGACATCACCGCAAGTGATGACATCACCGCAGAGGGGTCCCTTTCGAGTGTTTCTGGACACAGCTCGATGAGTTCCTGGAATCCATCAGCCCCTAACTACCACGCGCTCTAGATGAGCCGAGAGGCCTCCTCTGGCTTGCGGTCGGTCTCACCACCCTCGCTCTCGCTATCTCTCTCCCTCCCAGGACAGCGAGGGGGGCCTGTACGTGTGCATGAACACCTTCCTGGGCTTCGGTGCTCAGTTTGTGGAGAGACACTATCGCCGGACCGGCCAGAGAGCCTTCCTCCACATCAAGAGGACGCGCCGGCCACAGGTACGCCCCCATCTGTCATCTGTCATAATAATAATAATCCTTACACTTCTATAGCTCTTTACTGGACACTCCACTCAAAGCGCTTTACAGGTAATGGGGATCCCCTCCACCACCACCAGTGTGCAGCCCCACCTGGATGATGCGACGGCAGCCATAGTGCGCCAGAACGCTCCCCACACACCAGCTCTCAGTGGGGAGGAGAGCAGAGTGATGAAGCCAGTTCAGAGATGGGGATTATTAGGAGGCCATGATTGGTAAAGGCCAGGGGGAAATTTGGCCAGGACACCGGGGTAACACCCCTACTCTTTCCAAGAAACACCCAGGGATTTTTAATGACCACAGAGAGTCAGGACCTCGGTTTAACGTCTCATCCGAAGGAGGGCGACTTTTTTATTTCCAGCTGGGGGCTACACGTGTCCTGTGAAGCGCTTGGAATGGCGTGTCCAGAAAAGCGTTGTATAATTGTAAGGAATTGTTTTATGTTATTAAGTTTGTGGATGTGCACCGCCATGCCGGGCCCCCAGCCTCTGGTACAAGTACTAGGGCTGCCCGACCTCTTGGTGATGGGGTGACTAGCACCCCTCTGGCCCCAGTGCTCGGTGTATCTCTCTATACAGACATCTCCTGCTGTCAGGGCCTGGCAAGCACACATGGAGTTTCTTCTCCTAGAAAGGATCGTGCTGCTGCTTCAGGGATTTTATTTTTTTACCGGGCTTGCATGTAATCGTCCGTTATTTTCGTTTTTTGTCCTTGCCCCTCATGGGAATACATTCCGTATTGCCCCAGGGTAAGTGTTTTCTGACCTTCTGTCAATGTTGTTGGCTCGCAGAAGGAAGAGGAGAACGGATCGGGGGCGGGCGACCCTCCGAAGAAGAAGCCCACCCGACTGGCGATTGGTGAGCTCGTGGCGGGGGCCTGACGAGGCTCCGTGTTCGTCTCCTGTGGGCAATTGCTGGGCAAAAGAGGCAGCAGAGTCTGCGGATCAGCCCCTGCCCGTCAGGAAATCCACTAGCCAGTTGCAGATAGAGTTGCATTAGCCCAGATTCCTGAGTTTTAGGACCAGCTTGGTGGGAACAATTGTGTTGAAAGCCAAGATGTAATCTATAAATATAAATAGTCTGTATAAATCTGTGTTTCTTAGGTGTGTTTGTAGTGTCTATATTAGAATCTGTTTTGATCTATTGTGTTAGATGTCTCTCTAGGGTCTATATTAGAGTCTCTATTGATCTGTGTGTGTGAGGTGTGTCTCTAGTGTCTATATTAGGGTCTGTATTAATCTCTCTGTGTATTAGTGCCTATAATTGGGTCTGTATTTCTGTGTTAAGTGTGTCTATATTAGGATCTGTATTAATCTCTGTGTTAATTGTGTTTCTAAGGTCTGTATGAGGGTGTGTTTTAATGTCTCTGTGATAGCTGACTTCCGAAGAGGTATGTTAAATTCTGAATTAATTCATCTTCCTTTTGCTCAGGAATCGAAGGAGGCTTTGACGTGTCTGAGCAGGATCAGTACGACCAGGAAGTGAAAGTTGTTATCTTTCCTGAGAGACTGGAAGTGACCTCAGAAGACCTGGCCAACATGCCTGATGTTGTCCGCGAGAGGGTGAGGATTTTGGAAGATGCTCACACATGGCTTTTTGAAGTTTACCTGCTTAACTCTTTTTCCTTGCCATGGAGAGTGTACAATGTGTATTTTGGACATTTAGGTAATTCCAATGATTTATTCAGTCTTATTTGAAGGAAATAGTAATCATCATAATAAATTGGTAACGCTTATATAGCGCTTTTCTGGACACTCCACTCAAAGTAATGGGGAATCCCACCTCCACCACCAGTGTGCAGCCCCACCTGAATGATGCTCCAGTCCTCTCCCCACACACCAGTTCTCACTGGGGAGGAGAGCAGAGTGATGAAGCCAGTTCATAGATGGGGATTATTGGGAGGCCATGATTGGTAAAGGCCAATGGGAAATTTGGTCAGGACGCCATTGTAACACCCCTGCTGTTTTTGAGAAACACCCTAGAATTTTTAATGACCACAGAGAGTCAGGACCTCAAATTTACATCTCATTTGAAGGATGGGGCCTTTTTACAGAATAGTGTCCCCATCACTATGCTGGGGTATTAGGACCCACACAGACTGAGCGCCTCCTGCTGGCCCCACTAACACCTCTTCCATCAGCAGCCTTAGCTTTCCCAAGAGTCTCCCATCCAGATACTGACCAGGCTCACACCTGCTGAGCTCCAGTGGGGCTGCCAGCTGTGAGCTGCAGGGTGATATGGTTTCATTTATTCATCTGGTTTTTAAGCAGTCAATTAAGGCTTTCCAAAATGAGTTATTACTCTGTTTTGACTCTTGATCCTTGAAAGCATTTAAAGAAGCTTAATACTTCTGAAATATTCTAAACATGTATCTTGTTCTTAACTTGATGTTTGGGTCCTCTTCTAAAATATAACTCCTGGTTCTGTTACTAAGTCTGAACTTGCCCCATGCTTCGTCATTCATTGTTTAATAAAGCTGTGGAAAAGCGGCATTCTGGTACATGTAGTTTTTTTTAATAGCAACGATGGGGTTTGTGGGAGTTGTAGTCTGCTGTGAGGTCAGTGTAACTTGAGTCTCTGTCACTGGTTGGTAATGTGTGGTAGCATCCTGCAATCCAGGTATCTATTAACTCTCTGCTTTTTTCTCTCAGGTGTCCCTCTCCATGGCAGGGGTTCTCTCAGCAGACTCTGCGTCACACAATCTCCAGGTGCAGCAGTGGGATGGGGAGGTCAGGCAGGTGTCCAAACACGCGGCCGACCTCAAGCAGCTTGACAACGGGGTGAAAATCCCCCCCTGGTCAGTCTTTGTACTTGACTGTGTGTCTCCTGTCCCTGCACGCTTGTCTCCTATTGCTGGACTGTGTGTCTCCTGTCCCTGCACGCTTGTCTCCTCTTGCTGGACTGTGTGTCTCCTGGCCCTGCACGCTTGTCTCCTATCTGAAATGCTTTGTAGCTGCTAGAGAAGGGAGGGCCTCTCTCTGTGTGCAGGAGGTTTCTCTACAGCACCTGCATTGAGATTAAGTGTCCTAATTCACTGCAGAGTTTCAGTCAATATTATGTTGTTTAGTGACCGGTATGCTAGTCTTCTCTCAGTCAGTGAATTTTGTGTCTGTTACCTACAATGCTGTGCCCCGGGTCAGTGGCCAGTGCGCTTATTACCCACAATGCCATTCTCTGGGTGAGTGGCCAGTGTGTCTCTTACCCACAATGCCATTCTCTGGGTGAGTGGCCAGTGTGTCTCTTACCCACAATGCCATTCTCTGGGTGAGTGGCCAGTGTGTCTCTTACCCACAATGCCATTCTCTGGGTGAGTGGCCAGTGTGTCTCTTACCCACAATGCCATTCTCTGGGTGATTGGCCAGTGTGTCTCTTACCCACAATGCCATTCTCTGGGTGATTGGCCTGTGTGTCTCTTACCCACAATGCCATTCTCTGGGTGATTGGCCAGTGTGTCTCTTACCCACAATGCCATTCTCTGGGTGATTGGCCTGTGTGTCTCTTACCCACAATGCCATTCTCTGGGTGAGTGGCCTGTGTGTCTCTTACCCACAATGCTGTTCTCTGGGTCAGTGGCTGGCGCTGTGAGAACTGTGACTTGCGGGAGAACCTGTGGTTGAACCTGACGGACGGGAAGGTGTTCTGTGGGCGGCGGTACTTCGACGGCTCCGGGGGCAATAACCACGCCCTGCTGCACTACCAGCAGACTAACTACCCGCTGGCCGTCAAGCTGGGCACCATCACCCCGGACGGGGCAGGTGAGCTGGCTTCCCTCCTGTGTCCTTCGGCCAACATCTCATTTCTCATGTTCAAGTGCCTCAAGCCTCATGGCCATGAATGATGACACCCAGGGCTTTTTCACCACCAGCCTCTCCTGTCTCACGCTTTCCCAGTTTGTATTCCTAGTTTGTTTTTGCCGCCTGCATACAGGATTCTGGCCTTGGCACCATTAAAACGTCCCCTGCCCGATGTTCGCCCCCAGTCTTTGGATTTTATTTAAGATTGTCAGTTTAAATTTATTTCATCTATGAATGCGCAGGTGCTGTTATAGTCATTGTCAGTTTGGGTGTGTTTATTTTAGAAGTAGCGAATTGGTGCCTTTGAGAGGAAGTTTAGTTTAATAAGTGCAAATAACGATGTTGCCAAATATTGATGGAAACCAAGAAAAAATGCCCCAGGAGCAGAATCACAAATTAAAAGCAGTAATTTAAGGGCTTTTTGAACAGCCTCTTCTCCTATCTTGCCTGTCTTCTGTCAATAACCAGTAGCAAAGCCCAGGTCCTTTCACTCTGAACACCCTGCTCTCTCTTTCTAAGTAGTCATTATCATCATTATTGGATCTCGTTAATAGATGTGTATTCGTATGAAGAGGATGAGATGGTTCTAGACCCCAAGCTTCCCGAACACCTGGCCCACTGGGGGATAGACATGATGACCATGGAGAAGGTGTGTCCACACTGCCTGTACTCGACATCAGTCTTGTCCCTGTCCTGTGTCCACTCTGCCTGTACTCGACATCAGTCCTGTCCCTGTCCTGTGTCCGCACTGCCTGTACTGTACAATGATCAGTCCTGTCCCTGTCCTGTGTCCACACTGCCTGTAAGCTACAATGATCAATCATCAGTTTTGTCTGTTTGGGTGTCTTGGATGCCTGATAACACACTTTGTGACCCTGAGCAGGAGTAGAGTCCGTCACTGTGGACCGAGGGGATGTGTTTCTCAGAGCACAGAGTTTGGCGTCTGGGCTGTGTGCGTCACATCTCGCTGCCTCTTGCTCTCCCTCCTGCCCAGACCGAGCGCACCATGACCGAGCTGGAGATCGCCGTGAACCAGCGGCTGGGCGAGTGGGAGGTCATCCAGGAGTCCGGCACGACCTTACGACCCCTGATTGGCCCGGGGTTGACGGGGATGCGGAACCTTGGCAACAGTTGCTACCTGAACTCGGTGATGCAGGTCATCTTCACTGTGCCCGACTTCCAGAACAAGTGAGTAGTTTTACCCCCTGCGCCTCGGTGGCTGTGCCGTACGCCTGCGGCGAACGTGAGGTGACCCCTACCTGTCCTCTCTTCCCAGGTACGTTTCCAACATTGAGAAGATTTTCAACGACGCTCCAAGCGATCCCACCCAGGATTTCAAAACACAAGTGTGAGTTTGCCGCTGTTGATGCTGTTAATGTTTTTGCCTAGGTCCACGCAGTAGATCCACGATTGTGATTGAGGATCCCTGCTGCAGTAGATCCACGATTGTGATTGAGGATCCCTGCTGCAGTAGATCCACGATTGTGATTGAGGATCCCTGCTGCAGTAGATCCTCGATTGTGATTGAGGATCCCTGCTGCACTAGATTATTCCACGATTGTGATTGAGGATCCCTGCTGCACTAGATTATTCCACGATTGTGATTGAGGATCCCTGCTGCACTATTTTATTCCATGATTCCCATTGTAAAATCCCTGATACAGTTGATCCATGTCTCTGATTGAGAAACACTCCTCCAGTAGAGATCCACGATTCCGATTGAGGATCCCTACTCCAGTAGATCCGTCTCTCTGTCCCACAGTACTGACTGGCTGGACACTACAGTACATTAACCCCTCTCTCTCTCAGTGCAGTGTTAATGTACTCGAGTGTCCAGTCAGTCAGTGTGTCTGTATTAACCTCTCTCTCTTAGTGCTAAGCTGGGGTATGGGCTGCTGTCAGGTGAATATTCAAAACCTGCCCCTGATCCAGGAGAGGACCCCAGTGTGACCCCTGAGCCCAAGGTATGTAGCTCGCCTCTCATGGGGGAGGGGGTCTGTGTTTCTCCTGTATGTTAGTGTAATATTTAACCTTATTTATCCACTTTAAAATATTCTAAAAAAGTAAAAATGTTTTAGTCATTCCTTACTGGTATATGTACTAGATTGACATTAACAGTAGTAATATAGCGTGAGGAATTAAAAATGCTACAGATCAGTGTTGGAAACAGGGGCAACTGTCATGTTTTTAATGCCTCGTATATACAAGTAATACTTGTACAGCTATTATGGTTATTAATAAGAATTCATTTTATCCCAATGTTAATGTTCTATCATGACGTTGGTTTCCAGGGTGACCAGGTGGGGATTGCTCCACGGATGTTCAAGGCTCTGATTGGCCGAGGGCACCCCGAGTTCTCCACCAATCGGCAACAAGATGCCCAGGAGTTCCTGCTGCACTTCATCAACATGGTGGAGGTCTGTTTGTGTCTTTGTGTCTGTTCATCATCATAGTGGAGGTCTGGCTGGGTCTCAGTTCACCATCATGGTGGAGATCAGGCTCTGTCTCAGTGTCTCTTCACCATCATGGTGGAGATCAGGCTCTGTCTCAGTGTCTCTTCACCATCATGCTGGAGATCTGGCTCTGTCTCAGGGTCTCTTCACCATCATGGTGGAGATCAGGCTCTGTCTCAGTGTCTCTTCACCATCATGGTGGAGTTCCGGCTCTGTCTCAGTGTCTCTTCACCATCATGGTGGAGATCCGGCTCTGTCTCAGTGTCTCTTCACCATCATGGTGGAGATCCGGCTCTGTCTCAGTGTCTCTTCACCATCATGGTGGAGATCCGGCTCTGTCTCAGTGTCTCTTCACCATCATGGTGGAGATCCGGCTCTGTCTCAGTGTCTCTTCACCATCATGGTGGAGATCCGGCTCTGTCTCAGTGTCTCTTCACCATCATGGTGGAGATCCGGCTCTGTCTCAGTGTCTCTTCACCATCATGGTGGAGATCAGGCTGGGTCTCAGGGTCTCATCACCATCATGCTGGAGATCAGGCTCTGTCTCAGTGTCTCTTCACCATCATGGTGGAGATCTGGCTCTGTCTCAGTGTCTCTTCACCATCATGCTGGAGATCAGGCTGGGTCTCAGTTCATCATCATGGTGGAGGCCTGGTTCTGTCTTAGTGTCTCTTCCTCATCATGGTAGAGATCTGCCTGTAGCTCTGTGTCTCAGTGTCTCTTCACCAGGATGGCTTCAGTCGGTCAACACCCTGTCTCCTTCTCTCTTAGAGAAACTGCCGCTCCAGTGATAACCCAACAGAGGCATATCGTTTCCTGATGGAGGAGAGGATCGTGTGTCAGCAGTCCCAGAGAGTCAAATACACCCAAAGAGTTGACTACATACTGCAGCTGCCAGTGCCTATGGAGCACGCCACTAATACAGGTAAACTACACCTCCCATCATCCACCTGGGCCAAGCTCCTGCCTCTCCTTATGGAGCTGCTGAGCAAGAGGCAGATGAGACTTGTAGTTTCAGAAAGGTGCGCACACTGCTCCTTCTTTGTCCTATCAACCTGCTGTGGGTTGTGGATTGAGGTTGAGGACCTGGGGTGCTGTCTGTGTGGGGTTTGTACGTTCTCCCCATGTTCTTGTGGGGATTCCTCTAGGTGCTCTAGTTTCCTTCCACAGTCCAAAGACATGCTGGTAAATTAATTGGCTTCTAGGAAAATTGGTGCTGGTGTGATTGAGTGTGTCTGTGTGTGTCCATGCAGTGGATTGGTGTCCCATCCAGGGTGTACCCTGCCTTGCACCCATTGCTTGCTGGGATAGGCTCTGGGTCTCCTGTGACCCTGTACTGGATAAAGCAGTTAGAAAACACATGGATGTTGAAAATGGAGTCTGTGAGCTCCAGTCCAGGTCTGAGGTAGAAGTCTTTTGTTAAATTGTCAAAGGAAGTTAATAATAATAAATAATAACTATAATCATTGCTTACACTTATATAGCTCTTTTCTGGACACTCCACTCAAAATGCTTTACAGGTAATGGGGATCCCCTCCACCACCACCCCCAGTGTGCAGCCCCACCTGGATGATGCTCCAGTCCTCTCCCCCACACACCAGCTCTCAGTGGGGAGGAGAGCAGAGTGATGAAGCCAGTTCAGAGAGGGGGGTTATTAGGAGGCCATGATGAGTAAAACCCAGGGGGAAGTTTGCCCAGGACACCGGGGTTACACCCCTACTCTTTTTGAGAAACACTCTGGGATCTTTAATGACCACAGAGAGTCAGGACCTCGGTTTTAAGTCTCAACTGAAGGACGGCGCCTTTTTGCAGTATAGTGTCCCCGTCACTATACTGGGGCATCAGGACCCACACAGACTGCAGGGTGAGCGCCCCCTCCTGGCCCCACTAACACCTCTTCCAGCAGCAGCCTCAGCTCTCCCAGGAGTCTCCCATCCAGGTACTGGCCAGGCTCACACCTGCTGAGCTTCAGTGAGGCTGCCAGTTGTAAGTGGCAGGGTGTTATGGCTGCTGGCCAAGTTGTCTCTCTTTGTTAGTTCTTGGCCATACCTGGCCTCTGGTATTGTCTACCAGTGCAGGGCTGTTGCGTACAGGAGGTATAATTATGAGCTATAAATAGAAAATGGGAAAAACTGAGCTAGAACAGGCTAATTTCTGGACAAGTTTGAATGTGACTCATCCTGTTTATGTTGACAGGTCATTTACATCTTCTAGACAATGTTGAGAATCTATATAAATATCAATAAAATGGTAGGATATTAGGATAGTGGTAGAAAGTGGTCTACCAGTGGTGAAACTGGTCAAAAAGTGTCCAGTTCAAATAAGGGGGGGGGGGGGGGGTATAAAATTGCACTACACTCACAGGTGGAAGGAACTGAACTTGTCAGTCTTCAGTCTAACAGAGCCAAAACCCCATCAAACCCCTCAAAGGGGAAAAATAGTCAACCCAGCAGACGTCTCCAGAAAAAAACCGAGAACCACGCCCCAGAGTTCACAAGCGGAAACGGGGTGAAGGTGCGTTTGTAACAGGAGGCACTTCGTTTTACGCCAAGGGTTGTGGGAGTTGACGACAAGCTACCCAGCCAGCTTGCTGAAGCTGGTTGCCTTGGTTTCTGTCAAGAACAATGGCTGGATGGTCATTTAAGTCCGATTGACCAAACAGCTGGGTGTGAGCGTTCCTGTGTCCTAACGGCATGTTGATTGAAGCAGTAGGAAGTGTGGTGGTCTTCTTAAAGCCAGGTTCAGGTATATAGTTCACACTTGAACCTGATCATGCCTCTCCCGGTCCTTGGTGGGGTCACCTGGAGCCGTGCACGAAGCAGCACCGCCGGGATACATGGCGGCGATTAACCTGCTCTCCCCTCTCCCCCTCAGAGGAGCTGCAGGAGTACGAGCGAAGGCGCCGGGAGGCCGAGGAGACTCTCTCCCCGCCCCCCCCCGCCGTCCGCGCCGTCGTGCCTTTCTCCGTGTGCCTGGCGGCGTTTTCCGAGCCCGAGACCCTGGAGGAGTTCTGGAGCTCGGCCCTGCAGGCCAAGAGCACCGCCAGCAAGTGAGACCACAGCCTGCAGCGTGTGCGTGTGCGTGTGCGTGTGCGTGTGCGTGTGCGTGTGCGTGTGCGTGTGCGTGTGCGTGTGCGTGTGCGTGTGCGTGTGCGTGTGCGTGTGCGTGTGCGTGTGCGTGTGCGTGATACACTATACTCCAGGGGAAGAGCTGTAGTATATACAGTATGATACACTATACTCCAGGGGAAGAGCTGTAGTATATACAGTATGATACACTATACTCCAGGGGAAGAGCTGTAGTATATACAGTATGATACACTATACTCCAGGGGAAGAGCTGTAGTATATACAGTATGATACACTATGCTCCAGGGGAAGAGCTGTAGTATATACAGTATGATACACTATGCTCCAGGGGAAGAGCTGTAGTATATACAGTATGATACACTATACTCCAGGAAAGAGCTGTAGTATATACAGTATGATACACTATGCTCCAGGGGAAGAGCTGTAGTATATACAGTATGATACACTATACTCCAGGAAAGAGCTGTAGTATATACAGTATGATACACTATACTTGTAGTATATACAGTATGATACACTATACTCCAGGGAAGAGCTGTAGTATATACAGTATGATACACTATACTCCAGGAAAGAGCTGTAGTATATACAGTATGATACACTATGCTCCAGGGGAAGAGCTGTAGTATATACAGTATGATACACTATACTCCAGGAAAGAGCTGTAGTATATACAGTATGATACACTATGCTCCAGGGGAAGAGCTGTAGTATATACAGTATGATACACTATACTCCAGGAAAGAGCTGTAGTATATACAGTATGATACACTATACTCCAGGGGAAGAGCTGTAGTATATACAGTATGATACACTATACTCCAGGGAAGATCTGTAGTATATACAGTATGATACACTATACTCCAGGGGAAGAGCTGTAGTATATCTAATATGATACACTATACTCCAGGGGAAGGTCTGTCCTATGTACACTGTTAAACAGTATATCTTGTTAGAAGGATTGTACATTATAAAATTGAGGTTATAAATTAAGAGATGATACAGTTCATTTACTGTAGGGAAATGCCACATGTTATGGGCGGATCGGTGGCTCTGTGGCTCAGGATCTGTGCCTGTGGTTGGAAGGTTGCCGGTTCAAATCCCGCGGCCGGCAGAGGAATCCTACTCCGTTGGGCCCCTGAGCAAGGCCCTTAACCCCAACTGCTCCAGGGGCGCCGTACAATGGCAGACCCTGCGCTCTGACCCCAAGCTTCTCTCCCTGTCTGTGTGTCTGTGTCTCCCTGGAGAAAAGCTGGGGTAGGCGAAAAGACGCATTCCTAATGCAAGAAATTGTATAGGGCTAATAAAGAAACATTACATTAACATTACATTACATTATTTATATCAAAAGTCTAAGATCACTAATATAGACATAATTTAAAGTTTCTGCATCCAATCAGCAGTACTCATCTGAAGTTTCACTGAAGTTACAGGTCGGCCTTTGATTCTAGATCAGTCTCTCATTCCCACGCTGTATCTCGTCTGTAGTCCTGCTGTGGCCCATAACCACTCCGTCGTCGGCAGTCTGATCAGCGGTTTCTCTCCCCCACAGGACAACTCGCTTCGCCTCCTTCCCTGACCATCTGGTCATTCAGATCAAGAAGTTCACGTTTGGCCTGGACTGGGTGCCCAAGAAGCTGGGTGTGTTCCTGTTACTTCTTCTGCTAGCACTAGAAGCATTGCGTTAGTAGTGGTGGAGGTTTAATAGCGGTGGTGACCTAATTTGTTTTAATTACTGTGAGCTGTAGTTCTCCTGTGTTCATACAGAGGTGTCATCCATTTGTGTTATTATACTATTATCATCAGTCTTTTAAACAATCATTACTACCCTCTGATGTCACTATTTATCATTATCACTGCCTGAAGTTTCTGTTAATGATCATATTTCGTAGTATTTAGCATTATCACCCGTCAATAGTCCAATCAGTAGACCAATAGCATGGGTTTGTGTGTTTATAGCTATTATTAGTGACGCGACGGACTGTGTTGTCTTTGCCAGACGTCAGTATTGATGTTCCGGACTCGCTGGATCTGAGCGCGCTCCGGGGGGCGGGGCTGCAGCCCGGGGAGGAGGAGCTGCCTGACCTGGCCCCGCCCCCGCTCGTGACCCCTGACGTGGAGGTGAAAGGTATCCCGGGGGGTTTCCACGGCAACGAGGAGGACGACTCGCTCTGCTCTCCGCTGCTGTGTCAGTCTGTCTTTTCCTCTTCCTGTTTGCCTGCCTCTGTCCTTTCCCGTCTCCCTCGACCTCTGTAGCGCCGGTTTCCCTCGGTCAGTCCATTCATCCGTCTCTGTCTCGTTTTTGTCTTCGATGTCATCTTGAATCCGTTTGTCCTCTTTATCTCACTCTGATGTGTCCGTTTTTCTGTCTCGGCACTCCATCATTGTCTTGTTCTGCGTTTTCCCCGTCTCTCGCCTCCTTGTAGTGTCCGTGTCCTCCAGTGTCCAATCGGTATCGCTGTCCCCCCCTCTCCCAGTGAATATTAACCCCCTCGTCTCTCTGCCTCAGCCCCCGTGTTAGACGAGTCGACGGTGGGCCAGCTCATCGAGATGGGCTTCCCGATAGAGGCCTGCAGGAAGGCAGTGTATTACACCGGCAACACTGGCATCGACTCGGCCATGAACTGGGTCATGACCCACATGGACGACCCCGGTGAGTCCTTTTTGCACCCGTGTGCCTCCCTGGTGTGTCCATGCCTCCCTCTTTTCTGGGTGTGAGGATCTCAGTGTCGCCTTGCCTTGTTTGCTGTTGCCTTACGGCTGACTCATCTCGGCAGATTTCTCCGCCCCCCTGGTGCTGCCGGGCTCGAGCTCCGCCCCCGGGGGCACGCCCACCTCCCAGACCACGCCCACGGAGTCTGTTTCCGAGGAGCACCTAGCAACCATCATCTCCATGGGCTTCAGCCGCGACCAGGCCTCTCGGGCGCTGAGGGCCACTGTGAGTACAGGGACACACAGCGATCTGGCTCCCAGCTTCCAGTCAATGGGTCTTATAATGTTTAATGGCAATACTGGCAATAATTACAGAATTGCCAAAGTAGTAACCGTTTGCACACTTATTTTAGACTGATTTGATTGAAGTTCTAGGACTAAAATTTGGTATCCCAGTGTATTCTATTATAAGGGCCTTTCGTTGGTAGGTTTTAGCTGCACTTTCAAAAAAGCAAGCAAATTGACTTAACCCAAGTTAATGTTACCCCTAAGTTAGAGATCTTTACTTTATTAGCTAGAGGTGCTTACTAAATATTGAATTTAGGGTGTCTTGGTTTGACTGTTTTGAACGCCAGAGCAAAAACTAAATGTCCCCAATGTATTCTCAACAGGGATCTTTGTTTTTACACATTTCCAGAAGTTATGACAGTGATCAAAGAGTGTTTCAGGGCACCGGATGTAAACCAGTTATAAGATTATATCCCCAGAAGAGTAAAATCTTAATATCTGCTACGTCTTTATTTGAAGTTCAGGTTTATAGCTCTCAGTCGACTTGTGATGTTTCATGTAGGTGTTCTTTCTTAAAAGAGCCTCATCTGGGAGAGCATAAGTACCCAGAGCAACGCCTTCATGTGTACAGGAAGTCAGAACAGTGAAGAGCCAGATTTTAAAAGGCTAACAGATTGTCTGTCCTTCTCCTAAACCCGTCGTGTTCCAAAACTCCGAAAGTCCCAAAACCGGGACTGATAAGAGCCCCCGTGCGCAAGAAGGGAGTGAGCAGCGTGTGTGCCGAGACCTCTGGGATAGAAACGCCAGGACCGCCAGTGGGCGTCGGAGAGATCGTTGTATTTAGTCAGGGTCGTGTCCACTGCTCCACTCATATCATTGGGAGTATCAAAAGGACTACAGAAACCTATTTAAAAACTAAACCAGCAAATGCAAAAAAAAAACCCAACTAAATAGCTGGTTAATTGGAAGTGATCTCATGAAATGCTTGGACCTGCTGCGCTGTCCCCCGTGAGAGACGTATCCCAGTGGTCCTGTTGTTTCCAGGTCTGTTTGCAGTGCGATCTCTTCCAAACGAGCACCGCGAGGCAAGTTGCAGCACACACAAGCGCTGAGACGGTGTGTGGTGTTGCCAAGACTGAGATAGCGTGGCGTCTCTCTCTCTCTGTCTGTCTCAGAGCAACGTGCTCGAGAGGGCGGTGGACTGGATCTTCTCCCACCTGGACGACCTGGACTCCATGGACGTGTCGGAGGGCCGGTCGGCGGCAGACTCGGTCAGCGAGAGGGAGCCCCCCCAGGGACCCCGTGTCCGGGACGGACCAGGGAGTGAGTTCAAGAGGGAGGGAGGGCTGTCGGTGTGGTGTTCAGGGAGGTTCAGTGTGTCTGTGTGGTGTTCAGGGAGGTTCAGTATGTGTGTGTGGTGTTCGGGGAGGTTCAGTGTGTCTAGTGGGTGGTGTACAAGGAGGTTCAGTGTGTCTAGTGTGGGTGGTGTTCAAGGAGGTTCAGTGTATCTAGTGTGTTTGTGGTGTTCAAGGAGGTGCAGTGGGTGTGTGTGTGGTGTTCAAGCAGGGTCAGTGTGTGTGTGGTTTTCAAGGAGGTTCAGTATGTGTGGTGTGTGTGTGTGGTGTTCAGGGAGGTTCAGTGTGTCTAGTGGGTGGTGTTCAGGGAGGTTCATTGTGTCTAGTGTGGGTGGTGTTCAAGGAGGTTCATTGTGTCTAGTGTGGGTGGTGTTCAAGGAGGTTCATTGTGTCTAGTGTGGGTGGTGTTCAAGGAGGTTCATTGTGTCTAGTGTGGGTGGTGTTCAAGGAGGTTCAGTGTGTCTAGTGTGTGTGGTGTTCAAGGAGGTTCAGTGTGTCTAGTGTGTGGTGTTCAAGGAGGTTCAGTGTGTCTAGTGTGTGGTGTTCAAGCAGGGTCAGTGTGTGTGTGGTTTTCAAGGAGGGTAAGTGTGTGTGGTGTGTGTGTTGTGTGGTGTTCAAGGAGGTTCAGTGTGTCTAGTGGGTGGTGATCAAGGAGGTTCAGTGTGTCTAGTGTGTGTGGTGTTCAGGGAGGCTTAGTATGTGTAGTGTTTGTGGTGTTCAAGGATTTGCAGTGTGTGAAGTGTGTGTGTGTGAGCTATCTTTTTCACATCAGTGCATCTGCTTCCAGTTCTGAAAGGTGTAAAAAAGAAGCGATTACTTCTGTTTTAATTCAGTTCGGTGGCTTTTTTCAGCCTTGGCAGTGTGCACACAGACTCTGCTGTAGAGCATGTGTGTCATATCGGCACCTATATCCCCCTTGACGCTCACCTGTCTCTCTGCCTTTTCCTCTCAGAGTATGAGCTCTTCGCCTTCATCAGCCACATGGGCAGCAGCACGATGTGTGGACACTACGTCTGTCACATCAAGAAAAACGACCAGTGAGTAAATCACTTGTTTCTTCGTTCTTGCCTCGCGATGCTCAGGGCACGGCTCTTGGGGCTCACACAGCTCTGTTTGTGAGACTCTTCATGACAATCCCTGCTTATTTCAGTAAAGCCTGATGGGGGTTCAGTCTACTTTGTCAAGTGAAGGTGTTAATAATAATAATAATTAATAATAATTGCTTACACTTATATAGCGCTTTTCTGGACAATCTGGACAATCCAAGCTCTTTACAGGTCATGGGGATCCCCTCCACCACCCCCAGTGTGCAGCCCCACCTGGATGATGCGACGGCAGCCATAGTGCGCCAGAACGCTCACCACACATCAGCTCTCAGTGGGGAGGAGAGCAATGAAGCCAATTCATAGATGGGGATTATTAGGAGGCCATGACTGGTAAAGGCCAGGGGGAAATTTGGCCAGGACACTGGGGTAACACCCCTACTCTTTTTGAGAAACGTCCTGGGATTTTTAATGACCACAGAGAGTCAGGACCTCGGTTTTACGTCTCATCTGAAGGACGGCGCCTGTTTACAGTATAGTGTCCCCGTCACTATACTGGGGCATTAGGACCCACACAGACCGCAGGGTGAGCGCCCCCTGCTGGCCCCACTAACACCTCTTCCAGCAGCAAGCTTAGTTTTTCCCAGGAGGTCTCCCATCCAGGTACTGACCAGGCTCACACCTGCTGAACTCCAGTGGGGCTGCCAGTTGTGAGTTGCAGGGTGATATGGTGTTGTCAGGAGACTCCTTTAAAGAAGCGAGCCGCCCTGGAAGTCGAGGTTTTCCAGACAAATTGTTTGGATATGTAGGTAAAACAGTGCGAATCAAAGCATGTTATGTTGCAGTTGTCAGACCTTTGAGATTTGTACAATTTTGGTCACCACATTACAAAAAGATATTTTGGCTCTGTAATAAGTCCAGAGAAATACATCCCAGAGGTTTATGGGAATGTCCCAACACTAACAGGCTCAAGAAATGAACCTTTTAGTCTAGTAGAAGTTTTCAAACAGTGGCCTTCAGAAGCAACAGTGAAACACCACCCCAAGGACACAAGTTGACGATGGACTTTTACAAAAGCTGTAGGGAAGTGCAGTTAAAGCAGGAGGCACTTCTTTTACGCAAAGAGTTGTGGGAGTCTGGAACAAGCTTCCCAGCCCCACTGGCAAAGTCGACTAACCAAACGGTCAGGTCTAACCTTATAAACACAGGAGTGACTTAATAAAGTGTGTCGGCCATCTCTAGTTAAGACCGCCTGCTGCAGAGTGAGTCCGAATTTGCTCCAATAAGGCGTTGTACAGTTCAGGCAATTCTGTGAATTCAGGCAAGTTCAGATTCTTTCTGGAAAACCATACTCCCATGATGCTTTGAGGTAAAGAGACATTGTCAAAGTATTGCGTAGTGATTATTGGCACCCAAATATCTTCTGTCTACACTGACATTGGTCATTTTAACTGTGGTCTTGGTAAGGTCACCCCTTGTGTAATTGCAATATTGATTTTCCGATGGTGTCTGTTGTTTCTGTGTCGTGTAGGTGGGTGATCTTTAACGACCAGAAAGTCTGTGCGTCGGAAAAACCGCCCAAAGACCTGGGCTACCTATATTTCTACAGGAGAGTGACGGAGTAAAGAGAGACAGGGGGAGGAGAGGAGGCTGGGAAATACACTGTACATACACGGCACTCAAGAAAGAGAGGGGGGCGAGAGAGAGGTTCAGGGGTTACTGAGCTCTGAGTGGTAAAACGTCAAATATAAACACCGATCGCTCTGTGTGCACGAGTATTAACATCCTGTGCTCTTTGTTTGATCTGTTGAGCCCCGGAGCTCAGTTTGTAATAAATAAAAGAAGTCTTGAGAAAATCAGAAGCCTGAGGAAAGGAGTATTCCCTGTAGTTGTGGAAATGGCGCGATTGGTGATATTTAATGTTTTCTGATGTAAATGCCCATTAAACAGCATTATGAAGAGAGGTGATAATACACTGTACATGTCTAGCACTAGAGAGATGTAAAGGGAGTGGAGGTGAAAGGGTTAATAACCTGCACACCCCATTTAATAGAGAGGAGTTCACGCACTCCTGGAACCCCTGAAAGCACTGGGGAGAGATGTTAGTTCACTGTTTACAAAGACGCATGACTACTGAGAAACAACAGGGAGAGACGTGGGTTAATGTGGATCCAAACTCATTCTGTGAAAATTGAGGCGGAATTTCTCTGCAGTTTCCGAACAAACCTTGCTGCGCTGGAAGACACTGGCTCTCTGTCGCTCCCACTCTCTCTCGGTCTCGCCAATTACCCACAGTCCTCTGGCCTCGCGCCCTCCGACCCCTTCTCACCTTCCTTGCCTCTCCACCTCTGTGACATCATCTCCTGCCTCGACCAATTACGTCCCTCGGCTACCCTGGCTCCCGCCCACTCCAGGTTGTAAGACCACATGCTTGGCAGCTCAGAATGTTTAAAGTTAACAACAAAAGAGCAAATCAACATCAATTGAAATAAAAAAAGACTTATTAAGTAATTACAATAATAAGTGCAAGTGTTCCTCTGCATAACGAAGCAGTTCTCTGAGAAAAGGAAATGTTAACTGAGTTTTTCTTGCAAGACCATTAAAGATGAGGAGTGGATTAAACCTCAGCAGAGCTGAAGATTGAGTTTGTTCTGTGTGTGAACGTATGCAGTCCTGCCCTGCTCATGTATACGGTAATATAGCTGTGGTAAGTGTGACCGACAGTGTTTTTACTTTAGAGTGCTACCTTAACCCTTTCTGAATAGATTGAGGTGATAAAAGCTTTGGGTTTCTGTTAAAAACATATATACAGTCCCCTTTGAAAATACTGGGACAGTAAAGTCAGACATCTTATTTGTTCTTGACAGCCATGCAATTTGTATTTGTTATCACAAGAGTATGAATTTTAAATGCACTATGATATCTGTTGTATGTTAGGGGTAATTCGATGCAAACATTTGATCATATCGGAACAAAAACAACACTTTGTGTTCAACCCGGTGATTTCAAGTTATCATAAGTACTGGGACACATTCCTCTGGAAGCAGATTTCAGACTTTTGATGTGTATTGGAATTGCATGACATCCGTGACCTCCTAGTCTCTGTGCACGGTCGGACCATTGAAGCGTGTGCGAAAGTTGGAATTGTTTGACTGGAAAAGCAGACGTAGGAGTTCTGATCTTGCTGTACTTTAAAAAAAGAGACATCACTGTGCTTTGGGTTAAGCTGCAGGCAGGGCAAATGGAAGGGATTGTGATTTTTTTGTGGGAGTTCAACCAGTGAAAGCTCACAAACACCAGATGGCGCTCTGGCGTCATGAGTTCCGGTTTTAGAAGATAAAATCTTGAGTGTTTTTATTTTTTCCTGCAGGCCCGTGCTGTTTGTGTGAAACACTGATTTAAAGGGCCTACATCTCGATCAGTCCGTTTGACGTCTTTTTCTTTAGCGCAGAGCACTCCGACAGCTTGTCATTGCGGGTTGGCCGGTGTAACGGCAGTCCCCAGTTGATTTAAACACCTCTGCAAGGAAACCTCAGGCCTGAAGAGATTGAGCAAAGTATTGTCTCTTCCTCAAAATGAACTGAAGCAAAAAGTCTGCTCGAAAGCAATGTAGGTACTGTAATAACACATAGTAAACAGCTCAGAACTGGGGAAAAATGCTACACTCAAACAAGGTAGTAGGTAGCAATTCAATTAAAATATATACGGTATGGGTCACATGGTGGTACAGTGGTTCGCATTGCAGCTCTGGGGTCCTGGGTTTCATTCTGGGGTGTGAGTGTGTGTCTGATATTGCAGGTCGAAATCGGCTTATTTACAGCTCCAGTTATCCACTCCCCACTAGTCCTTGAACATGAGTTTATAAATCCGGCACAATTTCAGCTCCGCCAATCTTAACTGACCATTTCTGTCACTTCTCAAACAGCTACGAGCTCCGATGTGTTAAACACTAACAGGATCAGGATCGTCGCAAGGTCTTGTTTTGTCCTCAAATCAGGGGCAAATGGGGGCTGGAAGACGTTGTGCTGGAGCTCCCTGCGGGTGTACTGTCATCATGGGGATGAGTTAATAATAATAATTCCTTACACTTATATAGCGGTTTTTCTGGACACTCCACTCAAAGCTCTTTACAGGTGATGGGGATCCCCTCCACCACCCCCAGTGTGCAGCCCCACCTGGATGATGCTCCAGTTCTCTCCCCACACACCAGCTCACAGTGGGGAGGAGAGCAGAGCGATGAAGCCAGTTCAGAGATGGGGGTTATTAGGAGGCCATGTCTGGTAAAGGCCAGGGGGAAATTAGGCCAGGACACCAGGGATACACCACTACTCTTCTCGAGAAACACCCTGGGATTTTAATGACCACAGAGAGTCAGGACCTCGGTTTTAAGTCTCAACTGAAAGACGGCACCTTTTTGCATTGTAGTGTCCGTGTCACTATACTGGGGCATTAGGACCCCCACAGACCGCAGGGTGAGCGCCCCCTGCTGGCCCCACTAACACCTCTTCCAGCAGCAGCCTCAGCTTTCCCAGGAGTCTCCCATCCAGATACTGACCAGGCTCACACCCGCTGAGCTCCAGGGGGGCTGCAGGGTGATCCTGCTGCTGGCCTGAGCTAGGGAGGAAGGGAAAGGCGGCTCTGTCCGAGGCCCGTGGGGGGTGGACGAGTGAGACTGATCTCGCAGTCACGGGACAGAGGGAGGCCCTCAAGCAGGCTGGAGTTTCCGTGGCTTTGCCGGGGTGACATGAGCCCTTTGGGCAGGTGGAAGAGGACCGGAGCCGCGGGGAGATATCCGGTAAGGATGGTCGCTGATCACGTCCTCATGCGAGAAGGAAGTGCTCAAACACGTTAGCCGGCAACATGGCATCTCGACACAGACACGGGAGGAGATTTGACGTCCTCTGGGCCTTCCGAGCTTGATCATGACTCTCTATCTCTTTTTTTGGGTTTTGAGATTTTAATCCGGTCAAGCACTGGTATTTCTCAGACAGCTGGGAGAGCGCTGCAGTGAGGGGACCAAATGTAATCCCAGCCCAACGTTCTGGAGCACGATGCTTTCTGGAAAGGGCAACACGGTGGGCCGCTAGTTAACGTCGCTGTCGCACAGGGCTCGGGGGGCCCCCAGGGTGCAATTCCGCACCCAGGGGTGCCGTCCACGTGGAGATGGCTTGCCGCACAGTTGAACTGTCTTTTGCGTGTGAGCACAGTCCCCCCAGCTCATCCACGATGATGTAACAGAGTGACAGACCTGTGGGTTTCCAAACCAGTTGCAATGCTGGCGAAACCCAACCAAAACAACAACACAAAAAACAGAAGTGCGATATATCACAATGTTCCCTAGCCTGATTTGTAACAGACTTTCCTGGGGAGGGGGCTACAAATGCTCAAAGACGCACTGGTGACGGAGACGTTTAGACACCGTGCTCCGGTCCTTGCCCAATTTTCCATTTCCTGACAGAGCTACTTCCTGTTTCACTCGCATGTCCCGGAGAGACAGTATGAGCACATTCCACAGAGAACGACAGTATCCACTGCTGCAGCAGCCCATCTGTGGGGATGGCGAGTCGGGCTAACAACAGAGTTCGGTCAACAGCGTCGGAGAGCATATACACTGGGCTGGAGTATTCAGACAGGGACATGTACAGCACGGTGACCCCCGCCCCCATCAAGAATCGAGGAGCCAAGCGGACAGGTAAGGACAAATGCAGTTTACATCTTGGTGCCGATCAGCTTGGGGGACGGGGGACTAAGAACAGAGGGGATGAGAGGAGACATTCAGCCAATGTAGCTGTTTCATAGTAAGTTAATTGATCCCAGGTCTGAATTGCCCATCATGGGTATCATGAGTTCTTGGCCTGGACACTTTGAGGCAGGGTGGGGATTTTAACCCTGCCCTGAACATCGAAAAGAGTCAATGGCACATGCAGTATGGTGATGATAGCCGTTCATTGAGAGAAACCCAGGGTAGTGGCTTCAACCACGTGGCCGGGCTGCTTGTTCCCTTCTCCCACCACTCTTGGTGTGAAGCCGTGCCTCCTGTCCTGATTGAAGGATCTCATCCAGCGGTTTCTTGAAAGAAACCAGGGGACTGGCGTGCCTCCCGGTTTTTGGGGGTTTCGTGGGCACTTCCCTGTAGTGTCCTCATTGTCTTTCGCACAAGTGGAAAGCTTGGCTGCCTGGCAACACCGGGGCCCTGGGTTCAATTCCTGGGGTGCTGTCTGTGTGGAGCTTGCTTGGTCTTGCTGGGTTTCCTCCCATACTAAAAACACATACTGGTGGATATTGGCACTGGTGTGAGTGTGTGCCCTGCAAAGGACTGGCATCCTGTCCAGGGTGTATCCTGCCCTGCACCTGTCGCTTGCTGGGTTAGAATCCTACTCCCCCCACTGCCTGCTGTGGGCCACGGCCTGGCAGGACTCATAGGGCTGTTTGTAACACCGGATGAGAGAGCAATCAAGCCCATCATTACTCATTGATCATTGATCATTACTCATTACTCATTACTCATTACTCATTACTCATTACGTAATTAGAAAACCAGGAAGACCCTGCTGCTGCCAAGGGACTTTGGAACTGAGAAATAAGAGAGAGAAATAGGAGGTCAGAAGGAACAGGAAGCAAAAAATAGTTTCTGGACTAATTCCACTGATTTTTGTCCACAGCGAAAGATGAGCCAAGCCCTTCTTACAGAAGGACTGCAATGTGTCTGGGGCTCCTGTGTGCTGTATTAGTGGCCTGCATCGTAGCCCTGGTAGTCTACTGTGAGTATAACACACTATCAGCCCACATTCTTGCTAAACTGTAATGGTAGTGGGCATTATATGTCCCTATGAGTTAATATACTTTTATTTGAATGTCTGTGTAAATCAGTGTGTTCTTCACATAGTGAAATAGACACCTAGGTTTTTGGACAAAAACTCCTCTAACTTGCAGCTGCATATGGGACTTGAATACAGAAAAAAAAAACGGTTGTGACAAACCCCCTGACCGCACACAGGGGAGAGTGAGGGGGGGTGCAGGTAGGCTGCTCTGACACACCCACATTCCATGTTGGCAGCCATGTTGTCACAAACCGCTGGTCTCGTCACCGGCAGGAGCGAGAGTTTGCGAGAAATGTTACGTGAGGCGGCCCTTCCTGCTCACTAGTCCCTGTAATGACTGATGTGCTGTGATGGATGAGCGAATAGGTACAGGTTGTGCAGCAGACCTTTCACTGCAGAAATGTTCCAGCGTGATCTGCAGGCAGAGTTAACAAGTAAGTTATGGATTCACAAGCCTGCTTGTTTACAGTGTAATAGAGCTGCTTCACCTCATTGGAAGTTTTCATTGGAAGAATCGCAGAACATGGCACTGCGCAGACCTGGAAACGTCTGGGTTTCCTAAGATACGTCTGCCAGCTGAGGTCCGTCACTGGGGGCCGGTCATTTCCCAATGACTGGCCGCAACAGGTGAGTCATGGGAGGAGATCCTGTGATGGAGAAGCTTCAAACATTGGCGGCGAATGCGAGGGGGCTGTAGCCTCCCCCAGGGCAGGAAGTCATGTGGCGCAGGAAGAGGAAGTGATGCGCTGTTCGTGACCCCTTGCGCGATGTCACAACGTATGTTCCCGGCAGACATGGGGGAGGCCAGAGGGCATGCTGGGAAGAGCGAATCGGCAGAGCTGGCCGATTTTTCAGAAGAGGAACTAGGAACTTTTCCTCTAGGTGGACTTCCTGTGCTCCTTGACACAGTCATCCAGACAAGGCGGAGGGTTGGAAAGTTTGTAAAAAGTGTATCGTGGGCATGTGGGTGGGGAATTTTAGTCCATGTGTAGAAATGGTCATAGAGCACCAAGGTGATCTTGATAACAAACACTATTCACGGGTGCTCGCTGTTGCTCGCTCGGTTTAAAAACTCATGGGAGTTCGCTGTAGCCCATTGGAGTAAAGCGTTTTTTATTTGCATCCAGGATGTACGAACGTGCCTGTTTTCCGCCTTTCCAACTGAAATAAACCCAAATCCGGTTTTTACATCCATTCAAAAGGCCGAACAAGCTGCAGAGTTTGGTCGTTTTCTTCTCCTTCGTAAGCCCCCCAGATCTTTTAAGTATTCATTCAGTCGTTTCTTATACCTACACAACCACAGACACGTTCCAGAAATGTCTCGGGATTGATCGGGAGTTTCTGTCTGTCTTTCTCTCCTTCGTCCTGCTGTTTTTTTTTCCCCCCACACGTGGAGGCCTTGGGGGTACCAGCCAGGAGAATTCTGGATATTCCAGGGGGGGGCGCTGTCAGGAAAAGGCCCGACCCAGAGCAGGGATCGATTCGCCGTAGCTCACACCTGGGCTAAAGCACTGTCAGGACAGAATGCAGAGATGGCATGTTTTTTTGGCGGTGGCAGGAAGTACACCTTTGGAAAAACACAGGGATGGCATCAGACCACTGGATAAGTTCTATCTGCTGGGAAACAGCTGTATCGACTGGTCAGTAAGGTTTGCCTGTCTTCTTCACACAGATATTCTCAGTAGCAGGTCAAGAACCGCCTGCTTGTCCCAGAGCTCTCCGGGCAAAGCCAGCGGCCTGAATCTGTCTCAGATCAAGTGCAGCTCCCTCACTGCCTGCAGAGAGCAGCTGCACAGAGAGAGGGAGAAACTCCTGGACCAGGTCGTGGAACTGAGCAAGCAGACCGCTCCGCTGGATTACTTCTGCTCCGTCGCCAGCAACAGGACATCAGGTACTTTCCCAGTATTTGAGAACTGAGATTGAGGACTAAGATTGAGAACTGACTTCACAAAATCCATCCATCATTATACTGCCTTGACTGCTTTATGGAGCCTCTTGTTCCCAGATGGAGCAGATTTTTGTATTTTATGTGTTGATTTTTCCATGTGGGCAGCTCTGTTTGGACCTGGCAGCACTGGTGCATGGGGTTCAATTCCAGACCTGGGGTGCTGTCTGTGTGGAGTTTGCATGTTCTCCCCATATTCATGTGGGTATTCTCCCTCGGTCCAAAGACATTGTCTAACAGTAGCACAGAGATTAGCGTCGCTATCTTGCGGTGCTGGGGCCCTAGGTTCAATTCCCGGGGTACTGTATGTGGGGAGTTTGCGCGTTCTCTCTGGGTTCACATGGGCTTCCTCAAGGGGATCTGATTTCCCTCAGTCCAAAGACATGCTGGTGAGTTAATTGGATTCTGGGAAAACTTGGCCTTGGCGTAAGTGTGTGTGCCCTGTGATGGACTGGCGTCCTGTCCAGTGTGTACACTGCTTTGTGCCTGTTGCTTGCTGGGATAGACTCCTGCTCCCCCCCCCGACCCTGAGCTGGATGAAGCAGCTGGAAAATGGATGGATGGATGGATAGTTTTTGCCCTGTTTGTTGCTGGAACCAGTAAAGAGGTGCAAGACCGTACTGTCTCTTCCGCACAGAAGGGGTCTGCACAGACTGTCCCCAAAACTGGCTGCAGTTCAACTCCAAGTACTACTACATCTCTGAAGATTATGAGACCTGGAATAACAGTCGCTCTGACTGTCAAAAACGAGGAGGTGACCTGGTGGTTATAGACAGCAGCCTGGAACAGGTAGGAACCAACGGGGTCAGGGAGGAGGGTGACAGTACTGGGCACCACAGCGCCTCACGCTGGACACTGTGTGGGGCTGCTTCATGGGCACGCCCTTCAACAGCGACTGAAGGTGTCTCTCGGGTTTAGATATTTATCTGGAGTCACACTGGAGGAAATTACTGGAATCACTACTGGATCGGAGTGACCGATGCAAAAAGAGAAGGGACCTGGCTCTGGGTGGACGACACTCAACTGACCGGAGGGTAAGATCTGTTAAGAGTCCCATGATTTTCACGTATTCAACCCGGTCTCATTGGCCTAAAAAAAACCTCCTGCTTTTTAAAATGACTTCATCGAGCAGGAAGCAACAGTAAAGACACACAATAAAGTCATCTGTACAAACACAGAGTTGAGGACGTTTTTGAAGTAGTCCGTCACAGTTACAAGGTGTTTGTGCAGGGTATTAGTTTGAAACGGTAATCCATTACAAGTGCAAGGCCCTTGTGTCAGGGGCTCGTTTTAGAAAGTCATCCGTTACTTTTCCAAGGTAATAAGAGATTGCTTTTTAACACTGATATGACGAAGGTGGAAAATTGCTTTTAAGACACAATATATATGGCTTTACATAGTAATTTCTACACACAGCACAGATCACTGTAACTGATGACTTTTAAAAAATGTAAAACTTTTAAAGAATTTCTTCTGGCTTTCGGTGATTGAACCCTCTACGCAATAACGCTGCGTTGTGAAGAGATCTGGAAACAGAGGAGTGACAGGCTCGGATGATGACTACCGTGTGCTGTGCTGTTACTGCAGGCTTGGGAGGTCCTGTAAACTTGCTGGCTGTGCTGAAGGGCGTTCTGCACTCTTACAGGTACTGGATGGACGGCCAACCGGACAATTTCAACCTGAGCGAGGACTGTGCAGCCACCTTCACAACCGTAAATGCTCTGAAGAGCTGGAACGATGTCGAGTGTCAAAATTCCCTGCGGTGGATCTGCGAGGCCAACACCTTGCCCCTCTCTCCTTAGAGTGGCCATTGTGGCTGGACGCAGCAGAGCCAACCTGTGACGGGACTGCAGTAGCACCCGACTGGCCACTAGAGGCCACCAAAGCACCTCTGAATTGTAAATAGGCTCACAGTAGGGGATGATTAGGGGTGATGGGTTACAGTTCACGGCTCGGTTCACTTTGTCCTTCTGCACTTATACAGATCTACAAGACAGAACGAAATCTAGTTTTTCCTGGTCCGAGGTGCGCAATACACTAGAAACAGTCCACATAATGTCAGCATAAATAAAACAATGTAAAGAGTAGATAAATAAAAGAATAAATGGGTATTTACAATAGTGTAAGTAGTGTGCAAATAAGCAGTTTTTTCTGAAATACAGGGGTGGTGGGGGGGGAGACAAGTGCAGGACAGTGTCATAACACATTCTCACAATTTCACGTCTGGGTGTTATATAATGGGTTACTGGTAACGGGCTAGAACAGGTCTGCAAAGAGAGTCTGATGGCAGACAGAGGGAGTGGGGGTAAAACTGTAAAAGTGTCCTGCCCTTTGGTCCACGTGCAGATCGCTTTCTGCGGGGGGTGGTCAGTCAGAGTGACCTCTGCAGCAGCGTGACCCTGTCAGAATCGCTGTGACGCACCCGATCCCAAGTGTAAAAGTGACTGAAGCCCACGTGAGAGACAGAAACTCCCCAGGTATGTGTGCACATCCAATATTATCAACCTTCACCTCCATCCGGTCTGTGGGCTGTTGAACAACCCCCTCCCCCCCCCCCCCCCCCCCACACACACACACACGATTGCAGCATTGCTTGCTGGGATAGGTTACGTCTCCCCCACGACCCTGAACTGGATAAGAGTTTAGACAATGGACAGATCAGTGGATGTGTTAAGATAACATGGCCAGGAGGACCTGTTCCTCTGATGAGAATGAAGAAATGTCACAGGTTCTTTTATGTTACTTTTACTATGGGAATAGCATTCATAATTTTTGTAAATTGTTTCTTTTGCTTATCCTATGTACAATTTGAATAGTTTTGAGTAGTGGCACTTCTTTTAACTAAATGACTCACACTTGGTATGATCTTAACAAGGGATCATTAGGGATTGGACAGTTGGATATATTTCGTATTGTTTGCATTTAAAAGTATTGTTAAGCTGTTTGGGCAGGGGTGCTTTTAGTTTATTTTGTCATATTCTGCTGTACTGTTGCAAGTGAGGACTAGATTAAATGCTTCAGATCCTGATGTCCTATTGTCGTTTTTGTCAGTTTTTAAGCTAAACTGTCTCTCTCCTGCCATCTTCTGGCTAAGCCTTACATTGCACAAAGGGTACTTTCAGTTTTTTCAGGGCACAAGACACTAATACTTCTGCTGGTGTATAAAGTGCATTGATCATTATGTGTTTTTTGAGGCACTAACAGTCAACCAGATTTCTTGAAAGAAGCCAGGGTTCAACCTCAGAAACAAGACTGGGCTGCTTGTTCCACACTCCCACCACCCTTTGTGTAAAGCAATGTCCCCCTGCTCTCTTTTTAAAATGTTTTTAAAATAGTTTGGTGTGCCCCGCTTCAGGTCGCACTATTGATAATGAAGACGTCTACTGGGTTGGCTTTGTCAGTGTCTTTGAGAACCTTCCCCACAAGATGTATCAAGATTATAGAGAATAGTTTGGTTCTTTTACACTGTCACTTCCATTGAGTCTAGAATCCGATGGCTCGTTTCTGTTGGAAAACTGCTTCTCCTGTTACAAATGGTCTGTGAAAGCAGGTCCAGTGATTGATCTCCTGGCTTTCAAAAGCCACGGACAATGGGAAAATGAGGCTGGCACACACTGAGCTGAAGTCTTGAAAGGCTTGGCTCTGGCTGTAGGCAACTCTTAAATCAGATCGTAACGGCCCAGAGAGGGGGAGACCACAGTGTTAGTGTTCCTGTGGTTAAAAAGTGATGCTCTAGAAGCCCAGGGCTGACTCAGTTCTTACCACCTTCCTGGGCCTAATGGAGGAACCTCGGTTTGAGCAATAACCTCCTCTTCCATTTACAATGACTTTATGGGACTCCATGCCAGCTTGACCTGGACACTTTGAGGCGGGACGGGGATTTTAAAGCTGCTCTGAAAGTACGGTCAATGTGAATTACACGTGTTATTGTGATGATCAAAAAGGCCAACGCCGTGCTCAGATCGACACAAGGCGGCGTTTTCAGGTCTCAGAAGGGGTCACCCTCTTGGCATTGGGTGATTGATGCTTGTCAAGACAGTACAGTGGGGTAACCCCTCCCTAAAAATCTACTATGCGTTTTTTTGTTCTGGTGTCCTGGTGGGATGCCATTGTTTCTTAAAGACCTACAAATTAGATATCAGTTACAATGCAATCAGGTAATAAATACAAAGATTCATGCTTGAGTTTTCAGACACAAAGACCGTTTTCAGGCCATCAAAGAGTTTCCTGTGGTCTGAGGGACTGGCTTCCTTTTCATCTGCAGTCTGCACGAGAGCAGTCTTTGGAAACTGTGTCCGTATGTAAATGTGACAGTCTGATAGTGACACATACTACATTGTACTGGACAGCCCTGAAGACGGCAACATGCACTACACAGGGAGTCCGATGGGATCACAGCCAGAAGCCAATCGCTCCGGTAAGTGACATCCCAGCAGGAAGCACAGGGCTCCTCTGTTATCTTTGTTAACTTTACGCTGGGATGATTTACGCCTCAAAGGCGCTGAACCTGAGTGTTAATCAACACAGGGGAGTTCGAACTTGGTTCCTACTCAAAGTTCAGGCACTACCCGATTCTTGTATTGTCCCAAATAAGTGGAAAGCTTCAACAGTTATACCTGTACCCAGAAAACCCAAGGCCAGAGCAGAAAGTGGCTTTCGACAGGAGGCAGTTACTCATTACTGGCTAAGTGCATGGAAAGGGTGATTTATAAACCCTCTCGATTGCAAATCATCTGGGTCCCCTGTAAGTTGTTTATGAAGAGTGCAAGGGGACTGACAATGCAGCTTTGACTACAGTGAGTTTAGTAGCTAGTCATCTACAGCAGGTAGAGTCATATGTGCATATCTTATTTAATGATTTCAGTTCAGCATTTCGTATAATTCACACCCCTGTACTACTGGAATGGCTGTTGGCTTCGGATGTTAATGGGAGGCTTATTAAATGGATTAAGGATTTTAAATTGAATTGTTTTAATTACGGGTGTTCCTCAGGGCTGCATTTTGTCACCTTGGCTGTTTTCCATCTCTACAAATGAAATGCAAATGCAGGGAACTGTTAATCTATGAATGTATGCTGATGACATGGCTCTGGTAGGATGATTTACTGGGGATGAAAGAGAAGGGTGGTGGGTTATTGTGAACAGATAAGTAAACTAGAAATACAGTAAAGAGCTAAATAAATCAAGTCTGCTTCATCTAAATATTGCCTCCTTTTGAGAGAAATACATGCGATTTTCAACCTCCCTTCCTTATTAATCTGCCTGTGGAGGATGTTCACGGTTTCAAATACCTAGGAAAAGTAATAGATGAACTTTGCAGAGAGCAGCAGTTGCATTTCTAAGAAGGCCAGTCAGCATACATTTTTGATGAGGCAGCTGAAAGGGTTTGGAGTGAGTCAGAACGTATTGGAGAGGTTTTATATAAGGTGAGTAGAAAGTATCGTGGTGTGGTAGGGTAGCCTGAGTATTAAGAGTAAAGGGAAACTGGCCAGAACTGTTCGTATTGCTAGTCAAATAAATGCTACCTACCTGTACAAGGAGGAGATTTAGAATGTCTGTGCCCAAGAAAAATGTCTACAAAGAAATCTTTTGGGCCCTGTGCAGTCAGTACATCAAAAACACAGCTAAATGACAGATTATGTCTAAGTTATGTCATACTGTATAAGCAGAGAGCAAAGAACATATCTGTATTGTTGCGTGCCTAGAACTATTGTTTGTTTTGCATGTGTATTTATTTTGCGTTGAGTGTTATTTGGGATTTTTTTTTGTAGGTTTGTATGGGGATGCCAAAGAAAAGATTTTTATCTTAGGCCTTTCACATTTTACGATACAAGTCTGTGCCATCGGAGAGATGCAGCTGCATTAAAGCTGAATTAAAATAAAAAACTTCCCCGGGTTTTACTGCTAAGGGGTGTCGTTGGAGGTTTTCGTCCCATTGACCATTTTCTGAAGAGCTGAAGTAGAGAAGGAGGGGAGGAGAAACTACATGTCTTAGATTTCATTAGGTTTTGAACAATTTCCCCTGTTTAAACATATCTTCTTTTTACGCATCACAAATCAGACTATACTATCTGTCTGCTGCATTGTAACACTGTGACAATGTCTGTTGCACTGTACACTGTGATACTGTCTATCTACTGCACTGTAACACTGTGATACTGTCTGTCTGCTGCACTGTAACACTGTGATACTATCTGTCTGCTGCATTGGAACACTGTGATACTGTCTGTCTGCTGCACTGGGGCACTGTGATACTGTCTGTTGCACTGTAACACTGTGATACTATCTGTCTGCTGCATTGGAACACTGTGATACTCTCTGCTTTACTGTAACACTGTGATACTGTCTGTTGCAAGGGGGCACGGTGATACTATCTCTCTGCTGCACTAAACACTATGATACTGTCTGTCACTATAAGTGACTATAAGTGCGAAATAATGACTATCATCATGTTCTTAATCAGGGGTTCCCTCACACTCCAGCCTGCTGGTTCTTGGTCCAGCCCAGCTCCCTGTTTCACAGTTGAACTCTGAACTGAATTGATAACAAGAGAAATTGTTTTTTAGCAGTTTTTTAGCTCTTAAACATGCAAGAAGGCACCTTTTAACTGTTGCGTTTCATAAGCATCAAACATCAGAGGAGAAAGAACCGAGCAACTTCTTAACTGGAGCCTTAATTGAACTAATTAAGCTCAGTTGGGTTGAACCCCAGCAGGTGTGCGGGCCTTTAGGCAAGGATTGGCTACACACAACCCACCTTCTGCTGCACGACTTGATGCTTCACCTGAATGTCATTTCAGTAACCCAGGTGCTGACGATCGCTTTGATAATTAACGCGTGCAGGAATAGAGGTGGGGTAGTTGGCATTCAGTCTGCCTGCTACAACACCCTTGCTGCACATCGACCAGAGATCGCAGTTCTCCGATCTAATTGAGCTCCAGGACATAATTAAGTGAACAAATAGCCATTGCTCTGCCTGAGGAATGGGGAAACGCAGTGGGTGAGGTTGTATTTCACGTTCGATGCTGTTGTGGCTACCCAGATACCGAGGAGGCCTTGGGCCTGTGATCTCATGCAGCTGATCTGAGTGGACATTGGCTGTGGTTTCCTTTCAGAGAGGAAGTCACCTCTCATCTAAATAAAAACATTAGCTGAGCAATAATGGTTTTCTAAAGGGAAGTCACTTGACTATCATGCAGTGCTGTTAAAAAATATCCAAAAAAACAGCATCTTGAATATGTGCTCAACTTCTGACTTGTATTGGTCTTATTTTGCAATTACTCAGAAGGCAAACTAGGTGTTTGCCCAGTATTAATGTTAATTGTCTAATTTACAAGCTGTTGGTTATGGAGATCAGCTGTTCTGACCCTCTGATCAGTAAATATGAACTGAGCACATTTATTCTCTATGACACCAATCCAAGTGGTGGAAGTGATTAACTAAACATCAAAGAAGTTCTGCTTGTATTTTTACTTACCTTATTGTTACAGTCCTGTTAATTTAAAAGATTCCCCCTGCCCACAGTGTTAATATGCATCATGGTCTGATCATCACCTCAGTCTCTTCTCAGTCCACAGTTAATGCATTGTAGTATCCAGTCAGCAGCGCAGTGATCAAGACTCCCCTTCTCTGTTTTAGGGGTCCAGGATGAGGGGTTATATGAAAATGTAAGCATTGGATCTCTCCCGGCCAAGACAGCGCCCTCTCCTGGCCCGGCAGGTCAGTCACACGTTGCCCTCGCTCTTTAAAGAATAAGAAAATAACGAACGTGAAAACCGTTGTGATGCCTTTGCCCGGAACGATGACGTTACCAGGTTTCTGAAAATCAGATTTTGGGAAGTCTTACATTCATAAACCGAGATGTTGCAGAAGCTGCCGGCTCTGACTGGTTCTGGGCTTTGAAACCGCGTTGCCCGGGGCCACTGCCGCCCAGCGGACTGTCCTGGTTTCCCCATCTAGGACCCCAGGGAGGAGAGAGCAGGAGGATCGGAGACTCGGAGGGAGGTGGAGGGGGAATGAGAGAACAACGTGGCTCTTGGGATTATAATTATAATAATTGCTCACAGTTATAGAGTGGTTTTCTGGACGCTCCACTCAAAGCGCTTTACAGGTAATGGGGAATCCCAGTGTACAGCCCCCTCCTGGATGATGCGACAGCAGCCAGAGTGCGCCAGTACGGTCCCCACACATCAGAGGTCATGACTGGTAAAGGCCAGGGGGAAATTTGGCCAGGACACCGGGGTAACACCCCTACTCTTTTCGAGAAACGCCCTGGGATTTTAATGACCACAGAGAGTTAGGACCTCGGTTTTACGTCTCATCCGAAGGACGGCGCCTATTTACAATGTAGTGTCCCCATCACTATACTGGGGCATTAGGACCCACACAGACCGCAGGGTGAGCGCCCCCTACTGGTCCCACTAACACCTTAGCTTTCCCAGGAGTCTCTCATCCAGGTTCTGGCCAGGCTCCCCCCTGCTGAGCTCCAGCGGGCTGCCAGCTGTGAGTTGCAGGATGAATATGGCTGCTGGCTAAATGCAGGGATGCAGGAGTTCTTTGTATTCAGTGCTGATTCCTGGGTGTTTATTTCCCCTAGTGCCTCCAGTGAGACCTGAGCCCAGCTCTCCGCCCTGCAGACGGACTGCAGTGTGTCTGGCGCTGCTGTGTGCTGTCCTGCTGGCTGCCATCATAGCCCTGTGTGTCTACTGTGAGTACTGCACACCTGCCTTTCCCCCTGACTGACGGGATGAGGGTCTGAGCCAAGATGCTCTCCATTGATCCACCGAAACCGACCTCATCATCATCTTCCTTACACTTATATAGTGCTTTTCTGGACACTCCACTCAAAGCTCCCAATTCACCAGGATTAACAACACCCAAGAATTAAGTGTCCTGAAAGGATTATAGGAGTGTTCAGTGAACATTTGGCTTAACCCTCTTGGCTGAGGGCTGACCTCCTGGCCAGAGGACAAGGAGGCTGGGACCCCCCTGCAGAGAGAGGGGTGACCCAGGGGCAGCTGCAGAGGTGGAGAAGATGAATCCGAGGGAGAGAAGGGGATCGATCGTGTCGTATTGATAGGGTTTCAGGAGAGGAAATGACGGCAGGAGTGATTGCTGATTACTGAGACCTGAGTCTGAGTGAACTTGGCTGGTGTCATCCCTCCTGGACTTTCATTATGAACTCCCACCTGTATGGCCAAAGTGCGCCAGTCCTCTCCCCACACACCAGCTCTCAGTGGGGAGGGGAGCAGAGTGATGAGATGGAGATTATTAGGAGGTAAAGACCAGAGAGGAGTTTGACCAGGACACCAGCATGCTGTATGTTGAAGAACATGTACATGACGTGTCTACTTGAATTGCACACATTGGCTATTGTGTAATGATGGCTCCACTTGTATTTATGCTTCCTATACATTGTAGTTCAGGTGGGTAGCTGTGCCAGCATGCGTAGGCTGTACACCCGAAGAAGGCTCCACAGCCGAAATGTCGTTTTCTTTCTTCTCTTTTCAGCAGGGAATAAGCCTATTACTTGTTACTCTACATTGTGCCTGGCAAAACCCCCTTCCCATGATGCCCCCTTGTGTTAAATTGTAATACTACACCCACCTTCTCCTCCCAGATTACACAGGTTCTCGGGCCGGGATGAAGGGTGAACTGGATGAGCTCAGAAGCAAGGATAGCACGTTGGCATATAAGGTGGGCCATATTGAGAGACTGAAGGAGCAGATCGCCAGACTGACGCAGACCCTCACCAAGCTGAACGAGACGTACTCTGGGCTGGATTTTTACTGTCCCGTCACTGGCCAGACCACGTGGGGTGAGCTCTCCGACCTTTCGGCTGCAATGGACACGTACAAAACGTTCACTTGTAGCTATATCACCCTGCAACTGACTTCTAGAAATTCACTGGGGCTCAGCAGCTGTGAGGCTGGTCAGTACGCTGATGGGAGACTCCTGGGAAAGCTAAGGCTGCCGCTGGAAGATGTGTTAGTGGGGCCAGCAGGGGGCGCTCACCCTGCGGTCCATGTGGGTCCTAATGCCCCAGTATAGTGATGGGGACACTATACTGTAAACAGGCGCTGTCCTTTGGATGAGACGTAAAACCGAGGTCCTAACTCTCTGTGGTCATTGAAAATCCCAGGGTGTTTCTCGAAAACAGTAGAGGTGTTACCTTGGTGTCCTGGCCAAATTTCCCCCTGGCCTTTACCAATCATGGCCTCCTGATAATCCCCATCTCTGAACTGGCTTCATCACTCTGCTCTCCTCCCCACCGAGGAGAATATTATTATTGTTGTTGTCCCCTGGTGGTGAAGACAAGGTGGGAATCGTTGCCGCAGACACAGCTGTACTGATATGCCGTTGCTGCTGTCCGTGTTTGTACCACTCAGAGGGAGTCTGTGTCTGCTGTCCTGAGGGCTGGAAGCAATTTAAATCCAAGTGTTACTACTTCTCCACTGATCTGCTGAACTGGACTGACAGCCGAGCTGCTTGCAGGAAGCAGGGGGCTGATCTGCTGACGATAAGGACCCAGGAGGAACAGGTAGGAGAGACTACGTCCGTGTTCAGATTGTCAAAGAAGCAGATGTCTCACTGGACTGGACTGTGTGTGACTCCGTGTGTGTCTGAATCTGACAGGAGAGACTAGAGATGTGGAAATTGTATGTGTTTTGCTCAGGAGTTCATCTGGAACCGTCTCAACAAACGTAACTACTGGATCGGCCTGACTGATGCAGCGGCAGAGGGGATCTGGCTCTGGGTGGATGGCACTCATCCGAACCCCAGGTAAGAGCTGTGGGAGAGCCGGGCTGTGATCTCCACTCTGACTGACTGAGTAGAAACTCACGCTGGTCACAGGTAGAGATGGAGGATGAGAGCAGTGCAGGAGGCTGGTAATAGTTCAGAAGCAACTTGTCCCCTCCTGGGGCACAGATCGCACAGCTGCTCCCCTTCCAGGGGAGAGTGCTCACTCTCTCACTGTACCCACAGGCATGCTTCCCCCCACCTGCGTCCTCAGAGCTCAGCGACACATCCCCGAGCAGAACACGGCACCCGACACTTTTAACTGTTGCGTTTCACAAGCGCCAAACATCAGAGTCGAAAGAATGTTGGACATGTGCCAAATCAAGCAACTTGTTAGTTCAATTAAAGCTTCGATTAGCTGATGAAGCTGAGCTGGGATGAGTACCAGCAGGCGTGTTTGGCCTCCCTACCCTGGGCAGCCCCACTGGTGACATATCTCAGGCTCGAACCCAGTGAGCGCGGAGCTTGTCTCGCTCCACTTTTCCAGCTGGGCTGGTCAGGAGTCCCCCTGTCTCTTTCTTCCATCCAGCCAGGACAGCAGTGTCCAGGAGCAGGCCCGGAGGCTAATCGAACCTGTTCTCTTTCAGCTTCTGGAGGAAAGATCAGCCAGATGATTACCACAATGAAGACTGTGCCACGATAGACTCAGATCCACCTGCTGCTCCCCACGAGAGCTGGAATGATTTAACTTGTACCAAGAAGCAGCTGTGGATCTGTGAGACCAGCCTCTTCGCAGGGTCTGCGTAGGCATCCTAGTCTGTTTGAGTCTCTGCTTGGTGCATCTCTAACCCCTGCATGGGGGAGTGATTGGCCTGTGCTGCACGAACTGGGGCTCTCGGAAAGGGTCAAGGGTCACGCTCACTTGACAAGCTCTAAGCTTTGGGACCACAGATTAGGCCACAGCTGTGGGATGTAAACAAGCAAAAATGTCCCAAGTCTTCTTTTTCACAGTCTGGCTCTTATTTTTTTCCCATGCTGTAAGTCTTTGTTTTTCATTAAGTCTGTGCAAGGAGACCGGTGGGGTGTGAGATGTGACCGGGTTGTGTAGCAGGAAGGAGGCACTTTGGGAAATGGTGTATTTTCACCTCTCTGGCCCCCCGCCTGCCTGACGAGCTCTGGAAACTGCCCCCGCTGTGGCCTGGGTGTGCTGGAATGGATTGAATAAAGATGATACTGATGCTGCCTGGGAGAGTCGGAGTGAACTGTGTGGCTCTGCAGCTGTATGTTTCTTACAGGGAACAGAGGTGAAGGAGAACCTTTATGTATTAAATCTAGTTTATTTACTGTATGTCACCAACCCTGGTCCCGGAGAGGCCCGGTTCTGGGGAGCTCTGGTTTCTACAGGGATCTCCACACTGGCTCTAGTTAGTCTTACAGGTCACCCATTTCTAAATATTTGCAATGGCTGTAAGCTATTGATGAATCAAGTGAATTATCTGTTCATTTAAGATAGCTAGACTCCTGGAGCACTTTGATATTATTCCTAAATCTATAAATTAAAATAGATAAATTCTTAGTTTGACCACAGTGGAACTATTCCTTTAGCCTTTAGAACGTGGTGAGTGAATGGTGACCTACCCTACCTCATGGATCAGGGGTCCAAGACTAGGGATGGGGATCATCACTGGGGTGCCCCAATGTTCTTCACCTGCCCACACAACTCATCTTTCTACACCCCTCAGTCATTTGAATAGGACTTAGCGTGTTTGAGGTGTGGAATGAAGACCTGAGCTGGTCTCTAATGCTGTCTTCACACCAGTAGATTTGTTATGGAAGGCAAAAGGTTTCTTTTCAGTTTGTGAGAAAGGCTGAGCAAACCCACACTGAGTGCAGTAGCTGAAATTCATGAAATGTTGGATATAAGAACTCACCAACACTGAAGGTCTCAATCTAGACCTGTGTCTTAGTGTGCACTTTCTCACTAGTCTGTGGCTACAGGCTCAGTGGTTTCTGCCTCTGAAGCAGAGTGCAGATTAAAAAACTGTTCTAGTTTCTCAGAACAGGGAAGTGGTAGAGGCTGTGGGCATGATGGCTGGTGTGAGAACTGAGCTCTCTCAGGCAAGAGGGTGCACTTACTCCAACACATTGCTCAATTCATTTGTGCTACTTCAGCAGGACAACCACCACTTTGTTCTAGCTCTTCCAGTTTATTAATTGTACATTATCAACCACAAAAAGGAAGTTAAAGCACACTAGGGATATAATATTTTTAATCTTCTGGGTACTGTTCAGATGCATTTTACAGTAGTTATTTTTGGAGCTTGTCATCTCCTAAACTCTTTTGCACATTAAAAGGGACATAGCCCTTTAGCCCTTTGTGTAGAATCCAATGGACAAGTCACAACTTCTTGTTGAACCACACCTACAAGCCAAGCAGCCTGCAAGGCCAGAGTGTCAGTCCAGGTTTTCCCATCCAGCCCACCTCATCTGGGGAATGAGCTCATCACTGGACCACTGTAATGGCTTCCCCCAGCTCTGCAGGTGCTGCTGCTTAAAAGAAATGGAAAGCCAGGAGCAGACATACTAGCCCTGCAATACCCTAGCTCAGCAGTGTTAAATGAACACATTCAGTTTAATACTGAAACTATATTCTACCTGCAGATGCATCTCATATTACAGTCATCACATTCCTTAAATAGTCAAGAGCTCCTTGGGCACAAGAAGCTTTTGGGATATCTGCAGCAGGCTGGCAGCTCCCCAACTCCTCAGACAGTCCTGTCTTCTGAGGTGCTGGGCTGGACACTGGGGCATCAATGTACATCTTCTGTAGGACAAGGCAAGATAGTCCTCCCCACAACTGCTTCTACACACTGGGGTCTGAGCTCTTCACTTCACTGGACACCCTGGGCTCCAAGCAGACACCTTCCTCTCCCTGGGCTGGGGGCCTCAGGCCCTACTGATCCTGACCTGGGACAGTCCAGCTCCACTGTGGGCAGGACTTGAGATCATCAACTTGAACCCCTGGGTGACTGGGCCACAGCCTCCACACTCACCTGCAGGGCTCCTGTCTCCTCTCTGACACAGGCTGAGCTCCAGCACACTGCTGGCTCTCTGCTTCAGGCCCAACCCCTCTCCTGCACCTCTGTGGGTCAGCTGTCTGGTGAGAGCTCCAGGCTGCAGCCTCTCCAGAGCAGTACTGCACACAACCACTAGAGGTACTGTCTCACTGCCACCATCACACAGGGAAGATCCTGGCTCTGGAAACATACATATCTGTGGAACAAAAAGACATTTACAAACTTTAACAAAAGAACCATGAATAAAACCAAAAGCATAAGTCTAATGAGACAAGCAGATTCTATGTCTTACCCTAACCTACTTATCCTAAATCCTACTGCTACTCCTTCCTGAGCCTGACACAGCTTTTATGCAGCTCAATCCCATGTGAAAATCCTCCCAGTCCAATCAGCCCGTTCAGACAATCAGTGTCTGCAGGTGCAGCTCTTGACACTGGAGAGTCTGAGTCCTGTTCTGCAAGCCTGCTGTGGCGCCACACTGTGGTCAGTCCTGTCTCAGGGCAGCCTGACAGAGAGGGACTGCAGGTGGAATATTGTCATATTCTCACAGAGGGAGATCTGCAGGGACAATTGTACAGAGGGGTTTAGAAACAATAATCAATACAGGATCAGTTAAAAAAGGATCAATACAGCCTTCAGCAATCTTGTAATATGAGAGTTCATTTATGACCTACAGCTTTTATCCCCAATCTGTAAAACCGATCAGGGATTTCGAATCATAGCCTTAACGTGACAGATCACTGATCCAAACAAATCAATAGACACACTTGTGACAGGCAGGGAGAGAGGACTCCAGGACTGTGTGAAATAAGTCAGGCACACTGTTCTGGCCTGTGGCAGAGTCAACAGAATAGTGGCTGAAAGATCTGCAGGTAAACTGCTGTGGAAAAAAAGTTCATTACCAGCCACAGAGCCAACGTGTCAGAACTAGCAGGTTATCGAGAAAGAAATAAAACTGATCTAAAGGTGATCTAAAGAAGAACACAGAAACTGACAAACTACCACTAGAGTAAAACATTTGTGATGAGAACATGATTTCAGTCAGCACACTGCACTGAGCCTGTTAGCTTGATGAAAAGATGTGTTCAGGAAGATCATTGAGTGAGACAAGTGTTCAGGCACCTTTAGCACAACATCCCACTTTGGCTCATTCAGAGCTGGTGAGAGTGTCAGTCTGAGACTCTTGGCCTGGAGCTGGTGTCTGTTGTGTCTCTTGGCCAGGAGCTGGACTGGATACAGATGACATCACGGTCAGTGGAGCACAGCTGGAAACTGAAAAGGGCTTCATTAAAGCAGCCTCCATAGACACGTGTAGCAGTGTCTCCGCCTGGCGGCCACACTGTGAAATGTCACCTTCTGACATCGCTTTTCACAGTGTTACTGCAACTTTAAATGTCGACATTTTAACTGATTGGAGTAGTTCAGGTGGGTAGCCATGTCTGCATGCATAAACTGCAAAGGAACAAGTAATAGGTTTATTCCCTGCTGAAAAGAGAAGAAAGAAAAACAACGTTTCGGCCGAGGAGCCTTCTTACAGTGTAGCAGACAGACAATATCACAGTTTTCCAGTGCAACAGAAAGTATCACAGTGCTCCAGTGCAGCAGACAGACAATATCACATTTTTCCAGTGCAACAGAAAGAAAGTATCACAGTGTTCCAGGGCAGCAGACAGAAAGTTTCACAGTGTTACAGTACAGCAGACAGTATCACAGTGTTCCAGTGTAGCAGACAGACAGCATTACAATGCTACAGGAAAGCAGACAGTATCACAGTGCTCCAGTGCAGCAGACAGACAGTATCACAGTCTTACAGTACAGCACACAGTATCACAGTGTTTCAGTGTGGCAGACAGACAGTATCACAGTGCTCCAGTAAAGCAGACAGTATCACAGTTTTCCAGAACACCAGACGGACAGTTTGACACTGCTCCAGGGCTGCAGACAGTATCACAGTGTTCCAGGGCAGCAGCCAGACAGTTTCACAGTATTACAGTACAGCAGAGAGAATCACAGTACTCCAGTGCAGCAGATATACAGTATCACAGTGCTCCAGTGCAGCAGACAGTATCACGGTGCTCCAGTGCAGCATTTAAACAGTATCACAGTGTTCCGGTGTAGCAGATACAGTGTAACAGTGTTACAGTGAAGCAGGCAGACCGTATCACACTGCTCCAGTGCAGCACACAGACAGTATCACAGTGTTACAGTGCAGCAGACAATATCACGGTGTTACAGTGCAGTTGTCAGACAGTATCACCGTGTTACAGCATAGCAGACAGACAGTATCACACTGTTACAGTACAGCAGACAGTATCACATTGTTACAGTGAAGAAGCCAGACAGTATCACAGTGTTACAGTAAAGCAGACAGTATCACAGTTTTCCAGAACACCAGACGGACAGTTTGACACTGCTCCAGTGCATCAGACAGTATCACAGACATTTTTAATGTGTTACAGTACAGCTGACAGTATCACAGTGTTCTAGTGCTGCAGACAGACAGTATAACACTGTTCCAGTGTCGGAGGCAGCTGTGGGGGGTCTGTACTCAATGTGGGGGGATCCTGGCTGTGCTGGAATAGATCCACTGTCCTGGTATGTTAGTGAATTTGATTTCAGCATAGGTCACATCTTCAGCCATGGTGTCTCACTGTCTCAGCGTCTTTAAAAATGTCTCTTTCTCATCACGCTGGACTGCCTCTCCACACAGAGACAGAAGGCAGGATACTGAATGAGGAAGAGTCAGAAGGAGGAGTTGTCTACGTTCCTGTTTTTTCTCAAAATGGCCTCCTCAAAGAGACGAACACAGAAACTGAAAAACTGACCTTCGAGTAAAACATTTGTGATGAGAACATGATTTCAGTCAGCACACTGCACTGAGCCTGTTAGCTTGATGAAAAGACGTGTTCAGGAAGATCATTGAGTGAGATAAGTGTTCAGGCACCCTCAGCACAACATCCCACTGAGGCTCATTGAGAGCTGGTGAGAGTGTAAGTCTGAGACTCTTGGCCTTGAGCTGGTGTCTTCTGTGTCACTGAGGCTCAGGGCCAGGAGCTGGACTGGACACAGATGACATCACGGTCAGTGGAGCACAGCTGGAAACTGAAAAGGGCTTCATTAAAACAGCCTCCATAGACACGTGTAGCAGTGTCTCCGCCTGGCGGCCACACTGTGAAATGTCACCCTCTGACATCGTTTTTCACAGTGTTACTGCAACTTTAAATGTCGACATTTGAACCGATTGAAGTAGTTCAGGTGGGTAGCCGTGTCAGCATGCGTAAGCTGCAAAGGAACAAGTAATAAGTTTATTCCCTGCTGAAAAGAGAAGAAAGAAAACACAGCGTTTCGGCTGTCGAGCCTTCTTCAGGTGTGTGCTGAACGTTGTGTTTTCCTTCTTGTATATTAAACTGATTGTTCACTTAATCCTTTAACATTTAAATGTGTATCCTAGATTATTTTTCAAGGCTACTAGATATAAGTTATGTTTCGGAGTCCTGTAAAAAAAGTTTGACGAGTATAATACTAAATGAAAATGTAAATTATATTGTAAAGCATGTTATTAACGTGTTTAGGAGTCAAAACTGTCATTATTGTGACTCGTCCTTCAAAAATACAATTTACGTTTGAATATGTGGACTTCGGAGATGTCTTTGGATGTTAAAGTGAAAACGTAAAAAAAGCCCGCAGTGTCAGTGAATTCGAAATAAAACGAAGCCTATTGATCGGGCTACAGCAGGGGGTATCGATTCCGATAACTGTCCGCCGGCGGCGATGGTGATACACGAGTCTATGGAGGGCTGGTTTACAATGCAGTAGTGAGGGTCTGGTGTGTATTAAACACCCGGATCATGTGACTGGGGTCTGTACTCTCTGTTTATGAATAAGAAGATCCACAGCCAATCAGATCACTGGATTGAGTCTAGCGATGTCGCGATTGGTCAGTTGGAGTTTTTGCTGATTGACAGTAAGTTTTCCCAATTATAGACGAGACTCGGACCAGTTGCCCAATAAACACCGAGATTCAGGAGAGGGGCGGGAAATTTAAATGTGTTGTTGTTCCTCTGCATCTAAGAAACAGGAAGGAGTTATTATTGAGCAAAAGGAGACATTTAATCGTTGTCGACTTTGTCAAAAATCCGAGGCGGCTGTAAACTGTTGCGGTTTGTCTCGTATTTTGTTCGTCTGAGCACATGCAATCACGGCGCTATGTTATACGAGTTGCTGTGGAAACTTTATTTCTGCTTCAGACACGTTGAGCCTCAGTGATCGTGAACCTTCGTGATGATGAAGAAGACGATGATGGTGAGACCCTCGTGTGTCAGAGCGCGTCTTCTAACTGTTACTGGAGAAACAGGACTGAAGCTCAGACCTTTCCAAAGGCTGAGTCCCTGAGCTGTGAGGATCATGAGGACCAGCTGGACAGTCCACTGTCCACTCCACAGCCCCGAGGAAGGAGGTAGGCAGGACAAGAGCTCGTCTTTAACAGAAGCTGTGAGAACTGAGAGTAGATTTTACTTTATTTATTTGTTCTCATCGTACATTTTATGAATGGGCTCTTGTTGTGTTAAATGTGCTGTGTATTGTGTTGTGTCTTTTACCTGTCTGCAAAAACACTTTCCTCTCTGGGACAATAAAGTAAGTAAGAGATGTCCAGTCCTGGAGGGGTCAGTGTGTCTGCAGCAGGGTTGTCCAGTCCCAGTCCTGGAGGGGTCAGTGTGTGTCTGCAGCAGGGCTGTCCAGTCCTGGAGGGGTCAGTGTGTCTGCAGCAGGGCTGTCCAGTCCTGGTCCTGGAGGGGTCAGTGTGTGTCTGCAGCAGGGCTGTCCAGTCCTGGTCCTGGAGGGGTCAGTGTGTCTGCAGCAGGGCTGTCCAGTCCTGGTCCTGGAGGGGTCAGTGTGTGTCTGCAGCAGGGCTGTCCAGTCCTGGTCCTGGAGGGGTCAGTGTGGCTGCAGATGATCCAGGTGTTTTTGATCAGCAGCAGCTGAAGAGCTGGGAAAGGGTGTTTGTTTGGTCCAGTTTAACCAGTTACCAGCTGGTTTAGCTCCAGTCTCTCTCCTCTGTAGCTCTATACTGTGTCCATGAGAGATCTAGAAGACAGACAGAGATTACGTGTTGATTTGTTTTTGTTGATTTAGTTATTACATTATAATATTGATTTTTCTCAGCTCTAGAATAGATAAAGAGAGAATACAGATTCTGATTTAATCTTTATTTAAAATTAATTCCCTAAACATCATTTAAATGTTAAATTTTCCAGCAATGTTATTGAATATTTATAGACAGAGACAATGTTTTGAATATCTGTTAAATATATGTTGCTTTATACATATATACCTGAACAGATCTTAGTCAATCTCTGCTGGATCTCTTCAGTTTGCTGTGTGTTATGTTTGTATCGTCTCTCTCTGTTCATTCTTTTAACTGCTCTCGTGATGTGGAATAGTGTTGTCAGTTGTTGTGTTGAAAGGAGATGGTCTCTGTTGTAGTAAACTGTGTTGTGCTCTTTGATCCCTCTATCTGAGCTGCTCCTACACTGCTGTGGGTATTTTCTCAGGGACAGCCTCTGGAGAATCTATACCAGCCTCAGGAATATCAGATGACCGTTCCTTCACTCCTTCATTCTGATAATTCACTACACTAATGTACTGTTTTAACATAATAAAACACTCCTGAGCAAACTTTTAGTCACTTGTTTTTATCTTATTTTTGTTCTTTAATAAAACATCAGGTTGTGAACACCTCTTCCATGCTCTTGGGGTTTATTTCCAGTGTCTGTGAAGGAAACTGTGGTCTTTGTGTTGATGAGAGAGCTCTCTGCTAGTCATTATATCGAAGAGTTTCAGGGGAACTTCAGATATGAGCTCTGTGCCTTGTGAGGGGTGAAGCCTGATTGTCCATATTTATAAATCAAGTCTAATTCCATCATACTGTCAAACTGAGCTGCTCAATACAAACAGATGGAGTCACACTGTCTCTCTGCAACACCTTTCACAGAGAAGCAGAGTCCTGTGCAACAGGCAGGACTGACAGCCCCTCTGAACACTGTGCAGGATCACAGCAGCTCCAGATCACTGCAGGATTCAGCGCAGCTCCAACTCTCCTCCATCTTCACAAACATCACCAATTCACTTCATCTGAGCTGCAGTTGTGCAGTGGCTCCTGCAGTCCAGCTGTGCTTCTGCTCTGTCTTTATTACAGAAGAGGCTCCTGCTCTCGGCCGGGGGGTGAATCGCAGTTTTAAAGCTTATCTATTTGGCGCCGCGGTTCTCTTCCGCGCTGCTGTGGCTCGTTGTGTAGCGCGCTGGTTTGTGGCCGATGAGGGTCCGGGTTCAAATCCCCAGACTACTGTGCGATCAGTGCAGACTTGGGTTCAAGCCCGCAACGAAAAGCTTTTATAAACCCCGAAACACAGTAGATGAGCAGAGATACTTCTTTTAGAATTGCAAGAACAGGAGGGATACCTTTTTATTTTGTTCGATTTTTTTCGTGTACCGAAATTTTGCTAGATAAGTATGACCGCGGAGATACTCCAGATCGGACAGGAAGTATAGCTCACTTTACTAAACCCCGACTCTTACATATCTCCACCCCACAGAGCCCCGGGTTCGAGACCCATCTAGGTCGGTTGATATTTTTCTTTCCAGCTGAACTTGCACTCTTCTGATTGGCTGTTCTTACACCCACCTCTTCCACACGCTGATTGGACACTATTAACACGGAACCCCGCCCTTAAGCCCAGCCACACCCCCTGTCTCAATCACCATGGTGACGGGACGCGTTCCCTCAGCAGCGCGAAGCGTCATCCTTCACCTACCGGGCTGCGAGTGTCCTCGGGCGGCGGGGCTCTAATCGAGGCCGGGGATGGAAGCTGCAGTCTAGGCCCCAGACCAGCGGCTCCCGACTCCCCGACCACGACAGCCCGGTGTACCGCGGCTGTCTCTGCGAGCCGCTTGGTGTGGTTGCTCACAGGGGGGACCCGATTCACGGTTCTCTACACCCCTGTAGCCCATCCTCCCACACCCCAGACCCCAGAATAATCAATTAACCAATTAACACTCAAAGCAGTTTATTACAGCAAATAAGGATATAAAGCATAAAACAATTACACTATACAGCAGTGTTATTAAGCAGGTATCCACACATTTCCATCTCGGTCCCCGGTGTCTAATATTTTGCTACCTTTGTCGTCCTTTTCGCGCTCATCAGGGGTTCACATTATAAATAGGGGCGGGTCTGTGCTCCAGGCCCGTGCAGGCTGGGGTCCCGGCCAGAGGGAGGGGAGGTGGGGGGACTCCGGCGGCTCGCTGGCTGGGAGAGAGGCGGCTGGTACCCCGCTGCTCTCCGGGTACAGGCGCTTTGCTCGGCTGCCGGGGGAAAAAAATCATGCATTAAATTTTTCTTACAGGTTTTGACAAAAACAGCAACGTTTTCAACGCAAAATGCAATTTAAATGTTTTAAACTCTCTCGCTTTAACCTTTACAGCAGGACAGCCGGCGTTTCAAGAGTAAGGTAAGCGGTTTCTCTCTCTCTCCTCACACCCGGGGTTTCGGTTTTCACACCGGGTTTCACACGTCTGGGCTCCAGTTTCCTGCGGTCTGTTACCGGTAACTCGAGTTACCAGTTTCCCCCAGTTCAAGCTAAACGGAGCGGTCGGCGCGTCTTCATGCAAACCGGCTCCGGAGAAAGAAAACCCAGCCGGACCTGCAGCTGCACAGTGAGTCGATACCGGTAAGAGAGACGAAGCCCCTGTGAAAGTGGTTTTCAGTCCTAAACGAGTCCTGAAGCTGCGCTTTCCTGACCGGGTCTCTCTCGGCCTCTAGGAAGAAGAGACTCGGACTCGCCTGTGAATCCGCCGCGGAGCTCCGGTCACTCGGTACACGGGTGGGTCTGCGCTCAGGTCTCCACGCCGAGAAGGATCCGACAGCCGTCGTTTAAAGCACAGAGCCGCGCCAGGATCCTGCAGAAGCCTGGAACACAAACGAGAAAAAAACGTTTTGTGCAGGTAAAAACACAACATACAACAAGCAGTTTAAAGAAACTGAAGCACGATTTTAATACCATGTTTCTCCGCAGTGTCGAAGCCCCAAATCCTACAGCCCGTCCGGCAGCTCCGCCAAAAGTAAGATTCGCAATTCATTTACTTTCCAAGCCCCATTTTATAACATTTTCCACTCGGACCAAGAAAAGCCGACAGCCGTCGCCCAGGATCCCGCTCCGGCTAAAAGGTAAATTTGGAAAAACTTTCTTTGTTTGCAAACTCGATATTTAAAGGCAGAGAAGCAACTCGGGCGTCGGAACCGCTAAACAGCCGCGGATTGAGGTCTAATTGCAGACTGACCGCACCTGCCTTCTCATTCAGACTCGGCCAATAGGGGCGGCGGATCTCGGAGCTGCTCGTCTCTGCTGCTAAACAGCGAGTTTTCAAATAGGGACACGAGAGACCAAAAAACCCCTAACGGGGACAGTTAAAAAAAAAATCTCATCAGAGGTTAAAAATAGGTTTTAGTCTGAGCTACTTAGCTTGCAGCCCTTCCAGTGCACTCCACTGCAGTAATCTGACTCAACCAGCTGCTTAATTACTGCTGATCCTGCTAATTATCAGTTGAACAGCACTAGGTGCAGCTACACTGTAATGCAGTGGAATGGAGAGGCTGCAAGGACCTCTGATCCCAGTATGAAGGTCCCACCTTCACACTACAATACCCTGAGACAGGATGGGCTCCCACACTGACACTACACTGCCCACTCATGCTCTTTATTCACCTCAAGGCAACACTGCTCACAGGGAACACAAATAAGGAACAAGCAGGTGTCGACTCCACTCTGGAAAGGAAACAAGAAACTGGTTCTGGCTGTGGAGTTGTCTGTGTGTCGGGAGGCCATCAGGTAGTAGAGAAACAGGAAACCTTGAGACAGAACAGGAGTCTGAAGAGGCTCTGAGACTGAAAGCAATAACTTCTACACCTGTGCTCAACCCATTACCTCACCACATCCTGCCCAAACAGTCAATAAACCTCATTCTCAGCACTCATTACTAAACCAGTTTATTTTCTCTGGTTCACTCTCCTGTGATGAGATGTTAATGGTTCCTGCCCCTCGCCTGCTTTCTGACAGCATCCAAACCACACAGCAGTTCTCCTGCGCTTGTCTTGGGGTGAACTCGACTGTCGCAGGGGAAGGACATGTTTTCTGATGATGTGGAGTGAGTCTGAATCCTGCAGTTAGTATGTGAATGTGATTCAGATATCAGGACTCTACAGGGACAGTGTTAAGGACAATTGTAGCTGTTGTCTCACACATGAAGAAAACTCCAGAGCCAGAATAAATGTTCTTCTCGGTGTGGAATTCTCCCCTACTTGTTCCTCTGCAGCTCCACACTGACACTCCTCTCCACTCTGAGCACATTCAAACAGGCAGGTTTTTCCTACAGCTGAACAATCTCCTTTCACCAACAGCCTCAGCTGCACTCCCACCCAAAGACACTCAGAATTATTCCACTAGACCATGAAAAAGATCTAACAGCAAAGAATATAAACAAAGCACATTAATTCATGTCATTGGCCCTGTCAATCAGCCCCTCCTGTCAAGGTGTATTGATATTGTGGGACACTTGAAAATGCAGGTTTTCAGTGGAATGGTACAGGGTCCTCCATCAGTATCACAATGAGTCAACTTCACAGTCAAGCAATTTGTTCTTGTGATCAGAACAGAAATATTATCCTGGTTTTATTGTGGTAATTCTCTGCATACATTTGATCATATTGGAATAAAAAATGTTCAGCTTTCTATTGTGATGTTACTGGGACACATTCACTTTAAATGCATTTCAGAGTGTAGAAGAGTATGTGCTTGTATATCCCTCTAAGACAGTAACTGCATGAGGTCTGAGACCCATTGAGCTCACTGCACTCTGTAATCATCTGAGATGCTTTGCTGTTGCCACCAAGTTCTTATTTAGTCTACAGGTGGTCATACTTCAATTGTTTTTCCTTCTGTCAATAGCATTGAAATCTAGGCATTAGACCCAACAGGTTAATGTGTTTCTAAAGTTATTCTCCTGATGACCTCCTTGGTTGCATTATAAACTGACTCAAAGCTACAGCACCTGAATATTTGATGTGTGTCCTCTGAGCCGAGATGTAGATGACATGTATGGTCCCTAACTAACACCACCTCTAATCCTACTGCTGTACATGTGATCTTCATGTGAGCTCAGAGGGAGCGCAGAGGACATTGAGGTGTTGCTGGAGCTCTCAGATCTGAGTCCACAGCCTTCAGGTTTGAGCTTCAGTGATCCAGTACACTACTGCTAATGGAGACAGACAGGTGAAGGAGTCTCCTCCTGATCTCCCCAGGCCAGGTCATGACTCTCACAGGAGATGCTGTTCACTGGAGCATCTGCAGCTCCTTTCTTTCTCCACACTTGAACCTGTCATCTCTGTACTCTGAGCACATGCTGAATCCTGGTGGAGGTAATGTCATGGCCTGGGGATGCAGGAAAGGCTCAGACTGGGTCACTCATCTTCCTTGAGGATGTAGCTAATGATGGCAGCAGCTGAGGGATTTCTGAAGTTTACAGAAACAGGGTCTCTGATGAAGCAGAAAAGGCTTCCATACTTATTGGACAGTGCTGCACCATGCAGCATGACAATGACCCAAAGCATCCAGTCAGTGCAACCAAAGAGCTCATCAGGAGAAAACAGAAACTGGTCAAGTGTGGCTGTAGATCTCAATCCAACTCGAAGTCACTGCTTTAGCATGATGCAAAGCAAAAGCATCTCAAGAACAGGCGATACCTCATCTTCATTGATGACACAGAGTACAGTGAGCTCATTTACAGGTTTACACTCTGAAATGCAGGTAACATGAATGTGTCCCAATAAGTCAGACCATATGACATGATGAGGATAAATTCACCAATATTCCTGCTGCCTCCTGGTGTTCATCCACATCCACAGAGGTCTCAGATTATGATTTCCAAATTGAGGAGAATCTGATTTACAGGGTGAGTTGGCTTAGATCCCCACACCCTGCCATCACACTGACACTCCTTCACTACAGCTACAGCACTGAAGTCATCTGCATTAATGTGGAAGTCTGACATGTACAATTCATCAAGCATATTCTGTACTTGTCTAGAACTCCATCTTATATACTTGTTTCTGTATCAATACTGATATTCTCAATCATTTAAGATTTAAAACCAGAACACTGAACTTGTTGCTGGGCTTGTCAGCTACACCTCACTGTCTTCTGCAGGAACAGCTCAGTCAGGAGGAAACCGTGGCCAGTCTTTTACTGGCCAGGCCAGTCTCCACATTTAAATCCTCCAGAGCAGTATTTTACAGGCTGAAGAAAATCAAAACCACAAGAATAGACAACTTGGTAGCTGCAGAGAGGAGGATGCTAAGAATATTGAGCTGACTGTGTCCAGACTGCAGGCAGTTATTGTCTCAAAGGCAGCTTCACCCACATGTTCCCCAGTCTTTACTGTCACTTGACATTACACCATTAAACTGGCTGTGCTTGAATATGATCAAATGTATGCAATTCCAAAAAGAAATTGTATGTTTTATTCTGTTTGTTATTCGTTGTCTCCTGTTCATGAATAAACATTGCTTGACTGTAAAGTTGTGGCTCATTGCTGGGGTACTAGGTGTAGATCCAGGACGAGTCTTGCAGGGGGTTGACATGATTTGCTGAGGAACTAAGGGACCTGTGCTCAGGGGCAAACTGAGAACTAGATCTAGTTATGGGAAGCACTTGATTAGTAGTGACACCCTGTTCAGTGGAGTGTTCTGCACTGTTGTTTTAATTGTACAACAGGCTAGAGCCCATTCGGTGATCTAGTGCTCAGTATCCCGCACTGTCCCGGTACAGATGTGATGGCCGTACTGTACAGCACACCTCGCTCTGTATGACCCCGGCACATACAGATTCCTTAGAGCGCAAAGTTCTTTTTAAAAAGCCAAGACGACCCTAGAACGAGTTAAAATATAGAAGCAACATACGGGTGAGAGTAGAGTTTAAAAAGCACAACCCAGCTTGGACAAACAGACCGCGTCTCTGTCGGCGCTGCAGCGCGATGTGAACAAACCGCGTCTTGGTCAACTTGACCGATTGAACTTGAGTTATTGAACGTTGAAATTAATAAATCTTCATATATAATCTGAATCCAAATTAAAGCGGATGAGTATTTCTCGTGACATTAAGAAGACGGTCTGGAGGTCTTGAGCCCTTTTTATAAGAAACTCATTTTCCCGACAGTGGGACGAGCCTGTGTTCCGCAAAGCGAGCTGCGCTGTACTGCCGAGTGATTCCCTGAGCCCCTCCGCCAGCGCAGCTCCTCACTCCTGTCTGAGTACTGTCGCTGCGCTGCTGCTCATTGCTGAACTCCGAGCTCTTACCTGCTTGTCTTGTGTTTCAGGTCTCCCCTGGCTGCTGTCCCTGCCGCCCGCACAGGACCCATCCCGCACTGACCAGACTGCTGGCGCTGGACAGGAACTCGTCATCCCGGACGCCGTTACTTGTGACTCTGTAACTCACTCTGTTTTTTTTTTTGTTTCACTGTTGCCAACTGTCTTTGATTTGTATGCTTGCAAAACTTAATAAAGATTTTTGACTTCTGTCTTACTTTCTTCTTCTTTTCTTCGTAACATTATTTCTAACACAAACATAAAACCACACAAAACGGAGAGCGAGCACCGCCCACAATGCATATTCATGAGGGGCGTGGTCAATGAAGGGGGCGTGCCACAAATGAGTAGGGGAGTGTCGCATTATTCATGAGAGGGTGTCACCAAATGATGACGTCACACCAGCCAATCAAATGTCTGGATGAGAGCCCGCCTCTCACCCCCTTTGCTCTCAGGTGATTGGTCAGTTTAAAGCACAACTTCAGGTGTGGGATAAAAACCCCATCTTCTCTATTCTGATTGGTTGAAGGACCTGTCAATCAAATCACCACACCCCCAAAAATGACGCACTTCTTAAGGGTTGTCTTTATATGATTGACATGAGGTTTAACCCAATCGCAGAAGTCCGTCTCCAAGAACAGCCCCCGGTGAGATTTGTTTAATACTAATGAACTTTAATTCACTTAATACATAAACAAATTATTCATTATAATGAATTAGAATAATTTGAAATGTTAATTAGTAATTAAAAATTTAGACAGCAACTCTTTTTGTTTCAATTTCCCTAAGATATTTAATTTTTTTAGGTAACACAATCTGAAAGACCACAACCAAGTTTTTAAAAATACATTCTCCGAAAAAAAAGACAAATAAGCCAGAAGTAAAATGAATTTACATTTTATTTGTGTTCAGTGCAAGTGTAAACATACATTTTAGAAATCAAAAAGCATTCGAGTGAAAACGCTTTACAGTTCAAAAAAATAAAACCAAAACAAACAACAAAAACAGAAATCATTAAAAGAGAAGTCATTAAAATACAAGTGACTGGTCAACCGATTTTAATACAAATTTAAATACATACATGTTAACGCCGACATCTTACTAACAAAACAAGCAGCAGAAAAAAATAAACAAGAGCTCACACAGTAAACAGTAAAAAATAACGTTATTTTTACTAGAACTGTATTGTTTATTTCACATTAACACATATACAAATAGCTCATTAACACATATACAAATAGCTCATTAAAATACAAGTGACTAGGGCGCGATTTTAATAAATGCAAATATATACAAATGTGGAGTTAAACATCTTGCAAAAAACAACAGAAATTCACTTTTTCCACAGTAAAGCAAAGTTAGCATTTTAATTCAGTACAAACAATAACAACTTTAAAAAATAAAAAAACACTTCTAGCCAAAAACTAATTTTCTAGTTCATATTAACAAGACAAATGCAAATATGCTCATTAAAATACAGCGACTGATTTTAATAAATGCAAATGAGGAGTTACCGCCGCCATCTTGCTAATCAAACACAAACAACACAAAATCGCTCGATACTCACTAGCTGAAAGTCAGGAACGTCCAGTTTTAAATCCGAAACGATTCCGTAATGTGTCATAACGATATCATTAAAAATAGGCCAAAAAATGACTAAAAACGCAATAAAATCGGGAAAACGCCATTCACAAACCCCACCTCCCCATTTCGGCAGAACTTCCGGAAGGAGCCATGCTGGGGGCGGGGCTTGTTTAAATATGAGAATCTGAGCCAATCAGAATCCATGACGTCAGACCCAAAACCACGCCTGTTGGCAGTAGAGGGTGGGGCTGCACCGCCCTCATGCGCTGGGAGGACGAACTACAAATTAGATTAATTGTAAAACCGCTGCCTATATATTGAATATTAATAAAGGATTTTGGGGGGCAGAGCCGCCAATTATGTCGTCTCGCCTGTTTATTGGTCACTTTGGGCTCCAGGTCCTATAAATTCTGACCCAGCTGATTATCCTCCTTTCGCGCGAGAGCCGGGCAAGACAGACAGCGGTAAGTAACTCGTTCAAACGCTTTTCAAGCTTTACTGCTCTGTGCATGATAAACCTATATTAGGTCATTGTTTTACAATAATTTTCTACTCTATTCCAATGTATTTTTTCGTATTTCCCTGTGCTGTGCTTCCAGTTGTCTGCAGAATCCTGTGAATATTCGCTCCTACTATGTGCTCCTCATTAGCGCTCTTAAAATCTGCGTTTAACTTCAGACTAACAGACCACTCTTTTTTTTCTAGTTTTGTGCTAAAAATCACATTTTCGTTCAGTCTGGCGGGACCATGTACGAGTCGAGAGGTAAGTTTCAGTATTTTCTCTGCATCTCGTTTCTCTCCAGCTCTCTCACTCCGGAGCTCGGCCAGGACTCGCGGCCCCAGTGACAGTGAGGGGAGAGTTTTACTGCCTGCTGCTCTGGTATCGACAACATGTCGGGTAAGAACCGGGGAACGGCGTCAGACAGACGGGGCGCTGCTTTCACAGCCCGGGTCAGCTCTCTTGGGCAACTCACTGGTACCCTGGCTTGACCAAGAGGAGCGGGCTGTCGGGCTGTGGGAGCAGCTGTCTGCAGAGCCGCGGATAGAGACCGTGTACCTGGCTCTGCCGTCTGTGGCTGCAGGCTGCCCTCTGGTGGTGGCTAAGAGCAACAGCGTGTGAGCCCGGGCTTCTGAAACAGTGGAGCTCACTCCACTACTTCACTGTTCAGTCCTTTACTACCGTTCTTACTCACTGTAGTGTGAAATGTATTCTGACACAGCCCGACTATGAGTTTTAATGACTACACTTGTCTGTCATTCCAGCTTTCAACAAAGGCTTTGACTTCACCTCCAGCCTGGTTCCATTTTTACCTTCATCTCCCTCCCTGCTGCCTCCTGCTGCTCCTCCCTCTACTGAGGACTGAGACTGTGAAGAGTCAGAATCTGGCTCTGGGACTGACAGGGTGAGTTGGTTTAGATCTCTACACCCTGACATCACACTGACACTCCTTCACTACAGCTGCAGAGTGTCACAGTCTAGATCTCTTCATACTTTCCTTTACTTCTTCCTCTGCTACTACTGTTCCTGATCTTTTCAAATAAAGGCTGATAATTCACAGTGATCTCTGACCACCACAGGAATCCTGAGTGTCTTCAGCTCCTCCTCTGAGTTCAGATGCTGATGGCATGTCCACTCCCTAACCCCACTACTAACCCCACTCCTCACTCTTCTACATGTGATCAACATCCTACCTCAGAGGAGGAGCTGAAGACACTCAGGATTCCTGTGGTGGACAGAGATGCCTGTGAAGTTTTAACCCTTATTTAGAACTGATCCGGAACAGTGACAGAGGAAGAAGTACAGAGATCTAGACTGTGACACTATTGATAACAGTTCCAGGTGAAGAGTCACACAGGCTGAAACACTTCCACAGTCTGAATACGTGTCAGTGGGAGGCTGTACTGAAGGTGTCTAGACAGGCAGAGAGCCGGACACTCTTCTGTAATGTCTCTTTTGTAGTGGGGGTGACACTTGTCCATCACTGAATCAGTGCTCAGATTGTTGCGTAATGATACACCAAGATAGTGACCCTGTGTGACAGAAACAAGTCTCAAGTTGTAAATGCACTGTTACCAACAAAAGTAAGACATCAGGCAGTTCAGATTTTCATGGTATGTACTGTATGGTCCCAGAAAATCTTAAACTCAACTGTAACTCTGATCCTGCCTCTTAAATATGTACTCATTCTGTAGTAATCATACATCTCCATTCAGCTGTCTCTCTCCCCTGACCCTTTCTCCATCAACCCATTTGGTCCCTCAGCCTGATTCCCCATCTCTTTCTCTCTCTCTCTCCCTCCCTCCCTGCTCACCTGATCGCCCTGCTTGGGGTCCTGGGCCTGTTCCTGCTCTCGTCTGCGCTGCCTCTGACGCAGTTCCTCTCCTCCTGGTCTGATGAGGCTGTGGATTGATGTGATCAAAGATCAGCCTGGTCTCCTCACCCAGGACTCCAGCTGAGTCCCTCTCCAGCTCTTCTCCCTCAATATGAAAACAACAAGTGAACGTTAATTCCAAGCTGAGAGACAGAAAGGAGAAACATTTTGGCTGTAGTCGTCTTTAGTCATTCCTTTCTATTTTTCAGAGGAATTCATCTTGTTCCTTTGGAGCCAAAGCACGCTGACCCAGCTCCCCACTGCAGCATCTACATCATAATCTGTTTTCTTGTTTCTGCTCTTCTCACTGTCCTGGATCCAGTGTCTCTTCCTTTATCTGCATTTGTCCTTAAATCCTTCCTCCCACTGCCTGTATCCCCTCCTGTCAGTTTCTACATGATCTTCCACCTGACGTCAGCCTACAGCCTGAAACCCTGCAGCTGCTCCCTAGTTCTGTTTCCTTCTGGATTCTTTGTATCTCCTGTTACTTCCATCTCCTCATTCACACTGTTAATGTAACCTCCATCAGCCCTTTAAAATCCAGACCACAAACACACTGAACTGCCCACCCCCGCAGTGACGTGAGCTCTGATATTGGGTGTAGCGTTCACTCTGTTTTTGTCCTGTCTCTCTGTAGCTTTATCTACTTCTGTGTGAAAAGAAAGGGATTCTCCTCTCAGTATTCCTGGTGACCTCAGTATCACATGAGCCACTGTCCTTCTCCAGTAGCCTTGAGATATTATCTGTATTTATGATCTAGATTGAACTGTGTCTGCTTGCTTCACGGGGGAGAATTGACATTTTTATCCATTTTCAACTTTATTCTGTATATTAATAGTTGTAAATCCTGATTCCAAAAAAAGTTCAATTAAACAGCTTTGACTTCACTTAAATTTGTTGTCAATGATGATTTTTTTGGGTTGTTTTCATTCAATGTGCTTGATGTTCAAAGAGATTTCAGTCTACAGGTGTTCTCAGTGCTGATACTGAGGTTCTACAATCACTACAGTCAACCCTCAGTTTAACAGACACAAGCTGCTAAAAGGAACTTTTGTCTGCAAAGTCAGAAATACTGGATTTGCCCCACAATATCACTAGTCAAACTGCTTATGATGGGTGCTATGAGTTTAATATTCTTCAGTGAATTTTATACAGTATATTTACAACACACAAAATAAAGACCTTTTCAATTCATGGTAAAGGCACAGGAACAATTTTCCTTTACTGCTCTTTGCAATTGTTAATAAGCTAAAAGATCTGGAAACCACATATACACTACATCTGGTTATTTTTTCCATAGTGTTTCCTCATCTAATTTGTAATGTACCAGACTTTCTGCAATAAGTAACACCCCTTCCCCCTGTTAGTCCATTAAATTGAGTTTCCTGTGAGTTCCTTTAACACTCTTCCAACATCGGGTTCTTTTACCTTTTCTGATACTTTGACCGGCTATAACTTCTGTCTTCAACAGGTTTCTAGATCTCAGTCCGTCACAAGGTAGAATTAAGATTGAATTTTGACGAGGCCACTATTCTCCTTCACCGTTAGCGGACGATAATATTGATTCAGTTTTGAGAAGGGTATATTCTGTGTTAGTGTGAATGTTTTTACCCCCCTGCTGGTATGAAACTCTTCCTAGTGTCCACCTGGTAGATGGGGCAGAAACCGGGAGAGAGGGAGTTGCTCTGTACACAGGAAAGACACGTCTTGCAGGAGATTAACACTGGCAGAGCCCAGTCTTTGTTTTCTTTGGATGGTCGAGTGGCAGGGCTAGAACAGTCCACTGTGGAGTGTTCTACCGCGCGGGAGATGGCAAACAACACTCCCTCACTCGGAGACTGCCACACGGGCACCAGCTCCACGGCAACGGGCCCTGGACAACCGAAGAACCCCACCAACCGCCCGTGCCTGGCTTCCCCAGCCTGCCTGAGACTGAGGAGCCCCAGATATCAGAAGATGACAGCAGTGGAATCAGCCTTCCTGGAGCCAGCAGCACTGACAGTGCTAGTGTCAGTAGCTCCGTGAGCTCTGGGGTCCCCATCCTGACAGGACTGACCAGTTCATTAGACGCAGGGAAGCCCGTTCCCAAATGAGAGCCTTTTCCGGCATCCTGGCTACAGATAAGGACCAGGTGAGCTGCGGGACACTGCAAGAGGAGGGCAACTGCTCTGAGGCCGTCTTAGAGACTGTGTGCTGCAGCAGGGACAGTTTTTTCCTTACCCCAGAGCCATGATGACACATCTCTCCCAAGAACGCACTTCTGGGTGCAGTACCAACCACCTGGCTGTCTCCCTTCCTACACCTGTCTGCATCAGAGACAGCGGCAGCATGCAGGCTCAGTCTCTCTGGACAGGCTTCGTCAGGTATCTGGGAGCCAGGATTTTCATCTCTGAACCATCCCCCTCCCTGCCGCTGGAGCGCAGGCAGGACACTGAATCCGTCTGGTCTCCGGACAGCGCCTGCCTCCCTCCCTTTTCTCTCACGCACGTTTTCAGTGCGACTCAACGGCACCAAGTCGCACCCATCTGGGAGCTCACCCTGCAGTGCCAACACGAGCCAGCGGGCACCGATTTGGGCCAGAGCAGCATCACTGCCAGTAACCCGGTACTGCTGAAGAAAACCGGGCCTGCTCTTGTGTTGGGCGGACCAAAGCTGCCTGTTATGATCTGGCTTCACGTGAGGGTAGCCTGGTTTAATAGGACCAACCAGTGACCGGCTGGATATCCCAGGAAGAAGGAAACTGGACTGAAAAAGTGATTGGCTTTATGTGATGCTGATTCCAATACATGTTAACCACATGGTTATAATTAAACAGTCATTTTATTCTGTTATGTGTCTAATTTTTTTTTGCTTGTAGTGGAGTGGACTACAATTTCTATCTTAGGAATGTTTTCATTTAATTTTAGTGTAGCAACTGTTTAAATTATTTTATTATTCATTATCCCTTTTAATAGTTTTCTTGGTTTAATGTCCGTTGCTGGTCATGTTGTCTCATTGCTACTGAGCTAAGTGAAGGACAGGGCAAACAATCTCTTGCTTTTATTGCTAGTTTGGTTTTAAAATGTGTTATGGTTCTGTTTATGATGTCTGGGTGTAGAATCTTGGTTAGTTTGCTCAGAGCATAGCTTGTCTCTCAGGTCTGCTAGTTTAGTGCTGTTAGTACACAGCTGCAGCTTTCATGACAATCAACATGTTGAGACTCAGGTTTACAGCAGCATTGCTTTCCAGTCACTGGAACCCATGTTCCCAGCATTGTCTAGGTAAAAGGTAACTTTGGTTGTTTTCCTGTGGTTACAGCTTAACCTGGGACCAAGTCTCCCTCGTTGTTTTATGTCTTAGTCTCTTCAAACAAAGTCACTTTGAAATAGAGGAAAAGTAATTGCTCACTTTTATATAAGATAATGTTAATAACACTTTCTGTACCTTTGTTGCAACTAAAGGGTGACTTCCACTGTTCAGTAGAGTTTTGTTGGGTCCACCTGGGGAACCTCTCTGCCAGATATTGAATTTTTGTTTTGCACAGACCACCAGCCATCGGGTGACACATCAGCCACAGAGGGATTGTCCTAATGTTACCAATTGGACATCCTCTTGAGAAGCCTGTAATTAAGGGAAATCAAGTTGGAAAAGCACTCAACTCTGTCAGTAAAGGATGCTAGTTTGTGTAAGTGTAGTCTGTGTTTTGTCATTGTAATAAATGTTTGTTTAACCAAGTGTGCCTGGATTATTACTCCTCTCAACGAAGCTGGCCAGAGCATAAAGAATTCATGTCCCTTTAATTATACCAGCCGCTGGGGTATATTGCTAGAAATCACTTACAAGTTGGGGCTTATAAATAATTACTGACTAAACCGCTCAGGCAAATCCTGATTTTCACCAGTTTCGTAACCCCTCATTTTCAACAATATATTTCTGCATGTCTCACTCCCTCTCCCTGCTGACTCACTTCAATGTTTGTCTGTATTGTCTCTGGCTGTTCATTCTTCTGTTTCCTCCCTCAACCTGTCATGTTCTCAGTTATTGTATTTGAGAGCAGATAATCTCTGCTGCAGGACCTCAGGTTTTACATCTCATCCGAAGGACGGCGCCTTTTTACAGTATAGTGTCCCTGTTACTATACTGGGGTGTTATGACGCACACAGACCGCAGGGTGAGCGCCCCCTACTGACCCCAATAACACCTCTTCCAGCAGCAGCCTCAGCTTTCCCAGGAGTCTCCCATCCAGATACTGGCCAGGCTCACACCTACTGAGCTCCAGGGGGGCTGCCAGCTGGGAGCTGCAGGGTGATGTAGCTGCTGGCAAATGAAATGAAGCAATATAGAAATTACATGTAACCAAAGTTGGATTTCTCATCAGACCCTCAAAGATTAGGATCTTCTTAACTAAACAGATTCCCTGCTTAATTGATCAGTGTCTTACAGGTGTTGCCAGCCATTTGCAAAGAGGTAAGCTATCAGACTAACTGGCTCAGGGTGTAGAGTCTGATGTGTACACAGACTGACCACACAGTTGCAGCGAGAGACAGGTTCCATGAAACAGCACTGTCCAGGCCAGCTGGAATGTATAAATACACACCTGGCATGGACAACAGAGAGGAGCCCCACTTGCACTAACTAGTATCTTGAAGAGGAACTGCAACACTATTTTTATATTTCAGGATCAGTAAGAATCAGCATTGATGCGTGCATTTCAAACCACAATGAAAATAAAATATACACAGCAACTTGTAAAACCTCCGATTTGTTAAATCACAAAACAGATTATATTTCCAGGTCTACACAGCTCCACGTGCTGTGATTCAGAACAAGGCAACAAATCTTCCAGTGAGGTGGAGAGGCTTTATCGCACTGTAAACAAGCAGGCTTGTGAATCCCTCTCTTTTAATCCAGTAGAAATGTTGCTCTTGACTTCCAGACGGCTTTGCAGACAAATACTACTGCTTTGTTAACTCTGCTACCAGATCATGCTGGAACCTTTCTCCAGTGAAATGTCTGCTGCACATCCTGTACTTATACGCTCATCCATCACAGTACATTAGTCATTTCAGGGACTAGTGAGCAGGAAGGGCCGCATCACGGCCCAGTTCTCCCAAACTCTCGTTCTCGCCCGTGGAGTGTCCAGCAGTTTGCGACAACAAGATCACCATTTTGTGCTTCATTCGGAGCATTTTTCTATATGAATTATAATCTGGGATTGAATAACCGGTCTGAGAAGTGGGGACTGAAGTTGCCCCTTAAAGTAAAATGTACTGCAGCAACTTTAAAAGTTACCCCCTGGCAGCCTGAACTCATCAGATCTCCAAGACCGAGCCCATCTGGTCCTGCTACTGGTCCTCATGTGGAATGGGGGGTTTCCCATGGAAAACATCCTTGCAGTTGCAAGTGGCAGACCACTAGGGGGCTCTGTTCCCCTCTGGCCCAGAATTGCCACAGACCGTTCAATGCTCAGTATGGTGAGGGGCAACTGCTGGGACTTTATCTTGCAGTTAAGGTGGAGGAGGAAGTGAGTCCCTGCCACATGCAAAGCACTTTTGGGATCCTGTCCCCACAAGAAAAAAAAAATCTCCCTTCCCTGGGCCCAGCCTTTGTGCTGCTTCCCAGATAAAGAGCCCTCAGGCTACAGGACGGTCACACTACTGCTGCGGGGCTGTGACGCCCAATGTTCGCCCATATATCGGCGGACTTGGACATGAGAGCCCTGGGTGGGCAGACGCAAACAGCAGCAAGGGTGAGAAAGCAGAAAAGAGGACACTTCTTCCTGTTTGGGGTTTCATATTACTGTGCTGCTCGGAGTGTCAGCCAGTCACACAGCCAGTCAGTCAGTCAGACAGCCAGTCAGACATCCAGCTAGTCAGCCAGTCAGCCAGTCAGACAGTCAGACAGTCAGACAGTCAGACAGTCAGACAGTCAGACAGTCAGACAGTCAGACAGTCAGACAGTCAGACAGCCAGCTAGTCAGTCAGCCAGACAGCCAGCTAGTCAGTCAGCCAGTCAGTCAGCCAGTCAGACAGCCAGTCAGACAGCCAGTCAGACAGCCAGTCAGACAGCCAGCCAGTCAGACAGCCAGTCAGACAGCCAGTCAGCCAGTCAGACAGCCAGTCAGACAGCCAGTCAGCCAGCCAGTCAGCCAGTCAGTCAGCCATTCAGTCAGTCAGCCAGTCCGTCCGTCTGCACCTCTGCACGTTAGTGCTCTAGCTGTCAGCCTGTGTGCAGCAATGGCGGAGGAGGTGTGTTACTCCAGCGTGACCTTCTTTAAGAACCCCTCTGTGGAAACACCAGGTGAGTCTCTCGCCACGTCTCTTACAGTCAAGGGCAGAAATCAGGGCAAGATCTTTTGAGATGCCTCCAGAGGCTGAATAGTGCTCAATTCCTACTATACAGAAGAGCAATTTTTAGTGTTTACAATTTATTTTTATTCATGGTCAGTTAAGCAATTGTTGTTCTTAAACAACCTTTGGCTTCTGGTGAATAGAATCAACAGTTGAAACAAAAGCCGCCTAAATATATTATATTGTCAATCTACATATTACACACTGAACTGTAATATACAGACAGGGGGGCAAAACTGAGAGGGATCGTATTCTTAGAAGATTTACTTTTAATACCACTTCATTAAATTAACAATGTGGCAATATGCATTCTTTAAAATGCTACCCGTGTGTTTGTGCAGAATAGCATTTTAAGTATATGGAAATAACATGGTGAAAATATAGAAATAGACGAAGGTGTTAACGGTCCAATTTTGTTTGGACCTTTCAGTCACATTGTAATGCTTAACATTACATCTCCATTTAAACCTCTGCATTAGTCCCAGGATAATCGTCCACTGTGTGCTATAATGTGATAGAGCATCTATCATTTTAATTAGCCGTATGTTAGGATATGTTCCACAGTGATAGGATTTCTTCTGCGTGTTTTTGCGATTCACTGCAGAGCGAAGATCAGTCATTACCTCCTTTGTAGACCATATGAAAATGCTCGATGGCCCGATTTCTCAGAAATGAAGTTTTTTCCTACAAGCAACTGCTTCCGCACCTAGAGAGACGTTTCACACAACGTGCAAACAGGATCTACGGTATTACAGTGTGGTTTGGCAGCAGCTCGCTGTCTGACCGGAAGGCGTCGCAGGGGGTGATCAGGTCAGCCCAGTCCATCACTGGAGTACAGCTCCCCTCTCTCGCGGACATTTTTCCAACTCGCTGTCTCAGGAAGGCTGGAAGTATCGCTCAGGATACCAGCCATCCTGGGTTCTCACTTTTCTCCCTCCTTGCTTCTGGGAAGCGTTATAGGAGCTAGTTGTTATTTAACTAGTTGTTGCTGCTGTTGTTCTGTGCCTATGTTTTTGGTGATTCCCTTAATGTCTGTGTATTGGAGCATAGATGCACATAAGCATTTCATTGCACTTGTGCACATGACAAACTGAACTGAATATAAACATCACATTCAAAAAAGCAATAGAACGGTACATAACTGACATCAGCCCAGATGCTCTGCTCCTATACGAACACCCACAGGTGAGCAGAAGCTGAGAGTTTACACGCCCACATCACCCCCAGCCCCTGCAATTACACATCACGCCTTCATGTCTGCACAGAAAGGGCTAATTGCACTTGCCCGTTAACCAATCCTCCTTTGTCCTGAACTCCTTGAGCACTCTGACTGAAACGAGGGATAAAATAATCCCTTGTTTTGTTGCGTTTTTGGGAAACGCCCAGGGATTTGTAATGACCAAAGAGAGGTAGGACCTCAGTTTTAGGTCATTGAAATTAAGATAAACTGACCTGAAATCGCTGTGTTCTACAGGACAGGTCTGCTCAGGCAGGGTGCAATATGGAATGTGTCCCATACTGCAGGAATAGCGTTTGTGCCAACTGACATCTTGAGAATTGGTTGCCGAGCTGGAATGAATTATCTCGCAAATCGCTGCAGAGTAAATGCACTTGTATTATAAACACCGGTTGCCTTACGAACGTTTGTGCACTGAAACGTATTCAAGACTTGATCTTTACTAATGATAACCCTCTCTGTTTGAAACAATCATCAGAGGAGTCTGTTTTATCACACTGGGTGAAAAACAAATTTAGTTCAGTTGAGAACCGAAGGCCATGATCTGTCACTGTCGCTTTCTTCAGGCTGTTAGAGGGTCTCTTTTGTAAGAGGAGGTTCTATGAACTTCAGAAGAGTTACAGATGGGAGGAGATCTTTCAGCCTGTTTGGCAGTTAGTTGCTGATTGACCCCAAGGTCTCATCTAGCCGTTTCTTGAAAGACGCCAGGGCATCGGCATCAGCCACATGGCTGGGCAGCTTGTTCCATCCTCCCACAACCCTTTGTGTAAAGTAGTGCCTCCTGTTCTCAGTATACACTACAGGATTTGCATTGAAAATAGACACGTTTACGTTTTTGTCTACGGTTGTATGAGGTTTTCAAATTATTTTCCGTATCCTTTTAACACTCAAACATTTGAGCAAACTAAGCATTGCCGTCAGCACAAACTGTATATTGTTTAGGGTGGTAAATTGACTCCCGTTCTTTACTTTTTGTTTAGCAAGTTCTGAAATGTTTTTAATCCACTTTCCTATCATTTCCACTGGTCTCGGGTTCATGACTCATTTTACAGATGGAGGTTGTAACTTGTTTATGTTTAAGAGCAATGAGTTACCCACTCTGGTGCACTGACCTATAATTTTAACACAGGTCAAAGATATTTGCTCCTTGTCCAGGATCTACTGGTAAATATTGATGGGTGAAGCCTAGAGACAGTGGTAATTAAGTGCATTCAAATAATGCCATTAAAAGACAAGAGTGGAACAAAACTCAGAAGAGGCAGTGTCCCACAAAGGATTAGAAATGAATATCATTGACATTGGTAACAGGTTCCCAGAATTCTGATGGCCAAACTGGCGTTCCTTCACCTGGTGGTTTACATCCACATCAGTCGCTGCCCGGCCACTAAACCTGTCCCTCTTACACCAAGACCCAAGCTACTGACATGTACGTCTGTCCACACCGATACTGATCAACAGTGCAATCAACAAATTCAAAGCATCACGTGATGTGTCGAAAGTGGCCTCTTCTGTCTGAGCCCTACATTGACAACATATTTGCATCCCAGAGGAGATAAGCCATCTGAATCTCACATATCAGCAAAACACACTGACAAGGACGTACTGTATATTTCCGTTTAATCTGTGGTGCCTGACTGTCTGGGCAAGAAGACCTGCAAGCACAGGGAGCTGGCCGTATATAATCAACGGCGATAAACAAATGGAAATAGCCACGAAATGTGCAACTGTCCCAGTCCAGCGAACAGAAGGACTCGACTGGGGAATAGACTTTTAAACAGGATATAGTCATCGTCTCGTCAAGATCTAGCAAGACTCGTGTTTTATGATCAGGATCAGCAATTTCATGATCAATTGGAAAGTATGATGGTCATTTGCGATGTGTTCATGGCCTCACAAAAACGTGCCGCTGCAGGATTTTAAATTGATAAAGTGGACGTGGAGGGTCTCACTGAATATTTTTCAGTCCTGCCTTACACATCCTATCCGGAGCTAACTTCCGTCTCCAACCTTCCTTATAAGCAGTTTGCTGATCAACAGGAATGCATATTACGGGGGTAGATTTGACGTTTCCTTTAAAAGAAAGTTATTTCAATTGCACTCAAGCCACACAGAGCAATGAACCTGTAAGAGCAGCAGGTTTGTTCCTCAGTCTGCTGTTTTGGCCGGGCGGAGTGAAAGGCATTCACTGTGGCATCACACTGTCAAGCAATTTGCTTTCGACGTTTTAAGTGACACGTTTCAGGTGGTTTCAGTTCAGTATCTTGCAAAATACACGGCAATATTTGGAAGGGGGTGGCCAGGTGGTGTAGTAGTTAGAAAATCCGCCTCTCAGCACTAGGGCCCTGTGCTCAATTCCTGGGGTGCTGTCTGGGTGGAGTTTGCATGTTCTCCCCATGTTCATGTGGGTTTCCTCCCACAGTCCAAAGACTTGCTGATTGGTTAATGGGCTGCTGGTAAACCTGGCCCTGGTGTGAGCGTGTGTGTCTCTGTGTGCGTGCCCTGTGTCGTCCCATCCAAGATGTATCCTTCCCCAAATTAGAAGAGGGGGTTAGAATATGGATTATTCTATTACATTATATTAATGCATGAAAATGCTTTTGCTTGACAACACTGAATGCTAGTCTCTCAGCGTACATGTGTGTGCGCTGTGCCAAATTGACAGGGTTCTGCTTTCTCAGCACCAGGAGGCTTCTGGTTTTGCTGCAGAAATGACTTGCCCTCAGGGGGAGATGGGAGAGGGGAGACATTTCCATAAATGTGAAATAAACATTAGCATAATTTCAGACGGTACAGGCTCTGTTCCGTTCTGTTCCAGGAAAGCACGTGACTGCTTTTGTTCTATGACAACAAAAAACTCACAGTGCCTGCACAGCCTCTCCAGAGAAATACAGTTTGCAGCCTCACGGCCTTAAATCACATTGTAATAATAATAATAATAATAATAATAATAATAATTGCTTACACTTATATAGCGCTTTTCTGGACACATCACTCAAAGCACTTTACAGGTAATGGGGATCCCCTCCACCACCCCCAGTGTGCAGCCCCACCTGGATGATGTGACGGCAGCCATAGTGCGCCAGAATGCTCACCACACACCAGCTCTCAGTGGGGAGGAGAGCAGAGTGATGAAGCCAGTTTAGAGATGGGGATTATTAGGAGGCCATGATTGGTAAGGGCCAATGGGAAATTTGGCCAGGACGCCGGGGTTACACCCTTACTCTTTTCGAGAAACGCCCTGGGATTTACATCTCATCCGAAGGACGGCGCCTGTTTACAGTACAGTGTTCCCGTCACTATACTGGGGCATAGGACCCACACAGACCGCAGGGTGAGCGCCCCCTGCTGGCCCCACTAACACCTCTTCCAGCAGCAACCTTAGTTTTTCCCAGGAGGTCTCCCATCCAGGTACTGACCAGGCTCACACCTGCTGAGCTTCAGTGGGCTGCCAGTTGTGAGTTGCAGGGTGATATGGCTGCTGGCAAGTAACACTTTGTAACACTTGTAACACTTTGGATGGCTGCAGATGAAGGAAACTTCATTTAATGAAGGAGAAACCACATCTAGATTTCTATTGTACTGAGATGTTAAATTGTGTGACCAGGAGCCTATCCCAGCAAGCAACGGGCACAAGGCAGGACAGGACCCAATCAACCTACTGGCATGTCTTTGGACTGTGGGAGGAAACCCATGTGAACCTGGGGAGAACATGCAAACTCCACACAGACAGAACCCCAGGAATTGAACCCTGGGCCCCAGCGCTGCGAGGAAGCAATGCTCACCAACTTACTGCCTGTGACATTAAAGAATTTTAATGAATATTTACTTAATTACAAAAAACATCACATTTTCCTCAGTGATGAGACTGCTGTAGTATGAACATAATGTACTAATAAGCTCCTTATCTCTCTCTCTCTGAGTGTGCGCTGTAAGTGTGTCGGCACAAACTAATCTCTCTCTTTTCCTTCAGAGAACAACAGTGAGAAATCAATCTATGCAGTGGTGAAGACAGACAGATCTCACTCAGCTCAGACAGCGCCTCCTACTGGACCGGGAGGTTAGTCACAACTTAGCTCTGCAGTAACGTTGAAATTCACAGTCCATCCATCCATCTTCTAACAGCTATTGTTGGAGTCGGAGGCAAAGCCTATCCTGGCAAGCAACAAGTGCAAGTTGGGGTACACTCTGGACCGGCAGCAGTCCATCACAGGGCCACACACAGACACACGCACACCAGGACCAATTATCCCAGCAGCCAATTCCCCCACCAGCACGTCTTTGGACGGTGGGAAGAAACCCATGTGCACCTGGGGAGAACATGCAAACTCCACACAGACAGCACCCCAAGATCTTTTCAATTTTATTTTAACAAGAAAAAAAATCATGTAGCACTGAGTCTGTGCATTTTATTTCTTATACTTCTAGTAGCAGGCATTTAAATGGGATGCATTCTAAATCAATTTAAATATAAGAGCAGGCGGTCCACCTTTACACAAAGGGTGGTGGAGGTGTGGACCAATCTACCCAGACAAGCTGTTGTAGCTGATACGCTGTTTGCTTTCAAGAAACAGTTGGATAAGAGTCTTAAAGCAATTGACTAGTTATGGGTTGGCTGACCAGCCTCTCCCATTTTAACCTTATGGAGGAGGTATTCCAGTTTGCTCCCATTGTTGCTCTGAGAGGTTCTGATCCTAACAGGACTGGTCCTGTTAGCGTGCTGCCAGGCATTTTTCACCGTGCAGGGAGCAATGCTTTAGGAGAGACAGCCTTGCTCTTGGCCGATTTGTCTTCTCTGTGTGAGCCAGATTAGGGCAAATACTGCAGGTTCCAAACTGCCTGCCCTAGGAAGGTTTATGGCGAGCACATGTTTATGGGGGAAAGCACTACAAAACAGTGCCTCCATCTGATATTTCGATATGTTATCTCTCTATTTCTCCACACCCACCTATTGTTTTAGAATAGAGAAGTATAGAAGACCAAGTGTTCCTTGTTTGTCTGGTGACTGTGTGCTCTCAAGGGGAGAAGGGGAATTCACAATAATGATTTTACCAGAAGTTATAAAAGGTCAGTCCCCACCTACATCTGGTGAGCTGATTCTGGGCCTGCTGGACACATTTCCGTAACTCCTATAATACTATAGCTGTTACTCTTAACTGCCTTTTTCTCACACCTCCCATCAGTCACACTGTGTAACAATAATTATAATAAACATGATTCTATATAGTGCCTTTAAAGGTGGCTTCTCAAAGCTCTTTACAGAATGACAACAACAACACAAAAAATACACAAGATATGCACAATGAGAAGAGACAATAGGTGGGGTACTGAATACAGTAGGAGCAGAGGGGTAAAGAACAGAACCAGTTAAGTAAAGGCCCCTCTAAAGATGAAGGTGTAGAGTCTGGATTTGAAGGAGTTTAGGGAAGGCGACTCTCTGATGTCCTTAGGGAAAGAGCTCCAGAGCTTTGGAGCATAACAGGAGAAGCCACAGTCACCCATAAAGTGTAGCCAAGCCATGCGGAGCCTTATAGGTGAGCCTGAGGATTTTGAAGCCAACACAAAATGTGACAGGAAGCCAGTGCAAGGACTCCAGGATAGGAGTAATATGATCACTTGCACTAGACCTGGTCAGTCGAATTTTGGACAAACTGGAGTTTGTTCAATGCGGATTTAGAAATTTAGAAATCCCAGCAAGTAGAGCATTACAGTAGTCAATTCAGGAGAAGACAAATGTGTTGATCAGCTTTTCAGCCACAGGTAGCAATAACATACAATGTAATCTAGCGATATTTCTGAGGTGAAAGAAAGATGTTTTGACAATGTGTTGCACACATGGGTCAAAAGTCGAGCCTGAATCAAATATCACCCCCAAGGTTTTCAATTTAGACTGAAGTTCAAGTATAGTACCAACCACAGAAAGAGTTACAGCGTTGGCTTTGCTAAGTTGATGGGGGGAGCTGATAAGCATGACTTCAGTCTTATCACAGTTTAGATTAAAGAAATGTTGCATCATCCATGTTTTTTTGTCAGAGGCACTAGAGAATAGAGACAGGCACATCAGTGTCAGGTTTGGTATGGATGTAGATTTGAGTATCGTCGGCTTAGAAATGATAGCTGAGGCCATGTGATCTGAAAAGCTGACCAAGTGGAAACATGTAAGGGGCCTAGTATCAAGCCCTGAGGAACACCGGACTTAACGAGTCCAATTTCAGACCTAAATCCGCCAAGAGAGACAAAGTGACAGCGATCAGTGAGGTCAGACTTGAACCATTTGAGAGCAGTGTCAGAAACACATCAAGGTGAGAAAGTAAGAGATCATGGTTAACAGTATCGAAAGCGGCACTGAGATCAAGAGAAATGAGGATAGAAAGGGAACCTGAATCAGTTGTTCTCATGCAATGAACTTGGAAAATTCCTGATGCACACCTGCATTTTAATGTGAAGTCAATGCATTTTTATTACACTTTAGCAAGCATGAATACATTTGCAGGCATCTATATGTCTAGTAAGTGAGCCTCTTACAACATGCCTAAGGCACACACTGTGCTGTTGATGTAGTCTGGTGTACAGTTATGAAATGTGCCCGTATTGACAAACTTTTTCTCCCTGTCTGACTCTCTCGAAGCGAATAAAGATGAGGAGATCTATTCGAAGATTAAGACAGCAGAATCTCTCTCTGCCAAGACAGAGCCACCTTCAGCCATGCCAGGTCGGTCGCACACACACCACAGTTTGAATATATGAACATTGTTACGCGGGGCATTAACATAAAATATAACTTGAAGAAAATCGGAGTAATACATGAAGTAGATTTCAGTCCGTTACCCTCCATGCTTAAAAAACAGTCATATAAAATACATTTACAGTGTATTTGAAAAGAGAAACAGTTTGGGGCTGTGCTTTTAAAAGGAAATACCAAAAATGCCTGTTTCAGAGTTTGATTTGTCCTGCTTCTCCTGTAGACAATGTGGTGAGATGATGAAGACCAACAGAGTAGTAAAGGATTCTTATTTAATTCAAGGGGAAGGACATTATTTAGCCATAAAAACCAAAAGCCAATGAGGACATCCAGTCACAGAAACTTAGCACAGGGGGAATTTCCAGCTAAAACTCACATTCAAATCTAGTGGCTGCTTTTAAGGGGGAACTGCAGTCCCAATTTCTCAGTTCAGTCATTAAATCATGGTAACTAAATTAAGGTCCAATTAATGAAAAAAAGGCAGTAGAGCTCTCTCTCTCTCCAAAATCAGTATTAGTCGCCGAGAAGGAATGGATGGACAGACAATTAAAGAGACATCTATCAGATACTAAAATTAGAGACAGTTGTGAAGTTTTTTTTGTTGTTATTATTACTATTATTAGTGGTAATTACTAATAGTAACAAGTAGTCCAGAATTCTCAGTGTAGGTGTCTATGTCACCTGAAGGTGTCTATGTCCATCCAGAGTGAGCTCTCTGTGGGGCTAGGGAGTAACAGTGCAGTGCAGTGTGTTTATTTCCACTGGTGTCTGTGTCCACAGTGAAAGAAGAACCCAGGCATTATTCTAACAAGCTGGCTGCAGTGTGTCTGGGGCTGCTGTGTGCTGGCTCACTGGCTATCGTTGTAGCTCTGAGTGTCTACTGTGAGTAAAACATACAATCGGAATAGATATGTTTGTGCACACCCTGTGCATCTCTGTGTTTGTATTGTGTGATAGTTTCAGTTAATCTGTAAATGGGTGTATAACTAAGGCACAGTGTGTCTGTTTCCTACCAACAGATAACCTAGTCTCTCAGAGAGACAATGAGGAGAACAGAAACCTGTCTGAGACTAATTCCCTGATGAAGGAGAAACTGGCTCAACTCACAGCTAACTACAGCAGGCTCACTGTGGTCAAGGAGACGTTACTGCAAGACTACAACAACCTCACTGTAGTCAAGGAGACGTTACTGCAAGACTACAACAACCTCACCGTAGTCAAGGAGAAGTTACAGACAGACTACAACAACCTCACCGTAGTCAAGGAGACGTTACTGCAAGACTACAATAACCTCACCGTAGTCAAGGAGACGTTACAGACAGACTACAACAACCTCACCGTAGTCAAAGAGAAGTTACAGACAGAGTATACAATAATGAAGGATGAAAGAGACGATCTCCAGTCCCAGGTCACTGGATTGAACCAGGCACTCACTGAGATGAACAGGACAATTGCTACACTGAATCGTTACTGTCCTGTCACAAAACCGGCCACACTGGGTGAGCTCTCCGACCTCTCAAAATTATTAAATTCTAACGTCCTTGAAGACGTTAACCTGAGTTCCAGACTACTTCGTCATGAAAGATCCCGCAGGACAGTTAAGCAAGAGCAGGACGTGTTAAGCACAACAATCTGACTAAATTCTAACCTGGGTTTGAATAATCTGACCTCCTTAAATTCAGATGATTTACCTCCACCTGGGCTGCAGGTGCAGAATGAACATGATACAGGTGGGGTGTTCTTCATTGGTGGTAGTAGTGGGATCTTTTGGGATGGAATGTTTTACTGTACAAAAATGCACTTATCAGTAATAGGCTATGTCCATATCTGAGTTTGGCTTATTAGATCTTATCCTGCTTTTCATGTCATTAAGCAGACTGCATAGCATGTGTTTCACTCCCTGGACAGGATGTTGGTCCAGCTCAGAGATCACACCCCAGCAATGAGGATCCCATTCTTATACAGCTGGGTGGACTGAAGCCACTGTGGTAAATCCTTCACTGGAGGTACAACAGCAGGGATCTGAACCCACAGCCCACTAGCTATGAGTATAGAGACTCACCTGCTATTCAATACTGCCCAAGGGAGTTGTAGTATTAAAAACTGTGCAAATATTTTTAGTTTGTGTAGTTTTGTTTGTGCAGAACTGGAAGGGGTTTCCCTCTATCAGTGAAGGTATGCGAGATGGTGGCACTGGATTGTGCCGGAGATATGGTATGAGCTGGACTGATATGCGCTGCTGGTGTTGTCTGTGTTTTGCCTCTACAGAGCGAGCCTGCCAATCCTGTCCTCAGGGCTTTGTGTTCTACAACACCAGGTGTTACTTTTTCTCTTCTGAAATAAAGAACTGGAATGACAGCCGCACTGCCTGCAGGAGCCAGGGAGCTGATCTGGTGATTATAGAGAGCAGACAGGAGCAGGTGGGTGACTGTCTGGAAAAAGAGAGCAAGGTGTATGATTTTTTTGGGGGGTGTTAATATAAACAATCAAATTGAATTGATACTGCACCAAAATCAGAGAATGGATGGAGGAAGAGAAAGAGGAAGAGACAGCGATAAAAGTGATATGTCATAATAGTAGCTAAAAAGAACTATTTTTACCTCGACAATCTTTCCTGTGAATTTTATGTCCCGTCTCCGTGGAAGTGATGTGCTTCAGGTATTCACTGGCACGTACCCTGCCACTGTCCTTCCTGGAATCACAGCAAAGAGTGCCTCAATCTCTGCAGTTTTGTTTGAGAGGCTTTTAGCCTCCATTTTGGTGTCCACGTTACTGTCATAAGAGTGTCAAAGAAGGCCCCCAGTTTCCAAAGTTTAAAGTACGTAATTTTTAAAAGTAATTTTTCAAGCCCCTCCACTGACCCATGCCTTTCTCCATCTTTGTCACTGAGTTGTTCTAAAAGTTTATTGGAGTTCAGGGCTGAGTCTCGTTGAAATTCACTACCTGACAGAAGTGTTTTATATCAGCCTGTGTGTTTGTTCTGAAATCATGTGCACCCTTATTACTGAACACAGATAAAGCCCCTCATCGAACTGGTTGATATGCAACTAACACGTTTAAGTCTGGGATTTTTTTGTTGCAAATTTTGGCTGACTTTTAACTCCTGTGACCCATACGTATTCAGCATTAATGGGTTCCGATTAAAAACATCCACTTCTTTGGATCTTTGATGGGCTCTTTTCAATAACTATACAAAAAGTATTCTGTTGTAATTCGACAAAATGAGACCTCACCTGAAGGGGTGAATAATCTGGCCAGGCCCAGTATATACCTTGGTTATTTACAGTACCAACAGCGCAAAAAACAAACTTTACATCCTGGGGGAGTGAAATAGGAATGACAAGGAAAGCCAGGATTGTGATTGGAGAAACAGTTCTACAACTCCCAGTATCACTACAACTATGGATTTCTGTCCTGTGCACAGGAATTTCTCTGGAACCTCACTCGGAGCCCAAGTAAACAATCGGCCTGGATCGGCCTGACTGACCAAAACAAGGAAGGGACCTGGCTCTGGGTAGATGGCACTAATCTGACTGTCAAGTAAGATCTGTGGGAGAGTCTGGAAACTACACTAACTCACACACTGCCCACACAGTTACAGAGTGAGAGAGCAGTCCAGTACTGACCTACACCCTGACTGAACACACTATATCTGCTCACACACTGCCCACACAGTTACAGAGTGAGAGAGCAGTCAAGTACTGACCCACACCCTGACTGAACACACTGTATCTACTCACACACTGCCCACACAGTTACAGAGTGAGAGAGCAGTCCGGTACTGACCTACACCCTGACTGAACACACTGTATATACTCACACACTGCCCACACAGTTACAGAGTGAGAGAGCAGTCCAGTACTGACCTACACCCTGACTGAACACACTGTATATACTCACACACTGCCCACACAGTTACAGAGAATATAAAAAAGATAAAGTTCTTCTGCAAAGATGGGGCGAGGGGTGGTTGGAGAGAAAAAGAAAAGAGAGTGGGGACAGATTGAAAGGTAACTGGGCTGTGGGTTCTGAACAGGTGAGTTTTAAATTGCCGAGTCAGGGGGTGGTTTGTATTACTGCCGTCCTACTAAAGCCACACTGTTCTGTTTCAGATACTGGGCTAACCAGCAGCCTGATAACTGGCAGGGCAAAGAGCACTGCGCATTGATAGATATCACATTATCAACTGATATGGAGAAGATCTGGAATGATGTGCCTTGTACTGGCAACAACTACCGGATCTGTGAACGTTCCTTTTAAAGACTTCACTCTGTGAGTAGCTGCATCTGTGTCACATGTTCCATAGTTCTGTCATTTCTCCGGTTGGATCATTTCTGTCTTTAAGAAACATACCCAGATGAATGGCTAGCCATTCTCTACACGGATTTGCTGTTTAAAAAACAATTCTAGCATAACATGGATGGGCAGGATTGGAATGCTTGACAATGTTGTCTTGCGGTGCTTGGCTTCTTGGAAAATTGGACCCGGTGCGTGTGCGAGTGCTGTGCGGGTGCTCTGCAGGTGTTGTGTGAGTGCTGTGTGAGAGCTGTGCGAGAGCTGTGCGAGTGCTGTGCGAGAGCTGTGCGAGAGCTGTGCGAGTGCTGTGCGAGAGCTGAGCGTGAGCTGTGCGAGAGCTGAGCGTGAGCTGTGCGAGTGCTGTGCGAGAGCTGAGCGAGTGCTGTGCGAGTGCTGTGCGAGAGCTGAGCGAGTGCTGTGCGAGAGCTGTGCGAGAGCTGTGCGAGTGCTGTGCGAGTGCTGTGCGAGAGCTGTGCGAGTGCTGTGCGAGTGCTCTGCGATGGATTAGCATCCTATCCAGAGTCCAGAGAGTACCCTAACTTGCACCTGTTGCTTACTGAGATAGGCTCTGGCTCCCCCACAGCCCTGAACTGGATGAAGTGGCTGGAGAAAATGGATGGAGGGATGAGCTTGTTCCACACTCCCACCACTCTTGGTTGACTCCTGCTCTGGCTTTTGAAATGCTCTTCCACCCAGCTTTCTCCTGTACCCTCAAAACGGAGGATGTGCAGTTACTGTGGCAGACGGGGACTGAGAGGATATTTGGGGTGAAAGTTTGGATTTGTCAGAGAGTTCAGAAAAAGACATTTCACGCCAAGCCATCTTTTTTTTTACTCCGTGTTGTTTTTATCATTAACGGCAAAATCCTTCCCCCAGGGTTTGTGAGCGCACCTTTTTCCAGACTGAGAGCCTTTCATTTTGTTCGCGCTCTGTGACGCATCTGAAACATATCAGATTAAAGTAAATGGATAAACGTGTATTAACACTATATAAAATAATGTGTTTAAAGATAACCTTTTGGGATAATTGTTGGTATGTTTTTTTTTACTTTGTCTTTGCTATTTCGCCCACATTTTCTCAACTGGGCCCTTTCAAAACATGTTTCTCATTTCCTTAAATCATTGACTCAACGGTTGTCTTTGCCATCCTATGTACGGTTCACTCATTAGATTAAAACCTGTGCTGTTTGCTTTCCTTGTGTGACTGCACTGCTCTGTAGTTTGCTGTTTTCATATAAATAAACAGTTTGGAGACTCCTTGGGTTAATTCTAATATTGCACATTTCTTCACATAGTAAGGAGCAGCTTCTCCTCTAGCTTGAGGTACCCCTGAGCTGTTCCGACACACAGCAAGAAAATGTGTGTGACTCTTCAACATCAGAGATTTTCCACAATTGCACAAAAGCTTATGTAGACCACGTAAAATGCTGTAACACCAGGGATTAATAATAAAATTAATTAAAAACAAAATTGCCCTGACTTGCATAGCACTCTGTATCCCAAAGGGACACATTTACAAGCCTAGACTGGGACTTAGCCAGGACACAAAAGACTCCTCCTTTTCCATCCTGTAGGCTCGTCAACACCCTGATGGTCAGAACACCAGTTCAGCATGCACACTGCTACAGTTACTGTACAGGACAGTTACCCTACTCCCAGATAGATGAGCACCACCTACTGGTCAATCAATATCACTTACAGCACCAACCTGGTTGTCCTTGAAGGTCTCCCATCCCTGTCCTCTAATGGACTGGCGTCCCATCCAGGGTGTAGCCTGCCATGTGCCCATTGCTTGCTGGGATAGGTTCTGGGTCCTCCGTGACCCTGAATTGGAAAAAGCAGTCAGAAAAAGAATGGATGCAGGGTCTCACGTCCCCGTACTGACCAGGTCTGGCCTTGCTATGCTTCTGAGATCTGGCAAACAAGGCAGTCCGTTTGTGCAGCTGGCCAAAGATGTGGACGTACTCCTTCTCCCAGCGGTAAGCTGCTTTTATTTCTTCGTCCAGGCCACGACATGCTGCATAGGGCTTCTGCTGGGTGACACATCGCGCAGCAAAAAAAAGTCCTTAACATCACACGGGACTAACAAACTCCCTGTATTACCAAGGAGTCGCCGGGAAAGAGGTTTCCAAAAAGGTATCAACAAGGTTTAATCTTATTAATGCAAGGTTTTCTTAAACCTTACATCATCCAGGTGGGGCTGCACACTGGTGGGGGTGGAGGGGATCCCCATTACCTATACAGTGCTTTGTGGGGCTTGCCAGAAAAGCGCTATATAAATGTAAGAATCATGATTTTTATTGTAATTGGAATAAGAGGTTTTTTTTCCCACCCTGGTACACAGTGAGAAGCTGCCCAGCAACACGTTCCAACAAAAATCTGAACGGGCTCATACAAACTCGTTGTTCCTTCAGCTCTGTTGATATTGCCAACCTGTTAGAGGTGTTGTCAATTTAACAGCTAGATCTAAAAGAAACAAACACAGAATTTCCGCACTTAAAATATCACTTGGATCACATTCAAATACCCTAATGTCTTAAGAAACTACTCCAGAAATATATCATTAATAATTTTTCTTAAGTGTATATTCAATTAAAAACTCGCCTACTTACAAATCTGCTTTTTAACAAACGCGGGGGCTTCCTAAATAAGGAAACCTGCTAGACAAATACTAAAAGAGCAAAAATTCCATTGCTCTTTGGCAGTCGCAACATAACGACACTATATATCACAGAGTACGCCGGGCCAGGGTGTGGAAAAATATTTTAAGGACGAAACAATACAATTGGTTTACGTTTCATTATTGTATGTGCTGCCTCGCAAACATTCAAAACTAACAAACAGTTTTCTTTGTTTTTTTTTAAATGTGTAGCTAAGGTCTAACGGTAAATGACAGAAAATATACCTTTACTGTCTCGCAGTGCCGTATGCAAATTAGGAATCCAAGACGGCCCAATCAGAAAGCTCCGGATTAGTTGTCTCATACTATACTGCATAAAGGATATTTTTTTTTTGCAGAAGACAATTGATACCGCCATCTCGAAAAAACGAACTAAGCGCCGGATAGCAGAAAAATTAAAAATTAAAGGAAAACTGTTTTTTGAAACGGCTCGGTGTCTTGTTTAATACAAATTCAACGCCCTTGCAATTAGCAAGATTCACCGCCAGAGGCCAGCGGTCGTCAGTATACCAGTTTGAAAAGATAACACATTCATCTAAATGAATAAATTAAACAAAATCCATGTCAGCGTGTGTATTATCTATAATGTGTACAGAGACGTTTATAAAGTAATGTTATTTCAAATGCGTGCTTCGTTTTATGAATCATATTATCATTCTTAAACGAGAACACTGCATGCAATTCAAACACCTCTTTAACTCCATGTTAAGTACAATTGCAACATTGCAATCATCTCTCGTGAAGGTTTCAGAATTGTATTTTTGTTAAATTAGTTTTGCTTACATTTTGTTTTTCTTGTTTATGTAGTGTTGCACTGTTCTTCTCTAAGTATTTTTTTTATCTTTGTTCATTTGGTGCTTTGAAAACACTATATTAAAAAAGCAAAAGAATAAAACCGTAACCAACCATAGAGTTCAGAAATAACTAGAATAAACTAGAGACAGGTGGGATAGACGCAGACCTCCATCGTCCCGTCCCCCTCCACGCTCATGATGTCTGAGGGGGGCGTGGTTTACGATTGTATCCGGTCGCCAGGACAGGACAAACTGCTTAGCTCGCTGCAATCGACAGAGGCATTTCTAATATATGTATACTTTATACGGGCATCTAAAGTTTGAAATGCGTGAAATGAGAACAGGAATAAATAAATCAGGGCAGGGGCTGAGGGAAGAGACAGTGAAATGATGCGGGAAGGTAATGGCACTTCAGAAAGCTCGAGTGAGCACAGTGAAAATTCATACTTGTAATGCCCTCTCTTGACGTGTGCGCTATAAATGGGAGTATTTTCTCATTTATGGTTGCAGATTACCGCCGTTAGATAAAGGTGACCCTCTACATGTTTTTTTTTAACACTCCAACTTCCCGAAATTGAGCACTTATGGGCAAAGACCGGTAATATATCCATGACAGTTACGTCTAAGCAGTACCCTCTGTACATATTGTAGCTGTAGTAATAATTCAGTAGTTTTCGAAATGGTGTAGTTTGGAGCCTGCAATACGTCAATCGGTGTTAATAAAATCCTCCACTAAACGATTTAACAAATGACTGCAGGGGAGCAATACTGTACCTAAGTATTAAGCAATGCAACCGATGACTGTACAAGTACAGTTGATGGTGTGAGATCATAACCTCAGATTCAGCGCAGCTGTAGCACGAAAGATGTGGGTGTTTTGACAACAGCGACTGAAATCGAATTTTAAGGAAATTGTGCGGGTGCGATCTAACACGGGAGTCCTAAAATCAAGGGATTCAAAAATGTACAAACAGGCGACTCTTGCAAGACGCTCTTCACTCATCGCTTGTCTCGAAGAAAGACGCTGATAAGAGCACTTGCCTGAATACACCCCAACATGTTACTATTTGAAGTAACGCGTTCACCCACAATGCCCATATTACTCAACAACCCTCACTCCCCCATGAGAAACGCCTGCGTGGACTCCCTCACAACAGCAAGAACAAATGGACTCAAGAGATACCGGGTCTAACAGAAGACGCTGAAAAGCCAAATTCCATTTATTTCCGTATAAAGCATTTTATTTGTTGTTTATTTAATTGTTTCCGGCTCTCTTGAAACTGAAATATAGTCATATAGATGTTAATACAGAACTATATACTTAATAGTGAGTTATCATACTACAGAATCGGCGCAAATTAACTCATGTAAAACTGACAACACCATTATTAGTATATGAGATGTACGCCTATTATACCGTAGTTGGAATGTCATTTAGGAAAGTATTACAAGAAGGTTACAATTATTACATAACGATCCGCTGTTCTACTTGGTAAGGGACTGAAATTCTTGCTGGACAAGGGCGAGAGTAAGACTACACTGTACTTTAGTGTCCTCTACAGGACATCCGCGGATACTGTGGTGTCGTTGCAATTCAGAACATTTTAGTTCGGAGCTCAAGAATAAATTCAACAGCCAAGTCTTGAGGCAACTGGAACTCACTTACCGTGAGATCATTCTGAGTTAAGAGTTCTTTGTCGCTTTGACGTGTCCGATATCGTTGGGATAAAAAAAAACCTCTGTGCCCTTCTGAAAGATGGCGGTTAAAGGCTTCACTTTATAGAGAAATAAAGGAAGGTGGTTGTGGGCGGAAACGGGTCAAATTCTTCGCCGGAGATTTTCCTGTAAAGAATAAACCCCGCTCTCGGAAGTAGCCAATCAACGTAGGATCCCTCAGATCTGCCCTCGTGATGTCCCGCCTTTAATCCATAAAAGGATAAAATGGGCAGGGCGCAGAAGGCGCGTTCTCCCTGAAACCAATGAGCATCTCCGGAGGGCGTGTCCTCAGGCAGGCGTGTTTATAAGGCCCTCTTCCAGGAGAGGGGCACTTGCTCGTTGATTCATCCGACCTTGGTGAATTATCTGCCCGCTTCTCCACCAGCTCCACAGCGAGGCCTCTTTCCGATCCTATCCCAAGAACCATGGCTCCGACCAGAAAATTTTTCGTGGGTGGCAACTGGAAGATGAACGGGGACAAAAAAGTGTTGGGAGATCTTATCAACACCCTGAACACTGCTAAACTGAACCCAGACACCGGTGAGTCAACGCGGAAAAAAACGCCACTATTTTTAAAGTGCAGCGAATCTTGGTGATTACATAGGGTTATTTAAGCGTTATTTTGTCGTCGCATTATTCATTTCATTTACTGGGGCTATAGAAAATCCGTCACCCGTCTCCTACCCCAGATAGAGGACATGGTGTATAGAATCGATCATGGTTAATAAGGTCAAAACGACAGGGTGAGTTTCCACAGTGAAATTAGTGGCTTTTCCCTCCATCCAGACGGGTTAGGTTTTAAGTAACGATCAGTTATTAACCACAGCTGCGATTGCTATGAATGCCGTTTGGAAGTAACCCCTAAAGCAGTCATCGCCGGACAGACGCATTGCCATTACGACCGCCAGCCGAGACCTGACACTTTCAATGAATGGATCTAACGAAGAGTTGTGTACAGGCGAGCAGTGCTTGGATGCCCACCTGAAATGAGGCGGGCATCACTGAGCATTGAGCACGATGGAGCTTTCGACAGTTAGAGAGCGGTGAGAGGGGAGCGGTGTCTTTTAATTGACCGCCAGCCGGGTTTTTTTAAGAAGGTGATAATCCCGGAGTTATAGTTCCATAGCTCCAGGACCGTCCCGGCGTGTGGCCGGGGTGGGTGAGTCCGTCCCGGTGGAACCCCTGCGGCGCGCTCCCGGCCCGCGGGGGCGAGCGCCAGGGCCCGGAGCTGGAGCGTGTGCCCCGGCGCACGTAGCAGCCGGCGGTCGCGCAAGGCCAGCGTCTGAGTCTGCGACGCGAACGGTATCTTTTTATCCCCTCCCATCCGTGCAGTCACATCCAGCGTGTTGGTGCGGGGCTGTACTGGGGTTACAGGCCGTCAGGACGGCGCAGCGGTCGTGATAAACGCGTTTCAATAGAAACCGTTGTTCTGAGGGAGGGCACGCCGGCGTTTCTTTCCGGTTCACGTCGCTGCCTCTGGAGGGTTGCGAAAAGCATTTGCTGTCAAGTCAATTCTATTCAAGCTTTGTCCCCTAGGGGAAACTGGTAAAAATGTCGTGATCCGCCTATGTTAGATGTCATTGTGTAAGCGCTTGCCCAGTACCATACCTATAGAAGCATGTTCTCCGTTTGCCCGGATCAAGACACCCGCCGAGCAAATAGTTCCCAGTTGTCTAGTGATTGTGGTGGAGCTGACCTAAAAAATCCACGATTGCACCAGTTAAGATCTCGGGTGTGTTGGTAAAAGACTGAGCCCTCCCTCTTGAGCCCGCGGGGCCTGAAGTCTCCCGTCTAAACGAGCTTTCCTCGCACATACAGATCCCATCCAAGTATCCCAAATTCTCCGACTCTGACCAAGTCGACCCACGTGTTCAGAATGAGAATTGAGACCTGAAGCGGAGGACACAAGTGCAAACTGCCAGTGCATTTAAAACTGAGAAGGGGGGGCTGCTTTACACAAAGGGTGGCGGGAGAGGGGAAAAAGGTGCCCAGCCATGCTGTGGAAGCCGATACCTCTGGTTTCTTTCAAGAGAACGCTGGATGAGATTTTAGATTAACTTCCTCTCCTAAGATCTTCTTCACGATGGGCTGAGCTGTTGCCTGTTTCACAATGACACACTCATGACTGCTTGTTCTCCATCAGCCTCCTGTTACAAATAGGCCTGGCTGGAGATATAGACACAAGACGACTGTATCTAGGCTGATGGAGGTACATAGGGTTAATTAGTCACCCTCTTGGTCATTGTCTATCCTGACCACAGCTTAGTCCTGTGACGTTTCCATGCTGACAGCCCCTGACGAGACACAAACAGTTATGGACTTTGTACAGGTTGCGAAACTCTGCCGTTATTTGAGTGCAGAGCGGGCTGATGCAGTGCAGTTCAGTGAGGCCGAGTCCGGGTTTTGGCGAGACCCTACAGTGTGCTCTGGTTCTCCTCAGACTCTGACCTTTCCCGAGTTTTTATACCGCACAGCTGGTGACCTTTCGGGGCTGACCTCCGACCTTTGTGAAGGAGCCGGGAGCTGCGATCTCCACTGGCTCTGTCTGAATTCTGGAGAGATAAATATAGAGACGGTGAACTGGGATAGAGTTACAGTCCTGAATGTCAGGGGATGACCGTACACGCACTGTAGAATTGGAGAGATGCGAGTGTCTAATGTAGGTACAGTATGCGTTGGATTCTCATTCAGAAAGAGCTGCGTGTGCATTCAGACCTGTCGGGGGGAAATGCATTATATGCACTTTCAAAAATAATTCCTTATACTTTATATAGCACTTTTCTGGACACTCCACTCAAAGCACTTTCCAGGTGACGGGGATTCTCCACCACCACAACAGGGTTTTTTAAAAGTGCGTGCACAGTTTTGTTCTTATTCTAAGCTGTGAGTCACTTGTGTGACTGTTAGTGCCTTGGATAATTTTGGGTACTTGTTTCGGGTCCCCCTGTAGTCCTCTCTGTTCAAGACTAAAGATGTCCAGTTCCTCCAGCCTGTCAGTGTGGGACACTCCCTTTGCACTAAAGAGACTCGGTTCCTCCAGCCTATCAGTGTGGGACACTCCCTTCCCACATCGTGGAATGTGTCTGGTTCCCTGTAATGATTATTTCAGAGCTGCAGTATCTTCTCATAGAGTGTTGACTGAAATGCCTCCTGTTAGGAGTGCATTGTAAGATTTGAACAGCCCTTGATTTAAATGTTTCTTTGAATCTGTACTTTAACACCGATGTGGCTCCCTGCTCAAACGGTGCAAGTCTGCTGCTAAGGAGCAAGTATAGGTGAATTCCTTGGGGCTGGGGAATGGAAAGCAGGAATTAATCTTTGCTGGGTGATGTGTTATTTTTCCAGCATAGGAATGAATCCTTATGCGTTGCTTTCCATCCTAAAACAGGCCTTTTATATTTAATGCTGCCCCAGTAGGCTTGAGGTGATGTAGGTGCTGGATTTTTCGCCTCGGTGCTTAAGCCAGACTCTTCCCTGCTCTCCGAGGGGGTGCTGATTGCAGTCTCTCTTGCAGAGGTGGTGTGTGGCGCTCCCTCCATCTACCTGGACTTCGCCCGCCAGAAGCTCGATGCCAAGATTGCCGTCGCTGCCCAGAACTGCTACAAAGTCGCGAAGGGTGCTTTCACCGGAGAGATCAGGTACCATTATTGGTTGGGTGGTGGGTGATGTTATAGGGTCTGTAGTGGGTTTGTGAGATCTTTGTTCTGTCTCTTGCTTGAGGGTCATGGATTAATCTCTCTCTCTCTCTCATCTCCTCTCAGTCCCGCCATGATCAAGGACTGTGGGGTGTCCTGGGTGATTCTTGGCCACTCTGAGAGGCGCCATGTTTTTGGCGAGTCTGATGAGGTGAGGCTCTTCATCTAGGATTCTGATTTCCTTTGCTTTTACCTTATTGACTTTCCTCCCACTCTTACTCCGACCGGCCGTGAGATTTTGCTCTCCGTACTGATGGGCTTTCGGTGGCTGTTGGGTTTCTGATTTGTCTCGTCAGCCTTCTTCTTTGAGAAGAGGGAAAAGGTGCATGCCTTCAGCTGCTATGTTCATGTTAGGACGCTGCTGCGTTCTAATTGGATGTCTTCTGTCTCTCCCTCATCGTGACTGGCTGCGCCGGCACCGTGTCCCTCCTTCTGACTGGGTCGTCCCGGCAGCTGATTGGCCAGAAAGTGGCCCATGCGCTGGAGGAGGGGCTTGGCGTGATTGCCTGCATCGGGGAGAAGCTGGACGAGCGAGAGGCGGGGATAACTGATAAAGTCGTCTTCGCCCAGACCAAGGTCATTGCAGGTAATGCTACTGCCTTGATGGACAAGGTGTCACTGGTGCAGATGTCTTACCTTGATGGCGCTACTGCTGTAGTGAAGGCAGACAAAGGTCTTGGCCAGTATTGGATTGTTCAAGACCAAATCGGTCATCCCTGTAAATCAATGACAAATAAGATCAATGTTGATGATGCTGCAAATTCTTGGTTACCATTAATAAATGATGATATCTTGGGTTCAAACCAAACACTAATGGGCAAGCACAATGCCAGTAACAACGCCACTAAAAGATAGTTCTCCCAGACCAGAAAGACTGCTCTTAACCTCATTGCTGGCGCAGTGGGAGAAATGCAGCTTGCTTGTGTCACTGTATAGGAGTAACTTAAAACATGGCTCATGGACCATGATGGGCAGGACTGAAGAGGATGTTGGTTTATGTATCGGAACCCACAAGTAAGGACAGCGGGAGAGGGCACTCCTGATCCTGCAGGGCCAGTGCAGGTTTTCAGTCCAGCTTGGCTCTTGCCCAGCTCGCTTGGGACCGTATTGACTTCATGGGACCAAGTGAGCATTTAGCAGCTGCTCCCAGCTCTTTAAAGAGAAACGAAATATTTGCAGATGTACTGGCCCTCCAGGAACGGGAGTGGACAGCCCTGAGGTGCCTGGGTTACATTAGGTTGTACAAACCTCTTGAGATGAGATCAGGAAGGGGTGTAGCAGGTGATGGCTGCCTGACTGGAAGACTTTGACTTTCCACCTATAAACTGGGGAATCTTGTGATCAATTGCTTCTCAGCCTAGCTTGTAAAGTGCCGACTTGGGAAGATCAGATCAATAAGAATTTCGGACGTCTGGGATCTAGCCTGAATAATGGATCTGCACAGTCACATTATGGCTTACAGTTTTTGGAAAGACTGTGGGGATTGAGGCTGGTGCTGAGTTTGTTGGATCTGGATTGTTTTAGGGATAATTTTGCTCTTCCCGAAGCATGACCACCCAACTAATGCCCAAGACTCGAGATTTGGGCAAATTCTAGCTTTAGTGACTTAGTGTAAACGTTAAAGACCACATCGGAAGTAAGAAAGTGCTTTATAAACCATGTAAAAGGGGCAAAGGAGTACATAAATATATAAATGTGGTGAACTTGCATGTCCTGAAAGGCAAAGCATTTTTTGAAATGCCGTGAAAAATAAACTCCACCTGATTTATGATGATGGAGGATTAGCGATGGAAGTAAACCTGTTGGGTGTTTTTATCCTTACTAGAATCATCTGCATCCTCTAATAAACTCGGGGCGATCTCACAAAATCGGTTGATGTCGGCTTGACGCTAGTGCATGGGGGATGTGGAACTACACCCCCCCAGTGGCTGATGGGAACTGTAGTCCTTGCCCGAGGGCTTCTACTAAGCTGTGTGTCTTTGCAGACAACGTGAAGGACTGGAGTAAGGTGGTCCTGGCCTATGAGCCTGTCTGGGCCATTGGAACTGGGAAAACCGCAACCCCCCAACAGGTAACATTGCTGATGTCGACTGCTCGACCCTCCGTAAGCGTTTAACGTTGTAAGGCTCATGTATTTCTATCGAATGGACAGCGGCTTTTATAGCTGTAAGACCAGAGCTGTTAAATCCTATACTTGGCCTCACGAGGGCTCCTCCTCAATTCAGCATGAGGCAATTCTCTCTCCTGCTCTTGATCTGCTGTGCAGAATGGCCGCTGTGTCACCCAAGCGCAGCTGCAGTTCGGGGGGGGGTTCCCCTCTTCAGGGGTTGCAGAGCAACACGAATCCTGCAAGGCAACTGCTTGGCTGGGTTTTCTGTGGTTTTGGGATGAACCCTCAGGCCCGTGTGCAGTGATGTTTTGGGCTCTTCCTAGCAGAGGAAGTTCTGTATTCAAAGGGGCTAGCGTAGACTGAACTCAACACCGCGTGCACAGGCTGGTCTCCAGCTCGCATCCTTGGGAGCAGTTGAAGATGCCTGATCTACCCCATTGTCTGGTTAATGCAGGGCCTCCCAGTGTCGGAGAGCCAGCCTGTTTCCAGGTTTTCTGTCCGGCTGGGCTTTTATCAACCTGAATGAGGCCATTGACGTATTCAGACCAGTTTTAACAGCTTCTCCCTGCTCCCGGCTGAGCTAGCAACTTCCTTAAGCCCTCTACTTAGGAGGCCCTTTACACAAAGGGTGGTGGGGGTAGGCAACGAGCAACCCTGCCCATGTTACTGAAGTCCCCACCCCGGCTTCTGGGAAAGCAGACTGGGGGAGGCATTTGACCCTTCTTGTTTTCTAACTATTCTTCCATTCGTTCTCCCCCCTCCCCCCCGGCATAGGCCCAGGAAGTTCACGATAAGCTCAGGCAGTGGCTGAAGACCAACGTCTCGGAGGCGGTAGCCAGCTCCTGCCGGATCATTTACGGAGGTGAGACTCCTCGTCCTGCACGTCTCCTCCAGTGTGGACGTACATTAGTCCTTCACCCCAAGCTTGTTCGATTTTCCCCTCCCCCGTTGGTTTTCCAGCAACCGGTCGTGTGTGGTTTAATGGTGTAAATGCAGCCCTGCAAAATGGATTTACAGCGGAATTGGCTCTAAAACGAGGGATTTGTGGGCTTAGCTTTATCATGGGGGGTGGATTTGATTAAGTCATCTGTAAAGGACTGTAGATGTAAATATCTCCATCTTCTACTAAGGATATGTCGGTTAGCTCCAGGTTAATGTATGTAAGGGTTTGCACAGTGATAATTGCCGTCTCGCAGTGCTGGGGCCCTGGGTTCAGTTCCTGGGGTGCTGTCTGTGTGGAGTTTGCATGTTTCCACTGGATTGTGTGAGATTTCTAGCAGGCTTTCTAAAGTTCTTGGTGCTCTAGGTTGTGTTCGTTCGGTGTTTCCCAAAGTGCTGTTTCCTCCTCTCAATGGACTCCCTTTCGCGCCAGGCTCCGTTACCGGGGGGACCTGCAAGGAGCTGGCCTCGCAGGCCGACGTCGACGGCTTCCTGGTCGGCGGCGCCTCCCTGAAGCCCGAGTTCGTCGAGATCATCAACGCGCGCCAGTGAGGGGAGGCAGTGATGAGGTCACAGCCGGGGATGGTGGACCCCGCCCCCCTTTTGCACTTACAAGCCCCACCCCTGTGATGTCACTTCCTCCATGTGTTCAGCCCTATAGCACTGCATAGATGGGCATGCTGCACAGACACTGCATACGTCATCAAGCACTTGGGGACAGTATACTCGACGTGGGTTCTTGACAACCACAAGTGTATGCTTTTGTGATCGTCTTGGATGATGTGTGTAGTGCTGGTGCAGTGTGATGTGCATAAAGTCTTGAAAGCCCGTAATTTAGTCAGGAATTGGTACCCATCTGTAATCCAAGTGTTGTAATGTTCCTTGTCTGCCAAGCACTGTCACCCTGAACTTCAAGCTCTTGCGTTCTGTGTTCCTCGCAGCCAGCCTGGCTCACGGCCTGGGGGAGCCGTTGGCTGGAAAAGGGATTATTAAACAAACGGTTTGATCGGAACCCGGTGTTGATTCCTGTTCTCTTGGGGGGGTAGTGTATATTCTGAAGGGTCCAATCTGCTACCACTTGCTGCTGAGCTGCACAAATCTCCATACTGCACAAATCCAGCTCTAGTCAGGATGGTTGCAACAGGAGCCTGGAACTCATTATTTTCTACAAGGCACCACAATGTCACATAGGTTACAATTATAATACTTTCTTACACAACATGTTTCTGGAGACTCCTCTCAAAGCTCTTCACAGGTCATGGGGATCCCCTCCCCCCCTACATAGTGTGCAGCCCCACCTGGATGATGCTCCAGTCCTCTCCCCACACACCAGCTCTCAGTGGGGAGGAGAGCCAGTTCAGAGGGGGGGGATTATAAGGAGGCCATGACTGGTAAAGGCCAGGGGGAAATTTGGCCAGGACACTGGGGTTACACCCCTACTCTTTTCAAGAAACGCCTAGGATCTTTCCTGACCCCCAGAGAGTCAGGATCTCATCCAAAGGATGGTACCTTTTTACAGTATAGTGTCCCTGTCACTCTACTGGGGCATCAGGACCCCCACAGACCACAGGGTGAGCGCCCCCTAGTGGCCCCATTAACACCTCTTCCAGCAGCAGCCTCGGCTCTCCCAGGAGTCTCCCCTCCAGGTACTGGCCAGGCTCACACCTGCTGAGCTCCAGTAGGGCTGCCAGCTAGGAGCTGTAGGGCGATAAGCCTGCTGCCAAAGTAGTTTCTCTTCTCATTTGTTGTTTTGGGGCTTTTATACAACATTGTCTACGCTGTGGAGAGCCAAGGATTCGAACCCGGATCGGCAGTGACCACAGCGATCATGTGGCATAGATTTATTTATTTTACAATACGGGTGCAATTTAATCACCGAAAGCCAGACTGGAGCCCAGACTCCTGCTGTTAGGCTTGGGAGATGCCCATGTCCCCCGTATTACCAGAAGGGTGCAGTAGGGGAGAAGGAATCGACATTTAGTCTAACCGGCACGTTTCTCCGTGGTGCTAGCTGAATGAACAGACCGTAAATTAAATTAACTGAGTGGTATGAGCACCTAAGCGGTTCACGGGGGCTACTACGTTTTTTTTGTCAGTTCTAGAAATTATGAAAAAGTAGCACCATAATCTGCCTGCAATAACTATTCTACTAAAGCCTTAAACTCGGTTTGTTTTTCGCGTTCTCGTCCCCGTCTCTAGCTGCGCTCTTCTTAAAAAAGAGCATCAGTGTCTGGGACGTGTGTGCACTGAAATTTGAACGGCTAAGTCACTATTTTATGAATGTCATAGAGCCCGGTGATCCACTATGGTGGTACAGAGAGAGAGAGAGACACCCCCTTCATTTCCATTCATTCTACACATTTACACTAGAGCAGCCCGCGTACAGAGTGGGATTTCAACCCGCAACCTTCCAGTTACAGTCCAAAACCGAGGCGGCGGCTGGAGACCTGGGCAAATCTTACCACTTTTTTTCCTGGGGTGTCAGTGGAGCCCTGGTCAGACAGCATCACTCCACGTGTGAATGCATCGTCACGTCTGGTGTCACTGAAAGAACAGCCGGAGGCATCGTTTTTAGAGTACTAATAAATTCATCATAAGCTTGTTACGAGTCTGCATTTTATCAAAATATTTTTTTAAAAAGCGTTCTGGAAGCAGAGACAGAGGACGTCGCGGAACTTTAGGATGTGAGGAAGCATTTTGGGGTGAATGTCAGATACGCCTCCCGGCGACTCTCTCGCCGAAACAGAAACGGGCTGTTGTCCAATCAGGAGAGAGGGATGGGCTGTCTCTCCGCCCCCCCAAAGGATCAAAACCAATCCCATTCTCGAACCAGACACAATGGCCCGCCTCCCTCTCGCCTCCTCCAATGGAAGGCGCCGGCGAGTTGTTGTTACAGAAAAGGCTACTGCGTGCGTGCGGCTGCCGAGATCTGGATTCCGGGTTGAAAAGTGACGCGATTTCAAGGTAATTGAGTGAAACAGCAGCCATAATGAAAGAATTAGCAAAGCGCACTCTCGTATCTCCTCTCAGAAACACATTGCCACCTTTTCTGGGTGTGCGTGCGTTAGAAAAGCAGTTGAGGCCTAACGAGGTCCCGGAAGCCTCGGGCTCAGGTTGATTCTTGCGCCGGTTTGCAAGAAAGCGAAACGAAGACGGTTTAGTTGGGTAGCACTGCTTACGAAAAGTAACTGATGATGAGATGGCAGTATTTGGCTCCGCTTTTTAATCGGTTTATTATTGAACGTTTTAAAATCAAATGGCTATATATGTGTGTGTGCATTTTATGGGATGTATTTCGGTCCAGAACAACGATGGTCCTTCTCATTACACTGTGAACGCACTGTGCATCCTCTTTATGATTGTATTAATTTCCTATCTCTCTCGCTCGAGTGTTTTTTTGTGTCTAGTCAGTGTGTTTAAGTAACCTCCCTTGAGCTCGCTGTTTCTACAGTGCATACATAGGTGAAAAGCTTTATAGGGTGTGCACTGTAGCTCCAGTGCATCATCCTACATTCCAGTACATCAGCCCATTGGTGGTAGCCTTTCTCGTTTCTCACAGCCTGCAGATACATTAACCAGCAACTCACCGCTGGCAGCTCACTGGAGCTCAGCAGGTGTGAGCCTGGATGGGAGACTCCTGGGAAAGCTAAGGCTGCTGCTGGAAGAGGTGTTAGTGGGACCAGTAGAGGGCGCTCACCTTGCAGTCGGTGTGGGTTCTAATGCCCCAGTATAGCGTAAAATATAGTGTAAAAAGGCGCCGTCCTTCAGATGAGACACAAAACCGAGGTCCTGACTCTCTGTGATCATTGAAAATCCCAGGGTGTTTCTCAAAAAGAGTAGGGGTGTAACCCCGGTGTCCTGGCCAAATTTCCCCCTGGCTTTTACCCATCATGGCCTCCTAGTAATCCCCATCTCTGAACTGGCTTCATCACTCTGCTCTCCTCCCCACTGAGAGCTGGTGTGTGGGGAGAGGACTGGAGCATCATCCAGGTGGGGCTGCACACTGGGGGTGGTGGAGGGGATCCCCATGACCTGTAAAGAGCTTTGAGTGGAGTGTCCAGAACAGAGCTATAGAAGTGTAAGGAGTTATTATTGTAACCCACCTTTTTCCCCCTCATCTTTCATCCTCTATCCCTCGGCTCCGTGTTCGTGCTGTCAGTCACCGAGTCTTTACTGCTCTCCTGCTCCCGGTCAGATGTCGGAGGTGCGACAGGTGTCGGTGGATCAGCTCCTGACCCTCTCGGGCGCCGCGCTGGCGGAGGCGCTCTCCTCCCTCCTGGAGACGCCCGGGCTCTACGTCTTCTCCGACATCCTGGAGCTGCCCAATGTCAGAGAGGTACTGACAGAGCCCTAGACCTGTACAGCCAGGCAGACAGATGGAGAGGGACTGACTGTCTGGCTGTTGACTGACTGGCTGTCTGGCTGTCTTACTGTACGACTGACTGGCTGTCTGGCTGTTTGACTGTACGACTGGCTGTCTGTCTGACTGACTGGCATTGTATGTGTTGTATGTAAACATCCTCTGATGTGTTTGGATAGTAAATGGCTTGTAGATGTTATGTGGATGGTGCACACTTGGACAGCAATGTAAGACATCAGTCATGCCAGTAGAGCTCGATGAATTTGATCAAATGACTGCCAAGCTGCCCGCCTAGGACGTTCACTCACTGACCCTCAGTCTAGGTGTGTGTATTTAAGCTGTCTCGTCTTCTCAGCTGGAGTCGGGACCTCATGCCCCAGTCTACCAGCTGCTCAACCTCTTCGCCTACGGGACGTACTGCGACTATAAAGGTCAGCCCCGCCGCCTGTGTCCCTGTATCTTAGCGCCTCGTTACACTGACAGCTCAGAGTCGGCAGTACACTTGGTGGGTGTGTTGGGGCGGGGTGTTTGCGCCAGTCTGTGTTAAACACCCTCTCCTCCTTTATCAGAGAACGCAGCCTCGCTTCCTGAGCTAACTCCTGCCCAGAAGAACAAACTCCGGCACCTCTCCATCATCAGCCTAGCCTCCAATCTCAAGGTAACTGCACTGTGAAACCCAGAGCACTGTGAAATGCAGTGCTCTTGCCCTGTCGTGTCTGATCAGTAAGTAAGCAGTGATTGTACTGCATTGACTGTGTTCTCTCTTGCTGCAGTAGTACTTTACTATGGCATTTAGCCAATTATGGTGTATTAACCTCCCTCTCCCTGCATAGTGAATGTAGTGCTGATGGTGAACTCTCGGTCTGTGCACAGTGAATGTAGTGCTGATGGTGAACTCTCGGTCTGTGCACAGTGAATGTAGTGCTGATGGTGAACTCTCGGTCCGTGCACTGTGAGTGTAGTACTGGTGGTGAACTCGCAGTCTGTGCTGTATTGACCATGTTCCTCTGCTCCTTCCCTCTTCCAGTGCCTCCCCTACTCCCTCCTCCTGCAGCAGCTGGAGCTGAAGAATGTGAGGGAGCTGGAGGACCTGCTCATCGAGGCCGTGTACAGCGACATCATCCAGGGCAAGCTGGACCAGCGCAACCAGCAGGTGGAGGTGGACTGCAGCGTGGGGAGGGACCTGGGCCGCCACGAGCTGCCCAACATTGCCAACACCCTGCAGGAATGGTAAGCAGCACCATGGATGACGTGGGGCGCTGGCAGGGAGCCCCGAAGGAATCGTGCAAGAGGAAGATGGTGGAGGGGGGGGGTAGCTGATTCAGTAGACCCGAGATCCTAAAAATCTGTTTGCTTCAGAAAAAAATCAACATTGAATTTGCCTTTCCACTGGAACGTTATCTAGTTTTTGAGAATTGGGGAAAACCTGACGTTCCTTTAATTTGCTTTACTTTTCCCTTTAGAAGTCAGTGTTGTGCGGTTCTGTCACTTTTAAGTCACAGTTCATTTTCAGCAGCAGCGGTGGGTTGGCGTCCGATTGACAGAACTGATTTCCTGCAGGACCTGCTCCCTGTGTTGTTCAAAGATTATTTTTTAAAATGACCAAAAGACACGATTCCTCTCATCATTTTCACCAACGTATGTCTTCTCAACCCACAACCTACAGCATAAAGCACTTAATTTGCTTACAGATCAATAAAAAAAAAATATATCTGCCCTAGCAGAGGGGCTCGTAAAAATTCAGAGAATGTAGGCTTTAGTTGGAGAAGACTTACAATTCCTGTTATTTAATATCATCTGTTAGTATTGCCTTGGCAAACAGTAACGATGTACATCATATCTAAGTCACCAGTCCATCACAGAACAGATCGTGTGAGTGATTTAAGGCTCAGGGGGGTGTCTTAAGGATGTTTTGAGAGATAGAGCTGAGATTCAGCTACAGTGCTGGGTTGGCATCCGTTTTGCTGCTGTTTCACAGAACTGATCTCGGACCTGAAGCGATTCTTTTGACCCGCCCTCCCTCTGCACTGTTGAAAGAGCATTCTGAAATGTCCAATTCCGGGGGAGTGTGAAGGATTGTTTTAGGTGAAATCTTGTGTGCACCTTGTCTTCTGCATGCCCAGCTCTGTCATACAGAGTGCTCAGAGTGTTCAGCCCTTGTGTTGTGGTTTGAGTGAGGTGCTGTCGGCATGTGTCCTGTTCTTGATGCACCAGGAAAAGCCATACTGTAAACAGGAAGAACGTGGATTGCTCAGAAAGACAGCTGTGGTCCGGCGTCATTACCTTTATATGTATTTCTCATCAGATCTGTATAATGTGTTGTGGTACTCCCAGAACTACACTCAGATAGTCTGGTCCAGAAATGGGTTAGTATTGCTGCCTCACAAAACTGGAGCCCGGAGTTCAACTCGAATCACAATGCAGTCAATTTCACAAAGGCGTGTCAAGGGACGTCAGAGCGAATGTCACTCGCTGTCATTTCTGAAGACCTCGTGCTCTTCTTGTGCAGGTGCTCAGGCTGCGAGGCCGTGCTGTGCGGGATCGAGGAGCAGGTGACCCGGGCCAACCAGTACAGAGAGAACCAGCTGAAGGTCAAAGTTCAAGTGGAGACCGAGGTCAGTATTGCCTCTGTACATACACCTCTACACTCCTTGTATTGTGACATGCAGGGCTGATGGTGAGAGTTGTAACAGAGGATACAAACACTGTGGGCTGGTCCATTTCAGAAAGGTCCAGTCTGAAAAGGTGTCCAGCCAGCTGAGACTGTCTGATCGGTCTGATCAGATCACAGCTCAGGGCGAAGTGCATTGATTGATCTGATCTTGCTTGATTGAACTGTGTCCCGATGGAACGACGGAAGTATTCTGCCTGCAGTTTGAAGGTGAACTCGCAGCAACTTTCTGAAGATCGTTCTGTTTCCGGTCTGTCCACTGCACAGCCGATCAGAACTGCCTGGAACTAGACAGCCTTCATAAACTGGGGGGCAGATGCAAGTGTGTTCTCCTGGATGTGTGAGAAAGCACAAGAAAGAATTCACGTGGCAAAGATAGAGACTATGGTGGAACAGTGATCAGGATTGCTGCCTCGCAGCGCTGGGGCTCTGAGTTCAATTCCTGGGGTGCTGTCTGTGTGGAGCTTGCATGTTCTCCCCAGGTTCACATGGGTTTCCACCCACAGTCCAAAGATGTACTGGTAGGTAAATAGACACACACTCTCTCCAGGGCCAGTTTTCCTACACGCCAGCAATGGACTGGCGTACCCTGCCCTGCGCCCCTTGCTTGCTGGGATAGGCTCCGGTTCCCCTGCGACCCTGTATTGGAAGAAGCAGTCCAAGGGATGGATGGAGACTAGCATTTTCATACAGATCGTGGGCTGCCTTAAAAAAACAGTCCCAGTAATGCTCTGATGTATTCACTGTACTGTAAATACCTTCACTCTCGAGTGATGTGCCAGGTTGCCTAGGTGGGCTGAGAGAGAGAGAGAGAGAGAGAGAGAGAGTGAGAAAACAACTCTTCTGTTTCTCTCGCTGGCTCTCAGGTCTCCAACCTGCAGAAGACCCTGAAGGCGAGCTCCTCCTCCTCATCCTCTGGTCCGGCCCCTGCCGGAGCAGCGACCAATCAGGACCCTGACCAGCCAGCTGGCGAGCCACGAGACCCCGCCTCCTCCCAGGAGCCACGGCAACCGGGCAAAAAGAGTTCAAAGGTCAAAGGGTAAGAGTGTTCATTAACTAGGGGTGAAGGGTGTGAATATCATGTGTTGTGGACATACAATATATTGTCATACTAGGACCTGCAAAAAACAAATTCTAAATGTATCTTGAGTTAAATACATCTTTTGGATGTGTATTAGGTTATCCATTAATCCTGCCCCCTCCCCCATTCCTCTATTTTAGACTCCGTGGCAGTGGGAAGATTTGGTCCAAATCAAACTGAAGACGCACGACATGACAGGAGCACATACACAGAGCCGATTGCACTCGCATGGATCGCCCACTAACCCCGACTGAAGGATTTGTATTTTAGTCCAGTTTGCACCGCGTTCTAGATTTTACCTTGGTTTCGAATTCATCCAGCGCGGGCTCGATTTTTTTGTTTTTTTAAGCCGTCCGTGCTAGAGGTTTAAATTGGCTCGCGACCGCAGCGCGCGCGCTGTACGCTTTGGCGGACTTGAGAGGCAGGAAGAGGATCCACCCGGAAGGATGGAGCTATTCAGCTGTGTTTGAGTTTTTTTCCGCCTCCCGAGTTGTTTTTCAGTGATTCCGCTCAATAAACCCCGGTCTGCGCTTCGCCGTGTTCTCTTTCGTCCTTGTTGGTGCGGCGGGCCCCCAGGGACGGGCAGCAGGTCAGTGGCAGGACAGCACGAGGGGAGGTGGGAGACGCACACGGTCAGAAAGGGGTCGCTGGCACTGACCGGCCGCCTGGCCTCCCTGATCCCTGCATCACAGACAGACGCGCACTGAGGCCGGGGTCGAGGGCTGTGTTGAACAGCGGGGGTTAGTGTGATGGTCGGTGGAACGCTTGTGTGTGTTGTTGTGATTGGGTTGTTTTTTTTTTAATTGTAATGTTTCAGTTTTAAAGGGCGGTTTTCGGCGTTGTCAAATAAAGACTGACTCTCTGAGGGGTGACGACGGCGGTGGTCCCCTCGCATTTTGTGCAGTGCTGTGCATCCCAAAGACATCACAAGCGCTTGGTTCATGGACATGAGGAGGGGATGCAGCCCCCACTACACAGCAGATCAGCGTACACACTGCTTAGGGAGGAACTTTAGGGAGGTTCAAGCCCGGGGTGCAATTTTTGGCACTGTAAGAGTAACAGCCTTGCTCTTACAGTGCCTTTGGCTCGTTAGTGACAAGAAATGCTCAACAATAAATGAGTCAAGGCCTTGATTTAAAGCAGTAATTTGCAGTCCTGGTCCCAGTGAGCCTGGCACCTGCTGGTTTGTGTTCCAGCTGAGCCCTCGGTCCCACAATCAATCCTTTCCTTCACTTCGCAGTAATCTGCTTGATCTGCCCCACGTCCCCAGCTCTCCGAGACGCTGGGGCGCTTTAACCGTGGCGGTGTGCGAGTAGAAAGAAATCCCAAACTTGTGATTAGAAACAAAATGAAACTGTTCTGCTGAAGCACCTTCTTCGATCCAGTGAGGCCTTCGGGGATCTGATGAAGGGCGGGGCTGTGATGAAAACCGGCAGGGTCCACCGGACCAGGACTGGGAGCCACTGGGGTAGAGTCTCATCGCAAAGGTGGTACCTCCCACAGCACACTGCAAAGAGCAAAGAGCGCCACCTACAGGTCCACTGACACCACTGGTGGCAGCAACCTGCAGCTTCTGATCTTGCTTAAAGGCCTCCCCTTCCTTGCTTGGCTTGCAGCCATTGCTGAAATCAGGTTCCAAGGTGATAATGCTGCTCATGCCTAAACAGCCCTCTCCCCTTCTCTCTTCACACCCCTGCGCTTAATAATTCTAATAATTGCTTACACTTCTATAGCGCTTTTTCTGGACACTCCACTCAAAGCGCTTCACAGGTAGTGGGAAGTCCCCACCAATCTCTGCTTAACACCTCATCTCTGTTCCTCCCTCCTCCTCTCCCTCCTTCCTTGGGCGTTCTCTTCAACCCCCGTGATTGGCAGCGACACCAGCTGCCTGCGCTGCTAATGAAAACGATTAGCCTTCTTCCGGAGTCACAGCTAACGAGACAACACGCGGAGAGGAGGAGATGAGTGGGTGGGGGAGAGAGACGCAAGATTTTCCGTTGAACCCTTCCCGGCTGGTCATCAACCCCCCCTTCGCTGTCGGTGCAGTCTTCACGCGTCCAGTCTGCCAGACAGCGAGGACATCTGTCCCGCCCTGCTCCCTGTCTCAGGACGGCAGCACTGTAGCACGCTGTCCTCGTGCTTAGACACTGTATCAACACCCCCTCCCACCCCGCCCGATTCTCCCCCGTCTAAACCCAGCTGGAATTAATGACGTCTCTGCCTTCATTTGCAATTCTAATTCGGGAGATCGCGGGGTTTACAGATGGGAGATTTTCTTTGCGCTAATTAGCTCGGAGGAGGGAAGGGATTGCTGGGGTGCCAGCTCAGACACACAGCGCGCGAGCACACGCAGGGCAGAGGCGAGGAGTGGATCCGGAACCGGGCTTTTCGCGTGAGGGGGAAATTCTCCACAAGGCCGTGAGACACCCCCCTCCCCGGAGCTGGAACTGAACCAGGGGTCCCAGCCACGCAGACGATTATATCAGTGGAATTCTGGACTGGGGATCCAGCAGAGGAGTCTCGAACCCCAGACCCTGGAGAGCTACAGGGTCTACTTGCTTTCATTTCAACAAGAGTTCTCCGGTGCCCAACAAATCAGATCATTACATTAAGGGGAACTTGCTTTTCAAAGGCCTAGACTGTATGTCTGTATATATGTATGTATGCCGCAGAATCAGGTATATATGGGGTAGTCCTGAGACAAGGCTGTTTTGTTTTCTCTTTCACACCTTTGCGTGGGAAAATTGTACTTCATTTGATTGCAGAAAAAAACCTGAAAGCAGCAGCAGGCTTCTCTCTCTCCGAGCCTGTCGGAGGGGGCGTTGTACGTTTGTGTGTGTGTCACACATCACATCCTACCTGTTCTCCCAGACTGACTCGCAGAAACACAGCAGCCTGGTAAAAGTGGAGTGCTGTGCTCACACACGCGCACACACAGGACTCGCTGTGCTTCATCAGTCTCCTGTCGGCTGCGATTTCTGCCGAACAAAGACACTTCATTTTTCTAGACAAAGACATCCGTCAAAATGCTTGTTATTATAATAATACCTAACGCTTCTATAGCGCTTTTCTAGACACTCTACTCAAAGCTCTTTACAGGCAGGAATCCCACTACCACCGCCAGTGTGCAGCCCCACCTGGATGATGCTCCAATCCTCTCCCCACACACCAGCCCTCAGTGGGGAGGAGAGCAGAGTGATGAAGCCAGTTCAGAGAGGGGGGTTATTAGGAGGCCATGACTGGTAAAGGCCAGGGGGGAATTAGGCCAGGACACCGGGGATAACACCCCTTCTCTTTCTTTTAACTGGGCCAGGCTGGAAAAGGTTGAACCGAACCCTCAATTTATCCACGAGGCACAAGTTCTGGCCCTCAAGGCCTAGGGGGAAACACGGAAAACCTCAGGAATGGAGGTGTCTGGTGGTGGGATAACGGGATGTGTCCAATATCGGATTGGTTTTGGGTCCCAGGGCTTCGCTTGCAGAAGAGGTTTAAAACTTCCAAGTCCCGGGAGAAACTAACAAATGAATAAAATGAATGACGTCTGTGAGGAGGGGGTACATTTGAAGTAAAAAAGTATAAGATCACTTCATTGGCCATATACAGTTTCTTGCATCAGGAATTTGTCTTTTCACAGACCCCAGCTTGCTCTCCATGAGACACACAGACAGGGAGAGAAGCTGGGGGTCAGAGCGCAGGGTCAACCATTTATACAGCACCCCTGGAGCAGCTGGAGTTGAGGGCTTTGCTCAGGGCTCCAACGGAGTAGGATTCCTCTGCCGGCTGCGGGTTTCAAACCAGCAACCCTCCAGCCACAGGCACAGATCTTTAGCCACAGAGCCCCCGCTCCGCCCTGTACATATTTAGGGATATATGTACGGTGTGTACATTTTCTAAATTAAGGCATCTCCCCTTACAGGCAATTTCAATCCTGCTTTGCTTCTTGTTTAAAAAAAAGTAATCTCCTCTAGTGAAGTAACATGTAGCTAGTGAATTGAATAAAAAACCCAAACCCTTTATCACATTGACTCCATACTCTCCATCACTTCTGACAGATTGGCTTGCTCGAGAACATGGCCCCGCCTGTACGTAAATGGTTGTTTATTTAATGTTAGATTCATCTTGATGTGTTCAAATCAATTCAAATGTTAGCGATCTGGCCTTGTAATCAAATCCAGTGAAAAAACAAGGAGCATGAGGTCAATCACGAAGTGGGGGAAAATGATCAGCGACTCTCGACACCTGAAGAAGGCTTCACAGCCGAAATGTCGGGTTTTCTCTCTTTCTTCAGCATGGAATAAACCTGTTACTGCTTCCTTTGCAATGAATGGTTGTATATTCCAGATTCTTCACTTCTTATAGTGACTCAGTTACCTCTCAAAATAAATATACTTATTCAACTCTGCAGGACAGATTTTTTCATGTAAAGGAGGAAAGAAGGAATCTTTTAACGGTATTAATCTTGGACCTGTACGAGAGTTGCTTATCAGGCCATTTCCCCCACTTGGTGATTTACTTCACACTCTTTATTTTTTCAGGTGTTTTTATTACTTGGCCAGATTGTTAACATTTTAATTGATTTTAATGAATAAAGATGAATCTAACATGACATCTTGCACTTCCACAGCTAGAGGGAATATTTGGTACAGGTTCCCACAGCTTGCTGACCTCGGCTTAGCTGTGTTTTAATTTGCACCTGCTCGTGGATTCATTTAAATTCTCCGGCTTAATTTGTTTTTTTTTTACAAAAATACCCTGATACAAGTATTCAAAATCCTCAAGGGTGCCGACAAAGGGAACACAATGCACTTCCTCCCAATGAACTGTCAATCACGAACCAGAGAGGATGCAGAAGTGCATTCGAAACTGACACCAGGAGCCTCTGCTTTACACAAAGGGCGGCGGGGGTGTGGAACAAGCCACCAGCCATGTTGTTGAAGCCCATGCCCTGATTTCCGTCAAGAAACAGCTGGATAACATCCTCAGATCAATTAACTTCTCACTACCAAGCAGGCGAGACGGGCTGAACAGCCCCTTCTTTTCTTAACTGTTCTTAAAAACGGTAATAATCACTTGCATTGGCAGTAATGCCAAAACCTTTTTTTTTCTTCCTGTAATTAAGCCGCATATTTGTCTGTCCTCTCTGATGTATTTTCAATATAAAGCAGCCTTGTTGTAAACGGCAGAGTTTGGAGCACAAGTGTGCTTCAGCTCTCAGCTATTTTTAAGCAATAAACCTTATTTTATATAGCGCCTTTAAAAGCGGGCTCCTCAAAACGCTTAGCAGAGCCACAACAACAACAAAAAAAATACACAAGATATGCACAATGAGAAAAAACAATGAGAGCAAACAGGTAAAGAACAGAACCAGTCAAGTAAAGGCTCTTCTAAGAAGAAGGTTTTGAGTTTAGATTTTTAAAGGGCTCTCTATCCCTAGTCACCATTACACAGAGCTCTCCTGCATCCTTCACTGGTTTTCAAAGACATCAGAGGCCAAAGCCATCCTTAGACTGGTCTCACGCTTTCTCTCGGCACACAACGGTCAACCATCCGTTGTTCCACAAAGGGAGCAGGGAGCTGGAGCCTATCCCAGCAAGCAATGGGCACAAGGCAGGGGACAAAACGGAACAGATGCCAGTCCATCGCAGGGCAAACTCAGACTCACACACACACTCACACCAGGGCCAATTTTCCCAGAAGCCAATGAACCCACCAGCATGCCTCTGGACTATGGGAGGAAACCTGGAGCACCACGTCAACACAGAGGGGAAAAACATGCAACCTCCTCACAGACAGCACCCCAGGAATTGAACCCAGGGCCCCAGCAATGATACAACAGGTTTGCCCGCAAATCCTTATTGGATAAAGCGGTTTCGAAAATGGTTGGATGAATGCCATATCCTTCAGATCAAATTCATCAGCTTTTCTGACAAAATGCAAAGCTAGTTATTATCATACATGAGAGATATATAGAGGAAGACTAAACTACACAATGAGCTGAAAAAATATTTTGACAACAATTCAGAAGCTAACCTTTGTCTGAAACAGTAACGTTCCAGTTTTCTGACTACTATTCAGAGAATAAAAGAAAAAGCTGTTTATCATGCAGTATCATTAAGTAGTCCAAGTATCTTGGATTGAAGCGCACTTATGTGAAAGAACAGCGGTTTCTCAACCTCAGAATCAGGATAAAAACGGACAAAATGCATTTTCGTCTCTGTTACCAATTTGTTCTCAAAGTGTTGTTTGGATGCTGTTGCTGGAGGCTGGGTTTTATTTAGCAGAAGACCTATAATTTGTGTTGTTGATTCAAGGTGTCAGCAGTAAGATAAGTGCTTTGTCTTTATCTTGTGATACACATTTTTAACATTCTGTAGAGATTTTGACATAAACATTGTTTTTTTCCCCAATTCAATTTCCTATTTAAGTCTCATAAAATACAAAACTCAAAGATATTCCCATCCCGTGTACTATTAGTATAGTAAATATGCAATACTTAAAAATTTAAGAAAACAACACTTTTTTAAACAAGAGGAAGCCATTTGGTTCATGCAACCTGTCTGATAGCTAACAGCTAATTAACCTGAGGGTCTCCTCCAACTGGTTCATGAAAGGAGCCAGGGTACCGGCTTCAACAACAAGGCTGGGCAGCTTGTTCCACCCTCCCACTACCCTTTGGGTAAAGCAGCACCTCCTGTCCTGGTTGGAGGATCTCATCCAGACAGTTCTTTAAAAAAACCAGGGTGTCGGCTTCAACCCCATGCCTGGCGAGCTTGTCCCACAAAGTTCGTTTTAAGGCTAGAACTTGTCCTCGAGTTAGTGCAATCCCACTTAATTTGGCTTAAGAGCCTCCAGGTATGGGAGAGGTGACATGGAGGAGTTTCGGTTCCTGGTTATAGACAGACACTGATGTAGTATTTCACAAACTCCCGTTTATTGATCAATGCAACATTGCGACACATAGACATACGGTCAATATTACAATCAATATCCAGGCAGTCCTTGTCAGAAAAAGGTGTAACCCACCACGAACCGAAAGACAAGTAATCGACTGAAAGTACAAGATGACCCTTTTATAAATAGAAGGGGGGTCTTTTACACACTCCAGCTCAAGGCTCCTAAACTAGCTTTCAGTGGGACACGCTCCCCTCCAGCAGCAGTGTCTCTGACCACGCCCAGACTGTGGGGGTACTTAGGGGATATCCCTGACCTTCCACTCCCATCTTAAGGACAGAACACAAGGAGGTCCCTCAGTGGGCCGTCAGCGGGATCAAGTCTGATTCCAACTCTCGAGTCAAATACAGATGGCAGAGAAGAGGAGACAGATCTGGGCCTCCTGTTTCTACAGCAGATACTGTGATGGAATGAAGCCAGCATACAGTGTATGCCCTCAAAACCTCCATACACCTTCCTTGGGGTCGCCCCCTCCCTCTCCGGCAGGGGTGAGGGCGTCGGTGGGGGTCCGAAACTGAAATCCAGCCCCGACACGGGCTCACTGCTCTTGTGCCAGGGGGCCTGGCTAGCCCTTCAGCCTGCTGTTTTTCAGGCGTGTAGCTGACCCAGCCGTGTCCTTACAGGTATTGCTGGAAAAAAAACAACACACCTTTCTTTTTTTTGTAAAAAAAAAACAACAACCCCTCGTTATTTTAATAGCAAAGGGAAAGGGAAAACCAGCCTTCGCACCCCAGGGTGCGGAACTGCTGCTCCTGGCGGCTTAGTGATCTGACCGCCGAGCATTCTGGGTGAAGGGCGCCTGAGCCGCGATCGCTGATTAATAAGCCTGTTTGGGGACACTCAGCAGACCGGCAGCAGCTGTACCGGGGGGGAGCAGAGAATTCCCACTTTTTTTGTCCCAGAGCTGATGACATCAGCACCCTCGCAGCAGGTTCTTCCTGGAGAGCGAGGTCAGAGGGCAAACAGCCATCAGGTCGCAGAGAAAACGGCTTGTTTGGTGTTTGTAACAAATGGGGGAGTCTAGGAACTCTGTCGGCTTGGGGGTACTGCAAAAAACAGAATTCAAGGGGAGACCCCCCCCACCTCCGAGGACCCGGATTTTGGGAAACCCTGCCTTAACCCTCTGATCGCCACCCGCCTCCCACCACCCCAAGTTTAAAGAAGCTTGCCTCCTTCAAACAAATATAGAAATATACACTATGTTTGCACTGATCTCTGCTTCACCTTGGGGCAGGACAAAACACCGAAGGAGGAAAACAATGCTTAACACTACGTCTTGTGCGACATCGAAATTGGCCCGTGATTTACCTGGCAGATCGCCTGTGTGTCAAGATCATTCATTGCCAATATGTAATTCCTTTGTATGTATGGACAGTACATATACAGTACAAAGGCACATACTGGAAATCTTTGTGATATGCTTGGGTGATGTCAGGACTGGCCACTCAATCCTGGGACAGGTCAAGTCAGGACTGGCCCATCAGTCGTGGCTCAGGTGATGTCAGGATTGGCCAACCAATCATGGGACAGGTCAAGTCAGGATTGGCCAACCAATCATGGCTCAGTTAATGTCAGGATTGGTCAGTGATGGGTAAGGTCAAGTCAGGACGGGCCAGTCAATCATGGCTCAGGTGATGTCAGGATTGGCCAGTCATGGGTAAATTCAAGTCAGGATTGGCCAATCAATGACGCTTCAGGTGATGTCAGGATTGGCCAATCAAGCATGGCTCAGGTGAGGTCAGGATTGGCCAGTCATGGGTAAGGTCAAGTCAAGATTGGCCAGTAATGGCTCTGGTAATGTCTGGATTGGCCAATCAATCATGGCTCGTGTGATGTCAGAGTTGCCCAGTGATGGGCAAGGTCATGTCCTGATTGGCCAATCATGGCTTGGGTGATATAAGGATCAATGAATCACTGCTTGGGGAATATCAATAGAGGGTAATAAATTCTTGCAGTAACGGTCACATACTTATGGCTTCTAGCATGGCTTGTTTCAATTGTTTGTTCTGAAAATATGTGACTTCCACCTGGAGATCTTCATGTGTTGCAGTAATAAAAATTAAGACAATTAATGGCCCTGGCAAGAGTTTCAGTGCAGAAACAACCACATCAATGGCTTTGTTTCAGCCTGGCACAATTACCTTGTGAACACCTGGCTCGCACGCCCCCGCTGTCACTGAAACCGCGGATCACAAACATTGTGCCCCGTGAACAACTCAACATGGCTTTCTCGTCTTGTTAGCTTAAGGAACCTCAGTTCACAGTCTGTCAAAAGGCAAAGATTTGAAAGAAAAATCAACCCAAGAAACAAATACAGGATCCAGTAAAAAGAGTGTCCAGCAGACAGATTCACAGAGGATCAACTGAGAAGATATAGGAACAGTCCGGACCAGAGCGCCTCCTAGGGGGCGAGTCAGGAAGTGCAGTAACATATTAAGAGCCTCAGAGATTGACAACGGGTATTCTACAGACAGAGAGAGAGAGAAAGAGGGAAGAAGGAAGGGGAAAGAAGAAGAGAAGAAAGATAAATAAATGATGAAATACAAGTCGAAAAAGAATCTAATTCCTCTGCCTATCATGGGCCACATATATAAACACTACAACATTAGATATATACAGTATATTATTAAAACTGCACCTTCCAGAGATTTACATCAGGCTGCAGTGTTCGCAGGGACTGGAGTTCTTTCTGTTTTCATTATTGGGCCTGAACACAGTCACGGATATTAACCCATAATTCTAATCCACAATGGCAGGGGAGCACCGCTGAAACGTCCACGGATATTTACAGCCCTCCTCCAAAGGCCCTGGGTGTGCACTTGCTCCAGGCCGAAATCCGCCATGAAGCAGTCGTGACACAGTAGGGCACAAGAACAAAAGTCCTCTTCCTTTTCTTTAAAAAAAAAATTAACACAGATTTCCTGGGTCAGGCGGAGACCACCCATCTGTTTTCTAACTGCGTCGACCAATCAAGAGTCCATCCCAGCAAGCAATGGGCGCGAGGCAGGATACACCATGGATGGGACACCAGTCCGTCACAGGGCACACACACTGACACAGACACACACTCACATTAGGGACAGTTCTACTGGACGCCTATGAACCCACCAGCCCGTCTTTGGACTCTGGGAGGACCTGGAGCCCATGTGGACGCGGGGAGAACATGCAAACTCCACCCAGACAGCACCCCAGGTCTGGAATTGAACCCAGAGCCCAAGCATTGCGAGGCACTACTGGGCCACTGAGATATCTATATTGGCCTCCTGGCCATTTTAGCAGGCACAGTGGCGTGGTGGTTAGGTAGGTACGGGGGTCATGGGTTCAGTTCTGCTGGTGGGTTAATTGGCTTCTGGGAAAACTGTCCCTAATCTGAGTGTGTGTGTGTCTGTGTGTGCCTTGTGATGGACCGGTGTCCCGTCCACGGTGTATCCTGCCTTGTGCTAGGGTAGGCTCAAGGTCCTCCATGACCCTAAATTGGGTGAAGCTGTTAGAAATAAGCTGGGTGCTTTGTCTTTTGTATCTGTGTGTAAATGTGCTTAAATCACATTAAATTTGCTGCTTCTGCCTCTTCATGTAAAAGAACCAGCAACAGCCTGCACAGACTTTCACACTAAACTCTCCACTTAATGAGTTCTGAAAGCCGTCTCCATCCTACTGAGAGGAAAACAGCACACTCCACTGAAAGTGTGAACAGTGTCACTGAAGTACAGTAAGTGGGGTAAAATACTGGTAAAACACATTCCCTGTAGCTCTTTTCAAACACATACTGTACATATACCCAGCATCCAAAGAAACCACTTACAACAAAAACCCATTTTATAAGGAGAACACCAATCTTTTCTGTAGCTGGTGCACTGACATTTTATAGTACAGGCGGGACAGAGGTAAATTCATGCTGATAAACATAAATTCTGCTGATTTCTATTTTCATCAAAGGGGGTGATCAGCAGTAGATCTACTGGGAAGGTCCCAGGCTGGAAGCTTGTGTGGTCACTGCTGGAAGCTGTGCTCTGTGACTCGGCTGTGACTCGGCTGTGCACAAGATGTTGCCTTGTGGGATACTTTCCTTTTCTTCTTATAGACCGTAGACCTGTCCCTGATCTCTGGTATCTGAGCCCTGGACAAGCCTGTTCCTGATCTCTGGTCTCTGAGCCCTGGACAAACCTGTGCCTGATCGCTGGTCTCTGAGCCCTGGACAAGCCTGTGCCTGATCGTTGGTCTCTGAGCCCTGGACAAGCCTGTGCCTGATAGCTGGTCTCTGAGCCCTGGACAGCCTTGTGTCCGATCGCTAGTCTCTGAGCCCTAGACAAGCCTGTGTCTGATCGCTGGTCTCTGAGCCCAAAATGCCACACGTCATCCCAGCTCACCCCACCAGTATTCAATGGGGCTCAAGCCTAGTGACTAGATCATCCATGGTAACACTGTCGCATTCACACCATGCAAGATGAGCAGCACGAGGAAGTGTGTTGTCCTGCTGCAGTGTGGAGGAGGCTAGATGAGTCTGCAGGAAGGGCAGTGAGTGAGGTCACTGTAGGGCCCTGCAGTCAGACTCACGTCAGTCTCTACCAGCAGAGCCCTGTACCCACTAGACTCTCCTGTTGAGACCATCTCATTTGGACCTTTGATTGTCCTGTTCTCCAACAACTGGCAATGATCATTCTCCGAAACTTGGTTCAATGAAGTCTGTCGGAGCAAAAAACCCAGATTCAGCCCAAAAGAAGGCCTAGCTCTGTTATCGACGACGATTCACTCCAGCTCACCAGTGGCACATAGGTGCTGATCCCCTGATAAGCAGAGCACAGATTCCTTTATGTATCTGCCATCCGTGATTGTCTCCTAACCTCACATTCAACAGGTTAAAACCTCACCTCCTGCAGCGGATCAATCCTATTAACACCTGTGCAGCCGTCAAAGTCACTAGCACGCACTATGGTCAGTCACGAACGACCAATTCATCAAAACAACACTGAAACAGTCATTCAATACCCGAGATCCATAGGGTTTATTTTTTCTAAGAACACACAAGCACAAATGCAGTGAGCAGTCTCTTTCGATGCTTGGGTGGATATGAAGTGCAGGCTGCCGGACGCTCAGACGAAGCAGCGAAGACACCACCGGGCACAAGGACAAAGTACGGAGACGCGCGGATCGACAGACAGAGGCGGCCAAGGACAAGACGACACTGACCGGTCCCGGTCGAAGGAAGGAGTCCGGGGTAGTCCCGCCCCGCAGGTCAGCGTCTGTCTGCTGTCCTCCGGAGAGAGGGAGCGAGGAAGAGAGAGGGAGAGGGAGGGAGCCCCGCCGCGGGACAGAGGAGGGGTGTGCCGCGAGCAGCTCCGGTCATAACTGGGGGAGGGAGGGAGAAAGGTGTGTTTTACGATATGATACGATACGATACAAAAAAAACACTCATGGTCGGCGTCTGTTACAGCGCCACTCCCATTCTGGGTGTGGCATGGTACATAGCCACCCCCACTGTGGGCGTGTCCTTCACAATGTCATGCTCCCGTGGGCGTGGCTGTTACAAGGTAACACCCCCCATGGTGGGTGTGGTTATCACTGGGTAACACCCCTATTAAGGGCATGTCCTATACAGGGTGCCTCCTACAGAGGGCATGTCTGCTACAGTATCACTTCCATCTGTTTGTTCATCCTCAACTGATCGCCTAACAACAAGTGTTAAATCAGAAACAACACCAAACAGAGGTGCTGAGGGGCTTGGAAACTGTCACCTTGATATGAGGGATTTTTGTTTTTTACACACAGGACTGACGGGAAAAAAAAAAGTGAAAGACTCAAACAAGCAAGCAGATCAATTAAGTCATCAGGCAGATAAAGCGTTTCTCCAGGACCAGGGCTGGGAACCCTGCACACACAGGTATAATAAAACTGATCTGAAAGAGCGAAGGGGGATCACTGTGTGAGTGACTGAGCTGGCTGCGGACCACAGAGGAGCCGAAACGCTTCCGTGAGTGCGAGAGAACACTACGAGGGCAGGAGTGGAAAGAAAGACAGGCCACTTTAACTTGATGTCCGATCCAGCGCAGGTTTTCCACATTACAGGCTGAAGCACAAAGGATCAGCGAAGCAGAAAATCAAATCAGCTGTGCTCATACGTTTAATATTATCGCCATCAGTCGGCCTGCCTGATTTTACCCAGTGGAAGTAACAGGCATTAAACTGCAGCATCTGGTGCTGGCTCAGATACTGATGCCTGCAGCTCCCAGTAAGTGCTGTAATGGATCTATTAGCTGTGCAGTGGGAAGCCTGACTGCTAGCCCTAAACAAAGATGGGAAAAACAAAAAGCATGGGCACTTACCACAGTTTTGCTGTGATGATGGCCGCAGTGAGGATGAGGAGAGAAGAGATTGTTACGGTAACGTAGAACTGAGGATCAACTGAGGAAGAGAGATGGGTTAATGTAGACTCCCGGCTCGACTTGACAGCAGCCCCCCCCTAATCATTTACAGAAACTACGCTTCCCACCATCCTCTTGGACGGAGAAGCCACCCACAATGCATCGCTGTTGCCGCGACCCAAGGGGGTGATGGGAATGTAGTTCTCAACACACTAGGTGCAAAGCTCCTGTACCTTCCTCCTCCTCGCTCTTGCCTTCGCTCTTCCTCTCCTTTTCCCTCTCCTCCAGAAGCAGCTGCGACTCTGTAGTGGCCGGGATGCCCGTCATCCGGTGACGATGTTGTGACGTCTGGACCTCCGCCGCTTCCTCTATCCCATCTGCCGCCACTCCGGGATGGCGGTGCGGGTCCTGGGGGCCCAGGACGTGGCCCGGGTCTTCCTCCGTCTCGTAGGTGGGGCCCCACAGGACCGCCCACGGCGGGGTGGGCGTGGCCTGGGCGGTGACTGACAGCAACGGGGGAGGAGTCTCGCCCCCCCTCCCACTCTCCCTCCCACCCTTCGTACCTCCCAAACTCTGGTCACACGAGACGGGGCGCGTCGCCGCAGCAACCAGGAGGCAGAGAACGGCCAATCGGATCTGAGCACAGGACAGGGGTAGAGAGACCGAGCTGACAGGAGGACAGTCAGAGCAGAAGGAGTTAACGCAGGGCTTCGCGGACTGGGAGCGATTTAACACCACAGCACTACAATGACATACACCACAAGCACAGCTGTTACAGCCAGAACTAGATCAACACATCCCTACACTGCTAGGAGTCTGCATGGCAGACTGTATAGTCAGTCAGCGTGCCAAATAATCTATCAATCAATCGATCTATCAATCAGGTGGCACACTCCTCCCAGTCAATCTTTCTCACCATCTCTCCATAGCTTCAGGTTTTCATAGAAACGCTGCTTTTCTGATCTTCATCCTGAAAGAGAGGAGAGAGAAGGCAGCGATGAGGTGTAAGTGCTTCTGATGGAGTGGACAGCAGAGAGAGAGAGACACACGGAGACAGCCGAGGTGAAACAGACATGCTCACCGATGGAACAAGCCACTCCGTCCACACACAGCACCGTCAGAAACAGGCAGATCGGAAACCACACACACACATTGCTTACCACCCGGAACCCAGGGCGCACGGAGCAGACGAGGACAGAAGCGGATCTGTTGAACGGAGATCAGAACCGGGGCCGATCGAAAAGGCAGCGGGGGCACCGTCCAAACACGGCAGAAAAAAAAATATCACCTGCGAACATCGGAGGCACACACACACACACGCACACACACGCACGCAAACTCACAGCGCCCACACCCCGACCTGTTAGCGGCGCCTTCCCGGCACACTCTCGCACAAACACTTGTACACGCTACACCGCCGGCGGCAGATACCACACGACGGGCTCGGGTTAGAAAAAAAACCGCCGGAGACTCTGGACGAGACGGACGGGAGGTCGGAGTGAATCCACCAACCTCATACTGCAGAACGGGAGAGTGAGCAGGGGAAGCAGAACTTGCACTGGTTGCCTTGGCGACAGAGACATTGAGATGGAGAGGGAGGGGGTGTTTAGGGGGGGCGGCGAACCCCTGAGCGAGCGGGAGAGAGAGAGAGAGGCAGCGGGGAGGGAGAGAGATTTAAATGCTAATTGCGCCTTTAATGGGCTTAATAAAACTGATTCCGAGCGCTTAATATACACCAGAAATCAGCCAACGGAAATGGATATACAGCTGAAGAAGACTGAGGAATTAGAACTATGAGAACGGGGAGGTGGGAGGGCGGCTCGAGTGGAGAGATTAAAATGTTATTTTTAGTGAAAAGGGGGATTTATAATAAGGGAGAAAGAGCAAATAAGCACATGTGAATGCAAAAAAAAACAAAACAAAACAAAAAAGACCTGCGGGCGCCCGGAGTTGCACACAAAGCATGTGGACCGGATCGATCACGATCGGGTCGGCTCAGGCAGGGCGGAGCGGCGAGTGAGTAATCTCATTACGGCATGAACACCAGGAGCCAGAATCATGAGAGTTTGCGGGGTTTTGTTTTATTGGATCCACTCTTATTCACACTGAGGAGAATTTGTACAAAGTATAAAGAGACAGATCTGTGATCCCCACCCCACCCGCCCTCAACTTTCTTTTCTCCTGTTCCCCAAACTCTGACAGCCCCGACACACGCCCAGCCTCTTCCTCACCCCCCTCCTCTCTCCCTCCAGCGCTGTTCACCCCACTTTCACCCCCCCCACACAAAATAGTAAAGCACAAAACAGAGGGCACAGGAGCAACTACACAGATGTCCATCTGAGACAGAACAGCAAGGGCCACTTTATCCAAAGGGTGGTAGGAGCATGGAACAAGCTGCCCTGCCATGTTGCTGAAGCCGATATCCTGGTTTCAGTCAGTTACCGTATGGACGAGACCCTCAGGTCAATCGGTAATAGCTACTAACTACCAAGCAGATGGGATGGTATACGGATTGTTTGACCCGTGCAGTAATTTTACGCCCTGTCCTCCGTTCCAAGTGCTTTGCCACCACCTCGTTCCGATCAGCCTTCCAAAGTGATTGGTAACTAGAAATCAATAACTTCAGTTCCGTAATTTATCACTCCATCACAGAGCCGGTGGTGGGGGGCTGGATTTGTTTCGGGCAGCGGCCTGGCCACCCGAGCGCAGGGTCCTTCATAGCAGAACACAGTGGGCCCATGAGGTTCCAGGTCCCGTGTCTTTCCCTGCTGCGTCCCGGGAGCTGTACTCTTCTGTGTGACAAAATGACAGAATAATTAGGATCATGACAACCAGAATGGCACCACTGAGCAAAATCTCCCTTTAGCTAACCACAGGGAACAGCGAAGGAACAGATGTGAATGATAACATTTCTAACAACTTGAAGAGGTGGCGGCGCGAGACCCCTGGGTCATTTAGCTCCTCAAAAAGCCAATGAGCTAGAAGCACTGGATGGCCTCCTGTTCTTATCCCTGAGGCTCTGTATCACATTCTGATTGCTTTTCTAAATGGGCTTTTGGACAATGGGTGGGGCATGGTCAAAGCACAAAACCATTCTGAAAATGAATTTAACAAAACAGACACACGGACCCCTCCAGGGCCAGGACTGGACAGCCCTGCTGCAGACACACACACACTGACCCCTCCAGGACCAGGACTGGACAGCCCTGCTGCAGACACACACACTGACCCCTCCAGGACCAGGACTGGACAGCCCTGCTGCAGACACACTGACCCCTCCAGGACCAGGACTGGACAGCCCTGCTGCAGACACACACACACTGGCCCCTCCAGGACCAGGACTGGACAGCCCTGCTGCAGACACACACTGACCCCTCCAGGACCAGGACTGGACAGCCCTGCTGCAGACACACACTGACCCCTCCAGGACCAGGACTGGACAGCCCTGCTGCAGACACACACTGACCCCTCCAGGACCAGGACTGGACAGCCCTGCTGCAGACACACACTGACCCCTCCAGGACCAGGACTGGACAGCCCTGCTGCAGACACACTGACCCCTCCAGGACCAGGACTGGACAGCCCTGCTGCAAACACACTGACCCCTCCATGACCAGGACTGGACAGCCCTGCTGCAGAAACACTGACCCCTCCAGTGGCTGCCGTCACCCTGGCTTGATTCAAAGAAAGGATGAGATCCTCCGAACAATTAGCTACTTCGTTCTCACCTTCACTCTCCTCCTCCTCGGTCATCTCTCCATCAGACCCTGACTCCAGAGGTGGGCCATCCAATGGGCTCAGTCTCCTGGTTTGGACATCGCTGCCAGGGGGACAGGAAAGACACCACATCAAGACTAAGGCTGCACGCTGGAACTACATGGAAGTGTGCTTGAAATCAGGAACAGGAGCGTGTCGTTACCCAGAGAGTTGTGGGAGTGTGGAACAAGCTATCCAACCATGTTGTTGAAGCCGATATTCTGGCTTCTTTCAAGGAACATCTGGATGAGACTCTGGGGTTAATTAGCTACTAATTAGCTCCTAATTACTGAATGGGCCAGATGGGCTGGACAGCCTCCTCTTATCTGTAACCCCTCACAAGGGCACAAACCAGGTCCGGAACCAATGGCCTCCTTTCTTTTGTCACTGTTCTTATGAGAACTACATTTCCCACGAGGACAACAATTTCCACGAGGACTCCGTTTCCCATGAGGACTCTGGGGCAGGAAACATTCTGAGGAACTGCCAACCCTGGGAATAAGATTTCTCACCACATACAGTTAGCTCCTAACACCACTGGTGTCACACAGAAGTAGGGCAGTCCAAACACTGTTAATTAGTTGCATTCCCTCCTCATCTTTGTTCCTGACGCAAGCAGATTTTGTCTGAGATGTTGCAAAGTAGCTCCTATTTACATCTTCATTTACAAGAGAGAAAGACATTAAAAATTCAGCAACTGAGCATTGGAACCAGTAGCACTGGCTGTATTTCTAATGCCTTGCAGTGTATTTTACAGCCTAATTTTCATCATCTTTACCGTTTCTTCATTTTCGCCTAGATTTGTCCCGGATCACCATGTTTTTGGATTCTAAACTTAAACTTAAAAAAACTAAAACCAGTTTGGGGCGGCACGGTGATTGGTCACAGCAGTGGGCCCTCATGTTCAATTCCTGGGGTGCTATATGTGTGGAGTTTGCATGTTCTCTGAGTTCATGGGTTTTTTTTTCTCTGGGTGCTCCAGTTTCCTCCCATAGTCCAGAAACATGCTGGTGCGTTAATTGGCTTATTGGAAAATTGGTCCTGGTGTGAGTGTGTGTGTTTGTGTCCGTGTGTGGCCCGTGATGGACTGGTGTCCTGTCCAGGGTGTGTCCTGCCTTCTGCCCACTGCGAGCCAGGGGGTCGCCTCAGAGCCAAGAGGGTTAAGCAGAACTCCTCCAGAAACACTCCTATACCCACGTTCCTGCTGGGCGATGTCACTGCTCGGGACATTGATGACGTTAGGGAAGGTTGCAACAGGGACCAATCAGCATTGCTCTAGAAAGAGTTCGACCAGGGTTCGGGAACAGTGGATCTCTGGTGCGCAGGGGTGGGGGTGGGTTCAGCTTAAAGCGATTTCCCTGCGCCCCAGAACTGTCTGCGTACTCCAGCCCCGGCCGAGAGACGAACTCTTGTCGTCTTTCATTTCCTCAGATCCCTGCTCCACACAGCTTTGCTCCTCTCCTGCTGTGAGGCCGAACGCTGGGAATCGACAGCTTGTTGCCAATGTGATTGATGAGGCTCCGGCTGGCTGCTCGTGTCTGACGCAACGCTACATATGGGCAGGTAAAAACAAGCACCAGGCCGGTTGTGTGTCAGTACAAGGGAAATATAGGACACAGCAATAAAAAAAGGCCAACCTACATTGTTAAAGGGGACCTGGGACGCCATCTTTGTTTGTTGGGGTGAGAGAAAGAATCAGCACTGATGAGTGCATTTAAAAACCTGTCACGCCCCACACTCTCCCTGGCAAACGCCGTTATATTCCCAGAACCACTGTTTCACAATCTCATCCCTAATTGAACCCATCACATTCCCACATGCACTAGATTCCACACATTCTCACTCCCTAACCAATTATCCAACCACATCCCTTTCCTTTCAGTATTTAAACTCCCCTCACACTCCTACCCATGCTCATTAGTGAGAAGCTTCTTGTAGTAGTCTCCTAAGTCTTTTGATAGATCTCCCATTACTAAATCTTTGCTCCTGCCTTTTGACCACGCCTTCTGGATTTTGTCTCTTGGATATTTCTTGTTACCAGACCCTTTGCCTCCTTAATTGACCAAGCCTCTGGATTTTTGTCTTTTGGATTGTCCCTTTGCTACTCTGTGTTCTGTGGGATTCACAGTCATGCATAAGGATCCTCCTATTCTACCGATAGGTTCCCTGCCAAAACCACAATGAAAGTAAAATGTAAATTGGAGGTTTTACGCATTACTGTGTACATCACAAATAGGAAATTTCCAGGTCTGTTCAGTGCCATATTCTGCAATTCAGAATGAGGCAACAAAACTTCCAGTGAGGTGATGTGGCTCTATTATACTGTAAACAAGCAGGCTTGTGAATCCATCTCTTTTAATCCAATAGAAATATTGCTCTTGACTTTGAGAGGGTTTTGCTAACAAATACTACTTTTTGACTCTACATCCAGATCAAGCAGGAACATTTCTGCAGTGAAGTATCTGCTGCACAACCTGTACTAATTTGCTCATCTCACTACATCGCTCATTAGAGGGACTAGTGAGCAGGAAGGACTGCTTCATGTCACAGTTCTTGCAAACTCTCATTCTCGCCCGTGATGAGACCAGTACTTTCACAAAGTTCCCGATTTTGTGCTTAATTCAGAATTTGTTTGATTTTTTTCTAGAACGGCAATTGATTGTTTTTACCACGATTTTAATAACTATTGCGAAATGCTATGAATGTTGTGGATAATAAAATGAATTTACGTTCTTTGAACCCAAAGTAGTCAACATACCTTGCAGGGCAGACAGCATATGAAAACAAATGTGTTGGGATTAACAACCAAATGGCCTCCTCCGTTCTGCAAGCTTATGTTAACAGTTATGTAAAAATGAATTTATTAACCATTTTCCTGTTGGACTTGCGGCAGAAGTACCGTCAAGGGAAGCACAGAGGCACAGAACTCGTCTCCTACTGCAGCTGCTCGGTTTTCACATTTGTTTCTCAGCAGAGCCAAAGCAACACCCTTTCAAAGGGTTTCCCTTCACCTGCTATAAACGTTTGCGTAGGAGCAGGCAAACACAGACTCTGTGTGCTTGAATCTGCAGCCAACTGGACCTGCTGCCCACTCGAGATCTACTGTTTTAGTGATCTGACTCCCTTGATGACCATCGGCCCCTCACCTCTTCTTGGTATTGGCTGGCAGCTGCTCCCACACGGTGAGGCTCCGCCCTCCAGTGACCCAGCGGTGACCCCCACTCGGGGTCAGCCAGGTGGCCAGGCAGAGGATTCTGGGACTTTCGGGCCAGGACAGAGATGCTAGGTACCTGTTGTCAGGGAGACTGCGCACTGAGAGGGGAAGGCAGAGACAAAACACAGCAAGGTAACTGTGGCTCATAATAATATTAATAACAATAAAGTAAGGAGTCTCTAGAAAGAGCAGTGGGAAAGAAGGTCTCACTCTATTGCTAGTTCTACAGTTTATCATACAAATGATAAATTGTAATATAGCAAACACTTGGTTTAATGGACTCATGGGCGAAAGCGGTGTCAGTTATTGCTGAATGTCCACAATATTGTTTTATGAGTCCCAGAACATGCTATTATACAGGAATAATATATATATATAACGTATACTGTATATGATTCCTAAATCTTGTGATTTATTTTTAAACACTTACAATCAGTCAATGAAAATTGTTACCGTGTGAAAAAACTGTATATGTTTCTATCATGAATGCACAAACTCTATTTCATGTGTCATAAATATACTGTATAGAAGTGTCTAAAGCACACAATCACAAACAATACCCATTGTAAGCAACCAGCCTGCGTCTGTCTATAGGGCACCACTGCCATTCCCGAATTTCAGCCCTAGGTAGTTTTTGTTTTTACCTTGTTTTATTTTGTTTTTACCTTGTTTCCCTATTACTGCCAGGAAAGTACAATTTTTCTGATTTTGCAGACAAAATTCTCCTTTGGCAGATTTTGTCCATTAAATTTGAACTCTGGTGAAGCAAAGCCCATTAAACCACGTTTACTGTACTTGTACCATTAATATAAATAATGTTAATGAGCAAAGTGATAGGATATTAAAGTTCAGGGCAGCTGTAAGAGCAGGAATAAGAGTACAGTTTGGACATCTCTTTAGCAGAGCTGGATTGGAGTAATCTTGTTGTTTTACAAGACTAAAACAGTACATATTATGCTCACAGTTAAGACTGCTCTCCCCAGTTTCTAGGTCGAACCCGGAGCCAATCAGAATCCCCTCTGTCTGAGTGACACAGTCTGATACCCCAGACACAGAGCCGTGGTTGGCCAGTCTGGACACCGAGCCTGAGACAAAGTGAGAATTGGAATGGATTAACAGGGGTGGATCAGTTAAAACAGAATAAAAAACAGACACATCCTCTCTGTCTACCAATGGAGAGACTTTAAAGATGTCCTGCTTGCACTGCAGAACGGAATCATCCCTAGGGGGAGGATAACAAACCCTGCAAAGCAGTGACCCGGGCGGTTTAACAAATCACATGAGGAAATAGAGGAGAAAGAAAGCACTCTGTAGAGCTATGCAAAAAGATCTCTCTCTCCCACCGTTTCTCCAATCCAGGACTCCCAGGCTCGCTCGCCCATCTGCGACGTACACTCTCTCCCCCCGCGGGCTGAGGCAGCAGACCCCTGCCAGGCCGGTGTGAACGGGGCTCCAGTGAGTCAGGCGCCGAAGGGGGGCGCCGTCACCCCGCGACCCCGCCGTAACCTCCCAGACCGACACTCCCCCGTCTGCCGAGCCGCTGAACAGGTGAGGGCCGTGAGTCTGCCGTGAGAGAGTGGCTTTGGTGACCCGCGGGTGGGAACAGGGATTATGGGGAGACATCAGAGCCGTAGAGCCCCAGTAGAAGTCTGGGTAAACCGAGGCTGTGATTGTCCAGGGTGAGAGTGGACAAGGAAACCTGAGGTCAATGCAGATCTTGTCACAGTTGAGGGGATCAATTTAAAAAATAGAGAACAGAATAATTGTGTGGAAGTGCCTTTCTAAAAGCAATCAAGACAAATTCTCTTTAAAGCACTGCATCCGAATACTGGGTTGATATTCAAATGGTCACAACTATGACGTTGTTATTTTACAACAGGCTGTTCTAGCCTTAGGCTTAGCATTACTTCCTGGCACTGCTGGGGCCCTAGTTTCAATTCCCGGGGTGCTATCTGTGTGGAGTTTGGATGTTCTCCCCATTTTTACATAGATTTCCCCTGCTTAGAAAATGGATGGACAGATGTAAAGAATGGAAGATACAAAGCATTTCAGTCTCCTGGACAATGAGGGGAAGAAGTAAAAAAGGCAAATAAAATGCTAGCATATATAGTTAAACGTGTATAATTTAAATCAAGGGATGTTATTTTATAATTGGATAATGCACAAGGTCCCATTTAGAACATATGCAAAATGTTAATCGGCAGGTTATAGTAAAAGATATTGCTGCTCTGGAAACAGTCCAGAGAAGAGCAAGCAGACACCTTCTGGGGTATAAGGGAGTGCTCCACACTCACAGGCTGAAGGCCCCGAATCTTTTTAGTCCTGAACAGACAAGGTTACGAGACGGAGCCTGATCCCAGTATTCAGAACTCTCAGCTGTTACTGAAGAAGTCAGCCCAGTGGACAGCTTCAGAAACCAGTGCATTTACAAGATGAGACAGGTCTTTACACAAAGGGTTGTGTGAGTCTGGAACAAGTTGCCTAGCCATGTAGTTAAAATGGCACAGTTTAACCTGTACTTAAAGTGGATCTTTTGACCTGACAATTAGACATTTTCTTAGTGTCTTAGTGAGACTTATTCATGACACCTTACTTATAACCTGGGCATAAACTGTATCTGGGGTTCCAAGAAAAGCTGAGAGAGGTTGTTTTTTTTCTACAGAAAACTATTGAGGAAAAACCATATGGTTAACGCTGTCCCTGCAGACCTACTTACCAATATGAATACAGATAAATGCAGTGTAAAGTTATGTGGCCAACAGAAAGTAAGTGTTCTGATCTTCAGAACTGACAGCTGTTTTGGAATAAATATCTCACATAGACACAGGCTGAAGTTTATCTCGACCCACCAGCAGTTCCGAAAAAAAATATAATTCCATATGTAGTATTACTTTGACTTAAACTGTATTTGCTTAAATATATTGTGGTCCCACTCCCAGTATTTCAGTGATACAGCTTTAAGGCATTTGCTTCTCTGCTCCTGAAGGGTCAGCTTGTGTCTGAAGGTGAAGGAATTAAGACACATCAATCAGTCTCCTGTCTATGTAGGTTAAAATACCAAGAGGTACAGTTAATTTTTCCTTCACGCCTTGAGTGTGCAATTAATATCTGCAGCTACACGGATACAAAATGTACAGGAGGGAACATTGGCTCTCAGGGAACATAAAATGTTTCATTCTGGGCTCTGGAGGTTTTAAACAGAACGCAATTACAGTCCCCCAAGGAGGCTGCAGTGCCTATCCCACCACAAATGTCATTAATTAATAATTAATTGCTTACATTTATATAGCGCTTTTCTGGACACTCCACTCAAAAGCTCTCTACAGGTCATGGGGATCCCCTCCACCACCCCCAGTGTGCAGCCCCACCTGGATGATGTGATGGCAGTCATAGTGCGCCAGAACGCTCACCACACACCAGCTCTCAGTGGGGAGGAGAGCAGAGTGATGTAGCCAATTCATAGAGGAGGATTATTGGGAGACCATGATTGGTAAGGGCCAATGGGAAATTTGGCCAGGACACTGGGGTAACACCCCTACTCTTTTGAGAAACGCCCTGGGATTTTTAATGACCACAGAGAGTCAGGACCTCGGTTTTATGTCTCATCCAAAGGACGGCGCCTGTTTACAGTATAGTGTCCCCGTCACTATACTGGGGCATTAGGACCCACACAGACCGCAGGGTGAGCGCTCCCTGCTGGCCCCACTAACACCTCTTCCAGCAGCAGCCTTAGTTTTTCCCAGGAGTCTCCCCTCCAGGTACTGACCAGGCTCACACCTGCTGAGCTTCAGTGGGTTGCCAGTTGTGAGTTGCTGGGTGATATAGCTGTCCATACAACACCCGAAGCACTGCAGCACTGCTACCTGATGATCACTGAGCAGGTTTAACGCAGTGATAAAAAAAAAATACTCGCCAAAGAGAACAGGTCATTTTCGAGGCCTTTAGTGGGAACTGGAGCAAGTCCTCTCAAGGATGTCAGGGTATCGGCTTCAACAGCATGGCTGGGCAGCTTGTTCCAGGCTCCCACACCCCTTTGTGTAAAGAGCACCCCCCCTGGCCTTGGCTCAAAATACACTTCCATGTAGTTTCAAGGGCCAGCTGTTATTCCTCTTGTAATAACTTTTGCCGATTCTTAAACTATCATATGCCAGACGGGTATTTGAAGGCACGAGCAAGGGCTGTGTTTTTTTTAAGGCCGTTAAGGAATTTTAATGTAGACAGCCCATCATTTTATTCAGAGAATTCTGTCCTTTGTATGCAAGGGGTGACTCGTCCTTGCAGAAATAAAAATAATTTGGACAAGGTGATCGGGACTGGTGGCAAGATTATTATTATTAACCTTACACATAAAATCTGAGACGACCGCTCTCATCCACTCTCTTTAGAATATACTCTCCTATCCTCTAGAAGGAAGTGTGAGATCCCCTCTATAAAGACTAAGAGAGCATTTATTTTCCTTCATACCTGAAAGCATTCAGTTGATGAACAATGAAAATCTTGCTTGCAGGCAGGGATATTAATATTTTTATTGTAGTTTTAGATACTTTACCAGCTAATTGTCAATTATTTTAATCTTATGGATGGGATTGAGTTCTGATTGAACAACTGTCGTTGAATGTTGTTCTGCAGCACAGTATTGTGCTGTTGTTAGCCGGTATTACATGTTTAGGAGCTCTTGATGTGCAAGACACATTCCCTCAGGGACAATAAAGGTTAATCCAATTCAATTTAAACCTGAACGTGTATTCTCTAATTGATTTAAAACATTCTTGCTCGTGTTCCATCATTCGTCCTGGTTTAAAAGAAATATACTCGACTATGGGGAAAATATATATACTGTACAGGTCAGGATTTAAATACTCTTTAATATCTCTCATGTTTCAAGTGTTACATCATTCAGCTATAATTGCTGTCCTATTTCCATCATGTTGTTATTATTAGAGTGAAACTTGAATTCACCTTTAATTTAAATTGTCAGTTGGATACAAATCAATATCTTTTTAAGTTATTTTCTTTAATCTCAATTTAAAAAAAAAAAAACTCAATGTGATCCGCTAGGTTTCACTAGCTCGTGACATCTGGGATGAACAAATTTCTTTTATTGTCTTATTTTGGATTATATTTTGTCACAGGTACTGAGAAAAGCTCCTTGAAATAGATGACTTACAGATTTGAAGGCTGACAGAGATCAGGTGTTACTGGAATTTTTTCAAGAACCAGGCTACCTTATTTAAGAAAATGCGCTTTATTGACACTTTTTATCCAGAGGACTAAAGCATTTGTTTTATTTTTTTAACTATGCAATGCCATTTGGGTTTAAAATAAGCAGAAATCTGACTCCAGCTCAATCGGTGAAAACTGTTACTTGACTTGGAGTGCAGGTTGAATTCTATGGCCTTTGACGTTGCTACATTGGCCGTGAACCGTATTTCCCAAATGGTTGAGTGCCACCAGGGAAAGGTGTTAAGATTGGCCAACCAGGGCTGTCTCAGGTTTCTGCACCAACAGGCTTGCAGTGACATCACTGAGAGGGGCGTGGCTGCTCCAGCGGTTGCCAGCTCTCCTGTTGGCCGCTGCGGAGCTTTACAGCTTCACAGTGAAATGTGAATGAATGGCTAAGCAAAAAGGCTGTGGTGATGAAATGGCAGACAAGACATGGAATTCACTCTGCGTAGGGTGCAATTTGCTCCACAGGCCAAACCTGGGGTGAGAACGACGGTACGGGCCCGAGTTACCTTTAGAGCCGTGACGCTGTCCTCGTGAGCTGTGACTGAGTGACAGCACTCTCCAGATAGCCAGCTCCACACCTCCACCTTCCCACCATCTGAGAGAGAGAGAGGAGGGGGTTAAATACAGACCAGCACGGAGAAATGCAACAACGAGCCAGGGCGCTAGACGATCCATCACTGGCTTTACAGGTGATTGGACATAATGCGTGTCGTGGGAAATTCTCCATCTGCAGAGCAGCAGACAGTCTAGTGTGGTCTGAGTCTTTATTGAGCTAATAAGCACAGCAACACGGCATCGAGTCTGCCTCGCAGGAGAGACACACTGTATTGCAGCTCTTACATACAGTACAGGTTCAGAAAGCCCTTAGGTTCCCATTTTGAGTGTCTGCTCTGTTCTTTGACATGTGACTCCTTCTGCTCTTAACACCCTGTGGAAGGAAATTAGTTGCTGCAGCTGTTCAAGCACGTCAGCTTTATCCTGCATTAACACAACGTTTGGTAAAGACCTAATTACGAGATCCCAGCACTGACTCTAACACCTCCCACAGTGCAGGGCTGCAATCTACAGACGTCCCTTCGCACGTGAAGGGTGAGACTCCTCCAAAGACAAGGTTCTGACCGGCGAGACCCGCCGTGGGAGGAAGAGGAGGCTTCGGCCGATGATGAAGACGGTCGTTCTGAGTCGGGGCCGGAGATCAAGGCTGGAGACCAGCGTAGCGTTTCAGACAGGCCAGTCTGCACTTTTATAGATCACGCACAGCAGTAATAATAAGAATTGCTTATACTTAATATAGCACTTTTCTGGACACGCACTCAAAGCGCTTTACAGGTCACGGGAAATCCCACTGTCACCACCAGTGTGCAGCCCCACCTGGATGATGCTCTAGTCCTCTCCCCACACACCAGCCCTCAGTGGGGAGGAGAGCAGGGTGATTCAGCCAGTTCAGAGAGGGGGATTATTAGGAGGCCATAACTGGTAAAGGCCAGGGGGAAATTTGGCCAGGACACCGGGGTAACACCCCTACTCTTTTTGAGAAACACCCTGGGACATTTAATGACCACAGAGAGTCAGGATCTTGGTTTTTATGTCTCATCCAAAGGACGGTGCCATTTGTATTACAGTATAGTGTCCCTGTCACTATACTGGGGAAGTTAGGACCCCCACAGACCGCAGGGTGAGCCCCCCCTGCTGGCCCCACTAACTCCTCTTCCAGCAGCAGCCTCAGCTTTCCCAGGAGTCTCCCATCCAGGTACTGGCCAGGCTCACACCTGCTGAGCACCGGAGGGGCTGCCACTGAAGGTCACACAGACATCACAGTGCAGACGGCAGGCCAGCCCATGCTTTTACAGATCGCGCACAGCAGCGACAGACACAGCCGAGCGGAGTTTCCCTGCGGCGAGACGGCGGGGGCAGATTCTCACAGGAGGCAGTCGGCCGCATATGCTCAAAGCGTGTCTCGTCCAGAAATGTGGAAAAGCACAAAGGCATAAGAAATAAACAAATGATCGCCGCGCTTAGCGGGGCAGCGTATGTTCGGCAGGCGGGGGAGTGTGGGGGGCCATCGGCCCCGTCTGCCAACTTTCAGTGAAAGCCTGCGCTCGGAGGAGTGGCGGCGAGCAGGGGGGCCCTGCCAAGATTCAGAGCCCGGCTGGCGGGGCTGTTTTCGCGAGCAGTCGGTGGGGGGCTTGGGAGGAGAGACAACATACGTCGGCCATGTATCACATGCAGTTTGCAACTGCTGGATATGGCCACTAGGGGGCTATCTGAGGCCACCTGTGGGGGGCGAGGGGTGCATTCAACGGCCACAGCAGACCCCAATCCCCCTGGTTCACTGGCCCCTTGCCCCCAGCAGGAGCTACGGCTGACAGTTTGATCTCTGTGCGGCACACATGCAAGAGCAGACAGCAACGCGAGAGAGGCACCAGCACCTGAGGATTAAGATAAGAAAAATGCCAAGCCGGGTGACATTTTGAACTGTTCGGATCCGAAAACAAGAGGACTAAAACACTAACAAGCAGTGGCTTTGAAGTCACTAACGGAAATGGACATGGGGCAGTGGGGTTATTATTGATTACTGATAACAGGACTACTACGTAGCAAAAAGGGTTTGTAACCCAGGGACCCCAACTCAGAACAGGAGGCACCTCTTGTGCACAAAGGGTGGCGGGAGTGTGGAACAAGCTGCCCAGCCATGCTGACGAAGCCAGTGCCCTGGTTTCTTTCAAGAAAGAGCTGGAATGAGATCTTCCAATCTGGAAAGGAGGCACTGCTTTACACAAAGAGTGGTGGGAGGGTGGGACAAGCTCTCCAGCCATGCTGACGAAGCTGATACCCTGAGCTTCTCTCAAAGAAACAGATGGATGAGATTCGGGGATCAAGTGAGCTACCACATAGGCTAGGTAGGCCAAATGCCCCCACCTTAATTGGAACTACTCTTTTGCAACCACAAGACCTTTAACACAAGTGTGCGGCACGAATTCCTCATCATTACCTGACCCAGTGACGATGTAGCCCTCCCCCTCTGGGATGAAGCTGAGAGACATGACGGAGTTAAAGGTATAAATAGACCTGATGCAGGAGCCTGTGGGAGAGAGGGAGGAGGTTCAGAATCGCTTCACTCAACGATATTCAGTCTGGAACATCATTTCAGCAAGCCAAGAGCCAAAGACCCTTACCGAACAAATAGAGTAATTAAATGGGGCATCATTCAAAGAAATTCACACATATTCTGCGCTCCAGATTTTGTAATGGAGCTCAACCCTTTATGTTGCTCTGAATGATATTAACGAACCACATGGCGGCGCTAATTGATCTCATTCCGGCCAATAGCCCCTCAAAGACCATCACAGCGCCTGGCGATGTTTAATGTCTGATTTCAATTAGTTGTGCGTCAGGCGTTGCTGAGCGGGGAAATGGGTTTTGGAAACCCTTTGCGTGGTGACATTGTGATCGTCACCCTTCTGCCTAACCCCCCCCCACCCATCCCAGAGCTAAAGAAGGTTTAATAGGGTCTGATTGGAACTGATTAGCAAAGCCCAGGTGGTTTCAGCAAGTGAGCAGAGCTGCAATTTTCACTGTGGGGAAAATCACATTTTCCCTCTGATGTCCCCCGAGACCCCATCAGCTAAAATGTGAACCATTTATAGACGTGCTTAATATCCACATCTCAGGATCGGGTAAAAGTCGGTTTCGTTTTAGAAGGAGAATTCGTTCAGCGAATTTGCTGGATTGTTTCAGCATCCTGAAAACAGCTGAACTGACTCGGATACCCCACTTTTCCCCCTCTTTTTCTCACCTCTCCTCGCTGGGGAGGTTGTTTTGCACAGACAAGGCCGCACGTGACACACACACGCGTTCTTCCCTTCTGGGCAAAAAGGATTAGCAGGCTGACAGTTACGGTCGGAAGCCTTTTCACTCCGCTGTGCTGGCGTCCCGCCGAGAGTCCAGCAGGAAACGCGCGCCTCGCTTGTCGCAGGCTGCTCCGATTGCGACACCCCCTGCGTGAGGGCTCATTTGTGCCGGCTGATGCCAGGGCAAAGAGGATTTGTGTCGGGAACAGCAGGAAGCCCGACTGAGCCAGCATTTTACCAGCAGAAGAAATCACTATAGTCATAACAACCCAGAGGACCGAGATTCATCCACTCCACACCACTACTTTCACACACTTGACCCCAACCATTCCCAGCAGGACTCACACGCAGACAGGTTTTCCTTAGGTCCGTATGGGAGTTTTCCTCTCCTGGTGGCTACTGTGTCCCACTATCACACACTAAACTACTCTACATCCACTCCCACTGCTCATCCATTTTCACACACTGACCCCAACAGGACACTCAGAGCCTCTCCCAGCTGGGCTCTCACACACAGCCCCATACTGCCTCACTGCACACAGCTCCTTCCTGAACCCCCAGAGGTCTCCTCTCCTCCTCATGGGAGTTTTACTCTCCTGTGCCTGATGTGTCCCACTATCACACACTAAACTGCTTTACAACCACTCCCACTGACCTCCTTTTCATCTGCTGCGCTGTACAAGCCTCTCGGTTTTGTCTGTGTAAATTAAGTGTCAAAAGAGCTCGCTGACACCTTCCTATGCACTTAAAATTAATAAAAATGGATCAAATCACACCTCAAAAACATGCAAGAGCTGAAGTTGTAGCAAAGCATCTCCGATGACACATAATTCTGGTGCACTCAATGGGTCACGAGGTGCAGTTATGGCCTCAAAGTGATGTGAGATTAAATAAAAATACCGACTTTTACTATCTGAAACTGACTTCCAGTGAATGGGCCCAGATACGTATGGTCACTTGCACACAAAGTATGGTTTTGCGCAAAAAGAATCAAACATATGCATGGTATCACCTAAAAATAAAATCTGTATTATACAGTACTTATCATTCATGTTAATCTCACAATAGCAAATACATTCCTTGGCTGTAAAACACCAACAAGTGATTGTTCCATCACTAGTTAAAGCTAGCCTTCCTCACCTGCTTAACAGTTCCTTGACCTTTTGCTAAGTGGTGTTGTGATGCAAGGGCCTCATCTACACAATTTGTTTCTCTAAAAAAAGGCCGCATTCAAATATACTCGCCTGGACCTCAGGACCTCGCTCACCCCACCCCCTCCAGTGCACCCTGGGAAATGTAGTCTTCCAAGACCGGGGACTCACCGGAATTCAGAGCCCAGACTCTCACACAGCTGTCAACGGACCCGCTGAGAATGAACCTCTCCGAACTGCCGAGCCCCAGAGAGCGAGCTGGGGTCACGAGGAAGGAGGGAGGAAAAAAAAACAGACAAGAAAAAAAAGTGAGCAGAAGAAGGAAAACAAATGACCACCCAGGCTGGCTCCTTTCAAGGAAAAGATGCCTAAAGAAAACTTGGCAACCTGGGAGAGCCCAGCAGGCACATCTGGGCAAGGGTCGTGGCTGGGCACGGGAAAATTCCTGCACGGCTCGGTAGAGATGGGCGTTATTTTACAGAGGTGCTCTTCCGACACACATCTGTGGCATCCCAGTGCTGACCGGACTGACGTTTTGTTTCCGGGTATCCTGGACCTAACCCATACTTGGGAGCGTGCTGGAAGGCGTCGCCAGCTGCCCCAGAGCGGGGCATCACTCTTGGGGTAACTGTGAGGAGTAATCGACGTTCGCATCACCCACAATCCAACCTGCTCCCGTCACACTGACAAAGTAATCACGAGAGCACACCAGTACCTCTACTTGCTCGGGTGACTCAGGAGATCTGGAGTGTCTTCACCAACGTTCACAAATTTCTACGGATGCCCTGTAGAAGCCCTGTAAACGAGCAGGAGGTGGAAGCCTCCAGGGTCAGTCTGGGGGACTGGATGCCCCCCCACTGTCTGCACCGCTCACCAGAGGAGAAGGACTGACTGAGGACCGGGGAAACGCGAGTTTGGAAGGGTTGTGAAGAGTGTCGGCGGGAGGGACTTCTTGGAAGTGGAGAAGCATGATGACTTGGAGGGGCGTGTTTGAGGAGGGTGGTCGGCGGTGTGTTAGGCAGGGGACGTCAGGAAGAAGTTGAGGCAGGAGCTCAATGAAGAGCTGAGGGTTTTTTGGTTAGTCGTTTTTGGTTGCGGTGTTTTGATTTCCCTGCCCTGCTCAATGAAAGGCGCTGGGGTGTTTCAACCTCATGGCTGTGTGTTTGGTGTGTCTGCTGTCCTGGATGTGCCTATTTTTTAAGATCCCAAACCAAGTGTATATCACAGTATAAATATGCAAAAGGAACCATTCGATTCGAACACAGAGTCCTAAAATCTCCACTTCAGTCGCCCCTGGCCAAATGAACATGAATTACAGGCCCTCGGTGTAGTCATTTGCTTGTCTGCTACCCAGATCGGCTTCTTTACGAGCATCTTTACTGCTGATCAGCCCTGTGTCCTGTGTGGCTCGATGAGATGAGAAATTACCCAGGATGTTGCAGTGCTCCGGGGGTGGCAGGCTCAGGCAGGTGACACCACCTGTGTGACCACCCAGGTGCCGCTGCTCCGTCGCCGTGGGAACGTGCCAGACCTTCACGGTTGTGTCCCGACTGACCGAGGGGGAAGAGAGTGGAGGGGGTTAATATAAACACACTGGACAACGGGACACTGCAGTACAGTAACGCTGCAGGCCAACTTCCTGGAGGTAACTGTAAATTTAAAATAATGATAATCATTCCTTACACTTATATTGCGCTTGTCTGGACACTCCACTCAAAGCTCTTTACAGGTCATGGGGATCCCCTCCACCCCACCCGTGTGCAGCCCCACCTGGATGATGCTCCAGTCCTCTCCCCACACACCAGCTCTCAGTGGGGAGGAGAGCAGAGTGATGAAGCCAGTTCAGAGATGGGGATTATTAGGAGGCCATGACTGGTAAAGGCCAGGGGGAAATTTGGCCAGGACACTGGGGTAACACCCCTACTCTTTTTGAAAAACACCCTGGGATTTTCAATGACCACAGAGAGTCAGGACCTTGGTTTTATGTGTCATCCGAAGAACGGTGCCTGTTTACAGTATAGTGTCCCTGTCACTATACTGGGGCATTAGGACCCACACAGACCGCAGGGTGAGCGCCCCCTACTGGCCCCACTAACACCTCTTCCAGCAGCAGCCTTAGTTTTTCCCAGGAGTTTCCCATCCAGGTACTGACCAGGCTCACACCTGCTGGGCTTCAGGGTATTGCAGGGTGATACAGCTGCTACACATAAAAGAAAGGTTCTAAGACCATGTTGTCCTAGTTGTGACACTGACCTTCCGGAAACAACATGATTGTCGACAACAGCAACGCAGGTGATGATGTCACTGTGACCCTCCAGGGACCTGAGGCGGAACTTCACCTTTTCCCATGATTCTCTGGCAGCAAGAAATCCTGTGTCTGGGGAAAACAAAATAAAATTCTTAAACTCTGACCCTTAGGTCTAGCTGTATCCCCAACTCCAACTCTAACCTTAAGCTGCGCAGAACCTTACTCAGCCCTCTCCTACCCAGAACTGTTTTGGAAGTGCATTTAAAACCAGGAACATGAGAAACTACTTTACGCAAAGGGATGTGGGGGGGTGGAACAAGCTACCCCCCCCCCAGGTGGTTGAAAACATCACCTTGGCTTCATTCAACAAAAGGCTGGCTCCTTGGCTCATTTACTTGGCTCATTTAATTAATAATGACCAAACAGGCCAGATTGGTTTGTAATCGTTGTGTTCTATGGCCCATGTTCCCATCATACCCGCTGTGCTGCCTTCTGTCTCCGCTGGGCGGGCTGTGCTTTTAGTGTCTTCTAGCTTTGACTGTTTCACAGGCACTTCTTCAGGCAGCCCCGAGACTGGGGCCTTCGACTCCTGGGCATCTCTGCTCTGACTGAAGAGAGAATATGGAATGAAAATAAAAATGGCGTCCCACTGTTCCCTGCCAGAGCTCATCGGGGGCACAACAGCCAAATCTAGGTCTTACAGGGTTTGATTTTGCACACTGGTACTGGTTCTACTACCACCTTGGTGTGATATAAAGCATGTCTTTGATTACCGATTTTCCAAAATGCTGGATAATCCTGTCAAAGTCTTTATATCAGTTTGTTTGCGCACATTCTTTTATAGCACTGTGATTTGGGGTGTTGTGTGCGCATTGTTTATTTTTTAATTTCAATCTGAACGTTTAAAAGTACCGAACTGCAGAAACAGTGCTGTACAATGCTTCATTTTAATGGAAAAAAACGGAAAGTGCAATTTATTTCCTTCAGTGCAGGACCTGCACACCGAGAACATTTTTTTTGTGGAAATAATGCTTGATTTACTTTCACTAGATCAGTCTGTGGCCACGGAGAAATTTAAAATTCTGAGTGACCTGCTGCTTAATAAATACAAATTTTCCACCTGCTGTGCCTGTAAAGAGACGCCCTCCCTCAGTGAAATGTTGACTTGGTATGGTTCATCCATCCATCTTCTGAGAGATTCAACCACACAGTCCAGTCTTTCAGAATTAACCCTTCCATCTCAGCGTAGTGTCACTCCAGAGCCCAGTCATTCAGAATTAACCCTTTCATCTCAGTGCAGTGTCACTCCAGAGCCCAGTCTTTCAGAATTAACCCTTTCAACTCAGCGCAGTGTCACTCCAGAGCCCAGTCATTCAGAATTAACCCTTTCATCATTCTCACACTCGTCTCTTCATGGTCTCCTGCCCTCTCTCCTCGGCGTCGCTTCCCACGATGCCCTGGGCTTCCTGCGGGAGGCGTGCCAGCAGCTGGGCCAGTCGCGCGCAGAGCTCCGCCTTCCGGGACACCTGGGAGAGTCAATGCCCCGGTTACACACACACTCCACAGAGAGGAGCCAAGGAGCGCTCTGACCCCCAAGCATGGAGAGCAAGCTGGCGTCTGCGAAAAGACAAATTCCTAATGCGAGAAACTGTATATGGCCAATAAAGTGATCTGATCTTATCAGCTCCCCCACAACCCTGTTACTGCATAACCTGTACAGAAAATTCTGTCAGTCAAACGAAAGACCAGAGTCTGCCTCACAGTGGGCAGCACCTGGTGGTGGGAGGGGAATCCTGGGACACACTGACCTTCTCCCTTTCCTCCCCCGTCAGCTCGCGCTGCAGGATCTCCAAGCCGGCGATCTGCCGCAGTTTCTTCCGAAGCCTCCGGATCTCGGGCGAGAGCAGGTCCTGACCGGACATGGCAGCCCGCTCGTCCTGGGGGCAGGGAGAGGAGCGCGAGCAGCGTGAAATCGTTTGTCACTGCGGCGCGCAGGAAGGAGGAAGTCAGAAACGCGAGGGGGCCGCTTGACTCACCTAGGCCAAGGCGGTGCAGGAGGCTGGGGGTTAAAGAGGAACTGCCGTTCCCATTTCTCAAACTAGTTATTGAATCTGGGTAACAAAATAAATTTGTATAGGTTTATAGCAGAGCAAAATCTTACAAAGTCCTAATTAAGCCCCAAAATGGTGTTGTTGCAGACCCCTTGTCTCACAATGGGCGTGAGAGAGAGAGTTCCCATGAATTATGATGAGAGGCGGCCCTTCCTGCTCACTAGTCACTGTACTGTGATGTGATGTGATGGACAAGCGAATAAGTACAGGTTGTGCAGCAGACACGTTGCACTGTTCCAGCGTGATGCGCACGCAGAGTGAACAAGTCAGTAGTATTTTTTGGCAAAATCTGTCTGGAAGTGGAGAGCAGTATTTCTACTGGATTAAAAGAGCTGGATTCACAAGTCTGCTTGTTTACAATGTCATAGTGACATCACCTCACCAGAAGTGTTGTTGCCTCATCGCAGAATATGGCACTATTCTCACAAAATGACAAAATTATGTCTTTTTTGTTATTTACTGTCACTGTGGTTTGAAATGCACTCATCAGTGCCGATTCTTTCAAACCCCTAAATCTAAAAATAGCATTGCCCTTAAAGCTGAACTATGTGGGATACAGGTATGGCCCACCAGAGAAAGAATGAAGACGGCAAGCATTCCTGAGTGTCAAATCCCTTAACCTTTGACAGCTGAAAAGGTCAAAGGTCAAACGCCAAACGTTGGGGGTCATAGAAACTTGAACATTACCAGATATGGGCCCTTAGTTACCTTGACAAAATACAGCTTTTGTACCAATTCGGGTAAAAAAGTAATGTACATTCTACATAAACCACTAAAACTTTGTATTTAATATACATGTACTTGTCAACATTTCCAACACAGTGGAACAGTCTGAGGACTGAAGGTTTTTTTTTTTGCTGGGTTATGATCGCTTCAAGTGAAGCTCGCCAGGCAACACCCAGGTAGGATGTGCCTACAACTGCGGCAGTGAGTAAAACTGAAGATTTACCATCAACCTGCCAGTTCTTTTCTCCAGCAGGTAGCACATTCATTTTTTTTCTAGTCACCAACAGCTCCAAGAATCACTTCCAGCCCTTTCTCGAAGGAAACCTGGGTATCGGCTTCAACAATACGGCTGGGTGGCTTGTTCCCCACCCCCACCACCCTTTGTGCAAAGAAGGGCTTCCAGCTCTCAATTTTAAATTCACGGCCATGTCGTTTCCTACCGCCGGTGTTCAGATCCCGTTAAAAATAAATCAGTACGCTTGGCTTCGTTGTCTCTGAGCTTTATTTTAATACTTGAATCAGATCTCCTGTTCAACACAAAAAAGGCTCAGTTCCTTTGGCCTGTCAAAATGGTTCTTCCTGTGGTTGCTCTTTTGTGGACTGATTCCAGAACAGCAATATCTCTGTTTAACACCTAAGACACTGCACTGGTACAACATCTTATATGCTTAATTAAGCCATATGAAAAACCCTTCAGAATCCTGTATCATTCGGGAATAATACGTCTAATCCATTTTAAATGAGTCAAATTATTAAAAAAAAAGAAGTTAGTTAAGGGGGAGTCATAAAACCTGCTGAATTGTTGATCTCAAGGACAAGAGAAATGAAATCTGCCTTTTCAGAGAACCTCCGCACTTACAGTACGTACAGTATGAACAGTTTTGTTCAATACTTAGACGAGTCTATACCAGTAGATCGTGTGTGAAAACAATCTCTTCCCGATTGAGTTTTTGTTTTCCTAAAATGTCTAAACCTTGTGAGCGTAAATACTGTACCTACCTACTCGTTACTACCGTCTCTGCTGTCTTCCTCAAGAGTTTGTAAGCGGCGCTGATTACCGACGCGGCGGTGACGTGTCGCCGACCTGAAAACACAGCTGCTCGACCTCCACGCCACCTCACCGGACTGACGTAGGCAAACATCATGACCTCACTTCCGCAAAACCCGTCTCACAAGCACGGTTCTCACGCGCCATCTTGTGAGGAAGATTGGGTACTGTATGAAACAGTCAACTGTGAAATAGCACATCATGTATTGAGTGTACTGCGCAGTATGATAATATGCTGTATGTCATAATGTTTACAATAATTAGTTTGAACAATTCCAATTTACACTGTGAATGTAAATTAAATTAAGAAGTTTTATAAACACTACGCATTAATACGTCTATATCTGGGCTGAGTGAATTCTCATTCATCCTAAGGTAGTGACAACTTTATTAGAAATTCAGATAAAGTTATGACACCAGAGCCTAAACCAACAGCCAAGAGGCGCGTGATGAGATACACCCTGGACAGGACACCAGTTCATCACAGGGCACACACACACAACAGGGCTGGTTTTCCCAGAAGCCAATGAACCCACCAGCATGTCTTTGGACTGTGGGAGGAAACCAGAGCACCTGGAGGAAACCCCCACAAACATGGGGAGAACATGCAGACTCCACCCAGACAGCACCCCAGGAACTGAACCCTGTACCCCAGTGCTGTGAGGCAGTGATGCTAACTACTGTACCACCTTGCTGCCCCCAATATATAGTAATAATTTTGTATCCATAAAATAAAAGGAATCCACACTTATGATTCATATTAATTCCATGATCAGAAATACAAGTTGCTTACTTGTAAAGCAAACAGACCAGCTTTGACTTTGCAGCCCCAGTAGGTTTGGAGGGTACTTCATATGATTTTGCTGGGCTTCTCTGAAAGCCATTCTTATATAAGATTTCCTGTGCTGTGTTTCAGATCAAAAGCATCACCCTTTTTACAATTAAAAGATAATCAATCTAGCGCTGTTAGCACTGGCCATGAGGGCAGAGATAATACCCCTGCGTGAGAGAAATTGCCACCCCCAGACAATGCATAAGTGGTGCATTAATGACGATGAACCAAAATCGATTTCTGATACAGGCCGTCTTCTGCAAAAGTATTTCAAGCGCAGCGTGATGACGTCCTAGCCCGCAAGCGACCAATCAGATGAGACGTTCCGGCGGGGGTGCATGTTTTTTCCCGGAACCCAGTGGCCCGCGGCAGGTTGTAGTATGTACCCCTGACGATCTTTTTGTCCTGAATTGTTATACGTACTTTTGTTTGTATTGTCGTTTTTGGTTATTCTGTTAAGCAGAAATAAAAATAACAAATTAAAAAAAAAGTTGTAGCGAGACTCGGAGAACCGGGAAGTGTCCCGCAGAGTGGGCGTGGGCGTGGGCGTGGGCCTTTCCAGAGAGTTAGACAACATTAGCGCCCTACTATCCCCACATATAAACACCCCGCTAGCCTCCTCGTCACGGTCCTTGTAGGTGTGTGTGCAGGAAATCCAGGTAAGGAGCAACTGAAGGTACCTTTATGCCATATGATAAAACAAGGGCTGTTTGTTTTTCACAACACCGAATAACATTGTAGGTACAGTAATACCTTTGAAATTGTTAATTTACGTGGTCTTTATTTTTTTATAACCGCAGATGTTTTGATTTGTACCTCTATATTTTTAAAAACGAAACGGACATGAATCGAAACCCCCCAAAAGCTGTAATAACCACCACCACAACAACTTCGTGTACAACGTATAAATTGTTGTTTTTTTGTTATTGGATACAGTTCCCCCTGTGGACCTCTTTTTATTGTATCTGATTTAGTTTTACTTTTGTGCTGTTGCCATCCGTGTATCTTTGTTTGCTCCTTCAGCAGATCCCACCACAACCATCGAGGTAAGGAGAGTGACGGTGCAAGTTTGAATTCCTTCGTGAAATGCAGGTTGTTCTCTAGTTCTCAGAGCAATAATGTTTAGTTTGGGACGAGGTGTGTTGCTGTCTCCTGACCTGTTTACATTCTTATGTACTGTATTGAAATGGAAGCGCGATTGCCCCAATATGTCCAAGTGTCTATATTCTTCACCTTGATTCGGGGTTGCGCCAATACTTCTGCCAGGCGCCGTAAAAAGCTTTTTCACCACAAAGCAGCGCACCGCTGGGCTGATCTTAAAGACAGCGCTGCGAACCCAAAGTAGTTCTGGGAGTCTGTAAGGTCTTCTGTAAACTGGAAATGTGTGAGAACACACGTTTACATGCTATAGTCGTTCAGCCCTTTGAGAGCATTTGTTTGCTAGTAAATTATCGATTCAGCAACATGGCTAGGAAGCTTGTTCCATACTCCCACAGCCCTTTGTGTAAAATGTGCCTCCTACTCTCAATATTAAATGCTTCTGGGTGATTTGCACTTGTTCACTGGTTCATATTTCACAGAGATTCTGAAGACGTCCACAGTGTTGCCTTTGTTAGAGTGATACTGAATATATAACAGTCTATATAACTAATCTGTCCAAGCTGTGTTTTTTTTAGTCGTTTCTATAGGGAAAACCTGAATTGGCTAATTCTGCAAGTCAGCTGGTTGTGTTCTCAGTGTAATCAATACAGCAAGTTCTTGTGTCCAGGAAGAAGATCACCCTTCTGCTGAAATGAGAAACTGATGGTATTTCAGATTCTGGATCTTAGTATTTATATTTATTTTAACTGCATTTTTTTAAAATATAAAATAAGTATTCAACATCTGACAAGCCCAACTCGGTTTGTCAACTCCTCAGCAAAACATAAACCAAGTGGAATCTATGTGGAAGTGAATTTATAACCCTGAACAGGAGGCTTTTTTTACACAGAGGGGGGTGGGAGAGTGGAACAAACTACCCAGCCTGAAGCCAGAAGTTAGATGAGCTTGTGGGATCAGTTGACAACTACCAATAAAGTGCCTGATGCGCTGAATGAACTCCTTACTTGTCTTGTCTTGGGGCAGTAACGCCAGAACTTTTTTTTCCTTTCTGTAGACAATGCAAAAGATATTAGCTGGAAAACGTTTGTTTTAATTCATTCCCCACCCCACAGAACATCTGCTGAAAATGAGAAACAGATGCAGTTTCATATCCTGGAAACCTGTATTTCCAGTGACAGTATAAATTGCGTTTTTTGATTCAGTGCCCTTTGCAGCATGTTGCCAGTGAGTTCTTTAGAAGTGATGAGCACATGATGAATGAGTGAGTTTGTGAAATCCTCTATTGTGTGAGTGTGAGCTGATGTTTAAACATGAAAGCTTGCTTCAGAATCAGCTGACCACATAGAGCTGGTTTGAAAGCGTCAATACCGCTTGTTTGCATCATCCCACTCTTTCCTGTCCTCTGCTGTGCCTTAGTGCATCACCGGAGTGTTTTCTTGGTGTTTTTCAGACCTTTGGCCTTGTGTTTTGTAGGTCAGTTCTTTTGGGGAAACATGAAATAGGGCAGCGTGGGGATGTTGTGGCGAGCATTGCTGCTGCTGCTCCTCTGCTGGGACCCTGAGTTCGATTCCTGGGGTGCTGTCTGGGTGGAGTTTGCATGTTCTCCCTCTGTGTACGTGGGTTTCCTCCCACAGTCCAGAGACATGCTGGTGGGTTAATTGGCTTCTGGGAAGATTGGCCTTGGTGTGTGTGTGTGTGTGTGTGTGTGTGTGTGTGTGTGATGTGCCGGTGTCCTGTGCAGGGTGTGCCTCACCTTGCATCCGATGCTTTCCTGGATAGACTCCTGCTGCGATCCTATACTGGGGGGGGCTGGGGCTGTACGCCTCCGTAAATTCCAGGGAAGTGGACTCAGTCTGTGTGGGAGGCACTCAGGTATTTATTAAAGGAGACCACCAGGACATGCTGGGGGGTAAATGGATGTTCACAGGAAAGCTCCTCAAAATTTTCTCTCTAGCGGTTTCCAGCTAAATGGGGCATGTCTTTGATTTCAAGATCAAAAGAGAAAGGCAGATTAAAAAAAACACTGTCGGAAGTGCTTTGCGTCTGGTTCGTTTGGTTCATATATCGTTGTCTGATGAAGTGTTCCGGCGAAAGCCGCTTCAGTTCTCGGAGCTTGTTTTTCGCAAGGAGTGGCAGGTGCTTACTTGCCGAGATCTGTCGAAAGACTGTCCCGAAGAATGAGCTCGTTAGCCTCCTACAGCCTTCACGTGCTTCCAGGAAGGCGAAAAATTTGCAATTGAATGAGCTTCACCCACTGTGCTGTCGGGCTGTTCCGGCAGCAGGCTCTTGTTCAAATGCTGCAGGGTGCCGGTTTTGCTGCCTTGCTGTACCAGTAAGGACCCCTGAGAACATCCAGGTGTTGGTTTCCCCCACTTGAACCCTGTGCTTGGGCACATGTTCATCCTGAGAAACCAACCCCGAGCTGACGGCGCCTCCGACAGGACAAACGCGGCGTCGTGGGATCTGTCCGGCCAGATCCGGACTCCCCTGTCCTTCCATGATATTCAGTGGCGATAAGGTCAAGAACCCAGTGGATCCCCTGAGGATCGGTTCTTACTGTAGGCAGGATGTTGCCACAAGAGTGAAGAGAGAATCGAAGCACTATCATTACTATCGCTGTCGTCCCCAGAGCCCGAATACTGTGCTTTTCGAAGGCTCATGCTGCCCCCCTGCTCCTGGTTTTGATCTTTACCTCGGGTTGTCCTTGATAGCTCTTTGCAGAGAATCTCCAAAGCGCAATCTGATGGCAAACAAAGAGTGAACTAAGGGCAGTGCTGTCTGAACACTCTGAAATAATGAATTATTTGTTTGCTCCCTGTGCAGAGGTCATCTGTAAATTGCCACGTGAGATCTAACACTTGATTAAACATTGAGCATCTGCTGTGTAAGCCTTCTTCTGGCCTTTTGGCTGGTCATATGCTTTTCGTCAATAGTGGATCAATAGTGCGTTTACTTGGACAGAAAATGGAAATCAAAGAACTGTGCTTCTGAAAATTTCTGCAGCCTCATCAAATAATCAGTCAAAACGTTGACTTTTGGTTTCATCACTGTGCTGTCGTGGAAATCCAAATTGCGTTTTCTTGCATTGAACATTTTTCCCCTCATTCTAGCAAAGGTAATAAAACCAGGTCAGGTTTGCAGATGGTCCAAAAAAAAAATAATTAAGAGGATTGGCAAACGCTTTAGGGAGCTGTGGATTTAAATTCGAAAAGTCCTGGGCAGAATTCGAGGAAGCGCTTACTGTATTGAAGAGCAGTGCAGAGTTTTGACCAGAGGTAGTAAAAACAAGCCACAGTACACTATAAGTACAAACTGGGAAACGCCGAGCTGGAAGGGGCTGCTTCTGAAAAGGTTTTGGGGTTCATGCTGTCATCGTTTACACATAATTAAAAGCGGAGAATTTCAATCAAGGGATGTTGTCCTAGATTGGATAATGCAGTGGGAAAGCCGGATGTTATATATCATGTGCACTTTTGGTTGCCGTGTTACAGAAAATGTATGGTTGCCCTGGAATTGCTCCAGTGCAGATAAACTGGATACTCTGTGGGGATTATGGCTGACAGGCCGGAGGAAATGAATCATATTAGTCTTGAGACGAGTGCAAAATGAGATGACCTGAAAGCCCCGTCTTTACCCCAAGGGTTGTGGGGGTGTGGAACGGGATAGGCAGCCATGCCGGTAAAGCTGATGCAGTGCTTGCTCTCAAGACAGCTGGATGAGGGCCTAGGATCCATGCCTACTACCCAACAGGCTGGAGGATACCCGTCCTTTCTGTTCCGTCATAGTGGAATTGCAGGATCCTGTCATTGAAGGATCAGTAGATCGGTCGATTACTGGATCCTTGCCTTCAATTACCAATTACAGTTCTTCATTCATCTAATTAGCTTTTATACTCAACTGACAGTGTAGTCATGTGTAGGCAGGCAGTAGATCGTATTTGCAAATTATTCCTTCTTTTATTTTTGCGGCCAGTATCTGTAGGCACTGACTGGGAGTGGCTGACGTGATGTGTGTGGTTTATCCCCATTCCCCCTGTTGCTCTGCTGTGTGTTACAAGACATTGTTTGCTATCTGGTCTTTTTCAAGAGCATTTAAATGACACCTGTTGTTTTCAGTGTTTGTAATTAAGAAACGAGTTTTATTGTCCCCAGGGGGAATTTTTTTATGGACACCCTATTAAGCCTCATTTTTTTTGACTGATGCATACATTGAATAGTTTTGTAACATTATTTTCTAAAAAAAAAAAACCCACAAATACCAAAATGTGCAAGTCCTTAAGCATTATTAGTGAAAATGGTGCAGACCTAGCGTTTTAATTTCTTGTAGCTCCTCAAGTGATCATTGGAAACCATTTCCTTCCTGTCTACCGAGGTCTCCTGAGAGCTTTGAAAGACTTCACACTTATCTCCTCATTTCACAGGCATCATGGAGAGCTGCTGTGGTCTCCTGACTCTGAAGAATGAACCAGGTAAGACAAGATTGCCTGTGTGCCTTCCTGTTTCAATCTGTGCTGGGCAGTGCCATGGTACCAGTGTACTCCTACAGTATTGTCTTGTACATGTGGCTCAGTCTGTGCTGGGCAGTGTTATGGTACTGGTGCACTCCTACAGTATTATCTTGTACACGTGGCTCAGTCTGTGCTGGGCAGTGTTATGACACCAGTGCCCCCTTGTATCTTGTCCATGTAGCTCGGTGTCCTCTGCAGTCATGTGCATGGACACCTCTGTGTATTTGTCCTGCTGTTGGGGAGTGATCAGTCCCTTCAGTCCCACAGACATTCACTGTGCTGGAATACCTCTCGGGAGCATGTCCGTTTTTATTAAGTTCAACATCTTCGTTGGGACCAGTGGCACTCTGTAGTCGAAAGAGCCATCAAGCATAAAAGTCTTTGTCTTTTTGATATCTGGTATGAAATGTGTCCAACCTTTACAGTGACGTCCTCAACACCATTGCGCCTTGTTGGCTCGGCTCCAGGGAGTCTTGTTCTACTGCAGAGCTGGAACCCTGGCAGCGGTCCTTTCAGAAGAAACCCGAATGCTGACTCGGAAGGGTTTAGTTCTTAAATGCTTCAGGCAGGCATGCCAGGTGACCGAGGAGCCGCTGGTACTGTTTGGTTACAGTGAGAGATTTCGAAGCCAGCAGGTCAGGGGTACGGCTCGCTGGCGTGTAGGGCTTAGGGGAAGAGCTCTCCACCATGGTGACCTGTCGAGCCTGTGTCTGCCCAGCGTTACCACGACTCATTTCCTCTGCCTGTGTGCCTGGGCAGGGGCTGTGCTGACCCGTAAGGGCTCATGGGATAGCGCGGCTGTACCCTTTAAAGAAGCAGGCAGCCGAGCTGCATTCAGAAACAACCTACCTCTTCCAGGCGCTGGAATTGACAGGAGGGTCGGTTACACCTGGTCTTGAAGCCGTGGTCACGGTCGCCCCATCATGCCCTGTCTCTCTGTGTCGCAGTGCCCCTGAAGGCGGTGTCCGTGGAGGTCCGGGTGTGCGGCTTCGTGGCCGACGTCTCCTCCACCCTGGAGTACGAGAACAGCGAGTCCAGTCCCGTGGAGGCCGTCTTCGTGTTCCCCATGGACAGCGACTCGGCCGTCTATCGCTTCGTGGCCCGCGTCGGCGGGAAGGACATCGAGGCCGAGGTCCGAGAGAAGCAGGAGGTGAGTGCGAGGGAGCGAAGGGCCCGTCCGGGTGCCACTGCGGATTCACTGGCGGCGTTGCCGTAACCTCCTTGTTTCAGATATAAAATGGAAAGATGATAATGAACAGGCGATGTGTCTTACAGTCAAACTGCAGTCCCCATTTCTCCGACCGGTTATTACATCTCGGTAACAAAATACATTTTTTGACAGTGTAAAAAAATGGACACATTTCGACTGACGCACGAAATGGTGAACTTTGAAAGTACTGTAAGTCGCCACGTTGTTGCAAATCCCTGGTCTCTCCACGGGTGAGAGCGAGAGCTTGTGAGAACTGTGATGTGAAGAAGCCCTTCCTGCTCACTAGTCCCTGTACTAACTAGTGTGATGGACAAGTGAATAAGTACAGGTTGTGCAGCAGACATTTCACCGCAGAAATGTTCCAGCGTGATCTGCACGCAGAGTTAACAGAGTTAAGAAGTAGTATTTGTAAGTAAAAACCATCTAGAAGTCTTTAACAATATTTCTCCTGGATTAAAAGAGCTGGATTCACAAGCCTGCTTGTTTACAGTGTACTAGAGCCGCTTCACCTCACCAGAAGTCTTGTTGCTTTGTTCTCAATAGCAGGACATGGTGCTGCGCAGATCTGGAAATTTAATCTATTTTGTGATGTAAATTGGAGGTTTTACAAGTTACTGTGTACCTTTTACTGTTATTGCAGTAATATATATTGTAACAGTATTTGATATATATATGCTGTTATATTGGCGTGCAAAAAGCCTTTAAAACTGGAAAACTGTTCCGAGTTCGAGCTCAATGAACGGCCGATTTTGATCGGAAGAGAAATGTCAGGCTTTTAATCACAACGTATTAATCATCACAACACAAATGATTGTAGTCTTGCATGTGTATAAAAATTCTTTAAAATCTCATCCTGTCTTAAAGAGTCCAAGTGACGCCAAGACTTACTGATCACTGAGAATCAATAGGTTGTACGTGTAGATAAGTTTTTTTATGTTATATTGGTATAATTGACTTTAATAAGATTTATTGAATTAAACTGCGTCAGCTCAGACACTCAGCATGTCTTAATAAGGTAATAATGACTGCTTGTTGATGTCACTCCGTCACAAAAAAATGTTTTACCTTGAAGCCCACGTTGCATAAAAAATGCAGAAATATGTCCTCAATATAAATGCGTAACATTTAAAAAAAAGTTTTCAACCTATTTTATTGAGCCACTCACTGCATTGTTTCACTCTCGCATTCGACCCTACCTCCCAAACCCCACTTTGATTCCAGACCGTCCTGGAGGTGGGAATTGAATTGCGCAACTCGGCTCAAACTGATCTCATGTCAGATCCCCAGCATCTGGAGAACAAAAGCTCTAGTTTCAGCTCTAGCTGTACAAAGATGAAAAATGTGAAGTCTGTCGTCGTTCCCACGTCCTGCCGACTTTGAAGGCCCCTGTGCTGCTCCACCTGCTATTGGTGTGCTCACCTGAGGGAGAAACATGCAATCCACTTGAACTACAGCCCTCGGATTCCTGGAGAGGGCCTGGCTGTTGTTTCAAGGAGTGTTTAAAGACCTCAGTCAGTCCCCATGAAGACTGAGGCTTTACTGTGTGGCTTTTGTGTATAGAGGGGAGCCGAAAGTGGTCGAACCGGTTTTGACCCGCTCCATCGATTTGTAAGAGCTGTAGATGGCCTAAAAAATGGGAACATTTTAATTTTTTTGCTGATAGCTCAGTGATCTTAGGATCACAGCTGTTTCTTGGAGAATCCCTGGAATTTGCCTTCAATTAATGGATTGACAGCCTGTTCCTGACCCCCGCTACCCTTTGTGTAAAGAGCAGCCTCCCGTTCTGTTGGGAAAAGCACTTCCATGCTGCTTTCTCCTGTGTCTTCAGGCCCTTCTTTCAGGCTTCTAGGGTTGCGCATGCTTGTCGTCTTCTGTGCGAGACTGGACGCGTGTTTGTGTGTGATCGCCCCCCCCCCCCCCGGTGTGTTTCAGGCCCGAGAGGAGTACGACGATGCCGTGAGCTCCGGGCAGCAGGCCTTCCTCCTGGAGGAGAGCGACGAGAGCCCCGACGTCTTCCGGCTCAGCGTGGGCAGCCTGCCCCCGGGCCAGAGTGCCTCCGTCAGCCTGTCCTACGTCACGGAGCTGCCCCTGCAGGAGGACGGGGCTCTGCGCTTCTGTCTGCCCGGGGTGCTCAACCCCCGCTACACCCCCGCAGGTGAAACTCCCCCCGGACAGCGGGAGGGCAGAGGTCATGTCTCAGCAGTGGACGCATTTTTTACACTTCTGTTTAAATTCAGTCGACTCCCAATTTACACAGGGATTAGGGATTTGGAGAAAAGCCAAATTTTACACTGTAACCCTTATAACCCCCCCACTAACCTCTTACCGTAATAAAATATATTAAATATAAGTAAAAGTACCGTAAATAAGACAACTATATAGGCCTCACTAAATTGAAGAGTTTTTCAGAGAATAAAGCATTTTTCCAATATTTTCTATTTTCTGGTGTCGACCGAGTAAGTTGCAAGTCTGCTGTATTTATATTGTATGTATTTATAGCGTTGGGGGGGCACTGGGTTCAATTCCTGGGGTTCTGTCTGTGGGGAGTTTGCATGTTCTCCCCATGTTCATGTGGGTTTCCTCCGGGTGCCCTGGTTTCCTGTCACAGTCCAAAGACATGCTGGGAGGTTAATTGGGAAAAATTGGCCCTGGTGTGAGTGTCCTGCGCTGGACTGGCGTCCCCTCCAGGGTGTACCCTGTCTTGCGCCCGTAGAAGCTGGGATCGACTCTGGGTCCCCCGCAGTGGTTGGGACCCAGCTGGATGAGTCCCTATGAAGGCGCTGCGGTGTGTGACTAACCCCCTCTGTTCTGCGCTCCCAGGTGGTGAGAGCGTGACGGCCGAGGCGCCAGGCGTCCCGGGGGGCGCTGTGCCCTACACCCTGGCGCTCGGCGCCCACATCTCCTCCCCCAGCAGCATCGACAGAGTGCAGTCCAACTGCCCCCTCAGCCCGCTGGAGTATCTCGCCGAGGATAAATCGCAGGCCAAGGTACGTGTTGCTCAGCACAGAGACGCAGTCCAGCCAGCGGTCTGGCTAGCGCTGTGTCCACCTGCAGGAGTCCAGTTCAAGCTCAGCCAGCTGTATTGGCATGGCCGATGAATAGCCGTGTTAGCTAAAGCCAAAGCCATAACAATTGGGAAGTTTCTTAAGCCAACTGAGATGTGCTTCTCCCTGCTGGCACTGTCACACAGTTTCTATGACCAGGCTGTGGTCACTGAGCCTGTCCTCTCTGGACAGCCAGGTCTGCCTGTGTCCAGTTTCTCTGTCCAGACTGCGGTCACTGAGCCTGTCCTCTCTGGACAGCCAGGTCTGCCTGTGTCCAGTTTCTCTGTCCAGGCTGCGGTCACTGAGCCTGTCCTCTCTGGACAGCCAGGTCTGCCTGTGTCCAGTTTCTGTGGCCAGGCTGTGAACATTGAGCCTGTCCTCTCTGGACAGCCAGGTCTGCCTGTGTCCAGTTTCTCTGTCCAGGCTGCGGTCACTGAGCCTGTCCTCTCTGGACAGCCAGGTCTGCCCGTGTCCAGGTTGTGGTCACTGATCTGGTCTTCCCTGGGCAGCCAGGTCCGCCAGTGTCCAGTTTCTGTGGCATGACTGACATCACAGAGCACTGTCCCCTGAGTACCCAAACAGCCAGGAGGCACAGCTCCAGGGCCAGTGTGGATTCCCTTGTGTGTGTTTCCCTGCTCCGTTTCAGCACAGTCTCCCCTTCCCTCCGCAGGTCAGCCTGTCTCCAGGCCACAAGTTCGACCGGGATGTGGAGCTGCTGGTCTACTACACGCGTGCCCACGAGCCCAGTGCCATCCTGGAGGGGGGGCAGCAGTCCGCCCCCGCTGGTGAGGGCAGCCGATGGGGCGTGACCCGCAGCAGAGCCGCCGTCTTCAAAACCGCGCGGTCGCTTTACTTTCAACCCCCCTGGGAAAGCAGAGGAGCGCTTGACGAGTTAGTGGCCTCATAAGAAAGAAGGAGGGAGCCCTGAGGCCCGTCTCGCGTGTCTGGTTTCCCGAGGGAAGCTGGAGAAAACTAGGTCCACCGGTGTGGCTGGGTGTCTCATTCCAAGTCCATCCTGCTCTCTGTTAGAACTGCCCTTCCTCTTGGTTTCCACTTGTGCTGGAGTTCGTGTTTTCGTTTTTATCTCTTGAAGGGTTCCATTGGGCGGACTTTGTCAAATCCCTTTAGGATTAAAATACTCGCCTCGGGTCCTCTACCAATTTCCTGTGTTCGGTCTGCAAGACTTCAAGACCTCATGCATGGATTCTCTCCCTCCCCCTGCCCCTGTTCTCAGTTCTTTTGGAATTCACGTGTGAAACTCATTCTGTCTTATTTCTCCTGATACTGATCATGAGCTAAGAGCTGGAGACTGTTGGAGGCTTTGTGCGCTAGGATTTTCCTGTTTCCTTTTGAAATGGCAGATCAGAAGTGTAAGTGCAAAAAGGGTTGTGCACAGTAGGTTTATTTCATTACAGTATCATCACGTCCCTTTGAGTGACCTTTTATTCAGGTTCATTCCAGCCCAGGTTTTATTCCAGCAAGCAATGGGCAGATGGCAGGATACGCTCTGGGCAGGACGCCTGTCTATCTCAGGGCAGACAGACACAGGCACGCACACTAGCACCATGGCCAATTTTACCAGAGGCCAATTAACTTACCAGCGTCTCTCTCTAGTGTGGGAGGAAACCGATTTTCTTTCTCTTCTTCCGATACTGATCGCTGTGCAAACGGCAACATGGTAGGTAAGAGGTTCTTTTGGACTTTCCCCATGACAAATGGAAATGGGGGGGGGGTTCAGCTCGTCTGGAAAATTTCGAGGTGCCACACGCTTCGCCAGTGGTCATCAAGCCATTTCTTAAAGGATCCCACCGAGTCCAGTTGAGAGAGGTTTTTCCAAATGGGCTGCTCCTGGAATTTGGTGTCTGGTGTCCGTGACATTTATCTACGAGCGACTTCAACGTCGAAGCCATTTCCACACGGCTGCCTCAGTCCTTGTGCTCTGTCCGAGTCCGAGGGGAGCTGCTGGGTGGTTATTCTGGCTCGTGGGTGTGGCTGTGCTCCAGGTGCACGCATTCCTCCTGCGGGCTGGACTGTTGAAAGACTTGTGCGTGGGTGGTGACTCTTGCAGGTACTCCTGAAGATCCAAGAGCGCTCTTCTGCAAGACGGATGAGTGATGTTTTTAAAAAATCACCACCATAGACACCTTATTGAATTCTGAGTGATTTAATTTTCAGGTAGAAAATCATGTAGGAAGGCTTAGAGTGGCTGGATACTGTGGATGTGTTCTAAAACTGTCTGAAATCTTCGGTACTCTGATATCTAAACTGCCCTGAGTGTTGTATGACAAATCCTTGCCTTCTGAGTGCTTTAATACTCAGAATGTTTTGAACTCTCTTTATAACGTGTTCAGGGTGACGTTGCACAAGCCGGCTGTTAGCCTGCTTTTATTAATTTTACACTTCTAGTTTCTTGTGTTTTTTTTTTCCCCCCTGTTTACTTTTGTTGGGCGCAGTGTTTGGCCACATGGACTGAGGGACCATCTGTGAACTTTTAAATGATTTTTCTGCTCTTCTCTTAGGCTCATTTGCAATCCTACCTAGTATCTGTTAGAGCGTGCGCGAGCACAGTACAGTTTGGAGAGATGTCTGGTCGGTACCTGTGTTAGTTTGTGCTGAGGCGTATCTCACTGTTCTAGAAGTAACATTCCCACCCATATTTACAGCACATTCATTAGCAACGTATCTGCTTTCAATACCGCATAGAGAACATTCCCTGAGGTCTACTTCTTTGCAAATTTACTCTCCTACTGTAAGTGCACTGGGATCTCATTTTTGTTTGCCTTTGTTCCATTTGTAGGTAATATGAGAGGATAGACCCATCCACCATCTTCCACCCTGAAATCCATAATGTCTGCAGCTGAGCTCTTTGCCAACAATAATCCTTAACTGAATCGGGGAAGTTGCTGGGTGGGATCCTTTGAAAGTCTTTAGTTGAATAACTCACCAGAAAGCTGATGCCTCTCGTAGCACAGATCAGCACACTGGAGCGTTGGTTTGGTGAGTCTGGCCTGTAGCGAAGAGCGCCTCCTACTGGTCCACTGCACCAGTTGCAGGCACAACCTGGTTAGCCCGGTACTGACCTAGCATGCCTACGAGGTGGTAACACTTCTGCCAGGACTCTGAAACTGCTGTGAAGAGGCTCGTTGAGGCCTGTTTGAGCTCGCTCTCCTCTGTCTCGGGACCAGAGCGTTACCGCCGTCCGGCGTCAGGCCCGGTGCGTTAACGTCATCCTCTCCTGCAGGCTCGTTGATGGGAGACGCGGCGGTGATGCTCAGCTTGTACCCCGAGTTCCCCGGGGCGGTGTCCTCGGCCCTGTCTTCCTTTGGCGAGTTCATTTTCCTGGTGGACCGCTCGGGCAGCATGGGCTGCGAGATGAGCAGCCAGGGCGGAGGACAGCAGCGCATCGAGAGTGCCAGGGTACGGCCGGCGGCCGGCGTGCTGTCACACACGCAGAGCCATTCGAACCCTGACGGACACCAGGATCCGCTGTGCCTGGGGGGCAGTGCCCGGTCACTTCCACACCAGTGCACGCCATCGCGGACACAAAAGCACATGTGTTGCTGACAGAGACCCAGATTTAACACGTACTTGAAAAGTTCAAAATTTTAGATTTGGAAAACCTACATAACTAGGGATGTGTGGTGTTGACGCATGTCAGCAACACCTTGTGTTTTTAAAGAAATGACTATTTTGCCCCCACTGCGGTTTTGGCATTGTGTTAAAAATAAACGGGGAAATTGGCTGTCTTTATACGATTCTCCAACCTTTTCTTGGCCATGGAAGTTTTGCCGTTTTGAAAATTTCACATGCCTCTTCATTCCTGAGTTATTACCAAAACCCTGCCTAATTGCCACCTGTTGGGTGATCGGGCTTCGTCAATGTGTTACTTGTCCTGTTAGCAAATGCATTTGAGCAATTTCTACGGCTTTATACTCTGGAAATTGACCAGTGGAAAGGTATTGCACCTAGATTTTATAGCATCAATATTTAGGGAATTGCTGTAGAACCTAGTTGAGAGTTTCCCTTGCTTTTAAGAAGCTGGAGGTTTGAAGAGACCTTGCTGGCCAGTGGCTTTAGGTCCAGAACTGGGCTCCAGTGGGATAAGGGATCCAGTGTCCGATGTCCTCTGTCACTGGACTTTGTGCTCTGCAGTGTCCTCTGTCAAGCCTTCACTCTCTCTGTCTTTAGGATACTCTGCTGCTCCTGCTGAAGAGCCTCCCCCTGGGCTGTTACTTCAATATTTATGGCTTTGGGTCAACTCACGAGTCCTTCTTCCCGTAAGTGATCAGACATGGCAAGAGTGTTCCTTCACTGCATCGCAGGTCTCCGAGAGTTTTGCCAAGAATGAGCAATCGATCCAGACGCACGCCTGAGAGGTTCAGGACTGACAGCAGCAGCTGTCGGCCGGCTCCAGGAAACCTGACCAGAATGCTCAGTCTCACGGAGGATTTCAGTAATACGCTGTCGTTAAGACCTCTAGAAACTACTGTGTTGCTGTTCCATGATGCATGAAGTCCAGAGTTGGAAGACGTGTCTCGAATTCTTTCCTTGTCTGCAATGGAGGCCCACAAGGCAGTGTTCTTCCTCCCCGCTGCGTTCAGTACTGTTGAGCGGTGTCTCGCCTGTTTTCCCTCTGTCCTTGGTTGGCTGTGCCCTCAGCCTGACGGCCCCTCTCTCTCCGCGGCAGGGAGAGTGTGGAGTACAGCCAGGACACCATGGACAAGGCCTTGGCGAAGGTGAAGACGATGGAGGCTGATCTCGGAGGGACGGAGATTCTTCAGCCTCTGACCGAGATCTACAACAAGCCCTGCCTGCCTGCCCACCCTCGCCAGGTACGGGGCTGGGTGGAGACTCTCGCCCTCCGCATTCCAGTCTTCGTTAGTCCTAACCAGTAGCTTGCCTAGTGTGAACCCACCGAGTGCCGTGAGGTGGGAGTCTCATGGCTTTCCTTCTGACCAGGCAGGGTGTGGGTTACCCAGCAGGCCCGACCTGCGTGGCTGCCTGGGACCCAGAGAGCTCCGCAGGGGCCAAGCTCTGGGCTGAAAGAGCGCACGCTCTCATTCCCACTGCACCCGGGCCAGTTTTCGACTGGAGAGGAGGAGAAAATGGGCACTCGTTCAACAGCAATGGAAATACCCTGAGAAGCTGAGCTAAGTTGCCTCCCTGTAGCCTGACCTGTTCAGATCTCAGAAGCCAGGCCAGGCTGGGCCCGGTCAGCTCTGGGAGCAGAGACCTTCAGGGGAGAAGCAGGCTGCTGCTGTCAGTGGTCTCTGCCGTGTCCACCTCCCCTGCCGGGTGAGGGGGGCTGCCCTTCAGTGGTAGATGAGCCCCCTTCTATGTTTGAAGGGCTTGGGGATCTTTTGGGATGAACGTTACTATGAAAAACAGGAGGGAGAAGTATAAATACGAGTTCAATGCTTCTCGTTCTCTCTCTCTCGCTGTTTTCCAGCTCTTTGTGTTCACGGATGGAGAAGTAGGGAACACCAAACAAGTGACAGACCTTGTGAAGACTAATAGTCTCTCACACAGGTAGGATCTGGCTGTACTGTCACTGAGTCTCCTGCCCTTGTGTCGTTCGCCTGTGTCTTGGTTACAGATGCGTACATGTAGGTACAGTACACGGTCATCGGTTCTATCTTATAAGTAACTGTACTGTCGGAAGTTTTTCCCCCATTATCACTCTGTCCACGTCCGTTTCCCTCTCTTTGCTGTTGCTCTTGGTTCTGATCTCTGCAGACGCACAGGGTCACGTGCACCCTTCTCAGTTCTGACATTTCTCACCCCATCGGCTTTAAGCGTGTTCATTCCTGGTAAGGAAACCACACAGTTAAATCTGAAATCTGTGAAATTCCCCGGAGACACCTCCGTATCAACAAGACGTCACATTTGGTTTTGCTTTTTAAATTAAGTGGAATAAAAGCCGTCATTGGGGAAATGCTGTACGAATGTGGCCCTGTAGTCTCTTCCGGTCTGTGTCCCCCGTGATCCCCTGTCCTTTCCTCTGGGCTGGACGCTGTCCCTGTAGCAGACTGTAGCCTGGTGTGCAGTGTTTCTCTGTGTGTTTTGGTCGTATATCGCTGTGCAGCCTGACTGTGTTGTGTCCAGGTGCTTCACCTTTGGGATTGGAGAGGGAGCCTCCAGTGCCCTGATCAGAGGAATGGCCACGGAAGGGTCCGGTCACTTCCAGTTCATCACCGGAACCGAGCGCCTGCAGCCCAAGGTCAGGCGCCGGTCAGAGAGCGGAGCCCAGCCGGGCGCCGGTCAGATATTGGTCATGAGTTAGTGAGCTCCACTTGACTATTGTCTAACCTTGAGGTCCAAAAGGTCAAAATAGCCTTATCTAAAACCACTAACTAAACATAGTTAACTTCTTAGCCATCATATTGTGGTACGTCAATTAGTCATGTGATTGCAATAAGTTACCCAGCCTGGCTTTTGACACTTAATCACACATCCGTTTTATTACATTTTAATAAAATTTTCATCGGGAAGATGTGTACTGTATAATGTGTCAGCAAAGTAGTTTTGCTTTGCTTTAAGAGACCTCCAATGCTTAACTGAGAGAAGTAACTTGCTTCTTAAGTAATCAGGTTATGCTGTCAGTTTTCTCATTGGCATTTTTTATTAGTTTCATTGACTCTTCATTCACTGTAATAGAACAATCAGATTCTTGCCTCGAATCCTAATCAGAGTCATATTTCCAAACCTCATAATCCCTCAAATTTCTTTGTGTTACAGGCATTTGGCAACATGCCTCAGAGAATGTCATTGTACTCCTTGATCGTGTAACTTGCATTGTCCATCAGTAGTTACTAATTGATCATTTGAAGGAGATGCGCTGTTCCCTAGGAACAGGGCTGAGTGATATAACCACTGTTGTAGAGCTTCACATGTGAGCAAGACTTTAAAATCAGGTCTGAATGGAAGTTTCAACCTGCCAGAACAGGGATGAAATATCCACAATTCACTTTCTGGTTTTAAGATTACCACCTGCTTTTTATTTAAGTTGTAGGTTTGAATTATAGTGACTAGTGGTACCAGAGAAGTCTGCACTACAACAATCCAGCCCCAATGTTGTAAAATGTGTGTTCTAGTCTCTTGACATCAGGTGAAAAAGAACGTGTCTCAGTCTGGCGATGTCCCTCTCCTCCTCTCAGGTGATGCAGTCTCTGCGGTTCGCTCTTCAGCCTGCAGTCCGGGAGATTTCTGTGCGCTGGGACGTCCCGTCTGGGCTGGAGGTGTCTTCCTTGTCACCTCCCCTGAAAGCGTTGTTCCAGGGGCAGAGAGCACTGCTGTACGCCCAGCTTAAAGGACAGGTCAGGACTGCCGAAAGGAAATTGAACTTCGGCTCATTCGGGTTTTCCTGAGTCTACAGACAGTCAGCATGTCCGTTTTGTGCCTCTCTTGCTGTGTTTCCCTGCGGTTATGATGAGCCTTTCTGTCCAGTCATTCTCTCTTCCCACCTCTCTGCGTGCAGTAAGACCTGGTCTCTGTAGATCATCTGTTACTACAGCACTGGTCTCTATAGATCATCTGTTTCTACAGCACTGGTCTCTGTAGATCATCTGTTTCTACAGCAGTGCCGATTCCTCCATCCCTGTCAGTCTGTCACTTCTACAGCAATACAGTGGAATCCATGTATATCTGAATGAAATCCCCCTTTTTTCTTTCTCTCCCCTTTCACGTCTCTGTGATGTTCAATGGCCAGCATCTGTATTAATCCTGTGTCTGCCTCTCTGAGAGCCATTAATGCAGTTGGCTTTGGGTATTCATTTCTCTCTCTCTTTCTCTCAGTGTGATCACAGCGCAGAAGGCTCAGTGCTGCTGGAGTACAAGCTGGGAGACGAGCCCTACAAGAGCAAACTGAGCTTCAGCCTGAAGCCCGACAAGGAGAATGGGTAAGATACAGTTATATCTGTCGTCCTTACACTGCATTAAGTTAAGCAGCATGATATATTTACTGTCACACTTCATTAATTTACTGACTGTACAGTTATGTTGTAGTTCAACGTTTCATTGTATTTGCATATGGAGGAATTTTGTGTCTGGGAGTCAATAGCCACGCTGAGTCCCTGGTTAACAGTGACTTAAATGTTAATTTTTCATCCATTTGCACTCATGAGTGTAAAATAGTATTTCTTTGGCTTAACAGCAGAAGAACAGTTCCTAACAGGACATTTGATAAAACATATTCAGAGATACTGAGCTGCCAGAAGACCAGGTGGGAGACTCGAACCTATAGCACCTGCAGAGACGTGGGTCAACTCAAAGCACTGTGGTACAGCAAAAAAACAGGCAGACGGAGGTGATGCAGGGTCCCTGCTACAACAGAGTTGATCATTTCAGATTCCTCACACCACTTGTGGTTATAAATATTAAGCTTCTGCAGGATCGTCCGGGTCAGGCCCAAGGCCAGGCTGCCTTGTGCTGCTTCGTGCTCGTCTCTTTATCAAGGCTGATTGGTACAGACACTGGCAGTTATGCCAGGGCTCGGACTCACACGTCCAGGTGGGTGGCACCACCTAGTGGTTGTAGTGGACAGGGATCGAGCTGCTTCCTTCATAGTAAATGGGGGGGGGGTGTTTTTCTGGGACACCTGGCTGCGCCAGCAGTGAAGGAGTGGAGGGGAGAGCTCGTGCGAGTCGCTCTTCTCTTCCCGCAGGCTGACGATCCACAGGCTCGGGGCACGCTCGCTCCTCCGCTCCCTGGAGAGGGAGGAGCGGGAGCAGGAGGGCGAGGAGGAGAAGAAGGCGGTGAGGAAGAGGGCGACGGAGCTGAGCACTCAGTCCGGAGTGGTGTGCTCTCACACCGCCTTCATTGGCGTGAACAAGGAGAACAAGCAGCCCGTCCAGGGTCCTGTTCTGCGCAGGAACATCCCTCGTTTCCAGTGTGAGTAGGGCTGGGCTGGGGGGCTGAGCGAGATCTAGAGAGTCTACAGCCGCTCTTGGCGTTGCCCTTGTCTCCGGGTGTCCATGCCCAATGTCTATCGGTACCATAAATAAGGCTGCCCTGGTGTAGGCCGCTGGGCACTGTTAATGGCGTCACTGTGGCTGTGTCCATACAGTGTGTAACCGCGTACTGTGCCGTGCCAAGTGTTGTTTTCTGCGTCCCGTGGATCTCCCGTGAAAGCAATCCTCGCGTGGTTACGGGTACATGTTAGTATGGTGAATTTAGTCTCTACTAGTCGGTTTAGTTTGTGACTGTGTCACTTTGCGAGTGTGTACTTAACTTTCACACAAGGTAGCAACCTTAGTGGACGGTGGAGCTTGGTGCACACCAGAACAAATATCTACATTAGCTCTCACCCCAGCAAACGTCAAAGCCCTGTTGACATGCACTGTTGTTCCCAGGGTGTGCAGGAAGTGTGTAAGCACTTGACACACAAAAGGCCTATTCAGAATTTTGACTCTATGAGCCATCCATCTGTTTTCTTTCTGCTTTATCCAGTTCAGGGTCACGGGGCAGCCGGAGTCTATCCCAGCAAGAAATGGGCTCAAGGCAGGGCTACTCCCTTGATGGGACGTCAGTCCATCACAGGTCTCGCACAGACGCAAACACGGCCACACATACTCACTCCAGTTTGTGCTTGGACTGTGGGAGGAGCACCATACGAGCCTGGGAAGAACATGCAGACTCCACATAGATAGAACCCCAGGAATTGAACCCAGGGCCGCAGCAGTGCAAACGACTGCGCCTGCTCAGCCACCTCAGTCTCTGTCAGCCTCCTCCCCAGTATCGTCTCTGATTTATTGCAACTGGAATGACAGTGCGACAGTGGAACTCACTGATGAACATCAGAGGATCTGAACACTGGGGAATAAAAATAGCAGGAAAGGCAAAACAATGGTGCATTCTTATTGCCATCTTTTAAAACAAAAATTGAATCCATGTTTAAGTAACTCGGCCAGAACTGTTGACAGCGGTATCCAGGAATTCTTTGGCTCGGGAGAATGTGCTCCATCTCAGTCCGGTTCTGGGCACCGGGGGCAGACTTGAGTGTAGGGTGGGGATGTGGTTGAATGTCTTTTCCATCCGGACACGGAGGCGGTCAGCCATCCAGGTCCTGTGGAGTCAAACCTGCTCTCCAGGATCGATCCTGAGATGAACTTCTGTATCGGCGTGACTTGGTTGCTGCTGTAAACATCTTCCTCTTGTTGTTTTGCAGACCGGTGTATGCCGATGGCCTTCTGTCTGGCTGGAACCCGTCCAACTCGCATGTGCGGTACTGTGCACTTCTTTTAACAATCTTCACTGCTTGTGTTCCCGATTGTGTGTGTGAGCTGCACAAAGCCAGCTAGTTGCACGGGCAGGGAGACCAATCGAAAGGTGCCGGCAGTCGGGGAGCACCATGCTGGCTCGCGAGGTTCGGTGCAGCCAGCAGGAAGGTTTATTTACCCCGTTTTACTGCCCTGCCTTGATCCGTCTCCTTCTGAAAATCGCCCGGCCCTCTCTCAAATGTCCGTTGTTACCTCCTGACACTCCTTCTCATGGGTCTTGGGATGCTCCCGGGGAGATGAGTCATTGACACTTGCAGGAAGGGCGGTGATTTTCACGGGAGTTACTGTCTCTTAACACGTGGGCTTTCAATCGAAAATAATATAGCATCTTTTTTTTTTCCCGTGCAAAAGCCAGTGTCCTTCGTTTAAGTTTTAAACACTTTTTCTTTTTTTTTACATGGGGTATTTCAGCTGCAGCCATGCCAATGCCGAAAATATTTGGTGAGTTTTTATTCTTCGTTTCTCCCTTTACCTTCTCCCGCGATGTTGCACAAGACAGATCTCAACACCTGGTATTAGTGAGGTGATTGAATGGAACATGTCTGTGTATCTCTCATGTCTCATCTCATTTGAGAGATTAATCAATAGCCATCATAGGCATGCTTTATTTTACCAAAAGCATGCAGTGATGTTTCTTTTGAAGCTCAGTATATGATGCGGGATCTTAACTAGGCCTGTGACAACCTGCCTGCTGTCTCCTGCATCACCTAAAACCAGACCGTTCCGAAAAGAAAAAGAACTAAATCCGTTCACAGGCGTTACTGTCTCTTAATCCGCGTGCATCCAAAGAGAAAACAAAGCAGCATAGCAGACCATAATAACCTGTGTTCCTCATTGCAGTTTACACACTCTTTTCTCCTTCTTTTTCTTTGTGACTTTTTAACTGAAGCCATGCGGTGTGTGCCTTCGATGGTTTTTCTTTAAAACAGTACTGATCTCAGCACAGAAGCATGGAGTGACTTAACCACAGGCTGTGTTGTCGGGTATCTGAGTTAGTATAGTATATCAGGTCAAACAGTATAGTATACCTGAAGTTAACTCTCACCCCGTTGGCTCTGGGGGTCCGTTCAGCTGGTGTTAAAATCCCTGAAGGGCCTGTCGGTTTACCTCTAGTCTGGTCAGCACTGTGGGGTTTTCCAGACTAGTCCTGCCGGAAGAAATGGCTATATAATAAGTGCATTTGTGTCTGCTCTGTTCAAAGATAATTCAATGCAGTGCGACGGCATATTGGCTCATTCCATTCATGCAGAATCGGAGGATTGTGACATCCAAACAGGTAAATTCTCCATCTACACCACAAGTGGGAGTGTGTGGTCGCAGTTGAAAATGTGTTGGATTATCTCTGCATTTCAGATATTTCCCTGTAAGATCTTGCCCATGTTCTGGATCAGGTTAGTGAGGCGATAGAAAGTGCAACCATCTTGCGTAGTGGCACCTTGAACGCCTTACTGTGGCAGCTGAAGGCGTCTGCGGTTATGTGATCTAGATTCTCTCTCGGTTAATGTCAGGAGCAGAATTAAAGGTGAGGAGGAGTTTGTGCAGGAAGTAAACGGCCACAGAAGAAAAGAGATATGGACTTGGAACGCATCTGACTGCTTAATTAAAGCTCATTTATATTTTAAAATGTAGAAGTAAATAAATACACCGCTAATTAAATTAAATGTTGCCCTTGCTTTCTTCCAAAGATATTTAAAATTATTTTTTGGGGGGAGGGGTGGCGATTCTGGCATTTTACTCAACCGCGGCTTGGCATTTTTGAGATCTAAATTTCAAACTTTAGAGTGCCAGTCAAGCAGGTTTTAAATCCTACATTTCTAAAGGCCAGGACCAATTTCGCCATGATCATTTAGAGATCACTTGGAAATCAGAATATCCTTCAACCCTCAAGGACCAATTGTTTTACAGAAGTGACTGGAATAAATTACCGAGCATTGAGGCTGTGGAGATTCTCCAGGACCAGGGAGATACTCATCTTGTTCATTAAAATGTCGAATAAAGAGAAGCATTAAAACCAGCTTGCTCTTTATCTCGCACACTACTGAGTGTACCGAAGGGCGATTATATTTTGTGCTTGCAGGGTGGGCACTGGAGAATATTAGGCTGAAACCGTTACCCAGACTGAGCTATTAAACAAAACGCCAGTGGACTCTATTCACAAAGCGTCTTCTACGAAGTCACTGTGCGGGTTACTGTGTCTGATCAGCCGTAACAGATACCCAGTGAATCACCCGGAATAAAGGTACTCAGCATCTGTATCGGAGAGCAGTTTGTTTTTGTTTTCGTCAAGTAGTCACGTCCTGCATCTTTAAACAAGTGTCACAGTTCTATCCCATAAACCCTGGGTCAGTCTGGGGAAAGGCCCAGTTGTGCCGGAAGTGAAATGAGATGGGGGGGGGGGTGTAGAGAGGGTCTCTTGGGCTCTCCAGGTCTCGCACGCTTGTTGCTCGTCTCTCCTCAGCCCCCGAGCCGGAGGAGGACCCCCTGCTGAAGCTCATCTCCCTGCAGAAGGCGAACGGCTCCTGGGATCTGGAGGAGGCTCTGCTGGGGGTTTTGGGGAAGACGGAGCAGGAGGTGGCCAGCAAGATGCCCGGAGAGGTGGCCAGTCATTTTATTTCTGTAATGTGTGTCAGGCTCACTGGCTGCAATATTGGGGTCCTAATCTCCATTAACCACAGCAGCAAGCAGTGCTGACTTATCTTGGGGTGTATGGGTATCTTTTCCTGGGGTGTATGGTACCGCCATGCCCATTTCTGGTCAGAACCAGTCCCAGGTCCTCGGTACCAGTGACTACAGAAGACTACGAGGGAACCCAATACAAGTATTCAAAGCTCTCAAAGACACTGACGCAGTCTGCCCAGCGGTCTTCAAAAGAGCAGAACCAGAGGAGGAGGCTGGAAACTGAGTGCATTTCAAACCAGGACCACGAGCCACGTCTTTTCTCAAGGGGTTGCGGGGGCAAGCCGATACCCCAGGCTTCGTTCAAGCCGGAGCCTTAACTCAAGTGCAGGCGTCTCTGCTGTAACGCGATAGACGCATTCCTGTGAAACCTCGCGTTGTGCAGAATCGCTCAATAAAAATAACGAGGCTTATGGGGGGGAAAAATAGGCCTGTGGGCAGACCACTCAGAGCCTATCCGAAGCTTTTCCAAATGGAATGATGATCCTCATTAAAAATGGTGGCACCGTTTAAATACACGTTAAATGTATCATAAATAAAGAAACACTAACCGTAAGTTCACCACCTGAAATGTTATCGCCAGCATGCTGCTTCTTGGACACACTCTTGTCCCCTTGTCCACTCATATGTGCGGCAAGGCAGAAGAATTCGTGAAAATGGCACGGAAATTGAGGAGCCGCCCCCCCGCCCCTAATTAACGCTTTCCAAAACGCAGCACGTGGGCCAGCGGAGCATCTTGTGAATTCCGGCGCGGACTGCCACCTTCAGCTGTGCTACTCCGCGACGCAAAAACGTCAACATGTCGGGGATGAAATCGCGTATAAGCCAGCGTGAGTTTCGTGTGAAACAGACCTCCCCTATTTACAAGTCGCATATGAGCCAATTCGCGTTTTGGAAACGCTTGGAATAGCAGAGATCACTGTAATTGCTAGCCACCCAATGGCTTAGATGGACCCATTTATAACCGCCTTTTTGAACCCTGTTAGTGAGTCAGTGTGACCCTAGTTCCAAGATGACAGGTGATCATGCTGAGTCAAGGCCGGTCCTGCCTGTGTCCTGTCCTGCTGCAGCTCGGTCATGACCCTGCTTCTGTGCGCTTCCTCTCCAGGGCCTGGATAAGACTGTGTGGGCCACTCTGCTGGCTCTGCTCTGGCTGCACGGCTTCAAACTGGACTCCAGGGATGAGTGGCAGTTCGTGGCCCTGAAAGCTGTGTCCTGGATCAAAGCCCAGCCAGGTAGTGGAACGAACGCCGTTCCCGGACAGCTGGTCCTCCCGCCCCGAGCGCTGGTGGAGAGCCTGGCCCAGCCCTCCGGGAAACCGTCATGAGGAGACATCAGCCGCCCTGAGCTGGTTGACAAGGATGCCCCTTCTCTCGCACTCCCTGCTGTAGTCTTATAGTCCGGGCGTGATGCGTCCATCTCTTCTGTGCCAATTTCATCACCTGCTTGCCGATGCTTTTGTCTAAGTTTTATTTTCGAAACTTTGTGCTTCGGAAAGCTTCAGTTCAGCTTGGCTATGAAAAGTGCCTCATATAGTATATTCCTGCTTATTTTGGGGACTTCTGGGCCTTCAGTTCCTAGTTTTAAGTGTAAGCCGTGTTTTTCCTCAAGCGTGTATTGTATAGCCCGAAAAGAATATTAGTATGAGTCTTCTTAAATCCCATCCACCTGAAAACGGTGTTTAGCTCCTCTTATTTCCGAGTTAAGCATTATTCTTGGCTCTCGGTGGTGTTCCTCCAGCCGATAGGCGGCCCCCTGTACAGCTGCCTCTATCTTGCTGCTGTAGCAGTGCCTGTGTGCTCTGTGTTTCAGGACTCGACGTGGCTCAGTGCGTTCAGGATGGAGCCACCCTGCTGGGCTGCCAGGTGGATCCTCAGAGCCTGGGAATGTGAGCGGCGACCCTGGAAACCCTCCCTCATCCAGAGTCTCTCCGGTGGGGTGGGGGGGAGACACCCCCTCCCTCTCTCCGTGCCTGCCTTAACCTCTCGGGGGAACAGACTGGAGCTGCTCTGATTCCTCTGCAGACGGCTGGAGAATACTGCCCTGGGTGTGCAGGGCAGTACGAAACTGTCATCGCTGCTTGCTGGTGTGTTTTCTGCTGTGTGTGACCTGTGATGGGAATCTATGATCTTTAGGAATATATCATGTAGCATTATATTCAGAGTATGTACCCCAGTGCTGTCCGAATCAAGTGGCTTTCCTTGACGGGCGTTGTATCCAATAAAGCTTGTGGGGTTGTGAAAATACTTATTGCTGCTCTCATATACTTCAAAGCGGACTGCGTTTCTGTGGCTGGTTTGCAGTTCCGACCAGTCTGGACCTGTGATCTGGCAGTACTGGGACTGTACATGCCCAGAGAGGCCGGTGCCCACAAACATATGGAAAATAAACATATTTTCGTGTGTGGTACTGTCATCCCATTAAACTGCAAAGATTTTTTTGGCAGGCAGAGCTGGAGTGTAGGCTGGAGGACAGGCAGGGGGGAAGAAAAATTAGACCTGGATGCAGATCTAACTGTGTAACCTTCATGCACTGGAGCTTTAACACATGCAGCCAGGCTATAAGATTACATGTATGTAGCTGCCATTCTGTCTGTATGATCACACAGAACAACATGACAACTGGTTATATAAGTGTTTTAGTATTGTTAATCTTTAGTCTAGAATAAAATGGCGAAAGGATTAAGGGGTTGGGAGGGTGAGTCTGCTGGTTTTAGGGGTAGTGTTAGTCTGGTTGGGGGATTTGTCTACAGCGGGCGGGATCTGAGCTTGTAATGGGAAGGTTGCAGGTTCAAATCCCAGGTGCGGCACAGTTGCGGTACCCTTGAGCAAGTTACTTCACTTGAATTGCTCCAGCAAAACACGCAGCTGGAGTCAGATGGAGTCAGTGTCAATCAAATAAACTGGTAGTTCTTAAAGCCAAGAGCTATATATCAACCTGTAACTCGCCACTGACAGCCCCACGGAAGCTCAGCGGGTGTGAGCCTGGCCAGTACCTGGATGGGAGACTCTTGGGAAAGATAAGGCTGCTGCTGGAAGTGGTGCTAGTGAGACCAGCAGGGGGCGCTCACCCTGCAGTCTGTGTGCGTTCTAATGCCCCAGTATAGGGACGGGGATACTATACTGTCGAAATAAAAAGGGTGCTGTCCTTTTGAAGGATGAGACGCACACCCATAGTGCTCTTGGCCTTCCTTATATGCCCCTGTAGAGGATGTTAACGTCGATCTGATTTACCTCAATGCTTTTTCTAATTGCTTTCACTAGGAGGCACAAATATAAATCATTAATAAAAGAAGGGACACACTGTGTTCCAAGAAGCAAGTTCTAGTCATAAGTACTGGGTGTTTATGTATGTATAATATTTACAATTTCTGGATTTCAATGGGTGTGCAATAACAGTTCAAACTGAATATTGAGAAACATGGGAAAATCAGGATTTAAACCAAATAGATATGTCAAAATGTTTACATCCATCATGCAGTTCAGCGGGGGAGCTGGAGTCTATCCCAGCAGGCAATAGGCTCAAGGTAGGGTACACCCTGGATGGGACACCAGTCCAACACAGGGCAGACAGACACTGTGTGTGTTTGTGTTGGTTTTCCCTGAAGCCAGTTTACCTACCAGCATGGCTTTGGACTGTGGGAGGAAACCCACACAAACATGGGGAGAACATACAAACTCAACTCATTTTGACTCAAAGCTGAACCCAGGGCCCCAACACTGCAAGGCAGCAATGCTCACTATGGGGCTATTATGCTGCCCCAGAGAACATCCATCCTGCCCTTATTTAGAGATTCCTGTTCTTGGGAAGGCGAGTGGCTCATCGGAGCCCACTGAAAACTCCTAATGTGGAAGGGAGAACGTGCAGACTCCTCGCAGACAGACCACAGGCTCCAAAGATCCAAGAAGCAGAGCTGACTGCTACATCACTGCACCCCCCAAAACTGGCATGGACATGGATTAAAGGCAGAAAGGTCCTAAGGGTTAAACCATTAACAATAATTTAATGTGAACCCCGAGTCAAAATTAAGAAATAGAATAATTACCAGGTGTTATTGCTTTAGATCTGGAGAAGGGAATTTTAAGCAACTGTTCATTTTACACGGTATGGTGATATACACAATAATTCTGCCTTAATTAATAAGATATACGTTTGTGTTTACACCGGTAACTCTACTAGCTGAACAGTGTATGGACTTTTGGAAACGCCGGTCGACAATCTAATATTCAGCTTTGAATTAGACAGCCATTTTAAATAAGGGCAACACGTAGCCCTGGCGGAATCAGCTTGACGCCATATTCACTCATGGCGAGAGGAAGGGCTGCTCTGCTGCTTTGTCAGAAGGTGAGTCGAATGTTGCATTTAATTTCCAACAGCAACAGGAAGTTACTTGATTTGACAGCCCCCGACTTTCACCGCTGAGTATTAAATTGTAGATGTTTGTTAGGTCATAAGCATTTTATGCATTGTCAGATTGTACGAACGCCCAAAATGACAATGAACTCTGAAGCAACTAACTGGTTCCATTTATAAGGCCTGCGATTTTATGCTAATGTTTTCCACTCTTTTGGCTAAGGTAAAGCTTTTAAAGTCGGCGAAATTGTGAAGGCTTTACTCGTGAATACGTGTAGGATTTAAATGCACAAGTGTGTCCGGTTTTAAATTTGCGGTTGACATGTTTTCTGGGGTTGTTGATCCGCGGGGAGTGTGTTGCAGTTCTCCGATTCCGCCACAAGATGGCGGCGGAGCACAGGAGTTCGCTGGTATAGGGGAGTCGACAACGATCGCAACCATGCCCTCCAGATAGACTGGAGGGGGAAAAAAAACCTCGTTTTTCTTCACCCAAGAAAAACGGAGACATCCAAAGTTTACAAAATAATTTGCTGTTCCTTTTTTTTTTTTACTTTTTACTTGAGCTCAGGGACATCCGTTTCAGTAAAATTAACTTCACATGACCTACGCGTTTCGGTGCTCTTCCATACCTTGATTATAAAGTGGCACTTGTCAAAAAGAGTTTATAACAACCGAGCTGTTCGATTTAAAAACCGGGGGGTATGTCCATATTAAGAACTTGGACTGTGTTTATTTGCCGTCTTGCGTCTAATTATCTTACAATTAAAAACGCGGACGAAAATACATAACGCAAAGTACAGTCAGGGTTTTTCAAATGAAAGCTTCTGAATATAGAATATGCTATATAGTCCTGTCTCTATAATGTATAGACCATTTAGTGACACGTATCTTGTTTTTAGCTCATTTTTTAAATCTTTTTTTCCCCCATTTCTGTAAGGCTTTACTGTCCAGAATGTTCTTTGCAGTAGACTAAATAAGCCATGAATTATTTCGTTCTGTAGTATGTCCTGTTCAAGAGCTTCTTCAAAATAATTTGCTAGTGCTATTCTTTTCTGTTTGTATTTCTGTTACTGGATGTCTCAATGAAGTTTGTATCTGTTTTAAGTTTCTTTCACTTGTCCACTTTTGGTTGACAGTTTATTGCTATTAAGCTGCTTTTGATAAAAGTGTTCTACAATTGTCATGATACTGACTGACTCATATAATGAATAATAAACTTTATTTTATATAGTGCCTTTAAAGGTGGCTTCTTGAAGTGCTTCTCAAAGTGCATATCTTGTACATACTGTATACGTATCTTACACTTAAGGAGGATTTGTGTTTGATCGTGGGATTTAAAAATCGGTTCCTGCAATGTGGCTGTGTTGCTTGTTCCAGACACCCGCAGCTCTTGGTGTTGGGACACATCTCCTGTGCTTTGTTTTGGGGACAGCTGCTCTGTGTGTGTGTGTGTGGGGTTGCTCTCCAGCACTAGATGAAGTGGATCCCTTTTAAATGTGCTCCACTGTAGTGTCCTCTAGCGCCTTTTCAGGATATTCTGACGTCGCTCAGATCTTGTGCTGCAGCAGAGTGAGATTCAGTGTGAAACTAAATTCAGAAAGCCAGGTCTTTCTGATCCAGTAGAGGCTGCACATTGGTGGTGGGGGTGGGATTCCCCATTACCTGTAAAGAGCTTTGAGTTAAGTGTCAGAAAAGTGCCATAGAAGTGTAAGCAATTCTTATTCTGTGTTTGTGATCTGCTGGGAAGCTCCCACTGTTTGTGTGGGTGGGGAGGACTAATAATACTTGCAAAAGCTATATCATTTTGGAGTGATTTGGAGGCTGTAAGGTTGATATGTACTACAATGAATGCTCCAGTGCAGAGCCACTTCGGTCTTTAAAAGTCCTGCAAATAAATGTTGATGAGTTGCAGCCTGTTGACATTAATGGGTCTATTTTGGTGATCGCAGGATGTTGAGGTGTCCGAGGATATTGCCTGCGCCCTGCTTGAAAAGGACCCGCAGATTCCTGCTGCTGCTCTCCAAGGACCCGTGTGGGCCCGTCTCTTCGGGATGCCTGGTTTTCCAGCGGGCCTGGCCAGGACACGGCAGGACGTTTCATTTGGTCTCTCCACCCCCGTTGGACAATTCCCAGGCGGGTCAGAACGAAACGCCAGACTGCGCCGCGGGCTTATCTAGGACGGCTTCCGAGGCCCCAGAGCGGCCTGTTCCCCCTGGTTTGTCTCCGCCCGCAAGGAAGGATAAGAATTCTCTTTCTCGGGGCCGGAGCGGGGCTGTCTGGCGTAACTGCCTGTCCAGGTGGAACTCAAAAACGGCGTCGTCTTGTCGCCTGACTGAAGGCTGTCCTGCAGAGTCGAGAGGGAGGGCTGACCTGTCTGTTTTTCCGGACTCCAGTTGTGAAGCTTGGACAGGCTGGACAAGGAGACAGAGACGTGCTTCGTCACAGGACCCCGAAGACCCCTGCAAAGCTGCCCTCCCAGAATGCCTGTCCAGAAGGAGAGAGCGGTTCCTTAAGGCACCCTGGGAGGCCTTGGTGAATCGCTCCGAAAACAGCTGCTATCCCCATCAATGGTCCAGTTCTGGGAAAAATAGCGGTTCCGTTTCTCTCGGGGGTTCCTGGCTGCCTGGAAACGCTGTGTGCGCGGGCGGTGCCGTGGCCAGCCGGTCTTGCATCCTGTCTGGTCAGCCGCGCCTCTCTGGCCTGGCCTGTCCCCGTGACCTCCATCACCAGGCCGCCTCCTCCTCCTCCTCCTCTCCGCCGGCCCTGAGGGAGTGCCTGTCCGCGCAGAACGAGTCCCGCTGCCGCCGGGCCCTGAGCCCCAACGGCCCCCTGTACGAGCCCGGGGCCGAGGGGCCGCGAGGCCGGGCAGCGGTGCTGGTGTCGCTCTGCTCGGTGCGGGGGGAGCCGGCCTTCCTCTTCACCCTGAGGTCCAGCAGGCTGCCGGGCCGCCACAAGGGGGACGTCAGGTAAGTGGATCGCTCCGGTTTCGGCGCGGGGGATGCTGGGATCTGCTGCCGTGACGTCCTTGTCCTGCCCAGCTCGTTTTGTCGGGGGGGGGGGACTGCCTGTTTGCAGGCGTGCTCCCATGCAAAGACATTGTGGCAGCGCCGTAAATGTCAGAGCAGCAGCTATAGCCACAGAGTTCGAGAACGCACAGCTTAGATGCCCATCGGGACAAGCCCTGTGCAGGAACAGAATCGCGAGTCGGGGGTAGAGGTCAGCAATGCTCGATCCACGATTGCTTGGCGGCAGCAGCAAGAACAGATTTTCTAACGGCCCCCGTTAGAAACGGGGGGAGAGCCGCACAACTTGCACAACTTACTCAAGTCGGCAGGAGCAAAAAAACCCACAGGTAGAGGTGGAAGTAGACGGTTTGCGATCCGGTGCCCATGGGTACTTGTCGGTCATAAGCATTTGCTGACGGAGCTGACTGGCTCCCGGAAGAAGCCCCGAAACGCAGGACAGGGAAGCCGGATTGATGGAGGAGGACCAGCATGCAGTGTGGCGGCGCCGTGTCTGAAGTAGACCTGTTTTAAACTGGGAGGTCTCGCTCCGGCGGCAGCAAACGGCAGATATAAAGTTGGGGGGGGGGACCCTCCATCCTACTGCATTTTCAGGGTCCCGAGCCGGAGTCTATCCCAGCAAGCAAGGGGCACACAGTGGGGTACGCCCTGGATGGGACGCCAGTCCATCACAGGGTACCCACTGGAAACTGAAGCCAAGCGAAATTGGGGAAGATAGACAAATTCCCATTATATCCACCTACGTCTGCACGTGAACCCTTTAGGCGGTCTCTTCTTAACTTGAAGAATTTGTCAGCCCTGATTGCTGACTCAAAAGCTCTCAAGCGAGTGATCAGTTGATGACCAGACACGGGCTGGAATAATACTGGATCAAACACGCCCACAGCGTCTTTCCATCCATCCATTTTTTTTCTAACGGCTTCGTCAGGTTCAGGGTCGCGGGGGAGCCAGAGTCTATCCCAGGAAGTAACGGGCACACGGCGGGGTACGCCCTGGGCAGGACGTTAGTCCCTCTCTGAGCACACACAGACACGCTCGCACCAGGGCCAGTTTTCCCAGAAGCCACTTAACCTACTGCTGTCTTTGGACTGTGGGAGGAAACCGGAGCACCTAGAGGAAAGCCATGCAGTATGTGGGGGAGAACATGCAAACTCCACACAGACTGTACCCCTGGAATTGCAGCCCTGTGAGACCACTGTGCTGCCCCTGCATCAGCCCAGTAATAAGAGGGGAAAGGAGGGCGCTTGAATAACAGTTTGCCCCCTTGTTTCTCTCTCTCTCTGCCCCAGTTTCGCGGGAGGCAAGCAGGACCCGGCGGATCGCGACGTGGTGGAGACGGCGCTCCGCGAGGCCAGGGAAGAGCTGGGGGTGACCGTGGCCCCGGGCTGCGTGTGGGGGGTCCTGAAGCCGCTCCGCGACAGGGTGAGAGCCCTGACCCCCCGCCCCTCTTGCGGCACAGGGCTGATCGCCCCGATCCGCTGCAGCTCTCTCCGGGGCGTATAGCAGTTGGAGCATTGTGGGTAAACCAGGCCTAGCCATGCGGCATCAGGGAGCGACCCTGAGCCTGTCTCATAGTCCCGGAGCCTGAGGCTGGGACAGACCCTGGGCGGGACAAGCACAGACAATATAGAGACACTAGGTAATTGCACTGTCACGTCTTTGAAAGATGGGGTTGGGCAGCTCGTTAAAAAGCCCCACAGATGTCGGACTCCACACAGAAGGTGCTCCTGTCCATAGTCCAGCCCTGCTAGTCACTTAACCCTAAATGAGTGAGTGTTGATGGGCAATCGGCCCATGAGGAGGAAGTTCAGTCCGTTTGGCAAACGGCACGTGATTACTGAATGATGTGTTTTGTTTTGTTTTTGCCGGTTGGATTTCTCTTTCAGTCAGGAATGATGATTGCTCCGGTTGTTGCCCATCTGGGTCCAGTGGAGGCGTTCTCGTTTAACCCAAATCCGGACGAGGTAAGGGTTTTCTGAACTCTCTGTGCCTTCGCCTTGCTCTGCGGATCGGGCTCTCTGCCTGTAAAAAGCCTGTTGCGGGATTGTTGATTTGTAGCAAACGCCTGATTTGAAAATGGGTATTTTTCTGAATTACTGAAAAAAACATCCATTTCACAAAGGCTCTGTGTAAGGACATTTAGTATCAAGTCTGGATTTGAACTCCTTGAGGAAGGAGGACACGTGGCCCAATTGAAATATCTAAGGGGAGAGCTTCTTTTACATTAGAATAAGAAACCCGGACCATACAGAATCAAGGAGACCGTACAGGACCAGAACACCAGGGAGCTGTTTGGTGGACAGGGGAAAATCAAGCAGTAGGATCGAATTTGTCAAGTTTGTCTTTAGACTGTGCCAGTCCGTTTGAAGGACAGTTTTAATGCAGAATGTGTTCAGCCAAATGAGAGAAAGTGGACAATTCAAGGCTGTTGGGAAAGGTCTAATAATAACCCTATATTATTTCATTTATTTCATAAACTAAGTCCTCCAGTGTCCAATGTCCCAGCATGACAAAGTCAATGCCCCTCTAGTCCACTCAGTTCGAACAACTAGAGCCAGCCGTGGGAGTATTTATTAAAGGGGGTCTGCAATGCAATTGAAATATTTCAGACCTGGAAAGAATCGGCACTGATGAGTGCATTTCAAACCACAGTGAAAGTACAAGGTACACAGTAGCTTGTAAGAACTCCTATTGACATCACAAAATAGACACAATGTCCAGGTTGGCGCAGCGCCATGTTCTGTGATTGGGAACGAGGCAACAAGACTTCCAGTGAGGTGAAGCGGCCCTGTGACACTGTAGACGAGCAGGCTTGTGAATCCAGCTCTTTTCACCCAGTAGAAATATTGCTCTCCACTTCGAGACGGTTTTACCAACAAATACTACTCACTGGTTCACTCTGCCTGCAGATCACGCTCATTTGCTCGTCCATCCCGTAACTTTGGTCAGTACAGGGACTAGTGAGCAGGAAGGGCCGCTTCACAGTGCAATTCTCACAAGCTCTCGCCCACGGAGAGGCCAGGGGTTTGTGACAACACGGCGACTTACTGTACTTTCACAGAGCTTGTGACTTTGGTGCTTAATCCGAAATTTGGCAACTGTTTCTATACCCTCAATGAATGCGTTTCGTGACCTGAGATTTAATGACCAGAAGCCTGGACGGCAGTTCGCCTTGACGCGTCACGGGGGTTTCATTCCGGGCTGCGGCGGGTCTGACCCCTGTCCGGGCCCTCGGGGCCCCGTGCTCATGGCCGCCCTCGCTCTGTGTCCCGCGCAGGTGGAGGAGATCTTCACCCTCACCCTCTCGCACCTGTGCGACCCGGCCAACCGCGGCTACACGCACTTCCGCGCCGGCGCGCGCTACGCCTACACCCTGCCGGTCTTCAAGAACGGCAGGCACCGCGTCTGGGGGCTGACGGCGGTGGCGCTGGACGAGGCCCTGAAGCTCGTCGTGCCCCGAGGCTGAGCCCCGGGGGCCTGCCGCCCTGGTTACGGGGAGCCCCGCAGCGGCGGGGGTTCAGGTGACTGTTGAATCGGCTGTTTCTCTAGGCCTGCAGCAGCTGTAGGGATGGGCTAGGACCCCTTCGGCCATCGGACTAGCCTTCTGGCGGTTGAACAAATTACCCGCAGATGCTGCCAAACTTTAGAAATGGCTGATTTGTAGGAGTAACTGGACCGGCCCTCTCCAGAACCAGGGTCTGGGACCACCTGGTAGTAACTGGACCTGGACCACCTGGAGTCTGAGCCCACTTGGCAGTAACTGGACTGGGCCTCTCCAGAACCCAGGGTCTGAGCCTGTCTGTAGTAACTGGACCGGGCCTCTCCAGAACCTGGGGTCTGAGCCCACCTGGCAGTAACTGGACCGGGCCTCTCCAGAACCCAGGGTCTGAGCCTGTCTGTAGTTCTGGCCTCTCCAGAACCCGGGGTCTGAGCCCGCCTGGCAGTAACTGGACCGGGCCTCTCCAGAACCCGGGGTCTGAGCCTGTCTGTAGTAACTGGACCGGGCCTCTCCAGAACCCAGGGTCTGAGCCTGTCTGTAGTAACTGGACCGGGCCTCTCCAGAACCCAGGGTCTGAGCCTGTCTGTAGTAACTGGACCGGGCCTCTCCAGAACCCGGGGTCTGAGCCCGCCTGGCAGTAACTGGACCGGGCCTCTCAAGAACCAGGGTCTGGGACCACCTGGTAGTAACTGGACCTGGACCACCTGGAGTCTGAGCCCGCCTGGCAGTAACTGGACCGGGCCTCTCCAGAACCCGGGGTCTGAGCCCGCCTGGCAGTAACTGGACTGGGCCTCTCCAGAACCCCCGGTCTGAGCCTGTCTGTAGTAACTGGACCGGGCATTTCAGGACCGGGGTTGGGTACCAGTGTTATATGGGATTCACAAAACAAGCTAAAAGCTAGCCCAGTGAATCAAAGTAGCAGATTATGCCAATATTTGGCACAAGAATTTGACTTAAAAGTGACTTAAAAGCAAACAAATCACTTATATAGTAATGAATACTTCTGTGCTCTAGAAGCAATCTTGTATTATGTAGATAGACATTGTGCTGGCTCTTTTTGGCACAATAAATATTTAATATTAACTATTGGGACACTTTTCAGCACAATCCCAATTGTCTTTACGCCCGTGGTAAAGGATTTTTAAACCCTCGAAAAAATACACTGTAATTAAATAAAAGCCTACAAAATGTTTTAAAATAAGAATGTTGTTATGAACGCTTAGACCTTGGCGATGGAGACAAGTGTTAATAAAAATGCATTTTTGGTCAGTCTAAACTCGGAAGCTACTTTGTCCACATCCCATTGAAAATTTCCTTTGACCTCACTGAGACAACCGTGAAAGCAGCGAGGAGAGAAAGCTCTCCCAGGAGTCTCCCATCCAGGTACTGGCCAGGCTCACACCTGCTGAGCTGCAGTGGGGCTGCAGGGTGATGTAGCTGCTGGCCATAATGAACGAAGACTCCCCCTCTCTGGTGGTCGTGGGGGGGGGGGGGGATCTGCCGGAGTGCAGGGGAACCTCGCCCCCCCTCGTTCTCTGGACAGGAACCGACTCTGTGAACTTTCGGAGGGCCTGAGGCCTGCAGAAGACATAACCCCAAGCCTGTTTCTGCCTCGGTGGGAGTCTGTCCAGGCCTCTGAGGACTTGGGCGTGCCTCACTGGGAAGAAGAAGAAGACCCGAGTTTAAGTCCTGGTCAAATTGGGTGAAGTACTTCCAAGCAGGGAGCTGCGTCACCACGCAAAGGCCACAGAGGATCAGGTGAAGGTTTATTCCACACGGAAAGAACGAGAAAAGAGACAGTGTTTCGGCTGTCGCGCTTTTTTCCCACGCGTGTGAGGTGGTCCACCTCAGGTGTGTGTGTGTGCTTCTTCATTTGAGAAGGCCTCCCAGCCGCAACAACAGTACAATTTGGCTGGGCTGAGGGCCGACCTCCTGCCCATGGAGTGACCAAGAGGCAGAGGAAGAGATGGGGTGGAGGGAGGAACCAGGAGATGAATGCGAGGGAGAGCACGGCATAGGATTGATGATGTCTGGGTAAGGAAATGACGTCGGGAGTGACTGCGAACTACTGCCCGCTGAGGCTGAGCAGTTCTCTCCCGAACTTTTGTTATAAACTTCATTTTTATCACGCACAACCTTCCCGTCGACATAGTTTGAAAGAACTCCTCATCTCCGTTTTTAAATTCACTTTCCGGCCACCCGTGTCACTGCACTGTACAGCAACCCGAGAAAACAACACAGGGTTTGTGACTATCAAAGAAACTAATTTTTGAAATGTAGGTATACGCCCCATTTAGAAAAATACCCTGGGATTCTGGGTTGGGAGAATTATTCGTTTGTCGTTTTTTTTTTATTACCACCTCGGCGCCTCTCGACCTTAAATGGTCTGCCCTTAACTAAAATGTCGGATGGGCTTTTCAGACGGGGAAGTTACCCGGATGTTGCCCTCACTCGGCTTTGTAAAATGGCCGCAGCTAGGTTTTTCTCCTCGGCAAGATAGCTGTAATTGAAGTACTTTAAACTAGTGATGAGGGGCGTGTGCGTGGGGGATTTAAGAAATTCGTTGCATAAGTGCATCATCAAGTTACTGGGTAACCGACAGCTGCAGTTGTCCGGCTGAGGAGCTTTTCGCGTTTTATCCCATAGAGCCGAGACCAGAAACGGTTACACCCTCAGAAAAACAAAGACTACACGATAGGTTTTATTATTCCGTCTTTATTAGCTTATTGGCTTGGGACTTCTCCAGGTCATGTCATGGAAGAAAAATCGGCAAAGAGACATGAATCGACATGAACATCCGTTATTTATGACGGGGGTTCTCATCGATGCTCAGCAATCTCTTTTATGGCCCCAGAGAGTTCAAAATACTTGTCAAACAGTTCTTTAGGATTTTACCGTTTCTGTGAAAGGCCGTTTATCATTAACGTAAAATTACAGTATCCCCATAAATTATTTTTTGTGGAAAACTCATTCACCAATATAACATTTCAATACTTCGCAGCACCAACGTAGTGTATTAGAAAATAAAATGTCTATATTTATATTTTTTTAGTCACAGAGATGGAGGAAGCAAAATAAAGAATGTAGCTAATATTTTCACGGCGCTTAGTTTCTGGCGCACTCTGATGACGTCCCAGCCTTTTTTCGGCCTTAACGTCGCAAAATGGAGCTTTTGGTTTTCTTTCAGGGACACTATGTCTGTTAGTGCTGCCTGCCTGCTGGTAGAAAAATAAAAATCTGAAAATTCGGCGCCGATTTGGTTAAAACAATAAAGTGTCTGGATCTTAAATATACAAAAAAGGACTACAAAAGCAACATCTTCCATCAAACCGGACGGAGTACCTTGGCGCCAGCTCACATACTGCTGTACACAAGATGGGCTACCTTCCCCGCCCTTTTATTTAAACGTCAGAAATACAAAAAAGGAGACAAAATATTAAAACGGATACAGAAATAAACACACTTCACAGCCAGAGGCATTCATAATCATAAAAGCTGAAAATGAAGCTTTTTACCTATTTTCATTGTACGTCTTGCCTTTTGATTCTTTAAATTTCTAATAGAATTTAAATAAAAAAGGAATTCTACCTTAAAAGCATCAATAGAGGGAGCAGTATTAGACCATTTACTTGATGAAGTATTTCGCCAACATAATTAACAAGTTAAAATAAAATCATATCCTTTATCCAAATCAGGTCTACCAAAATATAAAATAATATCCTTTCAATTTAATATTTACCTTTGAATGTTTAACAATAACATTTTGCAAATCTATCCAAGACAATGTTGGCTATCTTTCGCAGGCGTGTGTGATTTGACCTCACTCTCAGGAAGTGACGAAGCATTCCCCGCAGTATTCGACCTTATCTCCCGGAAGTGTGGCGTAGCGCGAGCCAGCGTCGAGCTGCCTCTGGAAAAAAAAACGAAAAAAAAAGAAAAAAAAGTCCTCGCGCGGATCTGGGCCCCCGAACAATCCGGGGATTTTGGACCAAGTTTCTCACCGGCCCGGTTTCCTCGGCTCAAGCCGCCGCCGGGGGGAGGGAATCCGCCACCAGCTCTGGTAATTTTCCCCGTTAATTATTCTTAATTATCCTTATTTTTGACCGTTTAATTAGGAGCCGCTTCGTCTCTGTTTCCCCGGAGCCGGAAGTCTGCAGCCCCGTGCTGCCGAATGAGGCTGCGGCTCTCCTCGCGCCGGGGCTCGCGCGTCGTCGACGGTTTTTTTTTTCTATCCGTGAGTTTTTTTTCTTTTTTTTTTCTCTTTTTTTATTTTCGCGCACAGAGAGACACACGGAGAGAGAGGGAGGGGGAGAGAGAGAGACAGATCATTGCCGGAAGTTTTAAAAGAACAATTGTTTGTTTTGTCGGTCTCTCTCGCAATAAAGGAGAAAGAAAAATATTTGTTTTTGTTTTGTTTTTTCCAACCCCCCTCCCTCTCTCTCTCTCTCCCGAAAGACGTTCCGAAACAAAAGATACAAATTCCCTGCACCGACCTTCCGAGAGTGAGCGGGAAACGTTAAAATTAAATTAAATAAGGAATTACGACATTCATTATCATGATTTTCGCTGTAATTAGTGTTATTATTAGCAGTGATATTATTACTTTTCGGGTGGGTGAAGCACGGCGTGTCTAGCCCCTGAGAAATGGGAGGTTTATTAGTTACCTCATTACTATTAGTGTTTTTTACCTTCCTTTGAAACCCTGACTTGTGTGATCAATATAAGCGGAGAGGTTGTGCATTATGTTTTTAACATTTAATAGTGATAAACGGTGTGTCACTAAGTTTAGGCTCCTAACCGGTGACCCTAATGGGCCAGTTAAGACCAGTACTCGGAGCTCAATGGGAATAATAAGGTTGCTAACATTAGCATTCATTTGGAGCAAGTTTTACATGGGCACAAGCATCATTTACATTCACCCACATCATCGTGGTTATCCTCTATTGATCCCCTATTGGCTAAAGGCCTCCCAGCAATTCTTCCACCAGTGGGTCTGTATTGGCTTTTTTTTTTGCATCTGCTGCCAAAGAAATGTGTTCTATAGGCAGACACAGAAATATGTGCTTATATGGATATATTCCACATAGGTCCCCACGTATATCTAAAAGCAGGTATACAGTGCCCCCCCAAACCTAACATTGAGTTTTCCCTGTCGTATACACGAGAAATCGGAATTCCCATAAAACAAATGATTCTGAGCTCAGGAGGTCAGCTTTTATTTTGAGGATATGTTTTGCAGGCCCACTTAAATCCGTTTTCCACCGGAACATGGTGCTGGGTCAGTCCCCACCCCAAAAAAATCAGGCGATCATAAGTATTGGGACACGTAAAACCTAAAGCAAATTAAAGACGGGAAGTCGTATTTTGTTGCAAGTCCCTCGCTTGTGATAACTCCGTCGAGCCCCGGTCCCATGGACATCACCAAACTCAATAAGTTCGGGGTGTTTTTTTCTTACAAGATCCTGTTCGTATGTCTATTATTTATATAGATTATTAATAATTTTGGAGCCCTGCAGGGGCAGGGCACTTGCTCAGGATGGGTGTCGACCGTAAGCAGCTGAACCTGCTATATAAAATAGCCGGCCAGTATATTAAACACATGTAGTATTGATTTTTACCTCGTTTTTAATACTACTTGTTAACTCATCCTGCACATCACATTTCTGCGGTGAAATGTCTGCTGCACAACCTGTACTTATGCGCTCGTCCATCACATTATATTAGTCATCACAGGGACTAGTGAGCAGGAAGGGCCGCCTCAGGTCGTGATTCTCACAAACTCTCGCCCATAGAGAGACAGGCAATTCGCAACATTAATAGTGACCGTACAGTACTTTCAGTTCAGTTTTTCGTCATGTGCACAAGTGCAATAAAATGCTTATGTGCATGTGTGCTCCAATACAAAGACATAAAGGAAACGCTAAAAACATAAACACAGAACAGCAGCAGTAACAACAAGTTAAATAACATACAACTTTAAAAAAAAAGTCAGACAAACAGTATGAGAATAGAAAAACCAGTGTGAGCCAGTGGTGGGGTGGAGTTCAGTGATCTGACAGCTTGCGGGAAGAAACTGTCTCTGGATCTGGAAATCTGTGCCTTTGTGCTCCTGTAACGCTGCCCAGAGGGGGGAGAGAAGTGAGAAACCAGGATGACTGGTATCCATAGTGATACCTTCGAAGGCTGTGTCAGGAGTGATTGAGAAATGAGACTCTTGTACACTGCCTGCACAGTCTGTGTGTATGCGCACTGTGTGTGCTCTGTGCTCTCTGTGTGTGCTATGCGCTCTGTGTGCTCTCTGTGTGTGCTCTGTGCTCTGTGTGCGCTCTGTGTTCCTACCTGGTTGTGCGTGTGTGTACCTGTACCTTCCTGATTTTGTGTGTGTGTGTAGACTGTTGTCTGCAGCAGACACCCCCAGTTTAAGTGACTAATATTGCGGAAGGGGTGCCGAATGTCCATTAAATCACAAAACACATTATTTCAGCATAAAAACACTTATTACATAAGAAAAATAACTGTGAATATAATATATATATATGTGCCTCCTGGATTATTTGATTTCATTTTGAACTATTACAACCAACACAGTCAATGAGAACGACTCCTGTGCCTTTTTCCTGATTGTGTCATGAATATAGTGTAGAAGATTTGCCCAAGCACACGAAACCCACACTTCAGGAATAATATCGGAGCCCTGCAGGGGCAGGGCACTTGCTCAGGATGGGTGTCGACCGTAAGCAGCTGAACCTGCTATATAAAATAGCCGGGCCAGTATTTAAAACACATGTAGTATTGATTTTTACCTCATTTTTCTATTTGTGTATTTTGTATTTTACTTATTTTCTATATCCTTTGTCTATTATTGCGGGAATAGTTCGGTATTTCTGATTTTCACAGACAGAATTCCCCTTTGGCAGATTTTGGCTGTTAAACGGAGGGTTTGCTGTGGGTTAATCTGCCACTCGGTCCTTCCAGCCTGACTGCTCCGTGTCAAGCTCCGCGCTTTAAAGACAAATCCTGCACTTTCCCATGGTGTTTTGTTTGAATTCCACCTGTGCTTTTGGATGTGAAATTCCGGGACATGCTTTGAGTTGTTCCAGTATTAAAAGAGCTGGAGGAATAAGATGGTTATGGTCTCCACACGTCTGAACATTGTGGGTAGTTCTGCTCCTCGTTTCACGAATCCATCTAACGCTCATGTGATTGAGAGTCAGTTGGGATTACTAAATAGCCAACCTGCAGCTCCTTCAGCAAATCACCTGTAATGGCTACATGGACACACAGTTTTCAATGTATTCAGCATAACCGCACTACTAGTGTATATATTGCATACACCATGGACACATAGCAGCTCGACTCATATTGAGCTTTATTCCGTTTGTATTTGTACTGTTGTGCATTTGAGAAATAAACTTTGTTTTGATTTGATTTGATTTGATTAAGAGCCTGAAATCGTAGGTTTCCTTACAGAAAATAACATTGCCTTGTCCCAGGTATGATATCTCTTCCAGCGTATGCATGGGACTCTTATATAAATGAAATGCATTCTTTCTCCAGATGCCTCTGATCTCCAGTTTTAAGTATGTAAAGTCACAGGTCTTGCTAGCATTTGTTTTGTAGCTAATGGAATGATTTTCAATTAACTGGGTCCATCATCCAATTAATGGTTGATAATGATAGATATAATTATAATATATCATGACACCCGAAGAAGGCTTCACAACCGAAATGGTGTTTTTTCTCTTCTCTTTTCAGCGTGGAATAAACCTATTACTTGTTCCTTTGCAGACTATATTATAATTATGATAGATGTTTATAGTAGTGCAGTACAGTGGTATGGTAGGGGGCATGGCTACCTCACAGTCCTGGGCTCAGTTCCTGGGGTGCTGTCTGTGTGGAGTTTGTATGTTCTCCCCGTGTTCTTGTGGGTTTCCTCCCACAGTCCAGAGACATGCTGGTAGGTTAATTGGCTTCTGGGAAAACTGTGCCTCTGTGTGTCCTGTGATGGACTGGTGTCCCATCCAGGGTGTACCCTGCCTTGCGCCTGTTCAAGTTCAAGTTCAAGTTTATTGTCATTATACTCATATACTGGTATATGGTATAACGCAATGCTATTTAGCTAGCTCTCAGACATAAGTAGTACAAAGAAAAAAAACAACAATAACAATACAATTGTATAACAAAAGAAAGACAGAGACAACAGGCAGTGTGCAAAAACAACAACAGGCAATGTGCAAAACAGCAAAAAGGTAACAGGTTATGTGCAAAAATATGCATCAACAGAATAAAATAAAGGGATAGAAATTATGGGGAGTGAGCTTTTGACATGTATGGTAGAGGTAGATTTACAATGTGTGTTTGAGTTTTTGGTAAGAAAGAAAGGAAGAAGGCACTGTGAGGTTCAGATCATAGGTGAGAGGTGAGGTGAGACTGAGAGAGGCTGAGAATTTAACAGTTTGATAGTGCGGGGGTAAAAACTGTCTCTGAGTCTGGTAATCCGGGCCCGAATGCTCCGGTACCGTTTTCCAGATGGTAGCAGATCATAAAGTCTGTAGCTGGGGTGTGTGGGGTCTTTGATGATGCTTAGAGCTTTCCTCAAGCGCCGTCTGTCATAAATGTCCTGGATAGATGGGAGGGTAACCCCAGTGATTGGGCAGTTTTCACCACCCGCTGTGGGGCTTTGCGGTCAGCAGCACTGCAGTTGTCATACCACACTGTGATGCAGCCTGTCAGTGTGCTTTCTGTAGTGCATCTGTAAAAGGTAGTGAGGATCTGGGGACATATCCTAGCCTTCTTCAACCATCTTAGGAAGTACAGGCGCTGTTGCGCTTTCTTGATCAGACAGGTGGTGTTGAGAGACCATGTGAGGTCCTCGGTGATATGTACGCCAAGGAATTTGAAGTTACTGACCCTTTCCACTTCAGTTCCGTTGATGTGGATAGGGGCATGTCTGGTTTGCAGTTTCCTGAAATCAACGATCAGCTCCTTGGTTTTGCTGACGTTGAGGGTGAGGTTGTTGTCTTCACACCACGTTGTAAGGAGACTGACCTCCTCCCTGAAGGCCCTCTGGTCATTGTCTGTGATCAGACCTACAACTGTGGTGTCATCGGCAAACTTGATGATGGGGTGGTGTTGTGTTTGGCCTTACAGTCGTGGGTATAGAGGGAGTAGAGCAATGGACTAAGCACACACCCCTGGGGGACCCCAGTGTTCAGAGTTAGTGTGCTGGAGGTGTGGTTTCCAAGCCTGACAGCCTGAGGTCTGCCTGTCAGAAAGTCCCGAGTCCAGTTGCAGAGGGTGGTGTTGAAACCCAGTGCACTGAGTTTCTTGACTAGTTTCTCTGGGATGATAGTGTTAAAAGCTGAGCTGAAGTCGATGAATAGTAGTTGCTTGCTGGGATAGACTCCGACTCCTCCATTACCCTGTCCTGAATAAAGAGGTTCAGAAAATGGATGTTACACATGACGTACAGCCACGTATATTATGAAAAGGCTTTTTGAAAGATTGGTGGATGCAGGCTTCTAAAGGAACCACATGTTTATTTCATACAGCAGTCCTGATACAAATGAACTATTAGCACTAAAGTCTGTCTTAAGTTATGGAAGCCTCCAAGCTCATCAAGCCCTCGTTTGGCCTGGCTTGTGTATCCGATTCCACCTGGGATAGGACACCAGTCCTACACCGCTTTGCCCTGCCCAGCAGGTGGTGCTGTTGCCAGCTCACACAGCTGTGGGGACCGCGCTGAGCACACAGGTGATACAATAGCAGCGTGCCTCCTGGAGGCTGGAGCACAGCTGTCACACGTGTGGTGGACAACGATAAAGAAATAAAATAGCCTTTTTATTTCTCGTTAACATAATGAACCATTCTTTATGATCTGATAAGGCCTTGCTAGTCAGTGTGTTAAATAGTGTTTGCTTGCATTGTGGTAATGTAATGTCCTGCATGAATTGCCTTCCTAAAGATGGCACTTCTGTCCTCGGGGAACCCCAGTGTGAGCATCAATACAGTCCAGACAGCTGTAGAACTCATAATAGAGGGGAACTGCAGTCCCAAGTTTTCAGGCCTGGTATTACATCTTGGTAATGCAAATAAATTCTTCGGCGTTGGAGAAGAAATGTACAGGTTTCAAATAAAGCACAAAATCACGAGCCGTGTGAAAGTACTGTCAGTCGCCATGTTGTCACAAACTCGCACTTGAGTCCCCACGAACCGCGAAGTGAAGCGCTGATCGCTGTGCTGACTGATGTGCTGTGATGGACGAGCGAATAGGTACAGGTTGTGCAGGAGACATTGCACCGCAGAAATGTTCCAGCGTGATCTGCAGGCAGAGTTAACGAGAAGTATTTGTCAGCGGAGTCTCGAAAATGAAAGCCTTATTTCTGTTGGAATAAAAGAGGTGTATTCACAAGCCTGCTTGTTTACAGTGTAATAAGGCTTTTTTTACATTGTGGTTTGGAATGCACTCGTCAGTGCTGATTGGTTCTAACCCCAAAATATAAGAATAGCGTTGTAGTTAACCTTTAATAGTAAGACGTCCACCATCTTCAGATCCGATTATCAGAAACACTTAGATTGAAAATCGGAGGTGGTTTTGTTTAATGACTGATGGCAGTGTTATAATGATGCACTGACAATCTAAAGGATGATTGCTGATTGGTCCAACCCTTTTAACTTAAAGAACATTAAAAACAAAGTAGGAATATGCCAGCAGCCATGTCACCCTCCAGCTCCCAGCTGGCAGCCCCACTGAAACTCAGCAGGTGTGAGCCTGGCCAGTACCTGGATGGTAGACGTCCTGGGAAAGCTAAGGTTGCTGCTGGAAGAGGTGTTAGTGGGACCAGTAGGGGGCGCTCACCCTGAGGTCCTAATGCCCGAGAATGGTGACAGGGACACTATACTGTGAACAGACATCGTCCTTCGAATGAGATGTAAAACCGAGGTCCTGACTCTCTGTGGTCATTAAAAATCCCAGGGCATCTCTCAAAAAGAGTAGGGGTGTTACCCCAGTGTCCTGGCCAAATTTCCCCCTGGCCTTTACCAGTCATGGCCTCCTAATAATCCCCCTCTCTGAACTGGCTTCATCAGTAGGGCATTTTATCGCCGTACTCCCCACCTCGCCACCTTTGCTCTTCTAAGTCTGCTCTCCTTATTGTCCCCCCAAGCCCGTCTACATTGTATGGGCGACAGGGCCTTCTCCTGTTATGCCCCCAAGCTCTGGAACTCTCTGCCCAAGGATATCAGAGAGTCACCTTCTCTAAACTCCTTCAAATCCAGACTCAAAACCCTCTTCTTCAGAAAAGCCTTTACTGAACTGGTTCCATTCTACTCCCCTCTGCTCTTCTTAATACCACCTTCCAGGGTCTCCTCTATTGTTATTGTTGTATTGTTGTAATTATAATTGTGTCCTATCTTGTGAAATCTTCTTATTTATTGTTGTAGTCTTATTATTTATTGTTATTGTCATCCTGTAAAGCGCTTTGAGAAGCCACCTTTAAAGGCGCTATATAAATAAAGTTTATTATTATTATTATATTATCACTCTGCTCTCCTCCCCACTGAGAGCTGGTGTGTGGGGAGAGGAATGGAGCATCATCCAGGTGGGGCTGCACACTGGGGGTGGTGGAAGGGATCCCCATTACCTGTAAAGAGCTTTGAGTGGAGTGTCCAGAAAAAACGCTATATAAGTATAAGTAATTATTATTATTATTATTATTATTATTATTACTACTACTAATTATTATAGGGAAAAGGTCCAGCTGTGAGGCCATTTGGCCCATCTTGCTTGTTTGGTAGTTAATTGATTGATGCAGCGGCTCATCCAGCTGTTTCTTGAAAGAAGGCAGGGTATCGGCCTTAATAACATGGCCGGGCAGCTTGTTCCACCCTCCCGCCACCCTTTGGGCAAATGCTTTCTGCGTGTGTTTACAGCCGAAATCCAGGTTGTGACTAGAATCACAAGAGAAACAAGTTGCGTCCAGGTTTCTGCGAGCACAGAACTTCAAGTTGACTGAGCTCTGGAGTTTAAATGACTTACATCCTATATCTGGGTAAATATCCCAGTAAATCCTGATACACACTTGATTTTTCTTTCAGATCCATTTGAAATAACAGCCTTCTCTCAAGTATTCAAGTACGTAAGCATTCAAGTATTTCCCTTTCCAAGTTTTTACCAGGCCAGCTGCTTTGGTCCCCAATATCTCTTCTGTTGAAATTGGACCCTGCTTGAATTCTGACCGTTCGAATGAAAGCTCTTTCTTAGAGAGAGCTCCCTGTGTTAATCAGGCCCTTTGCGTTAACGGATTTCTGTTAATTGCAGGAATGATGGAAGATTCTCATTTTAACTCCTCGTACTTCTGGTCTCCAGTTCCCGCAGTGCAAGGACAGGTAACTGTATGACTTTAATTTTGATCTTTCCTTCCGCTGCGTACACCAGCAACCACACAGCCAGCACATCTGTCTGCGGAAGGGCTCTGCAAATCTGTTTACACCCCAGCTGAGATCTGCATTGCCGTTAAGAGAGTATCGCAGTCCTCTGCCGCTGGTCAGATTCCTTCGGGACTGGAAAGACTGGGGTACGTCAGGGCCAGGGCCGTGGGTCGAACTCTTCCTGCCGCGCAAGGGATCGGGCCCTCGGTGGAGGTGTGTCTGATCGGACGCACGTGGTTAGGCAGCACGCAGGGCGCCTGAGAGCAGGAAGAGGAGGTCGGTGGCGTGCTTGGTGTGGGAGGAAGACCCGGGAGAGCTTGTGTTGAGACCGGAGCTCCCTGGATGGCTCACCCGCGGGAACACTGCGCACAGTTCGGGCCTGCCTGTCGCGCAGAAGGGCGCAGATCGCCGAGAGAGGCTCTCGGCTCTCAGCCGTGATTCTGGGGGTCTCTTCTGTCACGCAATGCGCGTTCAGTCACTGGGGCGATCGGTCCCTTCGGTTGAGCCGCTCTGCTCCACAGCCTGGGGAATCCAAGGGCTTGATCCCAGGGGGGGAATGTTGAGGAGTAGTGAGAGGCCGGCAGAGATCGCCGAGCAGGATAGGAGCTTCGAGGACGGGAGATCGCCGAGCAGGATAGGAGCTTCGAGGACGGGAGATCGCCGAGGAGGATAGGAGCTTCGAGGACAGGGGGAGATCGCCGAGGAGGATAGGAGCTTCGAGGACAGGGGGAGATCGCCGAGCAGGATAGGAGCTTCGAGGACAGGAGGAGATCGCCGAGCGGGATAGGAGCTTCAAGGACAGAAGATCGCTGAGCAGGATAGGAGCTTCGAGGACGGGAGATTGCTGAGCAGGATAGGAGCTTCGAGGACAGGAGGAGATTGCCGAGCAGGATAGGAGCTTCGAGGACAGGAGGAGATCGCCGAGCAGGATAGGAGCTACAAGGGGTGGCGGAGATTAACGACACTGCAGTGTTAATGTGCTGGAGGGTCCAGTCGGTGTCTGTACTAACTCAGTGTTGCTCTCTGTCAGATCGAGAACGCCATGTTCATCAACAAGATGAAGGAGCAGCTGGCTCCGGACAAGTCGTCCTCGTTTCCTCACGGATCCTCGGGACACTACCCGACGGCCGTGCTCACAGTGCCCGGGCCAGCGGTCACCATGGAGACGGGGTCGGGTGGGAGCGCCGGGCGGGGGACCAAGCAGGAGGGGGGCAGCGGCCCCTCGCTCGGCGGGGCGCACCTCCACCCACCACACACTTCTCAGAACATCACGGTGGTGCCCGTGCCCTCCACTGGGATCATGACGGCAGGTAACTGCACCCCGCTGTCACAGACCCCCTCTTTTCCAGTCCAGTCTGGACCCCGCTGTCACAGACGCCCCCTTTTTCCAGTCCAGACTGGCGTTTTTTCTTTCTTTTTGTAAACCTCCCAAGCTGACCTCTGTGCCCCCCAGACAGGGCATCGAACTTTACCACGGTAGACCCCCCCGCTGTCCCAGTGTGAAAAGAGTTAGCTGACGCCCCCCCTTCACTCTTTCTCTCTCTCTCCACAGCGGGATTGGTGATCACTACCCCCTCGGGGGCCCTGGTGTCCAGCCCGCCCTCCTCCTCGCAGTCCTTCATCACGGGGCACCCCACCACGACCATGATCGTGTCCGCGCTGCACCCCCAGACCCCCAGCGGTACGCAGGACGGCAGGCGAGAGGAGGAGTGTGTGTGTGTGGTGTGTGTGCGCGCGCGTTGCTTTTGGAGGAGCCTATTCCGGACTAAAGCAAGGCCTTTTCCCGATGGGGGGCCAACTGGGCGCCCCTTTATCTCCGCCGAGCCTCCGTCGGAGAGCGGGGCTGGGCCTCACGGCGCCCCGGTTCCCACTGCGGCAGTATCTGAAGTCTGCCGCGCTCGGGTTTCTCCCAAACCCACCAGCGCGGCGTCGGGGCACTGGGGTCCCCCAGAGTTTAGGGTCTCGCCCACCCTCCCCAGGAAGAAACGTTTTTCTGATCAGGTAGTTCAAGTAGGGAGCATGCGCAGGCTGCAAAGGAGCAAGAAACAGGTTTATTCCACGAAACAAGAGAAGAAAAGAAACACAGCGTTTCGGCCGTGGAGCCTTCTTCAGGTGTCAGAGGTTACTATAGTCGTATAGTCAAAGACAGTCCTGCAGGTCGAGCTGGAGCTGATAGAGACGGGCTGTCAAGAGGTGTCCTGACAGACGAAAGGCAGGTTCTCGATTTCCTCAGACATGCAAAAAACACTTTTAACCGCAGGAAACAGGAAACCTTGCCAAAAGGACTCTAGTCACATGTTTGTCTTCGTTTTGGGAAGAATAATTAAACACAGAAATGGACTGGTATAGGTTAAACAGGAGTTGCGGAAAAGGGCGTTTGGCTGGAGCAAGCAGCCTAAATTTTTAGCAGTTTCGATCGCTAAAGCGCTTTATTTTATACTTTTATAAATATTTTGTAATATTTCAATGTTTGCCACAAGAGCACAGGAGTGTCTTCTCTCTCAGCTCTTGTAGCTTGAATGTATCTGCAGGGTCGTTATAGTGCTGCGAAGCTGGTCAGCTCAGGACAGTATATGAAGGCTCTTGTTGTTACCGACAGGTGAAAGGTTGAAGTTCGCAGCGATGGGCAAACGCCAGGTGACGAGATGGATTTCGTGCCGGGTATAAACGTGGGTTCTCATCTGGACGGGGGGGGGGGCTTATGTGTGGAGTTTGCATGTTAGGGCCGCTATGGGCTTCAGGCTGTTCGTCCTGCACTGTGTGTCCACGTGCGCTCACCCTCCCCTTCTGTCTCCCCAGACAAGCCGAAGACGGAGGAGGTGGCCCAGTCGGGCTCCGCCCAGGTGGCCATGCAGACGCCCTCCAAGCGCGGGCGGAAGAAGAAATCGGTGTTGCCGCGGGCGACGGGGGCCGTGGGGGTGGGCGGGCACAGCCTCGCGGCAGGAAGTGATGCGCTCATCCTGGCTCACCTGGCGGCCGGAGGACAGGTGACTGCTGCTCCCGAGCCAGTTATCACAAGGCTGGCCACGAGTGTCTTAATTCATTAACGAGTTCCAGGGCACAGGCAACGCTGAACTAATTCAAGGTGGTAAATCAGCACCGAACCCTTTGTGGATCAGTACTTGAATTGTTTAATAAGCACAGTTTAATTAACTAAAAAAACTGTAGTCTAAGATTGCATAGTCCTGTGTTTTGGGGCCTCAGTAACTTCTATATTTCACCTCAGCTGAGCTCTTATTTAAATCGAATCTTTAACTGACCATAATATGTTTGACTATAGTAGAGTAGAGGAGTTTGTTGCCGTATGTACATCTACATCGGAATTCTTATTCCCCCTGATCTCTCGGGACGTACACAGTACAGCACACGACACCACGCAGTGTACACAGTACACAATAAAAATAACAACAGGAGCAAGTGCAGAGCGCAGAGGTGCATTGAGCTGTGAGGCACTGCACAGTTAGCTGTTGAGGATGTGCTCTGCAGCTGTTCTGGAGTCTAGAGGTCTGTGCTTTAACAGTGCTGTACCGCTGGCCAGAGCGCAGGGGGGGAACAGTTTGTGGCCGGGATGGCTGGGGTCTTGAATGACGGATCGGGCTTTATTTTGCGACAGCGGATGGTGTGAATCTCACCGATGGAGGGTAGATCACATCCTTGCTGCAACCCTTTGTAGTGCGTCTCTGTCATGCCTGGTAGTAGTTTAGTGGCCCATTTTGGTTGCTCTTACTGCACATGGTGCATCAAAAAGTCAGGGATTAAAGAAACGTTGTAGTTCGGCTACTGATTATTACAATGATTTAGTTTCATTATCATCATATTTTGGACAAAAGCTCTACAAAACGTGACATTTTGCGTTTTGGGAGTGAAAATGTGTTTGTCCTATTTTTTGCCTGTGAGACGAAATGAAAAATGAGTCATTTAGTATCGGTCCTCTTCTCTGCCTATGTGGCAGGGTCAGTTCTAATTGACTGCCGTTTGTCTTATGGAGCTGATCTCTCTCCTCTGAGCAGGGCAATCAGAAAGGCTTCTCTTAATGAACACCTGTCCACTCAGATCCGAGAGAGTTTATTCAGTGAACAGAAGCAGCCCAAACCGTCCCAGAATGGTTAAAAGGGAACTTCCTCACAATTTTCATATTTCGGGGGTTAGAAAGAATCAGCACTGATGAGTGCATTTCAGACAACAATGAAAGTAAAAGTCACGTAGTAACTTGTAAAACTTCCAACTCAACAATTTAGAACGAGGCAACAAAACTTCCATTGAGGTGAAGCTGCTCTATTACACTTTAACAAGCAGGCTTGTGAATCCAACTCTTTTAATCCAGTAGAAATATTCCTTTTGACTTCGGGGCGGTTCAGACAAATACTACTTACTTGTTAACTCTGCAGATCACGCTGGAGCATTTCTGCGGTGAAGTATCTGCTGCACAACCTGTACTAATTCGCTCGTCCATCCCATTACATCATTCATTACAGGGACTAGTGAGCAGGAAGGGCTTCTTCATGTTCGATTCTCACAAACTCTTGCTCTTGCCCATAGTGAGACCAGTAGTTTGCGACTTACAGTACTTTCACAAAGTTTACAATTTTGTGCTTCATTCAAAACTGATATTGGCTCTGTGCATGAATTACAGTAAACCGTCGTTTAACAGACTTCGCTTTAAGACTTTTTGACAAAATGTGCAAAAGAGGAATTATGTCTGTAAATTCGGAAATATTTGAATAATAGCAGAGAAATGCACAAATAATAAAACAAAGTGAAAATAAATACTACATTATTATGAAATTCAGGAATATCAGTGGTGCTTTCTAGTGTTAAGTCAATACTTACCATAGGTGTTGTTTATATTTCATATGAATAGTCCCCTGTCCTAACCCTATCTATACCCCTTCTCTACATTTTTGTTCTAGAGGAAACAAATTTAGTACAGTGAAAAATCACAGAAACCAGGTGTCGCGCTTGTTGTCCTCCTTTGAACTCTTTCTAAGGCAATGATATCCCTTTTTGCCCTGGGGTGACCAAAACTGAGCCCAGTAGTAAAAAAACGAAGACTTTCATTTAGCACTGCAAATCCGGAGCTCCACCTCCCTGGACTGGAATTCCACACTGCCTGTGGTAGACCACAGCGCTCTGTTAGCGATTTTATTGCGTCTGCAGAATTCAGCTCGACCTGGCTTTTTCGTGTACAAGAAACCAGACTGGCCAGCTGTTGTGCTGATGGGGACACTACACTGTTAAAAGGCGCTGTCCTTTGAATGAGACGTTGAACCAAGGTCCTGACTCTCTGTGGTCCTGGATAAATTCCCCCCTGGCCTTTACCAGTCGTGGCCTCCTAATAATCCCCATCTCTGAACTGGCTTCATCACTCTGCTCTCCTCCCCACTGAGAGCTGGTGTGTGGGGAGAGGACTGGAGCATCATCCAGGTGGGGCTGCACACTGGGGGTGGTGGAGGGGATCCCCATCACCTGTAAAGAGCTTTGAGTGGAGTGTCCAGAAAAGCGCTATAGAAGTGTAAGGAGTTATTGTTTATTATGATTTATAACATGGCGGTTCATCATTTAGGCTGGCAAAGGCCCTGAGGAACGCTCGGCTGCTGAACCGTTCTCACGTTTCTCGCCTGCCGTCTGTGCTGAGAAGGCTGTTCCGGCTGCGGCCGGGGTTTCAAAACCACCTGCAAAGTCCTGAGCTTCAGCACCGAGGACGTCTCCCCGCTGAGATATCCGCGGGGCCCCTCAGAACCGCGCTGCTTCCGAAGCGCCTTCCCTGTCTCGCCATGGCCGTAGAAGAGTTCGCCATCGCCCCCCCTTCCAATGAGAATAGCCTGAGCCCCCGCGACCAGCGAGCATGGGTTTAACGCGTCGGTCTGCGTCCACGGTCGTTTCCCGCCGGATGCTCCCGTCCGCCTGACCTCTGTCCTTTGCCCACAGCACCACACGGCCGACCCCTACGACCTCTCGAACGACGAGGACGAACACGGGACGAAGGACGGCAACAAGTCCTACAGGTGAGCCGCCGCCGACTCCGCACACCTGGAATTAGATCGGGATCATGAGGGTCGAATTCCGGGATGTCCGGTAAAGGCCGGGCTCTGATTACTCCCTCGCCTGTCAGTACGTATAGAGGAAGCGAGGACTTCGCAGCTCAGCGAAGGCCTGAAATGAGCTTCGATTCGTTTTCCTGAGATGACACCCAGGAAGACACATAAGGCTTTTCCCTCCTAGTGCTCCAAACCCAAGCAGTTTGTCGAGAAGCTTTTGTATTGCGAGTACAGCTCCGGTCACTTTCTGTTATTACCACGAATGAACGTTTAGAAGTGACCACTGTATACAGCGTACGTGTACTTTACAGAATATTCCCATGTATGGCACTCGGGCTGTTTTTGATAAGGTTATCCCTGCCTTGAATCCATCTACCTGTTTTCAAGCCGCTGTATCCAGCTCAGAGTTGCGGGGGAGCCACAGCCAATCCCAGCAAGCAACAGGCACATAGACAACACAGACACACTCACGTCAGGGCCAGTTTTCCCAGAAGCCCATTAACCTGCCAGTGTCGTGACGTACCAGTGAGGAGGTTGGGTACAGCATAAGCTGCAGAACTACAGCCAGGGATCTGAAGGGAAACAAGTAACCCCCAAAAGACGCTTGAGAGGAAATAAGGAGGCAGCTCCTGGCCGGGGGAAAAAAGAAGGACCGGTTGAGGAGCCGAAAATATCACCACTGGGCAAAAAAAAACGTTTACAGCCGGCAGTAACCGCAAGTGAGCTGAAAAACACTCCGCTGTGACGGAGCTCTGGCGATAGAAGCTCCGATGATGACGACAGAATCTCTTTTAAGGCAATAGCTGTACGGAGGATCTGAGCGATCAGACCCTGCGAAGCTCGGCGACGGAGCGCTGACGCGGCGGAGCGAAGCTCGTGAAGCCGCTCGGGCCCTCGACGGGCTGTCAGAGTGGACATCCGCTGGTCTGATGGACAGGCGTCCTGACCTAGTCCGCGCGGAGTGAGGCGATGTCTGAGACACCGCGTGCGAATGTTGGGGTTGCCCCTAGCCGCGGCTGGACGTGACTCGGACCCGGTCTGAGTGTGACGGGACCCCCCCCCACACCCACACCCACACCTCTCATTGGCCGATCCTCGGACGTCTCCCAGTGCCGGGACGGGTAGCCAGACTGGAAAGACCTGCTTAATCAAGGGCACCCGCGCTGCCGGCAGGGATCCATGTTTGTTCTTCCGGACCCCCTCCCTCGCCCAGGCACCAAGTATTGCAGGCTGGACTGGACCCTCCACTGGCACTGCCAGACTGGTAAATGGGACGTCTGCGTCTCGTCGAAGCGGGCGCGAGCAAGGAGACGGGGAACGCCGAGGAGGTCCGCTGCCCCCCCGGTGACCGTGGGAGGTGTACGCGATAGCTGACGACGCTCGGCCCTTACAAGGTCCTGGAAAAGTGCAGAGCCAACTCCCGGGGGGTGGTAGCCAGGGTCGGGAGGTGTCGCGTCCAGTGCCAAACACGCCGTCCCGGATAAAGAAGGGGGGGGGGGCTTCTGCCGCTGGGCCGCTGCCCCGAGATTCGCTCGGATCGCGTGCCGGACTCCCTCGAGGCCTCGAGCCTCTCTGTGAACTGCGGGATCATCGGCTGGTTCCCATGATAGCCCAAGCAGGGACCCATATGGGCTCTTAAACGGCGATTTGCCAGTGGGTGGGTTTACTAGGAGGTGGCGGGAGAGCTCCTACCGGTGTGATCTTGGGTTATTCCCAAGGACAGAAGTGCAGACAGAAACGTGTGCTTATTGATGCTCCGTGCCGTATTGACCAGCTGCGGCAGTCCTGCGCCCTCTCTCGGTCTGAAGGAATTGCCTCCCTGAGATCGAAACATCAGACCATAAGTTGGTGAGAAGAGGCCGTTAAGCCTCTGTAGCTCTTCTGTTGGCTCACGTAGCTAGTATATCTTAGTCGGGCTTTTCCAAGCCCTGGATTCTGTTGTGGTTGCCAGCGGTGGCTTGGATCTGGAGTTTCTTGTGATCGAATCATTTTCTGGGCTCCTAACCTCGAGTTCAGGTGCCGACCCGAGGCCAGGGGTCTCCAGTGCTGGCCCTGGAGAGCCCCGATCCAGATATTCTTCTAGGTCACCCTAAATCATCTGTTATTTAAAGTCAAGGGACACTTGTTTAAGCAGTTGTTCAGTTGGGCAAGTAACGCTTCAGTGAGGGGAACACTGGTCCTTTAGGTTTCCTGTGACGTTTAAGTTACTTAATGTAAAGCTCCAGACCTTTAGGGGCGGAGCTGTGGCTCTGTGTCTCAGGATCTGTGTCTGTGGCTGGAAGGTTGCCAGTTCAAATCCTGCGACAGCTGAGGAATCCTACTCTGTTGGGCCCCTGAGCAAGGCCCTTCACCCCAGCTGCTCCAGGGGCGACGTATAAATGGCAGACCCTGCGCTCTGACCCCCAGCTTCTCTCCCTGTCTGTGTGCCTGTGTGTCTCCTGGAGAGCAAGCTGGGGTTTGCGCAAAGACAAATTCCGAATGCAAGAAATTGTATATGGCCAATAAAGTGATCTTATCTTAGAAACTGATAATTTAAAGATTAGTTACAAACCCTGACGGACTGAGGCTCTCCGGGACCAGAGTTACAGACCCCCTGGAGTCACTGGACCGGGGTTACTGGCCCCTAGAGTAACTGGACCAGGGTTACTGGCCCCTGGAGTCACTGGAGCGGGGTTACAGACCCCTGGAGTCACTGGACCAGGGTTACAGACCCCTGGAGTCACTGGACCGGGGTTACAGACCCCCTGGAGTCACTGGACCGGGGTTACAGACCCCCTGGAGTCACTGGACCGGGGTTACAGGCCCCTGGAGTCACTGGACCGGGGTTACAGGCCCCTGGAGTCACTGGACCGGGGTTACAGGCCCCTGGAGTCACTGGACCAGGGGTTCTCTTTCACAAAAGTCTTTCGTTATGAAAATTGACTTTTTAGACTACAGCCTTGAGCTTCGGAGTCCGAGGGAGACATGTGGACTGCGTGTTCACAGCTCTTCCTTGAGCCTAATTGCCCAACAGCTAACCCCTCAGCAGCAGGAGACATCTGTCAGCCAGTGTCCCGGTCCTTTTGCTCCTTCCAAGTACAGAGGCTCAACACTATTGTTTGTTTTAATTGAGTCAAGAGTGAAGAACTGAAAAGAAATTACTTTGGAGTTGTACTTGTCACTCATTTGTTTTCCCCATGAGAAATGATTAGTTTTAGAGTAACACACTGGTGTCTTTCTTTCACAGAGCTGAAAGTGACTTTTAGCTGCTCTCTGCCTTTACCTGCCTTTTCTTATTTCTTTTTCTTGTTTTTACACAATTTTCCACAGCTCTAAGTTCCTGATTTCTTTATTGCTCAACCCTTTAGACAAAGCAGAACTATTGTCGACACATTCTATCCATTTCTGATGATCATTCTAATTTACTGCCACAGTCTGCGCTGCTTTGAATAACACAGATGCCTGATCAAGAGTCTGTATCCCAATGGAGCCCAAGTTATTCTACATGCTTATGTGTGTAAAGTGTACTACTTAAATGACTCATTGAAATTAGTGGCTTTGGAAGAGGCTATACTGCCGTCTAGTGCTCAGAGGACTGATCTGTAGGTTAGATAATCAGTCAGTAAAACTCCAGGCGCATGTAGTTCATTTGATAGTAGCTCATTGATCCAAGGCTTTCACCCAGCTCTTTCTTGGAGGAAGCCAAGGTATTGACTTTAACAACATGGCTGAGCAGCTAGTTTCCTACTCCCACCACCCTTTGCGTACAGAAGTGCCTCTTGCTCTTGGTTTTAGTTGCACCCCCCCCGTAGTTTCCACCTGCGCCCTTTGGCTCGTGTTCCACTGTCAATACCGAAGAAGTCTGCTGGTTTGGCTTTGTGAGTGCCTTTGATGCTTCATGGGGGTCCCCTCACTGAAGGACTGAAACAGATGTGTTTCTTTCAGCCTGTCAGAAGTAGGACCTTCTTCTGTGGACTGTTTTCACAGCAGCAAAGTCGAGCATAATGCTCTGAATGAGGCCCTGCTTTGTACGATTTACAAAAAAACATTCTTTAATTTAAATTCTAGATGTGTACCTTCGTGCCTTAACGTTGTGTTCCTTCCTTATTGCTTGCCAAGATTGTCTCTTAGAAAGCGATACTTAAGTCTTTGTAATCAATAGCTTCTTGAGGCTCAGTGTTTCCCATCTTAAGTCTGTAGTTTGTGTTTCTGCCACCTGCACCATTAACCATTAAGCACCATCTGCCAGGGGTCAGAATCTTGAATTTAGTTTAAATCTTGGAATTTCCTTATCAACGTGTTTAAACTTTGCTATTCCACCTATATTGGCATCATCTGCGACCTACATGACTATAATATATCTTATGCTTTAATTTGTCTTATTACTGTGTTTTACTTGTTAAAAGAAGTTAATCAAGTTAAGTATGCAAAATGTACCTTTTCTAAATGCAAGCTAAAATCCTGTTAAAACACAGAGAATACTCTGTTTTAGTTCTAATTATTGTGTGACTAACCCTATAGATCATTGAAAAGACGATCTGTAATTACTCGGCTTTGTTGCTGTTTTTATGCATGGGTGGTAATTTAGAAATTTTCTAGTGACCCCTGTCGTGAATGTGAATGTCACTTTATAAGTGCAAGTGATGTTGTACCATCAGACCGTGGAACATAGGTGTTTATCTTAAGCGCTTCTGATAATTGTAACGGTTACCTAATCGAGTGATTGTGAAATAAAATTTAAAGCACAAATTAGATTGGCAGAACCAGCAGGCGGGCTGTTCAAGTGTACCGATTCACGCTCTGACTCCTTATTCAGTGCCGCCTGCCTCCCCTGCGTCCATGAGGACCACCACATGGGACAGCAGAGGCTGGAAGTGCTCTTGAGGAGTGTGCAAAACGGGCCTCTTTGCGGTGGGACTGTTTCGGAAAAACTCACCCCTTAGCAACGGAAAACAGTATCAAACGAGAGGAGGGCCAATCCGGCCCGTTTGGTTGTTCCTGCAGTAGCTAAGGGATTCCCAGGATCTCGCTCCAGCTGGCTCATGAAAGAGACCGGGGTGTCTGCTTCCACGACACGGCTGCGATGGTCAGTGGAACGCGTTGGTGGCCCAGGGCCACACCTGCAGCTGACCTGACTGGTCTTTGACTCGTGACGAAAGCACAGCACTGCGTGGCTCGTGGTTCAGAGCAGGAGGGAGACAGACCAGATATTAGAAATGCAGCTCGACCTCTCTGGGCAGGGCGTGGGCAAAGGGCTTCGCTCCGCGGCCGTCGTGTGGCCCTGGGACAGGAGGGCAGGATCTCCCGAAACGTCCAGGCCGCTGGCAGCGATGCCAGCGAGGGATGCGCTCCTGTCCGGTGCCCGGAGGCGATGGAGCTGCCTGCGTGCGCGTGTGTGCATGCGGGATTCCTGTCTTCCTTCTGAGCAATATTAGCACACGACCTTGAGCGTAATACATTCGAAACACATCCGTAGCTCTTTATACGTATGCTCTTTGTTCGACATACGATGAAGCATGTCGAATAACGCAAGCCAATTCCGAAACTCCGAAGAAGCGATAGACAAAGAGAAATTTCGAAGCCCCCGCCAAGTGTCGAGAGAGAAGGGGAAGGCTCGTTTCGAGTGTTGGCGGCACGTCCCGCTAACCAGTCTGGCGAGAGGCTGCACAGGGCCTGTGGAAGGCCTGATCCAGCTCGCCGCATCTCGCTTCGGGAGCGCTCTTACTTTCCAGAGAATATCTGAGGTTTAGACTCGATTGTGGACACTAAAGGTGTTAAGAAAATTAAACATTGTGTACATGTGTGATCACACAAAAAGCAAAGGATTTTATTCCTGAAATCGCAAACTACAGTAGGAATGCTAGTCGTTGTTTCTTTTGTCTCTTTTTTTTCACTGAAAAAAGTAAAAGTAGGAGCGACATTTTCCGGGTCCAGAATGGATCGTCATTTTTCCCCATAAGAAATATTGGAAGTAGCAGTTTTGCTATTTACTTTTTTTTTAAAATGTTGCTGTAGGAAAGGGCTTCTGGGAACAAATTCCATTTGTGAAAAGAGGTAGGGCGGCACACGCGTGTACACGTGTAACTCAACACGTACGCTTTGTTTTTCCTTGCGTTGCTCGATTGTGATACAGTCTAAGCAAAGACCCATATTAATAGTGTTTAGCTTGCTCCATGCACTGGCATGCACACTGCAGCGCTCCCTATGGGAATCAGCAACAGTGCCGTCGCTCTCCCAGTGACTGCGAGTCCTCTCACCCAGGGTCGTGGCTTTGCTAGCGCGGACGGGTTCTGTCCGGTTGGGTCGGGCTGGGAGCGGACCCGGGACGTCATTCGGGCTGGGAGTGACCTTCTAACAAGTCTGAAACTCCACCACTAGGGCTCCGTGCGTTTCCAAAGCCAGACAGCATCGTGGGAGCTGTTTCGGCGGGTGGGAGAGGGGGGGGGGGGAGGATAACTCCCATATCTTCCCGCTTTTCCTGGAATCGTCAGGTACGGCCTCGAGCACTCTGGCGGAAAAGCTACCTTAACTAGCCTCCCTCCCTGAGCCTTGCCTCAGAGCGCCAGGAGGGGACTGTCCTGACCGGTCAGAGGGAAGCTCGTTTCCTCTCGCTCTCTGGTCAGGCAGGGTTCTGACCCAGCCGGCCCTCGGAGGTTCAGGGCTGCGGTCGCTGGATGACCCGTCCCAGACTGGACCAGTCGCCGGCCTCAGATTTCTGAGCCCAGCGGACATTCAGTTCAATTCAACTTTATTGTCATTAAACTTACACAGGTGCATAGTATAATGAAAAGTGTTTCTCATTAGTCACTCAGGTGCAGTATATTAATAGGACAGAAGATAAGACAATAGACAGTTACACAATAGCAATAACAGTAACATGTAATAACATAACATAAATAACATGTAATCAAGTAATCAAAATTGTGAAAAATTCCGCAAACAGAGAAAATATAACAGGACAAAAACAGTGCAAGGTAATTCTTGGAACAGTGCAAAAATAGTGTGGTTAAAAATAGTATGGTTAATTATAAAATATTACGACCAGTACAGTTTTACTGGGCTATCGAGGGGGCAGTACTATTTGGGCTTACATGTGTGTGTAGTGGTGTAGGAGTACAGTCATTGTGGGTACAGGAAGACATAATATGATGGGAGGGAGTGGGGGCGTCACCAACTTGACAGCTCTGGGGAAGAAGCTATTTTGGAGTCTAGTTGTGTGCGACTGGAGTGACCGGAACCTTCTGCCAGATGGTAGGGGAACAAACAAGTTATGACATCGGACCCCGGCCGTGTCACTCGCAGTCGCACTCGAACTTCGCAGTTTTGAAGGATGGTTTGGGGTCTTTTTGTGATGCCGTTACAACTGTTGTAAGTGACTGATGAAGTGTCTTGAAGAATCCCGATACAGCGGGTAACACCTGGCTATTCTCAACGAATCCAGTTCCCGGGAGCTTCAAAACCAGGAGCTGTCTGCCGAGATGGAGGGGTGCGAGATGCAGCGATCAAAGCAAACTTGTTTACTTCGGTTTGCCTGAGTTAATTAAGTTCTGGGTAATTGATTAAGTGTCAATGGAGAGACGAGGAACACAGCATAAAAACAGCACATACGGACAGGAAAGGAGGAAGACACAGGATGAGACAGGAGGACAGAAGGGGAGAGCTCCAGGTTCAAGGTTCGAGGTTCGAGTTAGATATTTGAACCTTGTTAAAAGAGTTTTCTATTCTGCTATTGTCAGAAACTTTGAATCCTTGTACAGAGAACCCCCCAGTTAAAAAACGACCTCTCCTTATTAGTGGGTGTATTTTTAGAATAGGGAGATAGGTTCCCTCTCATTTTGTAGCATCTGGATTTTGCGGAGGGAGAGAGAGATTTAACAGATGGTCGTATTCCGTTTAGGTGATATAGGTGTCGAATACTTGCTAGCAGTCTGGAGTTTTCTGGGTGGTTAGGACATAGATCTCTGAAATGCCTTATTAAGGAATTTTTACAAAGTGTATCTTGCGTATTGTATGTTGATGTTTAGTGTTTGTATTGCCATTGTCAATAAATATTTGTTTAACCTAATGTGCCTGAATTATTACTCTTTTCACCAAAGCTGTGCCCAGTAGCACAGAACTCCCGTCCCTCCAATTATACCAACCACACAAGCATAGTTGGCAAAAATCATCTACAAGCAGGGGGTTGTGACTAGTGATTTATACATGACTGATTTATCCTCTCATCTATTTCTGATGCTCTCTAGTTTCTTAACCCCCGGTTTGTAACAGTATAATCTGAAGATATTCTGTAGTTGGAGAAGAAATGCTGTCAGGCGTGCTAAGGGGCACACTTTCCATGTCTTTCTCTCCCACCGGTGGTAACAGTCAGGGTTTGTGTCCATGTCGGTGTCCCGTTAATCCCCAATTCCTGTCCTCGGCCCTCTCTTTCAGGTGCCGGATGTGCGCCGTGACGTTTTTCTCCAAATCGGACATGCAGATCCACGCCAAGTCGCACACAGAAGCCAAGCCCCACAAGTGCCCGCACTGCTCCAAATCCTTCGCCAACTCCAGCTACCTGGCCCAGCACATCCGCATCCACAGTGGGGCCAAGCCCTACACCTGCTCCTACTGCCAGAAAACATTCAGACAGCTCAGCCACTTACAGCAGCACACACGGTACTTTGTACTCCTCTCTGACGCCTGTCTAGCTGTCCCTGTCTTCTCTCTTTCTCTGGTTTTTGGGATGTCTGCCGGGCTGCTGATAACCCCCGAGGCAGGTGAGCCATGGGAAGCGATGACCTCATTGTTGAAAAGCATTATGGGGCACGCACGCACGCTCTGGGCCTCTCATGGCTCCTGCTCCTTCAGAAAGCACAGTCCCGCCACACCTAATGACTGTGCGTCTGTCTCCTCCCTGCCTTTTGCTCAGCCTCTTTCTTTCTGCCCGCGGGTCCACGACATTGCCCACAATCCCGTGGCGCGGCACATGGAGGGGATCTGGCAGAAAGGATCATGGGAATTGTCGTTTCCTTCCTCTCCTCCTACTTCTTGTACCTGCAACCTCTGCCACCACCACGTCAACCAGCCCAGTCACTCACAGCTCCACAAGCAGGCTGTTCCCCTCTCCCCTCTCCGCTCATCCTCCTGCGATCATTCACAGCGACACGACAGCCGGCGAGCACCCTGCCACAGAGAGAAAGGGGTGTAACGCAGAAATGGGAAAATTTGCCAATCTCTCTCTGTACATCTGTCCTCCCTTCCATCACAGTTTCTCTTCCCCCTCTCCCTCCACCCCCCCCGCCTGACTCGCCCCCTGTCTCTCTCTCAGGCCAGTTTACTCTGTGTCGATCTCTGTATTTGACTCCGACAGCCCACACGCCGTCTCCCCTAGTCTAGACTTACAGCTGAAAGGCTCCTTGAGTAGACACACACGTCGCTCGTCGGGCAGGAAGGCTGTCTGGTGGCCACTAATCATTAGTCCTGTGGGGATTGGATTCAGGTCGCCTCAGTCCTGAAAGGGATTCGGCCGAACGTTAAGCTGAAATCACCCGGATCTGCCGGGGAAACGCGGGGCAGCACGCGAGGACGAAGCTGCGTCGCGTTGGGAACGGGGAATAGGAGGGCGGGCGGCGCTCCTTCGCTCGGAGAGCCGAGGGTGATGGCGGAGCGGGGCGATCTCTTCCCGCTGGGAACGGCCCGTCCCTGGGACGCCCGAGGCGGGAGCTCGGGGTGGGGGAAATCCGATTCGTCTTCGTCTCTGACTCGGTTCCGGGCGCGGGCACCCTTGGGTGCCCAGTAGCCAGCGTGTGTGGGGCTGTGAGTGAGCGAGCGCGCGCACATGGCCGGTCTGCCTCCTTGCTTCCGTCGTGAGATCTAGTGTGGCTGTGTCGACGGGGCACTCTGCACTCGTATTGACGAGAGGAGATGGGGTACTGTCTTCCTTTCAGAGGCTGTGACCCACGCGGCTCTTAGTAGGCAGTGCGGCGGTCTCTTTAAGGCCTCGACAGATTCTCCAGCGCGGTCGTGTCTTTGAACAGCGTTGGCTTCTGTAAAGCGCAGCGATCTTCTAGTTCAGAAGCAGTAGGCTCCTGCCTTGCCTCCCACAATCGCACCTCCCTCTAGCCTGTGTCTACACCGCCAGCTCTTCCTGGAGCCCCGAGGGAAGAGAGCGGGGGCGCGGGCTCAGCTGTGGCGTGCTCAGGTTTCTGGTTCAGCCGATGTTGCGGTGGAGTAAACTGGCTTGTGTGATGTGAACCGGGTATTTATACCTTTCTCTCTCTTTCCCTTTCTCCCCCCCTCCCCCTCCCCCTCTCCCCCCCCCCCACCCCTCCCTCCCTCTCTATCGCTCCCCCTTCCCCCTCTCCGTCCCCGTAGAAACCACACAGAAGCCAAGCCCCACAAGTGCCCGCACTGCTCCAAATCCTTCGCCAACTCCAGCTACCTGGCCCAGCACATCCGCATCCACAGTGGGGCCAAGCCCTACACCTGCTCCTACTGCCAGAAAACATTCAGACAGCTCAGCCACTTACAGCAGCACAACAGGTAACCCCCAATTTATTGTGCACACACCTACCACCCCCCACCCCACCCCACCCCACTCCCTTTCCCTCCCTGCTTCTCTGCGTCTTTGCTTGCTTTTCTCTCTCTTTTCACAAGACTGTGCTTCCCATGGTCCTTTGGGGGAGGTGCGCTCTGGCAAACGGGGTCATGGGAATTGTAGTTTGTTCCCCCCCCACCCCCGGTCCAAAGGGCGCCAAAATGCTCAGGTCAGTCAGCCACACACAATCCCGCCTTCTTCTACGCGCATCTCTCTTGCTCAGGTGTTTCCTCCTTCCTTCCCCTCCGTCATCATTCTGCTCTCTGAACTATGCAGGGGACTACATTGCCCATGATGCTCTGGGGCAGGTGGGTGCCGGCAGTAGTTTTATAATAAGATGAGAAAGATCCTGGGAGACTGTGGTTTATGTCCAGACCGCACTCTACATTGATTACCATACACCGAAACAGCTATCCTTTGATGACACCCCTTTCCCTCCTCCCCTTTCTCTCTCCACCCATCTCTTTTGATTGTTTCTTTGTTCTCTATTTTCCTTTGTGAAGACATTTTGCAAAAAAGTAACCAGCTTCCCTGTGGTCCTCTGCAGAATCTCCAGCATCTGCTCTTCTGAGCTTTCTGATGGATATCTGCCGGATTTTCCTTCATCATAATTTGTATTCCACAGTTGGTGAACTACATATCCGGGGGTTTCCCTGGGGCTGGGAGTCAGGTGTTGCGGATGCAGTGCAGACGAAAGAGGTGATGGGAGCTGCAGTCTTAATCTGTCTCTCTTTCGCTCTCTAGGATTCACACTGGCGACCGGCCCTATAAGTGTGCTCACCCTGGCTGTGAGAAGGCCTTCACCCAGCTTTCCAATCTGCAGGTACAGTGAAAGAACCTAAATAGTACTATGCAGTATGTGAAAACTCAAAGCATCCTGAATAATACAGTACAGTGTGTGACGCATAATCCCATACTGAATACAACAGTACAGTGTGTGAAGACTCATATGCTTCTGAATAATATAGTACAGTTTGTGAAGTATAATGCTATCCCGAAAGAATATAGTACAGTGTGTAAAATACTACTGAATACTACTGTACAGTGTGTGAAGACCCATACCATACTGAATGATACAGGGCAGTATGTTATGTATAATATCATATGGAATAATACACTGCATTGTGTGAAGTATAATCCCATACTGAATACTACTGTACAGTGTGTGAAGTATAATGCATACTGAATAATACGACACAGTGTGTGAAGTATAATACCAGTGAGACATGCTGTACAGTGTGTGAAATATACCATCCTGAATAATAGATTATTGTGTGAAGTATAATACCATACTGAGTAATACTGTACAGTATATGTACAGTGTTCTGAGTAACACATTACACTTTTACTAATATTAATATAGAACTGAATACAATATAATAAAATATAGAATGTATTACAGTCCTTTTGAAGAATATAAACAGAAAGCTACAGAACTTTTTTAGTATATAGTATGATAAAGTACAGCTCAGTGCTCAGTAAGCTGTTTAAGTCTTATACTAGAAGATAAGACATTACAGAAATGCAGATCTGAATAAAGCAGTCCGACACCTTAAAATAGTGAATCGCTCATGAGAGCAAACCCGACTGCGTGTGTGGTCTTCCACGAGCGCTGATGTGTGCCTCTCTGCTCCCCTCCTCTGGCAGTCTCACCGCCGGCAGCACAACAAGGACAAGCCCTACAAGTGTCACAACTGCCACCGCGCCTACACCGACTCGGCCAGCCTGGAGGTGCACCTGAGCACCCACACCGTCAAGCACGCCAAGGTCTACTCCTGCGGCATGTGCAACCGCGCCTACACCTCGGTGAGACACTGTCTCCTGCGTGTCCCTGTGTCCGTGAGACTGGGTGTCTGATACAGAGTGAGTCTGCACCTCAGTGAGACACCGGCCTGCGTGTCCCTGTGTCCGTTAGACTGGGTGTCTGATACAGAGTGAGTCTGCACCTCGGTGAGACACTGTCTCCTGTGTGTCCCTGTGTCCATTAGACTGGGTGTCTGATACAGAGTGAGTCTGCACCTCGGTGAGACACTGTCTCCTGTGTGTCCCTGTGTCCATTAGACTGGGCTTCTGATACAGAGTGACTCTGCACCTCGCTGAGACACTGTCTCCTGTGTGTCCCTGTGTCCATTAGACTGGGTGTCTGATACAGAGTGAGTCTGCACCTCGCTGAGACACCGTCTCCTGTGTGTCCCTGTGTCCCTGTGTCCGTTAGACTGGGTGTCTGATACAGAGTGAATCTGCACCTCGCTGAGACACTGTCTCCTGTGTGTCCCTGTGTCCATTAGACTGGGTGTCTGATACAGAGTGAGTCTGCACCTCGAGAGGCTGTAGTGATTTTTACAGCTGTGTAGTTTCCTTCTGAGTGACGTATTGCTCAAGGTTACGTGTGACAAGACTGGACCCCACCTCAGTTAGAGCAGTTATAACTGTCCAGAGCCCTGACGTCTCCACCACCACCCCCACACTCCCCGCTATCGCCTGACCCAGGAGCGTCCTGAAGAGCCGGCACGCTCCGGCGCAAGTGCTTTGAGAGAGCCGGGGAAGCGTCCCGGGAGCACTTGCGGTATCCCCCCCCCAACTCTTCTCTCTCTGCGTCTCAGGAGACCTACTTGATGAAGCACATGAGGAAACACAACCCGGACCCCCTGAGCGCGGCCGCCGCCGTGGCCCAGAGCGCCCACTCGCAACAGCAGCAGCAGCAGCAACAACAGCAACAGCAGCAACAGCAGCAGCAGGCAGCTCAGAGCCAGGCCGGGCAAGCAGGGGGCGGCGCGGCCGGGGGAGGGGGGCAGACCCAGAACCAGGGCCCCAACGCCTCCACGCCCTACCACCCGGGGCCCGGCCAGTCCGACGGGGTGCCCTGCCCCTTTGACCTGCACCAGTACAAAACGGTGGCGGCTGGAGAGATCCAGTACAAGCCCGTCAGTGTCGGCGACCTGCCCACACACAAAGACCTCTGTCTCACGGTCTCCACGTCTGCCATACAGGTGGAGCATCTGAACTCCTAAACCGAGTGGGCGGTGGGGGGCGGGGATGGGGCGGGACGGGGGTGGGGCCTGGGCGGGGCATTTGGGGAGTGGGAGGGGTCAGAAGAAGAGAGGCAAGACTGTGGCGAAACACCCAAACGAAGAAGGCAGGAAGATTAGGAGCGAGGATACGCAGGAAGGAGTCGGAGAGAGCGAGGAATCTGGAAAGCAAGGTACCAGGAGGGAGAAAAAAGTGATGACAATAATTCTCTTGTAGACTCTACTCATCTGTAGATGAATCATAACATTGTTCTTACTGTTATTAATCTTTTTTTTTTTCTCTGAATGTTTTAGTTACGTCAGACCTCCAGGTTGTGGGAGGGTGGAAGGAGTGGCGAGGGAGGGGAGGCAGGCAGGCAGGCAGAGGTACTGGAAAGTGGGGAGGGGGGGAGAAGGGAGATCTGGTGTCAGCTGAGCGGTGTGACTGAAGGTCTCTCCTTTCGCTCTGATCGGCGATCTCAAAAACATCTGACTTCCTCATGAATTCAACTAAATAAACATTTTGTTTACATGCGGCCATTCATGTCTGACCTTTATCCTGTCTTCGCTCTCTTGTGCTCAGTTGTTTTTACACACTCTTCTGCTTTATGATGGGGCTGCTGTGCTTCACCTCACTGTCTCTGTGTCACCAGGTTCACTCTCCTGAACCACTGTCGCTGTTTCACCAGGTTCACTCTCCTGAACCACTGTCGCTGTTTCACCAGGTTCACTCTCCTGAACCACTGTCGCTGTTTCACCAGGTTCACTCTCCTGAACCACTGTCACTGTTTCACCAGGTTCACTCTCCTGAACCACTGTCGCTGTTTCACCAGGTTCACTCTCCTGAACCACTGTCGCTGTTTCACCAGGTTCACTCTCCTGAACCACTGTCACTGTTTCACCAGGTTCACTCTCCTGAACCAGTGTCGCTGTTTCACCAGGTTCACTCTCCTGAACCACTGTCTCTGTCACCAGGTTCACTTTCCTGAACCACTGTCGCTGTTTCACCAGGTTCACTCTCCTGAACCACTGTCGCTGTGTCACCAGGATCACTCTCCTGAACCACTGTCGCTGTTTCACCAGGTTCACTCTCCTGAACCACTGTCGCTGTTTCACCAGGTTCACTCTCCTAAACCACTGTCGCTGTGTTTCACCTAGTTCACTCTCCTGAACCAGAGTCATTGTGTCACCAGGTTCACTCCTCTGCACCAGTTTTGCTGTGTTTCACCCAGTTCACTCTCCTGAACCACTGTCACTCTGTCACCAGGTTCACTCTCCTGAACTACTGTCACTGTGTCACTACGTTCACTCTCCTGAACCACTGTCGCTGTGTCACCAGGTTCACTCTCCTGAACCACTATCACTGTGTTACCACGTTCACTCTCCTGAACCACTGTTGCTGTTTCACCAGGTTCACTCTCCTGAACCACTATCACTGTGTCACCACGTTCACTCTCCTGAACCACTGTCGCTGTGTCACCAGGTTCACTCTCCTGAACCACTGTCGCTGTGTCACCAGGTTCACTCTCCTGAACCACTGTCGCTGTGTCACCAGGTTCACTTCTGAACCACTGTCACTCTGTCACCAGGATCACTCCCCTGCACCAGTGTTGCTGTGTGTCACCAGATTCGCTCTCCTGCAAGCCTGTCACTGTGCTTCCCTTCAGCGCTCTCACTGTGCTTCACTAAACTCCTGCCGCTCTCTACCTCACTGCCACAGATCCAGCACCTCACCTCCTCGTTCTGGCCTGGGTATTGCAGTTTACTGCAGTAGGCCACAGTAATCCAGTCAAGGAGGGCTTCAGTCACACTGAGTGGGGACTGGGGGGGGCGGGGTTGGCTCTATATTTGTCCCTTTTTTATTTCTGTTTTGTATTCTTCCAACTCTTCCCAGCGTATAACAGTGTTTCTGTAATAACACTGATAATAAGATCAGTAATAATAGTAGTGATAGCAAATGACGGAATATAGGAGGGAGCGAGAGAGTTGCTCCCCTCCCTCTGTGATGCCAAATCACATCAGAACCATTGTGATCCGAGTCACAAGAGGTGATTTTGAGGCACCACTCAGACTGACAGTTACAGAGTTGCTGACAGGTTGAGTTGTGACCGTAGACTTGTTTACACAGGCAATACTGTAAGAAACCATCATCATTATTATTGTTAGTTGTAGTTATTATCAGTGGCCACGGTTATAATCTCTTGTAAGATATTAAAAAAAGGGAAGATTTTTTTTCTTTTATCTCCGTGCTTCAGAACAAAACAAAAAAAGCAATGTAAAAATATATATATATATAAAAATATTAATAAAATAAAATCATGTATTTCAGCACCAGCCAAACCGAATGTCAGACTCCACCCTCAGATCAGACTGGGGAAGAGGGGAGTCAGGATTGGGCCAGTATGGACAGCACTAGGAGAGAAGAGAGTTCTGATTGGTCCGGTAGAGATGGCATCGGAAGAGAGGCGAGTTCTGATTGGTCCAGTAGAAACGGCGTCAGGAAAGAGGAGAGTTCTGATTGGTCTGGTAGAGACGGCATCAGGAGACAGGAGAGAGCTGACTGGTCCAGAGGAGACAGCACTAGAATTCTGGGAGGGGATTTGTCTGCTAAGAACTAGGAGAGAGGCGATGCGCTTGGTCCAGTAATGACTAGGTGAGAGGGGCATTACGACTGGTCGAAAAGATAGGACCTGGAGAGAGCTGAGTGGTGATTGGTCCATCAAGAGCCGCAACGGCAGAAAGGAGAGTTGTGATTGGCTGGTACTTGTTTAGTATATCACATTGTATTCCATTATGTCTCTTTATGCATAACAACAGTTCTCAATATTACTATTATTATTATGATGATGATGCTCTCAATACTGTATAGACTTACAAATACACACATAAAGGAAGCTGTGTTTCTTGTTACAAAATAAAAATTAAGAAAGTTTGTCTGGTCTCTTGTCATCTGCAGGGGTCAAAGATCTCAGTCAGCTGGGACTCAGATTGACCCCTAACCCCCCCCCCCCCTCCCCTCTATCTCTCTTTTTGGTTCATCTTAGGGTAAAAATCGTTTTTGTTACCATCATACGGCTGTCCTCTCTTCCAAAACCCTGCCCCCTCGCCTGTCACAACCTGTCCTCGATTAATTGGGGCAGAAGAGAATCGTTGGTTCACCACGACCAGAGTGACAGAGCACCAGAAACTGACACCCCTGTTCATCGGTGCCTCTGGGAGGGGAGTCCAGAGCTCTCGCTGTCCCTGGATTGCGAGCTGATCCCTGGATACTCACCTGTAACCTTCAACCTTCCAACGTTCACGCTCGGCACTGAAGAGCTGACCCTCCTCAGAGCTGTCAGGCCAGCGAAAAACATCAGAAAGGCCGCAAAGGAGAGGCTATTTCCTAAACGAAACCAGGAGATTGGCTGCTGCAACAAGGCTGGGCGGCTTGTTCCACCCTCCCACCACCCTTAGTGTAAAGTGATGCCTCCTGTTCTCAGTTCTACATGCACTGAGCTGGAGATCCCACTTGTGCCCACTGGTTAGTGTTTCTGCTTTGTCGGTGTTGTTTACCCCCGTTTCCAGCTACAGGAATCCTGGAAGAGATCACGGATTTTTGATTTGCTTCCAACAATTTACACTCTTTTATCACCGAACGTGCTCGACTAGGCTTCCTTTCTGGAGCCTTTTCCAGAGCTGGAGCTCAAACTGCAGTTACTATAAAAACCCGTCCAGCACGATTTTAAATATTTTGACTAATTCTATAGGGCTGCTCTAATTGATTGAGATTGATCGAGCCCGCTGAACAACTGAGGAAATGATCAGAGCTCAGTTTTCAAAGTCTAACCGCGCTTCTTTCAACCGCCTCTGGAAAATTGGGGGGTGAGGTCCCCGTTTTCCCGGAACCGGTGGAAGGCTGGCCACAGCGGAGCAGGTACAGTTCGGAGTGGATCTAGCAGGGCGCCTAAGGCTCACACACCAGCCTCGAGCGCGAGAGCCCGAATCCTTTCGGAGGAAACCGCGCCGTCCCACCGCCGGGGCGACCGATTAACGAGACAAGACGCCGGAGCCTCGGTTTCAAACTGGGGTTTTTAATAGGGAGGTCCGGGGGGCCTCGCGGTACATCAGGGCCCCGGGCTCGGGAGCCGCGAGGCCGTCGGTGGACCAGCAGGGGAGGGAGGGGGGTGGCACCAGGGTTGAGAGTCCCTCTCTCTCGTGCGCGCGCCAGATCACGGCCCGTCTTCGGCTTTCTTTTCCCCTGCGCCCTCCCCCCCCGCCGCCCCGGCCGCCGCCACCGCCGCCGCCCCCCCCTGCCTGGCGTGGACCCGCTGGTGCGTCTTCAGGTTCCCCGAGTCGTTGAAGCTGCGGCCGCACTGGGCGCAGCGGTAGGGCTTGACGCCGGTGTGCAGGCGCCGGTGGGTGTTGAGGTTGGCGGCGTCGCCGAAGCTCTTGCCGCACTGCGGGCAGCCGTAGGGCCGCTCGCCCGTGTGGGTGCGCTGGTGGATCTTCAGGTGCTCCAGCTGGTTGAAGCGCTTGCCGCACTGCGCGCAGCAGTAGGGCCGCTCGCCCGTGTGGATGCGGGCGTGGGTCTTGAGGTGGTCCTGCTGGATGAAGCTCTTGCCGCACTGGGCGCAGCGGTAGGGCCGCTCGCCGGTGTGCACCAGCAGGTGCTTCTTCAGGTTGCTGGAGTAGCCGAAGCGCTTGCCGCAGAAGGAGCAGCTGTACATGCGCTCGGTGGTGTGGGTCTTCTGGTGGATGTGCAGGTAGTAGGACTGGCTGAAGCTCTTGCCGCACTGGGGGCAGCCGTAGGGCGTCTCGCCCGTGTGGACCCGCTGGTGGCGCTTCAGGCAGCTGGCGCGGATGAAGCGCTTGCCGCACTGCGGGCAGCCGTAGGGCCGCTCGCCCGTGTGGATGCGCTCGTGGGTCTTCAGGTCCCCCGAGTAGTTGAAGCCCTTCCCGCACTGGGAGCAGCGGTGCTGGCGGGGGGAGGGCCCCGCCCCTGCCTCTCGGATGGCGGCGCCGGCGGTGGTCCCGGTGCCCGTGGCGGTCGCCAAGGCCAGGGGCGCCCGCAGTGCCGTCTCCCCCCACCGGGGGGCAGCCTCCTGCCCTCCCTGGCGGACGGGATCAGGGGCGTCCGGCACGAGGAAGCAGCCGGGCCCGGCGGCGCCGTGCTGGCTGGGGCTGGGGCTCGGGAGGGGGGGCCGCGCGTCTGGCACCGGGGGAACGGGCCGGAGCTCGGCGCCGATCGGGACCGGTCCCGGGCCCCCGTCCGGCCGCTCCCTCCTGGATCGCCGCCTGGCGAGAGACTGCAAGTCGCACAGAGCTCTCATGAAGTTCTCCGGGACCAGGTGGTGATCGAGCCCCCCCGTCCCCAGGCCGGAGGACCCCAGCGGGCCGAGCCTGCGGAAGACATGGACCGGTCCTGGTCCCACCGGCCCGTTCGGACCGGCCCAGAGCTGCCGCGTCAGCTCCTCTCCACCCTCGGTGGGCGTGGGCTCAGGAAACCGCCCAAGGGGCTCAGGGGTGGCTTGGCCAGCTCCTGGGGGACAAGAAGAAAAGAGACTGAAGCTCACCTGTAAGGCTCTGTGTGGCCAGGCACCTCAGCACCTGTCTGAACTACTATCTCCCTACTCCCCACCTCGCAACCTTCGCTCTTCTAACTCTGCTCTCCTTACTGTCCCCCCAAGCCCGTCTACATTGTATGGGTGACAGGACCTTCTCCTGTTATGCCCCCAAGCTCTGGAACTCTCTCCCCAAGGATATCAGAGAGTCACCTTCTCTAAACTCCTTCAAATCCAGACTCAAAACCCTCTTCTTCAGAAGAGCCTTTACTGAACTGGTTCCATTCTTCACCCCTCTGCTTAGTTCCTTACTACCACCATCCACGGTCTCCTCTGTGTATTGTTAGTGTGTTTTATCTTGTGTATTCTTTTTATTTATTGTTGTTGTCATTCTGTAAAGCGCTTTGAGAAGCCACCTTTAAAGGCGCTATATAAAATAAAGTTTTTTTATTATATTTTATATTATTATTATTATTATTATTATTATTCAGGCCTACACGTTGGTAGGGCAGATTTTGGATGTGGGAGTACATCATACACTTACTCAGTGGATGTACAATTCTCTTACTCATTGGGAACAGTCTGTGCGAGTGAGCTCGGGGACGTCTCTCACCATCAGCACCAGCACAGGGGTACCCCAAGGGTGCGTGCTGTCCCCACTGCTTTTCACACTGTACACTGATGATCGTGTACGCCGCTCTGACATCTGTGCAATTACCAAGTATGTGGATGATGGAGCCCCGACTGGATGTCTGAATGATGATGAATACAATTACAGACGGGATGAATCTTTTTTCATCATTGACATCAGGAGACAGCGCTGGTTTTTAAGCACAACTAAAAACTAATTTTTGAAAGAAATGTTCTATTCCTGTGGCTATTCACGGAACCGATTTTGAAATCCTAAATGAATCTGAAATACCTTGGCATTCCCAGGGATCGTAAATTGATGCCAATACAGAAGTAAGATGTTTGAAGGTGCAGCGAAGCTTGTGTGTTTTTAAGCACGTTGAGGAGTTTAAATGTAGGAAGTGAAATGTTGACACTTTTATTTATGAGAGTTTGATTCAGTTTGATCCTTGCAGAACCAAAACAAGCTGAACGGGTCGAGTGATTTCACAGTGAGCTACAAGTCCGGCTGAACTGGGGGCTCTTAAGGACCAGAGGTGGAGACCCCTGCTGTCGGGGTCTGGGTTTCTCTGAAACGCAGTCATGTGAACAAAATCTTTGGGGGGAAAAAAAAAACGTTACATACTTTTCCTGCTAGCGAGCAGCGCTTGGTGCAGGCCGGAGGTCTCGTCTCCGACGAGCAGCAGCGACTCAGGGCTGTCCTCCTCGCTGTCGTCGGGCTGGAACACAGCAGCGCGGGGATCAGGGAGGGGAGACCCGGCTGCTTCCTCCTACTCTACCTGTTCCTCAGCTCCCACTTCACCACCCCTCCTTATCTAGCTGACAGACCCACTCTCCCTCCTTCCTGAATTCCTCCCGCCTCATGAACGGTTCAGAGCGAGAGGAGACGGGCCCGTCCGGCCCTTCCTGCCGTTAGCAGGTCCCGGGATCTCGTCCGGCCGTCTGCTGAAAGAAGCCACCGTCTCAGCTTCAGTCACATGGCGGGGGGGGTTGCTTGGTCCACGCTCCCACCACCCTTTGTGTAAAGAAGGGCCTCCTGGTCTGACTGGAGGGACTGTGGGGTTATGGGAGTGTGGAACAAGCTGCGGTATGTGAGAATATGGGACACGTATGTCCTAGTTCTCTGGGAATGCTTTAGTCTCGAGTTCTTGCACTTGAACCATTTAACCCTTCTGCACCAGCCTTTTGATCACACGTTGATCACATTTCCCTAAGGGAAAGAATTATCTATCTATCTATTACACTTGATTACTCACCTCTTCTTTTATGATGACAGATTCAACTTCAGCGATATTCTCTATCAACTGGTCAGGGTACTGGTCAGTATTTTCTTCTTTTATTTGAACTTCCTCTTTAATCTGAACTTCCTCTTTAACTTGAATACCAGGTTTCGTCTCCATATTTCCTGTTGAAAAGAGAAAAGTGTCAAAGCTGAAGAAGTGCATTCATCCATTTTCTGAACTGCTTCTTCCAGTCCAGAATCAAGGGGGAGCCAGAGCCTATCCCAGCAGGCAGCAGGCACTCACACCAGGGCCAATTTTCCCAGAAGCCAATTAAGCTACAATCATGCCTTTGCACTATGGAAAGAAGCCCATGCAAACATGAGAGAACATGCAAACTCCACACAGACAGCACCCCAGGAACTGAACCCTGACCGTGCTATGAGACAGTACTGCTAACTACTGTGCCACCGCATCACCCTCAAATAAATCCACAACAGGTAAAAACTGCAGGATGAAGTTTAGGGGGCTGACATCATCCGAGTCCTGACTAGAACAAAGATTTTGTGACAGTGCACATGTGCTGGCTCAGCTGTTAAAGGCTTCGATTGTATATCCAACGTGGGGTTTAACTCACACCTAAACCTCAGGTATGAAACTCAGCTCTGATGATGGCAAACTGTGAGGAAGTATACAGGACTCAGAATTGAAAAGCTGTGGGCACACACATCAAATGGTTTTAACCATCAGATTAATTCAAGAGCTTAAGGAAGTGTCCTACTGTGACAGGTTGAAGGAGCTGAGTCTTTTTAGTCTGAAGGCAGTGTCCCACACTGACAGGCTGGAGGAACTGAGTCTCTTTAGTGTGAAGGTACATTCCCACACTGACAGGCTGGAGGAACTGAGTCTCTTTAGTGTGAAGGGATTGTCCCACACTGACAGGCTGGAGGAACTGAGTCTCTTTAGTGTGAAGGGAGTGTCTCACACTGACAGGCTGGAGGAACTGAGTCTCTTTAGTGTGAGGGGGGTGTCCCACACTGACAGGCTGAAGCAGCTGAGTCATGAGCAGAGGAAATTACAAGGGGATCGGATACAAGTATTTAAAATCCTCAAAGGAACCGACAAAGTCATTGAGAATCAACAGTGAGACACGAACCAGAGGGCACAAGAGGAAACTACAGGGAAGAGCATTTCAAACCAAATACAAGAGGCGCTTCTTTACGCAAAGGGGGGTGGGAGTGTGGAACAAGCTACCCAGCCTTTACCCTCCCCCCCCCAATTGACTTCACTAGAAAGTAGCACAGAAGCGGTTAAGACCGTGACTCTGGTGTGAAGTGATTCCCTCACAAGGTCTGTTTCAATTAGGAAGTTAGACCCGCTGCGATTGGAGGCGTATGCGATCGCGTTTCGCTGCGAAACCAGCAAAGGTGTGTGTAGAACACCGGTGATTGGACTGCATGTGCACGAAACGGGATTCAATTAAGTCGTTAAGTGCCGAGATGGAATAAAAGCCGGAAACGAAGGCAGCCCTCCAATCCAGAGAACAGTCGTGTTCTCACTCGATCTGCGATTGTGGTGCACGCTGCTATTTCAGAACAACGATACCGATGAAGAATCGAATCGAATCGAAGCGCAGCCTTAAAGTGTGAAGTATAGTCCTTTATTTTATGGGCAAAGGTCTCTTTTGATACTTCTGAACTTCGCGTTCCGGGCTGTTTCAGGTTCAGGACCGTTCTTCGACCAGAACGCGCATCCGAGGTCCGGTTCGGCGGTTCACACCGCTAATCCGCACTCGAGAGGTCCAGTTTCACGGCGCTGGCTGCTTCGGAACCGCACCTTCTGGGTCCTTCTCTGTTCGCGAAACGACGCCGTTTCGGGACGGAACTCTGCGTGGCCCGCTTTCAAGCGCCTTTACATTTCCGGCCCCCAAATGTATTGCCGTTAATTGGATTTTACCCCCGTCCCGAGTGAGGGATCAAGCAACTACGACAGTCGTAAGTAATCGTAGTCATACCCGCTTGCTGAAGAAGGCTGACTGGGAAGATCAACGCAACTCTCCCGTGGGGTGAGCACGCATTGTGATATGAGGAACTTGGTTTTCTTTTCTTTTTTTGGTGGGGGGGGGACCGGAACCATTTAAGATTAGGAGAACGATTCCTTTAAAGTTATCAGCTTCTGTGGGATAACTACCGTTTCACCTTATGCCCGTCTTAATATAACCCTCTGATCCTCAAATATCCAAACCATGCTTGATCGTTGATAATGATCAATTACTGAGATTAAGGATCATTTTGGTTTCCCTCATTGTGTGATGTCCTCAAGAAGATAACTAAAACGCGCAAACCGCATGAAGCCACGACTCTGCGTTTATTCTCAACCGCGGACGTTGAAAAGACTATTTCCTTAAGTGCTAAATGACTGAGATAATGACACGACGTAGTAGCCAGCTAAATGCATCCGTCAGAACAGGGGGAAGAAAAACAAATACACACCCGCACCAGCAGCCCGGTGTCAAATATCCGAGCGGCTCGGAGCAGCCCCGGTTAATTCGTTTCTCCCCCAGACGCTGGAAACGACCTTTTTGATGATTAATAAAAATCCGACCGCTAATGTACGCGTCTCCTCGGCTACCCAGTTGAGGAGGGTTTCATCGTTTGCACACTCCTCCTTGCTGAAATATCGAGACTCTTCCCACGGTTGTAGCACACAAAACGGTCCCCCCCCCACCTTCCCCACGGCCTTCTGACAGAAAAGCCCCGAATCACTTTTTTGTTTACAATTACTTCACCGGAAGAGAGGGCGCAGGAGAGCGCGTCCCTCCGGAAACGAAGGCTTCTTGGTGGTTCCTATATGCTGTGGTGCACTGTACGTGAGGTAGCATGCGTTTTTAATAGTGTTTTTAGGTGGTCGTGGTCTTACTGTAAGACCATACCTAGACCCGCAAGACAGGAGGGAAACCCCTGATGCCAGGGGTTGTTTTTTCCATGCTAAGCTTGGAAGTTGTTTTCAGTGCAAAGTTCGATTGCGCAGCGTAAGTATAATCGCTTTCCAATAAAACAAATGACGCGTAAAGCGTACGAGATTTGCGCAAAACGGATCCCAAGCTAGCTGGGTAATACTCGTGACGTCGAAACTGCGTAGTGTACTTGTGTTGAAAGCCTTATGAAGCCCACACGATGTGCACGAGGTTACCCTGCTACGACTTTTATAATTGTACCATCCTGGCATTTTCTGAACTGCTTTCTCCAGTACAGGGTCACGGGGGATGAGACGTAAAACCGAGGTCCTGACTCTCTGTGGTCATTAAAAATCCCAGGGTGTTTCTCGAAAATAGTAGGGGTGTAACCCCGGCGTCCTGGCCAAATTTCCAATTGGCCCTTACCAATCATGGCCTCCTAATAACCCCCCTCTATGAATTGGCTTCATCACTCTGCTCTCCTCCCCACTGAGAGCTGGTGTGTGGGGAGAGGACTGGAGCATCATCCAGGTGGGGCTGCACACTGGTGGTGGTGGAGGGGATCCCCATTACCTGTAAAGCGCTTTGAGTGGAGTGTCCAGAAAAGTGCTATATAAGTGTAAGCAATTATTTTTTTATTATTATTATTAACTTAGTTAGGGGTTAAACCCCTTTGACATAAAAAGTACATCTCAAAACAAACACGCTTGAAATCCGCTCTGATGCCTCTACAGATTTTTCCCCTGATGGCCGACCCCATCTGTGATCCTGCCATTTTGCTAAGGCTTTCTGGGCCCAGTTTGAGGACTGGTTACAGGACCTCCCCCTTACCTTTTCCTGACCTGTCTTGGCTGTATGATAATGTCTATTGTCTCAATTCATTTTCCAAGTCTGTCATTTGTGCCTATGTTTTCTTTTCTCTAATGTTACAGGGTACAGCTGAACAAGTAAGCCTTCCGAGACACTTGTCGTATGTGGCAAATAAAGGCATCTTGAATCTGGACCGCTGCCTTCATTACATACGGTATCTCTGCTGTCCAACTACCCCCCGACATGTTGGACAGGATTTGAGCCATAGTGAACAGTGGAAAGGGTGGGGAACACCCCTGGGGGGTGATCAAAGGCAACAGATAGCCTGGTCCGGTCTGTTATTAGAGAGAAGGGAGGGAGGAGGAAGCAGAAAATCCGTGGGAAGTTGAAGGGGAAGGTTTGTATCTCAAAACCCCTGTGATATTCCAAACAGATCGTCTGGGGAAAAGTGTTATTTTCCACGGGGGGGAGAAAGCATAAATTCACGTCGTGTTGAGGAAAAAGCGATTTAAAAATAATATACGATCTAATTTATGTGAACAAGAGGTATTCCTCTTTTGGCTTTGGAATATTTTCTGAACAGGTCTGTGTATATGCTGTTTTAGGGATTTATAAGACTGGGAAGTTTTATTTTTGGTGTCATTCGCGCTCTCCCCGCTGGTCTCGGGCAAGGAGCAGATCTGGAAGTGCAGGCGGGCGGCTGGGGCACTGTGTTTGCTGTGATCAGGCCGCGCAGGGCGCTGGAGAAACGAGGTCGTGGAAGCGCTTGCAGGTCCAGCTCACTCGAGTTAGACATGAAGGTTTGGATACGTGGGGGGGGGAAACGGCATTCCTGTTGACATCCGAAAAAGAGAACTTCACTCTCCGATTTCTTCTCGACGTCTATGGAAAAGTCACTCGTAGTTTGCCAAAGCCAGCCCAAGATGCGCGTTTCCGCAAAAGAAACTACGGAGGCAGCTCAGGCTAACTCGCATTACGGACAGAAGCGCGCACGGTAAGCGTGCGTTGTCTTCCGAAAGCGGCCGCGCACATTAGCGACCTCTGCTGGCCGAGAGAGCAAAAAGCTTACAGCACCGGGTATTCCCAGGCGGTCTCCCATCCAAGTACTAACCAGGCCCGACCCTGCTTAGCTTCCGAGATCAGACGAGATCGGGCGTGTTCAGGGTGGTGTGGCCGTAAGCGAGAGCAGGGATGCCTGACTCGCTACTTCACTGTGTCGTACCTCTGTGCCTCAGCCACGCTTAACATCCGAACGGAACTGATACAGAAAAATTACATCGGATCCTTCACACATCCTACACTCTGAATACCAACTACTTCCTTCAGGCAAACGTTTTTGGGTTCCCAAATGTAAGTCAGACAGATACAAAGATTCCATTGTTCCGCTGTCCATTACTGCTGTCAACGCAAATGGATAAACACACAATTTGTGACCTTTACAATCCACTTCTGTGCAATATGTTTTGTAATGTTATAAATGTTATGTGTTATACAGAGTGATGTGCAATGATTTTTGGTGTGTGTGCGCGCACATTCTATTTAGATGTACAGAAGTGCTGTGTGTCCACAAACAATAACCCTTAGGGGACAAGAAATATTAACTATATTAACTGAAGGCGAATTAATTTGCACTTCATTGGAATTCGAATTTGTAAGAGATCCGTTGTAGGTTCAGGAAAGGTATTTTTTTGGACTGTGGGTCGGAAACCCGCAAGATCTTGGAGAGAACATACGAACTGCACCCAGGGCAGCCACACAGCCCACTACGCCACGAGTGTCCCCCCCAATTCTAAAATACGATCCACGAAATCGAATCAATATTCGAAGTGACTTTGAAACAACTGAGAACAGGAACCCAAGGTCTTAATTGCTGCGCGGTATTCAGTTTGGATATTTGTAATCTGTGTAGAGCAGGTAGCGCAATCCTTGGATATTTGTCTGGAATCATATTTGAGAACAGAAAATTAAGTTCGATTAGTTTTCTTGCCGGTATAGCTTGCGATGGGACCCGCTTGCTGCCTAACGGACCGGAGACACCAGAGGGCGCTGTTTCCCAGTTTTGAATCCTTAGAAACCGCAAAACGTTAAAGAGAGTCGCGCTTGTCTGGTTCTCTAATGTTCCCAGTCCTGGTGACCCACACGCCTGACTTAATAATAAGGTGAAGGGGAGGTGCTCGTTCCCAGCTCTTCAACACGGTGGGTCTTTCACCCTTGTATTTTGTACGCGAAACAAAATCGCCGAATTGTGACGGGAAACCCAACGCAAATCCTCCCAACGAAGCAACGAACTAGGTTCGATCCAGTAAGGCTTCGCTGATCTAACGAAAGCCAGCAGGCGTGTGGGTCACCGGGATCAAAATGTATTCACTCCCGAGCAGGGTGTACCCCGCTTTGCACCCCGCCCCGGTAGAGATGGGCTCCGGCTGCCCCCCCGTGACCCTGGGCTGGGTAGACAGCAGACAGAAACCGGAAGAAGAGGGCAGCGCTCCCTCTGGATCCCTCAGTGGAGCAAGTGGGAGTAAAGACGCTTTGGAAGGAACGAGTCAAGGTTTGTTCTGTGCTGAAAAGAAAAGAGAGACGATATTTCGGCTGTGGAACCTTCTTCGGGTGTCCTTGAATGCTCCCCAACCGAAACGTCTGCGTCTCTTTTCTTTTCCCCTCGGCCTGGAATAAACCGTCACTTGTTCCTGCGCAAGCCTGCCTGCCTGCTTGAACGTCTTCAACCCGCTTTAAGAGCGGCCATTGCGCTGCGGAGGTGCTAAATACGTCCATTTAGACACCCCGCCCTGGCTATATGTACCTGGAGGGGAGACTCCTGGGAAAGCTAAGGCTGCTGCTGGGAGAGGTGTTAGTGGGGCCAGTAGGGGGCGCTCACCCTGCGGTCTGTGTGGGTCCTAATGCCCCAGTATAGTGACGGGGACACTATACTGTAAAAAGGCACCGTCCTTCGGATGAGACACAAAACCGAGGTCCTGACTCTCTGTGGTCATTAAAAATCCCAGGGTGTTTCTTGACAAGAGTAGGGGTGTTACCCTGGTGTCCTGGCCAAATTTCCCCCTGGCCTTTACCCATCATGGCCTCCTAGTAATCCCCATCTCTGAACTGGCTTCATCACTCTGCTCTCCTCCCCACTGAGAGCTGGGGTGTGGGGAAAGGACTGGAGCATCATCCAGGTGGGGCTGCACACTGGTGGTGGTGGAGGGGATCCCCATGACCTGTAAAGAGCTTTGAGTGGAGTGAAAGTGCTATATAAGTGTAAGGAGTTATCATTATTATCATCAACCCCTGTGTTGGAAATCTGTCCCCTGCTGCAACCTTCCTCCCTCCAACCACCCCCCCCTCTCCAAACTCCACCTCCCCCCTGGGCGGAGCTGTTCCAGAGCTCCCGAGCTGGCTGTCGTCCTGTCCAGACCGCGCGGGGCTATGGACCGGGACAGAGCCAGCCCGGAGCGGCCGGCGCTCGCTCCGGATGAGTACGAGACCGTGAGCTCCACGCAGCAGGAGGGGGAGACCATGGGCGAGCAGGACTGTGAGTACCAGACGGAGAATCGCTCCAGCAGGGAAGGCAAGGGTGCTGGTGCAGCGAGAGCACAGATCCGACCTTTCTAAACCTAAATCCGACACGCAATGCAAGCGGAAAATACAGCGTGCTCCATGCACACAGATTCCTTTATTCCTTTATAGATCCTCTGTCTGAGCAAGTTCCTCCTCGTTCATTTTTCGTACTATGATATTTATGCTCCAGACAAGAAAAAGAAATAACACTGCCATTGCTGTAGCTGGTTAAGTGATGTGATGGTGACGAATTCGACTTCGACTACTTGTGTGGGTTGTCTTGAATGTGGTTCCCTTTGGAGAGTAACACTGGGGGAGGCTGTGTGATCTGGACCTGTCTGGTGCTGAATATGAGCATCAGAGCGGATTTCAAACACAAGTGTTTTTGTTTTGAGTTGAAAGGGTTTAACCCTTCTGGGTTCTGGAGTCAATGTTTCAGCTGCTGCAGCAAGGTTTAGCATTGCTGCCTCACAGCGCTGGGGTTCAATCCCTGGGGTGTCTCCACTGTCTGGGTGGAGTTTGCATGTTCTCCCCATGTTTGTATGGGTTTCCCCCAGGTGCACTGGTTTCCTCCCCCAATCCAAAGACATGCTGGGGGGTTAATTGGCTTCTGGGAAAATTGGCCCTGGTGTGAGACCTGTGATGGACTGGCATCCTGTCCAGGGTGTACCTTGCCTTGCACCCGCTGCATGCTGGGATAGGCTCCCGCTCCCCTGCGACCCTGAGTTGGATACCGCAGCTGGCGTAAAGATGATAGATAGATACTTTATTGATCCCCTGAGGGAAATTGCAGTGCAACAGCAGCTTAACACAAACAACACAGCCACAGTGTAACGAATGATACAATAATAATAATAATACAATACATACAATACAATCAGTACAGTGAGGGGTGGACTACAAGAGTTCCTCACAGTCCGGACACACAAAGAACAAACTAGAACAGAACAGTACACAGAAAAATCGTATCACGCATATGAATATAAATATAGATGTAAATATAGATATAGATATAAATATAAATGTATTGCACGGGTCTTTGATATATATATATATTGCACAAAAAACGGTTGTAAATGGGAAAAGAAAAGAAAGAGAACAGATGTGGCAGTAGATGTGTAGATGCGTTCAGTCCAGAAACAGGTCACTGTCGATGTTGCCTCTGCCCAGACGCAAGGTGGATGCGTTGTACAGTCTTATGGCAGAAGGCATAAGACTTCATCCATCCATCCATAAAGATGGATGGAGGGATGAATCTTGCCTGCATCCACACTGTGGATTCGTGGTGGTTTTTTTCTTGTCTTCCCAGGCAGGGGGTGCGCTCTTCCTAGGCGTCGCCGGGCTGTCCCTGTCCTCTCGGCTCTGCTCTCCCTCTCTCTGGCCGCCAATGTCGCCCTGTGCGTCTACGGTAGGTAGAGCCGAGCTCTGAGACCAGTGTAGCAGCCCCTCCGCCGGTCGCACACACTGAGCCTGAGACACCCAGGAGGGGAGGTGCTGACTGTCGCGGATGTCGGAAGGGACGAGCCGTGGAATGGCAGGAGAGACCGGGGGTTAGCCCGGGCTCAGCTGTTCAGAAAATGCCGTATAGAAACCTACGCCCTCAGGCCACGGACAGGAGCGACCTGGTGCTCGGCGGGTCTCAGGACATCCGAACGTCAATGCTGAGCCAGGAGCAGAGCAGACACAGGAAGTAAATAGGCTACACAACAAGACACACCAGAAAGACATGAATAATCACAGGGAACTAGGAACAGGACAGAAGGAGAGCGCCCTCTAGGTGTTCTGGGCGTGACACTGACAAGCACGGGCCGAGGTTCAAGGTTCAAGACTGTTTTATCCATCATATACAACAAGAGTATTGGAATAGTCCAGGTGGGGAGCTGTGTCAGCATGCGTAGGCTGCAAAGGAACGAGTAATAGGTTTATTCCCTGCTGAAAAAAAGAAGAAAGAAAACACAACGTCTCGGCCGTGGAGCCTTCTTCAGGGGTGTATTGGAATGCTTACTCGCCCCGCTGGACCCAGTTACAGTAGAGAGAGAGAGAGAAAAAATAGGCACAAATGACAAACAGACATGGACAGTAAATTCAGACAACAGACGTTAGAATACAGCCACGACAGGACAGACCGTGCAGTGCCTTAAAGTGCAGGTGCTGATTTGAGCTGTCTATGATGGGCCTGCGTGGGGGAAGACACTGTTTTTGACCGGAGCCCGTTATGTTCCTGAGTGTGTTGCGTCTGGCAGCCCTGATTCGGAAGAGCGCCTCATTTCATTCTTTTGGCAAGGGACTCTGGGAGTCCGCTCGACGCACTGCCCGCCTGGGCACAAACATGCTTCCCTGTACTGCAGGAGAACCGGGGGTGGGGGGCTGCTGAGGGTCCTGGGTCCGGCCCGCTCTGTGAATGTGCTTCCCTTTTGTTTTGTATTAATTTAAATTTGAGAGCTTCTGGCCAGACTTTTCCCTAGCAACCATCTCCGGCGTCCTACTGACACAGTGGGAAGTTCAGAAACCTGCAGCCAAAGCTGAAAGAGACCGGACTGTCACCGGATCCTAAGATCAATATTGTGATTGGCACATAGCGCTGGGGTCCAGGGGTCGATTCAAAACCTTGGATGTTGTCTGTGTGGAGTTTGCATGTTCTCTGTGTGTGTGTGTGAGAGGGAGGTTTCCTCTAAAAGCTCTGGTTTCCTCCCACAGTCCAAAGACATGCTGGTGGGTGAATTGGCATCTGGGAAAATTGGCCCTGGCGTGAGTGTGTGTGTCCCATCCAGGGTGTACCCCACCTTGTGCCTGTTGCTTGCTGGGATAGGCTCGAGCTGCTCTGCCACCCTGAACTAGATAGATCAAGCGGTAAGAAGACGGGTGAAGTTTGAAATCTTTCTCAGTGGGAAAACACGTTTCGATTTGATAAATGGCGCTTAGTTATCCGTTGTGCCGGATGGACCTTCTCTCCGCCCCAGACGTTCTTGTTACGAGATCCAGACGATGATCAAGGCCATGTCCTGCCGTGTGGAATGCTGAGGTTATATCGGAAGGATTGGTCGTATAGGATGTCTGTCCGGTCAGATATGTTGGTGCGGACGATGTTGTATTAAGAAGGTTCTGGAGTCCAGCACATCCTATTGACTGGTAGTGATCCTTCCCGGGCAGCGCCTCGGCCAATTTCTGGGTGCGCGTTTGACCTTTTCTCCTCGGTCGAAAGGTCATGTTTAAAAGTTTTAAAAGTACAACTCAGCAGGGGCTGGTTGTTACGGCTCATCAGCACAGCCCCAGTTTGCGCAGCCGGCCGCTTAGATATATTTGCCGGCGTCGTGTCGGAAACGAAGGATGAGCCGAGAGACCGCCGGCGACTGAGACAGAGCATCGCCTCCTCAGACACGGGCTTGAGCTTGACCGAGCTCATTGTGTATCGAAGCGCTAGTGTTTCTTTCATGTGTAACACGCAGGAAAAGCGCGCAGAGAGAGCCCCCCTTTGAGATCGGAAAACTGGGGGGTGGTTTTCCTCTGAGGAAGAGGCGCGCCCGCAGCGCAGCCCGATTTCATCTGAACAAAAGGCACAGAGCAAATACTTTACAAGAGCCAGAAATAATATGTGATTAAAAGGAAAATATTTACACGTTTGGGGAGGTTAGAGAAAGATTTTTTGGGGGGGCTCATTGTGTTTGGTGTTTTGTCACCCGCGTGTTCACCTGGGCGTAACGTGAAACGGTTCCGCGTCAGCCTCTGGGCTATTCAAGCTGATAACCCAAACCAAATAAATAAAGGAATCTGTTGCTAACATCCACTTGCAGGGACTGATAATGGACAATCCGATTTGTTTAGATTTTTCCTCTGCGACTGAGTTTCTATTGTTAGTAATGTATACATTCTGAGAATAATACGTTGTTGCATTGTTTGAATTTGTTTTGATAAAAAGTTGAAAAATTAATCATCAGGCTCGTTTGTGACAGGATCTGCCAGGTGTGCTTGAACAATATAAAAAGTCTGGATGGCTTTGGCTAAAAATAATCAACCGACAAAAAATAAATAAATATGAATCTAACTCACCCGCAGGTCGCAGTTCAGTGTCTGCAAAAAGTGAACAGCAATCGAGAATGTTATTTAACGTTCAGCCGTTTCGCTAATTGAGGCGAATTAAAAGATTGAATTAAAAGAGATGGATTCAAAAGCCTGCTCGTGATAATGTAATAGAGCCACTTCACCTCACTGGAAATAGGCAAACCTGGACATTTGGTCAGATTTGTGATGCAAATGAGAGGTTTACACACTACTGTGTGCATTTTACTTTTATTGTGGTTTAAAATGTACTCATCACTCTATATGACCCCCGAAGTATAAAAACAGTCTTGTTGTTCCTCTTTAAACTCCAGAAATCTATCTATACATGGAACAAGTAACATGTTATTGTGTATTTCCATTACGGGTAATATATATTTTGTTCCAAAACAGGCACATCTAGACATGAAAGCTAATCATTTTAGATTTTGATGATAGTCATCTTGCATTATGTCTTCTCTACTGTATAACTGCTGAACTCACAGCTTTATCTTTATTTGTTTCAGTGTTCTGGCCTGGACTACTTCAAGGTAGGAGCCCAGTCTCAGCTTGCTCTGTTGTCCGTTTCCATCTGCTAATCTCTTCAGCGCCAGAGTAAGGGCCCCCTGGGACTTCATGACAGCGTGTGGCCCTTTGTTTGTGGCGTTCTCCGCCTTCCCCGGTTCCTGTGCATTTCCAGCCCGAGGCCTCCTCCTACAGCACTGCTGGGGCTCGCCTCAGGCGACCTCGCACATGCAGGTTTTCTGGTGGGGGGGGGATTTTTAGGAGTGAAAGATTGGGGAAAAAATAGGCAAGTGTTAAAAGGTTAAAGGGGGGTTAGTGAGCATAAGATGACATGCCATAATAGCTGTGGAAAAACCACGATCCAGTTTAGCTAGCAGGGGGGACAGAAGAATTGCTGGTTTTCTGCTCTTTCAGGCCATGTCTGCATTCATAACTGATCTAGACACTTAGGTTCCTGCCATGTTAGGCTCATAGGCTCATGTTTACTGCCATGTACAGCCCGTATGCACAGAAGCAGAGCCTTCTGCAATAATTATATTTAAACCTACTTTTGGATATTTGGCTGGAGGGTAAATGCAATCAGCAGAGGTGAATTTGCATCCACAGCAGGAAGCTTTGAAAATGGTCCTATTTGAAATACAGCAAATGTAGAGGTCTGTATTACTATGGTGCTTTAACCCTTAACTAAGTTCTGGACTCAACGTTTCAGCTGCTGCAGCAAAGTTTAGCATTGCAGGCTCGCAGTGCTGGGATCCTGGGTTCAATTCCTGGGGGGCTGTCTGTGTGGAGTTTGCATGGTCTCCCAGTGTTCGTGTGTGTTTCATGTGGGAGCTCTGGTTTCCTCCCATAGTCCCAAAGACATGCTGGTAGGTTCTTGGCTTTTGGGGAAATTGGCCCTGGTGTGAGTGGGTGTGTCTACCCTGTGTCCTGCCCATCACTCAGTCCAGCCCAGGAGTGCAGATCCATCCAGCAGTAGCTGCTTTGTCTGTGGAGGATTGCAGTGACACAGCACTGAGCCCAGAAGTTACAGTACACAAGGCCAGTGTGTAGTCAAGACAGGAGTCCTGTAAATCGTGGGGTACACCCTCCTCTTTGGCAGCAATGTGGAAACTGGCGCACGTGAAGGACAGCGCACATGCACACGCACACGAGGATAACACGCAGACTCCACCCAGAAGGTTGTGGCTGGAATCGGACCCAGGACCCGCCGCGCCTCCCACTTTTCCTGACAGTCAAATGACAAAGTGTGCTGCGAGTGCTTCATGAGGGCTCATGCTGCGCTCTCATATAACGTGAGAGCAGAGGAGTTTGTTGCCATATGTACACGTGCGCTGGAGTTCCTATTCACACTGACCTCTCCGGACATGCAGAACGCGACAGACAACATCACATAATGTGGGCAGCACATTAATGGTACATAATAAATAGTTACAGCCGGAACCATAAAAACATTGTAGGAACAATCAATATGTGGTAATGAACAAAAACACATGGTAGTCCAGAGGTGCATTGAGCTGTGAGGCACTGCACAGTTAGCTGTTGAGGATGCGCTCTGCAGCTGTTCTGGAGTCTAGAGGTCTGTGCTTTAACAGTGCTGTACTGCTGGCCAGAGCGCAAGAAGGGAACAGTTTGTGGCCGGGATGGCTGGGGTCCTGAGTGATGGAGCGGACTTTATTCTGCAATGGTGTGAATCTCGCCGATTGAGGGTAAAATCACATCCTATAACCCTCTGTGTTGTTGCCACAACCCTAAGTAGTGCGTCTCTGTCCCGCCAGGTAGTACTGCTGTACCACACAGTGATGACACCCGAATCAATGTCCCCAGACTGCCAGCAACACAAATCAAGCCACTCTTACTGCAGCTGCTCTGCTAGGCAAGAGACAAGAGCCCTGTTTTGCAGGCTAGAGACACTCTCAAGGAATAGAGACACTTTCAGGGAATAGAGACGCTCTCAGGGACGGCCTCCTGTGTCGTCCAGCCCGGCTGCAGAGCGGGACAGAAGGCAGACCCGCCTGGGAATGATTATTTTCTCCTGAGGTGTGTCGGGGTCAAAATTGGAGACCCAGCATGGCAAACGAAAACAGGAAAGATTTTTGAATTGAAAATCCCCGGCCTTTTGTTTCTATTTAAAGCTAGTTTGGAAGGGTGTACTGGGTATTAATATAGGAGGAGCAGGATGTAGCAAAATAGAAATCACTGGGTTTGGGGAGTGTCGACGTTGTCTGTCGGGTGGTCCTACATCTGACATCTGAGGCGATATTTGTAGGAGTGTGTTGGCCGTAGTGCTTTGCAGCTGGGGTAACTGTTGCTGTGCTGTCGGTTTTGCGTTATGAAAGAGGAACTAGATAGTATGCATTTACTTATTGTGTAAAAGTAAGACATTACTCCTCAAAAGCATCTCAGGATCCCATCCAGCTGTGTCTTGAAAGAAAGCAGGGGTATCGGCTTCATCAACATTGGTTGGGTAGTTTGTTCCACGCTCCTACTCCATTTAGTGCAAAGAGCAGCCTCCTGTTCTTAGATTTAAAGGCACTTTCCACTTATTTTCCCCTTGTGCCTTGTGATTCCTAAATCTTACAGGCTCTCTTTCTCCTGACCAAATCAACAGCAGAGTAGTACTGATCTTTTTGGCCATCTCCTGTCTGAGGCCTCATTGAACGCTTAAAATTCCAAATATTAGGACATAAAGTCTTTTGCTGTTGATTGAGGCTACGTACTGTCTCAGCAGGCAGAAGTTAAGTGATCAGAGTGCAGGTAATGTATTGATATACAATGCAGATCATTTCTTAAATACGGCAAAAATATTAACTGTTATTTGGATCGATATCTCAGTATGTATGGCAGGTGAACACAATACTGTTTTCATTTCTAAATTGGTGCTCCCACCAGCACAGTAACAGGTGAGCAGAGATCTGCTTGGACAAAGATAAAGGGGTTTCCTTTCTCTTCCAGGCTCTCTGATCTCCAGCCCGGCTGCCACTGCATCGTGCCCGACAGCAGGTGAGCACTGAGCTCTGTCCTCCTCCTGTCTGAGGCCTCATTGAAGGTGTGAAAATGAGGACTATTAGACTGTAAAGTGTCTTGGTGCTTATTGAGGATACTTGCTGCAGGAGTGAGGCGATCAGAGTGTTTGCGCAGGAATTTCTTTGATCTACAGTGCCGATCATGCACTGAACCTTACAGACACGTCACGGGTCTGTGGCTCCATATGCAGGGCAGGTTCACACAATATCATTCTAATATTTCAAATGGACAAACCAGATCACATGACTCCGATCCCTAGTGATGAGCGAGTTCAGCCACTGGATTCAGGAGGATTTTCTTTCCAATCTTACAGACGGTCAGACCTCCAAACCCACCAGCGCTCCCTCCAGCACGACAGCAGGTGAGCAGAGATCTGCAGGGGGGTCACCTGTTCCTGTGCAGCAGGGCGTTTGTGAAACTGGGGAATGAAACCGTCTCTTTCTGGCAGGGATGGCCACCTCTGGGACAAGCCTGACTCCAACGAGCACGACAGCAGGTAGAAACCGAACTAGCAGGCCGGGATCTGTAGTCCCCAGGGTGGGTGTGACAGGGGTGATGGTATGAAAGAGGTTTTGGGATGTTCCTTATTGATGCTGTACTTAGTAATTGGCAGAACTGACTCTATATGAGCTTGTGCAGGTAGTTTGTCTATTCGCAACAGGGACGGTTGTCAGAATAGAGAACCTGCCCCCGCAATCAATCCTTTGAATGTGCAGTGTACCTCCATGCATGACATGTTACTGTAAATTCACTATCTGTACCTACTTCTAGGATTCAGTGACTATCTCAAGACAGCACTGGCTTCATGGACAGATATGCAGTCTTGAGTTAGACTGAATCCGATTTCTGCTGGCTCATGCAGTACAGATTCGGACGATCAGCTCTGAAGGGGTTTCCTTTCTCTTCCAGGCTCTCTGATCTCCAGCCCGGCTGCCACTGCATCGAGCCCGACAGCAGGTGAGCACTGAGCTCTGTCCTCCTCCTGTCTGAGGCCTCATTGAAGGTGTGAAAATGAGGACTATTAGACTGTAAAGTGTCTTGGTGCTTATTGAGGATACTTGCTGCAGGAGTGAGGCGATCAGAGTGTTTGCGCAGGAATTTCTTTGATCTACAGTGCCGATCATGCACTGAACCTTACAGACACGTCACGGGTCTGTGGCTCCATATGCAGGGCAGGTTCACACAATATCATTCTAATATTTCAAATGGACAAACCAGATCACATGACTCCGATCTCTAGTGATGAGCGAGTTCAGCCACTGGATTCAGGAGGATTTTCTTTCCAATCTTACAGACGGTCAGACCTCCAAACCCACCAGCGCTCCCTCCAGCACGACAGCAGGTGAGCAGAGATCTGCAGGGGGGTCACCTGTTCCTGTGCAGCAGGGCGTTTGTGAAACTGGGGAATGAAACCGTCTCTTTCTGGCAGGGATGGCCACCTCTGGGACAAGCCTGACTCCAACGAGCACGACAGCAGGTACAAACCGAGCTAGCAGGGCGGGATCTGTAGTCCCCAGGGTGGGTGTGACAGGGGTGATGGTATGAAAGAGGTTTTGGGATGTTCCTTATTGATGCTATACTTAGTAATTGGCAGAACTGACTCTATATGAGCTTGTGCAGGTAGTTTGTCTATTCGCAACAGGGACGGTTGTCAGAATAGAGAACCTGCCCCCGCAATCAATCCTTTGAATGTGCAGTGTACCTCCATGCATGACATGTTACTGTAAATTCACTATCTGTACCTACTTCTAGGATTCAGTGACTATCTCAAGACAGCACTGGATTCATGGACAGATATGCAGTCTTGAGTTAGACTGAATCCGATTTCTGCTGGCTCATGCAGTACAGATTCGGACGATCAGCTCTGAAGGGGTTTCCTTTCTCTTCCAGGCTCTCTGATCTCCAGCCCGGCTGCCACTGCATCGAGCCCGACAGCAGGTGAGCACTGAGCTCTGTCCTCCTCCTGTCTGAGGCCTCATTGAAGGTGTGAAAATGAGGACTATTAGACTGTAAAGTGTCTTGGTGCTTATTGAGGATACTTGCTGCAGGAGTGAGGCGATCAGAGTGTTTGCGCAGGAATTTCTTTGATCTACAGTGCCGATCATGCACTGAACCTTACAGAAACGTCACGGGTCTGTGGCTCCATATGCAGGGCAGGTTCACACAATATCATTCTAATATTTCAAATGGACAAACCAGATCACATGACTCCGATCCCTAGTGATGAGGGAGTGCAGCCACTGGATTCAGGAGGATTTTCTTTCCAATCTTACAGACGGTCAGACCTCCAAACCCACCAGCGCTCCCTCCAGCACGACAGCAGGTGAGCAGAGATCTGCGGGGGGGTCACCTGTTCCTGTGCAGCAGGGCGTTTGTGAAACTGGGGAATGAAACCGTCTCTTTCTGGCAGGGATGGCCACCTCTGGGACAAGCCTGACTCCAATGAGCACGACAGCAGGTACAAACCGAGCTAGCAGGCCGGGATCTGTAGTCCCCAGGGTGGGTGTGATGGAGGGGGGAATAATATAAAATAAAAATACTTTTTTCTTACAGATATGCTAACCTCACAAATGACCCCATCTTTACTCCCGGTAATTATGGGTAAGCACAAGTTTATAAAAGTTCTGGAAATCAGAATTTAAAACTTGAAATAAAGTCACTGGCTATAAAAGGGCAATTAACACATGGTGGAATCCCATCTGCAGTGTAAAAACAAGAAGTACAGGCATGCACTTGATATGGGACATTTTAAGTGGAACTTTGAGGACATGTGAGCAAATGGCTGGGTAGCTCGTTCCACCCTCCCGCCACCCTTTGTGTAAAGTAGAGCCCCCTGTCCTGATTGAAAGATCCCATCCAGCTGTTTCTTGAAAGAAGCCAGGGTTTCAGCTTCACCAACATGGCTGGGAAGCTTGTTCCGAACTCCCACCCCACAACCCTGACTTCTTTCAAGAAATGGCAGGATGAGACCCTCAGATCAATGAGCTACTAATGACCAAACAGGCAGATGGGTCTGATGGCCTGCTCTCATTTGTAAATGTTCTTATGGTTTTATTGTGACTAACACGGCAATTTGCACAATTAATTAAAAGGTTTTAGCACATTTTTGTATTGGATATGGGTATATGTTATGTACCATATAGGGGAAATACAGTGAGTGTATTTCTAATAATGGGCAAAGACACAGGCTGCTCCTTTAAGAAGGATTTTTTTTCTTGTACAGGAAGGTACACTCCTCAATCGAACCTTACTGCAGTGTCCAGCCACACAGGTAAGCACCAGCGGTATTGTTTTATGTGTTTTATGTATGTACTAAGGGGTGGCACAGTGGTCAGCAGTGCTGCCTGGCAGCTCTGGGGCCCTGGGTTCAATTACTGGGTGCTGTCTGGGTGGAGTTTGCACGTTCTCTCCAAGTTCGCATGGGTTTCCTCTAGGTGCTCCAGTTTCCTCCCACAGTCCAAAAAGACTTGCTGGTAGGTTAATGGGCTTCTGGGAAAACTGGTCCTGGTGTGAGTTGTTCGTGTGTGTCCTGTGATGGACTGGTGTCCCATCCAGGGTGTATCCTACCTTGCCCTTGTTGCTTGCTGGGATAGATTCCAGGATAGGAACAAGCGATTAGAAAATGGATGGATGAGTTCTGAATAAGCTTACACAGGAATAAGAATTAATGATCAAAGACTGGAATATCCTGTCACAAGCCCCGGATGTAACCATCAACACAAATTTGGTGCTGAAAATAAGAAATAAACCAGTCACCATATATCTGAAGAAGTTTTCAGGGGATTATAGAATTTAGGGTTTGTGATAATGCACACATGCCGATTGAGATGCAGCGACTGAATTCAGGAGGATCTTTTAAAATCTTACAGACGCGCTAACCTCCAAGCCCACCGGCGCTCAGTCTAGCGCCATAGCAGGGGAGCAGAGATCTGCTGGGGTTACCTGTTCCTGGGGAATGGGAAATTCATTTTATAGAGATCAAGACAATTTTTCCGGGCTTAATCGGCTTCTCCCTTCCCCTAAAACCTGCACTGCGGCCAGGAGCCCTGGAAATTTAGCTTAAAAGCGAGCATTTTGAGCTAAGTCCGCAAGGGGCAGGCACTGGGAGATGCAGAACTCTGGGACGGGAGCCATGAAGCCCAAGGGGCAGATGGGAAATCAAATAAATGTGAACTCGCCCCCCTCCGCAGATGGGACTGTCTCCCCGGCCCTGTCTGGACACCTTCGTTGCGCCACTGTGCCTGAGTCTTTGCTCTCCCATCATTCCACAGGCCTCTGGGTATGGCTGGGCGTGGGGCTGGGTGCCAGCCTCCTCCTGCCCGCCCTGGCTGTGTTCCTGCTGCGCTGCCACAAGACCCGAGGTGAAGCCCTTCGCTCCTTTTTTAGACAGAAAAAAGACATCTGAAAAAAAAAAACTGAGTCCCCAGATTGAGGGCACTGTATACTATTACCTGCTGGCTTGAGTCCTTAGCAAGCTTCCCCCAGAAGAACAGGCTTCCAGCTGATCTTTTTTGCCTGATCTTGCTTGCTTATCTGCTAGTTGCTAATGGATCTCAAAAATCCCTTCCATGTCTTTGATAGAACTGAAGGAAATAGCGACTTGTTCCCCACACCCACCCCTCTTGGTGTAAAGACAGTTTTTCGATTCTGACTCCTAAGCCCCCCCCCCCACCTCTGGGTTTCCATTTTCCTGGGCTCTTGTTGAATTGTGGATCCAGACACAGCCCAGTGTAGCAATCAGAATATTCCTTCATAAAATCATCAGATCATCATTTCTGTTCTGGGTCATATGACTGATATGATATTTAACAGTAAAAGGAGTGCTTGTGTGAATGAACAAGAACATCAATACAAAACATTCTAATAAGGAAGCATGAAATTCCAATGTATTCAGAATCACTGATCGCCTCTTCTCTTTCACCCTATCCCCTCACAGCTTACCATGTTGAGAGATCTGGGCTTTGGTTTTTCCCAGGTAGGTGCCAATACCCCCTGTCCAGCTCCACAACGCCGCTGTTGGCTTTATTTTTCTTGTGAAATTCAAGCTCTCTGAGTTATTTAACTGTTGTGTTCAGGCCTGTGTGTCCTTAACCAGCAGCTGGCAGCTATATCGCCCTGCAACTCCCCACTGGCAGCTCAGCAGGTGTGAGCCTGGCCAGTACCTGGATGGGAGACTCCTGGGAAAGCTAAGGCTGCTGCTGGAAGAGGTGTTAGTGGGGCCAGTAGGGGGCGCTCACCCTGCAGTCTTTGTGGGTCCTAATGCCCCAGTATAGTGACGGGGACACTATACTGTAAAAAGGCGCCGTCCATCAGATGAGACACAAAACTGAGGTCCTGACTTTCTGTGGTCATTAAAAAGTAGGGGTGTTACCCCAGTGTCCTGGCCAAATTTCCCCCTGGTCTTTACCCATCATGGCCTCCCAATAATCCCCATCTCTGAACTGGCTTCATCACTCTGCTCTCCTCCCCACTGAGAGCTGGTGTGTGGGGAGAGGACTGGAGCATCATCCAGGTGGGGCTGCAGACTGGTTTTGATAGGCTCTGCCTCTCTTGCGACCCTGTGTTGGATAAAGTGGTTCGAATATGGGTGGGTGGAGGTCTCGAATTCAGTCGGACAGCATGTTTGGAATTCTCTCCTCCCGTTTGTTTCCTTGGCATGAATGGGGGCCGGGTGACACCATATTGCCTCAGGGATCCAGGGGCAATATGGTGTCAGGTCACCGTGACTACCCTGCTGGTTTGGGCCAACGGCACTTCAGCACACACACACAAAACCAACACGTCAGGTTTCCGAAACCATTTTTGTTCCTCTCGCAGGACTCTGCAGCCGTTCTCCGAGCCTCTCCAGCTTGTTTCTGCCGGAATCCCCGTGGGCCCGGACGGTCCCGGCTCTGGAAATGGAAGGCACCTACAGTGGCATGGAGAAGCGGCTCCCAGTTACCCCGGGGCATCTACAGCCAGGAGACAGCAGCTCGTAGACTTGAGGGGTGGGCAAGGAGGAGAGGGAGTGATCGCAGTCCAGGAGGGCGTGTCTGCCTGGCCCCTGCTTGCCCACTCAGCTCCAAATGTCATGCCCACGACCTTTCTTGGCACCTTCAGGGTCTCAGGAATTGATCAAGGAATCTTGGCATTTCTTGTAGGGTTCCAGCCACCTCCAGCCCTTAAAAAACATACCGTCCAGGGTCTTGATCTAAAATCTTCAAGAAGCGTTATCTAATAGTACCCAGAGTGCACAGTCCCAGGGGTGCCATCGAGAAGCAGACGCGGCTAAGGATGCTTGAGAATTCAGGTGCAGTGAGCTGAGGATCCATCTGTTTTTTTGCTCCAGGACGGGAGAACGTGAGCCCAGGCCCTGCAGAGTGAGGGGGGAGCCGATGGGGAGAGGTGGTGCAGGAGGGATCGTGGGAGAGTAATATGCCGAAAAGGGACAGGCTTATGATGTACGGTATTTAGCCGCAAGAAATGACGTCAAGCATAGATACGATCAGAACGGGGACGGAAGTGGTTTGGCTGTCGCTGTGCCTCCCTCAGCTCCGGTGAAGATCTTGCACAAGGCGGCACCTGTAATCCGGAATCCAGCTCGTCGCATCACCCCTGTGCTGGAGACGTTGCACTGGCTTCCCGTTAGGTTTTTGAGTCGATCTTCAGAGCGACTGCTCTGGGCTTCGTGGCTCCACAGGCTGTTCCCTTCTGCATAACTGTGGCTCATCCATAATTCTACAAATGAGAAGAGTTCAAAAGAGGTCTGCTACCCGACCTGAGCCCGGCAAACTATCGGTTTCGGGCCGGGTTCAGGTCAGTTTTTCACATACAACTTCGGGCTCAGGCCGGGTTCGGGTTTGTTTTCTAATAAGTGAAAATGAATTATTATTATTATTATTATTTGTTTTAAATGTATTTTTATTAGAAGAAATAACTCATTTTGCGCACTCGCTCGCTTGCTCACGTTGTAAAACCGTGTCTGTGAGACTCCGTCTCCGTCTGTGCATGTGGGTCTACTCGCTCTAGGAGGAAGAGAGAGGCGGGTTTGGGTTTCACATGGGGCCGTACCATTCGGGCTCGGTCGGGTCTCAGGGTCTCGGGTACGAGCTTCAATTTCATGCCCGTGCAGATCTCAAGATTTCACTTGGCTGACAAGGAGTATAGTCGCTATATCACCCTGCAGCTCACAGCTGGCAGCCCCACTGGAACCGGGGTTACAGTCCCCTGGGGTCACTGGACCGGGGTTACAGACCCCTGGAGTCACTGGACTGTGGCTCTCCTGGACCAGCCTGAGAACTGGAGGGAGGAGGAAGGAGGAGACATTCCTCACGCAGAGGTATAGCTTCTCCCTCCTGTGAAGGGCAAGGGGCTGTGAGTGACTGAAATTCAGTCCACAATCTGCGTGGAGGAACGACAGACAGCTCATGGCTGCGGTGGGGAAGCCCTCCCGAGAATCTCCTGTGCCAAGCATGGGCGTCTTTGCTGCGGTTTTCGGACGGCGATGCCGACCGCACCAGAAGCTGCGTCGCCGACCGGCCCCGGCGCTCGTCTCCTGGAGCAGCTCCAAGTCAGAGAGGCCAAGGTTATTTCGACGAATTTTGTGTCCGCTGAAGGAATATAATTTCTTATTACTTGTCTCTGCCCTGGGATAAACATTCACCCAAGTTCGGCACAAACACCGTCCAGAGAACTGGCACACCTGATTTAGCTTTCAAAATCTTTCATGTAACGCGTTTATAAGTCACATTATGCTTAAAGACTGAGATTGCAGCACAGTTTCTTTATATTTAAAAGATTAAAAAACTAAATTAGGTTAATGGGCTCCGTTAATAAGTACAATATAGAAATAACGGGATAATCTATTCGTAATTACGAGATACACATTAAATATTTAGTTTTCCTTGATGGCAGCAATGCGCTACCATATTACGGAACATAAATTTGAAAAAAGCGTAACATATAACTTTAGTTTAATTTTATGCGAATACAGTATTAGTAGAATAGTAACTCTCACAATACTCAAAATAATGACACGTTCTTTATTTTAAATAACTATTGATACATTAATTTCCACTAATTTGAAAATAAAAGTGACGATTTCTTTACGTCTTGTCTCTATTCTGCCCACAATCGAGAAAAATAAATGGGGTAAATAAAGATAAGGTCCGCACAGTTTTCGTGTTCTTACATTTAGAATACTTTTTAGATACGCCCTTACGTTTATTTTAAACTGTTCGAACATGAGTTTCTTCATTGTTTGTATATAATATCGTCCATGTATAATGATTAAGTCAATGATTAAATCATATTATTTTTAATAGGATAAAAAATTAACGCAACACCTATTTCTTCGTAAGCTTACTAACCTTAGGGATAAATTAAAATGGTGAACGTCATCTAAAACCGACATAGAAGAGGGATCATTCTTCTCTATTTTGATTGGTCCATACATGTCGCATGTATAATGACGTCCTGCAATCCTTCCGCATACAAAATAGACCGTGCTTGGGTTGCACTTATTTCCAAACATACAGGAATTCCTGCGTGTTATTACCGTGCCTTTACACGCATGTACCAAATGTGAGGAATCGTGTGGTCGAGGTTAAGAATATAAGGGACAGAGCCCATTTTCAAGGGGAAAAACGACTTTTAGCTGTCGCCTGCTATACAAAATGGAAAACCTCCGATTATACCGCTTTAGGGAGCTCCGATGATTGAGCACAGCAATGCAAAAGAAACTGTTATCCGCGCCTTTGAAGAGAGCTCAAGTTCACCTCTGCAGGACATAGAGAAGTGTCCCCGGAGCAAAACAAAATGCAAAACTATCAGCTGACGTTTTGCGAGCATCGTCTTGCAGGATAGTCCTATAGACAATGTAGTGTCATCTTGTATCGATCCTAGTCTCAAATGTTCTGAATAACAAAACCCAGGCCCAGGGTATACATTGCACTCCAACAGAAATATTAATTTATTTTGCAAAACCTGATATGGAGGCGAGTATTTCAGCTTCCCTTTTACACGACAGCCTCTCTTCTACCGTCGAGCGAGCCGTTCGGTCAGCGGTCGAGACCGTGTTGTGCGAAACGATGAGGTTCGTCTGGGGCCAGCTGAGCGACTTCCAGAACGCGCTGACGCAGAAGGACGTGGAGAACGCGAATCTAAAACTGATTCTGGGGGAAACCCAGACGGAGCTGAAGGCGCTCCGAGAGACCGTGGAGCGTTCCCCTCATCCAAGACCCCCGGTCACTCCAAACCCGGACGGCAGTGAAGCCTTCGCTCCGTCCTCCTCCCAGCTCCACAATGGCGCCGAGGGGACCGGCTACGGTCACTGGCCCCGCCAGTCGGGCACGACGCCGGACGGGTGTCCAAACACGCTGCGTTTAAACACGCTGTTGACAGCCTCCGTTTCCAGCGATGCTCAGACCCCGGACGTTTCGGGGGCGGGCGGAGTCCAGCCGAGATGGGATGCCGCGGCTGGGGCGCCTGACTGCGCCGAGACGCAGAGGACGTCTGCGCCCAAACGAGGTAACAGGCGACCCCGCCCGCACATCACACACGAGAGCCCTTCCCGTTCTGAAAACCGGCCATTTCCAGACAGAGACCCCTTTCAGTTGCTTTGGTGTGCCAAGTTTAGAAACAAGATGGTGGGGAGCCGCGATGCGTCGGAGTGCGCTGCGCTGTTCCCAGTGCGTCCAGTTCTCAGAAGCTGCAGGGTATTTTATTGGGGGTGCTGTCTGTGTGGAGTTTGCATGTTCCCCCCGTGTCTGTTTCCTCCAACAGTACAAAGACAGGATGGTGGGTCAACTGCCTTCTGGGAAAGCTGGTCCTGGTGTGAGTGTGTGTGTCCTGTGATGGACTGGTGTCTCGGCCAGGGTGTACCCCGCCTTGTGCCCGTTGCTTGCCGTTATGGGCTCAGGCTTCCCCGCACCCCAGAATTTGTCAGCAGCAGGTTACAGAATGGCCAGGTGCCGCTGTCTCTTCGGGGAATCTTTGCTTCGTGCCCCCGTGAAACTCCGCCCTTCTCCTCGCTGCCCTAACTTGATTTATTGATTTTTGTTTTGTTTTGTTTTTTTGTTTTGAAGACGCCGGAGAGGTCCTCAAGCACATCACGCCTTCTGAAGTCCACCTCTCCGGGCGCCGCGGCGGGGCGGAGCTGCCCCTGTGCCCCGGGGAGGAGTCCCTGCCCGCGGGCGTCCTCGTGAAAGCGGAGAGCCCCGAGCCCCAGCCCAGCCGGGTCAAGGAGGAAGAGGCGCCACCTGGGACTGGCTGGAGCGGTTTTCCGCGCATCCTGCCTTGTAGTGAAGGCTCTGGCCCGCCCTGGGCTCCGGCTCAGTCGGAACCGGAGCATCAGCGCGCCGCGGGGCCAGATCCCAGCACGCCGCCGGTGGCGAAGGAGTTCGAGTGCGAGCTGTGCGGGAAGACCTTCGGCCAGCCGAAGTACCTGAAGCGGCACCGGCTGGTGCACACGGGGGAGCGGCCCTACCGCTGCGCGCAGTGCGGGAAGAGCTTCAGCCTGCCGGACAGCCTCAAGCGGCACCGGCGTGTGCACACCGGCGAGCGGCCCTACGCCTGCGCCGAGTGCGGCCGCAGCTTCAGCCAGGTGCACACCCTGCGCGACCACCAGCGCATCCACACCGGCAAACGGCCCTTCCACTGCGCCGAGTGCGGCAAGAGCTTCAGCCGGCTCAGCATCCTGAAGGAGCACCGCCGCATCCACACCGGGGAGAAGCCGCACCGCTGCCCGGCCTGCGGCGAGACCTTCCGCTACCTGAGGACCTTCAAGAGGCACAAGCAGGGGCACCTGGGATAGCAGCGCTCGCTGGGGGGGCGAAGACGACATCTTCGTTTTGTTGCTCCGGAACTCCCTGCAACTCCCAAGTTCCGCCTACGTCCGTATCTTTCAGCTTCATTGGCTTTTTATTCAAGAAACAATATTAAATTCAACATTAAATTCATGCCAAAGCAGTTATATTTTATTGAATGTTTATACTGGTTTAACAGCTATAAGATAGTTTAATCATATTTTTTTCTGAGGTCTCAGGAATTTGTCTTGTTATCAAAGCTGCTGCTTTTCCGTGCACGGAATCTTCCCAAACGTACAAACGGTCCAAATAAACGTTACCAGAGGAGAGCAAGACAAATTATTCATTGTAGCTGAAAATAATTAGCTGGGACATGCCATGTTTTTCAGATTTGCGTTAGTTTTATACAGAGGTGAATAAGTACATTAACCTATCTTAATTGCTCGGTCCAGGAGCTGTAAGAGTTTATAATGGTGGCATGCAAACAATTTCTTCTTCAGCACGGACGCTGAAACACGACCCAGAAGGCGCAAGTGGACACCCTGTGGAAGTGCATTTGGAAACGAGAGCGGGAGACCCTTCTATACACACAGAGTGGTGGGAGTCTGGAACAGGTTGCCCAGCTGTGTGGTTAAAGCCGACGCCCTGGTTTCTTTTAAAAAAAACAGACGGGATAGATACTGGTATCGATGAGCAAGTCGGAAGTTCCAGAGGGGCTGGCGGCGCTCTCGTTTGTAATGGTTTTTAGGTTCCTATAGTGGGTTAATAGTCGGACCTGGACCTTCTGCCTAGCCTGACGTCATCAGAGCGCACAGCCTCACGCGCGCAGTTAGCGCATCCGGGACTCGACGCCTAGTACTAACGAGCTTTTTTTTATTTTATTATACAAAAACGAAAACTTAACAACCGAGGGCATATACATATGTTGCAACATGACAATACAAAGACAATATCAAATGAACGAAGAAGCGCAGCAAAATAGTTACGTCCCTGTCAACAACATGAAGTTAACCTCACGCGAACATGATTCAAAACTTGAGATTTCAAAGAAGTCCACAGAGACTGAGGGTGTTCGCCCCGAGTACTCCCAAGGCATGGAAATAAAATTCAACGACCATTTTAGGTTTAAAAACGGACATCTTTGGATGTAATACGTTAGCGTACACTGACTGATCGTTCCTTAATTATTTAAGAAGGTGCTATATAGAGCATATGAGTGAAAAAACTAGGTTGTCCGCGTCTCACAAAGGATTTCTCGGTGTACATTCGCGTTCGCCTTTATCGTGCAATTAATTTCCTGTTCCGCTCCCAAATGAATGATTCTCATCACCGAGGACGCTAAAGGCTGATAATGATCGAGATTCTGACAAAGATCCTACAGCTGGCGCTCTTTAGTAACAGTTTTAAGTTCTACGTGTTAAGTTTTAGTTAAGGGCTTTTCTTGCAGGTGTAAATGCAGCTGCGGTGTGAATATGTATGAAGTACGCAACTCAAACGAAATTATGCTGGTTGAATGTACGTTTAGGGCTCTCCGACGAGGTGCACATGAAGTAACTGGACAGAGAAACATATATTTATTACAGGTCTTTTGTTAATTAAAAAAAAAGGAATTAGCTCGGGCTCATTTCGAAGGTCTTGCTAAAGCTTAAGTCGGCGTGCCGAATGCCGCGATAACGTTTTCCAACCCGGCTCAACCCCCGGCCCGGAGAGCCTACAGACAAGGGCAATGTGCGAAATCGCACGCCTTCTCAACAGGAGCGTGGCCCCCTCGTCGGTCCAGGCAGCCCGGGTAAGAAAGAAAAAGAGACGCCGGAGGGGCGATCGCTGGTGGCGGAGAGCGAGGTGAGCGCGGCGCGTCAGGGGGACCGACTGCGCATCAAGACCCCCCAGCGCAGCCGGTAAGACAGCGCGACAGGTGTCCCCGGGACACCGGTCTGCTCCTCCGACTCGTGCCCACTTCCACTCTCGGGTACGCGTGATGTTTCTCCCACTCCTCCACATATGGCATGATTTTTACACGTCAGGACAAAACATCCACACAGCCTTTGTGTGCTCTCGTACGGAAGCGCTTTGCTGCCCGCAAGGAAAAAAAAAAACATCCTGAGCTCTAGCAGCGATCTCGTCAGTGTATGAACAAACCTGTTCCGCTGTGCAATGGCAGTGCCTACAAGCCACCGATAGCTTTGCTGGCCCTGTGGATTAATGTGTTCCTGACAATGTGCCAAGTCGCAAAATACGCACAGACTGACTTTCCCCTGGGGTTCATTTCTAACGAAATCTTACGGTTTCTACTTCATGGAAACAGTTTTAACCACGAGGACACTCACACATGCCCTCAATTTAGAACGGGTGTCGATTCCTCTGTTTAAAACTGAAAGGCAGATAATGATAATGTAGTTATTGTAGGCTACGCGAAATATATATATATATTTCCCCCTTGGTGTAAGCAACGCGCTTCCGTACTGCTTGCGTCCCGCTGTCCCGAGAAGTTTAGCTTTCACCCGCGTGGTGGCGGGAAGTATTTGTATGTGAATCCCTAGCGGACGCGTGAAATAAGCCGGGTATCACCAACGAGCTCCTTTTTCATTCCCATCCGGCTCGCACACAACCAATCGGTGCCCCTGGCCAGATTTCCACGGGCCGCTGAAACCTGAGCAGCTGGAGGAAACCCGCCCTAACGCGGGGAGCACATGCAGGCTCCACACACACAGCACCTCAGGCCCAATACTGAAGCCAGTGCCTCGGCACTGCCACTCGGCAATGCTAACCACTGCCCCACTCTGCTGGCCAGATGTCCATCAGTGGGCACAAAATATTTCCAAGTGCCGAGCAAGTCTGGTTTCTTCTCACCCCAAACGAAGCTGCATCGCCCTGCATGTGCATGTTTTTCAGGATTGTGGTTTGCAGGACTCTCGCCAGCAAGAAAAGACTGAGACATTGTTATATATCAAAAAAGGCAGCTGTGTATTTCACCGACAAGTGGACAAGAATACAAATGTTCACTATGACAAAGAGCCGAACAACTTACAAAAACAGGGCCGAGATGCCGGTCTGAAAGCACAGGAGTGTCGTCTGGAAAATATAGAGAGGTCTACACCACTGTGCGGTTATCGAGGCTTTAGGGAAAAACACTGCCTGCTTGGGGACATCTGAGACCGCGTCGTTCTCTCTGTGGGTGTGTGTGATAGCTTTCAGGGACAAAGGGTGTGTTGTAGAAGTGAAATGTGCAAAATGGAGGTCCTCTTATAGATGGTCCCTAGTTAGATTGGTCTGATTTTAAAAATGGGACAGGTACCCCCCTCCCAAGGTGAGTCTTGTGTCCTGTTGCCAAGTGGGAGTATCTAAATCTGAAACAGGAGGCAAGCTTTTTGTGCCACAGATGCAGGACTGGTCATAGGTAGGTCAATCTGTCGTGCGGAATTGTGCATCATATGCCCCATTTCCCAGGGTTAAAACCTGGGAAAGAGTGGCGCTTTACATAAAGGGCGGTAGGAGCGTGGAACAAGCTGCCCAGCCAGGTTGTTGAAGCCGACACCCTTCTGCCACGAAGTGGCTGGATTAACCACTAATACCCAATGGATAGATGAGGAAGGGCCTCCTCCCTTTCATAACCTTTCTTACGGTCTTAATTCGGAAGGACGAATGTTAAGGCGAACGCTCTCGTGATAAACTGCTCTTTGTTCGCCTAGAGGTTTCTAAAGGGGACTGGGATCCGGACGGCAGGCCGGGTTGGGTAACGGTTCAATCCCAGGCTGCTCGGCGCTTTGCCCGTGCTGCAGGACGACCTGCCTCACAGTCCCATTTGAACACGGGGTGACCTCCCCAGGAAGATGGTGATTGTGGGATCATTCAAAACGGAGCTTCCCTGCATTGACTGACCTTCTGTAACGATGGCAATTTCACAATGATCTGTGCGATCAGTACTAGAGAAATGGCAAATCGCCACCTTGTGTTGGGAGGGGGAAGTGTTTTCTTCCAGGACCTTTACAGTGAAACGCACTGTAGAAACTGGCATAATTGTATTTGGTGCTGAACACAGATTTGACATCTTGGTGCCAATCTTTAAGTGTTCATATTACTTCTAACACTGGCATGCTTGGCATCGAGACTCTTGGCACCAAAGACATGGGTGACACCTAAGGGAATGATTAAGAAAGACAAATACAGAACGTAACAGAGGAACAAAACACTTGCGATTCTACTATTAGAGCAGGGGTCCCCAATTCTGGTTGTGGGGATCCACTCTCCTGCTGTTTTTATTCCATCTGAGCCCCTCAGTTTAATAAATTAACCCTTAATGGATCTCGTAACGAGTCTGTTTCCGAACTCTTTGTTTTTGGCTCCTGAACAAGTCGCAGGCTGCCTCTTACCTGCTGTGGTTCTGAAGGAACTTAAAATCTCCCACTTTTGAGTAGAAAGACAATAACTTACAAGGGTTCCAACCAGGAAGAGCTCAGCTTCATGGATATAGGCAGGTGTGTGGGGTCACCCAGGACCAGAATTGGGTGACCCCCTGCTTTAGACTGCAGCCCCCTCATTCTTTGCCCTTTTCATCTGTGACAGAGCATGCTGGGAGCGGCACAATTTCAGGGCATGCAAAAAATTCACCCTACAATCCCAGACCTCTTTCAGATCTCTCTCTGTCTCCCTGCTCTCTCCTGGATACTCCAATATGTTCTTTACTTCTTCACTGGGTCAACATTAAAGGGCCACAAACACACGTTCGCACCCAGGCACTAAAGATCCAACCTGCGTCTTGCAATCATGTTTAGATTGTGTAGCTTAAAACACAAGTACATATCTAAACCTCTTAACTCTCCTCTTTGTGACCGAACCATAGAACTAGAGCTCCCATAGTTTACCAATGAGTACTTCTGAGGCATTCTGGGATTTGTAGTCAAAACCAAAAACCAATGACGTATAAACCTCCCCTTTGTGACTTAACTTTAGAACTACAGCTCCCATTAGGTAATTTTTAAGGCATTCTGGAATTTGACGTTTTAAACATATATTCTCATTTCCATAACTGTCATCTTGCTTTTTCATACAAAATCTTTGTTTATGTAAGGAACTGCTGTTTAATAACAATGCACATGATGCTCAGTGTAACTCAGTGTGGCTTAATGCACAAAGATTAACTGGCAAGTGCTGCTCTGTATGGCATTTTGGTCTCTGTAGTCCACCAGGCTCCACTGTCCTACACTTGATAAATTAAACATTCTTCACCTCTCCAGTAACACAACAGACACACAAGTGGATGACAACGCCTATCTGCCATCAACATTAATGCCTGCCGTATGGCAAGGAATGCTGGGAGGTGTAGTTTTCCTACTTTACTGGTGATCTTCCTATGCCTTCCCCTAAAAAATATCGGGCTCTGTCTCCTTTCCCTTTTAGAAGTGTAGAAATAGCTGCATTAAAAACACTTGTCACCTGAAACTGGCACTTTAAAGGCAATATCCTAATGTTGTGCAGATCGAGTATAAGCAGCAACAGATCTGGGGGAAGTCTGGATATAGAATTTGAATCTAGAAGCTTAACATACGTATCCACATGAGCCGATCTGATTCCCAAGTAAACCCGATGTTACCCCCACTGGAACGTGGAGAATCAGACTCAGATCTGAGCAGGTTAGTAGCTGCACTCTGAATGATTTTTTCACTCGTCCTCAGGTAGCACGTCTGAAATAACTTCACGCTCCACCTGAAAAGTTGCCCAGCGATCGTGTGACAGCGCTTTGACACTTTTACTCCCCCCGCCTCCACAATTGTTCGTTCCGAGCCAGAGAACGGAGTGATTAGTGCCCAGATTTCACAATGCAGTGATCAGTAACCCTTGAAATACTCAGACTGGGGGCTGAGGGCTTTGAATTTCTTGAAGGGGGCTCATGAAAGAAACCGTTCTCGTCATTCGTCTCCAGTGACGGGAGTCACGTTGACTTTTTTTTCCTTATTCACCCTTTCCGATTTTGTTTAAGGTGAAGGGAGTGTGCCTTCATTAGAATTGTGACCGTCACCACACAGGCCACTAATGCTGCCCCACCCCTTCCTCTCTTGACCCTGCAGTAGGCCGTGACCTTCGGAGGCCCGATCTCAATTAATTAATTATCAATTAACCCTCTATGGCCCTTAACATCACAAAAGTCCACACGCACAGACCCACCGACACAAGCGCTACAGGAAACCGCGCTTCCTCGGCCTACTTTCCCAAGCCCTGCTGGGAACTGCTGTTATTAAAGCCAAACATTGCGCTACTGTAAAAAAAACAGAAAACATATGCAACACCATTTCCGCCGGGTGTAGTCCCGGATTGCACGGCATGCTGGGAGTTGTAGTTTTTGTGCCAGTGTTTGCTCCCACCCCACCCCCCACCCCCGCCATCCCCCTCCCTATTTCCGGAGCTCCTCCTTCTTCTCCCCGTCCCGCGCTCTCCCCTGGCCAGGCCCCAGCAGGGAGCCCAGCCCGATGCAGCCCGCGGCGACGAGCTGCATGCAGAAGTAGACGGAGCTCCAGTACCTCAGCGTGTCCTGGAAGGACAGCAGCACAAAGCCCATGCACATGTAATCGTAGGCCCTCATCTTGAGGAACCAGTGGGTCCAGTCGAACGCCGCCTGGCCCCGGGGCCCCAGCCGGGCCCGCAGGCTGCGCTCCATGGCCGACTCGGCCGCCATGCACAGCGGGATGGTCAGGAAGGACATGTAGTAGCCTGGGTGGAGGCCGTGCCAGTAGGCGCTGATGAACATGGTCCAGGCAGCCCTGAGAGAGAGAGAGAGGGAGAGACACGTCTCACTGCAGCGGAGACTCCTCAACTGACTTCCTCGGCCCTTGGGATCCAGCTCCCACAGTATCCGATCTGGCCATGGGGACGCAGGCATTGCACAGCTCACACACTGGGGCAGCGTTTCAGTCCCTCTGTGCTGCTACTGATATCTGGTCAGCGATCTAGCGAAAGCATTTCTTGTTTCGGCTGCTTGCGGTTTTCACTGAGAGGGGGGAGGACGCTGGCGACTGGGGCTTAAAATCGGGGAGAGGCCAACGAGAAGGCCGGGGGGTTAATATAGACAGTGGATAAAGCAGTCAGGCACCCCGTGTGAGGCGGAGACGACGACAGAGAGAGGAGGGAGCGCACACGGACGCACACTATGCAGCCGGCGGTACCTGAGGACGTAGGGCCTGAAGGGGGCGCTGGTGTAGATGTACTGGTGGAGCCACCACTGCACGGTCATGTTCCAGTACTTCATGCCGTGACGCACCTTCACGCAGAAGTCCGTGTTGTAGCAGTCGATGTTCCTGATGGTCTCGAAGTCATAGAGCACCGGGGCGTCTGCCGGAGCACTGAAACAGAGCACGGGCAGCAGCACGTGACGACCCTGCAGTCACACTCCCACAGTGTTATTACAGTCCGGCACACAGAGCTTAATATCGCCCTGTCCAGAGAAAAACACAATGCTGCACTGTAATAACCCTGTAATAACATATCACCTGTGTTATTACTTTCTAGCTTTATATCGCATCACTTGGCCCAGAGACTGTACTGGCACCCAGATATTGTGTTCCACTGTCATAACATGGTAATACCATGCCCATAGTGTTATTACAGTCTAACACACACGTGGCTTAGTAATAACTGTGTAATAACACATCCACAGTGTTATTCCATTAGCCGTGAACATTTCAGGAACAAAACCCTGCTGAATAAAGAGGACGGGGGGTAGGATTCACAGACATATGGAGCTGGAATAAGTGGGGAAATCATCAGGCACAGCTTGGCCTTGTGCACCGCGCAGGGACAGATGCGTACGCTGCAGGCCCGGCTCCCGCACCTGTACTGGACGGTGGGGCCGCCCCCGGATCGGGACGCGGCCCCCACGGGATAGGCCCCCAGGCCCGCGCTGATGCAGCTGGCCTCCGCCGAGCACCAGGCCGCGTAGAACCTCATCCGGAACACGAAGAAGATGGCCGTCATGTAAAACAGCCTGGAGACACACAGGGAGAGAGGGGGAGGAGGGTGAGGAAGGTGCAGGAGTCTTGCACACTCACACGCAGACCTGTCATGATCGCCATCCCTCCTCTAGAGGGCGCTCCGGCCCTTCTGTGTTTTAGTTTCGTCATCACGTACACCTGTCCCTGGCTTCACCGGTACTATTTAAACCTCGTGCCTCTGATGCCTGGCGCTCCGCAGTGGATGACGGACGCCCAGAGGCCCGCCTAGCGTCAAGTCACCCCACGCCCGCGGCTTGAGGGCACAAGCTTCTGTTCGGCGTCCTGACCCAGCTGAGTCCGGGGCTCGGAGTGCCTGGCCTCGTCACTCCCTTTTAATTTCCTAGTTCCTTGTCCCTGTTCCTGTTTTTAATCGTCTTGTCCTGGATGGATCATCTGGTTTTGAATTTTGGACTGTGCCCTGAATTTCCTACACTGGACAGTTTTTAGACTTGTTTGCTTGCTCCCATTCCAGAACTGGGAGTGTCTGAGAGATGGAGAAGGAGGGTGAGGAAGGTGATGATTTCTGATTGTCTGAGGTTGTGAGTAAATCCGATCACTTCCAGCTGACAACCGTGGGCACAGGGCAAGTTATTGTGCCAGAACATAAGAGCATATCTCACTGTCTTACTGCGGACGAGCCTGGTTTTTCAAAACCCGACTGTACTTTTTTCCCCATGTTAAAAAAACTGCGATTCTTTGAGGAAAACCCAGTCTGTGGCACAGTGAAAGCGTGGAAATGAATCCTTCCCCCTCTGAGCGAGTATACCAATGATTTTGTTTTCTTTCGGTTTACGATAAGATGACTTTATTGGCCATATGCAATTTAAGAGACTGAGTGCAGACGTTTTATAGTCATGTTTCCCCTCCCCTCTAAGGCCTATTTATGTATTTTGTTGTATCATACACATTTGTGAAGAAAGTAAATAGGCTGATTGTCCAGTGTAATATACTGCAAAGTAAAGGGCAAAACTGGGTACACAAGCAATCACTAGCAGGAGCACTGTTGAAATTCCTGAAAAGCCTAATAATTGATTCCCGGTTTGTTCAGGCGGACGTGCTCCCAAATTAAAGGTTTCATTCTTTTCGTGCAATTGACTCAAGTCATCATCCAGCCATTTAAGAATCTAGATCGTCCCATGTATTATATGTGGATTTAAGTTTAATACCTCTGGGCAGGGTTAAACTTGCCTTAACATTCTCAATGCACTCCAGGTTTGCCCACAAGATAGTTTGGTCCCGTGAGGGAAATTACAGAAATGAAGACAAGCACACCCAACGTCAACACCCAACACGCCCACTATCGGCAAGCCTTGAATAAAATGAATTTTCGATGAACCCCACGATCAACCCAAATCAAGTCGCAGTGCGTTCATGTGAAATTCAAGCTCGAAGACACTACTGCCCTTCCGAAATCAGATTCCAGATCAGATTCCTGGTGTATGCCGTTGCATAGATCCGGGAATTTTAAAGTGTGACTCGGACAAAAAAACAGAACCAGACAGGAAGACGAGATACGAGACAAGAGACTGAGGCTGTGGGGTCGTCATGCCCACCGGTACAGGAAGTGGCGTTCCAGGAAGCTGTCCGTGCGCACGTAGGCAAGGGGGAAGAGGGCGTTGGCACCCACAAAGAGCGCGGCGTAGACGGGGACGAAGCGCAGGCGCCGCAGACAGGGGTCCCAGCTCGGGATGGAGAGGGGAGCCGACTGGTGGACCCAGTCGCTGTAGGTCTGGAAGCGGAAGAATGGGCCTGTGGAAGAGACGGATCGAGGGAGAGACGGGGACAAATCTCAAATCGGTGTGTGGACATTCGTTGTCGGACAGGTGGTAGGGGTGGGACTGTATCAAAAGTAGCTCGTAAGCCACAGCAAAAAGAAGTATAGGAGCTTCCCAGGAGTGTGTCTACAGGCCATCTAAAGCAGGCAAGTGGCTCGCTGTATAAAGAGATCTGAAATGTATGTAGCACGAGAGACTTGACATGAATGGGAGACTTCAACTTCCCACACAAAACATGGGACACAGAGATGGGGAATACTGAAGGTCAAACTGATATCCTGGTCACGTCCTAGCCCTGTTTGTAAAGCCCTCCGCTAGGACGGATGCTTTTGCGGGCCTATACCCTTCAAACCGTCAGGACATAATTAACACTGGGTTAATTGGATGTAGTAGCAGTACACTAGCAAAGGATTATTGCTGTTATCACTAGCTGATTGGGACTCGTGTGATTGGCAAGTTACAATAATGGCCAGGATGCCGGGGTTACACCCCTAGTCTTTTCAAGAAACACCCTGGGATTTTTAATGACCACAGAGAGTCAGGACCTCGGTTTTACGTCTCATCCGAAAGACGGCGCCTGTTTACAGTATACAGTGTTCCCGTCACTATACTGGGGCATTAGGACCCACACAGACCGCAGGGTGAGCGCCCCCTGCTGGCTCCACTAACACATCTTCCAGCAGCCGCCTTAGTTTTCCCAGGAGTCTCCCATCCAGGTACTGGCCAGGCTCACACTGAGCTCCAGTGGGGCTGCCAGCTGGGAGCTGCAGGGTGATACAGCTGCTGGCTGAGAAAAGAATAAATCACCTCCGGAGAGACAGCTGGGATATCAGCAGTGCCTAGCTCTTGAGAAAATGGAGGGAAACCCTTACAAAGGGATTTAAGGTCAACACAGACTCACAGTCTGTACTCACCAGTCATGATGCCGATGTAGCAGTAGCTATAGGAAATGACATCATAGAATGAGGGCTCCTGGGTCAAGCCACCAATGACTGGAGACTTGGTGAACGAGCTCACTTCCTCTTTCTTAGCCAGGTGGAAGGCCCGCACCTCATTGGCTAAGCTGACCATCTGAGAGGGAGGGAGGGGCAGAGAGAGAGAGACAGCCAGAGATGGAGTCAAACAGGGAAAAGGAGGTCAGGCAGCAATTTCGTGGAGGTCGTGGGTAACGGGCATACATGTGCACGCTGGCCGATTGATTGGAAATAACCTGGAGAGAAAGAGGAAAAAACACACAAGGGTACAAAGGATGCAAAGGCCGGAAAACACGCGGGCAGACATCTGTCCTGTACGTAAAGAGTCAAAGAGAGATACACAGAGACGATGATGACACTCGAGGAGCCAGACAGGCAGGAAGACACACAGAGAAACCCACTGAAACAGACCACTGTGCCCACACAGATTCAGACAGCCTGACAAACCTTAAGGGTGAGCAGCAGCAGCACGGCGTTGGTGAAGGGGGTCGGGGAGGGCAGGCCGAACCAGGTGACCAGCCGGAAAAACAGCAGGTAGAGAAACGTCCAGCCAAGAGACAGCGAGGGAGCGAGCCTGGAGAGAGGGCAACAGGTGGGAGGAAACAGAGGTTAGACTGGTAACGAGGGGCCGCGCCTGACCCTGGCGTCATGGGTTGAAGGCTGGGTCATGTCACTAGGAGATTCTGATTGGGATTCCTCAAACGGAAGTGCACAGTGGCCTCTCGGGTGCTGCCAGGAATGTGGTGTTGTCAGGGAAGGATGCATCTCTCCTCCAATCGGTGTGGGGCTGTGGGGGAGGGATGCATCTCTCTTCCAATCAGTGTGAGGCTGCAGCTGACAGACGCATCTCGCCTCCAATCACCAGGGAGCCTCCGATATGGGGGCTTTGCTGCCTGTGATGTGTCAAAAGACGATTGGCTCATAGGTGGGTGGTCAGAGCCTGTTTGCACTTCCTCAATCTCTCCTGTGTGCGGTCACAGGGTTCATCGCTGTGAGGCGAGACATGCAAAACGCAAAAGCTGGCGATTCCAAAATTGGGCAGTTATCATAAAAACACACAAGATTCTAAATCTTTTTTTCAAGCAAGGGTGTAAGTCAATCGGTTAAACAGGAAAAAAGTGGCGTGCTTGGCAGCCTTGTGCCCACTGGTTGCTGGGATAGGCTCCGACTCTCTCGCGACCCTGAATTGGAGGGAGCAGTTAGAAAATGGATGCAAGGCTGTCACATCTACGTAAACTTGTGGGAACAGCTCAGGTGCAGATTAGGCGAATCGGACCACACCAGTCCACCCCCGATGTGCTCAGGTTTGAGAGCTATTCAAGAAACAGGAAGAGGGCATCATCTCAGCTCATGTTCTTGGGCAGATGTCAGCAGTGGTTTGCCGCAGGGACACCCAGCCCCAACCTATTTTAGGGATTTTGACTCTGGTACAGTTAGCAAACGAGTTGAATGCGCAGATGATCCGAATGTGGTGGGGCCAGAGTTTGGGGTTCGTAGGCCCTGGGCACTTTCACTCCCAAATGTGCATGACGGGTATTTCCGGAACAACATGCTTAATATACTCGATATAGACCTGAGCAAAATGGCCGCCAAGAAGAACCAGCTGACCCGCTTATGGAAAGGGCCTATTCAGTGAAACAACAAGACACAGGTGAGCCGCATCAGAAAACAAATATAAGTGCCCTGGAAGCAGTGAGCCGGCGCGGACGTCAATAAGGTGAATGTGGTTTGGAGGAGAGTACTCAGTACAAGTACTCGGCAACAGCATGTCCCTGCCAGCCTCTGGGAACTGCACAGGCTCCCATCGAGAACTGGCCTTGCTGGTTCTCCTGCTCCGTGTTGTGCATCAGGGAACGAGCTGCCGAAGAATGGAAGGATTTAGGGCACGCGTCCAGCTCTTAATCTGCAATCTGCAGACAAGAGTCTGCTTTACACAAAGAGTGGTGGGTGCCTGGAACGGGTTTCCCCAGACTGTGGCCTCTACCAAACAACCTCCGGTCGGTTTTGTAAGCCGCCTGATGCCCCTTTCTCGCGGGTCATCCGGTCAGGACCTCAGGGGGGGGGTGCCAGTCTCACCTCCAGTTGAACTTGATGATGGCCCATGTGCCCAGCACCATGACCAGAGAGTGCAGGCTGTGGACTCCGCAGGTGGCAAGCGTGATGGCCAAACCCAGGACCAGAGCCAGCAGCTGCTTGACCGCCGGACCTGTTCCGATCGGGAAGATGGGAGAATGTGAGGGAGCCGGACTGGGCACGCTGGCTCCGCTGCAGGCTGCGGTCTAACTGCGTGCCCTCGTCTTCCCGGCGGTCACTCACTGAAGTAGTGGAAGGCAAAGCCGACCGGAATGGAGCCGGCGATGACGCAGAAGTAGACCAGCTCCTCTGGGGACATGGCTCCGCGGGGCCAGAGCTCAGCTGTGAACAGAGAACACCCCTCACTGAGCTGCGCCGTCCTTCAGTATCGCGCTTAGTATTAAACAGTGTTGTTCCGCTCACCAGTTCGCCTCTCAGTACTCTACACACACCTCACTCGACCCACTTTCAGGCAGTAGGCATTACCATAGACAGCACTGAGCACACACTGCACACTGTACAGTACATACCGTCAGCAGCTACATCATCCTGCAGCTCCCAGCTGGCAGCCCCACTGGAGCTCAGCAGTGTGAGCCTGGTCAGTACCTGGATGGGAGACTCCTGGGAAAGCTGAGGCTGCTGCTGGAAGAGGTGTTAGTGGGGCCAGCAGGGGGCGCTCACCCTGCAGTCTGTGTGGGTCCTGATGCCCCAGTATAGTGATGGGGACACTATACTGTAAACAGGCGCCGTCCTTCGGATGAGACGTAAAACCGAGGTCCTGACTCTCTGTGGTCATTAAAAATCCCAGGGTGTTTTTCAAAAAGAGTAGGGGTGTAACCGGTGTCCTGGCCAAATTTCCCCCTGGCCCTTACCCATCATGGCCTCCTAATAATCCTGGACTGGCTTCATCACTCTGTTCTCCTCCCCACTGAGAGCTGGTGTGTGGGGAGAGGACTGCACACTGGTGGTGGTGGAGATGTTCCCCATTTCCTGTACAGCACTACACTGTATAGTACATATACAGTTTCACAGACTGTACACTCTACATATACAGTACATGCACTGTTTCACAGACTGCAAATGCACTACACTGTACAATTTCACAGAGTGTGCACAGACTCACACAATTAGTGTAAATTAGTGAAACAGTGAATGTGCTGTACAGTGTAGTGCGTGTGTAAAGGTTGTACAGTACATATACATTTTCTCTAGTTTGCATTAATTGTGTGAGGCATTTCACCATTTATAGCTATATCGGGTTTTTTAAAATGTTTAAATTATAAATACAAAGTCGAATGTGCAATATTAAACGTCATGGTTTCAAGCTCAGAGAGCAAAACAAATGTGGAAACTTTGCAGGGGAAAGAACAATGTAAAGCACCATACATTTATTGAAATAACAAGGCGATTCTTTACCACGTACAGTGCTTTATAAGAGTTGCGTAGCTGACACAGCTCATCAGAGATTGTAATTCGAGATAATGGAGATTGTAAGATATCTAACCGGGTTTTACAAAACCGCAACAGTTTAGATTACATTTAATTTTTTTTTATAAAACAAAATCCAGCACCTTTACAAAATAAAACAGGCGCCGAACTAGAACTAGTTTTGAAAATGATAAGATACAAGAGGAATACGCGTTTCAATCAATGAAAACTTATTCATGTTTATTTAAAATCGCTATACTGTATATTGACCCCATATCAATGAACCACCTGTACGAAATTCTCAGAAAATCTATTTCTAATCCACAGTTTTCTCATTTGATTCGGATACTTCAAAGACAATATCAGTTATGATTGTTTCACTCACCGATTCAGATACGTGCTCTAACCTTTGATTATTAATTCCTGCAAACGTCGATCGGCCACTTCCTACAATGGACAGCAATTTAAACCCAGACTCCAGGAGAAATACCGCCCCGTAATCCCATTGGCTACTGTACGAGTTGCTCCCGCCTTTTAATCGTTGTCTGTAAGTCTATTGGATAAAACAGGTGCCAATCGATTTGGGAGGCCGGGTGTTGCGGTGAAAAGGTTTCCGGTGAGGAAACACACAAACAAAAAGAATGATTTGAGTTGACTTGAAAAATGTGTTGCAACTTCTGGGCAGAATTTCTCTTGCTCCCATTTACTGAAAGCATGCCAGATTGCGGAGGAAAATAGCCAGGCATTGCATTGAACATCATGTGCCCGCTCACGGTGGAACATCCACCAATCATAAAGTTTACAGTGGACACGAAACGTGCTTGTCAATTCAGATTTACACCTTACAGAGAAGGCAGCCATTAGATAAGAGGGAGACAGGATGTTGAGAAAATGTGTTTTGCGCAATCCCTCTAAACGGCGATATCGCGGAAATACCCAGTGAAAGCTTCCAAGAAATAAAAAAATAAATAAGGGCATCTCTCCTGGGTGTGAATCCATCAGCATTGCGGAGAGTGTAGTTTAACCTCAGAAAGCGTCGTTCTGGGGTCACTTGGCTACTGAATTAGGAGATTGTCCTGTCCTGGTCTCAGTGGGCCAGATTTTGCAGGCATATTGAAAGCACCAGCACCTGAAGAATTGTGAGAAATTGGTTATCGGAGCAGCAAAAAAAAAGGAGGGGCAAACGCAATGCTAAGGCATCTGGTTACCAAGCCTATAATGAAATCACTGGATGTTACGTTAGAAATGTGCGATGCATTGGTAAGACTTCATGTGGGTTACACGACTGTGTTACAGAAATGATTCCGCTGGTCTGGAATCCATCCGGAGAAGAGCAAGCAGATACATTCAGGAGTGTAAGAGCATGTCTTAAACTCCTGATGCTGGACGGTAATGGTGGATTATATTAGAATATAGTATATTATACCCTACACTGACAGCCTGAAGGAAATGCACCTCTTTAGTCTTCAATCGAGGAGACGACAAGGATATAAGAATTAAAAACCCTCAAAGGCGCCGACAGTCAACAAAAAATCTTGCGGAAGTGCGTTAACGTCCGTCCACAGGAGGCGCTTCTTCGTGCACAAAGAGTAGTGGGGGTGTGAAACAAACTGCCCAGCCATATAGATGAAGCCGACACCCTCATCAGATCAATTATTACCAAATGGGCTATTTTTTATGTTATTTTATTTAAAATGTGTTATTATTATTTTTAGGAACAAGTAAAGGTTTATTCCAGGCTGAAAAGAGAAGAGAAGAGACACAGCGTTTCGGCTGTGGTGCCTTATTCGGGAGTCTTTATTTTATTTTTTACGTTATTTTAATCAATCGCAGCACGCTTTTAAATAATGTTACAGGTCAAAACCGCGTTATTGCAGCGGTTATCACGCTTCGACATGGGGGAACTCCTGTGTGCTCTGGGTTGTGTTCTCGCGTTTTCAGCGTGTGGACTTTGCTTGTATGACTGACTATCCCCCCGCGTTTTGTTCCTGCGGTGGAAAAAAATCAGCGTCCCCTTTTTTAAATTCAGGAAGTCGGACTGAAGGGCGCGTCCCAAGCACAGAAAAACTACAAGTCCCAGCTGTACGTGCCGCAGAGAAGTCTGGGAAACGCACGTTTACGTCCTTATAAATCCGCGCCGAGCGCTGCGCACGCTCTCTTTTGCATTACTGAAGCCTGGGAGTCAGGTAATGGCCGACGGCGTGGCGCTGCATTTCCTTCACATTTAAGATTTTAGGTGATGAAAGAATGGAGATAGCGGCTGGTTTCCGCTCGGGAAGCGTGCCTCTGAGGCTCCAGCGCGAGGAATTGGGTGTTTTGTTCCCCGCACGAAGGCGAAGTGGGGCGAGTTTTCCAGACTGGGTCCCATGTGCCCGAGATGCGGTGCTGCTAGGCTGCGGCCCCGCTGTCCGGATCTCCCCCGAGCGAGGGAAAAGAGATCGCCGATGGCCTGAGCTAGTGTTTACGTGCGCGTTTGCAGGCGCTCTGGTTGCTTATTGCTCGGGTGGGGGCGGATTTCGTTTTGATTGTTGAGCTGGTCCGTGTGACGCGCCGGGATCTGCTGCTCCTGCACATGGCTGGCGAGGCCCGGTGTGGCACCCTTCGATATACGCCTTTTTGACGGCTCGTCCTTCTTGATCGCCGGGGGGGGGTTCATCGTTTTGTTGGGATCGGGCGCTGTAAATGACGTCGGGTAGGACTTGCTGGCCGTACAATGTTAATCCCGGGTTTAAAATCCATTTTAGGGTCGTTAGACACCGGTTTTGACAGCGTCACAATAATCTGGTTTAGTGCACCTCGACGTCTCTGCGAATGGTCAGTTTCCTGAATGTGGGCCTTAAAGGGGGAAAATGTTTGGATCTGCCGCTTGACAAACAATTTTCGTCGTTGTAGCGGTTATGGTCGTTTTCTGTGACAGTGCTGGGTTTCATTAGCAGTGTTGCTCAAATCCTAAAGCATAGTACTTTGGTTATTGGATGCGCAGACAAATTAGGTCGCTTATTACAGTTTACCCTGTATTAGAGCTTCTTGTCATTCTCAGTGCATTTTCTTTTGAAATGTGTGTAGTTTAATACGCGATTCACCGGTTCGGAAGGCTGCTGCTTGGGTGGACTTGATCTGTGAGGGGTTTTGAGTTCTCGGATCAGGTGGTCTTGCCGTCTCCGCTGTTGAACACTAAGAGTTCGGTTCCTTCAGCCTGTCAGGGGTGGAAGGGGGTGGTGTTGCTTCAAGCCCAGGAATTTTCAGAGCCCAGTGATCAAAATCATCCACTGTATTCTGGGTGAGGCCTTACTGCTGTTTGGCAATAAAGCAAATAGTAATATGTGGGGCATTCCAAACTGCAGTCTGAGCCGAGCTACAAGGTGTACAGTAGAATGCAATTCTGATGTCCACCAGCACTGAATGGTGTGGCAAAAACGCGCCCTGTGATACTTTAAATACATGTGGAACATTCTGAAAGTTACTGTTTGAGAGGCAGGGCACCCGTCTGGTGAAATGCTAAGTGATTTATTACATTTTAAGATCTGCCATCTACATTGTATTTATTGCCATCCCTTCAGATATAATTTGATAAAGTATAGGTAGTAGTCTTGTTTTTTGGAGTGGGGTCCCCCCACACTGTTATAAACCAGGAACAGGGTCTTTAATGTGCTGAAATGAATGTAAAACTTGTAACTGCGCTTAAACCTTCACTAGATCAGGTAACCAAGTCAGGCCCACAGAGATGGGACAGGCATGGCGCCATGAGCTGTCCTGCAGTGCAGGTGGTGCAGCAGTGCATGAGCACCCCCTAGTGGTGAAGCCTGGGAAAGCGGCTTTTCCTCTCCACAGTGATTTTCCTCTTCGCCTCCCCTGCAGGCTGCGTTGACCCAAGATGCCCGTTGCCAGGAGCTGGGTTTGTCGTAAGACCTATGTGACCCCCCGCCGCCCCTTCGAGAAGTCCCGTCTCGACCAGGAGCTCAAGCTCATCGGTGAGTGGCCCTTGCTTGCCCAGGTTGGGCCGGACAGGCAGCGCGGCGCTGTGGGTTGGATCGGTGACTGGTGGTCAACCGGAGTCGAAGCCGAGCCGCCCGAGTCCTTTAAGGCAGTGGTTCCCAGTCCCGGTGACCCACACGCCTGCTGGTTTTCATTCCAGCCCACCTTCATCAGATCAGTGAAGCCTAATTTGCTCTAAGAAGGTGCTTCAGTTTAATAGCTGGGGTTTTATGTCCATCACAAAAAAATGACTCCCATGTTGAAGACCAGGGAACAAACCGTTGGGATGAAATCTTCTTGAATCCACGAAGGGTTTGATTGTGGAACTGAGGGCTCGACGGGATTTAAAAACACCCAGCAGGCGTGAGGATGACCAGGATTGCGAACCGCTGTGTTCCGAGCTGCCAAGCAGACCCCGGGGGAACTGGGAGATTTTCTAGAGGCTTGATTGCAGGGGAAGAGGGCGTGCTGCTCTCTGCGTGGCCTCCTGTGCTCGCCCAGTCTCTGGCCTGTGATTTAAACAGAACTTGTCAGAACCTCTGTGGTGTCAAGAATTCCTCGTCAATGAGGCCAGGGGCGAGGGGCTGTCTGGAGACAGGAGACCACTGTCGAGCTTGGCTGCTCTTCGTGTGCTGTTCTTGTTTCAGTCTGATAGTGGTAGCCAGGTTGGGAGACCCCCAGGATGGTTATTTAATAAAGCATATCTGCTTCCATGTAGTGTCCTTGCCCTCTGCTGCCAGGACAATGACTGCCATCCCGTTTCGCAGTCCTGGTGGAAGTTAAACACTTTGCCGTCTGTTTTCTGGCTGCATCCCTGCAGAGCTGCCGTACCGTCCTGTTTGTAGACATCGGCTCTGGGAGGATTGTAGCGCGCGTCGCGTGGGATGGTGCTCAGCTCCAGCGACCGGCGGTGTAGGGGCCTTTTCTGACGGACCGCACGGCAGGGGGCATTAATTGAGTGTTGACCCGGCTTGAATGTGCGCCTCTCTTCTAGGGGAGTACGGCCTGAGGAACAAGCGCGAGGTGTGGAGAGTGAAGTTCACCCTCGCCAAGATCCGCAAGGCCGCCCGAGAGCTGCTCACGCTCGACGAGAAGGACCCCAAGCGGCTGTTCGAAGGTATGCCTAACTGATGTTACTCGGTTCTTTTTTTATTTTAAAGGCATGTGGCCGTTTCTGTAACGGGTTGCGGCTTCTATTTCAAATTGGGTTTTTGGGGTTGCCCAAGAAAACGGGGCTAACTTCAGCCCAGCGTCGGGTCTCTCTAAAGCCGATGATTTAAATTACAGTTGTCAGAATTTCTGTGTTGTCACGAATTCCTCGTCAATGAGGCAGGAGAGAGACCTGATGGCTGAGCTCGGAATGAGCTTCCTTCTTCTAGACCCCATTGAGAAAAGGAGAAGTTGAACTGAGTTTGCAGACTTGGAGCCCCCAGGCTGTGGTCATTAAAAATTCCAATGTGTTGCCCTGAAAGAGTGGGGGCGTTACCCTGGTGTCCTGGCCAAATTTCCCCCTGGCCTTTACCAGTCATGGCCTCCTAATAATCCCCATCTCTGAACTGGCTTCATCCCTCTGCTCTCCTCCCCACTGAGAGCTGGTGTGTGGGGAGAGTACTGGAGCATCATCCAGGTTGGGCTGCACACTGGTGGCGAGAGTGGGATTCCCCACGACCTGCAAGTCGCTCTGAGTGGAGTGTACAGAGAATCGCTGTGTAAATGTGAGGATTATATTAACTAGTATCACAGATGTTGGGGTTCCCCCCCCCCGTCTGAGAGAGAAGGTCCCCAATTTTGAGGGGTCGAAACTGTGCAGTGAAGTCTTGATGTGTAACCCGCATGCCGGCCCCTCTTGCAGGCAATGCGCTGCTGCGCAGGCTGGTGCGCATCGGCGTGCTGGACGAGGGGAAGATGAAGCTGGATTACATCCTGGGGTTGAAGGTCGAGGATTTCCTGGAGCGGCGCCTGCAGACGCAGGTTTTCAAACTGGGCCTCGCCAAGAGCATCCATCACGCCCGGGTCCTGATCCGGCAGAGACACATTCGGTAAGGTCTGAAAGGCAGCAGGACGTTGTACAATTTCATGCCCCTGTAGGTTAATGCAGATATGCTATATCCTGCAGGGCACGGCCAATGCAATAATCCCTTCATGTGCTATGCTAGTACTTCACGCTGTTAGAGATGCAGGGATCTAATTGTAAGTAATGAGCATGACACCGTTGAATACTTCCCAGCGTGCTGTTGTATTTTTAGCACTTAAGATTCCAGGAAGGGGAGCACAGTGTCTGTGTGTGCCCTGTGATGGACTGGCGTCCTGTCCAGGGTGTACCCTGCCTTTTGCCCGTTGCTTGCTGGGATAGGCTCCAGCTCCCCCCGTGTTCCTGGATTACAGGAGCTATCCCAACTGCTGATTACATAGAAGGACTGCCCACGTAGTGGTGGTGTAATCGGCTGTAGGCTCCAGTCTTAAAGGCATTGCAAGGTGGATGATCAAAGCTCTGTGCTGCGTGAATTATACTGCCCCACTCATCGGCAAATGTTCAATTGGAGTTCTCGGACTTTAAATTTTATGCTTATTAATCCAATTGGTTTTCTCCCAAGTTGACCTGGCAGTAAGTGTTACAATTCCAGCATGTACAATGTATGTATTTAATACACAGTGCATAGCATGATGAAGAGCACACACCCTTGCAAGGCAGCTCCATAGCTTGGCGAGGGTATTGGGGGAAATCGGAGAAGGAGGTGCAAGGTTTTACAAAGCCTTTCCCAGCTGCTTACAGAAGTATAGGAGACACTGCAGGTGGAGGCCTGCAGATATCGCACCAGCCTGCCCAAGATGTTTTCTACTGATACTATCTCCTCCCCCTCCCCAGCGCCCTCTGCGGGCTGAGGTAACCAGTACTTTTCACCTGGAGACGAAGGGGTTCTCAGTTTCGCCAAGGTCAATTCGGTATCAAAAACCGTATACCTTGTGAGTAGGCGTGTGGGCGGGGCTCCGGCTGCTGCCTCCAGCCAATGGTGTAAGAGCATGGCCTCATGGGAAGTCTGTGGACAGGTAATGTGCTCACTTACAGTGGATCTGGACGTGGGGTGGGAGCTGTGGGCTTAAACCTTTGTCTTGGCCTGTAATGTGCAGCTTAAGAAGTGGTGAAATAAAATCAGGCTTTGCAAACTTGTAGGAATGTGAACACGATGCAGTTGCATCTTATGGACCCCTAGATGGCGCTCCTCAGCAAAAAAACCCTGAATTTGTTCCCTAATGTGCTGAGAGTGGATACGGTGCTGTATCCTTGGATGAGACGACCAAACTTAACACTGACCTTATGGTGGTCTGTAGGTAACGACCCTGGGTCGTTAACCTACGTGTCCTTGACTAAATCTCACTTTTAGTTTTCTCAAACTAACCTCACTCTCCCTCCTTATTTCTCCACCTGATCCGCTGTGCAGTGGTGGGATCTCGTAGGTGTGAAGCACTTTGAAATCCTTTGGAATGAGAGGCTCTATATAAAATTGATTTAAGGTTTTACCAGCTATATCAGTCTTAAAGCGCCGGCGCTGTGCTGAGTGCTTTGGGCTTGTATAGTCACCAAGGGAATGCTTAGTTCAGTCCTTCCCTGTGCTCTGTAGGGGGGGAGTCATGTCCCAGTGTTGACCCCAATATGGATAATATAGCGTACTAGAACTCCGACCTGTCTAGGGTTGCAAATGGAACCATCTGCGACCGTAAAAGAAGGAAGTAAGAGGTGATCTGAAAGGATGTCTTATTGATCTTCATTTGAAGTTGAGCTTGGTCATCTGATTTCTGCAGCTGATTGCCAGCCGGGAGTCGGTGCACTGGGATCTTAAAGCAGACTGCTCTGTAGGAGGATGGTAAAACCTGCGAGATGGAAATTGAATGGCAACCGGTTGAAGCTGAAACTGGTTGAGGGGAGTTGAGCAGCTGGGCTGGAGAGCAAGAGAGACCTTCAGGTCCTCTAGATCAGGGGTGGCCAGACTACTGCCCTTGGCAGAGGGTGGCTTTATAAGGGAGTGCCTCACAAAATCCGTTGCCCAGAGAAGAAACAAGAATTAATCTGGCAATTTAATTGGAATGCAATTCGGTTAGATAGATACTTTATTGATCCCGTGAGGGAAATTGCAGACTATTGGAATGTGCTTATGTGGTATTATGTTTATTTTTATTATTACAGGTAGCCTGTGGCCTGCCACTCCATATTTGGCCCCCAATAAAAAAAAAAGGTTTGGACACCCCTGATCTAGATGAATGTTGAGTAGCGTTCAGGGTTTGTACAGACCACGGTCGTGTTGAGTTGGCGTTCGTGCTTCCCAGCCTCGGGGCTCAGCCACGTCCTGGTGCCTGGGTGTGGTCACATGACGCGTCTGGTTTTCCCACAAGGCATTGCCCCCGGGTTGGCGGGACTCTCGGCTCCGCCCCACGCCGCTAACCTTCCTCCTTCTCCCCTCCCCCGCAGGGTCCGGAAGCAGGTGGTCAACATCCCCTCCTTCGTGGTGCGCCTGGACAGCCAGAAGCACATCGACTTCTCCCTGCGCTCGCCGTACGGGGGCGGGCGGCCCGGCCGGGTCAAGAGGAAGAACGCCAAGAAGGGTCAGGGCGGGGCCGGCGGCGCCGACGAGGAGGAGGAGGATTGAGCTGGGCGCTGGGCCAGCGGGGTGGTGCCTGCGTCGTCCCCCTCGTCCCCCAATGCTGTTGAATAAAGAGAAATTGGTTTTCCAGCCCGTTGTGAGGTGTTCTTCTGTGCTCAAGCGCGATCGAGGGAGATGGGCTTGATGGGGCGGGGGGGGGACTCGGGTTTCCCCAGTCCAGCTCCCGAGAGCGGAAGCTGGTTTTCCTCTGGCGGATGCTCTTCTGTCCTGGAGGTGGCGTCCATGTTTGATAAGTTGACCTCTGTGAGATGGTGTTCAGGGTTGGGGAGGGGGTCTATCTTGACCTCTGCTGGGGGCTGTTCGTGATGTTGGAAGGACTCAACGTCCTGATGCTGGAATGCTGGTGGGTCCGCAGGCTTCCTTGGTCATGTCTAACCGCCTCGGGAGCTGGAAGGGGATGTTTGGTCAACGAGCCGACAGAGTTGTAGCGGAATCCAGCCGAGTGGCTCTCCAGGACCTGGGCTGGTGTTGACTTTTTTTTTTTGGGTGTGGATGGTGGGCTGCACAGTTTTGCAGCCTCAAACAAGGGCCGTGGAGAAGATGGAGGATTTCAGAGTCTCTCCACTCCCAACAATCCTCCATCCGCAGAGAAGTTCTGCAGAAAACGGCAAGGGGAGTGCGGCCCGGACCAGAATCGATCCATTAAGTGTCTTCAACATGTTTTAGAGAAAAAAAAACCTCCAAAATTCAAATAAAGATTTCATCCGATCCTCGTGGGAAATCGACTCTCCCCTCCTCAGCAGTCACGCACCCAAGAGACAAACGCGTTTTGTCCTGCGAACTCTCCCTCTCTTTTCTTCGCTTCATTGATTTCTGATGTCGACAAAAGTGTTTTCTTTTGCCTTGGCTCCCGATCCAGTTTTGTCTTGGCGACGTATAAGCTTCCTTGGCAATTCACCTACATGTATTCCCAGAAGCAGATAACTACAGTATTTTGGGGGGCGTTTGCGCTAGTTGGGCAGTTTCCTGTGGATTATTAATCACATCAGACGTCCCGAACTAAATCCATTTTCAGAAGCACGTTGGACTCATTCTGGTCCAGGTCTATCTCCAGCGCGTAGGATCCGAGGTTAGATGTGGTCTCGGTCTCTCTCGCAAAAACGAGGAGAGTCGTTGATAAGCTATGTAGATGGGCGGCATGACTTCCGTCTCTCTCTCCAAACTTTAACCTGAGAAAAGTGAACGAATCAAGATCTCCAGCCCCGCCTGCATGCGGTGGGAGGGGGTAGACTGTGCTGTTCGGGCCAACTGCTAAGTTAGATGTCAACAGCTGCATAAAGAATTTTATCTGCAGCGAAGATTTTTTTCCTGCTTTCCGACGCCGTGCCTGAGAGCGCCGCGGCGGATCGTCAAAACCCGTCCGTCCTGGCCGCGACTGGAGAGCCCGTCTCCGGGGTCGACAGCACCTGATGTCTGGGGTACGAGCTCGGCTCCTCGCTTTCCTCGCTGGGATTGCGGTCTCAGGTACAGTGCTGACAAGGAGGGCCCTCGCCTCCGGTCTCCCGTCGCCCGTGACTCGCTTTTCCAGTTCATGCGGTGTCGCTGGACTTGTCTTTCCCCCTGGAATGTTCCCACTGTAGACTTTCTGCCCTACCTCGTGTTGTCCTTAAGTCCACCCACCGTCAAGGTGAAACAGCTTGGAGGAGTAAATGCGAGTCTGTAAAAAAAAAACTTAAAAAGGTGAACGAAAAATACAGCGTGCGCGCTTCGTCTCTTTTTCGGGGGCGGGCGAGAGGTTATTTCAAAAGAGTCACCCCACCGTGATTACCTCCCGCTGCATCGTGTCACGGGTGTGGGGCTGCACTACGAAAGCCCATTCCGATGCCCTCTGCCCTCCCTGAACCCCGGGAAAACCCTCGGGTATGAAGTCACCTGGGGGTTTTTGCAGGTGATTCGCGGAGGTTGGAGATCAGCACTACTCTCACACGAATCAGCTTTGTTTGAATGGCTAGCAAACGCGCCTGGGTCAACACAAATTCGGAACCTACCTGGCAGGTTTAGATGAAGAGAATGATGGACGATGCTGGGTGCATTAAGAGAGTGGGGCTCCGCTGGAAGAATGAGGCTCTTTTTTCGTCCTTTCCACGAACTATTTTTTTCCACACCGGGCTCTAAACGCGCAGAACAAACGCAGCTGAACGGCCTATATTTGCTCGACCGTGATATTGCGTTCACCAAACTCTTATTCAATCCCAGCAGTGGTGGTTAGGATTTCTAGCGCCTCAACTTGATTTAAGACTCCGGGCGTTTCCGTATTGCAGAGGCTATACGCGACCGTGAGCTGTAGGAAATGCGGGCTTATCGCCGACTTTGTTCGAATTGATGTTTGAAAAATCAATTCTCCAGCCGTCAGGCCGAATTTCCACGCGTTCTGTGTGCAGCCCTACTCAACACAATCCTTCTATATCGATCTTTAGTATCAACAACAGGATTGGCGTCCTCTGGGTTTGTGTTATTTCCCAACGACTCGACTGTATGGGGGCACAGTGGCGCAACTGGGTGAGCATTGGTCCCTCGCCGCGCTGGAATTGGGTTCAGTTCCTGGGGTGCTGTCTGTGTGGAGTCTGCATGTTCTCTCAGGGTTCAGATGGGTTCCTTCCTACAGTCCAAAGACATGCTGGTGGGTTAATTGGCTTCTGGGGAAATTGGCCCCGGTGTGGGTGTGAGTGTGTGTGAGACCTGGGATGGACTGACGTCCCATCCAGGGTGTAGCCTGCCTCATGCCCATTGCTTGGTGGGATAGGCTCTGGCTCCCTCGCCAGCTTGATTTGGAAGAAGGGGTAAGAAGATGGACAGATGGTTTGTGTGCTTATAGCCTGCATCATGCGCGCAAGGTATTATGCACAGAAAAGTAGTTCAAGCAGTTTTCTAAACCGCAAAGTTTGTACATCGTTAGTTTAGAATCTAGAAACAAGGAGGAGCGTGCTTATGAAAGGTGGAAGAACAAAATGTGTGTTTAATAGTTTTATTCGTGCTTTCTGAGTTTCCACAAAAGGGCTGTTTTCCGAATAGCCGAACAGATGAGTAACGTCAGGGGAGCAGGCTGCAGTAATCAGGTATGACTGATCAGCGCTGGATTTACATTACAGCTGCTTGTGCAGGGCGAGGTCATGACTGTACATCTAACAGGAAGTGGTTTCTGTCCGTTAAGGTAGTGGAAGGGGCAGTAGGGTTGGGTAGATGGTCTGATTCTGGCAGGCGTGGGAATTCTGGGATTAAATTGGTTACTTCAGGGAAGAATGCTTGTCTGTTCTAGGAGTGTTTCTCACAGAGGAACAGAAAGTGCATCTCTAATTCTACTCCTCCCTGCTGACAGTGGGATCACACCCTGTCCTCTCTGGACAGTCAGCTCTGTCTGTGTCCAGTTTCTGTGGCCAGGCTACGGGGACTGAGCCTGTCCTCTCTGGAAAGCCAGGTCTGTCTGTGTCCAGTTTCTATGTCCAGGCTGTGGACAGTGTGCCTGTCCTCTCTGGACAGCCAGGTCTGCCTGTGTCCAATTTCTATGTCCAGGCTGTGGGGACTGAGCCTGTCCTCTCTGGACAGCCAGGGCTGCCTGTGTCCTGTTTCTATGCCGAGGCTGTGGTCACCAAGTCTGTACTCTCTCAGGGTCTGTATGTCTTTGCTGTCTCTTACCCTGGTCAGGTACTCAGGGAGTGTGCATTGTCTTTTTCGGGTCTTGTACATTACGTTCCAGTTTGTGTGTGTGCCTCAGTGAGTAAGCTACTGTTGTTGGGCCTGTGCTGTGATTAAGTTGACCTTGATTCATGCTGTTGTAGCCGTACTGTCCTGAGGCTGGCTGGTGTCAGTGAGCTTCAGGACCAGCTGGCTGAGGGGGCTCAGCTCTTGGCTCAGCAGGGCCTTGTGGTGCTGGGAGTTCTGGTTACTGTTTTATAGATGTAACCAGTATTTTATTGCTCTGTTCCATATACTGAACAGGCCACACCAGCCCTGTTCGCAGCACATACAGAATGCTTGTACAGAACTCTGTGCTTGTCTAGGTTCTAGTGTAATTTCAGTCTGAAATCTTACCTTCTCTCGAGTCCCTGCTTTTGTTTTTCCTCGTAATTGCTTCTTTTCTGTCCTTAGGTTTCAGCGGCTGGCTGAAATAGGGGGAAAAGAGCTTTGAAAGTGTTTTGCTGAAGCCAGCTCTTTCACCTGTTGATTTGTGCCAGCAGTCTGGCTCAGGGGGGCTTATCTGCTTCGTGGGCTGACGTTCACCTCACTGTTATATTTTTATGCCTCAAACAGCTGTGGCCTTCCAACTCCTTATGTGTAGAGGCAGAGAGACTGCGGCCCGTTTTTGTTTTTCCCCGCTAGCCCTCAGTTTCACGGGCACCGGGGATGGCTGGGGTTGAATCATACTCGCACGTTTTGAACCTGTTTAATTTGCAGCCTTTTTTTACCATTGTTTCGGTGAATCGGTGAATCGTGAATCGGTGAATCTGTGAATCAGTCAGCCAGTCATTTTATCTGCTATAACACCTTTCTCCCTGCCACAGAGTGTCTTGCACATTTCTCTAATGGTAGTTAACACCATAACAATTACAACAACCATTATTGCAATATATAACAAATGCCTTCGTACATGTTGCTCCTGGATAGTGGGCAATGAGTTTCACTACTACAGATCATTACAAACTTGTTTGTAAAGGCCTGCTCACTGTGTTGGATTAATCTACTTGTTGAGCTGTGCTTGATAAGCTGGGCCAAGGTCTTTTTCTTCCACTCCCTCTTCAAAACACCACAAAAGTAAAAGTCAAGGCTAGCAGGCTAGGTTATGCACTCCTGAACGTTAATCATTGCCGGACTGCTCCTGGCACCTGACCTCGAAACCACTCGCACTGTTACTGATCCCGAGACACCGGGACACTGGACAAGGATGTGACTCTGCCCTGCAAGCAAAGGGAGGAAACCAGACTTCATGCTTTTCCAGCAGCTATATCGGCTTGCAACTCACAGCCCCACTGAAGCTCAGCAGGTGTGAGCCTGGCCAGTACCTGGATGGGAGACTCCTGGGAAAGCTGAGGCTGCTGCTGGAAGAGGTGTTAGTGGGGCCAGCAGGGGGCGCTCACCCTGCGGTCTGTGTGGGTCCTGATGCCCAAATATAGAGACGGGGACACTGTACTGTAAAAAGGCGCCTTTCTATGGATGAGACGTAAAACCGAGGTCCTGACTCTCAGTGGTCATTAAAAATTCCAGGGCGTTTCTCAAAAAGAGTAGGGGTGTTACTCCTGGCCATATTTCCTCCTGGCCTTACCAGTCATGGCCTCCTAATAATCCCCATCTCTGAAGTGGCTCCATCACTCTGCTCTCCTCCCCACTGAGAGCTGGTGTGTGGGGAGCGGACTGGCGCATCATCCAGGTGGGGCTGCACACTGGTGGTGACAGTGGGATTCCCCATGACCTGTAAAGCGCTTTGAGTGGAGTGTCCAGAAAAGCACTATAGAAGTGTAAGGAGTTATTATTGTTATTATTATTCCATAATTTCCACTATCTTCAACCCCTGTCTTTAAGCTTTGTTTTTTTTTCTTCTAATGTGTCCCTGATTACAAAAGGACTCCTTCCTGCTTCCTCTAAAAGACCGCTGAACGTCGGCCGCAGGGCTCTGAGGCTCGCTGGGAAGGCTCGGACGCATTACCCGAAAACAAGTTGAGCGGCTTTTAGCGAGCGGCGCCCAATCAGCGCTGTTAATCTCGGCGTTCGATCTGCCCAGACAGAAAAGGAGGGCCCAGTGCCAGGCGATAGAGGCAGAATGCCCAGAGAGGAGGAAGAGGCAACGGGATATGTCTCTCTGCGGCCAGGACTCTGGGAATGCTTTCCCGTCCAAACCCCCTCTGCTGAAACGGGCAGAGGGCGGCCCCATTACTAAAACCTGGCAGTGAGCTCACAAGCTCTTGGTCCCTGGCCTCGGTTCTGCCCTGGGAGCACCTTCTGTGTGGAGGTTGCATGTTCTATCTGGGTCCAAGGGGCTTTCCTGGCTACCCCGTGATGTAGTTCTGTGCTCTGAGTTGCCATGATTGTACCGTGCTATATTATTAATCGAGATAACATCAATGTTATTATTATTATTATTGTTATTATTATTATAATATAGAGGTGGGGGTTATTAGGAGGCCATGATGGGTAAAGGCCAGGGGGAAATTTGGCCAGGACACTGGGGTAACATCCCTACTCTTTTTGAGAAACACCCTGGGGTTTTTAATGACCACAGAGAGTCAGGACCTCGGTTTTATGTCTCATCCGAAGGATGGTGCCCTTTTACAGTGCTGAGCTCCCTACTCTTTTCGAGAAACTTGTATTTCAAAGGTGTGTGGATGGACAGGTGGTTTCATTTCCAAATCAATCCTGAAAGCTTGAAGGGAAGCAGATGTCAGTAGTTCTGCTGGTCTTTTTGTTGATTAAACCTCAGCGACAAAATGTAACACTGCAGTAATATTTTTGAACTGGGAAATGCAATGTCTTTTTTTATACCATTGCGAGAGACTTCCCAGGTTCCAAACATCCAATCCATACAGCCAAACAGAACTCTGTTAGATATTGTTTTAATAATTCTGGGATACAAATGGCAACCTGACGATGTGAGTTAGCCACTGCTCTGGGGAATTGTATTCTCGGGATACAGGTTTCTAGGGAACTGTATCCTGTATCAAGGCAAAAGGAAGTCAGAGGTTTTGAAGTGAAATGAAGACCCCATCAAGGGTTTGGAGAAAAGAGAAATGCCAGAGCAGGAAATACTTGTTAAAACTTGTTCTGTTGCCGTGACAATCAGGCCACCAGCTGCATTATGGGATAAATAGGGTTTTGTGGGCCAGAAACCTAAACACAATTTCGAGCATGGTTCCTGAGGGGAAAATATGTTCTGAATTCCCAACAAATGACCTACAAATAAAGTTTTGGTAGTCTGTTTGTAAGTTGAGAATTTTCTGTAAAGTGGTCTATAAATAAGTGACCACCTTAGGCCACAAGAGGAGAAATCGAAATGAATAACCTTGCACAGGAGAGAGCTGGGACTTCAGATCTCTTCCCTGGCATTCCTAGTTTAAATGCTATGTTGACAAGTGCTATCTCTGTGTGTGGCTAATGTTACTCATATAAGACCTGAGTGACATGGTAGCACAGTGGTAAGCCCCAGCATCTACAGGCAGTTGTGCTCTGGGTGAAAGTCTGGGGTGCTATCTGTGTGGAGTTTGCATGTTCTCCCCATATTCACGTGGGTTTCCTCCGGACGCTCTGATTTCTTCCCACAGTCCAAAGACTTCACAGGGAGGTTAATTGGCTTCTGGGAAAATTAGCCAGTGTGTGTGTCCTGTGATCGATTGGCGTCTCACCCAGGGTGCCGCCCGTTTCTTACCAGAATAGGCCGTGTCTGTGACCCTGTCCTGGGTAAAGCTGTTGTAAAATGGACGGACCCAGGTTGTGTTCACGCTTGCAAATTCCCAGCCCTTTGCTGGAGGATGTCCACAGAGCTGAAACAGGATACCCCTTTCAAATCGGAGAGACGCCATCAAGCACTCTGGAGTCTGAGGGTGGGAAGGGGGCAGTTCAAACCCCAAATAATGGGCAATTTCGAAGTCGTGCAGTGACCTATCTTTCGTTTCTTCTGGAAATCCCCTTCAGCCCCAGTTGTGTCCGCTGTTAGGGGAGGGCTGGTCTGATGATGTGCTCCATGCTCTGACAGGCAGTGCAGTTTGGGACTCTCCCGATGGATCCAACCCCTCTGGACTTTGGCGGGAAGCAGTCCAGGGCTATGTCCCCCTCTTTTAAAATCGGAATTGCCGGGCTGTTCCCGTCTCCACTCTGACACACTTTCCAGAGTGGAATTTAGTCATTCCTTATCTGGACTGCCTGGGATTAACGTTGCGAAATCCTGGCACGTCATTTTTTTTAATTGAGCCCGTGAAACTCTTTTCGTTGTGCAACAGATTGTGCTGTCCTGGGATTTGGAAAGTGAGTCGTGGATGCTGACTGGCAGGCCAGAAACATTGCTACAGAACATTTTTATGCTTATTTTTTAATAGTGTATTATTTTCGTCATATGGACGTGTGCAGTCAAGGATCCTGGGGTCAGAACTAGCTGCTGTAAGAGCCTGATGACCACATGACTGGCCAGAGGTGTAGAGCAGGAGCACACAACAATAGGAGTTCCATACCATTGATCTGTGTGACTTCAGCTATACTGTTGGTACTAAAAATTGACCCTCAACTATTGTACTCAATGGTCTCTGCAGCCACACATTATTCACTAGACTGGAGCTGGAAAGAAGACCTTGGCTATGAAATATAATAAGCTAAAGTGAGAGTTCGGTCTGTCTGTTGGGTACAGAGGTAGTTGACCGTCTGACACGTGGGCAGTCAATGCAACATTCAGACAGACGCAGTCTGCAGGGACTATAGCTCTGATAGAGCTGGTCACCATTGTCTTCTGGGCTCCAACCAGTCAGATCATGGCTTAAAGTTCTGTCACTGTGATGTCATTGGATGTGGTTTTGATCTGTCACCGTGATGTCATCGGCTGAGGCCCTGACCTCTCACCGTGACGTCACCGGCTGTGGCTCTGAAATCTCGTGATGTCATCGGGTGTGTGATGTCACAATGGGGGAGTGGGTAAACCCGCCTGTCCTCTCTACCCAGGGGTGCTGCGCGTCTCAGCCATGGAAGTGTACACGCCCGAGGAAGTGGAATCCGTCAACGGGACCGACGCCAAGCTCAAGTGCACCTTCCAATCCTCGTCGCCCTTAAAGGAGTCCAGCGCCTCCGTCTCCTGGCACTTCAGGCCCCTGGGCGGGGGCGCAGAGGAGTCGGTAAGCCTGGCGGTCAGCATCCTGCTTGAGCAGTGCACCCACCTCCACTTCCCAGGGTGACCAACTTTACTTGATGCAAACTTTTCCCAAAAATAGAGCTGCTGGATTTAAACCTGCAGAGCTTTGCTGTGCAGCCAGCATCCCTGCACACTGAACAAGGAAACAAGGAACCACATTTGTTTGTGCTGCATTGATTCCCAAGATATAGCGCCTTGTTTTTTTGTCATCACTCCCCCTCCTCTCCCCTCCCCCAGAACGGCACAGGAGAACCGAACCGAACCGAACCGAACCAAACCAGTCTCATCTGTTAGTACCCGGTCTGTTCTGGTTTTTGCCATTGAAAGTAGCACCTGAGGTGCTCTTCTTCCTGAGATATAGTGCCGCATGACTCTTGTTGCCGTTGTAGGGGGGCTAAGTCACATATCCCCTTAAAGGCGCTATGTTTCGGGACCGATAACAGCACATATGCTACTTTCAGTTGGCTGTTGTAGAAGGCTCCACTTATTTATGTTAGGAATAAAATCTCAATAGCACAAGCGCTTAAATTACACTTTAAGTGCTTGATTGGTCTCCCTATGAGCAAATAAGCCTTTCACAAATCATAAATATGTTCCAAATTGGAAATTTTCACACGTATTAGTTAAGACGAGCTCAGGGTGACACCCAAAACCAGGCAGCGGAGGGCTCTCCCAGGGCCCGGGTGGGACAGGCGTGAGCAGACGGAGGCAAGAGCTGAGCCGTCTGCGCCTGCCGCTCGTAAACCCCGGAACGGATCAGCCCGCCCCGCAGCGGGGGTCTTTCCCAGAAACGCCGACTCCTGATCCACCTCTCTGGCCCGCCGGCCCGCTCTCCAGGTTTTCTTCTACCAGGACGGGCAGTACCCCCCCTCGGAGGGCAGGTTCAGGGGCCGCGCGGTGTGGGCCGGGAACCTCAACCGCTACGACGGCTCCATCATGGTGCGTGATGTGCAGTTCCGGGACAACGGCACCTTCGTCTGCCAGGTGAAGAACCCGCCGGACGTGCATGGCGTCAGCGGGGAGATCCGCTTCCGGGTGGTGACCACAGGTCAGTGCAGCCCAGGTCCAGGGCCAAGTGTCCTACAGTCACGTGTGGGGCACACCGTGGACCCTCAGCACCAGACTGTAATGTGAGAGCCGGGTTTAATAATCATCATCATCATCATCATCATCCTTACACTAATGTATCACTTTTCTGGACACGCCACTCAAAGCTCTTTACACGTAATGAGGTATCCCACTGTCGCCACCAATGTGCAGCCCCCGCCTGGATGATGCTCCAGTACTCTCCGCACACACCAGCTCTCAGTGGGGAGGAGAGCAGAGTGATGAAGCCAGTTCAGAGATGGGGATTATAAGTAGGCCATGATGGCCATGATGGGTAAAGACCAGGGGGAAACTTGGCCAGTTACACGTTGGAGAAACGTCCTGGGATTTTTAATGACCACGGAGAGCCAGGGCCTTGGTTTTACATCTCATTTGAAGGATGGCGCCTTTTTACAGTATAGTGTCCCCGTCACTATACTGGGGCATTAGGACCCATGCAGACATACAGTAGTTAGTGCCCCCTACTAGCCCCAATTCCAGCAGCAGCCTTAGCTTTCCCAGGAGTTTCCCATCCAGGTACTGGCCAGGCTCATACCCGTTGAGCTCCAGTGGGGCTGCCAGCTGTGAGCTGCAGGGTGATATAACTACTGGCTATACTCCTTATCAGCCAGTGAAATCCTCTCATTTGTAACCTTTCCAACTCATGTAGGCATTTCGTAACTTATCGATTCAAGGGTCGCGACCATCCGCTTCCAGACGGAAGCCAGTGCATCGTCTTCACCAGCATAGCTGGCCAGCTTGTTCCCTACTCCCACCACCCTTTGTGTAAAGACGTGCCTCCTGCTCTCAGTTTCAAACACACTTCCACACCGGTTCCGCAGTGTTTGCATGCCGCCCTGTGTACAGGGCTGCCAGGCGGGAGTCAGCCTTTCTTTTCCAAGAGCTGCAAAAAAAGCAATATTTCTGTTGGCAGCAGCTGTCTGACATTCCTGAGCACCATGCATCCAGCCAGAGGTCTGAAACAGCTTTCCGCCTGGGCAGGACACAGCTACGGCCGAGGCCAGTGGAGTTAAGGCACCAGCCTTTCGCAATTAGACTGGGCGTTGGCTGCCGGGGGGTGACAGAGTCAGGATTTTGGTTGTCTTGCTAAAAGGACAAGAATGAGTTTAAAAACATTCCAGACCTGTTCGAGCTTGCTCACGTTGCCCTGGAATCTTGCCACAATCTGGAGACAGAACGGGTTTTTTAAGTGGTCTAGAAACTGAAAGAAATCGGCACTGAATCGAGTGTTTCTCAGCTTGAGTTTAACCGGTGTGAGGTGGCGTTGCAGTGCAGTGTCTTCACGTGATTTGTCTTTGATTATTTGACTTCATTTTTAATTCTTTGACCCCCCCCCCACACACACACACACACACACACACACACACAAAATATAACAAACATGGATGCCATTTGCATCCCAGGACGCCCTCCAGCATTTCTTGGAAGAAAGCCGGGGCACGGCTGTGAAGCTCGTTCCATGCTCCCGCCACCCTTTTTGTAAAGAACTGCCCCACCCCACCCCCATTCTAAGATTCCAATGCACATTTCACGTAGTCTGCACTTCCTGTTCATATACTGTGGATCCCGCTGGATTGACCCAGTCAGTTACAGTGATTTTTAACACTTCTTTCAGGACCCCTTCCCCCAAAAATCTTCTCTGTCAAAGACTAGAAGGATTAAGTTCCTCCAGCACATCAGATTAGAATCTGCTCTTTAGCCCAGGAATGTGTCACGTTGAGCTGATTCCAGAGCAGGCAGTTATTGTAATGTTATTGCAATACTAACACGTATCCATTTAGGAAAGGTTAACAATATGTTTGGGGTCCGGCTGTAATCACTAAGACGATCTGACTGCTCCCTGGATTGTAAAACTGCGCGGACTTAGAAAAAAAGCCTGTGACCTAGTAACCCTCCACATCACACGCACACACCCTTAACTTTGTGCAACATCAGCTGAATTTTCCCAGCAATCAGTGGCACTAGCGACCATCAGTCATCACACTCATTAACGCTCACGCAGAACAAAGTGGTCTTTGCAAGAAAAACACATTACATGGGACTACTGATAACCAAAATCAAATTCAGCTTTATGGGTTTATAATGTATTTGTGATCTACTTTATATTTATATGTTGTGTACAGTTGTGAGAAAAAACGTTTGTGAACCTTTAGGAATTATCTGGATTTCTGCATGTATGGCTCCTAAAATGTGATCTGATCTTCATCTGAGTCATAATAATAAATAAAGACAGTTATATTTAACAAACAGCACACACAACATTTTACATGATCATGTCTTTATTGAACAAATCACTTTTTAGGAGCCATTCATGCAGACATCCACTTAATTCCTAAGGGTTCACACACTTTTTCTCACAGCTGTATTAGATACACGGTATGTTTCCTATATATTCATAATATATTCTAGGGGGTAGCTTGCCTAGGCTGCAAAGGAACAAGTAAAGGTTTGTTCCATACTGAATAGAGAAGAGGGTTTCACACCCGAAGAAGGCTCCACAGCCGAAACGTTGTGTTTCTTTTCTTCTCTTTTCAGCGTGGAATAAACCCTTTGCTTGTTCCTATGGGTTTATGAGACGTCCCGCTGAGTAATCAGGACAGAATAACAATGGAATCAACAGCATTGGCTGTATAGCTCTGTTCGTCAAGCCTTTCATGTTTGGGTCGGGACATTTCGGATGAACCTCGACAACGCGCGTTCTTCTGACGCGGAAGTTTTAAAAGACGCTCGTTTGTCTCTCCGCCGCAGCCTCCCACTCCGAGATCGCCATCCTGGCGGCGGCCATCGGGGGCGCCACTGGGCTGCTGCTGCTCATCCTCGTCCTCACCATCTTCGTCAAGTTCTGGCGGAACCGGCGCCGGGAGCGGGGGACGGAGGCGGAGGGGAAAGAGGAAGGAGTCTTGTGATGGGGTCAGGCTCATTCCTGACCCACTCGCTATCCTGGAAAGCCGCTGATCGCAAAGTTTTTCAGCACCGGCTTTTCGTTTTTTGAAAAACTTGTAGTATTGTGTTTTTTTTTAAAAGAGCCAGCAGATTTTAACTGGTGATCTGATCGCCCAGTTAGTTTTAAACCCCTCTTATTTTACGTTCGGGGTTTGTGGCCCAATACGACTTTCGTTTGCTTCCGGAAATGGATATGTATATAGTTGTTTTTTTATTTTTAAAAAAAATTATGTACAATTTATTATTATATACTCGAGGAATGTATTTTTTCTTGTTGCAATAGTCTGTTTCAACTGCACTTTGCACCACAAGGGAAGGCATATCTCACCTTCTCCCTTCTGAAAATAAGCAGACAGTGGGGGGATTTTAAAACAAAAGAGAAATCAACATGCACAACGGAAGAGTTGCAAACAAATCTGTCCTTCTGGGTAATTTCTAGTTCATTGATCTAAGGATATCATCCCAGAAAAAACATGGTTGTTCCATACCCCCACTACTCTTTGTGTAAAGAAGTACCCTCCCCCTCTTGGTTTTAAATGCATTGCAACAGTGCTGCTAATGGTCATATCTGCAATGATATTTTTGCAAGCCACTTTAGTTCCAGACAGAGTTCCCTGGCATTTAATTCCCAGGGATCTCTTGGTAAACCCTTGGGAAACCTTTTCAAGCTGCTCTCTCATATCTGCTGTCGTCTCCCTGGGTTGATAACCCCTGCTCCTCTCTGGCGCTGATCCGAGACCTCCTCCGGGATAGTCTTCCAGGTAAGATGGTGCCGAACCTGTTCAATCTCTTCTGTTGGGTTGAGAGACATTTGGTCCCTGAGGCCGGAATGGGATTTAGATGAAAGTCCTAATGATCTCTGAAGGGCTGAATTGATCAACTCACTAGTATGATTGGTATTGTTCTTTAGAAACTGGTGATTTAAAGGTGACCTGCTGAATTGCGGACTGGAGATCTGAGCTAGAGATGCCAGTTTACTGATTTTGTCTTACCCAACCAGTCTTTAAAGCTCTTTTCACTCTCTGGGGGTGGGGGGAGGCTTTGAGCTGAAAATCTAGCCCTGCAGTTCCGGAGTACAGAGAAACCAACACCCTTTCTTCATGCGAGTGATTAATTCAGCCTTCCTCTTTTTTGTTTTCCCTGCTTTTTGTTTGGTGACATACTGGAGGCCGGTCCCCAGACAAAGAGTTTGAATTTGCACAACAATGTGCAGCGCAGGGCTACACCCTCCTTTACAGTGAGTGAAGCACTTATCAGGTTTCATTCAGCTACTGATAAACGAGGTCCACATGACCTCGTTTCGCCAACGTGAGCTGCTGATTCACTCGGGGGCGGACATGAATTGGCAAACACAAGTCTAGCTTTTAAAGAGCATGGCTGTGGTCAGGGGCTTCTGGACTCACTGTATGTGGTGGTGGGGGGGTTGCGGGTTCAAATCCCAGGTGAGACACAGCTGTTGTACCCATGAGCTTCAGTAAAACACCCAGCTATATAAAAAACAATTGCTTTGGTTTAACGTGGGCAGAAACCTAGCAGCTCTGATAACATGAGGGATAGTTACACAGTGGCCAGAGAGCAAAGGTTCAAATACTGTGTCCATTTATCTTTAGAACAATGGCTGTCTCTGGCTCAATTAGGTTATGTATCTGGACACAGACAAAAGGCTAAAATGATTGTTTCATGGTTTAAACCTACTGTATTTAAAATACTCGAGATTCCCGTGGTCTAAGAACCTTTCAGCTTTTCGCTGTTCTCCAAAATTGAAATGTGGATTCTTTTAAGATCATTCCTGATGTCGTTTGCTAACCTCTTCAGAACAGCACAGGACCATTCTCTTTCGAATACAGAGTTCCGCCTTTTTGTATATAATTGTGCTTGGATGTATTTTCTTTTTTAGAAAATAAAACATAAATGAAACTGGGATGACAAAGCGTGACTTTTCTTCTTGGGAGGGAGGGATTGTAACTTTTGAGCTGTTTTTTTAAATAGTCATGCTGGTACAATGCAATCTTTACAAAAAAGCAGGGAGATCTATAAATAACAAACAAATGTTTTTGTGTTTTTGCAGTGTGTTTCTAAAATGCATTCTCTACATCAGCATATGTGTCTGAAGATCCCTGTTTGGTACACTGAAGGACTCAGCATTACAGGGGTACAAGTCCACCAAGCAACATTGTCTGTAAATCATTGAGCACCAGAGATTGAAAATACTAAACAAATCTCTGCACACACCCGATCAAAGGGTACTATCCCACAAGCCTGACTTCTTGTTCTGGTGTATGGATATTTTTTAAACAAGGCTCAGTTGTACCCTGATTAGTCACCACTTCCAGGAGAGCTACAACTTGTCTGTAAATGCTTCAATGTTTTTGAGCATTCTTTTCAAAATGTTTCTTTATGAAGGGCTTTCGAGGCCAGAATCCTGACGTGATGGGGGACATTGAAATTTCAACAAGCGCAATTATTCCTATGGGTTTTTTGGTTCAGGTTCTGAAACATTTGGTGGGACTGTCTGAATTGACACATGAGCCAGGGATGCTGTTGCCTGTGGTGATGCACCAACAATTATGCCTCTTGTGTTGTCAGTTGCACTAGCCATCTTTGCCACATCACAGCTCCCTGAAGAAAAGCCTGGTCTGCTATTACTTCAAGGATGCTGCACATTGGTGGTGGTGGAGGGGATCCCCATTACCTGTAAAGCGCTTTGAGAGGAGTGTCCAGAAAAGCGCTATATAAGTGTAAGCAATTATTATTAATTATTATTATAGGACTTATAGGGTGGACTACATCTTGAGCTGTAGCTACTGGACAGGATGGGCAATTCTATAACATATGTAAAGTATCTCTACATACACTTTTCAAGGCTGAATCTACAATCTACGAGGTGATAGTGTCCATGTATCTATGTTTAAAATGTTTGATTAAATCCATTAGGACTGAGTGTTGTTTTTTTATTTTTTATTCTGTGTTAATCAAGGTAACACTCCCACAGTTCACAAGAGGCTCCGAGGGACACAGCACAAAGGGGGAAAGCTTCCTTTACAATCGTAACCGCCGGTGTTTTCCAATGTATCTTTGGCTCAATTACCCTCAACGAAGCGATGTACTTCTGTTTTCTGAAAAAAATAAACTTCCTCACATTTTTTAATCAAAATAAAAGGAGAAGAGAACCTCTAATCCTCAATTTTGCCGTCTAGTTCAAGGGAAAAAAAAAACATTTAAGTGTATACAAAACATTGCCTGAATCTGCTACAGTAAAAGCTATCTGCTTTAGGCAGGCTACTGCATATAAACACAACATTCAGTGTTTCCCCATAACAAACCGTGTTGATACAAACTGGAAGCAATGTTATTACTGTTTCATTAAGTGTTTCTTTCAGACAAAACGACAGGGGTGGAACCAACTATACAATGTTTTTAAAACGCATGAAAAATACACTGCAAATGACAGAAATGTTGTAAATTAGAGATTTCAGCATCTTCTATAATGCAACTATAACATTGGCAATGATTCCTGTTTTTTAATGCTCTGTATTCCAGATTATTGGGTGTTTAAATCTGCATTTAAATCAGTTTCCTGCAGGACAGAGATTCTTAACTTGGCGTGCACCCCCTATGAGAGCGAGATACCATTTCTGGGGGTGCAAGGGCGAGCCAGATTTTTTTTTTTATAGAAGGTAAATCACTTAAAATACAAATCAGGCACAGACACGTAAGTACAACCACTTAGTTACATCAAACCTACTTTGTAGGTATGTTATGGAAAATGTATTTTTTTTGCATCGTCTTAATTTGACCTGGATTTAAATTTAACCATATAATTCTCTCTCTTTCATTCTACAGTTATGTTGCATCTATTGTTGAAAGATTATTTTGCAGCAAACACAAGCAGTTGTGTAACTTGCACCTGTGTGAGCGTAATGAATACCATAGCTGGCATATCGGATATCGCCTTTCAGCTGGGCATCACACCAGCAGTACAGGGCCTGCCTTGTCCACCGATACGCAAAACCTCAACACATCTGAAAGCACAGCACAGAGAAAGCAGGTCCTTAGCATTTGCTATTCTGAGCTTTTGAATCTCAAAATTATAACTTGATTCTCGTCGTATTCATCCCGATTTTAAGAACCCAAACACGCCAAAGCAATAAAGATTAAAAAATGAAATATTGGCTCTCAATCAACAGCAGTTACAAGTTGTATTAATTTAACGCAAAGGTCCGGTTTTATTAATTGTTACAGATCCTTGAGTTCTGTTTGTATTATCTGGATGTCTTTAAATATCTAATTTAAATTAAAGTTAAACTAATTCTGGCCTTTTCTTCTACTTGTATTAGAACCCCTGAAGCGGTATTGTGTTTTTTAACTTTTTTAACTTCTCCGTTTTAAACAAACAAACAAACAAACAAACAAAAAAAAACAGCTCCTGGTCTTCTCCGAACTTAAGGTGTTTTTTTTGTTTGTACGGGTCACAGGGAGAAACGTTTTTGTCTTCCTGATACACCTGTCTGACAGGAAGACAACCACAGAAAACAATATGGAGGCCAGTCAGCCGAGACTGAGCTCGTAATTCTTGTTTTCCTCCGGTCGAAACTCTTTGTTTTTCTTTTAAAAGGAGATGGGATGCCTGACACCCCAGACGGATGTATTATTGCGCTGTTTTCTTCTCGTGTTTGGTGAGTTTGAAGTGTTTCTTTTATTTCTCTGCCATTTTACAGCCTCGGCAGCTGAGCGAAATCGGACGGCGGTTGTTTACCTTGATTTAAAAAAAAAACTTCGCCAGTTGTGACACTTTTATAAATAAATACATCTGATCAAAAGAAACCTGGCCTGGCATTCATGTTTATGGCATTATTGGTATCTGTTAGAAGCTCGCGAAGTGTCACAAAATTAATATACGACGTTATGGTGTTTGTTTGAGTGCCTGTACAAATATTGTGCTTCGGCCAACTGGAAGGTTTTATGGCGCTGTGTACACAAATTAGGGTTTCATTGTATCAGTCAACTGCTGTAAAACGTTCGTTAAACGTTAAAATACATTTAAACAAAGTCTGGGCGGCTTCTGGAATGATTGCGCCTGAGCTCCGTCTGCGTCACACCTGTGTCACACCTGTGTAGGAAACCGAAGAGCCAGTTGCCTTAGAAATAAGAGTAATGAAAGAAGTGTTAAAATTGTTCATGGGCTTTGTGCTGTTAAACACTTTCTAGATTTAAATCTGAACCAGACGATTTATGTCTTTGGTTTTCTTATTTCTGTGCGCTCTGTGAGGCTGGAAAAGAAACTGAAGCATTTATCTGTTACAAAGTTGTTAAACGTCACTTTAACGTCAATGCTTGATTTAAGGAGATTGATATGTTGCTATACTTTGCCATATGTAACATGGATTTTTTTTCTAGTTTGTACACAAAACAAAACGGTCTGATATTACTCCCTCCTTTAATACTCACAAGATGAAAATGCAATATTACTTGAACTTAAAAACGTAACGGAAAAGGGCAAAAAGCAATTGTACGCGAAAAGAAGTGTTCAGATTTGTAATTTTTAAAATAACTTTTTCTAGGCACCTTTTCTTCTTTGTTTATATTATTCGATGTTAAATACACGTTTTGAAAATACAGCTACACAGTTAGAGGCGCTGAACGAGGAAGATGAACTGGGGTTACAGCTGTTTATGGTTGAAACTGTTGTAAAATATGAATAACAGTTGCGATGAAAGCCCTGCAGATAGATGCCCTGTGCTTTCGTGAAATAAGTTGCTCGTGAAGGGGGGAAAAGGTACTGCGAAGCCTCTGCGTTTAGTCACGGTCCTCGCGTGACGTGGATGTGTGGGAACAGGCAGAAGCTAATTCCACGCTCGAAAGCCGAAAAAAAGCAAAAAAATGTTCTTAGTTTTTCCCCAGAAGGTCTCCCGTCCAGGTACTGACCAGGACCACCAGCTCTGTCGCCGCAGGGGCAATCACAGTGCAACAGCTCTCGCCCTCACAGCTTACGAAACAGCACAGTGCCAAGCCACGGCTGGCAAAGCACGTCTCTCAGGGACAAATTGTTCTATATTTCAGCGTGAAATTACGAAATTCCTCAGCTCCTCTGTGTGCTGGTTAATGTTTTGGTGAGATTCTAGGATCCATTAGCTTGGCGATATTTAACGGGCGAGAGCGGACCCTCAGCCGTGTGGGTTTTGAAATGTCAGGAAATTGTACCGCTCCAAGATTGCTTTGTCGTGTAGCAAAAAGGCAAATGAAATGGAGGATGCAGTCTTAACCAGTGGACCCCCAAATCCTTTCCTGGGTACCCCCACACACCTGCTGCTATTCATTACAGCTGAGCTCTTTGCTTACATCTTTAACTGGAACAGAGGCTCGCTCGGTCCAAGTTTCGTTTCTTTCTTCTCAAAGGCTGGCCTTTTTAAAGTTAATTAAGAAACGCAGCTTTCTACTTATTTAGGAGCTGAAAACAGCTCGAGAGTTAAAATGATTGACTGGGGTGTGTTGGTCACCAGGACCAAGACTGGGAGAGCCCTGCAGTAGGACAAATGCAGCTCCAACTGGATCGCTATTGAGCCCTAAAAAGACAACACACGCCAGTGAGAGGGAAAGGCAGGAAGGAGAAGCAGATCCTGACAATCACACAGGGGGGACAGGCTGTGGACACAGATAGATCTGGCTGTCCAGAGAAGGCAGGCTCAGTGTCCACAGCCTGGCCACAGTAACTGGACACAGGCAGACCTGGCTGTCCAGAGAGGACAGGCTCAGTGTCCACAGCCTGGCCACAGAAACTGGACACAGGCAGACCTGGCTGTCCAGAGAGGACAGGCTCCGTGAACACAGCCTGGACATAGAAACCGGACACAGGCAGACCTGGCTGTCCAGAGAGGACAGGCTCAGTGTTCACAGCCTGGCCACAGAAACTGGACACAGGCAGACCTGGCTGTCCAGAGAGGACAGGCTCCGTGAACACAGCCTGGACATAGAAACCGGACACAGGCAGACCTGGCTGACCAGAGAGGACAGGCTCAGTGACCACAGTCTGGACAGAGAAACTGGACACAGGCAGACCTGGCTGTCCAGAGAGGACTGGCTCAGTGACCACAGCCTGGACAGAGAAACTTGTCACTCTTTCCAGGCTGGAGCCTTGCCTAGACTCGAACCCTGTTCCTCTTGGCTCTTTCATTCCCTCTGAGAGATGATTCCTCGATTTCCCCAGTCCTGGCGGTCACCAGCCCTGCTGTCCTGACACTCTCTCTCTCTCCCCTCAGCTGCGGGCGGAGGGGCGGCCATACAGGTCAGCGCCCCCCCCGAAGTGGTGGGCGTCAAGGGGAGAGAGGTCACCCTGAAGTGCACCTTCTGGTCCAGCATCCACGGGACCAAGCTGCTGTCCGTCGACTGGTCCTTCCGGCCCGAGAGCGGGGGCCCTTCACAGTCCGTGAGTGCGCCATAACCCCCCCAACCCCCCCCAGACTAAGATGCCCAACAAAGACTTGACTGCATCAGTACTGTTGTGTTTGTGCCTGCTCCATTGTGTGGTTGGTATTGTTACAAAAGCTCTTCTTCATGGCTTGTCAATGTAATATACTGCTTTTCTTATTTCCATTTAATATTGCTTAGTTCTCGTATTGCTTTTAATTTTTTAATTTTGCTGTTAATAGTGGATTTAATATAGTGCTGCAAACGCACACATATACATACAGTCTGTGGATGATGTTTCAGGTCCATTCACTGCTAATTGGTAAGAAATGGGTGTTAATAATGTGGGAGTTTGATTGATTTGTCCCTTACTGAAAGTCAAGTGCTTAGGCATCCTCTGGGATGAAAAGAAGTCTATAAATGAGTCTAAACATGATTCTTCTCATGTTTTTCTGGGTTGTTCTTCAGGTTGCCACAGGGGGGCAGTAGCGCACAAGTACAGCTCTTAATCTGCCCCTGCTGCCGCCCTCAAGTACCTCAGCGTTTCTCCAGCGCTTCTCTGTCTCCCGGCACGGAACCCCTCCACCTGCAGGAATAGGGAATAGAGATAGAATAGAACCCCCCCCTCCAAGAATAAAAGCAGCAGGGAAATGTCAGCAGGGAGATCCTGAAATTGTGGGGGGACTAAAAAGAAGCCGAGCAGAGGCCTGCAGGGTCCAGAGATGCCGAAGGCGTCTCCCCCCCCCCCCCGGGGGAGCGCGGGTCTGCACAGTGGCAGCTGGCTGAGCCCCTACTCAACCTGCCGATCCACCGGGTCTACCGTACCGGCAGGATGTTTAAGACCAGCTGCCTCAGTGCCTCCCTGCTCAGTCCTTGAGTCTATGCTCTCGTCTTGGCGTTCTCCGGCTTGTGCTCTCGTTTCGTGGCTACGGCTGTCGTTATCCCGATTTCCCGATCCGGGGAGCCGGCTGCGTTAACCCCGAGCTGTGAGTTTCACCTCCGCCCGCCGCCTGCCCAGCCGTCCGCGCCCGCGTCTCGGGACCGCCGCGTGCAGCGGACGGGGGTGGACGACGCTGGCCGGCGCCCGCTCGTAGACTCTTGGCTGGCGTTCAGTCGATTGACCTGGTTCTCTCTCTCTCTCTCTCTCTCTCTCTCTCTCTCTCTCTCTCTCTCTCTCTTTCTGTCACGCACAGCTGTTTCACTTCCAGTCTATCCCCTACCCCCCCACCGAGGGGCGCTTCAAGGACAGGGTGACCTGGGTGGGAGACATTCCTGGCGGGGACGCCTCCATCAGCCTGCGGAACCTCTCCCTGACCGACAATGGGACCTTCAGCTGCGTGGTCCGGAACCCCCCCGACGTCCACGTCAATCCGGCGCAGACCGTGCTGACCGTCACGCGACAGGGTGAGAGGCGCCGCGGGCTCCCCCCGGTACCTCCGTGGCGCGGTGCCCCTGAGAGAAAGTGCTTTGCCAGCCGTGGCTTGGCACTGTGCTGTTTCGTAAGCTGTGAGGGCGAGAGCTGTTGCACTGTGATTGCCCCTGCGGTGACAGAGCTGGTGATCCTGGTCAGTACCTGGATGGGAGACTCCTGGGAAAGCTAAGGCTGCTGCTGGAAGAGGTTTTAGTGGGTCCAGTAGGGGGCGCTCACCCTGCGGTCTTTGTGGGTCCTAATGCCCCAGTATAGTGATTGGCATGGGTCCTTTGGATGAGACACAAAACCGAGGTCATGACTCTCTGTGGTCATTAAAAATCCCAGGGCGTTTCTCGAAAAGAGTGTCCTGGCCAAATTTGCCCCTGGCCTTTACCAATCATGGCCTCCCGAGTGTGCTGGCACAGCATCTAGCTGGAGCTGCACATTGGTGGTGGAAGTGGGATTCCCCGCTACCTGTTAAGAGCTTTGAGTGGAGTTTCCAGAAATGTGGTCTATAAGTGTAATCAGTTATAAATATTATTATAGGACTTATAGGAGAGATTCCTGTTGCGGCAGTCAATTGTGGAGGTGTGTTCTGGACTGGGAGGGGAAACTGGGATGACTGGGAGTTCTCTCCCCACAGACACTTCTCTGCGCTTCACGAGCTTCTTCGCGCTAGTGGTGCTGGTGCTCTTCCCCTCCGCCGTGATCCTCCTGGTGCAGCTGGGCAGGATGTGCTGCAGCAGGTTCGGCTGTGGAGAGGGCAAGAGGCGGGATTCCAAAGCGTGTCCCATCGAGGTGATAGACAGGTGAGGCTCTGAGACCCCTTAAAACTGGCTTGGAGATGGACACTCCACTGTCCACTCCTTAACACTGGCTTGGAGACAGACACTCCCTCCACTCCTTAACACCAGCTCGGAGATGGACAATCTGTCCATTCCCTAACACCGGCTTTGAGTTACTGATTATCAGAAGTGCTTTCTTATTTTATCAACAGAGAGGACACGGCCCCCAAGAAGCCTACATTGAAGGACAGAATTGCATGGTGCTGCTTCAAGTGCTTTCAGGTACAGTCTTCTCCCCTATCTCTGTTAAGATAAGATCACTTTAGCCATATACGATATCTTGCATTAGGATATTTCGAATACCTCAAGCTTGGGGTCAGAGCGCAGGGTCAGCCATTGTACAGCACCTGTGCCTGTCCTGGGGTGCAGAGCTGTACACTGTGGAACATGGACAGTGCTCTTCTAAAGCACTCGGACTGAAAAGTAACAGCTGTTATTTTTACATTTTACTGCTTGTTTTGGAGGAATACATATTGGTGATCACAAGATTAATATGAATGACTATAATATACACTTTATTTTCTAAGCCATACTATGCATACATTACATTACGTCCTTTTATTCTAGTAGAATTTTTTTTGTATTCAACCCTGTGATGTCAAGTGGCCACTGGTGTTGAGACAGATTCACTGTAAGTAAATTTCTGGGAGTGAATGTCAGTATTTGGGGTCACGTCCCTTTGAGGCCCATACCGCACAAAGTCTGTGCCCTGTTCTGCTCAACCAAACTCCTTGCGAGACGCTTTGCTGCCACCACTTGGAGTTCTTGTCGATTCTAGGGGTGCTCCTACTTCAGTTGTCTTTCCCTGGCTTGTAAATAGCTGCTCAGCCAGAGCTAAATCTGGCGATCGTCTTGGCCAGGCTTTTCCAATGTGTTCTCTGGTGAACTCCTCGACTGTGTGTGTTTAGGGGTTATTGTCGTGCCTCAGGCTGAAGCACTGCCCAATACGTATGGAGAGATGTTCTCCACCATAAGCAGACGGCATGTTTTTGTGAACCTCAAAATTCGTTGTTTACATCGGCAAAAAAACCAGTGTGTCCGATCAAGAAGTGCCATGCTTGCACAGCAGATCACGGCACCACCTCCAACAGGCTTCAGCCTTGGCTCAGATGTTCAAAGATGAGCCAGCAGAGTTTTGAAACAAAGATTTCTGGACACATGAAACCAAGATAAACCTTTAAGAAAGTGATGGAAATTGAAAGTGTGGAGAAAGGGAAAAAAAAAGTAGGCCTTCATCAGCCTGCCCCATTTCGCAGTAGGATGTTCCGAGACTTGCTTGCACATGCCTGGAAGCCTGTACAGCTGTGATGATGAGAATTTCAACAACACTTCTCAATTATTCTTCTCCAGGACTCTGACTATGAAGACTACGACGTGGAAGAGCCCTTGCGACACCATGAGCCTGTGGCAGAATCTCACTGCTAGCGCCCTCTGCTGGGCGGGTCGGGGAATTGCGGGACTGCCTCTTGAGCCCACAGAGTCAGCGGTGCCTGGGCTGTCGCTGGACTGAACTCTTGCGAGACCTGCTTCAGCAGAGAGCCCCCTTGGCTTACAGCTAAATGCCCAGCGGATCGCATAACCTGGAAGAATACCAGGCTTGATGACTGCACTCCCATCCCATTTCAGATCTGTCTGAAGCCAACAGATTGATTCTGAACTCCCATTCCAGAACAGGATTTACAAGTTTAATGCGTCGATGACTTTCCTCCCTAAGAACTTCTCCAGCCTGCCCGTTCTGGGAAAGATCTAGTTCTTTCTGAAGAAATGCAGACATGAAGATTAGTCCTATGAAGAAAGTCCTTTTTTTCCCTCTGGGCTATATTCTCAGATTAAGTTTAAATTTGTAATTTTGGATTAAGTTATTTCTTCGATAATGCCGAGCATCAGTTATTCTTTAATAGTGGTATTAAATGTCTATTTATGTTATTTTTGTTTTTTAATATCATTTTTTTTTATTTGGGTGTCCATCACCTACTGTTAGCTGGGATTCAAAATAGTTCCTCTCCCATGTTGATGGTGCCAGGATGGAGTCAGAAGAGTATTTTTTGCTACGTTATGTGTTATGTATTGGCCTTGTGGCTCTGGGCATCATTCATAAGGTATATTTCACTGTACGTAGTGTGCACATTACACATCTATTTTGTGAAGGGGAAAGGGGAATTAATGTTAAGAAACCAATCGCCAATGTTTAAAATGTCTGTGAGGACCCATTAATTTGCAGTCTCACGAGATGCACATGACACTTCACAGCCAGGATGTAATAATGCTTGGTGGGTTGGAGCAATTGTGTTTTTTTACTGCTGGAGGAAGCACATTAAAAGTGCTGGTAACTAGAACTAGCACTCCTCTACAGCATTCAACCAGTCTGAAGATGACATGCTCCGAGCCTTCCAAAAAACAAACTACTGACTTCAGGGTGACCTGCCGGCCCTGTTGGACTGTGGTTATAATAATAATAATTGCTAACACTTATATAGCGCTTTTCTGGACACTCCACTCAAAGCTCTTTACAGGTAATGGGGAATCCCACTGTCACCACCACCTGGATGATGTGACGGCAGCCATAGTGCACCAGTACTCTCACAATACATCAACTATCAGTAAGGAGAAGAGCAGAGTAATGAAGCCAATTCATAGACAGCGAAATTTGGTCAGGAAGCCGGCGTTGCACTCCAGAACTCGGGCTGGAAACCCTGGCTTTCCTGGGAATCCAAATGACCACTGCACAGTGATGTTGGCTGCAAAGGAAGAAAAGAAACACAACATGGTTGGTGTGAAGCCTTCTTTGGGTGCAAAGAAGGCTCCACAGCCGAAACATGTCTTTCTTTTCTACTCTTTTTAGCTCGGAATGGACCTGTTCTTGTTCCCAGTACGGGATGACTTGTGTACCTACTCTTGTAGGCCATAAAAGCTGGGGTGGATGGAACTCCCGTTCCCTTTTTGTGCAGTTCAAACCGTGCTATTCAAATGCACGGTGCTCCAGTCCAGTCTGATCAATTCCTGGCTTTAACAGCTTCCAAGCTCTTACACCAGCTGTGCTAAAAGGGGCAGTAGAGAGACCCACTTCACATTACATCTTCTTTCACACAGTCTAAATGCCACCGCTGTCTTTCACCCTTGTCTCCCTGTTCACTCTGGCTTGTACCCCAGCCCAATTCTCAGTCACAGGTGGGACTAATTTCAGTTTTCTCCTTGCGTTCTGCTGTTAAACCTCTGAGACCTATTGGTTGCCATAAATTGATCACACCTTCATAGATGATTAATGGGAAATTAGGTGTTTATGAAGCATGCTGAGAAGAACTGAAACAAGCAGGCAGGGGAACTGAAGAGCTGAAACCAGGAGAGACAGAGATCTCCCAGGGCTGGGACTGAGAGACAGTGGGCTATGCAATAAGGTTACAAGCCTCATACATCCAGTGACTGAATTGCTTTCCCTGGGAAGCTGCAGTTCTTAAAACAAAACTTAAATGGATTAAACTGCTAGGCAGTAAGAGTCTTTATTGTTGGTCTGCAGGGATCCAGTTGTGTCTAGACCAAGATGTGCTCCACAGGACTTCGTGTGTCTTATGAATTGTGTCCTGATAAACATTTTATTACACATGCTAGCTGACATGAAACTGAATTTTTTTAAAAAATAGGATAATCCAGTTTGGATTATGTATTCCTTTATAGTGATTTGTATACATTATATTCAATTATACTCTTCCAATCTGGAAGTATCAACAGTGAGGCACCTTTAGCTGTGTATCCAGGTAGACACAATGGCCAAAGTCTGAAGTTGAGCTCTGCAGACATGCTGCACGTTGGTGAACTAGAGTCCAATTTCGACAAGGGCGAGGAGAAACGAAGCCCACCTGCATGGCAGAGAAGGCTCCAAAAGCTGTCAAAGACATTCGCGCCTGAATCCGTTACCTGTCGACGAGGAAACTATCAGCGGCGCATTCGATCAAATCTGAGAAAGACACGTTTCACATGAACATCAGTCACCTCCAGGTGTAAGTATTGCAATTGTCATGTTTAGACTTAGCTGTGATGAGGAGCGCGTGAGTCTTTTGTGTTGGTGCCAATACAGAATTTTTCTGGCTCCTCGTCCTCGGAGCCGCAATCAGGTGAAGAAGGGGGAGTCGGGAGCACAGCCGGCTCACTATCTGAGCGGAGGCCGGCCACATCTGGGAAAACCGCTCAATCTGCTCTCTACCAGAAGACAGTTCTTAAATCTTCCCGGACACTGGGACAGATACAAACATGGTTGTCATTGAAAAAATGTCTTAGGGCTCAGATGATCTACTGCTCGAAAGTGCAGCTCACCAGACAGTTAGAGTACTGTGTCGTCACCTGTAGCACTTCACCAGCTGACTGGTTTCCTTGGAACTGAGCTCGTAGCTGGAGGTGCTGTTACACTACAGTTCACAGTGCTGTGAAACTGAGGGCGGTAGCTGGTGTAATAAGAGTGGCTCTGCTGTAGCTGCTGGAGAGGTTGCTTTGAACACGGTGATTTTTACTTCAGACCCTTAACTTTAACTTTAAACTGCCTGAACTAAAAGTACAGGATGGGGCCACTTATCTGCCAGCTTTGTTGAACATCGATTGCGGCGACTTGTATCAGTCCAGATCTTTGCACTGTGTCCATTTACATTTGTACCTGATGGCCGAGGATCTGAGTATAGCATCTCTGAAGACAAGTTTGTTTTCTTTGTCCTCTGACAAATGGACCTAGTCTTGAGGCTTACAGGACTTCACAGGTGTCTATAACTGGGACACAAGTACCATATCCTTTGCGGCTTCAGTAATTCGTTTATGGTAAATTCTTTTCATGCCTATTTATCGGAATTCTGTGTTCTGCCCTGTGATTTATTTCCCACCCTGCCTTGCGCCCAGTGCTTTGTGAGACAGGCTCCAGCACCCTGAATTGGGGGGAAAAAAGTGCTTAGATTTAGTTTCCAGCTCAGTATTCCTTTTGGATAACAGCAAGAGCATTATGAATGAGTAAGACTCTTTCTGGTGCACAAACTGCATGCATGTTCCATCTGTGTTGTGTTTGTGTCAAACGACTGCATCCCAATAAACACACGTTACTTATTTGGTGAAAACTGCGAGTCACAGTGGTCAGTTATGTATCTGTTATCTAAGTGCAGTTTCGCATGTTATGCAAGTCTTTTTGTTTCAACATGACCACAGAATGCTGTTAGTTTCTGTCTTGGCAGGTGTGCTGTAGCAGCAATCGGAGATGTTAATTTTGTCCGTTTAGTTCTTTGGTTTTGTATGATTTCTACCCCCTGAGCGCTGCTTGTTATTTAAATTAAGGGGTGCTTTATTTATTTAACTTGCTGGGATGCTTTTTACACTTTGATTGATTTTTTTATAAACCAGCAAAACCATGCTAGAAATATACAACAAATCAATTACAGTGCTATTGCCGGTTGTTTCTCGATAAGAGTAGGGAGTTATCCTGCTGTCCGGGCCAAATTCCCCCCCTCGGCCTTTACCGTGGCCTCCAAACTGTCCCCATGTATGACTGGCTTGCACCTGCCCTGCGATGGACTGGCGTCCCATCCAGGGTGTGCCCTGCCTTGCTCTCCTTGCTTGCTGGGTAGGCTCCGGCTTCCCGCGACACCGTATGGTATAAAGCAGTCTGCCAAATGACAAGACATGACAATCACAGTGCCACAGAGTGCTTATCCCGCAGAAAGTCTATACCCCCTTTCCAAAGAAACACCTTCTGTGGCCTAACAGCGTGCAATCAAAGCACACTAAATCAGGATTTATTTTACCTGTACACTGGTAGCTCATCTGCAGCACAGAACACAGCCCAACAAACAAACGACACAAAAATAACAGATTCCCCGACACATTGTCCACATTATTCCCAAGGATCCCACTTATGGGAAGGAACCCACTTCATTCGTCCCTGTAGAGTACCTCCTATAGCATATCGTCCTTGGTCAATAGACCGAGGCATGGTTCAGGGGAAAGAGCACCCCCTACTGGTCCACCAACACCACTACAGCAGTAGCCAGACTGTCCTTCAAGGTCTTGGTATTAACCAGCTCCGGCTTTACTAAGCTTCAGAGAGCTGATGAAATCAGACTGGGGAATGTCGGACATACAGTAACCCAAGTAAATATTACATAATATTACAGATTTGGACTTGTCAACGTTACAGCTTCTGTATGACAGTATAGTGGTTAGAAAATGGCTGGATGGAAAAACTGGCTGGGCATTTGATATCGTATCATTCCCACCTGTGTCTGTTCATTCACTGATCACCTACTAATTGCTATTTAGTAAAAAAATAAGTGAGCAATTTGACTAGAGACAAGTTTGAACATTCTGGGCCCCGAGGAAGGAAGAAATCAATGTTAACTTGATTGACGGAAGATAAAAGTCTAAACCAGCAAGTTGATTAGTTGTAGGGCCCATGTGGGATGAATACTCCAGGACCAGTGTTGAGTGCCTCTCCTCTAATCCCTGCAGAATTGAAGTAGATTTGCCATTTCTGTTCTCATAAAATTCTTACTGTTTTTAAAAGTATAACGGATCCATGGGTTAAAATGATGCGTGCTGTGTAAATCTAGCTCTGCAAGGCGGGACAAATTTGACAATTATTTGCAAGACATTTATTTATAGAAAGGCGTGCTTGTGCAGACCCTCCTGCAGAAGAAGGCAAGCTGAAGTGAAGAGAAGTGAAAGCAGAGGGGAAGACGCTTCACATCCCCCCAGCTCACACATGCGTTCAGACGGCTGAGTGTGGTGAGATCAACTTCAAAGTTCGCCTTTTTTGTGTTAACAGATGTCAGCCGCGTCCGGTGACCCCTCTTTCACCTCGCAGGACCTGAGACTCCAGTGCTCGGCCAGTCACTCGTTCATCGCCCTGCGTTCCCCAGTCACGCCTGGTAAGTTTTACGCACATCTTTGCTCTGCTATGCCAGGAGGTTACAAATGAGAGCAAGACACTTTGCCCTAGCAGTTTGTTTCCTTTCAGCAGCTAATTTATCCAGGGATCTCACCCAGGTGGTTCCTGAAAGAAGGCGAGGCGAAGTGCACGGCTGGGCACGGTGGTTAGCTCGTTCCACACCCCCACCGCTCTTCGCGTAAAGAGGGGTCTCCTGCACTCAGTGCTCAATGCGGTTCCCTCTTGTGCCCTTTTGTCCGCGTTTCAGTGCTGATTTTAAAGTCATCTGTGCGTTAATTCTGGCAGTAATCGTGAGGCTTTGGACTTCCTGAATCAGAATCCCCCTTCAGCCTTGTGTGAAGTGAATTGGAAGTTGACCGTCTTTCTGCAATGTTCTCTTTGAAACAGGGCAACTATAATTCTACAGTGGTTCTCGAATTGCCAGGTGGAGTTTGAGAATTCCGTCTTGAGACCAGTGGTTTCTTAGTCAGTTGCTGACAGCGTGGAATGAGCCCTGAATCAGTCCTCTTTATCTGTTACTTTTGCAGTCATGCGAAGGGTGCAAATGGCTCAATGGCTCTCTTTATGCAGGAGCAGATAACCGCTTTTACACAGTGCTTGAACTGAGCTGGTGCTGTCCCATATGCTGAGCCTGCAGTGTCTTGTACGCTGGACCTGTAGTGTCATATACGTTGAACCCACAGTGTCCTGTATGCTGGTCTAATATGCTGAGCCTGCAGTGTTTTGTATGCTGATCCTGCAGTGTGCTGTACATTGGGCAGCAGTGTTCTGTACACTGGACTGGTACTGTCCTGTACATTGGACAGCAGTGTCCTGTACGCTACTGTGTTGTACAGCCTCCCTTGCACTGTCCTGTATGCTAGGGCTGGCCCCATCTAACCCTTGTTTTTGCATATACGCTTCTTGAATCTTGGCACTTTTTAATGGTTTATGAAACTGCAATTCCCAAACTTACACCAGCATTTACAATTTTAGTCATGTTAGACTCAAAATAAGTCTTCTTGCAGTCTGTTATGCTGAACGCCATGTACATTTAAAGGGGAACTGCGGTGTTATTTTTATATTTCGGGGTTAGAAAGAATCGGCATTGATGAATGCATTTCAAACCACAATGAAAGTAAGATGTGCACAGACATGTGTAAAATCTCCAAGGCTTGACATTTCACCGTGTGACATTTATCACCGCACTACATCCTCTGTTGTTGCTAACGGTTGCTGAAAAGCTGGTAAAACACTTTTGTCTTCTCTTGAACTGATTCCTTTAATGTCCTACTCACTGGGGTATCTAAATCCACACTGAACAGTCTTTAGTATGTCCAGAATTCGGCAGCCAGAGTCTAGTGCAAGTGATCACATTACTCCTGTCCTGGAGTCCTTGCACTGGCTTCCTGTGAGGTTTCGTGTCGACTTCAAAATCCTCCTGCTCACCTTTCAGGCTCTGCATGGCCAGGCGAGGTGCCTGACCAGCTTTTCAGTACCTGTCTGAGCTACTATCGTCCTACTCCCCACCTCACCACCTTCGCTCTTCTAATTCTGGTCTCCTATCGGTCCCCCAAGCCCGTCTTCACTCAACAGGTGACAGGGCTTTTCCTGCTGCCCCCCAGAACCTTGGAATTCCATTCCTGAGGATATCAGAGAGTAACTTTCCTCGAGCTCTTTCAGATCAAGACTCAAAGCCGCCTTCTTCAGAAGGGTTTTTTTTTTATTGAACTGGCTCTGCCTCTTTCCCTTTCCCTGCTCTCCTACTGTATTCCAAACCCTTATTGTGACAGTGTCAACCTGCTGTCTCCTCTACTTGTGCACTTTTCTTCTTACTAGGAAGCGCCTCGAGGGGCCACTTTTAAAGGCGCTATATACACCGAAGAGTTTTTCTGTAATATGTAAGAGTCAGTCCCTGAAGATTTCAATCTTTACACTTTGTTGCTAAAGAGCTTTGCTTCTGCCAGGCGTTAGAGTAACAGGCCTGTTTCCATCAGATGTGTTATCTGTGGTTTTCAGACGGGGGGGGTAGATACCGGCGCTGTTTGTTTCTTCAGTCGCTTGCTCCAGATGCGCGCACCTGCGGCGTGGTTTTCCCCAGAACCGCAGCAGCTCTTTTGTTTCGGTTGTGTTCCAATGTTTCCGCCTCCACGGTGTTTTGTCGCCAGTGACGTGGGGCGGGAGGGTCCACGTACGGGCTGGTCCGGTTCGCGAAGGCGAGAGGCTGGAGTATCGGATTGATTGTACGTTTCGGAGCGGCTCGGGGGCTCCGTGCGGGAAATGAACAGGACTCTGCTCCTATTGGCATCCACAGGCACCACTTTACCTCTGTCCGCCAGCGAGAGCAACTGAAACCATGCAAAATTCTCAGGCAAAGGGTTGAATGCGCGAGGGCGGCAGTGGGGACAGGCACACCAGGCTAGGCTGGGTAGAGGTCTTGGGAGGAACAGGGCTAAACAACAGCACAACTAGTTACATCCGTGCTTACTTTCTCTCTACACAACTATTTCCATGACCAGGGTCAGCTTGGAATTCCGAAGCCTCTGTGATTCGATGGAGCAAAAGGGTGTGATTCACTTGGGATTTAACACGGATACTTTCTTCCGCGGGGAATTAGATGAAGCCACCTGGAAAACACACAAACACCTACGACTGACCTTGAAATAGCCCAAAAATGTAATTCTTGTTTCTGGCAGCAAATGCCCCATTTTCTCCTGCGTTGGGAGACTCACGTGTTATAATACAAAACCTAAGTGGTTAGTAGTTAATTGATCCAAGGGTCTGGTCCAGGCTTTTCTAGAAAGAAACCAGGGAATTGGTTTCAACAACCTAGCTGGGTAGCTTGTTTCACACTCCCGCCACCTTTTGTGTAAAGTGGTGCCTGTTGTAGAAGGTTGGTCTTTAGACGAATATAAATATATCCCCGGATACATCCGACAAGTTCACGGCGTTCTCAATGGTAAAAACAGCCATAAACTGCACCTAATATGATGCGCTAAACACATGAGAAAACAACAGTTTGTGCACACTTCGAATTTGTCTGCTTTCATTTGAATTGTCCCTACCTGCTGTAACTTCTGTTTTTGAAATTTAAACTTCTCCAACCACGGCCCTCTCGACAAAAAAAGAAAAACACCAAAATAATTCAAACAAAAAAAACAGGAAGCTTAAGTGTAAAATGTGAATATTGAAAGCGTGTTTTGCTTCTGCTGGTACGAGAGTTATTCAGATGTCCATTTTCACCTTTAAATATCATTCATTGATCAAATGTTTTTTTTTATGTTAAAAGTGCAAGCCACAGAGTTTTGTTTTTGGCACAGTTATGCGACCTGATCTTCAAAATGCAATAATAACTGTTTTTATAGCACGTTCTCTGCCAAGCAATTGGCAATCATGATAATAATAATAATAATAATAATAATAATAATAATAATAATAATAATTGCTTACACTCATATGTTCGTTTGAAATACATTTAGGTAGTATTTTGCATGCTTCCACAATATTCTTCCCAAAACAACTTGCCGAATCTTTAGATTTACTCATCTATGATGTCCTTGATACACGCCATCGCGCTGATTACGTTAAGGACACTGCTTACGAGAAAAGTTGGTCTGATCGATAAACATTTTACTGTTCTTTTATCCTGGCTGCACTCTGCTTTTACTGTGGTGTACCACCCCACAACGCAAGCAGTGGTAGGGACGCTGACGAAAACAGAAGACTGCTGCAGCTACCAAGAAAAATAGAGGAAATGTTTTTTTGCAGTCAGACTCTTTGCACAGTTGGGATGCCCAGAGGAGAAAATGACCGGCTGTCCTGACAGCGGTGTGATGTCATTCCCAGCTGGCTAGACGCCTGCAGATGGTGTCTGATGTAGATAAACGCCGAGACGTGCATGAAGGTATCGAAAACACACTATGAATACACAATGGAAAACACTGACCTAAAGAAAGGCCAGATATACAAACAAAAGGTCTGAGCTGTTTGTGTTGACTCACCTTTGAGACAATATAGGAAAGCTATAACACAGCCAGACAAAATGTTAAGCTACATTGCTACAAGTAGTAGGATTAAAATCAAGGGGTTCTGAACTGTATAACGCACCAGTTGGGATATATCGTACAGTTGGATCCCTGTGTATGTTAGAAAAGACTATACTAATCTGGACTCTGTTTAGAGCTGGATTCTGGGGTTTAAGGGTGTGTCTCCCTCTTGAAGGAACTGAACCTCTTCGGTCGTGAACCGAAGATCACAAAGGAGATCTAATACTCGCATTCTGATTTCCTCTGGGCCTTTGCCAAAGTCATTCCAGCGGAGCTCTTTAAGATTCACAGTGACACATGCAGTTAAAACAGCAACAGCAAAACGAAGAAGAAAAAAAACAAACAACCGCCTCAAAAACAGGAAACCAGCAACAAGAAACGAGCCGGCCGCACCGTGATCATTTCAAGTGTGAAACTCGTTCTGCCTGCCGCCTGGAGCCCTGACTGGGGGGGGCTCTGTCTCAGGTCGTCGCTGCTCGGGGAGGAGTGGGAGGGGGAGAAAACGAAACTTCTGGTGAAGGGCGTTTGTGATCGGCATCCTCGCTCCAGCTCTCTGGCTGAGAGGGGCCCAATACAGCCCTCTGTCACACATGACTCACTTCCTCCTCTCGTCCGTGTGTGTGTGTGTGGGGGGTTCTGACACAGCACGAGCGCCCAGGGGCAAATATCAGGAAGATGAGCTCTGGAGCGCCACTGCCTTGGTCCTAATGCCCCAGTAAAGTGACAGGGACACTATACTGTAAAAAGGCACCGTCCTTCAGATGAGACGTAAAGCCGAGGTCCTGACTCTCTGTGGTCATTAAAAATCCTAGACTAGTTTCTTGAAAAGAGTAGGGGTGTTACCCCAGTGTCCTGGCCAAATTTCCCTCTGGCCTTTACCAGTCATTGCCTCCTAATAATCCCCATCTCTGAACTGGCTTCATCACTCTGCTCTCCTCCCCACTGAGAGCTGGTGTGTGGGGAGAGGACTGGAGCATCATCCAGGTGGGGGGTCACACATTGGTGGTGACAGTGGGATTCCCCACGACCTGTAAAGAGCTTTGAGTGGAGTGTCCAGAAGAGCGCTATAGAAGTGTAAGGAGTTATTATTATTAATCCTTGTCGGTTACGTCCCCGGGGTTACCCCGAGAAGGCTGCTAAATCCCTTAGTGCATGAGCCTGCAAATATGCGTTAGTCATTTTTCCAGGGAGTAGTTGTAACCATCACTTGTCAGGAATAATGAAATCCCAGAATAAGAATGTTTGTGCATGTTTATCAAGTATTGAAGTGTTTTGGTTTGATTGGCACGGTGGCAGAGTGGTGAGCATTGCTGCCTGGCAGCGCTGGGGCCCTGGGTTCAATTCTGGACCTGAGGTGCTGTCTGTGTGGAGTCTGCATGTTCCCCCATAGTGCTTGTGGGTTTCCTCTGGGTGCTCCGGTTTCCTCCCGCATGCCCGAAGACTTTCTGGCAGGTTCATTGGCATCACAGTGTAAAGGTAAAGCTTTGTCCTCATGGCTTGTGGGTTTTGGGTTCGAGTCCCACTGCTAGTATACCTGGGGTGAGGTTCTGTACCGCAGTGGCTCCAGCACCATCATTGCTGGTGGGGGTGGGGTGGGGGGTGTTTGTGTGCTCTGTAGTCTGCTTAACACTGCAGAAGCTCCGATGAGCTGTGGTCTGATAAGCCACTGTGGTTCTGGTCTGTACTTGACCTTCTTATCGTGACAAAGTGCAGACCTTTTTCCGAGAACTCTGGTTTTATTACTTGAGAAACAGCACGTACAGCACTAGAGCCGACGTGTGCAATGTGCACATATAAGCTAAACTGCTGAAGTGTTGAACGTTTCAGCTTGGCTTGAGATTTACTCTGCGACAGCAAAAAAAAAATACTGAAATGGATGCAGGGTGATCTTCTAGTCCTTGGGAACAGATTAAAATACAGGGAATTTCAAATTCAGACTGAATGCTCACTATAACAGCTTTCATTAGTGAATTAGAGGGCAGGGTGTGTCGTTTCCTTAGAAGGAGATTCTTGCTGCCTTGCACACAACCCAACTCTGTTTGTCTTATCCGTTTTCTGGGTATCCGAGTGATTTGGGGTGTAGAGGCTTAGGCAGTGGGGGCAAGGCGCTGGCATAGTGGTAAGCTCTGCTGCTTCACAGCGCTGGGGCCCTGGGTTCAGTTCTGGGGGTGCTGTCTGTGTGGAGTTTGCATGTTCTCTCTGGGTTTTTGTGTTTCCTCCCACAGTCCAAAAACATGCTGGTGGGTTAACTGACGTCTTGGGAAATCGGCCCTGGTGTGAGCGTGTGTGTGCGCCTGTCTTTGACCGGCAATGGACTGGCGTCCCATCCAGGGGGTACCCTGCCTTGTGCCCATTGCTTGCTGGGATAGACTCTGGCTCTCCCGTGACCCTGAATTGGATAAAGTGGTTAGAATATGGATGGATGGGGGAAAAACTGGCTGGGTGTTTGATACCATATTATTCTCAGCTGTGTCTGTTCATGTACCGATCACCTACTAAGCACTATTTAGTCAAAAATACAGAAGCAATGTAGTAGTCTGAGGAGAGCCTTTTTAAGGTTCTGTGCCCCTGAATTTGAAAGAAATAATGCCCATAAACTAGGAGATTTGTGAAACCAAGGACTGAGTGCAGATCATTTGTGCTGAATTGGATACATCTGTCAAAAAATGGAGGGATGCATGAATGTTTAGACAATGCTCTTGACACTGGTGGATGAGAGGGCTAAATTCTTTACCTTTCTGATTTCTTGAGTCAATTCTGCTCCAGAACTGAGGGAGTGAAGATCGAGGACCACTCTTAATTCTCCACGTAGTGCAGTAAACGACAGGGAGTTCATTTTCTTGGGTATTCCTACACTTTTATGCTCCCTGCATCGCTGTGGTCTTTGTCCGAATAAACCTGCCCACTGCACTCTGATTCCTGGCAGAAGAATATTACTAGAACGACGTATCTCATTGCTGCAAGCAGTGTCACAGGTGGGGCAGCACACTGGTGGTGGTGGAGGGGATCCCCATGACCTGTAAAGAGCTTTAAGTGGAGTGTCCAGACAAGCGCAATATAAGTGTAAGGAATGATTATAATTAAAACCAGGGTCTGTCAGAATTAGCTTTTTGTTTAAAACAAAAGCTCTTCAATGTCATGAGAAGATCGCCACAATACAGTTTCTGCATTATGAAGACTATAAAGAGAGTACAAAACAATGAAAAGTGTATGAGCAGTGATGCTTTCCAAGACTAGAATGATAAAAACCTTCATCTCTCATGTGGTAGAAACAGTATACGCTTTAACATTTTTTCAGTTTACAACCGGATCCAGTATCCCAGCTTTTATATAGTCGACTGTAGCAAGAGAAATAAAAAAAAAAGTCATTTTGAAACCTGCTCTTCCTCTTACTAAAAGGGATACAGGGCTGTGGCATAGGTGACAGACTTCCCTGCCTGAACAGGAATTTATCAAAACAGTGTGGCTTGCAGAAGGGGGATTTCCAACTGTTCTGACCAGCAAGGGCTTCCAGTACAGTTTCTTACAGAAAATTAATCTGAATGCACTTCAATCTAAAGTCCAACTCGCTATTCAGACAAGAGATCTAAATTAATATATTTTATTTTACAGGTTCATGCAAAGAATGGTCATCATCTTTTTGGCTGCAGTTTCCAGCGGTGAGCATTAGTCTGTTTTAGTGCAATACGTGAGTCATAGATGTCGTTGGCACCAGTGGTTCCTGTTTCAGGGTCCAGGGTTCGACTCGCACACTGTCTGTGTGGAGTGGCCATGTTCTGAGTTTGTAGTACTGTAGTACTGGTGTTTTAATAGTATGAGCCAGGTATACTGGTGTGGTAATGGTGTTTATGATCCAGGTGTACTGGTGCTGTAATGGTATGCTCCAGGTGTACTGGGGTGGTAATGGTGTTTATGATCCAGGTGTACTGGTGCTGTAATGGTATGATCCAGATGCACTGGGGTAGATAATGGTATTTATGACCCAGGTGTACTGGTGCTGTAATGGTATGATCCAGATGCACTGGGGTGGATAATGGTGTTTATGACCCAGGTGTACTGGTGCTGTACTGGTGTTTTCCAGTGCTACTGGTGTGCAGTGCTGGAGGAGTGGTGTTCACAGCCCATGAGCTGCAGGGGACTGTGGGCTCTGACGTCCGGCTGCCCTGCACCTTCTCGCTGACCGCAGGAGAGAGGAGTCAAGACAGCAGCGTGGAGTGGGAGTTCCAGGAGAAGGTAATGCCTGCCACAAAACCACAAACGGTTACAGACCGGTCACACATCACAGGTAGACAAGCTGGCATGTAGATCTAAACTGTAGGGCAATTCAGAGCTCACTAGGGTCCCAGCCTGGATTTAGAATAAGTAGGTCTTAGATTGGGGAAGAAAATGCAGATATAGCCTTTGATTTTTGTAGAGTTTTGATGATGTTCCACATAAACAATTCATTTTTATTTCAAGCCGATTTGCATCCCAGTAGGCCTGCGTGGCAGCTCAGTGGTTTGAATTGCTGCCACAGTGCGCCAGGGCCCTGTCTGTGTGGAGTTTGTATGTTCTCCCTGTGTTCATGTGGGTTTTCCTGCTGGCTTCTGGGGAAAACTGGCCCTGGCGTGAGTGTTTGTGTCTGGTTTCCCATCCAGGGTGCACCCTGCCTGGGACAGCGAGGTTTAGAAAATGGTTGGATGTGTGAAATCCTACTTAGGAAACAAAACAGGCAACAGCTAAGAAGCAACATCCAATATGCTTAAGAGCTGAAAGCAAATAAGTCTTATTAAGTCAATTATGACTTTAGCCGCGTAACAGAGAGATGGGCGGGAAAAAAACCCCAACAAGACCAGGACTGAGAACCCCCAAACTTCAAAGTCTGTGACGTTTATCTCCTGGAGAATGGATCAAACACCTCCGAGCCCACGCCTGAATTAGCCAGTAAACACAGCCAAGATACACTATCGATAATAAGATCATCTATTTTGGCAGTTTGCAGGTAACGCCGCTTAGAAGATATGCTAAATGTCACGGATTAAATTATCAGTTTTTTTAATTGATCAGTTATTCACAGGTCAAGGATTCAATTATTTATCAGCATCCGAGACAGCAAAAAAAATTAAATATATTTCTATGAGCTTTGTAGTTTTCAGTGGTGAATATCTCATGCCTTATAACATATACATTAAATAAACATTAGATCATAAACGTATACATGAAATTAAGGGGTCGCCCCCTTTTTTCCCCAGCATGAAATCACCTTTGAAAACACATTCAAATAACACTCTTTATTCTGGCTGCCTGTCCGAGCAGGTGATTTTCTTCTACTACCAGAACCACAGTATCCCGTCCGAGAGGTGGGTGTCCTTCATTGGGAACATCGGGGAGAATGACGCCACCATCCTGCTCCGCAATGTCACTGCAGCCCACCAGGGGGAGTATGTGTGCCGCCTGCGCCCAGCCAACAGCCCTCTCATCTACAAGAACAGCACCCAGCTCCGCGTCACCTCCCCGGTCCTAGGTACGAAGCCCACCCATCCATCTTCTAACTACTACATCCAATATACTGTAGTGTTGCTGGGAAGCCAGAGCTTATCCCAGCAAGCTAGTCTTAGTCTTAGCCATAGGCCTAGTCTTAGTCTTAGTCTTAGTCCTAGTTCTAGTCCTAGTCCTATTATTGATTTTGGAAAGCATGCACCTTTCCAAACCTAAGAACACTGTTCAATGTGATATGGAAAGAAAAAGCCAAAAACACAATACAAAGTAAAGAAAATGGAACAAGAACCTACAGGCTCGGAAGTAGGGCAATCAGACATAGGCTGTAGTAAAAAAGGTGAGTTCAGATTTGAAGAGAGTCAAAGAGGTAGTATCTCAAAGAATCGGAGGAAGGGCATTCTGTAGCAAAGGAGCAGAGCTGGGAAAAGGGAAAATGGTCACTAAAAGTCCGAGATTTCTTCTGGGGTACAGTGAGCAAAGGACCAGCCTCAACTGGCCAGAGCCTACAGGAGGGGGTGTAAGCATGGAGGAGCTCAGAGGCTTAATTAAAGCCTTACAAGTCAGTAACATGATCTTGAATACGTGACTTTATAGGTAACCAATTTAGAGATTTAAGCATGGGAGTGATGTGCTGCCAGGACTTGATGTGATTTAGAAGTTTAACTGCAGGCTCTTGGACATATTGCTGAGAACATACTGAGGAGTGTTAGGGAACCCACAGAGCAAAGAGTCCGGAATTCCCCCTGAGCACTTGACCTCTGAAGGTTCCTCAGTGTTTCTTCAGGGCACCTTGCCTTCGTAGCTTCGAGTTTTACCTCATGTAACGGTGTGGGAGTAGGCGGAGCACAGGGAAAAAGCCGACGTCCCTAACTGAGGGACGGAAGCACCGTTGTGAGGTTAGCGAGAACCGAAAATAACACAAAGAAGGGTGCAAAAGCAAAACAAAATGTCAATCTATTGATAACGTGCCTGCATATGTACACACTGAGCCCATTGTGTTGTGAGTTATGCAATCGTCCAAGAAAAGACATTTCGTTTAAAAAATTTCCTGTTTTTGTCCCGGATGTTCCTGAACTTACATTTCACTTCCGTGTAATAAATGCAGTTGTGTCTCAGGGTTATTACGGCGGCACATCTTTGATGGGTGAAGCCTGATTTGACTGGCTACTGATATCAAATACTGAATTGAGGATAGCCACCCATTAAATGCCCCATTTCCTTCAAGAGACCGCTGGATTGAGATTCCTGGGTCTGTGAGCTAGCAAAACCAGACCGTTGGTAACTTTTGAAATGTGTTTTTGATGCACCCAAAACCCAAGCAGCTTTCAAGCAGCCTGGGGTTCAATATGAGAATTGTACTTATTATACTTATGATAGAGGATGCCTTTTGTTCTATGAAGCATGTTGGCATGTCCACAGATGTTTACACACATGTTCTAACGGATTTGTATCTTTCTCTCCCTCTTTCACTTCTCTCCCATTCTGCCCTCTTGTTCAATCCCTCCATTTTCCCTTTTCTCCCATCCTCCACATCTCTCAACCTGTCCTCCTCTTTTCTCCTGGATCGCTCTGCTCTCTCACTCTGCCTCTGTCTCTGCATTTTCCTCTCCCTCTTCTCTCTCCAATCCCTCTCCCCCTCCCACTGTCAGCCCAAGGCAGGACTATCCTAACCCCCCATGCTCAAGCTGCCCAGTGGCCCATGTATGCGGGATCCGTGGGTGGAGGTTTTGTCCTGGCTCTGGCCCTGGCGTTCGGCCTGTGGGCGTTCCAGCGGGCTCCCTGCCGCCACAGCAACCAGGGGTAAGGCAGGGCTTACTGAAGACAGAGTGGCAAAGGGAACAGACGAGCAGAAGGGGATGTCACCCCCTTAGAGCCTGGTCAATTCTCCTGGTTGCAGGGGCCTGGCCCTGTGGCGCAGAGCTATTCTCCTGGAGCAGGGGCCGGGCCCTGTGGTGCAGAGCAATTCTTCTGCTGTAGAGGTCCAGCCCCATGGTACAGAGAAATTCTGTCCCCTGTCAGAAGAAGTGGCGCTCTTGGAGGTCTAAGTCCACAGCTTTCTATTGGAGGTATTGATCAAATCCGGTGGGTGGGGAGCAGAGCTGCATTCACAGAGACAGAGAGTGTCAGGAGACTAACAGATGGATGAACAATCCTAAAATGACAGGGAGACCAAAAGGGCAGGGGAAAACCGACAGAAAGGCGGAGCCGCAACAAAGAAAAGTATAAAATGGACATGATGATAACAGAGAGATAAAAAGACTGAGTGAAAGAAGAGAGTCTGAAGTCATCTGATAAGGACAGAAGAGTAGAGGGGAAGGAAAGTAGGAGAAAATAGGGGAAGACCAGGAAAGACCAAAGGGGAGACCTTTGCTTTGGTTTGCATAACCTAAACAAGACCGGGTTTAGGAGGAACAGTCTTATCGCACAAAGCCCAGACAGCAGTACAACCATCTTAGTTATTGTGTGAAAAAGCACACAATCAAGAAGTATTAGACGAAACGTTCAGAAGTATGTCACATTAAGAGTCCCTTGTAAATTCTTTACAGTTTTTTGGTGCAACCCGATGAGTTGGCCCTTCCTCCTTCTCAGTCAACTCTTCTCAATGGGTTTTTCACGAGAGAAAAACAGTTTTGGCGTCACCTCGACCTTCTCAGGCTGAGCTCCTGTCTGCTGTGTCTCGTTTCAGGGAGGGGCTTAGCCAGAGCCTGACCAATGCTGGAGACCGGAACCCCAGAAATAACAAGGTAACTGATCGACCGACAAACCACCCATGTTTTTTCTAAGCGCTTCTTCCGATTCATGATTGCGGGGAAGCTGGAGACTATCCCAGAATGCAACGGGCACAAGATGGGATACATCCTGGATGGGACGCCAGTCCATCACAGGGCACAGGCACGTATGCACGTACGCACGCACCAGGGCCACTTTCCCCAGAAGCCATTTAAACTACCCATGCGTTTTTGGACTTCGGGAGGAAATCAGAGTGTCGAAACACCAAACATTAATCAATCATGTTTGTCGATCAGTTGCTGATCACTGTGTTAAGAGGCAGCAAACTTCTTACCACCTCTTCCTCCTCCTCTCTCTTAGGACTCCGATTGCTATGTCACCCTGGGCCGGACCTGTGCTCCCCCGCCACCCCCAAGACCCCATGCCGAAGACCTCTACATCACCATGGTGAGTGTGGGGCACCCAGGAGAATCCAAGGGCTCCAAACGAGAGCAGAGAAGACAGGCAGTGACGTGGCTGTAGTTCATTCCATTGCACTTCCAGAGCGCGGGGAATAAACATCTTCCCCACCGGCAGGCTGCACTGAGCACTGCGTGAATGAATACGTACACCCGTACCTCTTTTTATGAAGTAATTCGTTCCCAGAAACCCTTTCGTACAGCGAAAATTCATCCCAAGAAAAAAACGATTTTCATTATTGCTTATGGGGCAAAATTCCGATCCATTCTGGACTCTGAAAGTCACCCCCAGCGTTTCCTTTTCTTACCAGAAAATGACAAAAGAAGCAAAAACGACTCTCATTCATACTGCAGTTGATGTTCTTAGGAATAAAAAAAACACTGTTAGACATCATTAATCATAACTACAGACAGCACTGTACAGTAACCACTTCATTTGCTTTTTGTGTGATCACACATGTACACAATTTTTAATTTTCTTAACACGTTTAGTGTCCACAATCAAGTCTAAACCTCAGATATTCTCCGGAAAGTAAGAGCGCTCCCGAAGCGAGACGCGGCGAGCTGGATCAGGCCTTCCGCAGGCCCTGTGCAGCCTCTCGCCAGACTGGTAAGCAGGACGTGTTGCCAACACTAGAAACGAGCCTTCCCCTTCTCTCCCGACACTTGGCGGGGGATTCGAAATTTCTCTTTGTCTATCGCTTCTTCGTAGTTTTTGAGTTGGCCTGCGTTACTACACATGTGGGTAACAATTCACGTGCTCCGCCGTATCCGATTTTCACAACTTCCGGAAAAACAGGTACCGGTGTACAAGGGAAAAGAGGATTCGAGAGCTGCAGCTCTAGCTGTGCAATTGGCGAGATGGTGTTACCATGTTGAGGACTTGTGGGTGTAACAGTAATGTCTGTGCTTGGCTGAGGTCTCAAGTGCAAAGCTCTCAGCATTACAGCTGAACTGCAGCCCTTTGGAAAAGCATCATGCACTCCCTTTCGATGACCTCTCATCCTGTTGATTTTTGTTTTGGGGGGGGGGTACCATAACTTTCAGGGTTACAGTGGTCTAGAGCCTGTTCTGCCCTGGATTGAGCTGCAGTCCATCTGTCCATCTCAGTTTCCAATGTTTGTTATCAAGATTTGTACCGACAGATGCCGGCACAAGCTACAAATGAGTGAGGAAATGAATTTAACGAGCCACACAATCAGTTTTAAATCTAAACAGATCTCTCTCTGCGAGTCAGGTAGCGACTTTCAAGCCAAGATTCCACTTTGAATACCAAGGAGCTTTCAAAAAGAACTTGGGAATAAAGTTGGTGCAAGGTACAGATTGAGAGAAGAGTATAAACACTGTCAAACACTGAATATCCCTTTGAGCACGGTGAGATTGATCATTAAGTGAAAGTTGCCTTGTCCTGCCCAGCTATATCCTGGGCAAGCAATAAACAGGTCAGGGGCTAAAAGTGTTAAATAGCTCAACGGCCGAGATAGGAGAAAATGCCCAGGAGCCAGTGATAGCCTGGACACCCCACAAAGCTGGCCAGTATATCATGAGTGGAAAACCCATTGCAGATCCCAAATGGATTTTACAGCGAAACGTTTAAGTGATATTGCAGCCGTGTGGAAAAGACATCTATGGTCAGAGGAGGAAAAATTGAACGTTTTTGCTCTCAATGCATCATGATTGGTGAAAACCCAACATAGAGCATCGTCGACACCACTCCTGCTGTCGAGCATAGTGGCGGTAGCTTTGTTATAATTCTTCTTCCCACTTGACAAGACTGAGCCAAAAAATCCCTAGTGGAAAGCGTGCTTCAGCCTGCTGAAGATCTAAAAATGGGACCAATTTGTCCTTCAGCAGCACAATGACCCAGAGCGAGACTGAACTGACCTATCATGAAGAAAGTGAATGTCCCTGCGTGTGCAAATCTGGCAAACGCGTATCCAAAAATGAATCACAATCGCTGTAATTGCCGCTAAATCTTGCTGAATAATGCTGCTAAAATTTGACTTGGTGGGTGACTACTTAAACAATTAGCATGTTTTAGTGGTTCTTTTTTTGCTTTGCAATTTTTCCAGACATTTAACTTTTTACCATGAACAATGTTATCTGAGTATACAAGCTTTGATTAAAACTATTCACTTGAAAGAAAAGCACCTACAGCGTTGTTTCACAGGCAGATGAGTTGGCCTATTTCTGCTTCTTTCAAATACTGTATGGTTTAGATATTTGACTGGATTGCCACTGAACTTTAAGAATCAATGGGAAAATAAGCTGCAGTAGGCTCTACTGCTGCAGAAAGAATTTTAGCCAAAAGGTCAACTGAAATGGTGCATATTTCACTTTCTTTTTGAAAACAAAACACAGGCTTTTTTATATCAAAAAGGGTGTGCCGTTGTAGTAACTGGACCGGGTCTCTCCAGGACCAGGGTTACAGACCCCTGGAGTCATTGGACTGGAGCTCTCAATAATCAGGAGTATAGACCCCTGTACTAATTGGATCAGGGTTCTGGACTCCTGTAGGACTCCAGGACCAGAGTTTAAATCAATTTCAAAATACGTAATATAACAGACTCATTAATTTTGATAGTAAAGCTTAACTGTAACAACAATACCAAAAGAGGGAGACTGGGCTCAAGATCGACATCTCAGGGACTCAAACTCAGATCTTTATGCTCTTGAGCAACAATTTTCAGTGAGTGGTTACCGCCATGGTTCACCTCCAGTCCAGAGCTCCATCCAGGACCGACCCAGGTTTGAGTGTACAAAAGCCCAGAAACCCTGACACCGCCTCTTCTTTTTCTACCGCGTCTCACTTTCCGCAACGCAGAGCTGTTCGCAGCCATGAAAGCCTGCTGCGGTTTTCTCTCCTGCCCCTGTTCCTGTTGGTGTAACGCTCTATTCTTTCCCCCCGGCAGCACAGAGCCCCCGAGGAGCTGCCCAGGCCTGCACAGACGCCCAGCAACAGGAAGGGGCTACCGGCAGAGTGGCTGGCACTGGACAGCATGCACCCCGAAAGTGAGCATTCCTTCCTGAAGAAGCACCTCTGCGCCAGTACTGTCCCCCAGGCAGATACCCTCACTGTCTAACACGGACGTGTCCTGGTATTTAAGGCTCTGCTTCCAAAAGAAATGTTGACCATTCGTACGAAGCTCCTCTACCATCGGGTTTCAAATTGCAGGATGCAAAAGCAGCTCTCTGGTCAGAGCAAGGCATCTTTGACGGGTCAACCCGTGCCTCCCAGCCGTGACCAACCAGAGCTCAACCTCGCAGGCTTCACCCTCACAAACTCTGCCCTGCTCTCAGCACCATGGGCGCTGGAGAGATTGAAATTCAGGTACTCTGTCAGTATTGCTGCTGTGCCTTGTTCAAAGAAGTCTTAACAAGCTGGTTAAGCAAGATGTACTTATGGCTACACCCACGCGGGCAATCTCCTGGAAAATCAGTGACACACAGATGCTCCACTAGCTTAGTTCAAATGATCAGTTTCATAACCAACGATTTATATGTTAACAGTTACACAGATTGGATCTTTAACCTCTCTTATAGGCAGGTGCTAGACTAGCCACTCTCTGGATATTACTCTCTCTTCAGCGACTGCTGCAAGAGTGTTGTCTACTGTCCTGAGACAATCTCTTGACCCTCAGCTACACTTGGTAAACAAACCTGCCTCTTCCACGCTAACAGTTAGTTAATCTAGTTAACCTAGAATTCTGTTTGGGCTGGGGCATGCTCTTCATGTAAATACTCCGACCAACTTCTTCAGAGAGTCCTGTCTATCATTTCAGTGGCTGACCTGCTTGTTGATCTTGTCCCAATCTATGAGTGGAAAGTTAAAGTCTCCCTCTATTACCACTTCTTCCTGTCGTGGCTCATAGCAAAACCCCTAACAGAAATGGCCTTTTTCATATCTTCTCATAAGTTTGACCCCTAAGGTGTCTGACATGCACGTTTCCTCCAGGCTAACTTCCGGTGCCTGTTGTATGGTTTGTCCATCTTTCCTACCTCTGGACTGTTCTGCGTCTGCTAATGTTGTATTACATCACCGTCCCGAGCGCCATGTTTCTGTAGTTCCAGCTGCTGTTGTTTCTTCATGGAGTAGCTGCTGGATTTGCAGGCAAGACGCAAAAACAAGGAAGCGAAGTAAAAGACACCCGAAAGCTGAGGCCTAGTTTGTAATTCAATTGCTCATGTCTTGCAGGAATGCTGAAACCAAGGCCGATGTTAAAAGTGAAAAATGCAGAAATGCTGTACGTAAATCTTTGATAAACTCTGTGGATTCTTCTTGCTAAATATGGTCTGCCATTAGAATGCCTTCTAGAGTCACGGTATATTGTAGTAGTGCAGAAAATACTGGATAAAAGGCAACATGGTGGCACAGTGGTGGGCATTGCCACCATGCAGGGCTGGGGCCCAGGGTTCAGCTCCTGGAATGCTGCTCGTGTGGAGTTTGCATGTTCTCTCCATCTGTGTTAGTGTAGGTTCCCCCCCACAGTCCAAAAACATGCTGGTACAGTAGGGTAATTGGCTTCTGAGTAAACTGGCCCTGGTGTGAGTGAGTGAGTGTGTGTGTGTGTGGCTTGCTGAAATAGGCTCTTGCTCCTCCGCAACCTTGAAGTGAAAAGAGCGATTGAGAAAATGGATGGACATGTGGGATGTTGCATAGAAAACACAATGGTAAAAAGGAGGTAAAAAAAGCACCCCCCCCCCAGCGCAGGGGAAACAGCCAGATCGTTTGTTCTGTGGGACGTGGGCATCAGGGCATCTCCTGTAACAAACTCCTTGAGCCAGCACTGGCAGCCTGCAGCTCCTTGGCTGCCCCCTTGTGGCAATCTTAAAATACAGCAGCAGCATTTAGATATTGCCCAGATATGGCTTTTTTTTCAGAATGAATTTGGAAACTACAAAACGCCACCTCAACGTCTTAAACGCCCCTCACTCCCTTGCGTGATCTCTACGCTCATGGTGAAGGGAACAGATTAGGAGTAGTACACTAACAGCATTTGGAGATGTTTTTTTTAACAACTGATCAACAATAATTCCCATTTGTAATCTAACAGTTCCGGGTGTTTTTGTGTGACTGTTGACATCCTGCGAGATGGGGGACGTTTAAGTTGTAGGTTGATCAGCAAACAGTTATCTCCGTTAACCGATATTCGTTATCGATGTTAAGCGATATCTCTGCCCTGATATTTGCTCCCTTAACCTCCCACTGCGGCTTAAAAATTCTTGGTCGGAGAGGGAACTTTAAAAAACGTCTCTCGTCATCATCTTCTGGGGGTGTGCACCCCACTTTAGTCCTTCACATTATTCAGCAGTAAGTGTGTAAGAGCGATGATCATCCCCACCCCATCCCACCGCCAGATGAGCAGACCTCTGGGTGGGGCGCAAATAAAAGAGCCCAGCAGGATCTCTCTAGGAGTCTGTCAGTGATGCTATGAATGAGAAACAAACTCTTTTGCACTCATATGGAATGAAACTCACTCCTCTGAGTGTCCAACACTCCCACACAGGAGTGCTAGAAACACACTGGGAGAGACCATGAGAGATCAGAGCATAACCTCTCCAGAGTCTGTCTATTCCTTATTTCTCAATGGGAGAGAAATTAATATACTGATGACAAGTGTCTGGTGCGATAACTCCAGTATAACAGAGGAAGCAAACAAAGTGAACTGTGGCTGAAAGTCACAACTCCTGAGTGTTGATGCACATTCTCCGAGTTGAAAACTACAAAGCATATCCAGTCCCTAACTGTAACACTACCTCTGATCCTGCTCCTCACTCTTTTACACATGATCAACAACGGAGCTCAGAAGGGCACAGAAGATACTGAGGTGCTGCTGCAACTCTCAGCTCTGAATCTATAGCCTTCAGGCTTTACTGATGTGACCCAGAATATTAGTGATGATAGCGAGATACAGGTACTGTTCAATTACAGGGGACAGAGTTCTAGACAAGAGAATGGAAAAGAGATGAGTTGATGTTAGATTTCCAGGAGATCACCATCAGTGACTTCAGTGCTGGAGCTGTAGTGAAGGAGAGTTGGTGTGATGCACCGAGTGTGATCTAGACTGGCTTGCCCTACAAATCACAGAGCTGGATATTGTCTCCTCTGAGAATCTTCACACTTTCAGTCCTCAGTGAGAGTGATGAACAGCAGGAGGCAGATGGATGTTTATTAATCACATTGACGGACTTGAACAAGGTCAGCAGTAGTAGCATGCCTTCTAGAGTGCTGGAATGACAGAAGTGCAATATAATGAATAAATTAAGTCAAGTTGTGCCAGTGCACGTCCTTACACAATACTGATTAACATCAGGAGTCCTGTCTGTGAAGCACTCACACTGGAGTAATATAGACATCGGGGGGAATGAAAAGTGAGATAGGAAACTGTTCACAACAGGAAGTTCTGTTCCTATTAAAATGTAATTGAAAGGGATGCCTGCTTGGTCAGTAATAGCGTTCAGAAGCTTTTGAATATGAGGAAGGAGACAATCATGTTAATGATTGAGTTAAGTGATTCTCAGATCCAAAGCTGCAGTAGCAGACTATCAAAGCAGAGACATTGGAACAGCCAGAAATTGGAACAAGGGTGTGTGATTCCTTCATAATGAGATGAAATAACAATAAAATAGTCATGGGCTCAGATCTATTATAGAGTCTGTTTGAATGTCTAACATTGCATAGGGTACAAAAACTGCGCGCTCCTTCTCAAACTATCCAATCAGCGAGAGGCTCCCGAGGCCTTCAGCCAATCAGGACGGGGCTGCCTGCGCAAATAAACCCGAGTGCGGGCTGCTGCTCTCAGTACAGTGCTGATTGTGAAGAGCAGCGAGGAAGATGGCGAGAACCAAGCAGACCGCTCGCAAGTCCACCGGCGGCAAGGCGCCCAGGAAGCAACTGGCCACCAAGGCTGCCCGCAAGAGCGCCCCCGCCACCGGCGGCGTGAAGAAGCCCCACCGCTACAGGCCCGGCACCGTGGCTCTGCGGGAGATCCGCCGCTACCAGAAGTCCACCGAGCTGCTGATCCGCAAGCTGCCCTTCCAGCGCCTGGTGAGAGAGATCGCCCAGGACTTCAAGACCGACCTGCGCTTCCAGAGCTCCGCCGTCATGGCTCTGCAGGAGGCCAGCGAGGCTTACCTGGTGGGGCTCTTCGAGGACACCAACCTGTGCGCCATCCACGCCAAGAGGGTGACCATCATGCCCAAAGACATCCAGCTGGCCCGCCGCATCCGCGGGGAGCGCGCTTAGACACGGACCGCCTGCTGCAGCATCTTTTCCCTTGAACACAAAGGCTCTTTTAAGAGCCACCACAACACTCGAGAGGGTTACATTATTCCATTATAGTCTGTACGAGGCACAATTCTCGTTTGGTTAGCTGAGAAGTGAAATCCCGACCGAGAAGCGGTTTTCTACCCCCTCGTGTAAAAGCCCCCCTGCACGACTACACTGCTGCAGTACACCAGCGACACACGTCTCCCCTTTTGCTCTAAATTCGTTTTTCAGCATTCATATCCACGTTTGAAAGTGTTCAAATGCATGAGACTATTTTAATGACACAAGAGCGATTGGCATTAACCAATTAATCCCTCCCCCCTAGAGAAGATTCTTCTTCTTTCCGGCATTCAGGCACCTCGGTTTAGAAGGTGATTAAATACGAATTACGGATTTATTCCTACAGTGATTAAAGTCTTAGTACAGTTCATAATCTATACACCGTAGTATGTTGTATTTTCTGTTCCGTATGGGGCGTTTTGGTTCAGAAAAGAGCACCTCACATGTGCAATGGATTCTGAATTCGATATCGTTCTTCCTAGATACGTGGGTTCGGTATTGACACATTTCTTAATGCTGTCGGTATAGCATGGGTTTAGGTTTCCTTTGCTCTACAGTTTTATCCTGTAAGTCAAAAACGTGCTGCAGCACCGACTATCCTGTATTGCTAGCGCTCGATAAGACTGGGCTTTTCTCGAGTCCAGGTTCAAGCATTCAAACCACGTGGGGAGAATTTGCACAATCCTACAATGCCGTTGGTTAGGGAAGTAATCATGACAATTTCGAAGTGTAGCCTGTTTAAAGTTGCTGTGGTGGAGAGCTCTCCGGCAGGGAAGAGGTTCCTGTGCAGTCTGGGCTGCTGCTGCGGTCGGAGAGGAGGCGGGCTCGTGTGTCAGCGCGCCTCCTGTCTCAAGCAGGTCCGCTCTCAGGCTTGAAAAGAGAAGCGCCGCGGCTGCAGCCCAGCAGTGTGTGTCGTGTCACTAACTGATAACTCGAAGATGTCTGGAAGAGGCAAAGGCGGAAAGGGACTCGGGAAAGGAGGCGCTAAGCGTCACCGCAAGGTTCTCCGCGACAACATCCAGGGAATCACCAAGCCCGCCATCCGCCGCCTAGCTCGCCGTGGGGGAGTGAAGCGGATCTCCGGGCTGATCTACGAGGAGACCCGCGGGGTGCTGAAGGTGTTCCTGGAGAACGTCATCCGCGACGCCGTCACCTACACCGAGCACGCCAAGAGGAAGACCGTCACCGCCATGGACGTGGTGTACGCGCTGAAGCGCCAGGGCCGCACCCTGTACGGCTTCGGCGGCTAAACAGGAGCGGAGCTTCACTGCCGGACCGGACCCCGACGTATCAACCCAAAGGCTCTTTTAAGAGCCACCCACATTATCAAAATAGAGCTGAAATCTAAACCATCACTTTAGAATGTGTGTGTTTTTTTTTTTAAAGCAAGCAACACTTTGCAATTGCTGTGATGATTCTTAAATTGAGATGCAGGGCTTATCAATCGTTACATTGGTGTGGATCTGGTTGCTAATGAAATAATTTATTGCTGAAAGCGTTTTGATGGAGTGGTAGTTCTTATTGTCATTACTACTAATTCTAATTAGGTAATGAGTAAAGAATGAAGCTCACTTCCTTAATATTTTTATTTTTCATGCATGCTTCATGGCTTTTAAGAAAGGGCCGTTTCTAACCCTCCCCACCCCGAGAGGAAGCGGCTCAGCTTTGTTCAGGCAGACTCGGTGAGAGGACGAGACGATGCGCTTGAAATCCACTTCATTCGCCAAAAGCTAATCTCCTACATGCTATTTTGTAGAAAAGGTTTAGGGTTTAGTTTTATTGTGCTCAGACTAATTTGAAACCAATGCTGAAGCTCAAAAGTGTGGCGATAAAATGCTGTTGGTTGTTCCAAAGTGCTTTTAAAGTTGTCTAGAATATCACCAAAACTGTGCTTTTGACTCCAAGTTTGCACAAATCGCACGGTTTACGCCGAGCACATTGTTTTCTAGGGTAGGAGACATAAGCGTAATGAGAGTCGGATTTCAGAAAATCTGTACGTTTAGACTATTAGATAATGGGACAGAATGGGGTTCAGCTTCTAAATGTTTTTTTATTCTTCATGCTGGGTTTGTCTTTTAAGAAAGAGCTTGTGTAATCGGGCCGTTTCTAACCCTCCCCGCCCCGACAGGAAGCTGCTCAGCTCTTTGTTCGCTCAGACTCGGCGGGAGGTCGAGACAAAGACCCCCGAAGCGCTTGAAAGCCATTTGCTTGAGAGCCCTTCTGCTTACGTTCATGTTGTAGAAAGGTTTAGTGTGATGTTTTCTTGTGCTCAGACTAATTTGCCCAAAAGCGTTGCGATAGGATGCTGTTAGCTCAGAACTGATTTTAAAATTGCCTAGAACATCACCAAGAGTCCTTTTGACTCCAAGTTTGCACAAATCGCACATTTTACGCCGAGCTTATTTTTTCTAGGGTAGGGGACATAAGCGTTATGAGAGCGGGATTTCAATAAATCTGCACGTTGTGTTAAACGGATCACACGGTCCTCTGTTCCTTTGGGCGCGGGCGGAGGGGAGAGAGAGGCGCTTGGAGTCAGAGCGAGCGGCTCGGGCGCTCACCCGTTTGAATTTCATTGGCGCAGAGCGCAGCCAATAGGAGAGCAGCTCTCTCGCTGACCAATGAGCCGCCTTGTGAGCTGAGCGAGCTGATTTGCATGCGGGCGCTATAAATAGGGGGCTGAGAGTCTAGAACTCTCATGCTTGTTTTCACAGAGTGCAGTTTGTGAAGATGCCTGAACCAGCGAAATCCGCTCCCAAGAAGGGCTCCAAGAAAGCCGTGACCAAGACGGCCGGGAAGGGCGGCAAGAAGCGCAGAAAGACCAGGAAGGAGAGCTACGCCATCTACGTGTACAAGGTGCTGAAGCAGGTGCACCCGGACACCGGCATCTCGTCGAAGGCCATGGGCATCATGAACTCGTTCGTCAGCGACATCTTCGAGCGCATCGCCGGCGAGGCCTCCCGCCTGGCGCACTACAACAAGCGCTCCACCATCACCTCCCGGGAGATCCAGACCGCCGTGCGCCTGCTGCTGCCCGGAGAGCTGGCCAAGCACGCCGTGTCCGAGGGCACCAAGGCCGTCACCAAGTACACCAGCTCCAAGTAAACCCGGCCCGCCCGTCCCGGATCGGCGAACCCAAAGGCTCTTTTAAGAGCCACCCACAGAGTCGAGAAGGAGCAGTCATGACCTCTTTTTGTGTGTTTGTGCATGTTAGTGCTTTATCCGAAATACCGTAGGGCGTTTGAGCTGTGGTTATTAAACGTTTCGGACAGAACAGGCTCTGTCTACATTCCACGTCTGTATTTTATGCAGATTCCGTTTGCGTTCAATATTGCAAGCTGTCTGAAGGACGTATTGTTGGTTTAATCCGAATATGCATTTTCGGGAAGTATAATTTATGGCTAATTAATAGGGATTTCACGTCAAATAACGTGAACACCAGTACTGTTCGTGCCTCTCGGCTCTCCGGCAGGGAAGAGGTTAATGTTTCTGCTGCTGCGCGAGTCGGAGAAGAGGAGGGATCGTGTCTCAACCAGGTCCGCTTGCATGTTTTCTCCTTTTTATTTTGAGTTTCTTTTAACGATTAGAAATGTACAACTGCGTCTAAATCCTGTTATTATATGGTTGCATGTTTTTAGGCAGTCTAAATCGGGCGAGCTTCCATGACGTTTTCTGTGGAATTTCGGTATTACGATTATACGAGTCTTTACTATAGAAAACCGAGATGAATAACATAAATATGTCTGACCGTATGGTGTGAAGGGTCTGCGAAACATTTAAATATCTTTCCATTGATAGAATTAATACTCAAATTCTTGTGAGAAAGAGCAGTTGCTTTGACAGAGAAACCGTTACAGGACCGATAGAAAAGTATCTCACTGTTTGTAAGGTTACAGCTGAACCAGGGCAGAGCTCCTGGGTGCAGAGACCACGACTGTCCAGCAGAGGGAGCAGGAGAGAGAAGATCAGGACACGCTTGTCTGGAAAACAAGGCGAAAGTCTTGAACATAAGAACCGCAGTCCACAAAAATGAACGATTTCAACTGTGGATCTCTGGTGAGTTAAATGATTTCTTCGTGCTGTTTGATTGCTGTTTTAGTGTCGGGTCATTAATAAATAGTAAACGGAACGCAGGTTAAAGGAGTGAATTTAATTTGCTAATTTAATTTACTGTGCGCCTTGCTGGTTTTAAAATCTGTAGAAATGGTGCAGAGGAAGAGACGAACTCGAGGTGTGCCCATTTGTGAATTCTGTGCTGTAGTTAGCCTCGGAATGGTTGAGGGATACAGTACAGGCATTGAAAGCACAATGTTTCCCTCTGTACTGTTGTCCCTCCTGGGTATACATTACTGCACAGAGCCAACAGGTACCAGTCTGCTGGGGTATACATTACTGCACAGAGCCAACAGGTACCAGTCTGCTGGGTTATACAGTACATTACTGCACAGAGCTGCAGCATTGCCAGGTGGGCTAATTGAACCCAGAGCCCCAGTGCTGTGAGGTTGCGATGCTAGCCACTCTACCAGCATGCTGCCCTCACTATCAGCTCATAATCCTTTCTTTTCCTTCACCCTGACTTTTGAAGTCACAGCTCTGACTGCCTTCGGTAAGACTTCACGTTCCTCCCGGGTGAAGCCGTGTCTCCAGCTCTGTGCAGCGTCGTGACCCAGCGCTGTGTGACAGGTGTGCTGGCAGAGAGCAGAGACCCCTCACATCTGAAGATCTCATGAAGCAGCCACTACAGGCCCAGGTAAGACACTGCTTGACAGCTTTATAGCTGCTCATCGAGTACCTTAATATCAACACTGGAGCATAATGTTGATTGTGTAATGAGAAGATTCAGCAGAATATATTTAAAGAAAATGGTCAGACCTGTAGATCAGTGGAAGAACAGATACAGATTTCAACAAGTTCACAAATTTGGGGAAACTTCTGTTGGAAAAACCTGACATTTATTTATGCATCCTAAAATTCAAACGCATCAAAAAGGAAGCGGTTCACAGAGTTGTAGGTTGTGTGGAGAGCAGGTAGAGAATCACTTACACGTAATCCTGTCCTGCCTGGAAATTCAACAATACAGGCAGATACTGGTGAGCCTGGATTGGATTTACAGCCTCACTCAAACCTGATTTCATTTGGTGAAAGAAGATGAGCCAGTCTTCCAGTGTGGATTACGAGCTGTCTGTTGTGTTTTTACTGACTAGTTAGATTTCCTCCATCTATACTGACACAGTGTAGAGAGTTAACCACATGGAAACATCATGTCACTGTCGGATGAAGGAGGACAATTGCTGTGTCGTGTTTAGGCCTTTTGTGTGTTTCCTCTTGTCGGTGAATAATAAACCTGTGAGAATAACTGTTGGAAGTTCTCCGCTGTAATTCCAGGTGTTGTTGGAATTCTGCAGTTCTGTTCTGGCAACAATACTGATAGGACTACTATACCGTCAGCACTTCACTCAAAGACTCAGCACGTAATCTAGGCGTCATATTACAGTTAAGAAATATTGCAAAACAAGGGTAGTTTCTCTCCACTCGAGACAGATAAATTAATACATGCTCTTGTATACAGCAGGTTAGACTACTGCGATGCCCTACTATCAGGGAGCACCCACCACTCTTTCAACGCCTTACAGAGAGTTCAGAACACAGCAGCTAGAATTGTTACTAGGAGCAGAAAGTACGACCATATAACCCACATACTTAGCTCTCTTCATTGGCTTCCTGTCAGGTACAGGGCGGACTTCAAAATCCTTCTACTTACTTACAAGGCTCTCAGAGGTCAGGCACCTGTCTATCTAATGGAACTTAATAATGTCGATCTCAGTATTCAAATTCAGACTGAAGACCTATTACTTCAGTCTAGCCTGCTCACACCTTAAATTATAGCCTGCTGCAGCCATGGCTGCTGGTGCTGCTGTACATGCCATTGTGTGTCTCTGTGTTGGCCCACCAGGTAGCTACATCTGTTCTGACCAAACTGTCCTATTCTCCTCCCCATGTGTCCAGGCTGGGCACCATTTGAGTTGGATGCTGCATCACTGCTATGGATCCAAGAGGGACATCGTGGATACAGCTATCGTTTAGGAGGATTTTTCTGGTCTACAGAGATCTGCATGGAGTACTGACCTACAGAAGACATGATGGATGGACTAATACACTTATTCATTTATTCCTTTTTTTAATTATATAATGTTAGCATGCCCAAAAGGGGTTGGGCAGACAGTTGACCTTGGACCCCTAGAGGTTTTTTTCTCCTTACTGAGGAGTTTTTGGTTCCTCTCCTCCGTTGTCTTCTGGTCTTTCCTGTTCTGTATTCACAACCTGTATGGTCACTTGCTTTGTCCAGCGCCTTGGGGCAACCTTGTTGTGAAAGGCGCTATATCAAAATAAATTGCATTGAATTGAATTCTGCAAGTCGCTCTTTAAATATCTCGCCTGTGACTTCGCCGGTTTCCCAGCTCACAGTCGGAGGACAGAGGCTGCCCAGGGGTGCAGCTCGGACCCCCAGTCGCCACACAGGCCGTGTTCTGCTGCAGTGAGGCCCGAGTCTGCCAGGGGTCAGAGGTCAATAGCCCTGGGGTCTCTCCAGCTCCCTGTGCCCCTGAGGGAGGAGCCTGTTGTCTGTAGAGAGTAGCGAGGGGATCAACATGGCTGGACAACTTGCTCCATTCTCCCACAGCTCTTTGGGTAAAGAAGTGTCTCCTGTTTAAAAAACTACAACACTTGTTTGGTGTATTTAGACTGTTTCTTTACCAAGGAGCGATTGCTGTTCTATAAAAGGGATTTCACACAGCAGCAGTTAGGTGTTTTATGAGTAATGGTCTAGAACAAAATTAATCTGTAGCAAGAGTGAAGAATTAATTAGAATACCCCCCCCCACACACACACACATGGCAGAACTGACAATTACTTAAATACAAGAACTTCGGGTCTTTCTACACTGTGTGGATAATTCAGTATTAGCGTAGGTCTTCTATTTGATGAATATTATCAAGATAGGTTTCAACATAAAGCGTCTAAAACTGCTGCCTTGCAGGTCTTGATTTTATATCCGAATAGAAGAATCGTTCTGTATGGAGTCCGCATGTCTCCAGCCTAGAGCCCTGTTCCTGTTGAATTGGTATTAGCCCTACCGTGAGCCCCAGAGACAAACTTCTTAATTTAAACGTCTGGGGAATGGACGGGCGTTCACACCAGCCAGATGAAAGAAATTAAAACTAAGCATTTTGAAATTCTTTTTTTCTGCCCGTCTTGTACGAACAGTAATATCACGGGCTTTCTGCTAACTGTCTCCTCCCGAGAAGCTGGGACGATGCTGAAGGATCTGGAGGAACTGCAATCCGAAGTAACAGGTTTAGAAAGAGCTTCAGGAATGTTGGTATTGACGGTAGAGAGTCGCCGTCTTTACTAAAGCCCCGTTGAAGAATCGCCATTGAAATAACTGATTTGGAAAATTTGAGATAATCAAAACCATAGAATACGCTTGTACAGCATGTTATAAAAGCGTATCGCTGGAAAAACTCGAAATACTCCGAATTTCACAGGGATAAAACTGGCTAGTTTGACAAAACTTGTCCGTCTCCTTCTTAGAAACAGCGAGTCCGGGAGTGTGTTAATGACACTGAACATAGAGCAAAATAAATCATCCGTTTTAAATATTTCAGAATTCATTCTTATTGTGTTTCATGACCGTCGGTCTCGACTGTATTATTTACACCTTGTTTTTCTCTTTACTGACGTTTTACGTACATTTATTTTAGAAATAGACGACGAAGTGCCGGTTGAACACCGCCTTTCGTGTGCGCTGTTGTTGGACTCTGGGCAATTCTGTCAGAATTATCGTACAGAAAAATCTGTAACTCAACTGCATATTAAAGAGCAGGGGGTTTTCTCCGTACTTCGTGTATTTGATAATCGATTCGGTGTATCTGTGAGGATCACGGGGCAGTTTTGTGCGGGGAGAAAACACAAGTGCGAGCGGGCTGTGCGGAGCGGAGCTGCAGCAGCAGCAGCGGTTGAGTCTCCACGGTTCTCATGCGGCCTTGAAGTTCCGCCTGCGCGCGGAGCCGCAGACAGTCCGACAGCAGACAGAGACGCAGCGATGGCAGAAGAAGTCGCTCCGGCCCCCGCCGCCGCGCCGGCCAAGGCGCCCAAGAAGAAGAGCGCCGCCAAGCCCAAGAAAGCGGGCCCCAGCGTGGGAGAGCTCATCCTGCAGGCCGTGTCCGCCTCCAAGGAGCGGAGCGGCGTGTCCCTGGCCGCCCTGAAGAAGTCCCTGGCGGCCGGCGGCTACGACGTGGAGAAGAACAACTCCCGCGTCAAGCTGGCCATCAAGAGCCTGGTGACCAAGGGCACCCTGGTGCAGACCAAGGGCACCGGCGCCTCGGGCTCCTTCAAGCTCAACAAGAAGCAGGCGGAGACCAAGCCCAAGCCCGTGAAGAGAGCCGCCGCCGCCGCCAAAGCCAAGAAGCCGGCGGCCAAGAAACCCGCAGCAGCTAAGAAGCCAGCGGCCGCCAAGAAGTCGCCCAAGAAGGCGGCGACCAAGAAGCCAGCGGCCGCCAAGAAGTCGCCCAAGAAAGCCGCGAAGCCCGCAGCGGCCAAGAAGGCGACCAAGAGCCCCAAGAAGGCCAAGAAGCCAGCGGCGCCTAAGAAGGCGAAGAGCCCGAAGAAAGCCAAGGCAGCGAAGCCCAAGGTGGCCAAACCCAAGACGGCCAAAGCTAAGAAAGCGGCTCCCAAGAAGAAGTGAGCGATCGACCCCCGAGTTAATTTCCTACAAACCCAAAGGCTCTTCTAAGAGCCACCAGCCCTTCCGAGAGAGAGCGCAGACTTTCCTTTTCACCGCTTGAAAGCGCCGGTTCGCTCGATATGGGGGGAGAAATCATTATTTTACAGAAGGAGAGGGACTGGGTTGTAGTTTTTCAAAATTATACTGAAATGCGATGCTGGGTAAAATGTACAAATGTGAATATTAATACTATTGTAGAGAGTGGGTGCACAGAGGAGGTGTAGAATTAAAAGGCTTTTTTGTTAAACGTTCTGATCTCCATTGAACAGCGTTGTGACTCCTTGCATCTCTTCATTTAATGAATTTAGTTGAGGTGAAATGTTACACTGTTACATGGCACGGAGGTTTTCATTAGTGTGTGACTGCTAGTCTCGCAGCTATAGCGGACATGTGAAAAGACGTAACGTGACAGATGTGTCACTCTAATAGCGACAATGGTGACTTTTCAATATCGAGCCCTCGGAGGCGGGTGATCCAGATTCTTATGGGAGTGGAGCTTAATTCCACTCAAGGTAGCGTGGTTACTGAGAGTCAGACGGTGGTGAAATTCACTAAAATATACATTTTGTAAAGCATAAAAAATGACCGTTTAAGCAAAGTGTTTTGCACATGAACTGTTGTAGTTTTGCTATTCGCCTGTTGTTCTGCACATGGCCTGTTGTCTCTGTTTCTTATGCAACTTTATTGTTGTTTTTATAACCACTTAACGTCTGAGAGCTAGCTAAATAGCATTTCTCTATTCCATATACCTGTGTATGAGAATCATGATAATAAGCTTGATATTGAAAAACAAATATTTGTCATCGATCGGCAGCAGAGCCGCGCTCTGTGTTCAGAGTCCGAATTTCCCTCCTGCCTGTTGATTGGTGGAGACCGAGAGCGCTGGTTGGGAACACTGATCTCTGATTGGGTGGAGAGCTTGTTCCGGTCCATCCAATCAAATTCAGCCGCGACTCTTCAAAAACGGGGCGGCAGACAGTTTGTGATCAGTATTGTCAGACTTCTTCAGACAAGCTAGATATTACAAGATGAGCGGCAGAGGAAAGACCGGCGGTAAGGCCAGAGCCAAGGCCAAGACTCGCTCTTCCAGGGCCGGACTGCAGTTCCCTGTGGGCCGTGTCCACCGGCTGCTGCGCAAGGGAAACTATGCCGAGCGGGTCGGCGCCGGAGCCCCGGTGTATCTGGCCGCGGTGCTGGAGTACCTGACCGCCGAGATCCTGGAGCTGGCTGGCAACGCCGCCCGGGACAACAAGAAGACCCGCATCATCCCCCGGCACCTGCAGCTGGCCGTCCGCAACGACGAGGAGCTGAACAAGCTGCTGGGCGGCGTGACCATCGCGCAGGGCGGCGTGCTGCCCAACATCCAGGCGGTGCTGCTGCCCAAGAAGACCGAGAAGCCGGCCAAGAGCAAGTAAACAGCGCGGCAGAGACCTCCGACTGACCCCGAACACAAAGGCTCTTTTAAGAGCCACCCACAGCCTCTTGAAAAGAGCGAGTTTTGTTTACTTGTGTAACTTCAGCGTTTACACGGTTTTACTAACATATTTCAGTGGTGAAGCAGCGTGATCCAGAATCTGCTGTATGGAAGAGCGGTTTGTTGCGCTCGTAATACAGTTCATAACATTTCTATATTCGCTTCGTTTTTAACCTTTTAATTACAAACCAAAGAGGTATTCCTTATTGTACTTGTAATTGGATTAATAAAATTCGTATTATTATTATATTAGTCTTTCAAGTGGTCTTGTCCCTCAGCACAACGCTCTCCTCCCGAGTCACACTTTTTACACTAGAAATTATATTATTTAACGTTATTATAGTAGTATTATACCATGTCACTATTCTTGTCCTATATTCTAGCTAAAACAGTAATCAAAATCCTTGCCACTTTATAGGTAGCGAGGTATAAAAACGCCTGAACTTGCTTTTAGTTGATAAATCAAGGAAAATCGATCTTTCTGTGTCTCTTATTAAACCGAGAGACCTGGAGCCGTTAAACCCACGAGGAGTGTAGGAGCTTCGCGCTCGGTTTCAAACCGTCCAATCAGAGTTACACCCTCCTCCCCCCTGTGCCTTTCAACCAATCAGGACGGGGCTGTCTGCGCATATAAACCCGAGTGCGGGAAGTGGTTCTCAGTACACTGTTGACTGTGAAGAGCAGCGAGGAAGATGGCGAGAACCAAGCAGACCGCTCGCAAGTCCACCGGCGGCAAGGCGCCCAGGAAGCAGCTGGCCACCAAGGCTGCCCGCAAGAGCGCCCCCGCCACCGGCGGCGTGAAGAAGCCCCACCGCTACAGGCCCGGCACCGTGGCTCTGCGGGAGATCCGCCGCTACCAGAAGTCCACCGAGCTGCTGATCCGCAAGCTGCCCTTCCAGCGCCTGGTGAGAGAGATCGCCCAGGACTTCAAGACCGACCTGCGCTTCCAGAGCTCCGCTGTCATGGCTCTGCAGGAGGCCAGCGAGGCTTACCTGGTGGGGCTCTTCGAGGACACCAACCTGTGCGCCATCCACGCCAAGAGGGTGACCATCATGCCCAAAGACATCCAGCTGGCCCGCCGCATCCGCGGGGAGCGCGCTTAGACATGAACCGCCTGCTGCAGCATCTTTTCCCTTGAACACAAAGGCTCTTTTCAGAGCCACCACAACACTCGAGAGGGTTACATTATTCCATTATAGTCTGTACGAGGCACAATTCTCGTTTGGTTAGCTGATAAGTGAAAGCCCTACCGAGAAGCGGTTTTCTACCAACACGTCTAAAAGCCCCTCTGCACGACTGCACTGCTGCAGTACACCAGCGACACACGTCTCCCCTTTTGCTCTAAATTCGTTTTTCAGCATTCATATCCACGTTTGAAAGTGTTCAAATGCATGAGACTATTTTAATGACACAAGAACGACTGGCATTAAAAGCCCTTCCGCTACTCTTAATTTTCTTTTCCGAATTCGGTGTTTGGCGGGGAGCGCGCTTAGTCACGGACCGCCTGCTGCAGGATCTTTCCCCTTGAACACAAAGGCTCTTTTAAGAACCACCACAAAAATATAAAAAAGATCGAATATTTCACTGCTGATGTCCTGTACTGTATTGCAATGTGTTACAGTTGAACACGTATAAAATTGACCCCCCTAATTTCTTAGATTCTTCGGTTTCCGGCATTCAGGCACCTCGGTTTAGTAGGTGATTAAACATGAATGACATTAAACATAATGATTTATTCGTACAGTGATTAAAGTCTGAGTACAGTTCATAATCCATACACCGTAGTATGTTGTATTTTCTGTTCCGTATGGGGCGTTTTGGTTCAGAAAAGAGCACCTCACATGTGCAAAGGATTCTGAATTCGATATCGTTCTTCCTAGATACGTGGGTTCGGTATTGACACATTTCTTAATGCTGTCGGTGTGGTATGGGTTTAGGTTTCCTTTGCTCTAAAGTTTTACCCTGTAAGAAAAACTGCAAGTCAAAAACGTGCTGCAGCACCGACTATCCTGTATTGCTAGCGCTCGATAAGACTGGGCTTTTCTCGAGTCCAGGGTCAAGCATTCAAACCACGTGGGGAGAATTTGCACAATCCTACAATGCCGTTGGTTAGGGAAGTAATCATGCCAATTTCGAAGTGTAGCCTGTTTAAAGTTGCTGTGGTGGAGAGCTCTCCGGCAGGGAAGAGGTTCCTGTGCAGTCTGGGCTGCTGCTGCGGTCGGAGAGGAGGCGGGCTCGTGTGTCAGCGCGCCTCCTGTCTCAAGCAGGTCCGCTCTCAGGCTTGAAAAGAGAAGCGCCGCGGCTGCAGCCCAGCAGTGTGTGTCGTGTCACTAACTGATAACTTGAAGATGTCTGGAAGAGGCAAAGGCGGAAAGGGACTCGGGAAAGGAGGCGCTAAGCGTCACCGCAAGGTTCTCCGCGACAACATCCAGGGAATCACCAAGCCCGCCATCCGCCGCCTGGCTCGCCGTGGGGGAGTGAAGCGGATCTCCGGGCTGATCTACGAGGAGACCCGCGGGGTGCTGAAGGTGTTCCTGGAGAACGTCATCCGCGACGCCGTCACCTACACCGAGCACGCCAAGAGGAAGACCGTCACCGCCATGGACGTGGTGTACGCGCTGAAGCGCCAGGGCCGCACCCTGTACGGCTTCGGCGGCTAAACAGGAGCGGAGCTTCACTACCGGACCGGACCCCGACGTATCAACCCAAAGGCTCTTTTAAGAGCCACCCACATTATCAAAATAGAGCTGAAATCTAAACCATCACTTTAGAATGTGTGTGTGTTTTTTTTTTTAAAGCAAGCAACACTTTGCGATTGCTGTGATGATTCTTAAATTGAGATGCAGGGCTTATCAATCCTTACATTAGTGTGGATCTGGTTGCTAATGAAATAATTTATTGCTGAAAGCGTTTTGATGGAGTGGTAGTTCTTATTGTCATTACTACTAATTCTAATTAGGTCATGAGTAAAGAATGAAGCTCACTTCCTTAATATTTTTATTATTCATGCATGCTTCATGGCTTTTAAGAAAGGTCCGTTTCTAACCCTCCCCGCCCCGACAGGAAGCGGTTCAGCTTTGTTCAGGCAGACTCGGTGAGAGGACGAGACGATGCGCTTGAAATCCACTTCATTCGCCAAAAGCTAATCTCCTACATGCTATTTTGTAGAAAGGTTTAGTGTTTAGTTTAGTTGTGCTCAGACTAATTTGAAACCAATGCTGAAGCTCAAAAGTGTGTGATAAAATGCTGTTGGTTGTTCCAAAGTGCTTTTAAAGTTGTCTAGAATATCACCAAAACTGTGCTTTTGACTCCAAGTTTGCACAAATCGCACGGTTTACGCCGAGCACATTGTTTTCTAGGGTGGGAGACATAAGCGTAATGAGAGAAGGATTTCAGAAAATCTGCACGTAGTAGTAAATTGCTATTAGATAATGGGACAGAATGGGGTTCAGCTTCTAAATGTTTTTTTATTCTTCATGCTGGGTTTGTCTTTTAAGAAAGAGCTTGTGTAATCGGACAGTTTCTAACCCTCCCCGCCCCGACAGGAAGCTGCTCAGCTCTTTGTTCGCTCAGACTCGGCGAGAGGTCGAGACAAAGACGCCCGAAGCGCTTGAAATCCATTTGCAAAGAGCCCTTCTGCTTACGTTCATTTTGTAGAAAGTTTTAGTGTGATGTTTTCTTCTGCTCAGACTAATTTGCCCAAAAGCGTTGCGATAGAATGCTGTTAGCTCAGAACTGATTTTAAAATTGCCTAGAACATCACCAAGAGTCCTTTTGACTCCAAGTTTGCACAAATCGCACATTTTACGCCGAGCACATTTTTTCTAGGGTAGGGGACATAAGCGTTATGAGAGCGGGATTTCAATAAATCTGCACGTTGTGTTAAACGGATCACACGGTCCTCTGTTCCTTTGGGCGCGGGCGGAGGGGAGAGAGAGGCGCTTGGAGTCAGAGCGAGCGGCTCGGGCGCTCAGCCGTTTGAATTTCATTGGCGCAGAGCGCAGCCAATAGGAGAGCAGCTCTCTCGCTGACCAATGAGCCGCCTTGTGAGCTGAGCGAGCTGATTTGCATGGGAGCGCTATAAATAGGGGGCTGTGAGTCTAGAACTCTCATGCCTGTTCTCACAGAGTGCAGTTTGTGAAGATGCCTGAACCAGCGAAATCCGCTCCCAAGAAGGGCTCCAAGAAAGCCGTGACCAAGACGGCCGGGAAGGGCGGCAAGAAGCGCAGAAAGACCAGGAAGGAGAGCTACGCCATCTATGTGTACAAGGTGCTGAAGCAGGTGCACCCGGACACCGGCATCTCGTCGAAGGCCATGGGCATCATGAACTCGTTCGTCAGCGACATCTTCGAGCGCATCGCCGGCGAGGCCTCCCGCCTGGCGCACTACAACAAGCGCTCCACCATCACCTCCCGGGAGATCCAGACCGCCGTGCGCCTGCTGCTGCCCGGAGAGCTGGCCAAGCACGCCGTGTCCGAGGGCACCAAGGCCGTCACCAAGTACACCAGCTCCAAGTAAACCCGGCCCGCCCGTCCCGGATCAGCGAACCCAAAGGCTCTTTTAAGAGCCACCCACAGAGTCGAGAAGGAGCAGTCATGACCTCTTTGTGTGTTTGTGCATGTTAGTGCTTTATCCGAAATACTGTAGGGCGTTTGAACCGCGGTTATTAAACGATTTGGACAGAACAGGCTCTGTCTACATTTCACGTCTGTATTTTATGCAGATTCCGTTTGCGTTCAATACTGCAAGCTGTCTGAAGGACGTATTGTTGGTTCAATCCGAATATGCATTTTCGGGAAGTATCATTTATGGCTAATTAATAGGGATTTCACGTCAAATAACGTAAACACCAGTACTGTTCGGCTCTCCGGCAGGGAAGAGGTTAATGTTTCTGAGTCGGAGAAGAAGGAGGGATCATGTCTCAACCAGGTCCGCTTGCATGTTTTCTCCTTTTTATTTTGAGTTTCTTTTAACGATTAGAAATGTACAACTGCGTCTAAATCCTGTTATTATATGGTTGCATGTTTTTAGGCAGTCTAAATCGGGCGAGCTTCCATGACGTTTTCTGTGGAATTTCGGTATTACGATTATTCGAGTCTTTACTATAGAAAACCGAGATGAATAACATAAATATGTCTGACCGTATGGTGTGAAGGGTCTGCGAAACATTTAAATATCTTTCCATTGATAGAATTAATACTCAAATTCTTGTGAGAAAGAGCAGTTGCTTTGACAGAGAAACCGTTACAGGACCGATAGAAAAGTATCTCCCTGTTTGTAAGGTTACAGCTGAACCAGGGCAGAGCTCCTGGGTGCAGAGACCACGACTGTCCAGCAGAGGGAGCAGGAGAGAGAAGATCAGGACACGCTTGTCTGGAAAACAAGGCGAAAGTCTTGAACATAAGAACCGCAGTCCACAAAAATGAACGATTTCAACTGTGGATCTCTGGTGAGTTAAATGATTTCTTCGTGCTGTTTGATTGCTGTTTTAGTGTCGGGTCATTAATAAATAGTAAACGGAACGCAGGTTAAAGGAGTGAATTTAATTTGCTAATTTAATTTACTGTGCGCCTTGCTGGTTTTAAAATCTGTAGAAATGGTGCAGAGGAAGAGACGAACTCGAGGTGTGCCCATTTGTGAATTCTGTGCTGTAGTTAGCCTCGGAAGGGTTGAGGGATACAGTACAGGCATTGAAAGCACAATGTTTCCCTCTGTACTGTTGTCCCTCCTGGGTATACATTACTGCACAGAGCCAACAGGTACCAGTCTGCTGGGGTATACATTACTGCACAGAGCCAACAGGTACCAGTCTGCTGGGTTATACAGTACATTACTGCACAGAGCTGCAGCATTGCCAGGTGGGCTAATTGAACCCAGAGCCCCAGTGCTGTGAGGTTGCGATGCTAGCCACTCTACCAGCATGCTGCCCTCACTATCAGCTCATAATCCTTTCTTTTCCTTCACCCTGACTTTTGAAGTCACAGCTCTGACTGCCTTCGGTAAGACTTCACGTTCCTCCCGGGTGAAGCCGTGTCTCCAGCTCTGTGCAGCGTCGTGACCCAGCGCTGTGTGACAGGTGTGCTGGCAGAGAGCAGAGACCCCTCACATCTGAAGATCTCATGAAGCAGCCACTACAGGCCCAGGTAAGACACTGCTTGACAGCTTTATAGCTGCTCATCGAGTACCTTAATATCAACACTGGAGCATAATGTTGATTGTGTAATGAGAAGATTCAGCAGAATATATTTAAAGAAAATGGTCAGACCTGTAGATCAGTGGAAGAACAGATACAGATTTCAACAAGTTCACAAATTTGGGGAAACTTCTGTTGGAAAAACCTGACATTTATTTATGCATCCTAAAATTCAAACGCATCAAAAAGGAAGCGGTTCACAGAGTTGTAGGTTGTGTGGAGAGCAGGTAGAGAATCACTTACACGTAATCCTGTCCTGCCTGGAAATTCAACAATACAGGCAGATACTGGTGAGCCTGGATTGGATTTACAGCCTCACTCAAACCTGATTTCATTTGGTGAAAGAAGATGAGCCAGTCTTCCAGTGTGGATTACGAGCTGTCTGTTGTGTTTTTACTGACTAGTTAGATTTCCTCCATCTATACTGACACAGTGTAGAGAGTTAACCACATGGAAACATCATGTCACTGTCGGATGAAGGAGGACAATTGCTGTGTCGTGTTTAGGCCTTTTGTGTGTTTCCTCTTGTCGGTGAATAATAAACCTGTGAGAATAACTGTTGGAAGTTCTCCGCTGTAATTCCAGGTGTTGTTGGAATTCTGCAGTTCTGTTCTGGCAACAATACTGATAGGACTACTATACCGTCAGCACTTCACTCAAAGACTCAGCACGTAATCTAGGCGTCATATTACAGTTAAGAAATATTGCAAAACAAGGGTAGTTTCTCTCCACTCGAGACAGATAAATTAATACATGCTCTTGTATACAGCAGGTTAGACTACTGCGATGCCCTACTATCAGGGAGCACCCACCACTCTTTCAACGCCTTACAGAGAGTTCAGAACACAGCAGCTAGAATTGTTACTAGGAGCAGAAAGTACGACCATATAACCCACATACTTAGCTCTCTTCATTGGCTTCCTGTCAGGTACAGGGCGGACTTCAAAATCCTTCTACTTACTTACAAGGCTGTCAGAGGTCAGGCACCTGTCTATCTAATGGAACTTAATAATGTCGATCTCAGTATTCAAATTCAGACTGAAGACCTATTACTTCAGTCTAGCCTGCTCACACCTTAAATTATAGCCTGCTGCAGCCATGGCTGCTGGTGCTGCTGTACATGCCATTGTGTGTCTCTGTGTTGGCCCACCAGGTAGCTACATCTGTTCTGACCAAACTGTCCTATTCTCCTCCCCATGTGTCCAGGCTGGGCACCATTTGAGTTGGATGCTGCATCACTGCTATGGATCCAAGAGGGACATTGTGGATACAGCTATCGTTTAGGAGGATTTTTCTGGTCTACAGAGATCTGCATGGAGTACTGACCTACAGAAGACATGATGGATGGACTAATACACTTATTCATTTATTCCTTTTTTTAATTATATAATGTTAGCATGCCCAAAAGGGGTTGGGCAGACAGTTGACCTTGGACCCCTAGAGGTTTTTTTCTCCTTACTGAGGAGTTTTTGGTTCCTCTCCTCCGTTGTCTTCTGGTCTTTCCTGTTCTGTATTCACAACCTGTATGGTCACTTGCTTTGTCCAGCGCCTTGGGGCAATCTTGTTGTGAAAGGCGCTATATCAAAATAAATTGCATTGAATTGAATTCTGCAAGTCGCTCTTTAAATATCTCGCCTGTGACTTCGCCGGTTTCCCAGCTCACAGTCGGAGGACAGAGGCTGCCCAGGGGTGCAGCTCGGACCCCCAGTCGCCACACAGGCCGTGTTCTGCTGCAGTGAGGCCCGAGTCTGCCAGGGGTCAGAGGTCAATAGCCCTGGGGTCTCTCCAGCTCCCTGTGCCCCTGAGGGAGGAGCCTGTTGTCTGTAGAGAGTAGCGAGGGGATCAACATGGCTGGACAACTTGCTCCATTCTCCCACAGCTCTTTGGGTAAAGAAGTGTCTCCTGTTTAAAAAACTACAACACTTGTTTGGTGTATTTAGACTGTTTCTTTACCAAGGAGCGATTGCTGTTCTATAAAAGGGATTTCACACAGCAGCAGTTAGGTGTTTTATGAGTAATGGTCTAGAACAAAATTAATCTGTAGCAAGAGTGAAGAATTAATTAGAATACCCCCCCCCACACACACACACATGGCAGAACTGACAATTACTTAAATACAAGAACTTCGGGTCTTTCTACACTGTGTGGATAATTCAGTATTAGCGTAGGTCTTCTATTTGATGAATATTATCAAGATAGGTTTCAACATAAAGCGTCTAAAACTGCTGCCTTGCAGGTCTTGATTTTATATCCGAATAGAAGAATCGGAGGCGCTAAGCGTCACCGCAAGGTTCTCCGCGACAACATCCAGGGAATCACCAAGCCCGCCATCCGCCGCCTGGCTCGCCGTGGGGGAGTGAAGCGGATCTCCGGGCTGATCTACGAGGAGACCCGCGGGGTGCTGAAGGTGTTCCTGGAGAACGTCATCCGCGACGCCGTCACCTACACCGAGCACGCCAAGAGGAAGACCGTCACCGCCATGGACGTGGTGTACGCGCTGAAGCGCCAGGGCCGCACCCTGTACGGCTTCGGCGGCTAAACAGGAGCGGAGCTTCACTGCCGGACCGGACCCCGACGTATCAACCCAAAGGCTCTTTTAAGAGCCACCCACATTATCAAAATAGAGCTGAAATCTAAACCATCACTTTAGAATGTGTGTTTTTTTTTAAAGCAAGCAACACTTTGCGATTGCTGTGATGATTCTTAAATTGAGATGCAGGGCTTATCAATCCTTACATTAGTGTGGATCTGGTTGCTAATGAAATAATTTATTGCTGAAAGCGTTTTGATGGAGTGGTAGTTCTTATTGTCATTACTACTAATTCTAATTAGGTCATGAGTAAAGAATGAAGCTCACTTCCTTAATATTTTTATTTTTCATGCATGCTTCATGGTTTTTAAGAAAGGTCCGTTTCTAACCCTCCCCGCCCCGACAGGAAGCGGTTCAGCTTTGTTCAGGCAGACTCGGTGAGAGGACGAGACGATGCGCTTGAAATCCACTTCATTCGCCAAAAGCTAATCTCCTACATGCTATTTTGTAGAAAGGTTTAGTGTTTAGTTTTATTGTGCTCAGACTAATTTGAAACCAATGCTGAAGCTCAAAAGTGTGTGATAAAATGCTGTTGGTTGTTCCAAAGTGCTTTTAAAGTTGTCTAGAATATCACCAAAACTGTGCTTTTGACTCCAAGTTTGCACAAATCGCACGGTTTACGCCGAGCACATTGTTTTCTAGGGTGGGAGACATAAGCGTAATGAGAGTCGGATTTCAGAAAATCTGCACGTAGTAGTAAATTGCTATTAGATAATGGGACAGAATGGGGTTCAGCTTCTAAATGTTTTTTTATTCTTCATGCTGGGTTTGTCTTTTAAGAAAGAGCTTGTGTAATCGGACAGTTTCTAACCCTCCCCGCCCCGACAGGAAGCTGCTCAGCTCTTTGTTCGCTCAGACTCGGCGAGAGGTCGAGACAAAGACGCCCGAAGCGCTTGAAATCCATTTGCAAAGAGCCCTTCTGCTTACGTTCATTTTGTAGAAAGTTTTAGTGTGATGTTTTCTTCTGCTCAGACTAATTTGCCCAAAAGCGTTGCGATAGAATGCTGTTAGCTCAGAACTGATTTTAAAATTGCCTAGAACATCACCAAGAGTCCTTTTGACTCCAAGTTTGCACAAATCGCACATTTTACGCCGAGCACATTTTTTCTAGGGTAGGGGACATAAGCGTTATGAGAGCGGGATTTCAATAAATCTGCACGTTGTGTTAAACGGATCACACGGTCCTCTGTTCCTTTGGGCGCGGGCGGAGGGGAGAGAGAGGCGCTTGGAGTCAGAGCGAGCGGCTCGGGCGCTCACCCGTTTGAATTTCATTGGCGCAGAGCGCAGCCAATAGGAGAGCAGCTCTCTCGCTGACCAATGAGCCGCCTTGTGAGCTGAGCGAGCTGATTTGCATGCGGGCGCTATAAATAGGGGGCTGAGAGTCTAGAACTCTCATGCTTGTTTTCACAGAGTGCAGTTTGTGAAGATGCCTGAACCAGCGAAATCCGCTCCCAAGAAGGGCTCCAAGAAAGCCGTGACCAAGACGGCCGGGAAGGGCGGCAAGAAGCGCAGAAAGACCAGGAAGGAGAGCTACGCCATCTACGTGTACAAGGTGCTGAAGCAGGTGCACCCGGACACCGGCATCTCGTCGAAGGCCATGGGCATCATGAACTCGTTCGTCAGCGACATCTTCGAGCGCATCGCCGGCGAGGCCTCCCGCCTGGCGCACTACAACAAGCGCTCCACCATCACCTCCCGGGAGATCCAGACCGCCGTGCGCCTGCTGCTGCCCGGAGAGCTGGCCAAGCACGCCGTGTCCGAGGGCACCAAGGCCGTCACCAAGTACACCAGCTCCAAGTAAACCCGGCCCGCCCGTCCCGGATCGGCGAACCCAAAGGCTCTTTTAAGAGCCACCCACAGAGTCGAGAAGGAGCAGTCATGACCTCTTTTTGTGTGTTTGTGCATGTTAGTGCTTTATCCGAAATACCGTAGGGCGTTTGAGCTGTGGTTATTAAACGTTTCGGACAGAACAGGCTCTGTCTACATTCCACGTCTGTATTTTATGCAGATTCCGTTTGCGTTCAATATTGCAAGCTGTCTGAAGGACGTATTGTTGGTTTAATCCGAATATGCATTTTCGGGAAGTATAATTTATGGCTAATTAATAGGGATTTCACGTCAAATAACGTGAACACCAGTACTGTTCGTGCCTCTCGGCTCTCCGGCAGGGAAGAGGTTAATGTTTCTGCTGCTGCGCGAGTCGGAGAAGAGGAGGGATCGTGTCTCAACCAGGTCCGCTTGCATGTTTTCTCCTTTTTATTTTGAGTTTCTTTTAACGATTAGAAATGTACAACTGCGTCTAAATCCTGTTATTATATGGTTGCATGTTTTTAGGCAGTCTAAATCGGGCGAGCTTCCATGACGTTTTCTGTGGAATTTCGGTATTACGATTATACGAGTCTTTACTATAGAAAACCGAGATGAATAACATAAATATGTCTGACCGTATGGTGTGAAGGGTCTGCGAAACATTTAAATATTTTTCCATTGATAGAATTAATACTCAAATTCTTGTGAGAAAGAGCAGTTGCTTTGACAGAGAAACCGTTACAGGACCGATAGAAAAGTATCTCCCTGTTTGTAAGGTTACAGCTGAACCAGGGCAGAGCTCCTGGGTGCAGAGACCACGACTGTCCAGCAGAGGGAGCAGGAGAGAGAAGATCAGGACACGCTTGTCTGGAAAACAAGGCGAAAGTCTTGAACATAAGAACCGCAGTCCACAAAAATGAACGATTTCAACTGTGGATCTCTGGTGAGTTAAATGATTTCTTCGTGCTGTTTGATTGCTGTTTTAGTGTCGGGTCATTAATAAATAGTAAACGGAACGCAGGTTAAAGGAGTGAATTTAATTTGCTAATTTAATTTACTGTGCGCCTTGCTGGTTTTAAAATCTGTAGAAATGGTGCAGAGGAAGAGACGAACTCGAGGTGTGCCCATTTGTGAATTCTGTGCTGTAGTTAGCCTCGGAAGGGTTGAGGGATACAGTACAGGCATTGAAAGCACAATGTTTCCCTCTGTACTGTTGTCCCTCCTGGGTATACATTACTGCACAGAGCCAACAGGTACCAGTCTGCTGGGGTATACATTACTGCACAGAGCCAACAGGTACCAGTCTGCTGGGTTATACAGTACATTACTGCACAGAGCTGCAGCATTGCCAGGTGGGCTAATTGAACCCAGAGCCCCAGTGCTGTGAGGTTGCGATGCTAGCCACTCTACCAGCATGCTGCCCTCACTATCAGCTCATAATCCTTTCTTTTCCTTCACCCTGACTTTTGAAGTCACAGCTCTGACTGCCTTCGGTAAGACTTCACGTTCCTCCCGGGTGAAGCCGTGTCTCCAGCTCTGTGCAGCGTCGTGACCCAGCGCTGTGTGACAGGTGTGCTGGCAGAGAGCAGAGACCCCTCACATCTGAAGATCTCATGAAGCAGCCACTACAGGCCCAGGTAAGACACTGCTTGACAGCTTTATAGCTGCTCATCGAGTACCTTAATATCAACACTGGAGCATAATGTTGATTGTGTAATGAGAAGATTCAGCAGAATATATTTAAAGAAAATGGTCAGACCTGTAGATCAGTGGAAGAACAGATACAGATTTCAACAAGTTCACAAATTTGGGGAAACTTCTGTTGGAAAAACCTGACATTTATTTATGCATCCTAAAATTCAAACGCATCAAAAAGGAAGCGGTTCACAGAGTTGTAGGTTGTGTGGAGAGCAGGTAGAGAATCACTTACACGTAATCCTGTCCTGCCTGGAAATTCAACAATACAGGCAGATACTGGTGAGCCTGGATTGGATTTACAGCCTCACTCAAACCTGATTTCATTTGGTGAAAGAAGATGAGCCAGTCTTCCAGTGTGGATTACGAGCTGTCTGTTGTGTTTTTACTGACTAGTTAGATTTCCTCCATCTATACTGACACAGTGTAGAGAGTTAACCACATGGAAACATCATGTCACTGTCGGATGAAGGAGGACAATTGCTGTGTCGTGTTTAGGCCTTTTGTGTGTTTCCTCTTGTCGGTGAATAATAAACCTGTGAGAATAACTGTTGGAAGTTCTCCGCTGTAATTCCAGGTGTTGTTGGAATTCTGCAGTTCTGTTCTGGCAACAATACTGATAGGACTACTATACCGTCAGCACTTCACTCAGATGATTAAAACGTTTGCCTCAAAGACTCAGCACGTAATCTAGGCGTCATATTACAGTTAAGAAATATTGCAAAACAAGGGTAGTTTCTCTCCACTCGAGACAGATAAATTAATACATGCTCTTGTATACAGCAGGTTAGACTACTGCGATGCCCTACTATCAGGGAGCACCCACCACTCTTTCAACGCCTTACAGAGAGTTCAGAACACAGCAGCTAGAATTGTTACTAGGAGCAGAAAGTACGACCATATAACCCACATACTTAGCTCTCTTCATTGGCTTCCTGTCAGGTACAGGGCGGACTTCAAAATCCTTCTACTTACTTACAAGGCTCTCAGAGGTCAGGCACCTGTCTATCTAATGGAACTTAATAATGTCGATCTCAGTATTCAAATTCAGACTGAAGACCTATTACTTCAGTCTAGCCTGCTCACACCTTAAATTATAGCCTGCTGCAGCCATGGCTGCTGGTGCTGCTGTACATGCCATTGTGTGTCTCTGTGTTGGCCCACCAGGTAGCTACATCTGTTCTGACCAAACTGTCCTATTCTCCTCCCCATGTGTCCAGGCTGGGCACCATTTGAGTTGGATGCTGCATCACTGCTATGGATCCAAGAGGGACATTGTGGATACAGCTATCGTTTAGGAGGATTTTTCTGGTCTACAGAGATCTGCATGGAGTACTGACCTACAGAAGACATGATGGATGGACTAATACACTTATTCATTTATTCCTTTTTTTAATTATATAATGTTAGCATGTCCAAAAGGGGTTGGGCAGACAGTTGACCTTGGACCCCTAGAGGTTTTTTTCTCCTTACTGAGGAGTTTTTGGTTCCTCTCCTCCGTTGTCTTCTGGTCTTTCCTGTTCTGTATTCACAACCTGTATGGTCACTTGCTTTGTCCAGCGCCTTGGGGCAACCTTGTTGTGAAAGGCGCTATATCAAAATAAATTGCATTGAATTGAATTCTGCAAGTCGCTCTTTAAATATCTCGCCTGTGACTTCGCCGGTTTCCCAGCTCACAGTCGGAGGACAGAGGCTGCCCAGGGGTGCAGCTCGGACCCCCAGTCGCCACACAGGCCGTGTTCTGCTGCAGTGAGGCCCGAGTCTGCCAGGGGTCAGAGGTCAATAGCCCTGGGGTCTCTCCAGCTCCCTGTGCCCCTGAGGGAGGAGCCTGTTGTCTGTAGAGAGTAGCGAGGGGATCAACATGGCTGGACAACTTGCTCCATTCTCCCACAGCTCTTTGGGTAAAGAAGTGTCTCCTGTTTAAAAAACTACAACACTTGTTTGGTGTATTTAGACTGTTTCTTTACCAAGGAGCGATTGCTGTTCTATAAAAGGGATTTCACACAGCAGCAGTTAGGTGTTTTATGAGTAATGGTCTAGAACAAAATTAATCTGTAGCAAGAGTGAAGAATTAATTAGAATACCCCCCCCCACACACACACACATGGCAGAACTGACAATTACTTAAATACAAGAACTTCGGGTCTTTCTACACTGTGTGGATAATTCAGTATTAGCGTAGGTCTTCTATTTGATGAATATTATCAAGATAGGTTTCAACATAAAGCGTCTAAAACTGCTGCCTTGCAGGTCTTGATTTTATATCCGAATAGAAGAATCGTTCTGTATGGAGTCCGCATGTCTCCAGCCTAGAGCCCTGTTCCTGTTGAATTGGTATTAGCCCTACCGTGAGCCCCAGAGACAAACGTCTTAATTTACATGTCTGGGGAATGGACGGGCGTTCACACCAGCCAGATGAAAGAAAATAAAACTTAGCATTTTGAAATTCTTTTTTTCTGCCCGTCTTGTACGAACAGTAATATCACGGGCTTTCTGCTAACTGTCTCCTCCCGAGAAGCTGGGACGATGCTGAAGGATCTGGAGGAACTGCAATCCGAAGTAACAGGTTTAGAAAGAGCTTCAGGAATGTTGGTATTGACGGTAGAGAGTCGCCGTCTTTACTAAAGCCCCGTTGAAGAATCGCCATTGAAATTACTGATTTGGAAAATTTGAGATAATCAAAACCATAGAATTCGCTTGTACAGCATTTTATAAAAGCGTATCGGTGGAAAAACTCGAAATACTCCGAATTTCACAGGGATAAAACTGTCTTGTTTGACAAAACTTGTCCGTCTCCTTCTTAGAAACAGCGAGTCCGGGAGTGTGTTAATGACACCGAACATAGAGCAAAATAAATCATCCGTTTTAAATATTTCAGAATTCATTCTTATTGTGTTACATGACCGTCGGTCTCGACTGTATTATTTACACCTTGTTTTTCTCTTTACTGACGTTTTACGTACATTTATTTTAGAAATAGGCGATGAAGTGCCGGTTGAGCACCGCCTTTCGTGTGCGCTGTTGTTGGACTCTGGGCAATTCTGTCAAAATGATCGTACAGAAAAATCTGTAACTCAACTGCATATTAAAGAGCAGGGGGTTTTCTTCGTACTTCATGTATTTGATAATCGATTCTGTGTATCTGTGAGGATTACGGGGCAGTTTTGTGCGGGGAGAAAACACAAGTGCGAGCGGGCTGTGCGGAGCGGAGCTGCAGCAGCAGCAGCGGTTGAGTCTCCACGGTTCTCATGCGGCCTTGAAGTTCCGCCTGCGCGCGGAGCCGCAGACAGTCCGACAGCAGACAGAGACGCAGCGATGGCAGAAGAAGTCGCTCCGGCCCCCGCCGCCGCGCCGGCCAAGGCGCCCAAGAAGAAGAGCGCCGCCAAGCCCAAGAAAGCGGGCCCCAGCGTGGGAGAGCTCATCCTGCAGGCCGTGTCCGCCTCCAAGGAGCGGAGCGGCGTGTCCCTGGCCGCCCTGAAGAAGTCCCTGGCGGCCGGCGGCTACGACGTGGAGAAGAACAACTCCCGCGTCAAGCTGGCCATCAAGAGCCTGGTGACCAAGGGCACCCTGGTGCAGACCAAGGGCACCGGCGCCTCGGGCTCCTTCAAGCTCAACAAGAAGCAGGCGGAGACCAAGCCCAAGCCCGTGAAGAGAGCCGCCGCCGCCGCCAAAGCCAAGAAGCCGGCGGCCAAGAAACCCGCAGCGGCTAAGAAGCCAGCGGCCGCCAAGAAGTCGCCCAAGAAGGCGGCGACCAAGAAGCCAGCGGCCGCCAAGAAGTCGCCCAAGAAAGCCGCGAAGCCCGCAGCGGCCAAGAAGGCGACCAAGAGCCCCAAGAAGGCCAAGAAGCCAGCGGCGCCTAAGAAGGCGAAGAGCCCGAAGAAAGCCAAGGCAGCGAAGCCCAAGGTGGCCAAACCCAAGACGGCCAAAGCTAAGAAAGCGGCTCCCAAGAAGAAGTGAGCGATCGACCCCCGAGTTAATTTCCTACAAACCCAAAGGCTCTTCTAAGAGCCACCAGCCCTTCCGAGAGAGAGCGCAGACTTTCCCTTTTCACCGCTTGAAAGCGCCGGTTCGCTCGATATGGGGGGAGAAATCATTATTTTACAGGAGAGGGACTGGGTTGTAGTTTTTCAAAATTATACTGAAATGCGATGCTGGGTAAAATGTACAAATGTAAATATTAATACTATTGTAGAGAGTGGGTGCACAGAGGAGGTGTAGAATTAAAAGGCTTTTTTGTTAAACGTTCTGATCTCCATTGAACAGCGCTGTGACTCCTTGCATCTCTTCATTTAATGAATTTAGTTGAGGTGAAATGTTACACTGTTACATGGCACGGAGGTTTTCATTAGTGTGTGACTGCTAGTCTCGCAGCTATAGCGGACATGTGAAAAGACGTAACGTGACAGATGTGTCACTCTAATAGCGACAATGGTGACTTTTCAATATCGAGCCCTCGGAGGCGGGTGATCCAGATTCTTATGGGAGTGGAGCTTAATTCCACTCAAGGTAGCGTGGTTACTGAGAGTCAGACGGTGGTGAAATTCACTAAAATATACATTTTGTAAAGCATAAAAAATGACCGTTTAAGCAAAGTGTTTTGCACATGAACTGTTGTAGTTTTGCTATTCGCCTGTTGTTCTGCACATGGCCTGTTGTCTCTGTTTCTTATGCAACTTTATTGTTGTTTTTATAACCACTTAACGTCTGAGAGCTAGCTAAATAGCATTTCTCTATTCCATATACCTGTGTATGAGAATCATGATAATAAGCTTGATATTGAAAAACAAATATTTGTCATCGCTCGGCAGCAGAGCCGCGCTCTGTGTTCAGAGTCCGAATTTCCCTCCTGCCTGTTGATTGGTGGAGACCGAGAGCGCTGGTTGGCAACACTGATCTCTGATTGGGTGGAGAGCTTGTTCCGGTCCAACCAATCAAATTCAGCCGCGACTCTTCAAAAACGGGGCGGCAGACAGTTTGTGATCAGTATTGTCAGACTTCTTCGGACAAGCTAGATATTACAAGATGAGCGGCAGAGGAAAGACCGGCGGTAAGGCCAGAGCCAAGGCCAAGACTCGCTCTTCCAGGGCCGGACTGCAGTTCCCTGTGGGCCGTGTCCACCGGCTGCTGCGCAAGGGAAACTATGCCGAGCGGGTCGGCGCCGGAGCCCCGGTGTATCTGGCCGCGGTGCTGGAGTACCTGACCGCCGAGATCCTGGAGCTGGCTGGCAACGCCGCCCGGGACAACAAGAAGACCCGCATCATCCCCCGGCACCTGCAGCTGGCCGTCCGCAACGACGAGGAGCTGAACAAGCTGCTGGGCGGCGTGACCATCGCGCAGGGCGGCGTGCTGCCCAACATCCAGGCGGTGCTGCTGCCCAAGAAGACCGAGAAGCCGGCCAAGAGCAAGTAAACAGCGCGGCAGAGACCTCCGACTGACCCCGAACACAAAGGCTCTTTTAAGAGCCACCCACAGCCTCTTGAAAAGAGCGAGTTTTGTTTACTTGTGTAACTTCAGCGTTTACACGGTTTTACTAACATATTTCAGTGGTGAAGCAACGTGATCCAGAATCTGCTGTATGGAAGAGCGGTTTGTTGCGCTCGCAATACAGTTCATAACATTTCTATATTCGCTTCGTTTTTAACCTTTTAATTACAAACCAAAGAGGTATTCCTTATTGTACTTGTAATTGGATTAATAAAATTCGTATTATTATTATATTAGTCTTTCAAGTGGTCTTGTCCCTCAGCACAACGCTCTCTTCCCGAGTCACACTTTTTACACTAGAAATTATATTATTTAACGTTATTATAGTAGTATTATACCATGTCACTATTCTTGTCCTATATTATAGCTAAAACAGTAATCAAAATCCTTGCCACTTTATAGGTAGCGAGGTATAAAAACGCCTGAACTTGCTTTTAGTTGATAAATCAAGGAAAATCGATCTTTCTGTGTCTCTTATTAAACCGAGAGACCTGGAGCCGTTAAACCCGCGAGGAGTGTAGGAGCTGCGCGCTCGGTTTCAAACCGTCCAATCAGAGCGATACACCCTCCTCCCCCCTGTGCCTTTCAACCAATCAGGACGGGGCTGTCTGCGCATATAAACCCGAGTGCGGGAAGTGGTTCTCAGTACACTGTTGACTGTGAAGAGCAGCGAGGAAGATGGCGAGAACCAAGCAGACCGCTCGCAAGTCCACCGGCGGCAAGGCGCCCAGGAAGCAGCTGGCCACCAAGGCTGCCCGAAAGAGCGCCCCCGCCACCGGCGGCGTGAAGAAGCCCCACCGCTACAGGCCCGGCACCGTGGCTCTGCGGGAGATCCGCCGCTACCAGAAGTCCACCGAGCTGCTGATCCGCAAGCTGCCCTTCCAGCGCCTGGTGAGAGAGATCGCCCAGGACTTCAAGACCGACCTGCGCTTCCAGAGCTCCGCCGTCATGGCTCTGCAGGAGGCCAGCGAGGCTTACCTGGTGGGGCTCTTCGAGGACACCAACCTGTGCGCCATCCACGCCAAGAGGGTGACCATCATGCCCAAAGACATCCAGCTGGCCCGCCGCATCCGCGGGGAGCGCGCTTAGACACGGACCGCCTGCTGCAGCATCTTTTCCCTTGAACACAAAGGCTCTTTTAAGAGCCACCACAACACTCGAGAGGGTTACATTATTCCATTATAGTCTGTACGAGGCACAATTCTCGTTTGGTTAGCTGATAGGTGAAATCCCGACCGAGAAGCGGTTTTCTGCCCCCTCGTGTAAAAGTCCCCCTGCACGACTACACTGCTGCAGTAAACTAGCGACACACGTCTCCCCTTTTGCTCTACATCTATTTTTCAGCGTTCATATCCATACTTGAAAGTGTTTAAATGCATGAGACTATTTTAATGATACAAGAACGACCGGCATTCAATCCCCTCCCTTCCACTACTGTTTATTTTCTGAGTTCGCTGTCGGTTCACAATTAAGCAACAGCACGCTTACTGGTCCCTCCATCGCTCTTCATTTCACTCCAAAAGAAGCGTTTATACTGCAGTACAGATCTGTGAGGACCACTGCTAACTAGCCATGAACCTCAGACAGTCCATGTGATAGAGATTGCAATGACATGATTTAAGAACGTTTATACAGTTACTTTAGGTGGAACATTTCTTTATAAGCGTTTTAAAAGACGTCCTTATATAAAACATTTTGGTCTTTTTAACAGCTGGATTGTTTATTCAATGATACAAAACGGGTGAAGAACGAAATATGTACTGCTACAACGATGAATGCTTTTTGTCACTTGCTCATGACCCTGATACACAGTAGTACACTACATTTTCCATTCCGAATTCTGTGTTTTTGTGTTGAGCGCGGAATTAGATTGGTCTAAATCTACACGAGAATATTACATCACCGCTGTAAACATTGAATACTCGAGGTCTGTCCTCTCCGGCGCTGCTGTGGTGGAGAGCTCTCCGGCAGGGAAGAGGTTCCTGTGCAGTCTGGGCTGCTGCTGCGGTCGGAGAGGAGGCGGGCTCGTGTGTCAGCGCGCCTCCTGTCTCAAGCAGGTCCGCTCTCAGGCTTGAAAAGAGAAGCGCCGCGGCTGCAGCCCAGCAGTGTGTGTTGTGTCACTAACTGATAACTAGAAGATGTCTGGAAGAGGCAAAGGCGGAAAGGGACTCGGGAAAGGAGGCGCTAAGCGTCACCGCAAGGTTCTCCGCGACAACATCCAGGGAATCACCAAGCCCGCCATCCGCCGCCTGGCTCGCCGTGGGGGAGTGAAGCGGATCTCCGGGCTGATCTACGAGGAGACCCGCGGGGTGCTGAAGGTGTTCCTGGAGAACGTCATCCGCGACGCCGTCACCTACACCGAGCACGCCAAGAGGAAGACCGTCACCGCCATGGACGTGGTGTACGCGCTGAAGCGCCAGGGCCGCACCCTGTACGGCTTCGGCGGCTAAACAGGAGCGGAGCTTCACTGCCGGACCGGACCCCGACGTATCAACCCAAAGGCTCTTTTAAGAGCCACCCACATTATCAAAATAGAGCTGAAATCTAAACCATCACTTTAGAATGTGTTTTTTTTTTTTAAAGCAAGCAACACTTTGCGATTGCTGTGATGATTCTTAAATTGAGATGCAGGGCTTATCAATCCTTACATTAGTGTGGATCTGGTTGCTAATGAAATAATTTATTGCTGAAAGCGTTTTGATGGAGTGGTAGTTCTTATTGTCATTACTACTAATTCTAATTAGGTCATGAGTAAAGAATGAAGCTCACTTCCTTAATATTTTTATTATTCATGCATGCTTCATGGCTTTTAAGAAAGGTCCGTTTCTAACCCTCCCCGCCCCGACAGGAAGCGGTTCAGCTTTGTTCAGGCAGACTCGGTGAGAGGACGAGACGATGCGCTTGAAATCCACTTCATTCGCCAAAAGCTAATCTCCTACATGCTATTTTGTAGAAAGGTTTAGTGTTTAGTTTTATTGTGCTCAGACTAATTTGAAACCAATGCTGAAGCTCAAAAGTGTGTGATAAAATGCTGTTGGTTGTTCCAAAGTGCTTTTAAAGTTGTCTAGAATATCACCAAAACTGTGCTTTTGACTCCAAGTTTGCACAAATCGCACGGTTTACGCCGAGCACATTGTTTTCTAGGGTAGGAGACATAAGCGTAATGAGAGTCGGATTTCAGAAAATCTGCACGTAGTAGTAAATTGCTATTAGATAATGGGACAGAATGGGGTTCAGCTTCTAAATGTTTTTTTATTCTTCATGCTGGGTTTGTCTTTTAAGAAAGAGCTTGTGTAATCGGACAGTTTCTAACCCTCCCCGCCCCGACAGGAAGCTGCTCAGCTCTTTGTTCGCTCAGACTCGGCGAGAGGTCGAGACAAAGACGCCCGAAGCGCTTGAAATCCATTTGCAAAGAGCCCTTCTGCTTACGTTCATTTTGTAGAAAGTTTTAGTGTGATGTTTTCTTCTGCTCAGACTAATTTGCCCAAAAGCGTTGCGATAGAATGCTGTTAGCTCAGAACTGATTTTAAAATTGCCTAGAACATCACCAAGAGTCCTTTTGACTCCAAGTTTGCACAAATCGCACATTTTACGCCGAGCACATTTTTTCTAGGGTAGGGGACATAAGCGTTATGAGAGCGGGATTTCAATAAATCTGCACGTAATGTTAAACGGATCACACGGTCCTCTGTTCCTTTGGGCGCGGGCGGAGGGGAGAGAGAGGCGCCTGGAGTCAGAGCGAGCGGCTCAGGCGCTCACCCGTTTGAATTTCATTGGCGCAGAGCGCAGCCAATAGGAGAGCAGCTCTCTCGCTGACCAATGAGCCGCCTTCTGAGCTGAGCGAGATGATTTGCATGCGGGCGCTATAAATAGGGGGCTGTGAGGCTAGAACTCTCATGCCTGTTTTCACAGAGTGCAGTTTGTGAAGATGCCTGAACCAGCGAAATCCGCTCCCAAGAAGGGCTCCAAGAAAGCCGTGACCAAGACGGCCGGGAAGGGCGGCAAGAAGCGCAGAAAGACCAGGAAGGAGAGCTACGCCATCTACGTGTACAAGGTGCTGAAGCAGGTGCACCCGGACACCGGCATCTCGTCGAAGGCCATGGGCATCATGAACTCGTTCGTCAGCGACATCTTCGAGCGCATCGCCGGCGAGGCCTCCCGCCTGGCGCACTACAACAAGCGCTCCACCATCACCTCCCGGGAGATCCAGACCGCCGTGCGCCTGCTGCTGCCCGGAGAGCTGGCCAAGCACGCCGTGTCCGAGGGCACCAAGGCCGTCACCAAGTACACCAGCTCCAAGTAAACCCGGCCCGCCCGTCCCGGATCAGCGAACCCAAAGGCTCTTTTAAGAGCCACCCACAGAGTCGAGAAGGAGCAGTCATGACCTCTTTGTGTGTTTGTGCATGTTAGTGCTTTATCCGAAATACTGTAGGGCGTTTGAACCGCGGTTATTAAACGATTTGGACAGAACAGGCTCTGTCTACATTTCACGTGTGTATTTTATGCAGATTCCGTTTGCGTTCAATATTGCAAGCTGTCTGAAGGACGTATTGTTGGTTCAATCCGAATATGCATTTTCGGGAAGTATCATTTATGGCTAATTAATAGGGATTTCACGTCAAATAACGTGAACACCAGTACTGTTCGTGCCTCTCGGCTCTCCGGCAGGGAAGAGGTTAATGTTTCTGAGTCGGAGAAGAAGGAGGGATCATGTCTCAACCAGGTCCGCTTGCATGTTTTCTCCTTTTTATTTTGAGTTTCTTTTAACGATTAGAAATGTACAACTGCGTCTAAATCCTGTTATTATATGGTTGCATGTTTTTAGGCAGTCTAAATCGGGCGAGCTTCCATGACGTTTTCTGTGGAATTTCGGTATTACGATTATACGAGTCTTTACTATAGAAAACCGAGATGAATAACATAAATATGTCTGACCGTATGGTGTGAAGGGTCTGCGAAACATTTAAATATTTTTCCATTGATAGAATTAATACTCAAATTCTTGTGAGAAAGAGCAGTTGCTTTGACAGAGAAACCGTTACAGGACCGATAGAAAAGTATCTCCCTGTTTGTAAGGTTACAGCTGAACCAGGGCAGAGCTCCTGGGTGCAGAGACCACGACTGTCCAGCAGAGGGAGCAGGAGAGAGAAGATCAGGACACGCTTGTCTGGAAAACAAGGCGAAAGTCTTTAACATAAGAACCGCAGTCCACAAAAATGAACGATTTCAACTGTGGATCTCTGGTGAGTTAAATGATTTCTTCGTGCTGTTTGATTGCTGTTTTAGTGTCGGGTCATTAATAAATAGTAAACGGAACGCAGGTTAAAGGAGTGAATTTAATTTGCTAATTTAATTTACTGTGCGCCTTGCTGGTTTTAAAATCTGTAGAAATGGTGCAGAGGAAGAGACGAACTCGAGGTGTGCCCATTTGTGAATTCTGTGCTGTAGTTAGCCTCGGAAGAGTTAAGGGATACAGTACAGGCATTGAAAGCACAATGTTTCCCTCTGTACTGTTGTCCCTCCTGGGTATACATTACTGCACAGAGCCAACAGGTACCAGTCTGCTGGGGTATACATTACTGCACAGAGCCAACAGGTACCAGTCTGCTGGGTTATACAGTACATTACTGCACAAAGCTGCAGCATTGCCAGGTGGGCTAATTGAACCCAGAGCCCCAGTGCTGTGAGGTTGCGATGCTAGCCACTCTACCAGCATGCTGCCCTCACTATCAGCTCATAATCCTTTCTTTTCCTTCACCCTGACTTTTGAAGTCACAGCTCTGACTGCCTTCTGTAAGACTTCACGTTCCTCCCGGGTGAAGCCGTGTCTCCAGCTCTGTGCAGCGTCGTGACCCAGCGCTGTGTGACAGGTGTGCTGGCAGAGAGCAGAGACCCCTCACATCTGAAGATCTCATGAAGCAGCCACTACAGGCCCAGGTAAGACACTGCTTGACAGCTTTATAGCTGCTCATCGAGTACCTTAATATCAACACTGGAGCATAATGTTGATTGTGTAATGAGAAGATTCAGCAGAATATATTTAAAGAAAATGGTCAGACATGTAGATCAGTGGAAGAACAGATACAGATTTCAACAAGTTCACAAATTTGGGGAAACTTCTGTTGGAAAAACCTGACATTTATTTATGCATCCTAAAATTCAAACGCATCAAAAAGGAAGCGGTTCACAGAGTTGTAGGTTGTGTGGAGAGCAGGTAGAGAATCACTTACACGTAATCCTGTCCTGCCTGGAAATTCAACAATACAGGCAGATACTGGTGAGCCTGGATTGGATTTACAGCCTCACTCAAACCTGATTTCATTTGGTGAAAGAAGATGAGCCAGTCTTCCAGTGTGGATTACGAGCTGTCTGTTGTGTTTTTACTGACTAGTTAGATTTCCTCCATCTATACTGACACAGTGTAGAGAGTTAACCACATGGAAACATCATGTCACTGTCGGATGAAGGAGGACAATTGCTGTGTCGTGTTTAGGCCTTATGTGTGTTTCCTCTTGTTGGTGAATAATAAACCTGTGAGAATAACTGTTGGAAGTTCTCCGCTGTAATTCCAGGTGTTGTTGGAATTCTGCAGTTCTGTTCTGGCAACAATACTGATAGGACTACTATACCGTCAGCACTTCACTCAGATGATTAAAACGTTTGCCTCAAAGACTCAGCACGTAATCTAGGCGTCATATTACAGTTAAGAAATATTGCAAAACAAGGGTAGTTTCTCTCCACTCGAGACAGATAAATTAATACATGCTCTTGTATACAGCAGGTTAGACTACTGCGATGCCCTACTATCAGGGAGCACCCACCACTCTTTCAACGCCTTACAGAGAATTCAGAACACAGCAGCTAGAATTGTTACTAGGAGCAGAAAGTACGACCATATAACCCACATACTTAGCTCTCTTCATTGGCTTCCTGTCAGGTACAGGGCGGACTTCAAAATTCTTCTACTTACTTACAAGGCTCTCAGAGGTCAGGCATCTAATGGAACTTATTCATGTCTATCTCAGTATTCAAATTCAGACTGAAGACCTATTACTTCAGTCTAGCCTGCTCACACCTTAAATTATAGCCTGCTGCAGCCATGGCTGCTGGTGCTGTTGTACATGCCATTGTGTGTCTCTGTGTTGGCCCACCAGGTAGCTACATCTGTTCTGACCAAACTGTCCTATTCTCCTCCCCACGTGTCCAGGCTGGGCCCCATTTGAGTTGGATGCTGCATCACTGCTATGGATCCAAGAGGGACATCGTGGATACAGCTATCGTTTAGGAGGATTTTTCTGGTCTTCAGAGATCTGCATGGAGTACTGACCTACAGAAGACATGATGGATGGACTAATACACTTATTCATTTATTCCTTTTTTTAATTATATAATGTTAGCATGCCCAAAGGGGTTGGGCAGACAGTTGACCTTGGACCCCTAGAGGTTTTTTTCTCCTTACTGAGGAGTTTTTGGTTCCTCTCCTCCGTTGTCTTCTGGTCTTTTCTGTTCTGTATTCACAACCTGTATGGTCACTTGCTTTGTCCAGCGCCTTGGGGCAACTTTGTTGTGAAAGGCGCTATATCAAAATAAATTGCATTGAATTGAATTCCGCAAGTCGCTCTTTAAATATCTCGCCTGTGACTTCGCCGGTTTCTCAGCTCACAGTCGGAGGACAGAGGCTGCCCAGGGGTGCAGCTCGGACCCCCAGTCGCCACACAGGCTGTGTTCTGCTGCAGTGAGGCCCGAGTCTGCCAGGGGTCAGAGGTCAATAGCCCTGGGGTCTCTCCAGCTCCCTGTGCCCCTGAGGGAGGAGCCTCCGAGCTGGAAGACAGCAGGGTCCTGCTCTGGGGTCTGTCTTCACGGGGTTAGGCCCTGAGCTCTGGCCTGGGGGAGCAGTCAGCTGTTACCCCTCCTCTCGCTGGGGGAGAAGGGGGAGCCTGTTGCCTCGATAGTTCATTCTGGCTTCACTTGCAGGTCGCATGACCCTCTTCTCCCTGACCCAACGCCCCCCAGTTCGGTCGTGTGTTGCTGTGCTGACCGCTGTCTGAGGATCAGAGCGTCGCCTGTCCTCCCAACCCCTGCTGTTTACTCCCATTACTAAAGAAAAGCTTTGATTGTAATAATGAAACAGAAATTTCCCCGTGTGAGAAACCACAGCCCTTGAGTTTCTGGCCCTGCTTAGTTCCTCCTCTCCCAGGGGCTAAGGGAGGACAGGAGCTGGTCTCTTCTGCTCCTGTCCTCCAGGAGGTTTAGCTCTCCAGGGGCTCCTCTCCCCACTGGCAGAGGGATGGAGGCCACAGCTCTCTCAGCGCTGCTCCCCTTCTGATCCAGAGCTCAGACACTCCTACTGCCAGACCTGAGGGCTTTAAGAAAAGGGATCTGAGGGCTGTAGGCAGCCGCTGTCATACAGTGCTGAACTACATTCATTCACTTTATTGATTAACAGTACATTTCAATTGTTGATTCTGTACTCAACCTGCCAACAGTTATCAGGAGTTCTGTCTGCACTGAAGTAGCAGGTGTTGGTCATGAAACAGCTCCAGCCAGGACAGCTGCCCTGGGGACGAGTGGAGATGCAGCAGGAAGGTCAACAGTTCCTCCCCCAGCTAGAGTCCCTGGGAGTAGCTGTTCCCTGGGGAGGCTGAGCCCCCTCTGCTTGGCCAGGAGAAGCCTCTGCGACACCCTCTGCTGGACTGGCAGCTCTGGCCTCTGCAGACAGTCCTTCCTGTCCTTCTCCAGGGGAACTGGGCAGGACCCCACTGGGTCTCTGGGGCACCCTCCTCTCTGGGACACAGAGATACTCCCACACTGCTTCTAGACACTGGGCTCTGAATTCCCCACTGCACTGGAGACCCTGGGCTCACAGCAGACTCCTTCCTCTCCCCCTGAAGATCCTGACCTGGGACAGTCCAGCCCCTGATCTCAGGGTCCTGCAGGCTGGAGCCAGTCCTGTCCAGTGCACCAGCAGCTGTCACACCAGCTGGGCCCCTGGTTTAGAAAGACCTCCACACCAGTCCCACCAGCAGCAGGAAGACTGGGCCATAGCCCATAGCACACTGCTGGCTCGACTCCCTCTCCTGAGCCCCTGTGGGTCAGCTGTCCAGCCACAGGGCTCCAGGCTGCAGCACTTCACATGACCACTAGAGGCACTGTCCCACTGCCACCATCACAAAGGGAAGATCATGGCTCCAGAAAAAGACAAACCTGTAAAACCAAAAGGACAAGCTTAAACAAGAGAAACACAAATAACAACAACACCAAAAGGCTTTCACTAAAGAAAGTACGACCAACAACTGCTCCTTCTAACCATGACCTGTCTATCCCAAATCTCAATGCTATTCATTCCTGAGCCTCTGACACAGCTTTTATACAGCTCAATCCCATGTGAAAATCCTCCCAGTCCAATTAGCCCTTCCGACAATCATTGTCTGCAGGTGCAGTTCTTGACACTGGGGGGTCTGGGTCCTGCAAGCCTGCAGTGGCGCCACACTGTGGTCAGTCCTGTCTCAGGGCAGCCTGACAGAGAGGAACTGTGGGAGGAATATTGTCATATTCTCACAGAGGGAGATCTGAAGGGACTCAAGGAGGGATTCGTTACCCAATGATCTTACTGAGTGTTTTCAGACAGGAGCTGTATCCTGTTACAGCTGAAATGAGACATAGGGTTTTTGACACAATAATCAATACAGGATCAAAAACAAAAGGATCAATACATCCTTCAGCAAACTGTAGGATGGAAGTGAGTGTAAGAGAGGCCACAGACCTCCAGCTTTTAACCCTGATATGTAAAACATCAGGGAATTAAAATCATAGCTGGAAAGTGACAGATCTCTGATCCAGACAGATCAATAGACATGTGTGACAGACAGGGACAGATTTCTCCAGTACTGTGTGAAATACATCATACAAACTGTTCTGGACTGTGGCAGAGAAGCACAGTTAACAAAATAGTGGCTGAAAAATCTGCAGGCAAACTGCTGCGGAAAACAAGTTCATTTCCAGCCACAGAGCCATTTTGTCAGAACCAGCAGGTGATGGAGGAAGAAATAAAACTGATCTGAAGACAAATAGAAGAAAACAGAAACTGACAAACTGAGACTAGAGTAAAACATTTGTGATAAGAACATGATTTCAGTCAGCACACTGCACTGAGCCTGTTAGCTTGATGAAAAGATGTGTTCAGGAAGATCAGAGAGAGACAGGTGTTCAGCAGAACATCCCTCTGAGGCTCATTCAGAGCTGGTGAGAGTGTCAGTCTGAGACTCATGGCCTGGAGCTGGTGTCTGCTGTGTCACTGAGGCTCAGGGCCAGGAGCTGGACTGGACACAGATGACATCACGGTCAGTGGAGCACAGCTGGAAACTGAAAAGGGCTTCATTAAAACAGCCTCCATAGACACTTATAGCAGGGTCTCCGCCTGGCGGCCACACTGTGAAATGTCACCTTCTGACATCGCTTTTCACAGTGTTACTGCAACTTTAAATGTCGACGTTTGAACTGATTGGAGTAGTTCAGGTGGGTAGCCGCGTCGGCATGCGTAAACTGCAAAGGAACAAGTAATAGGTTTATTCCATACTGAAAAGAAAAGAAAGAAAACAACGTTCCGGCCGAAGAGCCTTCTTACAGTGTGAGCTGTGTGAGGTGTGCTCACTGTGAGACAGACAGTATCACAGTGCTATAGTGCAGCAGTCAGACAATATAATTTTTTTCCAGTGCAACAGAAAGAAAGTATCACAGTGCTCCAGTGCAGCAGACAGACAGTTTCACAGTGCTACAGTACAGCAGACAGTATCAAAGTGCTCCACTGCAGAAGACAAACAGTATCACAGTGCTACAGTACAGCACATATGCAGTTTCACAGTGTTCCAGTGAAGCAGCCAGACAGTATCAAAGTATTACAGTGTTCCAGTGCTGCAGACAGACAGTATCACAGTGTTACAGTGCAGCAGACACACAGATTCACAGTGTTACAGTAAAGCAGACAGTGTCACAGTGCTCAAGTGCAGCAGATATGCAGTATCACAGTGTTCCAGTGAAGCAGCCAGACAGTATCA